>NC_069365.1:8750000-10000000 GCF_021730395.1 Mercenaria mercenaria | reverse complement strand
ACAAGGATAATATCAGTAAAGACAGCATCCCCGCACGTACTGACGCGCACACGGCCAATTCACATGCATGCACGAACACACGCACGCGCGCACATACACACACAATCATAGACAAAGAACAAAAACAAGTAACGAGGACAAAATAAAATATTAAAGGAGCACAGTGAGGCACCACCTTCGAAGGATCATTGGCGGAATACGATCAGGGAGTTTGATGCGTACCCAACCTCACTTTTATCCCCTATAATTTTCCAAAGTCGCAAGACAGTGTACATAAATGTTATCCACACGCAAAATTGTAACAAAATGCATGACATGTAAAAGAGTTCCGCTTAAGCTAGTGCTAGGGGGCATGAGGGATGTTGTACTTTCCATTACCTCTCATGAACAGACTCAATCAAACCCAGTCTGCTATTATTTTGCTCGGCTGCACTCAGTGCTTCCAAAGGATCTTCTTACAGAGTTTTTATTAATTTTCTTGTATTTGTGTAAAAATCAATCCTTAAGAATCAAAAACGTATGCATTCAGTGCCATTGCAGTAGAAAGAGCATCAAGATGAATTCCAATAAGGGCCCGACAAAACAAGTCAGAAGACAATTATCGAAACAGCCCAGACACGAGTCTTATTACTGTTGCGTCAGACACATTCAAAAGGACAATATAGCATCCAAATATAAGTGTTGAAAACCAAACATTCGGTGTGTTTAAAAACAGTCGGGTCGTAAACTCGTTTAATGAGTTGAAGCTTTTTTATCTTCTGGAGCAAGCCCAAATGTTTATTTGTGGTAGTATGAATTGGTTATGAATGAGGAGTGTTGCTTTTATAATTACTATTTGCTTCAATACCTGGAAATTGTTCCACGGTTTGAGAAATAATTATAAGGCAATAATGATATTTTATATGTGCAATAATAATTTTGAATGTAAAAGTAAATCCATACTCGAAAACCTGATATATGCAGCCAGTCTCAGAGTTACCCCTCCCTTCTGTTTAAGTCATTGATATTCAACATTGTATATGGTAATTTGTCTTTGGTAACTGCATCGATTCATTAATAGTATAAAATATTTTAATGTTGCTCACTCAGATATATCAAATAAGGTCAACTTTTTGTTTTGGTGCTGTATTTTAGTCATCAATTACATGTATTTCGATTTTTGTAAAATCTAAAAACGAAAACAGTAAATGCATTTGTACCGTACATCCATTCTGGCACTGACAACAAATGTTAACAAGATCACTTGTTACTAAAGACAAGCAATCAAAATAAGGTTGTTGACGTGTGAAATAATTCTTCAGCTGATCTTACACGTTTTGTTTCCACTTTGTTTCTTTGCATTCACTGACTATTAAACTTCGTCGATTTGATGTGGTTTTGTGTTTTTGTGGATTTACCATTGATCTGTTCATGTTGGTATCCTGCAAAGGTTCGTCTTCATGTTTGTGTGTCTCTATTTGTTATATCTGTTTTAGTAATGCTTGACTGTAGACATATTATATTTTAACTTTCTTCTTGTTTCTAAAACTTCAAATACAACATATATCTCAGAACAGTAGTTACGTGTTTACTTTGACGCGCAATTGCAAATGTAATTACTAGCAAGAACGAAATTCTCGATTCCTTGCTGAATGTTAGCTGTTGTATCAAAACGAATTACGTACATAGAGAATTTACGGACGATTATCTTATTAACCTTATTTTGACATACACCTGGTACTGGCACTGGATAAACCTATTACTTTACATCCTTGTGCACGGAGCCGCACTTTGAACTAAACACTAAACAGAGTGTTTCTGGATTTTCTTTATTTTGCATAAAATCAGATTAATCAAATAATGTACAATTCTGTAACTTCTGTTGTCTATAATTATTTCAACACTCTGTAGAGACCAGTCGGTTTGTTTTACTGCAAATGAATGACTACATTCAGTCGTCAAAATGTGATATTGTTTGTAAGTCTATCTATTGTACATTTTATCTAACATTTAAAACAACCGTCGGTGTGTGCCTCTTCGGATGTTAGAATGATATGCCATGATCATGGCGCGTTCCATATGTGTGTGTGTGTGTGTGTGTGTGTGTGTGTGTGTGTGTTTAACGTCCTTTTCAACAATTTTTCAGTCGTATGAACGACGGTGACTAATTGTAGCAGCGTGTGTGCGCGTGCGTGTACGTGTTTGCGTTTGTTTACCCTCGCCACCGGATATTCCCACTTGTTACAGTGAGCACAATGCCAAACTTTATAGTGCTGCCTAACTTGAATATCACGCCGTAGACACGTGACATGATACCCATCCAGTCACATTATACTAACACCGGGCTGACCAGTCCTAGCACTATCCTCTTAATGCTGAGCGCCAAGCGAGGAAGCTACTAGTACCACTTTTTACGTCTTTGGTATGACGCGGCCGGGAATCGAACCCACGACCTCCCACACTCGAAGTGGGCACTCTACCACTAGGCTACCGAGGCGTTCGCGTTCCATAATGATAAAGATAAAAGACATTGCATATCACCTACAAACAATTCTTGCCCCAAAGAGCATCACGTCTTTTGAATAATTACGATTACAAAAGTAATAATAACGATAAAAGACATTGCATATCGCCTACAAACAATTTTTGCCTCCAAGAGATTTACGTTTTTTGAATAATTATGATTACAAAAGTAATAATAACGATAAAAGACATTGCATATCACCTAGAAACTGCAAGAGGAACTGAGTACACAATGCTCTGATTGTAAAGTCCAAAACTGCCACTCCAGGCAAAAATGATCGGACATAAAATTCCCGACATATCCACGTCCACTTTATGTTGATAGTTATAGGCCTAACAGCAATTGCGTTTTCGGCACCGGAGGCATAAAGAAGTTTATTACACATCAATATAGCCTCCATTGAATAGTCAAATGATAGAAACTGCGGGAGGCGTTGAATTAATCAGATACAAATGAAGCTGTAATATTTAATTTATAAAGACAAAACTCTTCCATGCAATGGAATATAAATCTAATGTTGTAATTGTTTAAAACATTGTATATAATGGTGTTATTTTGAGGAGTACGTGTTTCAATACTCTCCGAAAGTGATTTTCACAATGGAATGTCTTTTTTATCTTTTATTTACGATTTCAGACAAAGCAAATACCAATTGTTGTATTTGAATTCCATTTTGTTACTTTGTAATCGCCGATAGTTCATTGAGTATCAAAACGTATAATTCTCCGCGCCCACAGCCGCGTGGTATTTGTGATAACATTTTGCGAGTACATGGTGCAGTGTATGTCGTAAATGACGATTTTTATACGCCCGTTTGAAAAACGGGACGTATTATGGGAACGCTCTTGGCGGGCGGGCGGATGGGCGGCCAGCGTCCACAGACTTTGTCCGGAACATGTCTTCTTCATGCATGGAGGGATTTTGATTAAACTTGGCACAATTGTTCACCATCATGAGACGGAGTGTCATGCACAAGAACCAGGTCCCTAAGTCTAAGGTCAAGGTCACACTTAGAGGTCAAATGTCAAATTCAACAATGACATTGTCCGGAGCATATCTTCTTCAGGCATAGAGAGATTTTGATGTAACTTAGCACAATTGTTCACCATCATGAGACAGAGTGTCATGCGCAAGAACCAGGTCCCTAGGTCTAAGATCAAGGTAACACTTAGTGGTCAAAGGATACAAGAATGAAAACTTTGTCCGGAGTATTTCTTCTTCATGCATGGACGAATTTTGATATAACTTGGCAAAAATGTTCACCACCATGAGACGGAGTGTCATGCACAAGAACCAGGTCCCTAGGTGTAAGGTCAAGGTCACACTTAGAGGCCAAAGGTCAGGTACAAGAATTACTTTGTCCGGAGCATTTCTTCTTCATACATGGAGGGAATTTGATGTAACTTGGCACAATTGTACACCATCATGAGACGGAGTGTCATGCGCAGGTCCATTCTTTAGAATTACTTCCCTTTGTTGTTACTATAAATAGCTTATATTGTAACTTTTTCATTACTAGTCGTAGGGAAAATCGAGACCACTTTTCTGAAGTACAACATGTATGTTATATCCAATTTTGAGGTGTATTTTTACCTGTCTCTACCTGGTAAGGATTTTTATGTGGACTTAGATTTTTGTTTTGTTTATTTTTTTGTTTAAGATTAACTCCTTTAGTTGTTATTATAAATAACTTATATTGTAACTTTTTTATAATTGGCCGTAGGGAAAAACCAAGACCACTTTTCTGCGGTACAACATAGATGTTAATTTCAAATATTAGATGTAGTTTAAGGTATCTCTACCTGGTAAGGAGGTTTTTTGTGGATTTAGAAAAAAACAAAAGAATTACAATAATTACTACACAACCGCAGATTAAAATTCCATTTGCAAATACTGGTGCTAGTGTAAAGAAATTTGCTATGACGGGCGTATATTGTGACATTCTGGCACAGTGACTCTTGTTTTCTTTCGATTTGCAAAATTTCCATTTTTCATTTTTAATATCTGATCTAGTCCTAATAAAAACAAACGAGAAAAATAAGTTTCACTAGAAAAAAAGAAGCAGGAAAGAAATCAAAGAGCAGAAAAGAAAGCAATTTGTGTCGGACATCACGTGGAAAATTCCTTTTGTTTTCAGTTTGATGAATACGTCAGAAAGAATGTTACCTTTTTCTAGTGTAATATTTTTAGTGTTATTTCATTCTAAATATTGATTTCTTATATTGTAGGCATTGTTATTTGCCACATATATTTCATTTGATAGTGGGGTATAGGCCTTTTATTCCAACCGAAATTCCGGATACTGTTTAAACCCATTTTATTGTGTTACTTTTATTGGATTGTATTTAAGTAAGTTTCATACTACTACTTCTGTATAGGCATTTGTTAAAGATAGCTGTGCATTTGTTAAGGATTGTTGTATATTGTGCATCGTGTTGTTACTATGTCGTTGTTGTATGTATTAAGTTTACACACTGAAATTCCTTAAAGATACAAGGCTCTGTCATGTTAATACCCATACCTCTTTCGGTAAACAACGCCAAACTTATTACACAGTACGTACGTCTGGAATAAA
Source organism: Mercenaria mercenaria (assembly GCF_021730395.1). Classification (NCBI taxonomy): domain Eukaryota; kingdom Metazoa; phylum Mollusca; class Bivalvia; order Venerida; family Veneridae; genus Mercenaria; species Mercenaria mercenaria. The sequence goes on along the minus strand of NC_069365.1, from coordinate 9,994,922 downwards.
CAGTGTCTTATATTTTTAGTTTTCTACTTTGATTTTTTAAAGATAAGTATTTATGTGTTTAATGTTTGATATGCATAATTATAGTCAAACGTTTTACAAATGTCACCTAACAATAAGACAAAAACTGGACTTTGAACCAAGATGACTTGCATTTTAAAGTATCCTTTGTCTACTATCTCAGTGTAGGCTTCTTACAGGCTTAGCTTTAGCAATATCAGAACAATAGCCTTTCTTGAGAGGTGGCTGATTGCACAACGTTGACTGTTTGTCTTTCCAAAATACCAGTTGATCAGTATATGACTGTATAAAGTGGTAAAGGTGTTTATAGTAGTGAACTGTTTAGTCAATATTCATTGCTCCGTATTCAGAAGCTGTTCTCCAAAGGAGGTGGTGTAGAAAACAACAACAACAATACCCTCTAAGTAAATACACCAACGCAATCGTCAACATATAACACTTGGGTTATAATTTTCTTGTTCCTTTTAAAATGTGAGTTTCACGCCCCTAGGCGGGATAAAATTATGTTTGTTGTGTTTCATTCATTGTACATCTTAGTCCTTCCTCATCATTTAACTTGAAAGTATCATATAGAGTCCACATTCCTGATTAGACATTTATCAGAATAATGGTCTTGATAACATCTAAGCTGAGTTTGAAACTCAGTCATTTCGGATGAACAACTATATAAGTCTAAATTTAAACACAACCTTGTGTATGCAATACATTTCTTTCCATATAACGAAACTCCAACATTCATGAAACCCCATCAGACTGTTCGTCTACAACTAGGGTCTACAACAAAGACACCGTTATCGTTATATCTCCTGTTCTATCAGTACTACGTGCACTGCTTTGTTTGGCGCGGAGTTTCCTTTTGCTGCACCTTGCAGTAACTTTCGTACTTGTAGATAATAGTATTAGTTATTTTTAAACATATAACCATACACGTGAACTACATCAGCTAATATTTCATAATGGAAAGATAACATCATATAATTAAAAATCTAATGGAAATTCATATAATCTGTAGATCAATTTTGCTTAAACGTTTGTATATAAAAATCCAGAGGTCATTTTATATTTGCTTGTTCTTTAAACACGTAAAGTAATTTTGCTTTGTGTTTGAATTTCATAGCACCATGAATACTTCATTACTATTCGGGATTGTGCTAGGTGAGTCTATTTTTTTTTAGTTTTTAATATTGTATATATACCTTTCGTTTATGACGTGCATATACTAAAATTTTACTTATTTTTAAAACTTGAAACAGTTCATACTCTTCCAAAAATACAGATTATCTATTATCTATACCTTTAACAATTGGATAATTACCTGCTCACCTGAGCACTTAGTGCTAAAGCATGAGCTAATTTGGTCGTTCGTCCACATTTTCCTTTAAACAACATCTCCTTCTAAACTACCAGGCCAATTTTGATAAAACTTCACAGGGATATTCCTTAGATTGTCGTTTTCAACAATTATTCAAGAATTGAATTTCGTCAGAACCCTGGTTGCCATGGCAACCGAAATAAAAATATTCTTGTCCAGAATAACAGGTCCTAGGGCTTTGATATCTAGTATGTAACATTATCTAGACTTGTTCAAATTATCCCCTTAGGATCAAATATGGCCCCGCCCTGAAGTCACATGGTTCTATAGACTTACATAGGGAAAAACTTTGACAATTTTCTTGTCAAAATCCAAAGGGTCTAGGGCTTTGATATTTGGTTTGTAGCATCACCTGGTGCTTAGTTACCAAATTATCCCCGTAGTGTCCAATATGGCTCCGCTCTGGGTGTCACATGGTTTATATAGACTTATTTAAGGAAAAGCTTTGGAAATCCTCTTGTCTAAAACCACAGGGCCTAGGGCTTTGATATTTAGTACGTAGCATCATCTAGTAGTCTTCTACTAAGATTGTTCAAATCTTTCACCTAGGGTCAAATATGGCCCCGCCCTGGGGGTCACATGTTTTATATAAACTTAAATGCCAACCACGATCACGGACATCCCAGCAATCGAGGCCTTCAAGGCTGCTCTCCATGCCTCGGAAGCAGTCCCGCATCTGTTCTCAGCGTAGACAGATCACGTGTGTACCATAGTATATAGACAAACCTTTAACTGTATAGCCTTTAGAGATGTGACTGTCGTGCCCAAACCCAACCGTGGACAAAGTACAATAAAGTTCTTAGAGTTCTGTCCTGTACACGGAGAAAGATGTAGGGGAATATTTGAAAATCTTCTTGCACAAATCCAAATGGCCTAGGGCTTTGATATTTGGTATGTAGCATCGTATAGTAGTCTTTTACCAAGATTGTTCAAATTTTTACCCGGGGTTAATGGCCCAGCTCCGAGGGGCACGTGATTTAAACAGACTTGTATAGGAAAAGTTTTTAAAAAATCTTCATGTTTGATATTGTCATATCACATCATTTACCCAATGTCTTACCCAATCTAGGAACTTTACCCTGTCCCAGCAAGTAACTAAACTCAGATGAGCGATAAAGAGCAGTCATGGCCATCTTGTTCTTGTATTTATGCCTCCCCAATAGATTTGCCCTTGTCCCAAGTCTATCCGTCCATTCCATCGAATTAATATTATGCATATCAAAAAAATAATATTCGACCTATAGCTAACAAACCTCATATGACCGTTGTTTAGCATGTGGAGTTGAGCACCTTGTGTTTTAATTGGGGTTGTACACAGCCAGACAAGATTTATGGCCCTTGACTAAGTCAAAGTATGCGTTAAAAGGGGCTAAAATTTGTCTTGCCTGTATCTCAAGAATTATTTGACATAGGATTATCATTCAACATGTGAAGCTGTGCACCTGGGGCCTTGTTTGAGATTTCACAAAGCTAGACCAGAGGTATGGTCCTTGAAAACATAATAGGAATATTATTCAACATGTGAAGTTGTACACCTGAGTTTTGTTTGACATTTGACTGAGCAACAACCAGAATTCTGGCCTTTCATTTAGTAAAATTTGCATAAACGGCATACAAGTTTGTATCGCATGTACCTCATAAATTTTTTGACTCGACATTCTACATAAACTATTGAAATCATGTAGGGATATTATTCAGCTTGTGATTTTGTGCACATGGTTTTTTGTTAGTGGGTGGGTGATTTCACCAGAATTATGGTCATTGACTTATTCAAAAATATGTTGTAAGGGCATAGTTTGTTTCACTTGCGTTTCATAAAGTATTTGACCTTGAGTCAGAAAATCAACAAGGTTGAATTTTGGCAACTAATGAAAGTATAAAAGCCATTTTTTTCTTTTTTTCTGATAAACAATTTTTCGATTAGTAATATTTTCCAAGGTATATAATTTGGCCAATTATTTTAATTATATAACCATACACGTCAAGTACAACAGCCAATATTTTATAATGTAAAGATAACATCATATGATTAAAAAACTAATAGACATTTATCTAATTTATTTATCACTTTCGCTGATATTGGCCAATTATTTTAATTATAGATAGATAGATAGATAACTTTATTACTTTCATATAGGCTACAAAAACCCATGATGACATATAATTTACATAATACAAGATATAGCAAAACAGTGGTGAACATCACACTATGCGAAAAAAAGAAATATATATTTTTTAATTGGAATTTAAAAATTCTTATATAACCATACACGTCAAATACAACAGCCAATATTTTATAATGTAAAGATAACATCATATGATTAAAAACTAATAGACATTTATCAAATTTATTTATCACTTTCGCTGATATGTTTGTGTAAAACAAAACCAGAGGCAATTTTATGTTTGCTTGTGTTTTTTTTTAACTCATACAGTACTGTTGTTTTGTGCTTACCTTTCATAGCACCATGAAAACTTCTTTTTTATTCGGGGTTGTGCTAGGTGAGTCCATTTTCTAGTTTGTGTAACGTATAACTGTCGTTTGATTATGACGTCCATATTCTGAAATTTGGCTTTCTTTGAACATTTTAAACAGGTCATACTCTTCCGAAAATGCAAATTCTTATGTTTTCTCTTTCGAAACATGTACAGCTATACATTATTTCTCTACATAAATTTGCATAAATGCATTTGTATTGTTCTATCTCATCAAACATGTTTTAATACCTGATGGTTTAGTTATGAATATAGGACCGTTACTTGCTTTGACTGTGTATGTCTTAACACATTTCATAGGGGCCTCCGTGGCCGAGTGGTTAAGGTCGCCGACTTCAAATCATTTGCCCCTCATCGATGTGGGTTTGAGCCTCACTCGGGGAGTTGAATTCTTCATGTAAGGAAGCCATCTAGCTGGCTGGCTTACGGAAGGTCGGTGGTTCTACCCAGGTGCCCGCTCGTGATGAAATAATGCACGGAGGGGCACCTGGGGTCTTCTTCCACCATTAAAGCTGGAAAGTCGCCATATGACCTATCATGTGTCGGTGCGACGTCCGAACGTGATAGTTTTAGCCAAAATCGAAGAACGAGTGTCTATATTACTGCCGGAGGACAAATAATAAGGTTAATATGAAATCACTTGAATAATATCATATTTTATCATATTAGATAGATAGATAGATAGATAGATTCAACATAGAACGTACAATTACGTGGCAAGTATGATATTAATGCATACAACAAACAATAAACCATGTATGAATTAATATAGCCATATCAATCAACATTATATGTCAAGGATAACACAAAAGACTTAAAATAAACTCTTGTTTCCATTATGGTCCTTGAGATGTAGTGCTGTATGACATAGGAAGATATCAATGAGTGAAAATTAATCTGCGTTGCCGTGAAACATTAAAATGACAAAACTATCTATCTGAACTTATTAGTGTGCCGGGTGAGTATTCATTTTTACGATACAAAATTTTTAACCTAGCACTGGATTTCTTGATTACAGATCTAGCCATAGAATCAAAGGACAAACAATGATCAAGGGTAGCACCAAGATATTTAACTGATTTTTTGGATTCGATTGTTTGACCATTGCCGTTCGTATCAAGATTGAACTGGGATGTCAATATTATTTGGGACCCAAATAATATAGATTCTGTTTTGCCAAGATGCAAATGTGAGATTCCAAATTCAATATCATATTCATCATATTTTAAAAGAACAGTAATACGTTTCGTCATGTTTAAAAATGTTAGACGATAGTTAAAAGTTCAGGAATATGTACAAAGCATATAGAAATTTTATTTATGTTTAAGGAAATGTAAGACAATATTTATGAGATATACATAAACACTCCGGGAGTGTATGCCTAACGTAAGTGATGTCTCAACAATGTCATGTTTCAAACTATCACCGACGATTTTATCACGTGACCTCTCTCCACAGCTGATTTACTAAATAAGCGTGTTTTACGGGAAAGACAGATTTTACAACGCAATTTGCAACAACTGAATTGTTAAGGAAACATAGCGAAAACATTACCATATCAAACCTGTTAAAACTTAATTCGAAAGTATTTATTTAACAATTATGAGCAATTACATATATGTACAAATCATTTAAATGCTGTCACTTATAAACGCTTTCCTGAATCTACTTTTGTAGATTCTACAAAATCCTGTCAAATTCAATCTTTTAGCATATAAATTTACATATTTCATTTTGATACAAACTCTATACGATTGTTGAAAATAAAACCGTGTATTTGTTTCTGACAGCGTACTAAGTATTAACGATAGAGATTCATTTGAGGAAGATATAAACGATTCTGTTAGACTTCGTAGCGTTGTAAAGAATATCTACGGGTTGAAGTTTATACCGCAACTATCGTAATGCAATCATCTCTTTGATTGCACAACAGAGTTTTGATTTATTTAGTAACTTAAGTATGACTAAATGCAGAGCGTTACATAATCAGAATTTTCAATACATTTATAATAAAGTATGATATCTAACAATGTATTTACAGTTATTGTCTTCGGGTGTGGAAGTTGTACACAGCAGTTCTCTCGGATAGTCGATAGAATTGTCAATGGAGAAAAAGCAGAGAAAAACGAGTATCCGTGGCAAGTACGGATAATGAGAAAAGGGTATATGAGATGTAGCGGTGTCGTCTTAAATGAGAGGACTATTTTAACCGCAGCTCACTGTTACGGGTAAGTGTGTGATAAGAGGTAACTGGGTTCTATTTATTTTGCAAATCACTTAGGGCCCTATGCGATTTGTCGGTTATTGAATAAGCGAAGGCTGCGGCGTATATCTCATCTTCTATTGTGGCCTGTTAAAATAAGTTAGCGAAATATTTCTTCTGGCTTTTTCTACCCTTACTGATACTAAAAATACATTTCAAAATGTTTATCCGAATTTATATCGCGCAATACATGATTTGCCGCTAAGCCTACCTCGCAAGACCGGTGCACATCGATACTTCAAGATCTTGTAGATGTGCATATGAATTTGAAAGTAGTCCGACGTATGATGTAATTATCATTTCATTAAATTTTAGTCTGATATTACATTCAACTTATATTACTAGACAAAATGTCCGAACTTCAAACTAATTTCAACATGAATTTATACCATACACGAAAAATATCCACAAACGAAATCCAAGCCAAACTCTGAAAATTAGGTGATTTTAATTTCACAAAGTATTGCAAACTGATCTACAATAAAATCAATTAAACAAAATATTAGTATCATTTCTTTATTCACATACATGCATTGCATAATAAAGCAGTTTAAGAAGCATAAATAATTGTCGTAACTGTTTATGAATTTCGAGCATATATTGATATTATCGAGTACCCCGTCCATCTGCAGTAACATTGTGAATATATTTTTCTTTCAAGAATCCCCTATGAATGTGTTTTTATTATTTCTGACTTTGAGATATACATGTTTGGTGTTTAAACATGTTAACTCCAATGCCAACGAGTATGTTTTAGGAATATGTATGTAAAAATTTGGTTACAAACTCTGTTCAGAATTTTGACACCTGTGTTCTAAATTTTGACACCGCAACGCTTTATGACAAAGATGGTAAAATACTAAAGAAAGGCTAGAAGTAAGTGCCAGATATCTTAAAATATCTTTTAACTGATATAAGAACACATCTATGCTGTAGTTTACAAGTAGAAGAACAATACCTCATATGGTTCACAAGTAACGGCCACAATAAGTATTAGATGTAGACGTTACTTCAGAATTCCAGATGCAATATCTCAAAAATGTGCCATGGTATTTTGAGGACTTCTTTTTGTGTTTCATTTCCTTACATACTACTTATTCCACACCAAAATTTTATATTGGAATTAGAGCTAGTTCAACCCCAAAATTTAAAATGACCAGCCTATTAGCCACGTCTGAATCCCGTCGTGATAATTAGTGATTCGTAGACAAACATTTTCTGTCTATTTATTCACATCAACACAATTATAGGCCATAGGCAAAATTCAGTGTTTTGATGGTTGATAAATATCACAGGTGTCTTGATTAACGCCAAAACAGGTGCCTGTGTAGAACTGCTAACCGTCCATAGGTCAGCTGGATGCTTTCCTAACGTAAAAGAATAATACATACCATGCAAGGTTTCGAACAAACACCATTGAAGAGCTAGTGATTGGAAGTAGGAAGTAATTTAACCTGTTCTGTAGAAATCTGTAGAAAAACACAAAGATTAAGATATGCCTGTACATAATTCATATAGCTGGTGACATTCATTACCGTATACAGATGTGCTAAGTGTAATTCTGTCACCCATGAACAAGAACACGGGAATAAAACGAGCTGTCTCAAAACATGATTCTGTTGTCAAAGGATGTCAATGTTAGTTTCTAATGAAAATGCGAATTCAAATGCGCTATTGCACATAAAATTAGCATGAAAGAATGTGCTTTTTCCAACCAATTATATCTATGGTGTTCCATTATTTATTAGGGTCGTAATTGTCTGTAGATTTGTAAGGGCAATAGTGCCAAAATACAATACGATGGCGCTATAATACGATGCAAAAACGCGATAACATGATGCGGAGACACGATATCAATACTTATCGCACTTTCACATCGTATTATCGAGCTATCGTACCTTTGAATTGCTTAGTGGTGCTCTATGCTTACAGAGAAACATTTTAGAAATTGTTTCCTAAATATATTCAATGTCATGACTAACATTAAACCGCTTCATTTTCTTCACACAAAACTCAATACATATGTCAAGTTGTATATCTAGCTGGATCTGTGACCGCACTTGTTACCAAGCAGGGCCTCGTCAGCTTTTTAAACCGGGGATACACTTATAAACTACATATACTTTGTAAGATTAACGACTTCTTTTTCAGGAATATTTTACTCTTAATGTGTACCTTAGATTTTCCTCTGTTAAGTGCTTACACGGTAGAGGCGCTGACATCAAAACCACGGCAGTTGTGTAAAGCGTGTTAAGTCTGTTCGCTTGGTGAAAGTCCTGTTCCGATTGGAGCTTCAATTGGTCGCACAAATCTCACTTCTTGATTTACAATCTCAAGTTACGAAGCGTATTGCATTGCGCTGAAACATTTTAGTTTGAAAACATCGAATTTAAGGAGAAACTCGACTGATCTCACTAGAACCAAAGATGCAGAATTCATGCAGCTTATATAACAATATCTCAGGTTGTTCACGTAGGAGAACTTTGAAACAATTCAATATCCAGTAGATATTTCAAGCGAGTTAGGTCCATGATTAAGAGATACGAGCCGCATAAAGTTTACAAATTTCAAAATATTAATGAAAAGCTTGCCCGAATAACTCCTCTATTCGTTTTAAGGAATCTAGTATGAAACTGAAACATGGTTGACTTTGCCAAGTTGGGAATTTGATTCCCTTTGACATTTTGCATTTAAAAGGGAATTTTTATTTTTAACGTACCTCATATAAATGCTCACTGCAGGTTCAAGTTAATGAGATTTGTTTGTAAAACAATTGGCTAATAACAGACGGTATTATAAAAAACAAAGAGCTAGATTTATGTCCACTGGGGCCCCAATTTCTTGCCACTGCACATGGTTTCCTGACTGAATGTGATTTTTTAAGATATGTAAAACACATCTTTCAAGCAGTTTTCTACTAAGACAAGGACCGTAAGTCTGAATTAGCGGAGTAAAATCTAAAGTAGAACACCAGGTACACAACTTCATATGCTATAATATAATCTTCTATTGTTTTACGACTCAAGGTCAGAAACTTTTTGAGACACATGAGACACAAACTTTAAAGCCCGTAATGCATAATTTGACTTAGTCAAGGGCCATAACTCTCATCTGGCTGTATGGAATCCCAATAAAACACCAAAATGACAGCTGCTCATGTTGCATGACAATTCTGGGTCAACTACTTTTTGAGAAATACACTACATACAGTCTGACAGACTAATGGACAAGGGCAACTCTAAATGTGATATATTTATATTTTATTGACACTTGATATTCTACTTTTTATTGAACCCTTATATTGTTTTCCTTTAATAAATGATTAAATACTTTATGTTCGGTATTATGAAATAAATATTGTATTTCTAAGAAGATGATATAAACAGTTCAGAAGTCGGAACAATTAACTTCAACTGACGCTCCGGTAGATATTCATGTTTATCGAGGTGATCCCATTATAAGACTGCAGAATTTATTTTTGCTTACATTTACAGATTTGACAAAGAATCATTTTATCAAATTCTTGTCGGTACACATACAACTCGTCGGCCTTTACAAACAGCACAGAAACGAAGGGTAGAAAAGGTCATTGTACATGTAAGTAAATATTTTAACCCTATATCTATGCCACACTCTTTAAATACTGGTACTGATGATAAACCCGAACAGAAAATGAGGTTTTTTACCTGTAACTTTTTTATTTCTGCAATTTGTAATCAATGGTCGGTATCAAAATAAAGCTTAACCTTTGCTGAAAACTTAACATAATTCAAATTTATATTTAGTAAGCAAACTCACACGAAGTGAGGGCCTGAAAGGGGTATGTAAAAAGGGGACTTTATGAACGTTGACTGATGATAAATTCGAACCCTTTGTCATTTACAAAATTTTCTTGGTATTATTATATTGAAACTTTCCCCAAAAAGCTGCAACAGTCATTCCTGATCAAGTAATGAAAAGTTTACAAATGTCAGGCCTTCATGTTTCGACAGTGAGCATGGGCAAAAAAACACCCTCTTCCCCAGTAATTTTGGATAAATATTTTTTATACAAATTTATGTAAGTCATTTATTTATACAGAACATTTACCAATTTTGTTTTTGTTTACACCAGTTGGTGTTGTAAGTGGAAACTATTAGATGGTGTGTTCAATTTTATAAATAACCGATTGCAATCGAATATTTCCAAGGTGTTCGACTTTATCATCTGTCCGGGTTTATCATCAGTACCAGTATAGAATATTTGTTACACATACTAGTTTAGAAACGCGTCTGACTTAATGCTTGCAGCGACAAAAGTGATAAGAATTGAAAATGTAATCTATGAAAACACTTTAACTGAATGACTTTGATCAGAAGTTTACATTTCTATGCTCCCCGAGTGGAGGGGGAGGGGTGGGGCGAGAGAGAGAGAGAGTGAGAAAGAGAGAGAGCATACATTCGCTACCTTCTCCGTCCGTCCGTCCGTCCTTCTTACTTCTTGCCCGGAAGATAACTAAAAAAGGTAATGAAGGTAACAAGTTTATACCATGATCATTAAGGCATTGGACCCCTAATAGCAATGTTTTAAAAATGGCATTTGCTTGGTATATTCTTAAAGTTGACCATGTTTCGCACTGTGTTGCAAATTTTAAACAACTTTTACCGTGCCGTGTTTTGTAAATTTTGTATAATTTATGTTATTTCCTCAAGCTCAGGTAGAGACAAATTTCAATGTGATGGCCACTATCTAAAACGTTTGCAGAGAATTCATTAAAGCATTATTTTTGATAAAAGTAACATAAGATTAATCTATTAAAACAATCTAAACAATTATAAAACTCAGAATAAAACTGTAAATATCTTTTTTTTTCTAGGGTGCCTCAAGTAAACGGATTTAATGAGACAGAATTCTAACACTAACATTGACAAATTAAGGTCGAATCATGTAGGTCTGTTTTGACTTTTGCTCACTTCATTCAAAAACAACCTTTGGGCAGAAGGAAAACCTACCTGCATTTCTTTCACAATATGTAATCTAAAGAATGAAAGTAAAATAGAGAACTTTTACCCCATGTAACTCAGTAATTTTAAAGATGTCTAACTCTACCCCTCCTGATTCAGAGGTCAATTAACTTTGAACAGCAAGAAATCGCTTATAAAATGAAAAATTTCCACTTTTGTACAATACATCCATAATAAGTCTTGAAAGAAGTAAAAACTTACTAGAAAAAAAGGAAAATATGGAGGAAAAAAATTTGGTCCCAGTGGGGCTTGAACCTACACCCCCCTGAAAATTGCTGTCAAAGTAGGTATATGGTAGGAATTGAATACTCTTCAAAAAGGAAGTACTCTATTACGGGTCCAATACCTTAAGAGGAAGTGCAGACAAGGTACCATAACTCTAGATGCCCCACTTTTGAATTATCTCCCTTTTTTGAAAAACTTGTCCGGGAATAACTCGAATACTATGTAAGGTATTGACTCCATACTTTACATATTGATAGAACTCAGTGAGAGGGTGTGCAGTGATAAGGAACCAGAACGCTAGGTGGTCCTTTTAAAAAAACCTTGTCAGGTGCATAACACGAATACCATGTAAGGTATTGTCTTTATACTTTACATTCTCATATATCAGTGACATTGAGTGCAGTAACAAGGAGCCATAACTTTAGCTGGTCCCATTTGTGCATTATCACCCTCTTTTTGATAACTTTGACAGGGGCATATCTCAAAATATATTGAAGATACCAAGTTTTAACTTTATACAATGCAGGGAAAACCTTGTCCGGGGTACAACTTTAATACTATGTAGGGTATTAACTTCATACTTTACATATTAATAGAGGTCAGTAAGAGAAAATGCAGTAACAAAGAACCATAACTCTAAGTGATCCCATTTTTGAATTATCTCCTTTTTGAAAACATTGTTTGGGTGTATAGCTAAAAAACTAAATAAGGTATTGACTTCATACTTAACAGATTCATAGATAATATATTCATATATTCAAAGTGAGAGGGAGTACAGTGGTAACGAACCACAACTTTTGCTGTCCACTTTTCTCCTTAACACAACCTCCATGACTGAAAAGCCCTTTAACTACAGTAATTTCGGGGAGCATCCATCGGTGTTTTTAATTTAGGATGTAAAATCAAACATTCTGAAAAGTTTTTGTCATTTTTTTACACGTGCAATGTTTGTAGTTCATAGAAGACAAAGTCTAATTTTAGCCGGACAAGTGAGGGTTTTGAGTTTTTGGTATTAATTTGACTTGTAGTCTTTGTTTTCATAACAATAGAGTTACGGTAGTTAAAGTAGTCAAACTGTATACTCGTTGAATTTGGACATTTCCTTTTGTTGCGTTGGCGTGCACATTTTATATAGCAAAGTTTATTGTGTGCTTATGTTTGCGCCAACGCGCTATAGTGAAATATTGAAAGTTTGGGGTGTCGTTTCGGTGCGCGGTCCATCTTGTTAAAATAAAATGTCAAAAATCAGCCAACATACAATTTAGCGTTAGCGTGCGCGCCAATAACGAGGAGTTCTTTTCTGCGTGTTGGCGCATGCGCGAAAACAAAATGAAATGTTCGTTAGTAATTAATTAAGAAAATGAGAAAGAATAAGCTTTAGATTTATTTCTTTAAAATAATCTACATTCCTCTTTAGTATGATTCCATAAACATGCGCGTAACTGCTTTATTTTTCCAGAAAGGGTATGTAGTATCTGACACTTATGAGTCGGCAAATGATATCGCCCTGTTTCATCTCAAATCGCCATTGGAACTATCGTCTGCAGTACAGCCTGTACGCCTCTCGGGTAAGCTTCTGTTTAACAAAATGTCAAAAGTATCATTCTTTCTGGATTGAAAATGTACCAGTAATTTAAACTTATTCTGTTAGGATACTAGTTATATGACCCATGGAAGTACCTACGCCTTTAGTATCTTGAACAATGAAATGGGTCCAATCGCCAAGGTGATTATATCTTAGACTAGCTGACAAACGATGTAGAATGTCCTGTGTTAAAACGTATAGCTGGTGAGACCAAATATCTCGTATACAGAATTTTCCTCTTATATGATTCGTGTACCAATGATTCGTAAATGATTTCAATTAGGAACTAAATAATTTCAGGCAAATCACTATATATTTCAAACTACCAATCTTCAATTAATATTTAGCAGCTCAAGCTCCTATAGGGTGGAAGTACTATACTTGACAGGTCTTTTTGTTCAAGTTCCCATCAGACAATGTCTTTGAACAACAACGTACGAGTCCTATCGCATAGATGCTCAGCTCACCCTATGTCCTCTTTCTGGAAGCTGTGACGCAATAAGATTGCCCTGACTCCTGGATGTTCAGCGTCTGTATGCTATCACTTATGGCATTCAACTACCATATAGGTATAACCCCGATGCCTTGGCTGTACTTCGTCAATAACGCTATATATATATGACACAATAACACGTCTATAAGCTGGAACTCTCCAACTGTCTCCGTAGATTACCAAACTCTGGGTCTCTGTCTCAACTTTCGATGCGCAGCCTATATTTGCTATCGTCTATAGCATTCAACTACCCTTAAGGTTAAACTCATATGCGCTGGCCCTATAGCTCGAAGCCTTGTTGAAATTCTGTACCTCTTCTTTAGTCTATGAACTTCAAACGTCTTCTTTGTAATAATTTATCCGCCTTGAGAGTGTAGTTGTAATAACGTGTTTTCTTCTATTGCTGGATAACGAATGATCTCTCTGTCACCTATCTACCTATTTATACCTTAGCAGACGTGAGTTTTTATTGTTGCTATTTATAGAACTTGTATCTAATTGGTCCAAATCTGTACATAGTATTTCACAGCAAGTACTTGGTTTAACAAAATGTTGGTTCCCTTTAACTATTGTATACAACATAATGTGCGATACTGGGATCCAGCTATCACCATAATTAACCCAAACCGTCCATAAATGACCCAAATCCTATTATTTACAGCAGTGCAACTATAATTATAGTAATGACACAATGAAAAACGAGACAAACACTATATATGCTAAGCCTTGCTTATTACGTCACAAATATATCAATTACACAAATTATTCTGACATATTCTTTTACATGTCTGATATATGTCTTTATTAGAAGATAATTAGCCTTGTTTTTATACTGCAGACAGAGAATTTGACAAGGATGCGCTGACAAACAAGCAATGTTACATGTCAGGATGGGGATTGGCGATGAAAAGTTTGTATCCATTTATTTTAAGTAATAACAACCATATTTAAGCTTTACTGGAAATAGGAAACCGCAGCATTAACATTTTAAGTTACCAACTCAAGAAACGGTTGATAGGAAACAGTGGGTTCAGACAAGAAAATATACATATAGAGAAAATATGTCCTGCAAATGGTTGCCAAATATTGTAAGAATCGTAACGGTGTTATCATTATGGTAGAGATAACATCAAGAACACTCCAGCAAAGTTAAAGAATATTATTAAAGTTTCCATCAGTGCCAAGTCCTCTGATAGTTATGTGACGATTTACACAATTTTTAAAATTAGTCATCCAAAAGCATATCTTCCAAATTGCTTTGAAAGCGAGCATGTCGCATCAAACGAACAACTTCAAACAACAAATGAAACGTAATTTGTGCGCAAATTAATTAGTTGTAGAGAATAGCAGTTTTCAAGGGATTATAACGAGTAAAAAATGAAATAAATAAAGTTCTATCATGGTATTTAGTGTTTGGTAAAAAGCAACTCTTGAGCAAGCGTATACAAACCTTAACCCAAAGATTATGAAGCCATACCGGTACATATGTTTTCTGCAAATGACTGGAAATAAAGTAGTACTAAAGCTAACCTAGCAAATGTCATAGCAGACTTAACAATATACTATTCTCCTATTATATTAAAATATCATCAAATATTGATTTAAATCTGAATAAATGTTGATATTATTTATCTAAATATATAAACCAAATGTGTATGTAGGGCTGAAATGGCATTAAATATCATATTGTTACGTTATGGCCGACGTAAACTTTCAATGACATTTCTATACTTCTAGTGAGACAATATTTGTATAGAATTTGTTCAAGTTTCTTTTAAATAATTCTTTAGAATTCTTAAGATCAGTAGAGCAGCAGCTCAATGCCAGAGATTTAAGATTATCAACCCTGAAAACAGGCAAAGATGCGTTGCTGTACTTATACCTCCCAGACTTCGCAAATATAAGTGTAGAAGCGCACATTAAAAATGTGGGGATATGTGAACTCCAGACAAATGAATGTGGACCCAAACTCTAAACAAAACGTGGAAGCTGTGTACTACAAACCGTTAGGAAACAAAAGCCAATATTTCTATTAAAACATACAGGTTCATCATAAATATTAGTATGAAACGAAAGACAAAAAGAATGGTCTAAATAATTATAACATCAAATTTCCATTCCCTGTAATGGAGTTTCTTGTAAGCATATGCGCTCTAAAGCTAAATGACGTTTCTATTCACAACAATTAAAAAAAATATCTAGGTAGAAGTTGCTAAGCAACTACCCACAATTCATTGCAAGTACAACTGCAAAACTAGGAAATCACCTGTTTCCATTAATTTAACAAGAACTAACATTTATATAAATGTATAAAGTAAGTGAGGCTGGGCTAAGATCAAACTAGATAAAGATTTACTTAAAATGGCCTGTAACTTTATGACAAAATTACAGTTAAGCTTACAGCCCCATTGAGAAAGTAGGTCACTGTACCCTGACGTATTACAATATCTGAAGAACCCCTTGCTGTTTTCAGTGGAATTACATATTCCTCTCATGTTAACATACAATTATCGGTGTGAAGCATCTTAAATCTAACAAACAATACTGACGAACATGTTTATTCTATGTTTATATAGATACTGTATAGTAATTGTTTATATTTTACAGAAAAAAAAGTGTTCTACTTGTACGTGGTGAAATGATTTTATTTTCAGTATCAAATTGGTGAAAATTGTTGAAATCGGCATACTTTCAAAGATTTCGGAAATACCAAGAAACCACTAACTGCCGTCAATTATAAAGACAGCACAGTTATCTTTAATGCATGCGCAGACATCTTTTTTCGGATAAAAATAATGTCAATGTCGGGTCGTAAGAAACCGAGACAGAAACGAGCATAATTATGTGGATAACAGTCAAAATCAAAAGATATAAGTTACGGTCAAATTGTCTTACCGAAATCTCGGAACCGCTGCTGGTGGTTGCCTGTGTTGATTGTTTACATCCGGGGACTTTTTTGACATATGGCAAAACCGAGGAAAATAATATACACTTTCAATTTAACGTCCTTAAAATAAGTTTTGTTAAAATAGAAAAGGTGGAAACTCCACAGCTCGCTCAACACGACAAAAACGAAAATGTTGCAGGCTCGGTTTGATTGAGCCTGTTCATGGACGGTAGTGGACATGGATGCTACCGTCCATGACCCCTAGTCCCGGGTTTAGCAGAACTCAACATCCATTCATGTTACAAGTACAAAAACAATTTAGAGACATCCGCAGAAGTGTTCATACGGCGGTGCACATGGAACCTTCAATGATGTACTAGCATCCATTATAAAATTGAATATAACACTTGTTGAAATCGAATATTAAAGGTATAAATTTTTGAAATCAATGGAATGTTACTTACTTAAAATATGAAATTTGGGCATGATATTTAATTGAATTATTTACATGCTAGTTGTGTACGTTTTGATATCAGTGTGTTTTTATTCTATTCATACAGACAACGGTGGTTATAAACTACCAAAAGTCTTACAAGGAGTTAGCACAAAGGTCATCAAGACAAACCTCTGCAGATACCTATCTCGGGGACACGAGTATTACAGGATATACAGAGAGCTCCATATCTGTACTGTATTAAGTGATTATTCAAGTGGATGTAATGTAAGTAATTGAAAAAATATAGAGTAAATTTTTCTAACATTACATACTTGGCAAAAGATATGCTATATGTATAAGGTTTAATGTCAAACATATTGTTACTATATTTAGAAACCCATGCCTGATGCAGGTATGTGTATTAGCCGTATTTTTAAAACCTATTGAAATAAAAATAAAAAAAATCATGTCCAACAAAAATTGCTTTGAATTAGATGGAGCATGATAAATCAGTTGTCATTCATTCACATTAGATATTACATTACACACCAAAGCGTGGTTAAGAATCGTTTTATTAACAAAAGTACTTATAACGAACAAATAAAAAGTGTTACATAATAGCAGCACTTTTTCGTTCGACTTTTTCAGCACCAATATTCTGTTGTTATATTCCAAAAGCTGTATCAACAGTGTGAAATTACATATAATGCAAAACCTGTTTAAATATTAAGATTTGTAATGCAGATATCTCATATTATTGAATACGAATTGTAATTGAAGAGTATTTATGTAAACACAGACTATGTATGTTTTGAGTATAAACAGCACTGTATTTAAGGGTTAAATACTACAAGTATGTATACGTTAACCAAAAATATATCAAAGAAACAAACGCATCAAAATATTTTTTAACCAAAGGCTGTTACTAAATAAACTTTATTTGCAATGCATACACATTATGCTTCTTTCAATATTTTAGGGTGATAGCGGTGGACCTATGGGTTGCTATGACAACGACGGAAATTTTAGATTACTTGGTATTACTGTTTTCGGCAAAAATCCATGTGGAGCTAAGCGTGGCTTTCCCAACGTGTTTGTCCGCGTTTCTACATACAGGAAATGGATTGCAAGAAACGCTGTTGGTCCAGTTTCTATGTGAAATTTATTATAAAACATCATGCGAATAAAACGCAATTATGTCTGATTGTCGGTGTTAAATTTTCTATAAATTCCCATACACACTCAAAAATACGATCCCTGAACATCAAAATATATGTTTTGACATTTGAAAATAAATATTTTTCTAACTAGACACAAAACTGTAAGGTGCTCGCAAAGCTTTTATACCTATAGCCAAATCTTCATAACAAAAGTGATAAAATCAGTGGACAAAAGGTATTTGCGAAAAGAAAGACCTCAACCGGACACGGAACCTGCGACCTAACCATAAAGTGATCCATTCAATTTCGTTGTTTTGACCAAAATAGCTATTTCAGTCATTTGCGGATGCTTTCCTTTGAATCTTAAATAAGTTGGAATTTTACTTTTTTGTTCAGATTGATTTTAACCAGGTTTACAACAAAAAATATGACTATTAGCTTGGCGAATATCGTAGGGCGGGTGAGCGGGCGGCACTTTTGTTTCCGCTTAATAACTTGAATTAGGTATGACAGATTTTAATGAAACCTGATTTTGGCTAGTTTGCATAAAGATGAAGTATGGAATTGCATACGAAGTCACATGGGTCAAGATCAATGTTATTGTCACTAAAAATAGAGAAAAATCTGAATAACTCTAGTTTGGATTGATATATTAAAACTGATACATAGGTAGCTTAAAGAAAAACAATGATGGGATTAAGGGAGCAGTTGGATCACGTTCAAGGTCAGCATAACTTAATTTATCTGCATACTTAGAAATTTCCTACGTGGCCCATTGGTTTAGGAAATTCCAGCTCAGTATCATTCGTTTGGATACACCTATTGTCAGCAAACTTGTTGTGCACGTAGCCTTTATCAAAGGCAGTGGTTGGGAATATATTCCGGGGTGTCTCGGGTCATGTAAACTGTTACTGAAACAAGAAAAAAAAACGGTTTCCGCACGTAACTCAGTTAAAATTCCCATGTTTCTTGTCTTGAATTGACCCGGTTGCGAAATTCACGAAAATTAGTCGCAACGAATAGTAATGATTTTACAGTAAAAAGTTAAGATTAAAGCAATACTTGATATGTCCGGAATGTCATAGTCGGATGACGATGTTTTAAGTAGTACAATCGATTTTTTAGAATGTCCCAGGCGAAAAAGATACAAGTTGCAAGCTTAACAGCTAGCGTAAAGGAAGAATACACAATATAATATTAATACAAAATAAACAGCTTTAAACATTTTCTTTGTTCTATTGTAAAAGATAAAATGCCTGAGACTTTAAGGTGAAAATGGCAATATTCACTTAGACCAAATTGAAACCTTGTGCTATATGTTTTATATTCAACTTATTCAATACTTCAAATCAATGTATGCAAATAACGTGCAAACAATCCGCTATCATGTTCTTTTTTTTCGCACATGGACTTGGTAATTCTTTGTTTCAAAATGAGGTTCTCCGTAAGGTATCCGATCCGCAAATAGATAACATTTCGATACCTGGTGACCCAATATATTTTGGTATTTATATCTAAAAGAGTTGTTCCTGCTGATAAAGAATGTGTAAATAAGATGACCATAATTATATGCACAAGGCAATACAATCATGTTTTTGACTGCAAAATGAGGAACCTTACACTGTAATAACTGGATTTCTGTTGAAGTATCATGGACAACTATAAAGTTAAACAAAAATTCTACACCATAATTTTGTCATGTAATTCATATTCCTTTTCAGTAGACGATACACTTTCAAATGACACAAAATTAAATGAGCTTACAAAGCATCAATACTTGATATATTTTAAAAGCATTGTTATATAGAACTTGCTTATATGTGGACCGGATACCGTCATGTCATTACATGAATTACGAATAAATCATGAATGAAATACCACATCCTTGCAGTATCCCTGTAGAAAATGCAATTTAAGTTCAGCATGGACCAAGCAGGAATCTTGTGTGAAGATTTTGTCCAATAGTTCCATAACGACTGTAACAGTCGGTTTATAGGAGATAATATAACCAATCCATCGGCTTTGTCAATACTGCAGTCTTCAGTTCTCGAATCGCATGATTCCCCAAGTGACACATATTTATCATATTTCCTTGAATCGAACGCCAATAAATTAAAGCCTGTGTCGTCACATAATACCTCAAAATCTTCAGCCTGGTAAAAAGCCTCTTCTCCAAAAGCACAAATATAGAAATTACAGAATCGCAAAGAGTAATGAAAAGCTCACTCATATATATTAACCGAAGACAAAGTCGGAACAAAATCATAAACCTTCATCAGATCATCCTAAAGGTAAAGCCAGACACCATCTGCAGCACTGATATTTAGTTCAAACCATGTAATGTACATTAAAAATGTTTCTCTGAATAACCCAACTAACAAGGTGTTCAAAAACAACAGATTATCGGGTCTGACTTCCATACTCAGAAACATTATGACTCTATAACAACCTTAACAAAAATCAAATTGCAACAAATGCTTGGTCAAAATCAATAAAAAAGAGCATAAGATATGTATATCTGATCCTTTTATTAGCCACGTGAAAACATTCAACAATCCCAGAACTACGGTCATCCGCTGTCATCTGTCACCAGTCCTGCCCAAAACAGTAATTAAATAAATTCGTTGATCCCTCATCCAATGAGTGTTGTAAAGTAGCATATGGAAAGATGTATTCAACAAATGAATGATTAAAAGGAATGAGATGATGCAACGGAATGATTGTTGGATTTCATGATTTATAGTTGGATCAGATTTTACAGTTATGTGATGTGGGTGATTATTTTTTTGACGACTCAAATGCGCTTGGTTATAACAGAGATAGAATGAAAATGCATCAAAGCTTTCAACTCAAAGTAAAAAGGGGTCATGATTCTTGAAATATTGGTACCAGATTTATGGAATTTGTATTATATAATTAAGGTGATGGTGTGGAATAACGGTTTTAAGTTTAAGTATGTTTAACAGTGAAACTTTATCCAGAATTCTATGTTTAAAGGGTACATTATTCCTTACAATTTTGAGTTCCAAGTCCATCAGGTAATAACAGAGATAAAGAAGTGAGAGTGCATCAAAACTTAAACTAGACTTTAAACGCGGACGTCGACGCTTTTGCATATGCAAGAGTGCGTAGGATAGCTCTTCATAATTATATTTCGTATAGTCAAGCTGAAAAAGCTTTAAAAAAGAGCTAATTTAGGTGGGAAAAAATTATCGGAAAACGTATCGACAGCCTCTAAAATTCCTGTTACTGTGACATTGACCTAAACCACATTGACCCACATCAAGGACTGAACCACTACTCTCTAAAATTTTCTACTCTTAAAAGATACTATAAACCAACATCTTAGACAATTCGACCGCATTGGAACTTTGGAACATATGTATTCAAAATTTTGATATCGTTTTTAAGATTTGTTAATTCCGAATCTGATAGTGGATATTGTTTACAAACACCTTAATATTTTAGGTCATGGCAATTTTCGAACTGTATTTGGTAGTCATAAACCGTTTTATCAAAATAAAGTATGATCCAACTGCTTTGAGACACACCGCATGATTAGTGTTAACCCTATAACACGCTACACTTTCTTCTTTTATTGTGTTGCATGACGGTGTATGAAAATTGTTTAATAGTTAGATATATTTAAGTTAATTAACCATTAAACACTTTTCATTGAAATCTGTAGGAATTTGGCAGAGATAAATACAAAATTCCCGGGTGTTACTTATTGACTGCCAATTTGCAATATATTTCAAATGACAAATATTTTGATAGAACTTTTCTCGTATTTTCTTACATATTCTTGAGAAATAAAAATGTTTTAATATCGATATACAGTCAAACTTGCTTCGGAGGCCATGCCTTTTTAAGAACCGCTTGTATTAAGAGATCACCTTTTTCAGTGTTCATTTTTATTTGGTTTAAAGTCACACAAAAATAGGTCTTATAGGTCATATAGCAATTTTCCAGCATTTAATGGTCGATGAAGATCCCAGGTGCTCCTCTGTGCATTATTTCATCACGGGCGGGCACCTGGTTGGAACCACCGACCTTCAGTAATGTTTCTTTTGTGATGTTAAAGATATAATTATGTTGTATTAAGAGACCATTAGTTTCAGGTAACCACATATTTCCCTTCCAGTAAGAGGTCTCTTAATGCAAGATATATTTTATATAACTACTGTAGCAATGACATAATATTAATTAAAGGAAATGCGACAAATAAAAGTCATTTGAATTTCATATAAAAAGCATTAAGCAGAACCAACGTGCAAGCAATATCATATGGAATACACTGTTACTAGCGATGTACTATGTAGGTGTGCTATTTGGTTTCCGAAGATACAAAGTGAACAGTTTTGAAATGATTAGTTTAATTCTAATCGTAAGATGTACATTACTCACTGCCTATTAATATATATCCCTGTTACTTATCTATATAAAGCCTAAATACACATTGATTTTGGTTTGAAAGTTTGCTTGGTTATGTATCAGCTTATTCGGTATATTATATTACATTATCAGTTACATGTATTAACCATATATTTTACTCATTAAATAAATCTTGGTTTAAACTAATAACAATTACTTTTTCTGTAGCGTTTCTAAACTTCAACATTGTAACAGCATGCTCCTTCAAAGAACGTTAATTACCTTAATGAAATAAGCATCCGAGCAATTAAGCAGACTACCGGAAATGCAATTTCGATCGCACTTAATTCAGTTTCGAAAACATTTCTAATTATCTTTAAAATTTAAGTATCTTCAAAGGTGATTTGCTTATTTTGCAATTACCTGTCAGTGTGCCTGGCTGTTATTATAATGCTCTAACTGCGTTGTTCGTATTAACAGATTTAGCAAAAAGTGAAATACAACACAAAATTTACATCTGTGTATAATCCAAATCGTTTTAATCAGTATATATTATAGCAGCAGTCAAACGAAAATTACAATTTTATCTTCCTCTGTTCCGAGGATAACAATATTTAGAATGTCAACAAATGATAAATTCTTAGTATGGAAGTTTACGTTTGATAAAATATCAAAATTGTAACCTGAAGTGTTCTTTCCTAGAAAATGCTTAATGTTCAAAACAAATTCTCTAGAGTTGCATTATGATGCTTTACATGTTTTGGCATCATGAAACATGAAGAAAAATAATACCAATCATGTCAAGGAATAGTAAGATATTGGCAACGTGTCTCTAATCGATCCCATCTCCTGTCAACAGAAATTATCAGACTCTGAAAATACTTCTTAACCTATCGGGAATGCTTTGATCCAAAATAGTCGCTGATTGATAACATTCAAACTGTGCACACATCAATAATAATTACAGTTTATTACCTCTTTCTAGCAGT
The DNA here is from genome assembly GCF_021730395.1 of Mercenaria mercenaria. NCBI lineage: Eukaryota > Metazoa > Mollusca > Bivalvia > Venerida > Veneridae > Mercenaria > Mercenaria mercenaria. The sequence continues at coordinate 9,971,621 of NC_069365.1, read as the reverse complement.
AAATATTTTTGTACGAAAAAGTTTGGCATTTGTCTAGATTTTTTTATCATGATTTTTTATCTTGATAAATGAAGTTAATGTTTTTCCACGACATTTTCGAAAAAGACCGTATATACACTGTGTACGTTAACTCACCAATATCAACCTAAGAAATTCAATTCATTGTTATGTATGGAAAATATGATGAATACAAAATGGAATAAATAACAAACTTGCCATATCATACAAATTTAGAAAAATCACCCTCTTCTTACGGACCTACGTCAGTAGTCCAAAAAGGATTATCACGCGTTCTTTCGTTGCCTAGGCAACAAATATCAATAATTGATGAAAACAATGAGGTCATGCAAATGGCACAAACTGAGATTTGCTTGTATTGCATTAACACATCACCATGGAGTAGAACATAAAATGACCCTCGTAGAAACATTTGCCTGCAAATACATATATAGGGGTAAATGTATTCATCATAGATTGCAGCTGTGCACTGTTTTATGTTATATAATCTGCTAATAATAATAGTTCGTTCAGGGGGAAAACTGACCTTTATATAAAGCCTGATCCCTTTGAAAAATGTTTTACTGCTTTTACCCTTTTAACAGGCTTAATCAAACCCAGACTTAATCATTTTCATTTGTCGTTTTGACCTTTAAGTAATGTGTTTATGAAGGGGAATTCCAGGTACATGTTATTTTCTGGCGATGGTTATCTAAATTGACAATGCGCGATTTTTGAAATCGACTAAACAGCTTTAAACTATATTTGTTTTTCATTCATTACCTTTAAAATTTAATGACTAGTTAGCCAAGTCGTTTATTAAGTGTAAAATATATGGTAAAATATAGAAAAAAGATAATTATGTAAGAACTTTAGGAAAGAAAAACACGGGAAAAAACTTATAAATCATATCCATAAAAAAAACAGCGGTTGCAAGATAATTTTCTATGGCTATCTGCTTTTATTGTAGATATATGACATTCGGAGTCTTTGAAATCTCTCATGAAAATCATCTTTTTTATTTGCGGTGAGCCTACTTTCCGGTGTATGACTTGTATGACTCTGGCTGTGTTTGCTGTGTTCTGTGCTTCCGGGAAATCTACTCTTACCTTTTATATTTTAATACGTATGCCGTTGTTTTTGACAACTTAGTAGTCATTCTATTATCTGTTTTCATAGAGAAGGACGACATTTCCTTTTAGCGAATTGACAGGACAAGACAGACCTAATATGAAGCGTAAAACGTTTCAAAAACGTTTACAGAAACATTTAGTGTTGTAACATATTTCATAAAAAAGACAAATAAGTTATAACCGATTTTCATGTTATAGTGGCATGTGAACTTTTTCGAATTATATAGTCAAGTAAGTATTATCTAAATTGTGAGATGCGCAGTAATTTTGACCTCTTTATGATGCTCTAGCATTTTTATTCCATAACGACTAAGTGCCAACTGACTGATGTTGTGTAAATGTTGGCTACGTATCTGTTATCAGTTTATTTCAACTTGTGTTCGATTTTATAACTAACGTATTTTATTTACACTGGAGTTACATAAATCTTGTATCGAAATTTTAAAGTACGTTTATGTAAAATTCCAATATTTTGTGCCTTCCTAAATGTAAAAAGCAGCCAACTGAGTAGAATACTGGAAATGCATGTTCTGTCGCGCTTAATTCTGTGTCAAAAATAGTTCTAGATATCATTTTAATAATTATAGTTTCAACGATGAATTGGTTATTTGCAGTTATCTCATTATATCCGTTTGTTATTACAGTGCACTAATTGCAAATGTTCGGAAGAACATACTTTTACTAGTACAGGGTAAGATCAACCGTATTAAGAATAATAAAACTTGAGATACTTGTACTGCTTTGCGATTAAAGATCAAAATGGTAGCCTACAGATGAAACTAAGTCTGCTGTTATGTTGCTTTGTTGCATTCTATGCTTCCAAAGTGTCTTTGTTCACAACAGCAAGATTTAAGTGCCGTGTGACGGCCGTAAACAAGTTAAGTTTTCCATCGCTTGAACTGGTCACCTAGGATCATGGAGTTCATTCATTTTTACTATGATAATGGAATTCCGCATAATCCGGTGCTAGGAGGCGTGAGAGGTGTTGCACATTTCATTTCCTCTCGTGAACAGAGTCTGATATTTTTCCTTGATTGGGTTCTATGCGTTTAAAGGATATTTTCACAGATTTAATTACGGCTCATTTAAGATTATTGTCTAAACTGCTTATAATAAACATTTATTTAGTCTCTTAAGATTAATAATATCTGTCATGTGTTTACGAATCGGATAGAAATATCCGTCCCGAGGGCACCTGCGCATTGGGCGGTAATGAGGCTTGTCGAATTACCGCCCATGCGCAGGTAGCCGAGGGACGGATATTTCCATCCGATTCGTAAACACATGACTGATATTTTTTCTTGCATATCGTATACATGCTAGCATTTTATTCTGGCTGATTATTTTTCTTGCATACCGTATTTTACAAATAACAGGTAGAAATACTTTCTTTATTATAGCACTCTTTCTTATAGTAGAGAATGAACATAAAGCGCGGGAAATTAACGTCCGTAAGCAGAAGTGATGTCATGATGTTTTGCGTAACGCACAATAACAAAGTTCCACTTTAATTTTATCGTTTGTAGCGTAACGTTATATTTTTACGGTAAACTAATGTATTTTGAATCGAGAAATATACTATAAGGAACGGAGAGAAACTATCAAGGTACCTGCTTTTTTCGTGTTTTTCATAAACAATATATTATCAGTGCATGAAGCACTAGTTGTCATTAACGGCACGAGAGTCATCTGGCATGGGGGGTGCCAGATGGGTTTTGCCGGCATGGGTAAAATCACCGGAAACGCCAGTCCGATGTGCAAGAAAATTGTAGTGTCTGTTTACGGTATTTGTTTAAGTTACAATGTATTAAAGTGTTAATGACAAGTGTTATTTACCTTGCTGATAAAGCTACCTTGTCTGTCAAGACTGTAAGTAAAATACTTAGTCAACAAATGGATGATCTTCTTTTAAACACAGGTGATTGTACGTATGTGCTGTTTGATTGTGACATTTCATGTAAACGGATATCTCAAACACTCTTCTCTCACAATAACTAATGGAGACTTCACAACATAACTGTAAGTTTATAAATGATGTATGAAACAACCATTTCATTTTCATTGTATTAAAACCAAGAAATAAAACAAACAGAGGTGGGTTGACTTTGAATACCCATAATAGAAGCATGACGAAAAGTTCATTGCAGTACAGTGATACTACAACATATATTACTAAATTTTCATATCTAGTAATAGAATATAACAAAGTGTGGATTATATTTACGTTCACATAAGTATGATACCGTTCTTATTTTTTCACAAATTATCTTTCAGTGAGATACTGGTTTCCTAAATTTAATTAACTAAACTAAGCTGATGCAAATAATCACAAGTGATAAAATGAACTCTTAATATTGTGTTAAATCTAATACATGAGACAAAAATCTCTCACAAATAAATGAAAAGCATTGGCAAAACTAATCTTGTAAGAATAGAATCAGAATAATGTAAACACCTGCCATATTTTTGCTGCTATTTCAGTCACGTCAAATTACAAGGTTATTTTCTCTGCTGCTGGAATTAATGTTTATGTCTAGAGCTAAGATTTGATGACATATTGGCTACGTTGAATTTCATTAGCCAGCATCAGACTCTCAGTAAATTCACATTTTGCAAATGTTTCAGATATTTCAAACACGTATCCAGTCTCGTGGTAAGACTGCAATTTTGTTCACGACCAATCGAGACCGCCAAGACCAGTGTAGGAATTATTACAACAGTACCCATTTAGTTAGATAAGAATGAATACAAAACCTTTTTTACACTTTCAGTTCTTTCTGCAACAAACTGGTCTACGACCATCTTTTCGCGGCCACTGTCTATTGTCAACGCGACGCTGTTCCTCATAATGGTATATCCAGGTCTCGACTCCTGTTATGAGCTGGGACATTGTGCGATCAGCTAAATTTGAGAGCGTTTTGGCATTTCTTTAGACCACTTGACCCCATTGGCCTTTTGTTTCTCAGTTAACATGTGAGGCACCTATTGGCATATTAAACATGTCTTAAACCCGAGTGATTGATGAGAATCTCATAAGTTCTCCCCGACGATATGCGAAGAGACGACGCTTTCCCCGACACCCTACCTGTACCTGGCTACTTCATCAATCAAACGTCTTACAGCAGCAATGTTTTTTGATGTCACTGCTGTTTTGGGCCTGCCAGGACGAGCCCTGTCTTTAAGCGTTGTCTGAAATTTTTTAAATTTTCAAAACAATTTTCTCTTATACTGCAGACTTACCATATGAGTATGGAGTTCACTGAGTATCTGCATTGAAGGTTTTCTAAAGAACAATGTTCCTTAATGTACGTGACAGATGCCACTATATTACAGATTTGTAGCCAGATGATCGTATTCACTTTTAAGAAACAAGCTTACTTAAAGAAGTATTTTATTTTGTTATTAATATAGCTATTAAATTATTATAATCACAGTTTTATTAAGTGACAATTATTAGCAGGCCGGTTTTGTAACAATTTAGAATTCAAGATTTGTTTTCTAAGAATAGTTGAACAGATATCATGATGAAGTAAATGAACCAAATTAAACCATAATCACCAACCATGGATCCAAGCAAACATACATGAGAACACTATAAACTAAAATAAATATATAGTACCGATAGGGTTCCTTATATAATACAGCTAAACTATTGGGGATTATTAAAATCATGAATAATTATTAAATACATTTACAATCCACGCTGAAAGGAATAAGCAGTTCTTTCTATAACCAAATATGATCGATTTCATCAGTTGCAAGAGGTATTTTTCACCCTTTTCAATATACAACGTAATAATACAATAAAATACGTTTATGCGCTGTTCAATAAAATGTTACATACTAGACGCGTTTTCACTTTAAGTTGCGGATTGCATTCTCAAGCTTGTTTTTAACTGCCCGCACGTATTGAATTGGAGTAATCTCGCTGATTTCCTGTCTAACGTAAATATGTAAAGGACAAATATCAAAATTATCAAATGATTAAAATTCACTTCTTGCATAAAGATGGTGAATAATTGGTTGGTATTAAAACTGTTAGAATAGGAGTATCTAATTTCTTTTTTCGGTTCTCACAAAGAATCCTATATCAGAATTTTGACCTTCTTTTTTACACAACAAATATATGCACTGAAAAAGCAACAATTACAATCAATAATGATTCTAATAAATCAATAAATCCTGTCTGGATTGATATTCTTGAGAGCGGTTTAAAGCGATAAACAGATCCAAATGTATTATCATCGACACAAAGATCCTAATAAAGTCAGAACAACTGAGAGATAAACCACGTGGGAACACTTATAATAAAAGTTGAGCACAGTAGGTATAGACTCAATCAAACCAAAAGATAATAGGTAAGGGTAGATTTCTCGGAAGCACTGAGCACCAAAAACACAGCCACAGAGCCACGTATTTGCAAAGTAGGCCAACAACAGAAAGAAGCCGTAATGGAAAAATATTACAGACATGTTGCTTCAAAAATCGTTCGTTAATTACAGTTACACTACAAAGTAAACGACAATAGCGCAGACATTCATGTACCAAAGATAAACACACAACCACACCCAACTAACTAACATAGAAAAACGGACAAGTAAGATACAAGAACACAGTAGGGCACCGCTTTAGATTCACAAGCACACAAACCACCCCTATAAGCAGGGGAAAAAAAATCGTGCACCGCCTTATGATTCCGGCAGCCAAAATGAAGGGAAGACAAGAAGCTAACTCAAAGTAAAGGGGGAGGGGGATGCAAAAAGCAGCGCAAATGCAAGAGGAAAGTGCAGGGGACATAGTCTTCTATTATCTTTGTTTGCTAGCGTTCTATGTGTTCAAGAGATCTTTTCGTAGATTTTATAAAATAACTCAAAAGTTAAAATGAATTACACTACAAAACACCTATTATTTTAAATTTTCAATGTTTGATTTTATCTTTACTAAATGTTTACAAAGACGAGTAAATTTTCATAACAACTGCAGTAAGTATACTTAGACCAAGATATCACAGATTACTTGATATAAATTTTATACATGCTGCTTACTGTTACATTATATAAGAAAATAAAAGCCTGACTGGATTACAAAAGAATAGTTGTCAGCATGTGTGTAACAAATAAAACACTGACTGAAATGAAATGTAAAGTGTATCATCTCTCTGTAGGTATTCTGAACTATTGAAATTAGTTGAGATAGCATAACAGCATGCCATTAGCACTTTTGACATTTTGCGCGTAGACTTGTATAAGAAAAATCATTTAATTTATAAAAAAGCGCGCTAAATCTGCAGATATCCAAATGCAAATCAAATATATATCTGAAGATACGTTATATGTATACAATCTGTATATAAAATGTGCTAAACATAGTGATCTATTTTACAGATAATCTCTATAAAATTGGGTGTTACAAATGATGATATATAACTCAAATGTATTCTCCATGAAATAACTTAAAGATACCGTATTTCAAATTATGAACAAGCTTGCAAGATGTTACGGAATTCCAGTACATTTGTACTGTTTTAATATTCATATCTTCATCAATTCCCGAATCTGTGTTAAATCAACTAAATAATTGTATGCATTTGAGTGTAAGCGCCTTGAACAGTGTCCTGCAATTATCGTTCATAAGTGTTTAACATAATTTGGTATTTTATGAATGAATCGTGCTACTCTCATGCCAATATTATTTGTAGATATTTAAAACACATAGTGAAACCTAGACTTACAAAGTATGTTGAGATCAAATAATCTGTAATAATATTAATTTCTTCAAACTGACACTGATAATTTCTCAGAAAAACATTTTCTCTCTAGTGGTATTAGAGAGGATTGATGTTATGGCCAAGTACTTGACATTTTATGACTCTAACGACTGATGCCAGTCTAAGTGAAACCATATGTGTCCGAAAATAGCAAATCAGTGCTCCGTTACAGGAAGCCTAGCAATGATAGAGTTTGAACTTCAGATATATGTGCAAAAGGTGCTTCACAAAACCTGTTTTAACTTGGCAAAATTCTTACTTTAGTTGTAGTCAGACAAAGACTAAGGATAAAATTAAGTATGGTGACCGCCTATGTCTTAAATGAGAATGTGCGATTCGATACTTGTACACGTACTTGCAAGTGCAGAACAGGTCTAAACATAAAAACAAGCGCATTTGTCTGACAAATTATATGTTCTAAATTTTGACACCTCAGAGTATAAAGTCATACACGTACATATTTCCGTACGCGAACAAAATGACAAGTTCTCTAGAAAAAAGTGAAAGACCACATTAAGATAAGTATGAAGAAATTCACTAAAACTGCTGTTATTGATTAAGTAAATCTAATACTTATCTGAATCTAATGCAGTAAGTCTTTCTTCTTATAATCTATAAAACCTAAAACTCTGCATTTCAGTTGTGTTCCTAGTTACTATTCAAGTGTTGTGATGAAAGCTTACGTCACAACTAGTTTGACAATAAATTACTTAATATTATCTGCGCGGTTTCATGCTCCTAAGACATATGTATATATATATACGTTTGTTAAGACAAGCGTTAAGTTCCGTCTTAAATAAACACTATTTAGGATATAAGTAAGTAACTCCATGAAAAAATAAGGCTATAACTTATGGCAGTCATAAAGTTTGTCTTAAGATCAAACTTAGGAGTGCATTTAATCCTTACGGTATGAATTTTTGTGAACCGGGGCAAAGCTTTCCATATAAATTAATTTATATCACTTCCTTTCATTATTAGTCAATTTGTCTATCAAAGTGGTCACATGTATATCTGGTAACAGATTAAACGAGAGGCGGTCGGGAAATATCGGACTTTTTTGCTCTTTCTCATAAACCGTTCAATATTTTTCAAATTTTCTTTTCTTTCTTCAACGTATTCCCCATCTACGTCTAGACACTTTTGCCAACTACGTGGAAGCTTGTGTATTCCCTTCAGACCTACCGCGGAGGTACCGATTTACAGTTGAATTTAAAGCCATTCTTTTGTCAGTTTTGTTTCTGGAGAGCCTATTTTTCAGCTCTGGAAACAAATAAAAGTAGAAGCTGGTAGCACAGTCTGGGCTGTATGGAGGGTGGGACAACAATTGCTAATTGAAGGATTTGATAAGTTCTACTGTACTTGAGGCAGGAATAGAGGGGACACTGTCGTGCAAACAAATGACTTTTTTCTTGGCTTCTTTTGGACGCTTTAGTTTTTCTTGGAGTTTTTTTTTCAAATCAAAATTACTTCTTCATAGTATCTATCAGTCACAGTTTGACCTTTTGGCATGAAATGATTCAGTATTATTCCACGGGAATCCCAAAAAGCAAACAGCATAACCTTGCAAGCAGAGACAGACAGCTTAAATTTCTTTGAAGATGCGGAACCAGCTATTTTCTTTTTTTTTCTGTGATTTTGTTTCATGTTCAGCATAATTAGCCCACATTTCATTCACAGTGATTATACAGTTCAAAAACTTATTTTCACTACGGTTACAACGCTCCAAATATTCTTTTGCTATGGTCACCCTGGATGCCTTTGGGTATTCTGTCAGCTGTTTTGTACCCATCCAGCATTTACCTTGCTCATACCTAATTCTGTGTGTAGAATCTGATATGCAGACGCCTTACTGACCCTAACCTGGTAAGCTACCTCCTGCAATGTCACATTGAGATTTTTGTTAACACAAACCTCAACATTCGCCACCATTGTTGGAGTCACTGTCTCAACAGCCTCCCTGGCCCAGGCTTGTCCCCCACGCTTGTCCTGAATTCCTTAGCTGTTAAACCTAGCTATAAAAGGTTGAACGGGATATGCAGGCTTTATAAACACTTTATCTGCAACCTGTGAAAAATGTGGCAAAGTTTTTTACGCTCTAAAATCAGGAATTTTATAACAGGTCTCTGTTCCTTCAGCTTAGAGTCAATGGCAGCCCTAATACCCACCTTGTTTAAATGCTCAAAACTTCGTGTATACACAATTTTCATTGAAAATAAACTTACCGATATATCGGCAATAAAATGCAGTTTTCGCTCATGTATGATATATGTACGCAGTTGGAAAGACAGAAACAAGAGAAGTCCGGATATTTTTGCCCATTGGAATTTGAAATAAGGTGATATGCAATTTACGTGTCAAAGTCGTTGAGTTTGCTTTGTGCATGCAATATATGTTTAACACCATGAAATATTTATTCATTTTAATCCTAGCAGCTATTTTTGTTATCTCACTTGAGCAGCTATTGTGGTCGTCGTCGTACATTGTGCATCGTCAACATTTTGTTATGGAAAAGCTAGAAAACTACAAGACTGACATTCCCCTGGGACTGGTCTAAAATTATTTTTTTCTTCTGGCTTGTTTTGCCTAACCCTTAAAGGTGGTTTATCTTGTTGCTTTGCCTTATGAAAAGAATTGGGTACATGCGTTTATAGCTTTTTAGAATTGTTGTTTTGTATACTTTACAAGAGCATTTTGTCGTAATTTCCTTTCGGAAGAATTGATGCAATGATTTACGCTATGTCAAATATATATCATTCTGTCTACCTAAATGAAAATAGGGCATGTGTGGTTATGTGTGGGCATGTCCAGTTTATTTAGGTTACTGACCATTTTAAGGCGACGACCTTATTTTCAACTTATTCATGTCTGTTTCGTTTTATATAATGTGTACATATGTATTGTCTTGTATGTTGGTGGTGTTTCGTCCCGTTACCCACCACTCTGTTATGCACCCATCTCCCCCAATGTTTATGCTTTCATGTTTTTACTTACACTCCCCTTCCGGCTTTTTACTCGATCAACTTTTTAAATACATTTCGTATTATTATAATGTACATTTGAAGCAACCTGTGTACTGTATATTTCCACCGTAGTTTCTATCTGTGGTTAGCCCGCATTGCATTGTAGGTTCTGGCTGCCTTTGCTGTGCTGAACGTTTCTAGGGAGTTTTAATATAAAGATGCCGACTTAGAAACACATTTCATATTTACATTGTTATACAAATGCAGATGATACAGGACGTGTCTTTCTTTGCATTGGGACATATTTAAATATTTGCAATTGAGAAAAACATTTCTCATAATGTTGAAGTTACAAGAATAATTCAAGGGTTTAAAAAATATGGAGTTGCAGGCGGCAGGCTAAAAAGACAATGAAATGAAAATTAAGGAGATAAAAGGTGCAGTAAAATCTTCAGATTAATTTCTCCAACATACCATATTTAACTGAAATGGTAACACTAAATTATGCTCTTCAGAAATCAGACTTCAATAATACTCTCTTTTAGGTAAAAAAAGTTCCGAACACGAAAGAAAAAGAATATATCTATATAATCCTTCCAGTAGGAAACATTATTATGTGCACTATAGTTACTGTAACATCGTTTTGCTTTAAAGACTGTAGTTTTCTAAACACAAATGCAATGTTAAGTATTTCCGTAAACTGATGATTTTCAACAGCAAACAAGTGCAAAACGCATGTAGTTAAATAATCTGTGATGTTTTGTTAAGGTACCAATAATCTCAAATGAATAATAAAAATTGTGCCTTTATTGTTGTTGTTGTTGAAATGCTATATCTTTGCATGTTGGCGTAAATCAGGTATATCTATACAGATCTTAATTCGATTTATAATTTATCCTTGGAATCGACACGTTATGGCTGAATGTAACTTATTATAATTTTAGGTGAAGATAAACTTCACTTTCAATATGTAGGGATTGATGAAAATGAATATCATGACATTTAATGACGTTAGACGTCATCTCAATTGTAACTTTAGTTTACCCAGATACAGTTCTAAATATCATTTATATTTTCATTGGTTTCTTATGGGTCGCAATTAAATTCAAATCACCTGTCCCTTTAAGATCGTTTCAGACTATATTCTCCCATCATTAACATAGAATGTTAACATATCTGATATCCTTATTCTATGTTGTAGAATCTCATTTCTTTGACCTGAAGCGATACAGTAGTTTTGCAACAAACACCGTTTTGCTTGTTGCCTCTTGCTTTAGAGAATGCAGTAAGCAATATTTTGCCAAGACAACTTACTAATGATATAAAACGAAAGCGTGTTTGCCCCTCAGAATTTATATTAAGATTAACACATACATAATAGTTTTAGAATACTAATTCTCGGTACAGCTGTATTCACTTTTTAAAATACATCATAAAGTATCTTCATTAAAGTTAATGTGCGAAATTTATAAGTATGACTGTATTTTTATTGGTCATTTCATTCACTGTGAATCCCACAAGCAACAAATCACAGGATTTGTATATAACTGAAGTATAACTGGTATTCATCGTAGTTATGGGATTGTTTAAGAATATTTGTTTATCAGTTTTATTCTCGGATAAGAAGACATCGTCTTTAACATATCTCCCTTTTTCACTTGCCTGCCTTTATATATTTATATTTATGATACTTTGCTGGTCATTTGATAGTCAATTGAAACATCACTAATATAGTGTTTTATTGCGTACGTATGGAAAAATCTTGACCGGAACATAAAGGAAGTCTAAATAAAATCATGTATAGTAATTGAATGATGATATTTTTTATTCTTAATCTAAGAGTTTGCGGAAGTTGCGGAAAGAAATTAAGTCAGGAAGGTCCTAAATTCGCCCCAATCCCCTGTCATCTTGTAGTATAGGTGTAGTACACCTGCATTGCCAGAACGATTTCCATGATGTTTATGTAAGGAGAAAAAGTTGTGTGTAGCGGATCTTTAAGACAATCTGAATATTAAGCACTGACAGAACTATTTTCTGTACAATTCAGCATTTTTTGCAAATATGCAGTAGTTGACTTTGAACATAGCAAGATAGTTCCAAACGGTGTATAAAGTCAGCACAAGCTCATGCATACTGTGTAGGGCCCTGACTAAGACCACGAATGTTTTATATCGATTATTTGTATTCATCATTAAAACATTCATGTTATGTTTTAATGTAAACAGTACCTCTGGTCCAGGTAGATTTTTGGTTTGTTTATTTTGTTACATAATTTCTGACATGTGCTTTTGAAATAATAGTTTACTGAAAGATACTGTCAGAGAAATAACGACTATTAACAAGTTTCTTTCTTGTTAGATGCCATACCTTTTAAACAAAGATTCTAAATGAAATCGGCACATCATTACAGTCAAAAAGTGTTACTTCCACGCATCAAACAAATGCATTAGAACATAAAAAATTGTGAATCAGTGTAAGTAACTTGCATTTGCTTTCAGTTTCACAAAAGCTTTAAAACTCTTAAAATTGCTTTTAGTTGAAATCATAGGCATTCGCCACATTTATTTGGTCAATAATATATTATAAAAAACATCTGTAGAATGTCCAGGACCGAAAACATAAATCCAGCACCTGTTTACTATATATTGATAAGTTGAAGGTGAATAAGTCGGCAATGCGGTATTTCCCGGCCACATTCGGTCCACCCTCTGTCATTTTTCAACCAAAAAGATATGGCCAAAATGTCCTCTTGCCAACAACACCCTTTAAATATATTTTTCAGTTCCTGGCTAATTCATTTACATGACATTGTCGTCGTTCATTTCTGAGAAATAAGTTTGTTAAAATTGACAAAATTTGACAAATGCGTTAGTCTATGAGAATGCCATGACTAAACAGCAATTTCGAAGCTTCAGCATGCTGACTTGTTTACATTCAAATTAATCATTCAAACACGAGCCGCAGCAATTGCTATATAATCATATAGCGAAATCGCCTATACATGAATCTACAATAAAATATGGTTGGCTGTTACATTTCTACCCATATGATTGTGACATGAGAGATTCTACATCAGTTCCATTACACACGAACTATTTAAGGACCAACCGGTTGAAAACAGCATTTCAAAAACATAAATATGATACAAAGCCATACTGACTTATGTGTAAGACCGTAAAACACGTTCTGATCTCTACGAGCGAATTCAATTAGCTCAATTATGATTAAGCAGTGACGTCATAAATGTATGACCTAAAATATGAAGTCATATAAAAGTTAAGCTCGTAACTGGTAACACAGGGTCAAGTCGCCTAATTTGATGATTCTGTTCATAATTAGTTTGCGAGCTGTTAGATTACTAATTGATAAATACTTCTCAAAATTCTGATAAAAAAGAAACAAATATCTATACGTTCCATTGGCTATGCAACACTTTCCAACCATAGGGGGTAAATTGTAACAGCATATGACTCGAATGACGTATTACGCTGAAAATGTAGTACTGTAAAATGCGAATTATAAGCGGTGTTAGAATCGAAATAATAAATATGTTCCAATAATTTTATCAATTAATAGAACATGGGCAGTCTTTCGGACGCGAATAATTAAATCACTCGTGCTACGCACTCGTGATTTAATTATTACGCATCCAAACTCCTGCCCATATTTTATTAACTAATAAAATACAGGAACAGATTTATTATTTCTTAAATATATAGTAGTATTGCTGGTATTAGTTTTAGGTCCTGGGCTGTCTGTTGATGTTTTTATAATATAAGATATTCAATATTTATGGTGGTTTGAAAATGTCACAAACAATTTTATTCTTCCAAGTTTTTTTTTTAATTGACTATGATGTTATAAACAAATTTAAAGAATAGCACATATCAGTGGAAAGCTAGTGATCTCCAGATAAACGGGACACGGTTGTTTACGGTTCGTTAAACGAGCATAACTATCTTCATTTATCTTCACAGTGCTTTGGCTGTAAAAGGATTACCAACTGTTTGTAGAAGCAACCTACCTCTGCTTTCGTCAAGGTGATTTTCAGTAATAAATGTAAGGGAAACAATTCTTATGAGCTTAGTGCTAAAGTCATAAAGACATTGATCTGAAACGATTCTGTAATGGAACTGTACTGTTTCACATTTGTAGTGACTGAATAATAGAAATGTCTTAACTGACCGGCATAAACATTTCTTACACATTACTTTGGATGGAAATGATATAGATGGGTCAATATCTAATAAAATGTGCAATTTCTTAAAGAGTGTAAGGAACACCTGGTGATTCTTCTTCCAATCAATATGCATGATTATGACTGTACCATTTTTCTAGTTCAGGATCCGGCATCCATTATAATTATTATTCTCATTTTTGCTATTGCTTTTACATAAAAAGGTGAGTCATTACTACATTCAAGAGAAGGATCTACCTATTTTAATGCACATGTTTTCACTACCCTATTAGTGAAGAGGGGGATTTATCAAAATGTAGATAGAATGATCACTTATTTTTTATATTTATTACGGCTCTTGTATTCAGGATTAATTTCGCGTAAAAGACCGTTATTGAAAATCAGGATCATGTATTTTGGACAATGAGACATACATAACTAGTACATATTAATACAACACACTTCACATTATATGAAAGTTACTAGCAACTGAAGTGTTTAAAGAACTGAACTAGCAGGAGGCAGGTAATTTAGACAGTGAAATGAAGAGACCAATGTTTAAGTTCATTTCCTCAGCAGATTATATGTAATCTTTATAGGAAAGTTATCAATATAAAAATGCTACTCGGGAGTAAGTAATATTGAACTTATTTTATGGGTTATCAGAAATGATAAAATCACTTCGGAGAATTTCATGATTCACAAAAAAGAACACTAAAACATAGCAGAGAAATATGTAAAATCATTCTGGAAGAGCTCACACTTGTGTGCAATGAATTTCAATCTGATATTGAGCTAAGTCAAAGCCAATGTGATTTATTTCCAAACAAATGTATGCTGAATTATACGGTCACTAAACCTAAGCTAATTAATTCGATGAGTTTTGTTTCCTGTTGCATGTAAAGATGTTAAAACAAATACTATGGGACTTAAATTTTAAGAAACATGCAAATGTAATAACTTGTTTATTGTTAACGGAAGAGTCGGCAGTGATAAACCCGTTGGTAACTATACTTTCCGAAATACGTCGGTTATCGATTACGCAATAGCGACAGCAAATTGTTTTGAATATTTTTTTAGATTTTGAAGTGCTAGATGTCGACTCACTTTTTTCGGACGGTCATTCATTGTTATTATTGACACTCGAAATTTCGAAGGATATCAAAGAAATTCGTAGTAATGAAAACCAACATGAAACGCTACAGCATACTACTAAACCCCCAAAATGGCAGGACTCTTTAAGTAGTCAATTCGTAGAAAATATTAATACTTGCAAAATATCTAGCATAGAAAATGCTTAAGTAGTATCTCGAAAAAAGTTACAAAACATGAAATTAATGACATAGCCTCGGACATAGCCTGGCATGTTTCAAGAATCCGCCTGTAATACATTCAAAACGAAAAATGTTTATTCTCCAACATATTATTCGAGTAAACCAAATCAACCCTGGTACGGACCTGTGTGCAATAAAGCAAGACGCCAATATAATCAAGCACAAAAAAATTATAATCGTCACAAATCTGACCTAAATAAAGATTTATTAAATAGGGCTAGTAAACATTATAAGCGGATTATGAATTCATTCATCAGTAAGCATAAAACTCGGAATGAGCGTAAACTGAGGGACATGCACTTAAATCGACCGAAGGACTATTGGAGGTTATTAAACTCTTTAAACAAAACCTCAGGTAATAAAATGCCCGATATTCAAGAATTTTACGAACATTTCCGAAAAGTTAATTATGACGAAAGTCACGATGTAGACGAGGTATTTGATACGGATCCTGATATTGAATATAATAGTGAATCTTTAAATTGTGCAATTACAACTCAAGAAATAGACAAAGTCATAAATAAATGTAATAACTCTAAAGCTGCATCTCCTCAGGATAACATTTGTAACGAATACATCAAAAGTACAAAACATTTGATGCTCCCAATTTACTGTTCTTTTTTTAATAAGATATTTGATTCAGGAATTCTGCCCGACACTTGGTTGATTGGTACAATCAAACCTATTTATAAACAGAAAGGATCGCCCTTTAATCCTGAAAATTTTAGACCTATAACTATCCTTAGCTGTCTAGGTAAAGTTTTCACTGCTATTTTAAATGAAAGAATGACACGATTCTTAAATGAAAATAATATCCTAAGAGAAAACCAAGCCGGATTTAGAGGAAACTATTCAACAGTAGACCATGTTTTTACTCTTAAATTTCTAATAGATAAGCTTCGTTCACAGAAAGGAAGGTTTTCTGCTCTTATATTGATTTTTCACTAGCTTTTGATAAAATATGGAGGGCGGGTCTATGGAGTAAGCTTTTCAAAAATGGTATTCAGGGAAAATTGTACAATATTATTTATAACATGTATGCAGATATAAAATCTTGTGTGTCCGTAAACGGTGTCATTTCCCCATATTTTAAAAGCAACTGCGGCGTTCGTCAAGGGGAAAATCTATCGCCAGCACTTTTTTCCATTTACCTAAACGACATTGAAACCCATTTAGACCTGAATAATACAGGAATTAAACTAGAGCAACCTCACCTTCACACTGACCTTTACCTGAAACTTTTTGTTTTGCTATATGCTGATGATACTATTATTGTTAGTGACGACCCTGTCTCGTTCCAAAAACTATTAGACGATTTTTATGACTACTGCGTAAGGTGGAAATTAAAAATAAATATGAACAAAACCAAAATTATTATTTTCGGCTCCACTAAACAGAGTAACTTTAGTTTCAAAATTAATAACGAACCCATAGAAATAGTGAAAGAGTATAAATACCTAGGAACATTATTTTCAGCGTCTGGCAGTTTCTTAGGGGCTAGAAAACATTTGGCAAACCAAGCAAATAAAGCTATGCATATTCTTTATTCAAGAATTTTTAACCTTGATCTACCGTTAGATTTACAAATGAAACTTTTTGATCAAACTATTGTTCCGATTCTTACATATAACTCTGAGGCATGGGGGTTCGAAAACCTTGATTTGATAGAAACAATTCATAACAATTTTTTAAGAAAGATTACTAAGAGCAAGAAAAGCACACCGTTGTATATGCTCTATGGAGAATTAGGTCGTTACCCGTTAGGGATAGTAATTAAAACAAGAATGATCAACTATTGGTGCAAATTAATTATGGGTAGCGAGAATAAAATTGCAAGAATATGTTATGAAAATATGCTTCATTCAACGACTAACTTCAAATGGATGCAGTTTATAAAAAATATCTTAAATGAAATGGGTTATACATACATTTGGGAAAACCAAAAGAACATAAATTTGAAAAACTTTGGGAAAGTAATCAGACGGAAATTATTAGATCAATTCTTTCAAAATTGGAGCAGTCATTTATCAAATTCTTCTAAGGGTATCAACTACCGTTTATTTAAGTCCGATATAAAAATGGAGAAATACTTGACCACGTTACCAAGACATTTACGTTTAAAATTATTCCATATAAGAACAGGAAATCACAGGCTACCAATAGAAACGGGAAGATGGAGGCAGTCATTTGTTCCATATGCAGACCGGAAGTGCCGGCACTGCCAGCTTAACGACTTGGGTGATGAATTTCACTACATCCTCAAATGCCCCTTCTTTTTAGACCTTCGAAAGAAATATATCCCTAAGTACTATTATACTCGACCGAATGTTCAAAAATTTTCAGATCTTATGTCTTCTAGCTCTGGTAAATTACTTATAAATACTGCTCTTTTCGCCCGAGAGATAATGAATGTGTTTAAAAATTAACATGTAATAATAGCAAAGCATACCTTACCTACTGTCATTCTGTCGCTACCGCATAATCCAACGGAAAACTCTAATGAATTAAAATTATTTAAAGTCAAATCAAACTGACACTTGTGGAAATTATCAATCAATTACTATTTATTCATTATGATCCGTGTCTATAAAACAGCTGACGTATAAACCTTTATTATATACCTATATAAATTCTGTAAAAAATCGGCTTGTATTTCACAATTAAATATGAACAGACAGACAAACATTCCGTATTGTACCTTCTAAACTCCGTATTGTACCTTCCGTATTGTATGCTGCCGGACTATTTTCATAAATATGCATGACCCGACACATTTCTATAAATAGCGCACATAAAAACTTCACTAAGTTCCATTTAATAACGATAAACATTGAACATTTCGTTCAAAAACAAAACAAGAATCAAAATGGTAAAGGTATATAATAAAAGGGTCATTGTAACAGTAGCTAGATCTGGGACTTTGTATTCGGCTCTCGTGGATTTTGCTAGGTCGGATCACACTCGGCGCTTGCGCGCCTCGTGAGATCCGATCTGGCAAAATCCACTCGAGCCGAATGCAAAGTCCCAGATCAATCTACTGTTATAATAACCCTATTTTATTGCGGCTCTTCTACCAAACAAACAAACAAAATGCGGCCACTACTCTTGTTTTATTTATAGACAGTACTATAAGCTTTGATAGTAATGACCTCCCATTCATTCTATGTTTCTGAACGAATTTGCATATTATTCTCAAACGAATGTTAGTATTTGACCAGTCAATGCCTCGCAGTACCCTAACCCAATTCTATTATTAACTTTCCTGTCAGTTGTGAAAATACCGTGAATGAAATATTCGATTCCCACGTGCACATCCATCAATTCTCCTAACCCATCGAATTTTATGTAAATTATCTTAAATGTGTCTGTACTATAAGTACAGTGTATTTACTCAACCAGTTGATACTTTTTATTGTGTTCACTGTGACTACAGTTGTATACAAAACATTTATAACAGGGCATAGAATTAATAGTTATATCATTTATTACTTATGATTATGATTATGAATTACTTATGAACTTAAGTTGAGACGGTCTGTAATTTTATGTGTAAATTTAAGTGAAAACCATAAAATTGTCAGCTTTCAGTTCCCCGAAAGCTGAATTATAGTTATTTCATTTTGTACGATTAACTGTCCCCAGGAAAAATAACTTTTCTATGCTTAAAACCCCACATATTGTTGAAACTTTTGCTTTGTTTTGTCATGTTGTTACCATGTTGTAACCTGACTGAAAATAAAAGTATGTGTTGTAAGAATAATATTAATTTTACAATACTCTTGCATAAAAATTACTTGTTATACTGGATCCGCCCATGTATTAACAGGAAAAAAATCGTGTGCAAACAAGGCAATTAACGTGCTGTTAATACATGATTTTGATTTTTGAAATGCTTTGTCAGGGATGTATATGTATTTCTGCGCAGATTGACATGTGATATCTGCGTATTGATTCTTCCATAATATTCTCTTCTTGTAGCATAAAAGATGCAATCTAATCCATAGTATGTTTTGCTGTATCAGTTATCAAATCCAAACGCACTACCCCCAAAAAATGTACGTACTAGCTCCACCCCTTGTTTACACCCGTTTTAGAAGTCGGAGTCGATTCATTTTTTTTGTTGATAACCGTGAATATACAAGAATTGTGTGTAACTTGCGCAATTGTTTGTTTTTAGGAATCATTTTAATGATTTTAGTAAGTATCAGTCGGAATATTTTTATCTAATTTCGCGAAGAATCCGGATAAAACATTTGAAATCTTGTCGCTACGTTCGTACTCATCCGTACTCTAAATGTGTTCGTACTCAAAATAATTCGATTGTAAAGTTATTACTTTTGAAATTGTGTTCATGTTTACCACATTTTAATTGATATGTAAAAATTTGGGTAATTTTATGTTTGTATAATAATGACACATAAAAAATTGGTAAAAAACCTTCATTACATGCTTTTGGAAGTGTTGTTGATTTCAGGGCCCTGGTTATGGATATTTAAAACATGTTTACCGTTTCCAAGAACAACAGAATGGTAATTAAAAAATGTACCGGAATCGTAAAGTCATCACATATGAAAACAATGCATTTAGTCGTCGTGTAATGTTTTTTTATGCAAGAATAGCGACAATACACGTTTGTTTTGTGTATTAACGTCTGCAGAAGCCCACGGGATTGTTTGTGACCGAGACCGAAGATCGAGGTCACAAACGTATCCCAAGGGCTTCTGCAGACGTTAATACACAAACAAACGTGTATTATCCCTATTGTAACTGTACATTTTTACCCAAAAGTGTTTTATCAAATTATACTGCCGTAAATCATCACACCTTCACAGATCTTAATAATTTATATTTTGAGCGAGATTGTGTATAAACAATTATAACAATACTGTATTTGATTCATAACAGATTTTGCAATAAAAGAAACTGATTACTCTATATCTGATATATGAAATACAAATATATGATAATATTTTATTGACTATAAATGTTAACAATATTGCTTTTTGAGTATTTGCATACAAATTATGTTGATGCTATTCCAACTATCATATATCTGTAAAACTGTAAAACTTATGATTGATATGAAATATGAATTGTTTCTCACCTTCCCTCCAACACCGTTTCAAATACTTTAATTCCAACAATATATAAAATTTTACCATGAGCGGATGATAACATGCTTATTACATTGAAAAATGTTTATTAAGTGTCAAGCGACAGTTTTGTCTTTTGACTGGAGTGTGTGTTCTACAAGAAACGAGTAGCTGATGACTATATTCAATTGTTGTTTTTTTTCTGATTATAGAACTAAGGATTCCCATGAATGCGTAATTGCTGCGTAAATAAATGAACATTTGGACTGAATTTCCCAGCTCCTCAGAGACGGTCGAATCTAAAAGCTAACGTTAGGTATCGAAACATAGTCCTGTAGATTTAGCTCAGATTGGCAAGAGTAAACGGTTTCGAGTACTTATTCGCTTGTGGCCAGTCATTTTGGAGATATTACGGGATAGCTATCTCAAAAAATATGGTGCCCTGAAAAAGCTATTTAACTAGTTTCCGTCGTGTAACAGGTAGACTGAAAATGCCATAATAAGAATTGCTATCATATATATGTAATACTTTTGCACTACTCCGCATTGATTTTTCTAAATATTGTATTATTTATGATTTGTCTTGCAATGGATCAATCCGTTTCTGTGTACGTTTTCAATTTATTTAACTATCCTCTGCTACCGCTTTAAGGCATTGTAACCAGTGGAGCTCTCGCATCATTTCCAAATGTAGACATTATATGGTCGGCCGAAGTAATTAGAGAAATCATGAAAGACTCATATAAAAGAAAAAGATAGATATATTATAATGGAAGCCTTAACTTTTGTTGTTGCTTTAGTTCTTTTCATTATATACCATGAAAAACATGAAAATATATAAAAATATCCGAGATGTAAAGGTATTGAAGAGTTCGTATATTTTTATCATCCTTTCATTTTGTGATGAACGTTTGTTTGTTTGTTTTGTTGTTGGTTTTTTTCAATAGTATCTTAGTTATGTAACGGCGGGAAGTTAACCTAAGCAGTGTTCCTGGATTCTGTACAAGTACAAACCTCTTGAAAAAAACCCTTGAATCTGAGGTGGAGGACGAATGATTTCTGACAGAATGTCTTTTATCAAATCGTCACGGAAAACTCAAGCCTTGCCCGGGGATATAACTCACGACCCAGCGATCCATAGATCGAGGCGTGTTTGCACATTTAGCTCATAACAGTACTACGGTAAACGCCGAGGATAGCGGATAAGTCACGCCTCACTCATTGTTGTTGAATTATAGTTATCTAAAACCTCGCAGACCAAATCGAAATATCAATGGTACAGTTCGATTACTAGGTCATACGTGTTTACATGTTTACAAAACCAAAATTTCTCTACTTACAAGATGATCTTTCTACTTTTTGATTATGTTTTGTTTTAGCTTTAGCTCACGATTTTTTTTATAAACAAGACACACTAAAATTTAGAACCCTGAGTTTAGGCTACAAAACGCAATCTTTAATGTTTACAAACATGATGTTTACGAAAACGAACTGTACTATTAAAAAAAATACTCGCGCACGGTATTTGTAACAATAACATGTTTATGTTATGAATCGGGTAGTGAAACCATTATCAATGACAAAATAGTTGTACTACTTTTGAATCGTATTGACTATAAAGAACACCCTGATTTACCATGAAGTAAACACTGAATTACCAAGAAAGACAAAATTGACTTTTCCGGTAACGTTTTCGTTATCGTTTTCTATTAATACTATGTCCCAACGATAACTTGATATTTACAAACATGACTATAAATAGATTAAAATGGAACATAAGGAATTCAACATTTTTCTAACATGTTAAAATCTAAATATTTCCAGTTTTAGTACCTATTACAAATTGGCTCAGAAGTAAAGCATACTATCCATGTTAAACAGATCTTTTTGTCGTGTGGGTTCGAAACTCAGCGTCGACAATTATTTTTTTTTTTTTTTTTATTTTTGTTTGCATAAAAATTTAGATTCCTCTACTTCCTCTTTGACAACACGACAGAAAAAATATCTAAAGCCGATATGCCAGTCTGGAGAAGTTAAGCATTATATTAAAGATGATATTAATAGATGCATGCATTTAGCCGAATAATGAGCATAATATTATGCTATATAAAGTCATATATGCAAATACAAACCATCAAAGAAAGAAATCAAAATATGGGAACAAAAATGAAAACGAATAGAAAAAATCTGAAAAAGTCCTCATGAGGATTCAAACTTACAAAACGATTTACTTATATCGAATTGTTATCTGCATCTTACCCGACTGAGCTATGTTGCTGTATATTTAGTGGAAAGTTAAAATGAATCAAATACTAATATTTACCTGTCAAGTAATGAGCAAGCTATCATGAAATGGACTCGTCCTCTCGTTTCGGCGGGAATCACGTTATCATTGGGGATTAATATGTAAAAAAAGAAAAATCTGTCTATTCTTGAAACCACAAGTACAATTAACAAGGTATGTGTGTTGCCTGTTTCAGTTTGTGGTTTCAGCTTGTGGTTTTTCAGAAGTTCATAGATCGTAAATTATCAGTAACATCATCAGTAACAACATTATGGTGTGGTTATCCGCACCCTTTCTATCATAAGCGATAATGCAAAAGGATTCAAGACGATGCCCAACCTGATATACATGTAATAGTATTCAAGGGTTACTCCACCATAAGCGAGTTAAATATACTCATTAACATATGTAAATTTTGTTAATTTTGTTTGTTTTAAACAAGAGTTCTACCGTAACACTACCCCATTCAGACAACTTGAACGAGGTAACTGGTATTTAAGTGCATGTTAATTTATGGCATTTCTATTTTATCATAGATATCCAACTATAATTTCGCACTGAACACTTCTACTGACGAACTGTGTCGTGTAAAATGGACCACTGAGACTTACATCAGAAAAACAAGGACAAAATTCCAACATGAATAGGCACTTTCAAATAACGCAGCCGCATACGTGACTCGAAATGAAAATAGAGGTACACATACTGCCTCCAAATCGTTCGACAACAACAAAAAAGAATTGTTAGATATCTGATATTTACTATTTTCACTATGAAAATCGAAAAGCGTTTGTAACCGTAAACTGTCTCGATTATAAATATGTAAATGAATATTTAACGCTAATTGAACACTAAATCCTCCACAGCTCTATTAGTAGCAACAGCGAAAACTCCTGTTTTTGCCGCGCTGGTCCGGGTTCGATTCCCTACGCGGTCATTCTTTTATTTGGCATTTTGAAAGTAGTTTAAAAACAAAATCTCATATTCTAATGTTCATAATACGACCAAACTTCAATATGACAGAAAAATAATTTTAGCCAAAATCTGGAGGTCAGTGCCTTTAATAAGAAGTAACAAATAGATACAAATATACATTAAAAAGAAACCTAACATAACAACGGCGTGAAACAATATCTAAACACCATTGTGGAGTTTGATCTACTTTACTGGCTCCAAACCTTATCATGTCCTTATATAAGAAGACAACATATGTACAAAACTACCCGGCAGTACACATAACCGTAACCATCACAGGAACACATTTTACACATAAGTAAAATACACGTAGGCAATCTGTGATTTGGCAAAAACCAGAGCAACGACGAAGCAGGAGAGTGAAAATTATTCAAATCAGTCCATCCCTAGAGAAGGTGCTCTGTCCCATCATCACACAACCAGAACAGGCATCACAATAGCTGATTGTATTGTCACATATTTTTCGTACGTATGTTCTTTTAGAAAACACTTATTATATGGAAAATATGATAATGTTTCTAAGATTTATAAGACATGCGGGAGGTAGGATTATTAAACCATTAAATGAAGTTTCAGGAAATACATGTTGAGTCACTTATTTTAGATTAATTTCTCCAAAAGATTATATCTAATCTTTAAGGAAAGGGTATCAATATTAAGCCTCCTTAAACTGAACTTAAGTTTATGGGTTATTTAAAAAGGAAAATATTCCGAAGCATTGACACATACCGGAATGCTTTAAAAGAAGCACTTACCATTAGAATTTCTTTCAAATTTTATAATAATGTGTACGTCTCCAAGATATATTCGTTTGATTATACAGTGTATGTTTATTCTCATTATGTCTCCCATGTCAGCAATGCATCATCGCGACTGTTGTATGTATGTTGCCTTTTACCTAACTTTGTATTTATATGGCAATGTACTATGTACATATCTGAAATAAAAATATGCTCTCATCTGCAATGCATTGAATGCAAAGGATCTTCTAACATATTTTTAGCAGTAATCAGCAATAACCATTTAGTTAGGCAAACAGTCAATCAGAGAAAAAAACGTGCAGTTGTGCAGATAGATATTAAACGAATTGTCCACTGGTTGAAGGTGCTGGTGGAAATATCTGGCTCTAGTGTAATTGTTTAGGTGGTAACGAGGCTTTGCTAATTTACCACAGTTTTCCGAGAGTCAGGTTATAAGGATCTTATATGACTGCCTGTGTGAGACAGGGTTTTCCTTCCCAAACCCGAGGGGCAGCGTGAAATGGAAAAACGAGCGGTAGCGCGGTTTTTTATCCACGCTGTCCCGAGGAATGGGAAAACACCTGCCTTACTCAGGCAGTCAGGTTAGATCATTCTCCTTGCCTACCCTTGATATTATTGCAATATTTTCAAAGATATTATACTAGAAACAAATTGCTAATACGCTACACGCTTAAGTCATAATACGATGTCAAATTATTGACGTCAATATGCGCACGCGTAGCTTATCTTTTCCCTAGGGGAAAGGTGATCTCCTATCCGGATAACTTGTCTTTCCCCACGTGGTAGGCAAGAAATTTTCATCCACACCTCCAGCTAGTGATAGATATGTTTCGTACAAACATTATTTTTAAGTTTATAAAAACGAATATTTATTCATTGATGCATTATTTAATCATGTTAACTATAAATTTACACATTTATTCATAATTAACAGTACGTGTTTCATCTTACACCCTGGTGTGTTTAACGAGTTTTCACAGCACTGGCAAAACCCTTTTTGGTGTCCAAGAGAAACACGTTTACTATTTATGATTTAAACGGGTGAAGCTACAGTGATTTTTCAGTAAATAAAATGTAAACATTTTCTTGCTATTCAATAACTGGTTCAGTCTGAAATAATACACGTGTTTGTATCGAGCAGCTCAACAGATAATTTCCTAAATGATTAGTAAGTAAGCCAAAACAAATTTAAATTAGTTTTTTAAGTTTTGATAATTTACAACTTAACAGCAAACTAATGAATGCTGCAACCAACACAAACTTGATTTATACTCGGAGTCCAATGTTTTCGTTTTACAGGTAAGCTATAAATTTCAAAATAACAATAGATCGTTGCTGTCGAAATACATTAGTTTACGCATATATTGTCGTAAATCTTCGCAATCTTTACAGATCTTAATTAATACGCGTGGAAATGTTATCAAAGAGAACTAGTATAACGCATTTATGCCGCCCATCTGCAATTGTTGTTTCTGGATGCAGAACTTTATTATAATGCTCTACCTTATCCATAGTAGTTACCGCTGATAAAACAACTCATGATTTTACGGTATCGATGAATAAAACGCATATATCTGATAGCATTTGACTGATGTTACGCGTAAATGTAATTGAAATTTTAGTATAAGCATAACGTTTATCTAAATTCAATTCAGAGTACCATTTATCTAATATGGTAGAGCATTGCTAATGATAGGAATAAAATATAAATTAGCTCTTCGACTCCTTGCAATATCGTTTAAGTAATTCTCCTTCCATTATAAATATATAGAAAATATATCATGCTTGAAAAAAGTAGTAAAGCAGTATGTTGTAGAAGCTCATATTTGTCTGATTGTAAGTGGTAGTGAACAGTTTAGTAGATCTGAAGCCGTTCTGAAATATATAGGACAAATAACTCCTGCATGATGTCTCTTGGTCCCGCTTTCATCAAGAAGATTTTCAGGTCAATCTATTGAGAATTGTCACATTCAAGAAAATGTACTATATTGCTTTCTTTAAAATGTTCACATTTTTTTTATATTTTTTCTCTCAGATAAGTCGTATTATTAGCCAGAAGAGGCCAAATATCAAACGAGTCATATGAACATTTACCTACGTGGTTTCGTTGGATATGGACAATATAAATACCTTTTCAAGACCTAAAAGAAGAATTTAGACATGCTCTCGAATACTTACAACATTGACAGTGTGGGACTGGGCATCTACCACATGTTTGTGTCGGTGTGAAAGTTTGTCAATATTTTTCTTGCTCTTCTTCGTTAAGTCGTTTTGTTGCTAATATGAAATGTTGCGACGTCACTGTGAACCAATGCGTGCCGCGATAACGCAGATGTAGGCATAATTTTTAGAACGCTTCATTGCTCAATAACACTTATTTTGCGATATTTCGCGATTACCTTAGGTATGTAGCACCTATTATGGACAAAACAAAAAGCGTGAAAAATTCAAATATGGTTCAAGAAATGTGAGACTTAAATGTTCAGCCGTCTTACGGTTACATGGTTACACAGCGCATTACTTGTTAACGGTTGGCATGACATCCATTATTTGCCTGATTCGCAACTAAAATAGGGAGACATGTATTTGTAACGTAGCGTGGCCATTTAATACAACAAACATAACCTTTTAACCAGTTTTATTTATCATAGCAACAGTCTTCAATATTTAAACATAACATTTTAGCTAGATATTATTAAGTAAAGGTGACCTTATCAATCTAGCATCTATAACCCATCTTTCTCTCTAACTCTCAATCTAACTCTCTCTCTGACTCTAGATAATTATATTTCAGCATATATATTTAATTAAGCAGTCTAGCCGCTATGTAAAATTACACAATTCGTCATGCCTTTTTCCTTAACATATCTAACTTTGATCCCGGAAGTAAATGATATAAACAACTAAGTATACCTGTTTAACCCTTGGGCTACATGTTTTGTGACAGGTTTGACAATTCAGCTTTTCAATTTAGATCAAGTATTATAGTTTATCATCTTTCTACGTAGCATATTAAACATTGATTTATAGAATATACAATATTCCGAACCTTTCAAACCTGTTACATTACATATTAAAAAAAGGGTGAAGAGATTTTCCGATGTCAGTGTCAAAAACAGAACAAAATCCACCGGCCTAAATGCCGAGAGGTCAAAGTCGCCTATTTCAATTCACTTGTCTCTCACCGGTATAGGTTCGAAACCCACTTGTAATGTGGAAGTCTTTTGTGTGAGGAAGCCATCCAAGTGGCTTACAAAGGTGGTGGTTTTACTATGGTGCCAGACCGTGACAAGAGTACTGCTCGTAAAGAGATTATCAAGATAAACATTCTGTGCATGTTTGTATCAAATCAAATCAATGAAAAAATGAAACCTTTGTATGGCTGAAAGGGCCTAAATAGAAAATTTGCCCATTTCAGGGGCAGTAACTCTAGAACCCATGAGGGAATATAGCCGGTTTTCAAAAGAAACCGAGATCTTACTTTGACTTAAGTTGTGTGTAAGTGTGGTCAAAATCAAATGTAAAATGTTATTTCTATCGTGTTCACAAGGTACAAATTAACACATTTTGGCTGTTTCGGGGGTCAGTTAGGGGCCGTAACTCAGGAACCTATGATTGGATCTAATTGATTTATTATGGAATCCATGATCTATGGCTGTTAAAGATATTTTGCAAGTTTGTATCAAATCAAACTATAAATGAAATCTTGATTACAATCATCTCTATCTTGTTCTCAAGCCAAAATAGCAAATTTTGGCCCTTTTAGGGTATCACCTGAAAGTACACGACTGGTTCAATCCACAGGGCTTGAACCTGTACTGGAAGTAAATCTACTTTAAACGCCTAATAAACCCGAAGACAGTATTAACGTTGAGTAATACTACACGTAGTCTGTGATGATTATATTTTCGCGAAAATGGTAAAAGTGTTCCATTTTCGACAAAAAGACAAAAAGAGGTCATAGTCATTACTTTTGGCAATGAATAAGCGACCAGTAGAGAGTTTGGGAATTTGCACCTGTAAATGATGTAAAAAATATAAACGAAGTTGAGAAATTTGGTTTTATTAGTAAAAACCGTACAGATCCGTGGGCTTAAATATGGACTTATATACCTTACATTTCATAAATTGCTTTAACGGTATTTTATTTTATGTGTAGCAGAAACTAAAGTCGATGACAATTTCAAAAGTATACTTTAACTGAACTATTCAAACGGAAATCGGAAATCCAGTGAAAATGTTGGTTTCATTCTTTAGCGGAATAATATCGCGCAATACTTCTGTAGAACTCGTAACGTTGTTTTTTTTTTGTTTGTTTGTTTTTTTTTTTGTTTGTTTTTTGTTATTATGATATATAGATTCTTTTATATATGAAACCTGATTATTTCGTGTCCGAATATGTTGTGAATCAATGTACTGAGTGTGTTTTCCAACGGTCAAATTCAATGTATTTTGTGTTGTTTTTTGTAGTTAGTTTTGCGTATGAAACAATACAAAATTACATAAATTGTTTAAGTCGGATCAGGCACTCAACCCTTCAGGTCTCCTGAATTATCTCGCGAATCCAATAACGAGAGTATTTTTGACGAATCCACAGTAACGAGTGGTTTCTCTTATACATAACAAACCTTTAGCCTGCTGCCGGCAAGTGACTCTGCCTTTGCGACCAGTGCTGACCAAGATCCACGCAGGCTGATCATGGTCTGCACTGTTCTCTATTCAATCAGTAAATTTTCTGTATATACCCCTTCTAATAATAAATGGTATTGCCCAGATTTAAAAATTGACCAGTCCATTTTAGAAATTTAGAAGGGTAAAGGTTAAGAGCTATATGTTATCTATAACAATAGGATGATAATAATGTTATGCTTGAATTACATGCTAACGTTTAAACTCCTTAATATTTTGACTGTTTATAATTTATTTATTGGAGAATAGTTTTTACTTTAAGGTGCTTATTTGGAAACAAAACATTGCTAATGCGTTCAAGTGTGATGATAATAGCTAATTAACTGAAATGCTATATGTATAATAAACACATTTTAAGTGACTTTTTACTTATTTTCACCTATATTGAAAGTTTTACCACACCTGTCCCCTGTTTTTTCTGAAAAAAAAAACCAACACCAGAAGTACAATTATATTTTTTATCGGCACAGATCATTATTTTCTCAGATTTTATTCACAAGCCTTTGCACTACGCTGCATATATTTCTGAAAACGAGGTGTTAATACTTCCCGTGCCATAGACAAAGCCCGATGGGGTGACAGGATCCACTTCTGTTGGTGTGATTGGGTTGTCAAGGCTCATTTGAAGCCTGCAGTTTGAATTATATGTACATGTCGAAACAGTTTAATCAAAGTACCGTCATTTTCACAGTCTATAAAAGTATTTAGTGTTGTTATAATTTCTGATCCTTTTGGATCATGGAGTCCAGATACTATATCTGTTCAATAGAGTTCCGCTTAAGCCAGTGCTAGGGGGAGTGAGTGTTTTTGCACTTCCAAGTACCTCTCATGAACAGATTTCAATCGAACCGAGTCTGCCATTATTTTGCTTTTTTGCACTCTAAGCTTCTAAAGGATTTTCTTTCATATAGATTTTATTAAACATGTGTAGAATTATCACATTATGATTGATGGTCTGTAATAAATACATGTATAGAAATAAAGGTTTAATTGAAAATGAAAATTCAAGAACGTAAGGGGCCTCCGTGGCCGAGTGGTTAAGGTCATTGACTTCGAATCACTTGCCTCTCACCGATGTGGGTTCGAGTGAGGAAGCCTGACTCGTTGAATTCTTCGTGTGAAGTCATCCAGCTGGGCGGTTCTACTCAGGTGTACGCCCGAGATGAAATAATGCACGTAAGGGCACTTGGGGCCTTCGTCCATCATAAAAGCATGACCTATGATTGTGTCGGTGCCACGTTAAACCAAATAAATCAAGAGATTTGCTTACAACTTTTCTCTTTTTAAACAGTTACGTATTTCTGTGTTGGATTGCAATGAACTATGAAGCTGTGGGGATTTTACAAATCTTATTAAAAGTCATCAGTATAGCAATCATACCAGCAGTGTTAATATTTTCGATGAAGTCGGATGTGTCCTGTTCGAATTAAAGAATATGTATTATATTTTGCAATTTGTTTTGCTCATTTTGCTCAAACAAACACAGTTGTCATTTGTGCATATACCGCAATTTTCCAGGACAAATAAATAGATAACAGAAGATTTTGTTTTCCAGTTTTGACATTTCCAATGTAACATACCGTACTTCTGGCGGCACTTTTGAAAGGTTTGTCTGGCTCTAAATGTAATTTCATACAATCTGATGATAAGACATTAGTTCTAGACGGCACTGTTCTACTCTTGTAGTGTGACTGGAGCAAAGTACAACATAATGACGATATTCAAACGTTTATGTATGATTTTAAAACATTTCCATTTAGATCAGGTTGGAAACCATATTGAAGTCACTTCTTGTTTTTGCAGTATAGTAAAAAAAATAGGAAACATTCCTTTCTGTTGTAGATGTTTATAAACATGTGAGAAATTTGTTTTTTAAATGTTAGCATTAGAATGATGTAATCAAGGAATATTGCTTAACATAAATGTCAACTTTAGAACCGTTAGTTATTTACTTCACAGTGTAAATAGTATATTTCCATGTCTCTCATTATTGTGCAATTTATAAAGACTGAAGAGGGATTTGTCTTTTGTCGGTATTCATCAAGTTGCATACATTTAAGGTAAAGGAATTGATATACTGCAAACTTATAGAATAGTAAAAACATCGAAACACTTGCATTTCACTGATCAGTACGCACTACCTATATTATTTTTAGCAAACATATTTTATGCTCAATCCATTGACAAAATTTTAAAAGATATTTACACACTTTATATGTGTTGTTTTTTTTATCGCTATAACAACCCTTTCTGAAGTTTAAACGTACATTTGTATTAAAATGTCAATTCTTAATGAAATCACTTAAAACAAAAATAAAGGTTAGGGTGAAGAATATCCTAACCAACGAAATGATTTTAACTGTTTTTTTTTTTGTTCAACCATGTATCCAAAATGTGTCTTAGAAAGGTATTTAACGTATATAATGTACCTTTGTTATCTTAAAGCTGTTTCATCGCATTTAAACAACATTTTATGACATGTTTCACTTCTTATATATTCTGTTAGGCATTTATTTTAGGAGCGACAAGACCCGTAACATAGAGCTGGATGATTAGTAGAAGTGAATATATTTTTGTCTTCATACATCGTTAATATGAATAATATAATGTCTTTAGTTATATTCGAATTTGATAGATAAAATAGGACATTTCAACAATATGAACCAAAAGGGAAATTTTCAAAACAGCTTGTATCTTCGATTTTTTTTTGCTCAATATGTCTTAGTTGCATAATCAAGATAGATACATGAAGGTAATAATAATTTTACAAACATGTGGTTTCAATGCATTTCGGCTATACATGCCATGTCAATGCAAATCTTTGACGAATATAAAAGCTTATATACTTATTTCTAGAGCAACCAGGATAAGAAAGTCAAATTTAAAAATGTCCAAAGTGAAAATCTAATATGTGTTTAGCACTCAAAGAATAAGTGTAAATGACCATATGTTACCGAATGTTTGACTTAAATCTAAACAGTCTACTTTAATGATCTTAACAAACGAGAATGCATTTTTAATTAGTTTTTGTAACATGCTTTTCAGAATGTCTGAATTACACAGATATTTGAGTTTCATGTTACAACAAATTAAAACGTAATCAAAATAAGAAACGAATATATCTTTTTATTGGGACCTTTGCTTACTCTTCACGTGTCATGAAACATCTTATTTTGCGTTAAGATATTACACCGTCATTAACGAACGGCGGTTACCAAGTAAGATAAAAAAAAAAACGTTTCCAAACTTCATCTTAGAAAACAATGGAATAACAGAATGGTTTTATATAGGTTTATTACTAGATGATTTTCTTTCCGATATCAATTACGTTTACAGAATATCATAACTTGCAAGATCGGCTATACAAAATTGACAAATTCAGATACAACCGTCATTATGCGCATGCCTGTTAAAATATTTTCAAAAAGTTTTTAATTATGCGTTTAGTCGGTAAAAAATGCTGACATAGAATGAGAGAAGATCAGAAAAATCAAGTGTTTGTTTGAAGATGTTAGTGTTTGCTTAATTTTTGCTAAGAGAAAGCGGAAATAAAAATGGGCTTGCTTAATTATTTGTACTTTGTTTCCTAATTTTGTGTTAAAGGTAATCAATGCATACATGGCGGTTAAGTGAATATACTAAGTATATAATGGTATTTTAACAAACAAAACTTTGTCTAGTTATCAGTAAATTTCAAAACATTTTGTAATTCGTGTTTCTTGGAAACATTTCTTGATTTACATTTCTGGATTGTTATAAACATTTACATTAACATGAAACAAAGACAGTTATAATAGCTAAATGATTTTTCAGTAGTTAATTTAACGTCATTTCTTAGCTGATTTGATTATAATCGACGAAACAAATAAATGTTGCAAACTTGGAAATAGCATATTGTTTAAATACCATGTATATCTCAACCAATGATTTGTGTAATTGTTTATATTAATGGCGTAGCGAGACAAGCTGTTGTAAAAACGTGAGTTCGCAGTATCAAATACCTGCATAACTTTTGGTGCGTCTCAACAAACATGGCATACAGTATTACAAGCGACATTATTCAGTTAGATAAAACACATGAGTCAAAAACTGTTCTTTTAACCAAAGTTATAACGGTCTCCGGGCTTGTCAAATTATCAAAGGTATTCTCGTCTACATGGCGGATGGCTATGTTTGATCAGGGGGGTTCGCTTTTCTTCAGAAAAAAGTCTTAATCATCACTGTCATTTAAATAATTACACTTAAACATAAAACGATATTTTCTGTTGCTCGAAAACAGCCATTGTATTATTAATTTCAGAAATGAAATATTTGAACACAAACATCTTGTAGAGCAGTAAAAGATATCAAATATCGGTAAACAACTAGGAATGCATGACTCAAATTGTTTAAAATATACTCATATCCACTCATAAAATAAATGCATTTTATTCCCCGCCCACGTAAGAAAAATGCCTTTGTTAATACGTTTTCTTTTTAGAACATTTTCGTGACAGGGAGTTAAGTCCTCTAAGTAATCTACATACAGTGAACATGCTTGTCTTTTCTTTGATTTGAATAATCAATTTGCTTTCATTGATACCTAGTAAAGGTCTGAACAAATATTTTAAAATAAATTATTTATCTTATACATATTCTAATAGCTACTAAAATGTGATACATCTATGATCAATTCTTTTAACAGCATGTTGGCCAGCATAGAATGGTCTCTATACCCTCAATTAACCTCCAATCGTGATACCTTTCAATTCGTGATACCGGAAATGTTTACATTTAGCTCGCGCGCTGGTTTGTTTTCTGACGTTATAACCCGTAATTCAACTGTTTAAACGTCAAGTCATCTTCTGCACCCAAAAATGCGCCGTGTATTACTCGGAGGCGTAAGAAAACAGTTTTTAATTCCCACCCTAATGTTAAATAGTATAAAGCAATAATACCAATTTATTCTTCCATTCAATTTTATGTTACACATCAATGTTTCTCTAAAATGACATGTTGCAGCCGAATGTTTACGTCACGGCCTTGGAAGACTGGTTCCATAGCTTAAATTAATTTAAATAGAGAAATGGAGAGAAAAAGTAGTTTCTTAAATGGCTGGAGGAAGGCTGCGGTCATTTGTTTCAGTTAAAGCATGTTATCAATACACAGGAAACGGTCATATTCATTGCTAGATAGACTGTTGATTGTAAACCTCTTTGTAAATGTGCTGTAGGCTTATAGTAGCCCACCTTAAACAAAACGAAAATGCAGACAGTATTCGCAAATTATCCTTGACAAGGCCAACGATGTTAAGGATGGCGATCTTTCAATGAGGAGGACATCGAAGGTGTTTGATCTGCCAATGCAAACAAACCCTCAGAGATCGTGTATTTAGGCACGTGGACTCTGAAACTATCAGGTTTAAAAACAATAACTAAATTTATTTAAATCAAATGTAATGAAATTTTAATTCATGCCAATTTATTATGACTGTATTATGATTTGTTTTGATACGATATATTCCCAGGTCAGGACCAGAACTCTTGTTACTAAATTAGAGGAGGCTAGACTTGTTGGGCACATACAGGATATGGCTAAGGTTGGGTATCCCTATACATGACCTGGGTTTATAAATATAGCCTCTGAAGTTGTAGCATGCCTTATAAGTGGTTTTATGGATTCCTAGGCCGGTGGGTCAAGCTTGAAGTTCAACGAACCAAGACAGTATCAGAACTCAGAGCGATGGCAACTTCTGAGTAAAGTATCAA
Source organism: Mercenaria mercenaria (assembly GCF_021730395.1). Classification (NCBI taxonomy): domain Eukaryota; kingdom Metazoa; phylum Mollusca; class Bivalvia; order Venerida; family Veneridae; genus Mercenaria; species Mercenaria mercenaria. The sequence goes on along the minus strand of NC_069365.1, from coordinate 9,936,701 downwards.
GATGTATATTTTGCAGAGCTACATCATATTCTCGTACAGTACAATATCATGGACAGTCTTGAATAAATATACAATGTTGACGAAAAGTGCATTCAGCAAAATTTCAAGCCTTCCTTTGTTGTTGGTCCAAGGGATAGAACATCAAATGTCATCACCTTGGAGAACTATACTTGTTTGTGGGATGCCCGTGGACAGCAGATACCACCATATTTTGAATACGCAGGTAAGAATTCTCATAGTATGATAATTTCCTTTTCAGTTCATATGGTAATAGACTTGGTGTAAGAATGAGGTCAGAATTGCTGGAGGGGCACAAGGGACAGTTTTAAAAGTAGTTGGTCCAATGAGGAGGTGTTCAAATACTATTTAGAAACACATTTCGTCCATTATGCTATTGGCAAATGTCCATTATTGTTACTTTATGATGGGCATCGGTCACATTTATCACCCAGTATATATTGACTGGGATACAGAGCATGGCATTATTTTGTACGTTTTGCCTCCACATACTTCACTCATATTGCAACCTGTAGACGATGGGTGTTTTGGAATTTAAGTTTTACAGTAAGGAATGTTGTAAATTTCAAAGGGAAACTGGCAAAATGGTTGATAAGTACAGTGTATGTATGATTGCATGTAAGGCATATGCTACTGCACTTTCAGTAAACAAATTACAGGGTACTTTAAAAAGAAGCGGGCATTTATCCATTTTGCCAAGATTCTGTTGGTACTGATTGGTTTTCAAGAAACAAACAAACTTAGATCGGAACTTCAGTCTAGTTTCACTGAAGAATTATGCCAGTCTATAGCTCTTGATCATGTTCAGCGAGAGTCGGATTCAAATGAAATCGTCCCATATGTTGATGAAGAATTTGTTGCAGTTCCGCTGATACAAGCTTGTGAGACTGAAAGCAACAACACTTACACTTCTGTTCCCACACAAATTGTTGATACAAGTACTGTTTTTAAGGAAAGGAGACCAGTTTTCAAACCATCGTTTAAAACAAAGCGGAGAAAAAACAATTGCTTGTAAGGGAATAATTGAGTCTGTCACAAGCAAAATGGTAAAGGAGTATTTAGATGCTGTGTCTACTCCAAAGAAATCCAAAGCTGTCCCAGTTAAGAATAAACTGCATGTCCTCTGCTGTCTGAAGATGATTTTACTGATGATGAGGACGGAGAAAAATGTTGTATGTGCGGTAAGTTGCAGCCAGCAGAGGATGTAAACTGTCCTGGTATAGTGTGTGTAAAATGGGCACAGTGTGACATTTGGAAACACTTGACACACTTGATGTATTGCTCGAGTGTTTGAGTAGTAAGAAGGGGTGATATTTTCAAGTATCAACACTGTGAATAAAACTGTTAATTAGTAAATGCTAGTGAAATAACAACAGTACATGTGTTAAAAGTGATAGAAAACAAATGACTGTTGTATGTAAGAAAAACTGTCCTACAAGACTTAGTATTAATGGAAGTCAGTTCTGGCTGATGTTTAAAACTTTCAGAGCCCATCATTTAACAACATAAAAATACCTTTTGACACGGTTTGGATGAAATGAGGTAAGTTTCTGACTTTATTTTCAAGTAAAGTAGTTTTAGCATTTGTTACACAGTGAGAAATATGTGCAGCCAGACCAGGACTCGAACCAGAGGCCTCAGAATACCGCTCCGATCGATGCTCTGCCGCTTTAAAATTCAAATCCTATATACTGCGACATACTCCCCCGACATACGAATTCGTCTATAAGACTTAATTATTAAAACGGGGAGAAAATGTGTAGGCGGCCGGATAGCTCAGTCGGTGACATTTGGCAGCCGACGTGGGACCTTGATTGAATATACTCCGAGATCATGTTCACCTTGTTCTCTGTCGCGTTTGAAAATCGCCAACGAATTGGAGTATGTCATGGTAAAGGACTTGATTATTTCAACGGGGAGAAAATGAACATGTGGCAGGGTAACTCACTCGGTAGAACATTGGAACGGTATTCCGAGGCACCGGGTTCGAGTCCTAGTTTGGCTGCACATTTGTCTAACCATGTGACACATATTCAAATATTATGCCTTATTCCTTACGGTCACAGAAACTGGTTACTAGCGGATGTGTTTACATACAGTTTACGTAAGGCACCCTGTACCCTGGTACCCCTGTTGCGACGGCCGGCTGTTATTGTCCATTTTAGAATATATGATTTATATGCACGTTTAAAGCCGTGTTATCATTCGTAACAATTAAGTTATTGTTCTATGACGTATAGATTACAGATTTTATTGATTTTATTATTTAAATGTTTGAAAACACCTGAACCTATTTCAAGCTGCAATATGGTGTAACAGTAACGCACTTCTGGTAAAAACTGTATACTTTTTACATATAACTTATTGAAGTATACGAATTAACTTACTGTGAAATCGTAAATATTCGTGGGGGACTAATTTTCGTAGATTTTGTGGTTGACTCAATCCACGAAATTTAATCCCAATAATCAAGTAAAATTCCCATTTATTTTATGATCAAATGTTGAAATGGTTGTACATATTCAAACATATTATTCAAGCAAATGTACATACCGAACGGAAAAAAAGCTTGCTTTGAACATTATTATTTCCATGTAAGAAGTATGAGGCTGAAAATTAAGCTGCATGAAATTATCGTATCTCTATGTATATCTTTTCGACATATTGTATTGTATGAAGTTATTGGTTGCTTTGACATTTCATAGTGTAAACATAAACACTATAAGTATTTCAATTAGCATATATATATATATATATATATATATATATATATATATATATATATATATATATATATCTGTGTGTGTGTGTGAGTGTTCTATAACATATTATATACTCTATGTAGCTATGTACATCCTTTATACTTATGCATGTTCATGTCAAATAATTGGCATTCCGATTTCTTTTCAAAGTTTTCGCTTACAATAGAAAATATAGATTATACGGTATTTATTCAAACCTCACAATACGTTTCTTTCATACTTGTCCAATAAAAATGCAAGGGTAGAAACTCTTTGCTCTACTGGTGTATCGTCTTCCTCAAATTATCTCCCATCTATTAAATATTTTATAAACTGTTCTAACAGTAGAACCGTGGAATATAAAAGCCATTATTGTTTTTGTGTCAAAGACTTGCATTAAACATTATATGTATTGCTGCAATTAAGTACGTATAGAAGTTTCTGTAAACCTTAATGATGTCTGTAATAGTATAAATAAGGTCTTAAACTTCAAGCTGTTTTGTTGGCACAATAATTATCAAATGAAAATTGAAACGAGAAATTAAATTGCACATGAGATAAATACAAGGTAACTTAATTGGGGTTAATCATGGGATAATTAAAAAAATCGAAGACTTTTACACTATAATACTGTTTTAGATTTGTCCTCTTTCAAATTAGCTAAAATCTTAGACAATGTGGACGGTATTTATTCGATACATTGAATTGAATTGTATTTAAAGAAAACTTTCAAAATGAATATATACGATTTAACCAAAACATCTAGTAATATGCTACTAAATACATATAAAAATATCAACGGCCCTCTTGATTCTTACATGAATTCGCAACAACTTAAATAGTCATTTATACTTAAACCTTGACTTTAAACGTAACATGATAAGGACATTACATACGATGATTTTAATTACAAGGAAAATAGACGTATTGACAGATATCAGTGTTTGTTCAGTTTTACAAGTTTTGTTTTAGACAGCAGGGTATATTGGTATTTACATAACTGACAGGTTTAATTTCACATTTTTTTTTAGAAAGTGTTTTAAAACAATGTATACATAATCATCAATGTAATGTATTCTTATGAGTAAATTTAAACGTATATAATGACATAATGACATAGGAATAATTAAGTTAATCCATATGAAGTTGAATGCAGCCTTCACACCAGAATGACAAACAAAGTGATAATAGACAGGGCATGAATTGAAACAAGTATGACAAAATGTATTCAGTGTTGATATTATCCGAAAGAAAAAATAAGCAGATCTTTAAATTGCGTCAATTCACCTTTTTATTTTCAAGAACATTTTTTTTAGTTTCTGTTCTCTTCATAGTTTTGTTTCCATATAATGAACCCGCTGTACAGTTTGTTTGATAAAAGTTTAAAGAGTGCTTAATTTCTCTCTTGCATGACCAGCTAAAGTATTAATTATTTATATTTCATTCCTATTTCTATCTTTTATTTGAAAGGGTAAATCCTGGCTTTTATCATTTATCGTCGTCACATAATCCGATCGTTCATTTCTATCCGAACCAAAATGCATAAACAATAAACCTGACAGAAATAATAATGGATTTATGACATTGCTATAATCGTTCTCTGTATTGTTTCCATTCGATTTTTCGTATAACTGTAGGTCTGTAAAAAGGATGCTACGTCAGCAGAAGCGAAAATTTATGGACAAAAATCATTTCACAAATAACACGAATATAATGAAAAAACATAGAATTCTGATATGCAGGTAGATTCCTGCTAATCTTAACATTATCAAAACTTTATTTTATAAAAAGCTAAATAGTTGAAATCGAAGGCAAATATAGTGTTATCAGAAGCATCCATTCCACGTGTAAAACACGTATTGTTTTATTAATCATAATGAGTATTTGCTTTTATTGTGCATCACAATAAAGGAATTTATGTTCTCCTAAAAATCAATTTATGTTATTTTTCAACAGACACGCAAAAGCTATAATTTCTGCTTCTGGTATTTCAATCCAGTCCATATAATATATTATTATATGCTCTAAAAGTAACCGAAATTTCATTGGCCGAAACCGCTCATTATTTTTCAAAATATATTTCATGTTTAATGGTTAGTGGGTTTTCCCCATTAAATACGACTTTCTAAAAATAGTATTGAAGTTTCACATACTTATTGTTACTTTCAAACATTAAATATGTAGCAACAAAAATGTGTTCATATAATAAAACAGTTATTGACTCTTGAGCCATTGAATATGATGTGATATTCACCAGAAGATGGCAATATTGACCTCGGCTATCGTCTCGGTCAATGTTGCCTTCTTCCGATGAATATCGCGTCATATCCAATGGCTCAAGAGTCAATAATTGTATAATGTGCCTCGATTAATGAATTTCACGCACGAGCAGTTCACGGATGTGGTCATTTTGGTCATGTTATTTTTCAAACCGGTTCATTCCTTTACAAATAACTGAGCTTCGTGAACAAAAATTATGTTGATCACATGTTTGAAAAGTTAGCCTTTTCCAGTAATGTTGTCAGGGAAACCCACGTTTTGTTGAAAAGTAGCTAAATCATCATTCTCTGTTACTATTTAGTTGAGACATTGTGTTTTGGATATTGGCTGACGGTTTTACATTTGGCATGTCCTGGATTTGACATGTCGCAAAATTCTGATAATTCAGCATGAAAACATACATTAAACACACTGCTTATACAGTCAAATCTGAACGACTACCCTTAGTGAATAAAGAAAATATCTCTGGACATTTGATGACCGAATCTCTTAGTGCATGCATATCTTATACAACATTTTATTTGTTCACAACTGACTTAAATACACACTATTACAAATGAATTGCAAAAAAATAATAAATGATTGAAAATTCGAAAACTTAATCTCGATAATGAATTGATGAACCTTTCTATGATTGTTGCTACTATCAGTCGAATACTTTGATGAACCTTTCTATGGTTGTTGTTAATACGAATACTTTGATGAACCTTTCTATGGTTGTTGCTTGAATATTTTGACAGCGTGATAATTTATCATGCTGTCCATTATGGTCTTGTTGCTGTATAACACAAAGTATACTTGAACGGGTTTAGTAGATTTATTTACAGAAAAGGACGATGTTGACGAAGGCGACTAGACGATTCTTATGATGATGTTGGAATGAACGAACTTGATGATGATCACAATGATTATCATTTTTATTATCGACGTTGCTACTTAAGAAATATAATATTGTTGTTTTTATAATTACTAATTGTTTTATTCTATCATTTTGATGTTATCGTACTGTAAACGCAAAAGTAAAAAATGTGGTGATGATGATTATGATGATGGTGGTGGTTATGATAATGCATTTTACTGTACATGTACGTTGTGCAATACTTAACAATACTATATTGACCTCCCGAAACAGGAAATTTAAATTAATGCATTGTTATAAGATTGTTTCACATATTGTTCAGTAAACAGCAGTACAATCTTTTTTTTTCTTTCTTTTTAGCAGAAATTGGGTAAAGAAAAACTCACATGTCGGCAAAAGAAATGTATGCTGGTATTGGGTAAAGTAGTTAGAATAAGTTATTTGGTAGCAACACCTGAAGGTAAGTAGTCAGGTAAAAGCTAAATGTTATTAAACCGTTGTCTTTGGTCCCTTTTGTTCTACCATTTACATTGGTTTGTGACCAAACTGTTGGTGTTAACGATTGTGGCTGTTGTAAAAGTGGACAGATAAAATTTAATGTTATTGAAATGTTATTGAAATTTTGTTGTTTGTCCATTAAAGTCGTCCTGTTTTGTTCTACCATAAATGGGACAGACTATACATTGGTTTATGTCGGTAATATCTATGTTAACGCTTTTTATTAAACTGTTTGCTGTGGCTTTGTAAAATCGAATTTTCTCTTCGGAGGTGAAATTGATCAAACCGAATTGAACGGCATATGTCATACAAATTTTGCTTTCGAACTGCGACCCTGACTGAGTTTTCTGTGCTTGACGCCCTGTGCATGCATGTATTATGTAGGAAAATAATTCCGTCAATGGCTTAGTGGCGCAGGAATTGCAGTAACATTGATTCTTGAGTATTGTATCAGCTTAATATCTTACTGCCACAATCTAGTTAATAATTTTTTTCAACAGGGATGTGCGTTTGTCACTTTATCTTAATAACGAAATCATTCATCAATAACTAATTACTGTATAGTATTTCTGTTCTTTAGATATTTGATTGCGCGACGTAAAACCCAACAAAATAAATAAGTTTGATATTTGTTTTACCTTCATTTAGATGCTTGTGTATGCAGCTTTTACATCCTCTTGTCATGGGTGATGCGCTGTTGACATATGCTATTATACCGGAGTCAAGATAAAAGCACTGTCGATTCAAACAGTACACTGGCATGAGAGCTCTGTCGAACCAACTGGCAGATGGCATGAAAAACATTGTCAAATCTAGTGGCAGAATGGCATGACCTCGGTAGAGTTGTTTCGCCTTAGACTGGTGAATACAAGCGGAAACTTTGTTAGAAGGGTATGCAAAAACTATTAAGTAAAACTACGAGTTGATCTATTGAAATATATTCCATTGCTTGAATAATAGCTTGATTGTAATGTGACCTATCATGTGTCGGTGCGACGTTAAATCCAAAAAACAAAAATGATTGTAATGTACGTGATGTGTCAATTATCTCGGGTTAGATTCAAGAAAGCTTTAGGGAAAAAGTGGTTAAAGGTGGTTTGTTATCGACTTATTAGGTTAAATCAAGAGAAATAATGGTCAAATACAGCTGAATATAGTTAAAATTGTCATCTGTGAAAGTACATAGGCTGAAAAAATAAAATATATTAAAGAAAATGTTTGCATGTGGCTATTTAATAATTAGGTATGATATTTGGTTTATGGGCAAATTTTATTTCATAAAATATTAGGTGGCTCTCAACACACTTTAAGCATTTCGGTATGACATATTGTATACAGAATCATCAGAATACTTTAGGCAAACAGGTATAAAACCATCATCATTATGTTGAGAATTCGTTGATCATCTAGCCTCGGATTTTCGGTAGCTGGACTTGCCTAGCACAATGCATAATCCTTGCATTGTCTTGGGCTTGTGTGCTTATCATATTAAGAGCTTCAACATCATAGTGTCTATTTTGTTTCTATGCATTTTGCTAGACATCTATCATTTCATGCTTCATTTTATGATACTTCTATCTCATAAAATATGTTAAGATAGCTCATCAATTTTCTGTAATGATATTAGTATAATAATAATAAAAGTCACGGCCTTATCCCATATAGACAGAATTTGTTATCTATTGTCAATAAGTAGAAGCGACAGGCCACTCTTACTGACATATGGCTTAAATCTAGGTATCTTCTCTTTAGGTTATAACAACATGCTTTTCAGAGTGCTGGCGAGTCTGTCGCTTCATATGTTCATTCTTGTAAATGTATATACATGTGCGTGCACATAGACCGGGCACTTGAACACATTTATGAAATTGGATGCAATAATAAAATCACATGTAAGCAAGATGCAGCCACAAACAAACACAAAAAAAGGAACGCAATGTATGTTTATTAACAAATAATAAATGTATTATCGTTATATCAGATTTATAAACTTGAATGGAAACCAGACAAATATACTTAAAAGTGCAAAATTAAACTAAAACAGAATTGTGCAAAATGTATGATAGGTTTTCTTCCTAAACTTCGTCCCAATTTTGGAAAAGATTAAATACTTAAGAAAAATATATGTATTGTACTAATACTTGTTTCGTATTAAAAATGATTTACAATTGAAGCATTTGACAGTGCTTGATACGCTTCATATGATTGCTCATTATGCTTGAGAGGGAGACAGCAGACCAAATAGATATATCATTAGAACAAGTCTTAGAACTTAAAAAAGAATGTCTTTCGTTTCTTTTCGGTCTCCTTAAAACTCAAAAATACATCGCCTTTAAATTAAAAAATTCAAAGTTTCTAGAGGAACGTATTCTTAGGTCACCAAGGTGGTTGTTTTTTCTTTTTATTTGTAAGGAGCATATCGTCACCTTAGCGCAAAAAGTGAATAAGTCCTTCTTTAAGTCAATGTAGTTATCCACTTTTTGCACTGAGGTGACGATATTGAGGATTGAATACAATACTGTTGTAATATCTAATAGAGAAGGACTTACAACCGTATTGCATTCAACCCTCGATATAGAAGTTCATGAAATATTCAATACTTAATTTGCAGGTTCATAGGACATAGTTATGTGTATAAGTATGCCGAGAGACTGATAATACGTAGTTCATATCTAGCTTTTACTGAGTTAAAATGAATACTTTAAGCATTTTGCTCAAACTTGGTTTGCTCGTTCTGAGTCATAACAAAATTGCATTGGCAGTTGTAGGATCTAACAAATATCAGAGATATGTTGAAAATGGGAAATTGCCATTTTCTTTTGCTATGTTGTTAGATAAAAGCTTGTCAGAGTGTGCAGCGGATTGCAGCCAGAAGACGGGGAAATGTATGGCCGTAAACTACAATCCTGTAATTGAGCAATGTGAACTGATTGAGCATCATCAATCAGTTGTCGGCGACCTCGTGACAGTTCATGATGGCTGGAATGTATATTACATTGACAATCCAGGTTAGTCTCATCTGATAAATGCATCTTAATGTAAGAAGATCACTAGTTTCTTGTGGTTTTATATATATATATATATATATAAAATAACTGATTGCAAGATAAATGTAACAGCTACTCTTTAGTATATGTAGTATGTTAATACAAAAGTCAGCTTAATCCAGCTCAAATAAAACATAGAAGTGAAATTTGCATTCTTATTATTGTTGTGCAAGTTAAAATATCAATATTTCGAGTGAGGTAAAAATCATATAAGTGTACTCAAACTTATATGGCTTTATTGATACTTGTCTTACGACGATAACTTTAATTATAAAATATCCATTTAATATTTTTTCTTTGTCCACTTTTTAATCCTTCACAACACGGTGATTTTAGCCGATTTTCACACTTTTATATAATGTGATAATACATATGTATAGAATCTGATGTTGCATTTACATTTCCTAATAAAAATAGGATACCCTAATTATAACGAATCTTGTGGCGGCTGTAAAAAGTCTCCCCTCATCTGAACTCCGTGCTATTTTAATTTCTGGTCCTTTGTCCTTTTGGATCATAGAGTCCATTCAATTTTACCATAATAGAATTCCGCTTAAGCTTAAGCTGGGGTGGGAGGATGCGTGAGGGGTTGGACACATTTAATTGCCACTCATGAACAGACTTACCGAGAGCTATTTATTGTTTGTTCCAAAGGACCTTATTGCAGATATCATCAATAAATTAAATGTATCAAATATTAGTTACTGTAGTAGGTACATACTAGTTACAAATTCAATTAATGTCCTGTGGTGTATTCAGGAATTAGTCTTTTTTCATAAGTAAAATGTCGTAGTGTAACTGATTAAGTGACTTACTGCAGTAAAACATATATATGTATTTCATTTAGTTCCGTTAGTGGGTTCGAGCCGTATTAACTTGATACTTGTTTTATAATCAATGAATAGACATAAAGAAATTGGAAGGCTCATTTAATCTCACTAAAGCTTAACATTCTTCTATAGGCTACATAACGCCACATATTGTTTGATGCATTTGACATTTTCGTTTTGAATGATTTTTATACAGTGATCGCACATCAAATATTGAATTGCGTGTAAAACAAAAAAAGAATATTGAAATCTGTCTCAGGAAGTGTTCTCATTTTTAAACATTTATATCATTACATTTATTATCAGGATTTCGACCAGGACGTTTTCCAATAAAGATCAACTTAATGATATATATTACCAAGTATGCAAATTTTATAACGTTTTCTGTGGCATTTTGAAAGTTGTCGTTAGACAAACAGGTCCTCTAGTTTGCTTTGTCAGTACGCTATTTCTGGAAATATTACTGAAATAATTTCAAGAGATCTTAGTAAACGCAAACAAAACATTTTAGTCAGCTTGACTTTCTCTGATGACAGCAGTGACGCAACGGTCACTGCTCGTCCTTTAACGTCCGAAATATTGCCGAGTTCCTTCTCAGTGTTACACGCCAATACGCATAAGACAATTCTGTTGCAATTTAACAAGTAACTCGAAACGGAAGACTAGACTACCTCACACACTATGATTATATCATTTTTCTAAAAAAATATTTTTGAAATTTTGAATATAGCAAACATTTAAAATTTATGACATCTTTTATTATCAGTTTAGTGGCTAGTCTAACGGAAGCCATATTTATTTCTCTTTTTTATATATGGAAAGACCTAAACTTATTTTCAAAAAGTCGCATTAAATTTTGTAGATAACCCTAAGTACCTAGGTCTAACTTTAGTCAGGACTGGTTTCTGCGTTCAAATATTTCTAATATCGTTATACTAGCATCTGAGATACTAGAATCTATACGTAAACAAGTTTTGAAAAATTACAAAATCATGCAGCTTGATCAATATGCGTTTCAGATAGGTCAGCCTAAGTAAAAACACTTTTACATAAAATTGGTTGTGTATCACTTGCAGACAAAAGAACATGCAACAATAATTGTAGTTCATTAATAGCTAGCGTCATAGAAGTCATAGAAGTATTAAATATCCACGAATCATTATACACGTACAAAATTTAAAACAGAAATTTGAAATTGATTAAGTAATATACCCACGTGCAGCAATTAATTAATAAGTAATTATACTGACGCAGAGAATGACAAACTCCAAACCTTCATAAAGAATGCAAAATGTTTTAGCAAAATTTTACTACTGCTGTTCTTCGTGTAATAAATATGTTCAAGGAAAGCGATGAGCCCATGTGATTCTGGTACATCGGTTCTGCTGCTGCTGCAGCATATTTTTTTTTCTGCTGTTTTCTCCGTCATTTTTCTGAATATTTATTTTCGATTCTTTTCTTTCAATCAAAACACTTTAAGTGTATTGTTGGCGTGTTTTCAAACCTCAGTTCAATGTTGAAAATATATTCAAGTACATTAATTCTGTCGTGATGTTTACTGGTTTAATTCCTCTCATATTTTCTCTTCTGTCTTCGAGTTTGTACAGTCATATACCAAGTATTTCTGAAATTGGTTTCGTCTATTTTCAAATTCAAATTTTATTCAGTCTTGTATTTTCATCAAGAATCATATAGCCATACTGCTAGTGATTATAGTAAGAGAAAAAGTACCTATCGGCTGTTCAGAGAAAAAAAAGCGTTTCTATCGCGTAAACGATATGTTCCCGGGTTTATGTCATGAAAAAAAAAAACGTTTAGAATATTTTACAGCAAATTACCCTAAAGAATTAAGATATGTACCATTAAAGAAGTTTATTTGAACATTACAGTTACGTTGTAAGAGCTAAGTTGTTACCTGTGCAGGTTCGTGTTTTCATACGTTTTGCTCAATGTAAATAGAAATTCAAATCAAAGTACAAAGGAAAATTTATAATTATGTGTTATTCATGAGGGCTACACTGAAGCATATTTCTTCGTCTGTTTTCTAATTTCTTTGTACAGATCCATTAAAATTTAACATGACACTTTGATGTCAGTTATATCCTTTTTATTACGGATAAATACTTTTCTGTCGGCCAGTGTAACGTTGTAAACTGACCCCCATAGAATAATTACCCCCGGTCATTATTTTATGTAAAATAATGACCCATTTTCTATAAAATACTGACCTCCCTTATAAAATAATGACCCCCTGATTTTATCTATAAAATATTGACCCCCGCCTAACCTATTACTAAAATATTCTATATCAATTAAAGTCACTGTCGTGTTTCTGTTACTTATATTTGTTGTTGTTGTTGTTTCTGCTGCTGCTGCGTCTACAGCTGACACAACAGCAGTATATCTTCGAGGCCCCGCTAAGAAATAAACGTACATCTATTGAAAAATGAAATTTAAAAGAGTTTTCATTTGAATTATCATTATTGTACTTAAGGAGAAGTATTATAATAAAAGAAGATATACCTAAGTCGTTTTAAGGTTACTATAGAAATAGAGAACAGATATTTAGGCTAGAGGATAATTCATTAGTCATCTGAAATTATTCTGGTCATGTTTTCTTGATAGAAATTGAGATCATCCTTTAGAAATAAAACATTAACGAAAATAGAAACATTTGGAAATATATCTTACATGCTGGTTAGTCATCGATTTTGGGCCTTTATATAGACTATTTTACGGGGAAGATTTGTTTCTTTGCCTCTCCAGATATGACATTTGATAAACACTACCCGAAGAGGACCAGACTAGAAAGATTCACATCATGTGCTATCAGCGATCTGACGCTAATCACATTTTTACTGGTCACTCATTCTAATTGTTTTTCCTCCCAAGCAAGTTGTGTGTATTTGATTTGTTTATGTCGTTACAAACATTATCAGCTAGAATATTTGTTGATAAATACTAACCACTTTTCTGAGCCTCGGTGGCGCAATGGTAGCGCGCTTGCTTATTAAAGCGGATAGGTCTCACCAAAGGAATATTGTTTCGCCGTATCAAACCTTTGCCAATAGAAACAGATGACCTAATGGAAGGGGGATACATAAAGGAATCATTTTGCAACTTTGAACCCCTGCAACTTTCAAGGTACACGGTAGAACGTACTTAGAACATAGATCACGAAACGCCTGCTTTAAAGGTGCATGACTTTTTGTTTAGAACAGGTTTTAGATCTAAATATTTTTGTTACCTATTTAAAAGTTTCATGCTTCAAGTATTTCAACAGGCTTAAGTTTTATTTTTACAAGATTCGGTGAGTACCTTTAACAGCCTCGTATCTTTGTGACATCGCATTATATACAAGGTATAACGTATAATTATGTTATGTTTATAATTATTTATTTTCCTTCTGTACAATGTAGTGTAAGCATTCTGGAACTTATAGTAATGGTGATTTTGTTCGAAATTTTAGAGGAAACTTCTTTTTGTTATTGCATCCTACAAGTTGCACTAATTTTGCAATAGCATGGGCTCGCGGGCGGGCTCATTACGAAAAAATTCTATTGACGGTAAAATGGTTCATTTTCTGGAGTGCTATATTGTAAAAAATGCAAATTATACGTGGAAAGGACAATGCTTTATGCCACCCCTGAAAGTGATGTCAAATACCCTTGACATTCATTATGTCACCTACTGTAGGCTTACTTATTTTAGCGGTGTACTAATAACAGCGCTTTTAGCGCTATCGCACGTGCGCTAATTCATGTCCGCGCATTAATTTGTCCAAGCATTTTCATGTACATTTTCATTTGATGATGTTTTCTTCGAACTTTTGCAAATAAATACTCTTGAGTTTGCACTAGTTACACTGCTTGCTAATATTTTAAGGTTCGTATGATATTCCTGTTTATTGTTCATATTATTATTTTAAATATATGATCATACAAAATAAAATATTTAAGCTTGTAGTTTGTGTTCTTTCTCATTTGATCAAGTTGTTATCAATTTCCGTATCACCTTCGGGAATGTCCGTTGTTGCAGTCGCTTGTTTACGGAAAGGTGTGAACGTTTGTATTAAGACACAATGCATGTAGGACAAAGGGGATTCAATGATTAAAATGTGTGACAATCTCGTTTTATTTCAGCAATTATAACTAGTATACAGAATATAAAACACGCAGATTTTTATAATTAAATACAAGAAGATATTTACGGTAGAACACTTAAGTAAATAATTTCAAATAAATCGTACTTTCTTTAGCCCGCTAACAGTGGAAAAAGTTGATTTCATAATCAGTATGACGTATAATTACAGCAGAAACACATTACATAAAAATTGCCGACGGTTAAGTTTATTTCCGAATATTTTCGTGAATTTCCGTAAATCTCCGAGAGCCTCATCTTGGACAGCGCTAAAATTAGAAATTAGCGATCTCGCGAGAGCGCTAATTCACGTCCACGCATAAATTAGATATTTCACCAAAAATTGCGTTTGCGCTAAATTTTTGCCGCGCTAATAAATGTACGCCTACAGTATATGTCACTCATATATACCTCCAAAAATAGGCGAAATGGGTATGGGGTAGCTCAGTGGTTTTATTACCTGTGACGCTCCTCGTCGTTAGAAATTATTCACATTTCAGTATATTGTTGAAGAGACACCCTTCTTTGGATTTTGGGTATTTTTGTCACTTTTCAGGCGTTTTTAATTAGAAAAAGACAACAATTATATCAATATAAGGCATAAAATATGCAAATCGGTTTTTGGGAAGTCCCATGTTTTATGACCTTTGACGCCCATGACAATAAGATGTTGTTCGAATTTCAGTGAAATATTGAAATAAAGTCATTCCCGTGGAGGTTTGGGTGATTTTTGTCACTTTTCATCACGTCTTGAGTAATAATTATACCCCTTTATGACAGTCAAAGCAATTGCACAATATGTTAACTAAGTTTCTGTTACGATACCCGTCACGACTTAAAAGAAAAATGTAACAAAGTGCCATAACTCGCGAACAGGTGGAGCAAATTCAATTTTTGTTTTTCCTGCACAACTAGGCATCAGTAGTAGTAACCCCTGAAAGTTTGAATCAATTCCGTCGTATAATGAATAAGGAGTTGCGGTCACAAAAATGTTGCACGGACGCACGCACGGACGGTTGCAATTACCATATTCTCCTCCGATGCCTATCGGCGGGGGATAATTATGTTGTAAGTGTACCTTAGATGGGTTAGAGTTAGGGTTTGGATTAGGGGGTCGTTATTTTATAGGGGGTCACAGTTCTATGTGAGGGTCATTTTTCTACGTGTGGGGGAGTCATAATATTATGACCCCCCCCCACCCGGTCATAATATTATGACCGAAAGTCACTATTCTATATAAAATAATGACCGGGGGTCATAATAATATGACCGGGAGGTCATTATTCTATGGGGGTCAGTTTACAACGTTACACCGGCAGTGTCTGTTTTTTTTTTTCATTATTATAATTAAGGAGCTATTAAATGAAACATATCTGTAGTTTTAGTCTGATTTCGATTATATATAAAAATACGTTTATAGAAAGGAGCAATAAGATGTTTTTAATAAATAAATAACACAGATTTGTAAACACTTATTACCTATCGTGCTGCCTAGTAAAAGACAATTAATATTCAAAAAAAAAGATGATCGCGAGAACCTCTTGACTGAACAGTGAAATTTAATTATGAGTTAAAAGAATGACGGCTTTATTCTCTTTATTAACATGGATAACGATATTGATGAGTAAATCATGCTATGATATACACTGATAACAGAAATATATATTTTCAGCATTGTCGCCATGTGTTCCCAGTTTCACTTACGTGACATACGTAGCCAGCGAATCAAAAAATGTTATTACATCTCCCAATTACCCAAGTAACTACAACACGTAAGTTTATTATGCATATTCTTTTTTCTAAAATGACCATGAGATTAAAAGCATAAATATCAACAACATGTTTGTTTGTTTTGTGTGTGATTTTACGTGCGGTGGTCAATGGAAGTTGGACAAGGGCTTTTCTGAGGTTCTGATATATCTGACCGGCAGCAAAATACAGTAAATTAAATAACGAAGACAAGGTGTTGACTGTTTTTTTTTCACGAAATACGTATAGACATTATGAGTTAGACAATAATGGTTTTTATGACCCCTACTAGGAGAGAAAACTCAACAAATAGTTGTTGTTAAATGGTCATAGGATGACCTTGTTTATTTGTAAAACATGTCAGAGATAATCATTTAAGAGTAATAATTGTAATACGAATGTATAAACGTTGTACCGGAAATCATTTTTACTATAAGACAGTGTATGAAATTAAGGAACGGTAACGAAATGTGAGGGGTTCGTTAGAAATGACTAAAAAACAAAATCATACGCACAATTTATTTGGACTCAACACTCTTTAACTCAGCACCTGTATCTGCTGAATTATGATAGATCTGAATGAAGCTTGGAACAAAGTTTCGTGATAATTTTATTTCAATAAAAACATAAACGACAATATTTGAATCAGATATAAACCTTTGTAGCCGCAATAGTTACAATAAGATCACATGTAAAACTCTCAGCAAATCGAGATCACTGCAGCATCCTGAAACTGAAAGTAAATAATTTGAATAAACGCTTACCTTTATACAATCATGATATATTCACATTGCGTTGTACATAATAAATAATAATAATAATAATAATACTAATAATAACTACAACAATATTGGAAATGACAATATTCAGCCTTATTGTATCAAAGTGTCATGACCGCACCATTCTGCTGTTCGCTTTCAAAACCGTTAGCGAACAACATGAATCCTGACAAGCATGCTGGTCGCAAACGCACTATGTCGGTTTCCTCAAGGTGCGGCTCATTTATAAACGTTATACAAACAATTTTAGTAAGTAATTAGAAGAGACAGTGGCTTTTAAGCAGTAATAGACTGTAAAGAATTAGAAATTTAGTAAAATCATTTACGAGATCTCGTAAAACAATTTTAGAACTCTTCTCTTTCTACAGTTTTGTATATGTACTAACTTTTGGCTCAGCTGCCGTCATTTACTTTCTAAAGTGTACACGTTGTAAGGAAATAACATAATCACTGACAATGGAATGATTAAATATTAATAACCATTTCTTCAAATGAGACAGACAAAAATGTGCCCATTGTCTCCAAAACAAATCGTACAACTGGATAATTAGGATAACGTACACACGCTAAAAGAAACGAAGAAAATACTGACAGAAACATGAAAATATATATATATATGATCGTAGTGTTAACAATCCATAAATCAATTTCCAGGCAAAGATATATACAATCGTGAAATAATATTTCCATAGCGTAAAGATACTGATTTTTACTTACAAACTTCTGAATGATTAGTTTGTTTTTTTCCTAATTTGATTAAGACAATAATTAATAGGAAGAAGGTCGAGTATCTAAAACATTTTGCATTTCGAGATTATTTTTATAACAGCCTGTGTGATGTTACTGTTTAAAGATATGATTGAGATCTTTATTCAAACTATAGTGCATTTTATTCGACCTGGCGGGGCGGAGTTAATCTCTGACTTATGCAAATAATTGTAATCTCATTAAACGAGCAAAACAGGTTGAGCAACATAATTGTTTAATTTCGTAACTAAGGACTAAAATTTAACGCTCATTGGTTACAGTGTAAGGCAAATGACCACTGAATAAGAAATCAGTTTGATATTTAAACAAATTTACAGTTATATGCATAGCAAACTGCAGTTTTCATTCCCCGTCACCAAATCTTTCACCGATTAATTTATATTTACCAAAAGACAGGTACAGAAGATCAACATGAACAGTAATTCGTGATTTTCAAGGCATTCAACACAGTATGGCGTTTCGGTGTATTGTTAGAATTGCGTAGATATATCATACAAGCATTGCCGTGAGTCTAACTCATTTAACTGCAAGTTAAAACTAGGAAGAACTCTTACATATAAAATGATAAGTATTAAGATGTGGTTCATCTATCTTGTGTTCAATGTATGTAATGTAAACTTTTATGTCGCTGTCCTAATTATGAAAAAGATTTAGTGCCAGACACGTGTTGTTTACTGAAGAAACTTAGAATATTAAAATACTGAGTTAATGAGGTATTGCCATTTTGAGTAACTGAATTAAGACTAAGTATTTTTCCTTTTGAACTTCTTTCCGTCTGTCAAGGTCCAAAATGTTAATGGGCTACATTAGTTGACTTATAAAAGTGGATACATTTACCAGCACATCCATTTACTTTATTCAACATGTGGGGACCTGAACGTTTACGACATTAATGTTTGTTCTACCCTAACCTATTGAGCTATATCAGATTTCAGACTGTTTCAAGAGTACATACCTAAATTTTACATGTACAGTATGTCCAAGTGGTAGGGACTAGAACCTTCCAGATATGTTCAAAATGTGAAATATTCTAAGTTCGAAAACTACCCGGTCAACTAATATGACCTCACCTTAAAATCAAGAGCCACTCAGGAACTAGACATTGATCATACTTATTACAGGTATGTCTCTTTTCTCATGCCAAACTAGTAGATAAATAAAATCCCCCAGATATCAGCATGGTTAACATAGTGATATATTTCA
Source organism: Mercenaria mercenaria (assembly GCF_021730395.1). Taxonomy (NCBI): domain Eukaryota; kingdom Metazoa; phylum Mollusca; class Bivalvia; order Venerida; family Veneridae; genus Mercenaria; species Mercenaria mercenaria. The sequence goes on along the minus strand of NC_069365.1, from coordinate 9,917,789 downwards.
AGAGCAAAAATTGTCCGATATTTTAATATGACCATCTAGGGCTACCCAAAATCAATACAAGTTCAGAAAATGTGGTAAGTTAAACTTAGTAATAAAACATTCGAGTCAGTATTTCAAGTCAGTATTGGAAGTTAGTCTGACATTAATTGAACGTGGCTTTCCCTAGTGAATATCCATCCTTCTTTTCTTCCTCCCCCAACACCCATGTGTCTACTTTATCTCCATTTTTATATCTTTCATATAATCTAAATCTATATGCTGACAGATATTTGTAGCTATATCATCCCAGTACAGTTCCTATTTGTGGTGCGCCTCCTTTACGATGTCAGACCCTGGCTTGGTTTGCTGTTTCTATGCCTCCTGGACATCTACCCCTATCTCTCGATGAGTTTAGTAATTTGAAAATTTAAGTTACGTATCTCGAAATTTCGAGTTAATGTATAGCATACACCTGGCACCAATTAAGTTGCTTCAATAATGGAGTTTCGAAGAGTAATTAAATACGATGTCAATTCATGCAGTGCCTCCTGTTTTAATACTAGGAAGACAGAGTCATTCTCAATGACGTTTCCTCCTTAAACGTTGTATTTTGCTCTTCGTTTTTCAGCGGTGATGATATCTACTGGCTAATCATAAAGCCATCTAAGACTTCAAGACTTGTAGTGAATGTTCATGACATGGTACTGGAGGATCAGGGTCATTGTTACGACAGCCTCTCGTTTTATAATGGTAAGACATGTCCAACGACTCATAGTCCAATGATCTTCTGGAATTTGATTGTGATATATTGCTTGTGTACATCATACTAATAATAGGGTGCGAAGGATGTAAAATTTAAAAATTACAAACGAAGAAAATAAAAAATAGTATATATTATATTTCATTTCTACCATAACAATAACGGTTATTACTGCCTGAGATATTAATTTAATAAACCCTGATTAATAACTCATTCGCAAGTGCAACGCATCACTCATTAATTTTCCTTTATTATGTTTGTAAAACATATCTATACTAAGTAGATGGTCGACGGTAACAAATTATGATACGGAATATTTGCAAAATAGCTGGAAAAAAGTGACATTATATAACCGGATTATACAAACACTTTACATTTTTTATTAAAATGATTTTACATTGCAACAAATGACGTTTGACATTACAGGTCTACGTACGCTTTACCATAAGCCTCCCACTTTCTCACCCACCAAACACCCACCCCACCCCCATCCCTTGTAAAAAATACAATTAAGTAAAACTTTCTTATCTATTCAGTTGATTATGCTTAACGAAAATTCTCATTACTTAAACGTTATACAGTAATTATTTCAGTGCAAATGGGGTACACTTCTACAATATAACCTTTGTTAATGCAGTATACAACAATTTCTTGAATAATACTAGTGTCATGACATCCTTATAATTCCAAAAGGCGCGTGGAGGATGGCAGGGACGATTCTTCTACCCCCGTGATGACAAAATTACATTGGCTTTATTTATGTGGGTGAAATATTTCCACAGGGGTGTTCCAAGGATTTTATGATTTATACAGTTTCATTCAGCAATGTATTCACTGCGATCTGTTGATTTATTTATAAGTTTAGTTTATACAGTTTACTTTGTATTCACTGCGATATGTTGATTTATTTATAAGTTTAGTTTATACAGTTTACTTTGTATTCACTGCGATATGTTGATTTATTTATAAGTTTAGTTTATACAGTTTACTTTGTATTCACTGCGATATGTTGATTTATTTATAAGGATTAGTTTCAGTTGTTGCATAGAGCAGTGACATTTAATGCAGCAGTAGAATATCCTGTAATTTCGTACATAGCATGCGCTCGTTATACTTTCATCAAAGTTCTTGTTGCGCATATAAACTAACAAATATCATAATGCTTCTAGTGGTGTTAACTTGTCTCAGTGTACCTTAGCAAAATTAAACTTCATCAAACCTTTATCATCTGTATTTAAGGAATTATTATTAAGTGCCATAAAAAATATACATTTTATGTTGAAGCCTCTTGTGAACAAATGGGAACAAGGCATCTACGTGTCAAAATCTCTAAGAAATATCTTGTTCTTCACAGTTTGGTGTGAAATTGTTTATACACGAGGACCGTTGTAAAGACCCAAACTTGCTCTGATGACATGGAATTCAGAGGATTTCCTGACGATTTAGAACAGAGACAAATTAATGGTAACAATCAACAACAAACTGTGATACAAAATCATAAACAGTTAACTGCTCGTTTTGCAACCAAGATAGCAAAACATATTTATATAGTGGTATTAATTAATGCCTTATTTTCAAGAAAAGTTGTACATTGCTGAAATCATTGGTGGAGTCGTTTCGGAAAACGATGCATTGAGAATGGAAACACACTATATTCCGGAGGGAAACATGTAGTCTATAGATTGTAAACTGGGTGAAGCTCGGTGAACATCGTATTTCAATGTTAATGCTATTTCAAAGCAAATTGAAATGTAAACCATCTAAGTCACCTGTAAAAACAGCGTAACACAACCATGCATCATTTATTTCTTTAATTTTCTAATATTTCTAAACATTTGTAGAAAAATTTGCAAGTAATCAAATAAATTACACAGTTACTTTTACAGTTTACGTTATGATGTAAACTGTATGCTTGACCAGTCATTTGACTGGTAAATTCTGAACCTGTTTCGATATTGGTACAATGCGAACATCGGCTACCATTACATCTCTGTGAGAGATAAAGTTTATCACTTTGCTTATTGAACTCTGAACTTATCAAATAGTCTTGTAAATTTTTCGGACGTCTATAGGCAACAACAGGTTTACAGTTCTCATAAACGGATTTAGTTGTAAAGCTTTTTGATAGGTTCAAAATACTCCAGTATTTATTAATAGTGTTACCAATACGTGGAAGCGCTGGATCATACACAATAGTAAAAGGAATTACACTATTTTTGTCCCAAACTTGAGTCTGTAAAGCTTCTTGCTGAGATATATTGACTACTTTCTGGAAGGCACGGTCTAACACATCATGTGGGTAACCTCTGTCAACGAAGAATTCACGAAGCTGTGATAATGAATGTTTGAACTTACCAGTCAAATGACTGGTCAAGCATACAGTTTACATCATAACGTAAACTGTAAAAGTAACTGTGTAATTTATTTGATTACTTGCAAAAAATGTGACAAACAGTATGTGGGACAAACTAAGCAACCTGTATCAAAACGCATGAACAGTCACCGATTTGATATTAATAGTTTTACTGACCCTACTTTTTCCTCAATGGTTGCATCACATTTCAATTTACGAGATCATTGCTTAAAGGACTTTTCTTTTATGCCTATTGATGTTGTAAGAAATGACATTGATCGTCTCTGCAAAGAAACAGTGTGGATACATAAACTGAAAACGCTCTATCCAGATGGTTTAAATTCTAAAGTTTTATTTGATATTAATTGACCAATTAACTAATTGTATTGATCTACATATATAGATATGTAATGCCGAGTATATCGTTGTTTTTTCCTATTTCTGTTTTTTATATACATAAGTATAGGAAATTTTGTATAAACACTATCCGACAATTTACTCGGTATGTTTGTTAAATCCGTTTAAAGGAACGTTATTTTTAATTTATTTAACATTGTAAATAATGTAGATCTAAACTTTGCATACATTTTACCGCCTTTTTACGCGACGTTGTTTAACGACGTCACGTCCGTTGTTTTTATTGTTATTCTTCCCTGAGGAAGGCTTAACGCCGAAACGTTGGAAGTTAGTAATTATCTATGAACAAACGCTACACGTGTTGTTGTTGATTTTTCTTATTTGTTAAACATTTGTAGCAAGCTTTGAGACCTATATTTGATAAACAGCAGAAACGTTTCGCTTTCCGTCATTAACTCACCTTGTGAAATTTTGACCGTTTTAACGCTTTAGGTTGAAAAATTTGGTAAAAAGTTCAATTGGTTACTACTCAGATTTTGCGTCCTAATAGGAGGCTAAGTGTTTGACAATTGATATATTATGCATATTTGTCATAATATATATAACGATTACATAATAGGAATGTATACAGTGACAAAAGGTAATGGATAAGAACAAAAATAGTATAGGAGAAGCCACATCCAAAGACTGTAACCACCTCTTATCAAAACATTACAACAGTGTATTCAAAAATATGCATGAGGGACAATCACGCAGAAATAAAAAGACACAACATTCAGACAAAACAAACATTATGGAACACAGTGCGACATCACCTTGAAGGTCAGTGGCAAACACCGCGTTGGGGACTTAAAACCTTTTAAATGAGAACCAAAACTCGCTCATAAATCAAATTATGTTCCAAAATTAAATTGCAAAAGGCAATGACAAACTCCGCTCTCCAGCAATGTTTGTATGAATGCGTACGTTGTTGAAGATAGACAATGAGGTCAAAACGCAGTCGGGAACCGTCTCGGAAATGGTCAGTGGGCAAAAACATCACGGGTAGCTTTAGCCGCTTAGTGATGCAATAGACCCCTGTCTTGAACCATGTGCGAAAGTTATGTAAATAGATATTCCAATAGGCTAATTTATCCCTTTCGCAAAAAGGTATGTGAAATGTGAGCTACACATTCTAATACATGTACTCAATGTCTTAGCAGACGGCAGAGATAAAAGAGAACCCTGTTAAGAGACCAGTTAAGATGAACCAAATAACAAAACCTCGTCAGTTCGTTTTCAGGAATATTGTTTAGCGGTTTCCGGCACTTACAGATGACATTTCAGAACTAGAATATTAAGAAAATGCAAATGGGTTTTTTTTATATATATTATAACCATCTTTCATTACAAAGGTATTTTCATGATCAAATCTTCATTAATGCGGCAAACGTATTTATCAATTATTCGTATTAATTCATACTGTATTTTTTTAACAAAAAATTAAATATCCCGTCATCCTGTCACTAATCTTGTATAGAGGATCCGAATGTTCATTTTCACCAGAAACATTCCGTGAATGCATTATTATTGAACTGATAGAAATAATTGCTTAACAGTGACTCTGGCATTAATTGTTTTGCTTTCATTAGTAGTTTTTCATGATTCAAATTCGAGGTCAAAACAAGTTTATTGAATAGATCATATCAATAGAAAAGCTTATTCATCTAGAAGCCTCTATGCAACATAATGTTCATCAGGAGAGATACCATAGAAATACAAGTTACAGATTTGCACTTATCTAGCAATAATAAACTTTACATTTTACATGTTTTGTATGGAAAGAGGAAAGCGGATTTTTAGGTATAATATCTAGGTGGCTGTTTCGATGAGACTGCACGTGCGATCTGACGTCATTCAAAATAATTAACAAAATGGCGTCGTACGAAAATATCTTTCAAAATTGGACACGAACATTTCAAAAAGCACATTAAGTTATAATTTTAATTTTTCTCAGAGTAGATATCAAAATTGAATCGACACGCATATATGTTATATTTTCCTGAATTTTAGGATATTTTAAGTAAATACGATTGGTAGGTCATTTTCGCTGTTATATTTAGATGTTGAAAATAATCGATATCGTGATATCTATTTTGATTTTGTGATACTTATCAAAAGCACACCTTTTATTTTAATGCAATCTGCTGTCAAAATGTAAATTAAGAATGGAATGTTATTTATGTCCGCTTAGAAGGGTATAAAACATATTTGGACTTATTAATCTAGTTAAGTTAAGGTCAAGGTTACATTTAGGGAAGGATTTTCATAAAATCTATCATCAATATATTCAAATCAAAATTATACAAAGAATCTCTGTATATATTATATTTCTGGTCTACTTTAAGTGAACTAGCATTAGAAAACTCACTACAATTGGTATAATGGTTAGGTATTATGCCTTATTTCGTATCCTTTCGGCGTCTGTCTATCTGTCTGTCTGGCAAAAAATTCGATCCAGTTTTAAGTTTAAGCCACGCTTTAATTAAGATTCTGTAAAATCCCAGGGGAAAAACGCCCCTCTGCATTTAAATAGATAGCCCGCCCGCTTAATTCGATCCAGTTTTAAGTTTAAGCCGCGCTTTAATTAAGATTATGTAACCTCCCAGGGGAAAAATGCCCCTCTGCATTTAAATAGATAGCCCGCCCGCTTAGCTCAGTGGTAAGAGCGTTGGTCTACGGATCGCGGGGTCGGGAGTTCGATCCTCGGGCGGGGCGTATGTTCTCCGTGACTATTTGATAAACGACATTGTGTCTGAAATCATTAGTTCTCCACCTCTGATTCATGTGGGGAAGTTGGCAGTTACTTGAGGAGAACAAGTTTGTACTGGTACAGAATCCAGGAACACTGGTTAGGTTAACTGCCCGCCGTTACATGACTGAAATACTGTTGAAAAACGGCGTTAAACCCAAAACAAACAAACAAACAAGCATTTAAATAGATAGACAATGTAACGCAATACTATCTCGCATACACTAAAGGGGAAGTGAAAACTAGCCAAACACACGAAAAGACTAATCAGCGATCGTATTTAGTCACTTCTGTTACGCACAATATGTTGACAGTTTTACACTTTACCTGTCTGACAAATATGCATTATAAACACAAACTGGTTAGGTTAACTACCCGCCATTACATGACTGGAATACTGTTGAAAAACGGCGTTAAACCCAAAACAAACAAACAAACAAGCATTTAAATAGATAGACAATGTAACGCAATACTATCTCGCATACACTAAAAGGGAAGTGAAAGCTAGCGAAACACACGAAAAGACTAATCAGCGATCGTATTTAGTCACTTCTGTTACGCACAATATGTTGACAGTTTTACACTACAAATATGCATTATAAACACAAACTGTAATTCGTTTGTTTCCAGATATCCTCGAAATAAGTTGATTTATATCAAAATATATCATGCAGTGTCTTCGTATGCTATGTATGTTTTATGCAATCAAGCTCAAAAAGACTGTACATAACAACAATTAAACTACTTATGCTAATAATGTGAAAAAAAATGCTTTTTATGTTATTTGTTGCTTTTTATGTACTAAAGTAGATATTTGTATTACTTTGTTTTCAGGCACATGCACAAGTGACGTGCTCATCACGAAAATGTGTGGAACAGGAATTCCGAGTTTCGAAGACGTTATCAGTCTCTATGTACTGGTGCATTTTTATTCAGACTGTTGTACCACTGATACAGGATTTTCGTTGGAGTATTTCATTGCTTAATTTCAAAGAAAAGGCTAAGCAGAGTATTTAACATTGGAAAACAAACATTCACACGGGACCACTAAGAACTTTTGAGTAAATACCATGTAGAGAGAATAAGACAAAAATAATTTAAAGCCTCAATGACTTCAATTAATTCTATCGTTATTTATTACCTCCGTTTATGGCTATAACAATTCATGTGCAATATTAAAAGTAGTGCTTTTCTAACCATGAAATTATGCGGAACATCCCTTTTAATATCTGTTTAATCTACTTTTAAGATAAACATTTAAAGCACTGTGGACTTATCTGAAAGGTAAAATACAATTTTCGTGGTATAGGAATTGAATAATAAAACATGGAAAAGATAACTAGGTGACCGGATAGCTCAGTCGGTAGAGCATCGGACCGGTATTCCGAGGCCTTGGGTTCGAGTCCCGGTCTGGATGCACATTTACCTATTTTGTTTTATGTTGCTATAGCTTATGACTGCCTTTCTTTGCTTACAGGACACCCTGCATTCCTACAATAATGGAATTGCTTATATAAAGAGTAAAAAGAACACAACCTTTATCTTATTTTGTGACAACCTCAGATTTATTTGCTAGTGAAATATCTTCTGTCTCAGCCAGATATGCTTCCTGAAACAGGGCCATTTATTTAACAGAAATAATAATGACAAATGATAAAGCCAGAAATTTCCTCCGAGGTCAGGATTAATTCAATGACGATTTTCTGTATAATTTAAATTGAATTAATAAAGCTTAACCTACAGCTTAAACATGCTTTAAAGCACAATTTTAAGTAGTACGGATGGATGGGGGGGGGGGGGGGGGGGGGGGATTCACGTTTTCAAATCAAATTAATGCTAACATTTTATGCTTGATGAGACAGCATGATTATATTCCATTGCACAAGACTGAGTCGCTCTTTGGTCGTTTATCTTACAGTCTTTTTCTGTACTACATGTAGTTTTAACTTTACCTTTACAAGTAACTGGTAATTTCTGCACGTGAATCAGAGGTGGGTGGTTGACGAATGACTTTAAACGTTACTTGATGGATCGTGACCATGCCACAGAGAACTTAGGTATCTGGCTACAACCTTTTAATAAATAGTAATTAGCTTATTATTTTATTTCATCGAAATAATACTGCACCTTTTGACAAAAAAACAAAAAAACTTAACATAAAAACTGATTTTAGTCTATAGCTATTGTCAAAGATCATAATGTTGATAAATGCTGAGATTTACAGTTCTACTTCTTATAACTTGAATGCCTTTTACAAAGGTATTTCCCAGGATTTAATACATAAGTCAACATTCATATTCACGTCACTAATGTTAAGTAGAATATGTTTACAGTCATGCTTAAATAAGCTATTTTTATGTCCATTGGTGTGTAATTAGTGTAAAATGTTTTAGATAAATTTTCCGCTAATAGTTGAGTTTACTTTTGTTGTTTTCAGTTTCTTGACGATCCGTGTAAAGCCTAGGTAAAACAATTATACCTTTATGTTATGTAGCAGGAAAAAAGTATTTAAAAATTCATAAATCAATAAAGAGAGAGACCGAATACCATTGATGTTAGATTGGTAGAGTGACAGGTTAAGCATAACGCAGCAGTATAGCTGTTGTTGTAATTCCTGTTAATGACGTACTTACGCAACATTCACTATAGATCTCTACAAAACAACCATATTCCGTGACGAGATTATTGATATTATCATTGTGACTGCAATATGAAACATATCCCGCTTCCCTTAACCTGATCTTTAGAACTTTAGAACTTGCACTAAATATAGCCTCTCAATACAAAATATTTGAAATGAAAAATCTCTGCGGCTAGGTATGTCAAAACTTTTATAGATATACTATTTACACATTTCGTAAGGTGCTTAGTTATGATAAGTTTCCAATTGATTTTTTTTTTTTGTAGAATTAAATAACGTTTTTCCAAAAGAGGTTATGAACAATTTATGAGCAATTGAATGGGCATCCCATCCCCGCCTCATCTCCAAAGTCTTTCATATACACTTAATTGTTAAATGTCTGTTTGACTTGAGACATCCAGTTGAGTTAGGAATTGTCAAGTATTATAAATTTACTTATGGGCAGTATGATGCATTGGTAATTATATATGACTGACAGGTTTAATTCAACGAGTCATGCAAAATAAATGCACTTTTTTTATAAAAACAACCACAAGAAAAAAAACAATATAAAGAAAGAATACAAAATAGAATTATGTTCCTGGAACATTAAAAACAGTAAACTGGTTCTGTTTAAAAGGTCGTCTTGGCCCTGAGTACATTTTATCTACCTTGTTTCTCATCAGTACGAATTAATACCCTGTCTATGATCACTTCGTTTTGGACTCTAAAATAGAGGCTACATTCAATATCATATGCATTTACTTAATTACTCCTATTTCATTCCATAGTAATGAATTTACTTATTTTTGGGAACCCGTTACCTACCTTTATAATAATTTATACATTTCTTTCTGAAAATAAAAAAAGTAAGTAAATGTGGATTTTAATCTATAAACAACGCTGAAATAGAATAACATAATGAATGTAAGAGTCGCTTTTCACATTTTGTATTGAGAATGGAAGTTGTTAATGTTCGTGGACTTTATGCCATACTTATGACGCAGATGCCATCCAGTATGCCTGTATGTAAAGGCTACACTATAACAGCTAAACGTGTATATATTGAATGTATTTATGATGTCATTACTTTTGTATAATTTGTAAGTTTAAATCCATTGTTTTAATACTTCGTTTCATATTTTTGCAGTCGTTTGTATTGCTTGATCATGTTTTACTTGCTCCAATTTTATTTGATATTGCATTTGTTATTTTTATGGTTTACAGTCAGTTCTTAAAATAAAAATATATTTCGATACATGTTGTTTATTTCATTTTTCCCTTTTAGTTATATAGAGATATAATTATGTACCCGGAACAAGTTCTCTTTACCCTGTTACAATAAGTATCACAGTTTTCTTGTTATCATTTAATAGACTTCTTTTCCATTATTCTGTTCAATTTGAAGCCTCAAAAATGAAACTTACTGTCAAACGTGCAACGTTTTTGATAACAAGAAATAAAGAGCGTGTAAATTTTATTATAAATACATTATATCGGCGAGATGGTATCAGGAAGTTTAGTGGAACTTACCTACGTCTGTGAAAACAAATTGAACAGTAATGACTGTAATAGTTGGAACAGAAATAAGATTATCAAACTATGTACAATACGACCACCATGAATTATGTTACTTTGTTTCATTTTTTCTTCTTGGTTTAACGAGCTGGCACCTTGGTAGAATTATTGGCCTGACAAAAGTCACTTGGGCGGCTTCCTTACATGAAGTATTCAACGCCATTAGCGATACTCGAACCCACATTGATGAGGGGCAAATGATTTTAAGACAGAGACCGTAACCAGTCAACGGAGGTCCCTGCTGGTCTGTTAAGGAACAACAATGACGTATCAGTATACGAACAGAAAACTTGAGAATGTACATTTGAAATTATGCCATCGTGCATACATTTTTGTGTTATAATACAACAGAATTCACTTATCATGTCATTATTACGTCATATCAATCATGCAACCCAAATCCTGGTAGAGGACTAAATTAAATCTTAACATCTGTTAAGATGAATATTTTAAGACTGTCATGGATACGTATCAAATCTTTTTTGTTGAAAATAACGACAGATTTGTATTTGTTTCAATATCTTAAATACAGTGCGCACTGCGTAGTCTTAAAACTCTAAAATGTCCATGTTCCTTTCATTTGAAATAATGAGAAAGTTTGCATTTCAATGTATAATTTAGACAATTATTATTGAGCAAGTTTTCGTCGAGAAAAGGGAATGCAGAATATAATTATTTACATTCAAAAGAGGCAATCACTGGAACATTCAGTGAAAACGTACCAACCCGTACCAACTTTAGAATAAAATGTATTAATAATTGTAAGCTTAATGAGACAAGTTATACTCGTGTGGCTTCTCAATAATTATGCATTTGCTGTGGGAATACCAAAAAATGTTTTTAAACGTAGTGATTGAGTATTGATCAGTTTGCATTGAAATAACAGGTTGGCAACTTCACTTTAAAAAAAAAAACATCATACTGGGAAATAAATGTATGCCTGTATAAAAGATTTTTGTTTGTTCAAATAAATTTGCAGAAATATAACAGTGATTCATTAAAGTGTTCATAGTACGTCAACATATAGCAATATTTCAGGATAACTACTTGCATAGAAAACAAGGACTTTACCAAGAAAACGATATAAGAAGGCAAACCATTTTCGAAGTTTCAGACTATCCCCGTCCCGCCCCCGCCCCCCCCCCCCCCCCCCCCCGCCTCACCCCCACCCACAAAAAGAGAAAACACAGCACTATAATGTAGTACTTTTTAACTCAGTTGATATAACCGATACATTATGATAAATTAGCAATACAGAAATTTCTGGGAGATCATCGTCATTATTTTTTTAAACATCTATAAGGTGTTATACATAAAAAGATATTTCGTTCAAGTTATACATTATTGAAACATGTACTAAACATCTAGCGGGTACGTGTAATAGAATTTTACTATGAGCACCCCGTAGGTGTATATATACAAGATGTAGTATGTAGTAACATATATGTGAATTGATACGTCGTTTTGGACGTTATGCAAAAACGTAATTACTTTTAAATTGTAAGGCATAGCGTCGAAAAGTGTGTAAAATCTGCTAAAGCAGTGTTTCATCGTTTAGATATTGTTCAATTTAGCATCATGTTGAACTGCACATCATCTTAAGCAGAAACCCTATTCTACTCGAGCCTTTGAGGATGGGCAATATGTTTCATCGAGTTTGCCATTTTCCATCAAGGACTGACTTCAAGGATTTATGTCAAGTCACTTGAAAAAATGCTTGAACGGCTTGGGACGAAACACAATCGGGTTATTATAATTATAGTAACTCGATCTGGGATGATGCGTTCGGCTTGAGTGGATATTGTAAGATAGGATACCACGAGGCGAGCCAGAACAGAGTGCGATCCGACCTTGCAAAATCCACGACAGCCGAAAACAAAATCCCAGATCTGTTATAATGACCATTTTTCTTATATTCCACATTTTTGTTTGTTGTTTTGTTATCGAACCAAACCTTCAATGTTTATCAAAGTTTTAATAAAATTAAGTGAAGTTTTTCGTGCGCTTTATACAGAACTGTGTCAGGTCAGGTATATTAAATGAAAATATTCCGGCAACATACGATACAAAGTGAACAATACGTTTTTCTTTCTGCCTGTTCATATTTTTATAGAATCTATGTAGGCATATAATAAATATATTTATTATTTTATTCAACGAGTTTAATAAATTCGATATGAAAAGTTACTCATGTACGATCCTCTATGTATTTTTTTTCTAATTCATAACTTTTGGAATACTTTACTTTCCTGTATGTGACCATGCAAGAAGCGACATTATTATTTGTAACAATTTTATGAGTGAAATTTCAAGGACACAGAGGCACAGGTGGTTGTTGAAGATATATGTAAATAACATAATATGTTTGAAATAATAACATGCCTTATGCTCTAATATCTTCTAATATTTTTCGAACGCCTAGTTAATGAAAGAATTCCTTTTTTAAAGAACTGCAGATAATGTAAAGATGACACTCATTTGACTCAATATTTATTGCTTTCAGATTTAAACCTTAATGCGACAATATAGAGACAAATTTTCTGAAAAACAAGTATCATTCTAATAGGAAACGATCATTTTTAGACCTTTGAAACATCAAGTTTTTCTAAAATTATTGTTTTATTCGAAATATAAATATTCTCATATAAATCTAAAAAGGAAATAAATGTTTAAATAATGGTACAGTAAAATAAGAAAAGATACAGTTAGGACTTAGGCAGCATGAAGAAAGTAAACATTCTTCGTACCAATATTACCAATATATTTTCACTCATTCAGTCGTTTTTCAGTGTCATACACTATGAAAAACTTGACGGAAATGAACATATTGAAAATTTTCTCCCAAGACTGGGCGAGTACCCTCAAGCAAAAAGATGTATTAGTTAAACAATGTAAATATGTTAACCTGCAATTTAATTCATTCTCATAACATATAATCATAAATCGATCCAAATATAAAGCGATTTTTATTGTAAAAAGCAGTGTTCGTGTTAGATATGATCTAGAAGTATTTCGAGTACAGATTTTCATTCGTTGTTCATGACACTGGTTAATATCATGCAAATTAGCTAAGCATATCTGTTTCCTGAGACGTACGTAGATTGTGGCACTGGTTCATTTTATGCAAATTAGCTAAACATACTTCGTTTGGAGTAAGAATTACAAAATACTATTAAAACTCTTTCGCTGCCGAGGACCCAATAACGTTATGTACACTGTATTTGCCAAGTCACTTTCCTGGAACTCACCTTGGTTTTGACATATTAGTTTAGAGGCTTTATTGTTCACAGAAAGTATACAAAACCTATAATTTTTAGAATGAAAAATAATAAATGCATACAGATGAACAAATTTATTCTAAAACAATGTGACAGGAGAGGCCGTACCGGCGACAGTAACCATCAGAACAAATCAACACCCTTTACAATATATACTAATTTATTTACATAAGATGATTATTAACAATGAATAGATGATATGAAAAACAAATCTGTTTATAAGAAAGAAAAAAAAATCAAAGTTCCATTCCTATGTGACGTGGCACAGGTCTTTAATTTAATTGCGAACTTTAAGTAGCACAAACAATAAATAACGTATCTTCAAATCAAGTCCCTTTAAACCGTGAATACACTGATTCCGTTTTGGCTCCCTATGGTGGTAGGTGATTGCATCCCTGAGCTGACTTCAGAGGATAACAAAAATCAGCGTCTTTCCGGTTTACGGCACAACCATGGGACGAAAGCTCTGCGCTGGGAAAATCACATCCAGGCGAGTGAAGACAAGTGAACCTCGGGCATTGTACTTCCGGGTTATGACATCACCAGGTAAAATCGTCTGGCGGAAGAAGCTAAAATATATAACATATGGTAAGCACCATAGCAAAACAAATAAGTCAGGGCATAAAACTGCTCCTTTGGGTATACCATACCTCCGTAGGCTCCCATAAATAATACGTGCTACTTATACAAAATATATGTGCTATTAAGTTCATACGTCACGTGATTAAAATACGTCACTAATTACTTCCATTATTACAAAAAATTACTTACTTAAAAGACTAAAGTTAAAGTATGAAAAAGATATGGAGAGTTTATAATGAAACAAGAAATATCTTTAAAAATGATGGTCGGCGAATTGTAATAAGGAAAGAAGTTTATGAATTTTTTATCTAACATTCATCTTTCATCTAACATTTTTCAAATTGCAAAAGAATACATTAGAATACATGAGAAAAAATCAATTAAAGGTTTTTTTATTTATTATTTTTATTTATTTCTAAAATAGGCCAACTGATCCCGCTTTAACAAATGCATATTCGCTATTCATGAATCTTTCGACAATGACGTCACACCTATAAAAAAGTGAAGGTCAAGCGAAACATACAATTGTAATTATTTCAATATTTCTGTTTCATAAGCAAAGTTTGATCGTAGTCATATCACATAGATAAACTGTATGCAGCGTACCTTCATTTCAGTGTAATGAGATTCAGTCATTATATAGCATATATATAATAAAACAGAGTTCAATATTTGCATACCATACTAAAGAAAAATATTCATATATAATAAATCTGTTACATAATTTATAACAAATATATCAAAGCAAACAAGTACTCATTTTAATATGCAATCTGAATAAGTCACAAAAGCAAGAAACCTTTTCATATACAGATGACAATTGTAACAAGGAAACTCTTTTAAAAAGCACTTCTCTACATAAAAGACTCTTATCACACCCTTATTTATGTGATACGCAGACCATATTCAGCTCTTTCTTTAATTTGATATATGTTGGTATTTGAACAGGTTTTTATCATATTTATTAAACTTACTTATCATTTTGAGATATATCAATATTCTTGCTAAATATACTGAGCCAAAGTTAGCTTTAAAACTGTGAACAGCGTCGTTTAGGATAAACGCTTTGTCTACATTTCACTCAGCGTAGCTCAATCAACAGAGTGAAAGAAATTGACACTCTCGTCCAATCAGGCAGAGTGTTGCATAAATCTTCCATTTTGATAAATTATCTATAATGCGTTATCAAGTAGTTTGATTTGCAAACTGAAGTCACGTGGCATAGGTAACGAAAACGAATTTAGACGGCGTCGCCGAAAAAATATAGTAATGGAAATGATAAACTGCAGCCATTACTTACAACTACAAATTAACAAAAATCAATGTAAATCAAACGTTATATCATAATTGGCATCCATATAATATCTAATGCCATACAACAAAACGGCCATTGTATGTATTTGCAATAGACTGGCACACAATTTCATATTACAATAATATATTACATACATGGTACTAGACTTGCCATATAGATTTATACATTACAGTGCAATACGACAAGAAGATTACAGTGCAATACAATATCGGCATTCCATAACAACGGAATGTTTGACATATGTTTTGAAACAGAGTACTATACAAATATCATATTACAAATTTCAGTACAAATTTTACATCTTCTATAAACGAAACATTTTAGACTCCTCTTTCGAAATAATTTACAAAAGTCTGAAAAATTTAATAAATTATCCTGACATACCGAAACTAGCCAAAATCATATGCCGAAAAGTAAATGTTACAGAATTCTGTAGAATGAACAAAAATTTACCAAATAAAAATCGTAATACAAAAATCATACAAAAATCTAGCAAATAAATTTCTTACCTCGATCGAGCATAAATTTCTAACAATGAAAAATTAATCAGACATAGATTTGTCTATAATGTCGGAAGGTGGTGTGTGCAAGGCATATCTAGTCCAGTCTATTTGTAGGGTAATGTCCCGCCAAATATTAAATTTCATGGGATTCACGGCTTATAAGTGAGCTCCGACTATTTGCTTTTCCACGGGAATCATGATATAGCCGGGAAATCTGACTACTTTGGCGCGGATTGAAATTGACAATTTGAGGCCCGTTATAGTGGTTTTGGGGATAAAAACATGAATTACTGAAGTTTATAAAATATCAACTTTCTTATTACTGAACCGAATTTAATGAAATTTATATGGAAATTTAAGTTATGAAATACAGAAAAACATTAGAGGTATTTTATGCGTGAAATCTGACATTTACCTCAATAACTCAAAAATGTACAAAAAGATGATGCAATACCTGCATTTACACTACAGATACAGTAAGGCCCGTATATCAATTTGTGACAAAAGAGTCTTGTTTTACTTTGAAATATGCTGACGTAAATGTGAGACGGGTATAACCGTCATACATGTAGACGGCAAAGGGGCTAGATGGGGAAAGAGAACCGTAAACAGCTATAAATTTTTGAAGAATCTGCTTGGTTTGTAAATCAATATTTAGAAAACAAAGCAATATGAAGTACCTAATTTCCTTATCGAATCTTCGACGTTTAGAGGAAATATTTGAATTGTTTTGTCTACTTTACCCTGCAGTTGAATCGCCGTCCACCATTTTGAAATGTGGAAAATTACAAGTCACTTAGGTCATTATGGGCTTTCCTATGTACAGTATTCTAAAAATACAACAGCAAACACAGATGTAAAACATTCTTTAGATATGATTGGTTGCTCTGGGATAAATTCATGTGACGTCATTTGCATTGTTTATAGATAGGAGTGTTGGGAAATCCCAAGACGGGTAAAACCCTCGTGCAGGCAAATAGGCCGACATAGTAGTGGGACGGGTATACACGTCTTGTAGGCAGCGAAAGGGTTTTTAAGAAAACACTGAGAGACTTTTAGGTACATTTAAATTGATTTAAAACTTGGATATTTTGTCATTTTGTAACATTCTAATAATATTCATGTCTATGCAAATTAGTAATTAGCATTTAATACTGCTGTCTAATGGCCAATGTCTTAGCTCCATTTTGATACCATTTTATTGTTTTATCGTGAAAACTGACCAAGATATGACTAATAATCATTTATATTTCCAGAAATTAACGGTTGCCATGGAAACATTGAAATCATATACAGTTCAAACCAGTTTTTTGGGGGGAACATGTTTTATTTCGGGGATGCAAGGTAGACGCTATTGGACCCAACATAATACTATAGTGTTTCTTGCATAATTTCTGCTTTGAGATCGTGAACTGATTTGAAGAAATCCGCTAAAGTCATAAAACTACAATAGTAGGTACTTCGATCAAGTGTTGGAAATATTTCCTCGAGAGAAAATGTCGAACGGGTTTTCCAGTATATAGATTGGATAATGAATGGGGTGCCATTTTAAATCATTGAGTGAATGCATTTAGTCGACTTTCATCATTTTACGTAACGAATATAGAACACACGACATTTCTATTGACTTACGTCGAAGGAGAAACACTTTCAGACAATCTGTACGTATTGTACACAGAACACAGATACACGTAAATACTGTGATCTCATATTCTATATAGGAGATTTTTCGAAAGCATAGAAAAAGGAAGCAAGACAATAGCAGGCCTGGTTTATGTCCCTCGCACCGGTTGAAACGGAACTCCATCATGATATACTATCAAAAATTAAAGATTGACAAAAATGAACCTGTAATACTACATTTTAAAGATAGACATTGTTAGAGTACGTGAACAGTTGACGGTTATCATGTGTTTGTCCTATGGCTTCCTATTTAGTTATCCTCATTCTTTACATTTTAGTGATTAAGAAGTGGATATGATGCTTGTCCGCGAGAAACTTCTATCTAATTTAGGAAGGATCAATATGCAAAGAACATTAATTTATGTCGTTATGAATAGACACGTATTGTGAAAGACTGTCTTTGTTATATATATTTACATATTTAAGACAGTGATACGGAAAACCGTTCATTGACAATATATTTTCAGTTTAAAGTTTCTGTAACGGAGCTAACTGTTACAAGTGAATACAAGATATAGGTAAGTGTAGATTTCCCGGAAGAACAGAGCACCCCGAATACAGCATAGAGCCATACATCGCAAAGTAGGCCCATAACAAAAAGTGGCTGTAACGGAAAAATAAAGCTTATCATGACCGAGCAAAATTTTATGGCATGCTTACCTTACAAAACGATATCTGAGTAAGACATATGGAATTATGAAATATTAAAGATTATAACCTATCTTATAATGTTACAATTTATATACATGTGTGTAATGTAATTTAAGACGCGCCACAAAATAACTGTATTCTTTTGTATTTTCATGATGGTAATTATACATGTTTAACGTGAAGAAAATGAGAAATATCAAGTATATAGTTACAAATTGACAGTGACATAAATGAGGCCAAGACAATGTGTTTAATGTTTAAATATGTTATTAAATTAATATAGTAGTTTGCACAGTACTTGATGATGTAAGGTAAGTTTAGGCCACACTTTGTTTCTACAAAGTAAAATACATTGGTAAAAGATTAAAAAGAATAGAAATATAGAAAATCCATAAATTATGCTCAACGTTAAATTACATTGCATGCACTATTAAAGTTGAGCAATCCCTTTCACTACTGGATGCACATGCCATTAAAAGGGTCATGAAATAGGCCTTAATTTTTTCAAACATTTTTAACAGAGTTTTAACAGGTCACCATTAAAATCCACCCATTACTTCTTACTATTTAATGGGATTTTCATGACCATAGTTTTAATGCCATCCATTAAAAAGTCATGAAATAAGTATATTAAAACTCTGGTAAAATATACCTTGTTAAAATGAATTTGATGGCCATGAAAAGCTTATTAAAATAAATCATTAAAATAAGTTAACAGGCCCCTTAAAACTCCATTAATGTTTTTAATACTCTGTTAATGGCCATTAATTATATAAAAAAGATTAATAGTCTCATTAAATATGTCAGATTCAATTTTTATGGGTTCGTAATATTTTAATGGTATATCAAATTAAGGGCCATGAAAATTTGCCAACAGAATTAGACATCTTAAGATAATCAACTTCATATTTATATTTGCCGTATTGATTTAAACTACGTATTACTACACATGTAATAGTATCTATACATAT
This sequence comes from Mercenaria mercenaria, assembly GCF_021730395.1. Lineage (NCBI taxonomy): Eukaryota > Metazoa > Mollusca > Bivalvia > Venerida > Veneridae > Mercenaria > Mercenaria mercenaria. The sequence goes on along the minus strand of NC_069365.1, from coordinate 9,898,368 downwards.
GTACTGTTTTGTAAAATGCTAGAAGAATATTTGTTTCTTCTTTTATCTCTCTTTATTTTGTAATGTAAACACATGTAACAGCCTCGTACAAACATTTGTCATATTGTATCCTTATTCTGTCATATGATCATATGAAATGAGAAAATAAATGGATATTGTATTGTATTGTGTTGTACTGAGAAGGCCCTTGGGGTTTACAGGTACCGGTTTAATAGATCAGGTGACCATGTGGGTAGTTTTAACTATTCAACATTATAATATTGATAAACATTCTGACCAAGTTTTAACTGGTACAGACATTAGGCATCAGGTGTATTCAAAAAGCAACTGTTGATGACAATGTCAGCGCACAATGGGCAATCACAATTTAGCTCTACTTCAGTACTTTGCCCGCCCGCTTAGCTCAGTAGGTAAGAGCGTTGGTCTACGGATCTCGGGTTCGCGAGTTCGATCCTCGGGCGGGGCGTATGTTCTCCGTGACTATTCGATAAACGACATTGTGTCTGAAATCATTTGTCCTCCACCTCTGATTCATGTGGGGAAGTTGGCAGTTACTTGCGGAGAACAGGTTTGTACTGGTACAGAATCCAGGAACACTGGTTAGGTTAACTGCCGTTACATGACTGAAATACTGTTGAAAAACGGCGTTAAACCCAAAACAAACAAACAAACAAACTTCAGTACTTTGTGCTCAGGTGCATGCACTTAAACAGCTAAGAGCAAATATTTGAAGAATTGCATCACAAGTAGCTTCCCCACTCCCCAGTCAAGCGTACCACACTCTTTGATTCACTGGAACAAGGAAGTGATTGATCTGCCCATGCCCCAAATTAGTTTAAGGCATCGCCACAGTCACAATTCGGTATCAGTTCATATTTTCAGGCTGAGTATTTTTCTCTTGAAAATTGCACTAAAGCCTTAACAGCTGGTCAAATTATCATCAACATAAGAAGCATATGATGATTTATAGTACATATGCCGCTTGTAAAATATTTGAGTCTGGTTTAGACCGAAAATTTACCCCAAAATATTGCAATTTTATGTGCAGTAGAACTCCAATATAAAAAATATTACAAAGACAAAATTTAGTTAATTTCATAGTACAATATGTATACTGCAAACTCCTACGGATTTTTGTCGAAATTGTTCCTGGTTATTGCATTAGACATAAAAAGACAACTCCATGTAAATTTAATTTAAAATGTTGTTTGTACATGCATTACTGACCACAGGTAGCCAGGTAAACCTATACATAATCCTATAATATCACCTGTTTATATACATGTAGATTATGTGTAAACAGATAACACAAATTGGATATATAGTGGACGCAACTTGACCCCGATGGTTGACCTTTGCATTATAATACATAATAAAGCACAACCTATTATTGAAAAGGAGTGTACGTAAAACACGAGCTGCACGAGAAAAAGGAAATGTAATTTTGTTTAAATATAAATTAGTGTATTGGAAAGTTTTAATTGATCAAATGAAAGTATATATACTTTGATACTGCACTGTATACAAACTAATTCCATATAAATATACACGGCTACCCTAAACACCCTTGATTTCTATAATGAAATAACCGATATGAATAATCAGCCTAAGGTCAACCATCGCGGTCAAGTTGCGTCTACTATATTGATGGTGTTGGGATTTTTGTGTGTAATTCAGTAATCAGGTAAAATTTCAAAATAATTTCTGAAGACTTTATTCTTCAAGGTCTGCTTTACAATTGGCTGTAATTATCTTTGAAATGTATTGAATATATATTGAGTTTGACTGCAGATAAAATTGCAAAATTTTGTCATAGAAAAATATCGAATAAAGGCATAATACAGGTAGTAAAATGCACATCCTTCTACTTGCATATGTTCACATAGATATTTAAAACATAATTATAACAAATTTATTGACTTTATTGTTACCATTTAGTCATCATTATTTTTACGAAAATTTGCTTGTAAAATTTTGAGTCAAATGGCTGTCACTGTAGGCGATGCCTTAAACAGACTGTGATTCTTCACAATCATGTGTACTGTTCACTTCTCTATAAACCTTAGTTTCTACTCAAGGATTGGAAAATTTGAAAATCTAAACTGGTCTGAACAGCTGAACACATTTTATAATGTAAATTCCTTACCCCACCCATTTTCTTATACAAATGCTGATTATTTGGACAGGAAAAACAAAAAGTGTCATGCATCAATACGTATTTACCCTTACCAAAATAATGTAGATTGATGTTATCAAATAAATTAATATGTTTTCATCCGACTTTCAGTGAAATAAATCCGATTTTTTGTAGGAACACAATTTGGCAAACATTTGAAAAAATGGCGAAACTGCATCAAGGGGAAATAACTTTAATGCAACTAAATATAACATCATGATATACTATAGACGATGTTTGCGTAGTATGTATTTATTGTGATTAAAGTCCATTTTAGAATAATATGGGACTGGAATTATAAGCATTCAATGGGAGTGCAAGCCAAAAACAAAAAAAAGGAAAATATACGAATCACATTTTACAGAATGTAGGATTTAATGGGCATCACATTGCTGTTAAGGGCCATTAAGTTTACACTTGAATGAAATCGTACAGAACCTGAACATTTAATCGGCATTAAATCAAATTCAAGGGCCATAAATAATCCTGTTAAATTAAAAATATACAGAATTTCATTATTTTTTCAAAGCCATTAACTTTTTTAGCTACCAAACTAAATTTTTAATGGCATGATTCATGGTCAAAAATGGGTGTTTTAATGATATTTTAACTTGTAACCCATAATTATTGTGAAACCTGTTAAATAAAGTGATGCAAGAATTAATGGGGTTAATTAACGGCTTTTTTCTATTTTAATGGATATTTTACAAAGAAAAAAGAAAAAGTGGAAATTCCACAGGTCGCTCAACACAACAAAAACGAAAATGTTGCAGGCTCGGTTTGATTGAGCCTGTTCATGGACGGTAGTGGAAATGCATGCTACCGTCCACGCCCTCTAGCCCCGGGTTGAGCAGAACTCAACATTTACGAATGTTAAAAGTACAAAAAATAATTTAGACATCCGCAGATGTGTTCATACGGCGGTGCACATGGAACCTTTAATGCTACACTAGTGTGTAATTCCATGAAAAGCGGCATATGGTCCCTAGTTAAAATAATGGGTTTGCCCTAAATGAGAAACCAATGGGCAGGACTAAACAAACTGGAATTTAAAAAGGGGGATCTGAGGTTATGGAGTCTGCATATCACAGGAACTGCCAAAAGACAAAATTAAAAAGCAGGCGCCATATCCAAGGGGTGATTATACAATACCCAAAGCTATAAAAGCGGGAGTATTGGAACCACCCAGGCCGAAATGCTCATGCTCAGAAACTAACAGTACCAATAACACGACATAACAGTCGTGCTGAACAGCCCTGATTGAATTACGGGGAGACATTTTACGACCGCCACACGGCACAAACAACGCTGCTGTGATAATAAAATAGAAAAAGTAGAAACTCCACAGGTCGCTCAACACAACAAAAACGAAAATGTTGCAGCCTCGGTTTGATTGAGCCTGTTCATCAACGGTAGTGGAAATGAATGCTACCGTCCACGCCCTCTAGCCCCGGGCTGAGCAGAACTCAACATTTACACATGTTAAAAGTACTAAAACAATTTAGACATCCGCAGATGTGTTCATACGGCGGTGCACATGGAACCATGTTTAATGGTATGTGCATCCAGTAGTGTTTCTCAACACGAAACAAATCTGTCTAGACAATATAGTATCAGTATTATCAGAATGACTTGCACGAAGTTCATGTGGGAGGACAAAATAGTTTACTAGGTCGTGGTAGGTCGTAAGTTGAGAACGAGGTTTAATACCATGACGATGCAATTTATGTTATTTCATCATACAGTGATTATACAGAATATTTAATAACAACCCTATTGAGTGAGACGTAAAGTTTTACGGATTATGAACTGTAGTGATCATAGACATGTAAATAACTTTCAATCTTATGTGACAGAGACTTTAAAATACTTTATTCCATTTTAGACCTTATTTTGGATATGTGTAAGCCATTAAGATATTAGATCACTAATAGAGAACCTCCTTTTTGAAGTGTATTCAATTCCTACCATAAACCTACTTTTACTGTAATTCTTAGATGGTGTAGGTTCAAGCCCTACTGTGACCATTTGTTCCCCCCTTATTTTCCTTTTTTCTAGTAAGTTTTTACTTTTTTCAAGACTTATTATTGATTTCTTGTACAAAAATGGAAAAAGTTGAATCTTATAAGCGATTTCTTCGTGTTCAAAGTGAATTTACTACTTAAAGAGAAGGGGTAGAGTTACACATCTTTAAAAATATTGAGTTACACGCGATGAAAGTTTTCTATTTTGCTTTCACTCTTAAATTATGTATTGTGGAAGAAATTTAGATAGGTTTTACGTCCGCCCTAAGGTTATTTGTAAATGGAGATAGCAAAATTTAAAACAGAAATACAACATTCGACCTTATTTTTACAATGTTGAAGTATGAATTATGTCTCATTAAATCCGTTTACTTGAGGCACCATAGAAAAAATGATATTGACATTTTATTTTGTGTTTTATAATTGTTTACCAATAAGTTGATGTTTCTTTTATTAAAATTAATGGTAAAATAAGTTCTGTAAAAGTTTTGGATAGTGGCTATTACTTTGAAATTTGTCTCTACTTGAGCTTGAGGAGATACCATAAGTTATACACAATTTATAAAAAACGACACGGTAAAAATTGTTTAAAATTGCAAAATAGTGCAAAACACGGTTACCTTTCAGAATATACCAAGCAAAGGCCTTTATGTAAACATTACTATTAGTGATCTAATACCTTAAAAGATGTTACCGAACAGTAAAATACTGATAATTAAAAAAAATAAAAAAGTTTTTCTTTGTGTATTGTTTAACAATTTATCTTGTGTGACTAGTTCAAGTTCATACATTCAATACAATTCATTTTATGATGTATGCTGTTATTGTGACATCTCTCTTGTTTTATAATACCAACCTCCCTGTAATATTAAAGCCGTTTTGAAGAATATGTCGAAGTTAAATACCGTGGGACCTTATATCTGGTATCATAACGGGTTTCTAAGGCAGTCGTATGAAATATTAAATTGTCTAGAAAATAAATGGCTCATAAAACTAATTTTCTACAGAGCTCTTCAGGTTTGAATAATTTGTATTGAAATGCCACATTATTTATGGTGTAAATGTTCTTAAATGTAGATGTTTATGTATAGGTAGCTACTTACCGTGAGCTGTTAATGTCATTTAAGGTTTATTTTTAAATACATGAAACAAGACTAAAGTTTTGTTTTCAACTGAATTGTGACTGGCATTCTGTTGTTATCACGTCAGTGCCGCAGCGTCCCTAGAAACTTCCAAAAGAATGTTTGTTTTTGTCAGAATAGAAGAATAAGACCCATCAATTTTTCGCACGAATGAAAATATTTTATGTAGCGCAAAGGAAGTATTATAGTTATTTTAGCTTTGCAAACAATGTGATAATATTCAATATATTGTCTTTGTTATTTTTAGTATATTTTAAGTTTACCAGCACCGGTGAAATCACCGGAAACCCAAAGTCCGATATGCTAGAAAATGTGACGATGTACTATGTGCAAAGTTTTTATTCTTAAAATGAACGGAAACAATCTGTGAAAAGATCCTTTGGAAGACATGTTTTAATTCGTGTTATTTTGAAAAGCAATGTATCTGATACAAATGTATCGAACGCCAAACAGTTATTTAGCAATATAGCTTTTTCTTTTATATTTGTTTAAGGGGTAAGCATGAGTGCCTAGGTCAGCAACAGTTGAAGAATTACAATTTTCATTTAGATATCAACATCGGTGGACGTAAAAGTAGATTTTATCTTTGTGAGTATACATAAGACTCTTCTCTATGAGATATCTATTTCTACCTTGTCAAGTTGTCAGATGTATGACTGATAATTGCGAAATGTTTTTACAATAAGTACTGTCTTCGAGAATTCATAAACTTTCATCTCGTGTTGTTTCCCGATTTCTAGATTTTTGACGTCGGTACAAAATAACTGCCTTTCTGTAGATGTTGGTTGGTTGTTTTGGCTTTAACGCCGTTTTTCAACAGTATTTCAGTTATGTAACGGCAGTTAACCTAACCAATGTTCCTGGATTCTGTACCAAACCTGTTCTCCGCAAGTAACTGCCAACTTCCCCACATGAACCAGAGGTGGAGACGAATGATTTCAGACAAAATGTATTTTATCAAATCGTCACGGAGAACATACACCTCGCCCAGAGCTCGAACTTGCGATGCGATCCGTAGATCTGCGCTCTCCCTGTCGAGCTAAGAGGGCGGGCTCTTCTGTAGAGGAGAATCTGCCTATTTCAGATATTTATAAATGTCAAATTTACAGGAACTGTTACTTACAGTGATTACTCATAGTTATTTGCTACTATAAATATTGATATTATTTGAGTAGTAATATACAGCAGAACTATGTTTTAACATACCGAAATAATACGAAGAGGATATACGCCTGCGGAATAAATTCACGAGGTCGAAACCCGAGTGAAGTAATTATACAAGTGGCATGTGACCGAGTCGTATTGTATTTTAATATGTTAAATATGGTTCTGCTATATAATATTTTGATTCTAATATGTCGAATGATTTACATTATGAAAATAAATGTAATATCATATTCTATCTTTTGAAGTACGTCATTTTGTATAGCAGTGACTAGTTGAAATCCAATAATTATTTAAAAGTTCATATTTGACATAAGTCTGTGTTTACTAAAAGTAAATATTACTGATTTGCATAAATATAATGCAGTTTACTTTTATCAGTTGGTAGACTGTTGTATGAACTTGTCACATAAGTCAAAAGACCTAGTGCTGGAATAAATGGAACTTTATCACTTATATTGTAATATATTTGGTCTTGTGTTACCACCGTGCAAATATAGTTCTGCGAAACTGATGGCTAACGCGTCATTGAATTTTATTTCATTTCCTAATAACCCGAATGCCTACAACACGTAACCATGCATATTGATGGAAATGTCTCACAAATTACAATGTTATATATAGTGTTTATGAAGTGAATCCTGCTTGAAAAAGAAACCGATAGGGAGGGAAACGTAGCAAATGTTTCTCGAAGAATTCTCTTCATGGACTCTATCTGACATAATGTGAAATCTACGTTTGGCCAATCAGAATCGCACAGTCAGTGGTATTAATTTAATTGACGTTTACAAATCGTATCGGATTCTCTGCCTGCCTTTGACTGACACTTCAAAGTAACAAAATATGTCGGCTTCTTTAAATGCGATACCTATACTTTTCAGAAAAAAATGAATATTTATAAAGGGGCGGTCATTAGTACGCATGTGCATTCAATCGACGCTCTCAAGCGTGTAACGCCGTTCTTTGAAAATGATTGCTACTGTCACATTGGTCTTCAGGAATAAGAAAACACATTTTGTAAAAATAACTCTCTCTTATTCGTCATAAAAGTAGGTTGCACACTATGGTTATATTTTGATTGATTTTTTCCCCTTGCGTATCACATCCAGACAATGGACTTAACTATCTAGTATATTGTCGCTTAGCTGACTCAGCGACTGAAATTTTAAATACAAGTAAAAATTTGTTTAGTGTTTCAAACGTATCTTTATTACCAATACTCTGATTTTATCTACAATGTGCAAGGGTATTTATGTCAACATTGCTCTTTATGTTGTTTTGTATTAAAAGTCAGAAAGGATTGATTTAGTCCTCAATTTTGCATTTTTGAATGCGCCATTAACTGTATGACTCTCATTCTAGTACTTGCTAGTATAATTCAAGATTACGTAATTCATAATATAGAATCCAAACCATGAACGTTGTTGTCTGGGGCATTCAATTAGACATTTAAATTCTTTGTCATTGAAATTACTAGGCAGCAATTTAACAAATATACTGTGGCGGCCGTAAAACTATACACGGTGATGCTATTATTACCGGTCCTTTTGGATCATAGAGGCCATTCAAAATCATTTCGTGATAAGGTTTAACTGATGCGTGTTCGTAAGATGTGTTGCACCTTTTTTATTACCACCTGTTTTGGACATACTCAGTAAAACCGAGACTGTTGGTACTTTGTAAGGTTGTGCTCTAAACTTGGACATAAATTAATGATACTATTAACCCATACCTTTCGCATGAATGTGTTAAACCACTTCAGTTCCTTTTGAACATTAATTTTCTTTCAATCCCTAAACAGCGTCCAATCATCCCATAGTGAACAGAAATTTAGAAATGGGATGTTAACGCATTCACAAAGATCAATAAATTGCGAATAACAAAAATGAATTATGAATTAATTATAAGCCCATGCTTAAATAGGGTTTCCAGGAGGCTGCGTTCATTAAAAGTCGCTGTTACATCTTTGATATCCTTTATAGTTTATTTCGCATTGTTACTGCGCGTGACTGTATTGTTGATCATTGTTTATTTTGTTTTTGTTATAGAGACATTGTTGCTGAAGTTTTTGCAACTTAATTGTTATTCAGATCAATAATATTGAAACTAATTTATTCAGAAGGCAATAAAGTGTGATAAAGTGAAATAGATTGGACCGTATGCAGTATGCTTAAACCTTTAAAAAACTTATGAACAACTAACTTGAAGAAAACACAAATTCAAGGTTATGATTTAATTCAATTACCGATTTGTTTCCAAACATACCTTGCTTGTCTATACTTCTAGGACCTATATTATGTCTGTTATATAGATATTTCCCCCTCCCTATAAACATCATTATTTTGTTGTTTGGTTTTTCAGCAATGCTAATATCTACTGGCTAATTATTATGTCATTCAAAAATTCAAGACGTAATGAATTTCCGTGAAATGGTACTGGAGGAGTACTCTGAATGTACCTGGGATAGTGTCTCTTTTTTTCAAAGGTAAGGCATCTCATACCATTAACGATTTATTAGTGAGATCTTTTTGACTTCCATTATGTTACAGTGTTGGGCATCTTTCTAGTTTTCTGGAATACAACAGGCTTGTCGGTACCGACGAAGATACCTCTCAGCATTTGTCGGACAACAGGTTTAAGCTAATGTCACGTGTTATACTTATCCGACGTTGAATACATGATCTTGTATCTTGTATGTGGCATCCGTACTTCGTTTCATGTGAAAGGATTAAGTAAGACTGTTTATGCGCATATATTAAACAGCTTTTTATATGATCTGTTCATTCATTATATTTTGAGACATGATTTCATTTTTACGAAAGGGCATTAACGTCAGGCACTACAGAAGCTACCTAATATTTGCAAGGACCCATATATCTACGTATACTATCGTGGTTAGTAACTTAGTAAGTTATATAAGTTCCATCAAAACAAATATGTGTTGAAATATATAGTTATAGTTATTGTGATTACTCACATTTGGACGGAGGGGATTGTCTTTTGTTAGTATGAAACAATTTTCATACATTTAAGACAAAGGAACTGATTTACTGCAAACTTATAGAATAGTAAAAACATAACAACAATTACATTCACTGATTAGTACGCATTACATATCTTATTTGTATCAAACATCTTTTTATGTAGAATCCATTGAGAAAAGTTAAAAGATATTTTTTCTACATCAACACTTTCGGAAGTGATGTTTCAACTGTTTCACCATGTACCCTAACGTGACATAGAAAAGTAGTGAATGTATATGATGTACTTTTGTTATTTGATGACATGCTTCGCTTTTAGCATAACCTACTACACAAGACCAATTACAGAAGGTAAGATCACTTATAACAAGAGCTGTCCGTAAGACAGAGCGCTCGACTTTTCTCAGTGCTTGACTCTGAATTAGAGCTTTGCCAGTAAACACTTTATAAAACATTTAACCAAAAAATTCTAAGCTAGAAAGGGGAATAACTCTGTAAAAATTCAAACCAGAGTTATAAGGATTATTTCTCCTGATGTAGACGTTGATAGTAAATTACTATTTTAAGTTTCTAGTCACTAGCTTTGATAGTAACAGAGGTATTTGACTTAATCAAGAAATTTAACCAAAAATTCCAAGTTAAAAAAGGGTATACTAGTAACTCTGTCAAAATTCCAACCAGAGTTATGGGCATTTTTTCTCCTGGTGTAAACTTTGATAGTAAATAACTACTTTAAGTTTTAAGTCAAAAGCTTTGATAGTAACAGAGATATTTGACTTTATCAAAAACTTCAACCAAAAATTCTAAGTTAAAAAGTGGCATAACTCTGTCAAAATTCAAACCGGAGTTATGGAAATTGTTTCTTTTGGTGTAGACTTTGATAGTAGATATCTATGTCAAGTTTCAAGTCAATAGCCTTTTAGTACCAGAGATATTTGAGTTTATCAAAAACTTTAACCAACGGCGACGCCTACGCCGACGCTGGGGTGAGTGCAATAGCTCTACTTTATCTTGGAAAAGTCGAGCTAAAAAAATGTATATTTTACTGTTTTAATACTATTTTGTTACTTCACCCTATACTATGAAAGTATTTAAGACGTGGAATATTTCTTTTGAAGTTAATATGTGTATAGTTACATCCGACTTTGATAGATATTAGGACATTTCAGCAATATGAGGCAATAGCCAAATTTTCAAAACAGCTTGTAGCTTCGTTTTTTTTAATTTCAATATGCCTAGGTTGCATAATCAAGACAGACACATAAAGGTAACACTAATTTACAAAATTGCGCTTTTTTATGCATTTCGGCTATGAAAGGTAAAGCTTCTTGACGAACGTGGGTATATACAGTCCCCACCTGAAATGGATAGAACAACTTATTTCCAGCCGAGCCCACGGCTGGCATTATGTTTACCTCCCCAGCATCCAGTCTAGGCCGATACTGTATCAAATTAAGTAAATCTCCAAGCACTAAACGCTAGTCTGGATATCAACCACAACCGGGGGCGAGGTCGAGGGGGTTGGGGGGGGGGGGGGGGGAGAGTTGGGGGGGGAGGGGATATAAAAAGCTTGTACAATGAAAATGAGTCCATCTCTTAGGTGACTTTGTCTTCGACTAGCTGACAAACTACATTGAACCACAGAACTAGTGAGGCGACCGATATTTTTCATACATTCGTTAGTTCCAATTCTGACTAGTTATTATGAGATTCGATAAAAAATTATCAAGAAATAATATAAAGCTGAACCATCTTTTGACATATCGAAACAAAACTCCAAATGGGTGTAGCCTGAGTGAACAATACACGTGGCGTATATCCGATTTGTATAGCTGAGACGAATTAAAATATCATTATGCTATGTATTGTTTCGATTATAATATGGATTTTATACAAACAAATAATGAAATAGGAAAGAACTATTTCTGTGTGAATGTATGGCGCCAAATATATTAAGTCAACGTGACAGTATTTTATCAATATTAAAATACAGGAAGAAACACGTCCCGCGGAAATACTTAGGAGACGTCTTAAGTCTATCCCACCAATCTCGTTAACATAATTTCTAAAGTTATGATATGCATTGTGATGCCCTACATTTTGTTTTTATATAGGGAAGATCCATTTCTCTATGCACCTTTTATATTTAAAAAAAAAAATAAATAAAGTTAATACGAGGGTCCCGCAAGAAGTTCTGTCATTTGGTTAGGATTTCTTCAGTGCTACGTTTAATCAAAATTACTTTTTATTACAAACGTTCAAAGTATTCCCCCTTTGTCGTCCTGTACTCGACATACGACATTCAAAACATTTGCATGTCGTCCAGGGTGCGACATACGACATTAGAAAATTTTGAATGTCGTCATGTGCTCGACATACGACATACGACATTCAAAACATTTGAAAGTCGTCCAGGGTGCGACATACGACATTCGAAAATTTTGAATATCGTCCAGTGCGCGACATACGACATACGACATTCGAAAAAAATGAATGTTGTGCAAAAAAACGACATTGGACATACGACATTCGAACTTTGACAAAAAAATTGAATGTCGTTCATTGTACGACATACGACATTCGAAAAAAGTTGAATGTCGTGCAAAAAACGACATTGGACAAACAACATTCGAGCTTTGACAAAATAATTTGAATGTCATTCAGTGTGCGACATACGACATTCGACAAAAGTTGAATGTCGTGCAAAAAACGACATTGGACATACGACATTCGAACTTTGACAAAAAAATTGAATGTCGTTCATTGTTCGACATACGACATTCGAAAAAAGTTGAATGTCGTGCAAAAAACGACATTGGACAAACAACGTTCGAGTTTTGACCAAATAATTTGAATGTCGTTCAGTGTGCGACATACGACATTCGAAAAAAGTTGAATGTCGTGCAAAAAACGACATTGGACATACGACATTCGAACTTTGACATTCAAAATTTGAATGTCGTTCAGTGCGTGACATACGACATTCGAACTTTGACAAAAAAAATTGAATGTCGTTCAGTGTGCGACATATGACATACGAAAAAATATGAATGTCGTGTGGAAAACGACATGGGACATAAGACATTCGAACTTTGACAAAAAAATTGAATGTCGTTCAGTGTACGCCATACGACATTCAAAAAAATATGAATGTCGTGTGGAAAACGACATTGAACATATGACATTCGAACTTTTACAAAAAAAAATTGAATGTCGTTCAGAGTGCGACATACGACATTCGAAAAAAATTGAATGTCGTGCAGAAAACGACATTGGACATACGACATTCGAACTTTGACCAAAAAAATTGAATGTCGATCAGTGTGCGACATAAGACATACGACATTCGAAAAAAGTTGAATGTCGTGCAAAAAAACGACATCGAACATACGACATTCGAACTTTGACAAAAAAATGAATGTCGTTCAGTGTGCAACATACGACATTCGAAAAAAGTTGAATGTCGTGCAAGAAACGACATTGCTCATACGACATTCGAACTTTTTACAAAAAGAAATGAATTTCGTTCAGTGTTCGGCATACGACATACGACATTCGAAAATTTTGAATGTTGTCCATTGCGCGATATACGACATACGACATTCGAACTTTGACAAGAAAATTGAATGTCGTTCATTGCACGACATACGACATTCGAAAAAGTTAAATGTCGTTCAAAAAACGACGTTGTACATACGAAATTCGAACTTTGACAATAAAAAATTGAATGTCGTTCAGTGTGCGACATACGACATTCGAAAATTTTGAATTTTGTCAATTGCTAAAACACGACATACGACATTCGAACTTTGACAAAATAATTTGAATGTCGTTCAGTGTGCGACATACGACATAGGACGTTTGAAAAATGTCAAATGTCGTGCAAAAAACGACATTTGACATACGATATGAGAACTTTGACAAAAAATCGAATGCCGCTCAGTGCACAACATACAACATTCGACATTCGAAAAAAGTACAATGTCGTGCAAAAAACGGCATTGGACATACAACATTCGAACATTGACAAAGAAAATTGAATGTCGCTCAGTGCGCGACATACGACATTCGAAAATTTTGAATGTCGTCCATTGCGCGACATACGACATTAGAACTTTGACACAAAAATTTTAATGTCGTTCAGTGTGCGTCATACGACATACGACATTCGAAAAAAGTTGAATGTCGTGCAGAAAACGACATTGGACATACAACATTCGAACTTTGACAAAAAAAATTGAATGTCGTTCAGTGCACGACTTACGACATACGACATTCGAACTTCGCCAAAAAAAATGAATGTCGTTCAGTGTGCGACATACGACATTCGAAAAAAGTTGAATGTCGTGCAAAAAACGACATTGGACATACGACATTCGAACTTTGACATGCAAAATTTGAATGTCGTCCAGTGCACGACATTCGACATTCAAAACATTTGAATGTCGTACAGTGCGCGACATACGACACTCGAAAAAGAAAGATTTTGTCACAAACTTTCAGATTTTGTCTTTTTCTATCAGAACAGGTTTTTATTTGCAGTTATTTATCCAAAATTACAATTTCATAAGCACTTTTTTTCTTATTTTACGAGTAATAGTTAAAGCCAAAAATGGCAAAGTTAAGCAAATGTTCCTGGCGGCGTGCCCGGCGGGGAAGCAAATTGTTTTTATATTCGATTAGACAATATTTGTAACTACTTATTGAAAGAAATTTTAGTTTCATATCTTTCTTTTAACGCTTTTTTATGGCCATCAAGTGGTTCTTAGGGAAGGTTCGAGAGTTTGCGTAGCTTGTAAGACAAAATTAAAAACAAGAGATATGTAGTTATCAAAAACATGAAATATAAAATATCAAAATACATTTAGTTTGTTGACTAGAATTGTTAAAACATAGATCATATAAATTTTGTTTTATCTGGGAAATAAAATTCCGCCGAATACCAAGTATAAAACACATCCAATTCGTTGACTAGAATTATTAAAACTGAGATCATATAAATTTTGCTTCATCTTGGAAATAAAGTTCTGGTCAGCTAACTTGAACAATGAATAAAATATTGATGACAATCAAGTATGAGTGAGAAATAACATACTACTGACAGTAAAACAAATTAGGAATTGTAAAAAAAAAAGAATGTGGATTCTTACAATAATTATTGATCTCTTTGGCATATAAACAGCAGCAAACCGTGGTGGAGGAATGGGAGGTGGAGGTTAAGGAGGTAGGTTACCTTAATATTTGTATGTGCGCATGTCTAACCGGAAGCTAACGTGACGATTTACGACAAACTAAATGTGTTTGTATATCCATTCTTCTGAAAACAAATCATGTACCTGTCTCCGATCTGATGCTTTATGGTTTAATACTGCAGAAATAATGAATAAATTGCCGCAGAAACGCTTCAAAACAATGTTGCCTTAAAATGACGTCACTTACGCCATGGCGTTACGTGTCAGTTACCGCGCAAAATTAATAGCTTTTATTTTGAAAGTACGTAATTCTGTGCATTTTCTTTATTTTAACTATTTTCAAACAGCCATAATTTGCTAAAATGTTTTTTATGAGTCTTTTGCTCTGAATAACAATCAATATTTTGCTTCTTTTATGTAGTTATATTGAAATGTTATGCGGAATGTAAGAAAATGGATGATGGTAACCGATGTATCTGGAATATAGTTGGGTGAAAGGTTACTTATTACGGCCATTTTCAAATAAAAAACTTGCAGTTTGATTTGTAATACCTATTTTTCAGTTTTCGTTGATAATATGTAATTTATATACTAAAACTAAGCTCTAAAATTGTTCAAATTTCAGTAGAAAATTGTGATTTCTTGAATTGAATTGATGTTACCCTGGAAACGAAGCCCGTGACCTATATATCTAAATGTAAAATTCAAAAGCTTTGACACTGGTCTATTTAAGGAACACAGCTTCGGCTTTTTATTTAAGTTTCAACAATATCCATGAGAATAACAGCAGCATGCTGAACGATTTTTCCATGACAAATGCAAGACGAGGGGTACTGCTGTAAGTATTCTAAGCTGTGAAATTTGTTTGAATAAATACAAATAACACGAAAATATAACTTACGTTAGAAATAATATGTTTTGAAGCTACATTAACAAGAAAGATAATTTTATTCACTATTTTTATAAGAAATTGCGTCAAAAAGCAAAATATAAGCTGCTTTAAACATCTCTGTTGCCATGGTTACTTTAAACTTTAAGAAAAATAGGGTACCATGTAAATTGCTTGGTATTTTGCTAATAATATTACCCAAGTATTCCATGTTGGTCAGTAACAAAATGGCACTGAAGCCGTCGAGACCACCATTTTTATACATAGTTGTTTAAAATTGAGCGAAAATGCGTTACCGTGGAAACACCAGCCCCGCGACATATACATTTTAAGCTTATATTAGAAAGCTAACGCGCATACTAGTAAAATTATCAATTATGCAGACTTCTACGGATATCAGTGAACCTAAAATACACTGAAAAGTGTTAAATATCCGTATTTTCCTTCTTCTTTCAATTTAAAATACCTTTGGAGGGTCATGTTCTTTAAACCTGGATAAAAATTGAACTTGAAGGGCCAGAGAAAAACGAAATTGAGATTATAGCTGTTAAAACATCATATTACACAAACTACAAAAAATTACTGCGGTTCAACTAATTTGAATTTACCCTGGTAACAAGGTAACCTACCTCCTTAAAAGAATTCTAACAAATAAAGTATGTAAATATTCTGCGAAAGAAATAAGAAAGCTTTCTTCTTTGTTTAACGTGAAAGTAGTTTGTGCGCATGCGCATCTAGTTTTAGATTATCACGTGTGAAACAGATTACTGCTGCTTAAGTATACGGCCAACGGCCGTATAGAATAAAATGAAACCATCTCGTCCATAAAACATTTTATACTAATAAAATATATTTATAATAAAATGAAATCGATTAATTTCTTGAAAAAAATACGACCACGATAAGCGTTATACGGTCCCTTTAGAAAGTTTTCAGATCAGACAGACGAACAAAACTTACCTTAAGTTATTTATTTCCATAGAGATGATTGATCTTCACCAAAGCGTGATACGATAAAGTCTTAGTTGATGTAAAATACTTGTTGTTAGAAAATAAGGTTTATTTTCGTGCATTTTTTTTTTTTTTTTTGCTTCTTGACATCATGGCACCCATGTTTGAGCCCGGACGACCTTTAGGGTCCGGTTTGAGTCTCGGGCTTTACCTTTAAGAAACAGTTCTTGAAAAGTTCTACAAATAAACGTTACTTTTATTAAGATATCTTAAAACACTTTTGTCCTATTATTTCATTGAAAATGACCGATCTTTGAAACAAAAATATTAACAACATTTGACCTAACTTACATCGACATGCAAAAATTCCGCGATATTTGCGCGATAGACTGTCTTGTGTCATTGCTCGTTGTCGTGTGTCGCGTTAAATGTCGTGTGTCGTGGTTAAGCATTTAAGTCAGCGGTCGACAATTCCACAACACTTGCACGATATGATGTCGAGTGTTGTTATACATTGTCGTGTGTCGCGTTGAATGTCGTGTGTCGCGTTTTTAGGGCGACAAACGACAATCAACGCGACACACGACATGACACACGACATTCAACGCGGCACACGATACGACACTCGACAATGAACAACTACACTCAATTTTACTGCAACATTTTTTGCCAAAATCTAGAGCGACGATAAGACATTCAAATGTTAAAACGTTTTGTGTCATTGTACGTCGCGTTGCAATTTCGTGTCGAGTGTCGTGTTGATTGTCGTGTGTCACCGTTACTAAATTACATCGACATGCAAAAATTCCGCGACATTTACGCGATAGACAGTCGTGTGACGTTGCTTGTTGCCGTGTGTCGCGTTGGATGTCGTGTGTCACTCTGAATAAATTACCTCGACATGCGACAATTCCGCGACATTTGCGCGATATAAAGTAGAGTGTCGTTGTATTTTGTCGTGTTGTTTAATGTCGTATGTCATATTCTTAGAGTAACACACGACAATTCAACGCGACACACAACACGACACACGACATTCAATGCGACATACTACATGACACTCTAGATTTAACAACGACACGCTAATTTTTACTGCAATATTTTTGCTAAAACCTAGCGCGACAATGACACATTCAAATGCTAAAATATCGTGTGTCTTTGCACATTGTCGTCCGTCGCGTTGCAATGTCATGCGTCGTGTCGTGTGTCGCGTTGATTGTCGTGTGTCGCCCTGAAAGACATTAAAATTGGCACTAACCGGATTCCGTACAATACTGCTTCTGATGTACGAAATTCAAACTTTCAAGTTATATTGCTCATACAGGGTATTACGCATTTTTTTGCTAATACCTTCATCTCAACATGGTTGCACAATTGCTCATCAATAGAAAAGACGTTTATAGAACTGTAATATTTTTCAAATCATTCTGAAAGTGTTGTAAAGGTAGGTTTCTAACACACCTCTATTCAAAAAGATACTGTTTAGCTACTATGGCTTCTTCTGGGCAGAAGAAACAGTAAGAATGAATGTAAGAACTGTTTACTTGTACATTAAAGAAATTGTGCATGTTCTTTATGTAGATAACAACGCTTATAATCAATAAAGTGCTTTGACAAAAATAATTATATAACTTGATATATATTGGTAAAATGGTGGACTGTTATTGATAAGTTTTGAAGACCATTATTATATGTTTATACAAACATTCGTAACAATACACCCATTTTACTAATGTAACACATATATCGTTAATGCAGAAGCATAATATATAATGAATTACACTTACAAATCTTAAAGACGAATTCTTGTTACCACAGACACATTGAACAATATAATCATTTGACTTCCGTAACATATATGTGTATGTATACATATATGTATATAGCTATCAACACATTTGTTCAAAATAACGAATCATTATTGGTCACCAGGTTATTTTTCAATGTATTGCATGTTGTAAAATTTGAAAAACAGCAAGATATGTCAAATGTCACTTAAACAATTTAATCTGATGCAATCAGATTGTCTTTTATTTCTTAATTGCAAATAAGGTGGTCTAAAATACTGGCGCACATTTCCCCAGCTTTGGATTATGGTGTTAGAAACGAGGCAATGAAAACTATTGCATTAAATTTTAGTGTGAAAAAGCTCCCTTTCACCAAAATCTCCTTTTAATAAGTTATTGTAAAAGTATTGCTGATGTAAATCAAAATTCATTTAATATTGCTATACGTGAAAAATAGGGATGTCATATGTTTATCAAGAAACGATTCTTTATGTAATGATCAATAAGTCACTATATCAAATACAACTGAAAAATATGGTTTTGCCATAAACCAGTTAATATACAAAATTAGGACTACAGCGATATTCTAAAGTGTTATAAGTTACGTAATATTATGTATATGTCTTTCCCCCGTGGCAAAACACTGTTTACTGACATTGTTTTAAGATATCATTCTGTATTTGCTATAAAATCCGACCTTATTCCAGAATATGCTACCGGCATTGTGTTTTGTAATAATTATTGATAAACAGTGTATGTCAGTTATTTTTAGAAAAGATTGTCCTTGATTTTTCCAGAATGTTCTTTTCTTCTTAGTGTTACATGAAAATTCTGAAACAAGATATAGTCAGATGTTTTAGATTGAAACAGAGCCTAAGAAGCTAGACTATTGACGAAACTTTCCTGCATTTCTTAAAAACAAATTATTACTTGCTTGGATATTTCATATTTTGAAGGATTATTTGAAGGATTTATATAAAATTTCTGGATTTAATTTTAAAAAATGTTATCTTTGAAGAGAGGAATTATAGATTTTGGATATTACTTTTGAACTGTGTGAAACATTATGGAATTTATTCTGACTGGATTTGAATTTGACCTGTACATGCTATGGACTATTTTTAGGTTGAAACCACGAAGTGGTTGAGACCTATAATTACCGTATTCCAGAGCTTGCAAAAATATCAGACTAACCATTTTCACTGAAAGACAGATTAATCCGCTGTAAGGTTTTTGCCCGTTTTTTTTCGGGCTAATCGACATTTCAGTTAAGTTGGTCTGTAGTTCGCAGTTCGCAGTTCGCGTTTCCAATTGCGAACTGCAAACTGGTCTGCAGTTCGCAGTTAGCGTTTCGAATTGCGAACTGCAAACTGGTCTGCAGTTCGCGATTCGAATTGCGAATTGCAAACTGGTCTGCAGTTTACGATTCAGACTTCAAAATGCAGTCTGAACATCACTGTCTTGCGCATTGCGGATAAGAATGCATTTCACAGTTGGTCTGCAGTTCGCAGTTCGCGTTTCCAATTGCGAACTGCTTCGCAATTGGAAACGCGAACTGCGAACTGTAGACCAACTTCAGTTAAGTTGGTCTGCAGTTCGTAGTTCGCAGTTCGCGTTTCCAATTGCGAACTGCAAACTGGTCTGCAGTTCGCAGTTCACGATTCTAATTGCGAACTGCAAACTGGTTCTGATTTTAGTTCTAAAACATGGTGGTTAAATAGAGATTTATAGTTCTTACCAAGTAGCTCGCGATTCAAATTTCAAACTACAGTTTGATCAGCACTTACCTAGTTGAACTTTGAATTGAGGAGTAGTATGCTGTCCACTGTTCGTCGGGCACCGTTCAAGAATCGCAAAATATACGGATAACGTTCAACCTGTTGTATAGGTTAACGAGTCAATATTTATTTTAAAATGATTAAAATCAGATTCTATAAAATGCCAAAAATAATCCTAGTGAAATGTGCCAACGATATGAAAAACTACATTATATGCTGGTCATTGCCTTCAAGTTGTAAAGGCCCGCGCCTAGGAATTTGACAACCCGGACAGTCAGACAGACAGAAAACAATGCATCTCCCTTGAATTGTCTGTGGAGACTAATAATAAGAGGACCTTGATGGCCCTAAGTCACTCATCATAGTTTCACAATGGAAAGGGTAGCACGTGTGTCAGAGAGTCATGAAGGAGTCATTTCTGTACTTTGCACTTTGGCCTGTAGATTCAGAGGAAGTATACCATATAGCCAGAAAGGGAAATATAGCCTTGTCTTTCACTAGAAAAGATGGCTTTAATAATTTTTGTAAAGGTTCATCCAAAGGAAATACCTTTGAATGGTTTTAAAATTTGGACAGTTTCTGATGTTTCGACTATGTATGTATATAGGGAAAATTTACCACAGGCTCTGAAGGCCATGTTTTGTACGAATCGGACTAATTTACAATTATTGGTTCATGGTAATCTGACGAACCATGTCTGTGTAAAATTATTTAAAATCTGTCCATCAGACGAGAAGATCCTTCAAGTTACCATTAAGTACAATCTGACTAAAGTACTACGAAGATCTGAGAACGACCCATTCACAGTCGTCTTCTGTATATTTTGAATTTCCAATATTGCTATTTTTATTTTCGCAAATCTATTTTTATTTGAACCAATCAGGCAACTTGTTCGAATGTCAAAGAGTAAGAAAAATTTGCAGTCAATTCAGGACTCGAACCCGGGACCTCTCGCTTACAGAGCAAGTGCCCTATCGACATAAAACATGTAGATATCAAAAACCAAGGCTTTTTAAAGCTTGCAGAATGTTGTAAGTTAGCTTTTGATTGGCTAGCGGAAGGGTCGTCAGAACGAGGCTATCAATAGCTCGTTGTCAGATCCTATGCTTAGCGTAATAGGAGATGTACTTTAGTCAGATTGCCATTATGTACATACAGGAAAAAGTGATCGCGCCCTCTAGCGGCCATGTTTTGGCGAATCTAAGGAACTTAACAACACCGATAGACGGTCAAAATTAGCAAACATTTTATTTGAAGATTTGTTTTTGTCTTGCGGCCATGTCTTTTTACCAATAGGATAACTTAAATACACTTGATGGAAATTCCCCCATGAAACATTTCTGTGTAATACTTTTGAATTAAACATAGTTTCTTGAAAACA
Organism: Mercenaria mercenaria; assembly: GCF_021730395.1. Lineage (NCBI taxonomy): Eukaryota > Metazoa > Mollusca > Bivalvia > Venerida > Veneridae > Mercenaria > Mercenaria mercenaria. The sequence goes on along the minus strand of NC_069365.1, from coordinate 9,876,903 downwards.
TCATTTCAAGTAAAATATATCTTAATAAAATGTAATCATTGAAAAACCGCTTCATTATTTTGAAAACTTTCAATAAAATCATATCCAGAAATAGATATTTTCATACGCACAACCGAGATAATATTTCACAAATTTCACTCTAATACATTTTCTAGGTAAACGTTTACGAAATGAGCAGTGAATAACAATTATATTTATATAAATTAGCGGTAGACCTGTAATCATTGTTTAAGCTAAATCATGAAAGAATTTTCCAGTTTTAATAGGCATTGTGATATATCGGATCAAACGTGTTTTGTTTTACGCTTTATCGGACAAAGAGTACCATTCCAATAGTTATTGATTGCAAGTGCAAACAGTCTGTTAGCAGTTTATGTGCATCAGACGTTAGAGTCATTTAAGATAAATATCTCTGCCATATAATCCACTTCTATATCACTTTCTGAAAAAAAAAAGACAGTATCTTTAAACCCTGTTGAGATGAGCCTAGGGATAAAAAGAGTTGTTTTTTTTTATGAGAAAATGTTAGTGTAAGTATGAAGAAAGACTAAACTTTATTACAGATTACTTGATCTCAACAGACTTTGTGGCTAGTTTCCTATATAATGTCAAAAAAAGACTTTGTGGCTTGTTTCCTATATAATGTCAAAAAAACAAACAAAACAAAAAAAACAACAACAACAACAAAACAAAAACAAACAAACGCTGTAGTTTACTTAAATTAGAAACGGACATATTTTTGAAGAATAAAAATAGTGATGTACATGCTGTTTCTTTTTTCATAAAAGTAATTTAATCATCAACGTGATAATAGCAGTATGAGATGCAGACATGTCTATTTTATTTGAATGCAGTGTAAAAGTAAATTCCTGCAACTCTACTGCGATTATAGTGTTCATCTGACATTTGTGATCGGATTAAGTGTAAATAATTTTATCATATTTTATTACTTTGTAAAACTTGACAAGGGCCTTCGATGCCGAATCATTAAAGTCGTTGTCTGCTAATCACATGCCCTTACCACTCTGGGTTCGAAACCTCGCTTGATTGTAAATTCTTTCATGCGAGGAGTCATCCAGCTGGCCAGCTGGCTTATGGGAGGTCGGTGGTTCTATCCAGGTGCCCATCCGTATTGAAATAATATCCGGAGGGTTACCTGGGGACTTCCTCCACCTTTAAAAGCCGGAAAGATGCCACCTGACCTATGATTGTGTCGATGTGACATAAAACCCGACAAACAACCATTGTTACAGTTTCTCTAAATATATTGACATTGTTACGCAGCATTTATTAAACATTTCTGACAGTCATCGTACTGTCATTTGGTTTGCTGTTATTTGTAATACTTCAGTGGCGTAAATAATACAAGACAGGTTTTAAACTTTTCCTTGCTTTAAACATGACAAAAGGCCTCTAAAATCATGTAACTCGGCTTCCACATTACAGTACCGACACTGTTGAAATGTTGATAAATTGATCAAATAAGCCCACGTTCTGTGTAATTTTACTTTTATTATTTTTGATGTTGTTTGATATTGAATTTGAAATAAGTCAGGTTATTAAACAATTGAATATTTTACATTTCAGTAAACGGCTCGAATTTAAAACCTGTTATGAGTTATTTGTCCAGAAGTAATGTTTTATTTTGACAGATTCATATGCAGTGAACACAATACGCCAGTTTGCAGGATATCAAATTGCATAAACAACAAGTACATGCGTATTCCGACGGGTCGGTATTACAATAGGATTTTTTTTCTTTACAAACAACGCAATAGATCGAAGCATTAAAATCACATGAAACCTTGCTATCTGCGCAATTGCACTGGCGGACTGAGAACCATTAGACGCAACATAGACAAGTTTGAAGGCGTCAGATTTCATCGTTTTGCCGCTGATAGTTTTCATAATATTTAATGTCATACATAAAACTACAAAAGCGCAACGCTGAAATTGATGTTATATTCAAAAAGAACAATGAATATATAAAGTATTCCTATTAAACAAAAAAGACTGAAAACTGTATGATATTTTGCGATAAACGTAAAACAAAATTTTAACAGTAACTTGTACTGTCCAAATTTAAAGATGGACAAGTTCATTAGAAATTTAACAGGATAAAGGGTAAAGTAAACTGCATCATTTACTCAGAGAATACAGTTTGTAAAGCGAAAAAGTTCCAATGATAATTTAATGTCTTCATATTTAACCAATATCTGCCTCACAGAGTCATATTAAATGATTGCTGAGTTTTATAAAGCTTATATATCATCGTTAGTGTCAGTTCCAGATCACAGTCTTTACATCCCATAAAAATCTTTGTCCGTTTGTATCTGAAGCAACAGTAAATATACTTTCCCTATTTCTGTTGGAAAAGTATAAAATTTCTTTATTATTTGCTATTTTAAAGGTTTGGTTCCGTGTCTGTTTGAATCTCTTAGAAACAAAAAGAAACATACATGTGTATGGCTATTTTCTATAAAATCCTGTGGTTTCACATCTTTAGAGATCTTTGTGTAGAAGGGTCAAAATACCACCTTGCTGGTATTTACCCATTTTTTTCCACTTTGATCTCATTATTGTTTTAATGCGGGAGTCTCATTGTGTAAGAGATAAATCGAGAGTTGGCACAAATATTTCAAGAGGAAAAGCGGGTTTTGAAATCAGTGCATTATTTTATCATCTTCCACTGTTCCGTAAACCAACAGTTTAAGGCTAAACAAGTATATACATATTAAAGCATCAGTGAGTGTGACAGTTTTTTAGTCAGAGTGGTGGTATTGTGCCTCTCCATCTATGGTTTACAGATTCTAAAAGTCTGAACCAGATATGATCGGAGTATTTTGTTGTAATAGAAATAGAAAAACAAAGAAAAGAACAGACCACATATTCCTCCTTCTTATGATTGGTAATGTGTACCAAATAAGATCGAGTACAACAATGGAGTTCCCAGTAAGGATCGAACTCACGGCCCCTGGTTTACATCTGTTTAGATATTTTTATAATACAAAATAGTTCTGATGCCATGTGATAAAAAAGAACTTATTGTATCGTTTGTTCGTCAATAGACAAAACTATATTCAGACCTCGAATAATACTTTTAATCTACTGACCAGCATGTCATTCAGTAAGTGTATATTTATTTATCCCCCCGCCAAAGGCGAAGGGGATATTAGAAATGCTCTCCGTGCGTGCGTGCGTGCGTGCGTGCGTCCGCAACGATCTTTGTCCGGAGCATAACTCCAAAAGTACTGGAGGGATTTTCTTCAAACTTCATACACTGATAGAACACATTGGGAGGAAGTGCAATGTGCAAGAACAATAACTCTACCTTGCCTATTTTTTGAGTTATTCCCCTTTATCTTATTTTCTTAAAAAATTTTGTCCGGAGCATAACTCCAAAAGTACTGGAGGGATTTCCTTCAGACTTCATACACTAATAGAACACATTGGGAGGAAGTGCAGTGTGCAAGAATAATAACTCTACCTTGCCTATTTTTGAGTTATTCCCCTTTATCTTATTTTCTTAAAAAAATTTGTCCGGAGCATAACTCCAAAAGTACTGGAGGGATTTTCTTCAAACTTCATACACTGATAGAACACATTGGGAGGAAGTGCAGTGTGCATGAACAATAACTCTACCTTGCCTATTTTTTGAGTTATTCCCCTTTATCTTATTTTCTTAAAAAAAATTGTCCGGAGCATTTCTTCTTCATGCATAGAGGGATTTTGATATAACTTGGCACAAATGTTCACAACCACGAGACAGAATGTCATGCGCAAGATCCAGGTCCCTAGGTCTAAGGTCAAGGTCACACTGAGAGGCCAAAGGTCAGATACAAGAATGACATTGTCCGAAGCATTTCTTCTTCATGCATGGAGGGAATTTGATGTAACTTGGCACAATTATACACCATCATGAGACGAAGTGTCATGCGCAGTTCCCTTCTTTGGAATTACCTCCCTTTGTTGTTACTTTAAATAGCTTTTATGGTAACTTTTTCATTACTAGTCGTAGGGAAAAATCGAGACAACTTTTCTGTAGTACAACATGCATGCTACATCCAATTCTGAGGTGTATTTTGACCAATCTCTACCTGGTTAAGATTTTTTTGTGGACTTGCAATTTTTTTTTTTTTTTTAAGATTAACTCCCCTTAGTTGTTACTATAAATAACTTATATTGTTTTTTTATAATTGACCGTAGGGAAAAAACAAGACCACTTTTCTGTGGTACAACATGGATGTTACTTTCCAATTTTATGTGTATTTTAAGATATCTACCTGGTAAGGAGTTTTTTGTGAAACAAAAGACTTACAATGATTACTAAACAACCACAAAATTAAAATTCCATTTGCAAATACAGCTGCTAGACTAAAGAAATTTGCTGTGACGGGCATATATTGTGACATTCTGGCACTCGTGTTCCCTGTTAGCTTTCCATTCCTTCTTTTTACAGTAGCCATATAGGAAAATATATCATCATAGCTATACTGTTCATGAAAATTAATAAAATTTAGCAGTAAACCACCTCACCACTGACTTATTCTTTCTTTCACATCTTTAAAACCCCTGATGCGGACCACAACTAAATGGTTCTTCAAAGCTTTTCCCAAAATTAATACTTTCAGACACTAACTTGCCAGGAACTTTAGCATTCAATTATAATATGCCCGGCGGGGGGATTGGCCATGTCTAACATGGCTCTTGTTTGTAATTATTACATATCCATTATAGATCTATTTTTATATCTGTGGAAGTCATTATGACTTGAAACATAAACACTTTGCAGGCTTTTGCGTTTACAAAACAAACATACAATGTTAAGCATACAAGTGCTTTTAACTCCTTAAGAGACCACATTACAGTATATATATATTATTTTTTGTAATGTCCCTTTACAGAAATTTTCGTTGTTTGTTTCTACAATATGTGTTACAGGTAACGGTATCGAAGTTAATCTTCACTCTTAATTTATCAATTGGACTTCACAAAATGTCTTTACAGTTGAGTCACCGCAGAAAACTGCATGTTAAGCAAATATATAGATAGCAGAAACGGCGTACTTTGAAATATATCTTTTAACATTATGCATCAGTGCATCATGTTAATTCAAAACAGGCAAAAGCGTAAAATACATTAGAGGATAGGTGCTTTTCAATTTATTGAGTGTTGTTTAATATTTGACAGAAATTCAAATGACAAAGGATTTCATCTAACCGTACCCATGAGAGACTACTGATATTTGATAGAAACCGCATTCTGATTAATTGTAACTTAATTATTCATTATATTGCTATGCAAATTGGAATCAAACAGATCCGCTTAAAAGCTTCCAAGATGAACAATTGCTGAAGTAATAAATTATTTAATGCATTTCATTGTAGGAAAAGCAGCAGTCGGCAAGATTTAACGTTTTGGTTCAGTATTTTGTGTAGAATTTCCAGACGATTGCAATTGTAAATATCTTTTTACATAATAAAGTAGGCGATAATAGTATTCAATGCCTTGACCGATGATAAAATTTATTGTCATTTTCCAAATGATTTCAAATGATTCTAAGGTTTGAAACTGAGTTCTCCATACATAGTTAAATAGTCTCTTTGTTAATCGGTTTTACGTCTGTAAATGAAAGCACGTATAAAAAGTTCTGACACACAGAATCTACAGCGTCATTTGTCCATATTTAACTCTCCAATATACTTAACTCCATATATTTTACCAAATCTTTACTCTGCTGTTCAGATTTTATACTCTTATACTGTATAAAAGGTCGGAAGTTACAAATTTGAATACCTAACGTTAAACAGTTCAATTTGGAGAGCAGTCCAAAAGCTCCATCGCTTAATTTTGTTTGCAATTTTGCAAACAGTCTATTATGTATGTATTCTGAGACTGTATATAGCCTGTTGAAAGGAGAATATAGCCTGATGAAAAGAGAGAACGATATCTACAAAACAGTTTTATTTGTGCTATCTTAAGACATGTTTGAACTTTTACTACATTTTAACAACATTTGATTATATAATTGCAACTACTTGAAAACAGGACAAATTTAGATAATATTTGCATATCAACGAATATTAACTATAGTTCATGCTCTTTGTTATCACTGTCCTTTTGGAGGATAATCTCATTTTTGTGTATGCATTAGGGTCGATTTCAACCAAAGTCATATGAATTAATCAAGTTGTATTAATCAGATCGCCTCCTTGCCCATTCATTCAATTGTCTGTCCATTTTACGTCAATCGAGACACGGTCTTTTTGACGTGTTTTCTAGGTACGTAAATATAAACCTTAAAAATGAATCGCAGTTGAAAGTCGTTTCAACTTGGGTTGTGTTTTAGATCCCTGATGGTTACAGATTAAAGACACCAGAAAAAAACTACCCGTAGTATGCAAAGATGTCAATGCGCTGTCATTTTCATTGCAGAAAGTAAGAAGAAAAGTTAAAAACTATAGGTCCATAAGTACAAAACCGATATGTTGTAGAACAGCTAAAATATAGTGTCAATATATCAACTTGGATTCCTGCAAGAATACTATAAATACTGTACAATATGGAGGACTGGACTTTGGCAACTAAGTGTCCTTGGTCCTGTTATTTTTAATCTACATTAACAATATTCTAGATATTTTGAACTGCATCCTCATGTTCGCAGACGGTACAAAATTAAGAAAAACATAAAAAGTCACACATTATATTTTGAAAATTTTAAAAGATAGTTCACATCATTCCATTGCAAAAATGAACATTAAAGTAACGTACACCATTAATAAAACCTTTGACCACCTTTGTCCTAAATCATGAGACAAACGATGGCCATTACGTTGTAAAATTACAAGGGACAACACTCAGGTCATGCGAAATTTGAGCTGTTTACATTTTCATTAAAACTCACTCTTTATTGTTAGGGGTCAAGATGTTCGAGATAATAAACTTTCAACAAGTGTTCCCGTACTTGGATTCAGTGTTATATCTTCTGGTCCTTTAGGATCATGGATAGAGTTCCGTTTAAGCCGGTGCTAGGGGGCGTGAGAGATGTTGCACATTTCATTACCTATCATGAACAGACTAAATCAAACCGAGTCTGCTATTACTCTGCTTGGTTGTATCCTATGCTTCCAAAGAATCTATTTACAGATTTTATTTTATACGACAAATCCTACTTTTCTAGTTTCCCATAAAGAACGACAATAAATTTAAGAACTGTCTTGTACTATGTCGCCTCCCCGCTTTCATTTTTTTTTCACCGAGCCAAATACCGGTATATTTCACAAAAGACTATTGCACGGGAAATGGATAGAAATAAATCAATCATGAACGAACGGGGACAAAGGTTGGTAAAAGCACATTGTTTCAAACGCAAATATCCGCTATCAAGTCAACTACGAGCGTGAACTCAAAATGTACAATATGAGTTAAGTTGGTCTGCAGTTCGCAGTTCGCGTTTCCAATTGCGAACTGCAAACTGATCCGTAGTTCACGATTCAAGTTTCAAAGTGCAGTCTGATCAGCAATGCCTTGCGAACTGCGGACTAGAATGCAATTCACAATTCGAACCACATAGCTTTAGAATCGAAATGCAAATTGCAGATTAGTCTGCAGTTCGCGATTGGAATTGCGAACTGCAAACTGATTCGCAGTTCACGATTCAAATATTAAAGTGCAGTCTGATCAGCACTGTCCTGCAAACAGAAGGCTAGAATGCATTTGGCAATTCGAAGCCCATAGCTTTGGAATCGAATTGCAAACTGCAGACTGACTGCGGTTCGCGATTCGAATGGTGAACTGCAAACAAGTCTGCAGTTCGCGGTTCAAATTTCACAGTGCAGTCTGATCAGCACAGCCAGGCAAACTGCGGACTAGAATGCATTTCACAATTCGAGGGTCATAGCTTTGGAATCGAATTGCAAATGACAGGCTAGTCTTTAGTTCGCAGTTCACGATTCGAATGGCGAACTGCAAACTGGTCTACCGTTCACAGTTCGAATTGCAGACTGCATCTTGTCTGCAATCCACGATTCAAATCTCAAAGTGCATTCTGACCAGCACTGCCCTGCAAACTGCAGATTAGAATGCATTTCACAATTTGATGGTCATGGTTTTGTAAACGAATGGCAAAGTGCAAACAGGTGTGTAGTTCACGATTCGAATTGCGACCATGTAGTTCACGATTTAAAATGAAAGTACAAGGAAAGTTACTATAATAATTTTAGTACTTGAGAAGTGGTTGTTAAATAGAGGTTATGGGTCTGCACTCCCTCCCCTCTGTTAGAATTGCAAACTGCAGGCTAGTCTGCTGTTATCAGTTTTCGATTCGAATTGCGAACTGGAAACTGCTCTGCAGTTCACGATTCAGAATGAAAGTATGTTGGAACGTTACTCTTACTTTTTGGCTTGGAGCTACGGCTCCAAGCCTATGTATTGTTGTTTTTTTGATTTGTACCCAAGTGTGTGTTAGTATGATACGAAAAGCCGGGAAGCTGCCGCAAACAGAGATCAATATGTTACAAATTCAGTGATTGGTTGCAGCAACAAGTGACCTGTGACGTAAGCTGCGCAATGCGGAAATATTGGAAGTTTTCCGATTGCAGTTGCGTTTTTATTTGTCTATTATTAAAATGGGGTTGTACAGCAATATGAATATATCTATAAAACGTAAGTCTGTACGATAAACTGACAACTTCTCAATTTTGACCTTTACATTATTCATGATTGAGTTTACATTATCCATTGTAGTAATTGTTAAAAAGATGTAAAGGGCAGTTGTGAAATTTGTTAGAGAACACCCCCTGAAAGGATGTAACCTACCAAAAGGTGTCTCAAAAGACATTTTGCCGCCAATTTTTGACAGGACTATTATGGTTGGTTCGATTATTGTTGTAGGGGTGTTATTAAAACAAGTATTTTATATATCAGTGTTTATATTTCTGTGTTCGTATTGTAATTACTAGTGAATGCCACGTCAAATCTGGGTTGTTTTCCGTACGTGCACCGGACACCAGTAGTTCAAAACCCAAAACGGCAAGAAATGTTTAATACCCTTGCCTCTAAAGTTAAGACTGGCGTTCCCATGGGAACAGCAGTAGAAAATCGCAATCATGTTTTGCATAGAATCTTATGTAATGACCCCTACCCTCACTTGTCCAGTTATGTAGACTATGCCAAAACCAGCCAAGCCTTTCCTTTTTAAAAGGAAACTTTATTAATACTAAGAAAATGGTTGCTAAAAAGAGGTTACGTGTCTGCACTTTCCCGCACCCTGTATTAGAATTTCAAACTGCCGGCTAGTCTGCAGTTCTTAGTTTCCGGTTCGAATCGCAAACTGCAAAGTGGTTTGCAGTTCGCAGTTCAAGATTTGAATTGCGAACTGCAAACTGGTCTGCAGTTCACGATTCAAAATGAAAGTTTATTGGAATGTTACCCTAATAATTACCAAGTTAGTGCTTGCTAAATAGAGGTTAAGGGTCTGCACTCCATCCCCTCCATTAGAATAGCAAAGTGCCGGCTAGTCTGCGGTTTTTAGTTTTTGATTCGAATTGCAAACTGCAAACTGGTCTGCAATTCACGATTCAAAATAAAAGTACAAGGAATGTTACTACTTTAATTCAAGTACTTAGTAAGCGGTGGCTAGATTGAGGTTATAGGTGTGCACTCCACCCCCCCCCCCCCCCCCCCCCCCCCCCCCATCTTCATTACAATGGCAAACTGGAGGCTAGTCATCGGTTCTCAGTTGTTTCCAATTCGAATCGAATTGCGAACTGCAAACTGGTCTGCAGTTTACGATTCAGTTTACGATTCAAAATGAAAGTTTATTGGAAAGTTACTCTAATAATTTAAGTACCAATTTAATGCTTGCTAAATAGAGGTTAATGGTCTGCACTCCCTCCCCTCTATTAGAATTGCAAAGTGCCGGCTAGTCTGCGGTTTTTTATTCGAATTGCGAACTGCAAACTGGTCTGCAGTTCGAAGTTCGCAGTTCACGATTCGAATTGCGAACTGCAAACTGGTCTGCAGTTCACAGTTCACGGTTTGAATTGCGAACTGCAAATTGGTCTGCAGTTCACGATTCAAAATAAAAGTACAAGGAATGTTACTACTATAATTCAAGTACTTAGTAAGCGGTGGCTAGATTGAGGTTATAGGTGTGCACTCCCTCCCTCTCCATTACAATGGCAAACTGGAGGCTAGTCAGCGGTTCTCAGTTTCCAATTCGAATTGCGAACTGCAAACTGGTCTGCAGTTCGCAGTTTACGATTCGAATTACGAACTGCAAACTGGTCTGCAGTTCACGATTCAAATGAAAGTTACTCTTGTAATTTAAGTACTTAGTTAGTGCTTGCTAAATAGGTAAAGGGTCTGCATTCCCTCTGCCTCGATTAGAATTGCAAAGTGCCGGCTAGTCTGCGGTTTTCAGTTTCCGATTCAAATTGCGAATTGCAAACTGGTCTGCAGTTCGCAGTTCACGATTCGAATTGCAAACTGCAAACTGGTCTGCAGTTTACGATTTAAAATGAAAGTATATGTGAACGTTTTCCTTATAATTTAAGTAATACGTTAGTGGTTGCTAAGTAGGGGATATGAGTCTGCACTCCCACCCCCTCCATAAGAATTGCAAACTGCCGGCTAGTCCCCGAATCGAATTGCGAACAGCAAACTGGTCTGCAGTTCACGATTCAAAATGAAAGTATATTGGAACGTTACTCTTATCATTTTAATACTTAGTAAGTGGTTGCTGAATAGATGTAAAGTGCCTGCAATTTCTTAAAACTGCACACTGCAGATATATACAGTACTGAGATTCATTTTCTCACAACAAATTGGTATTGTCTTTAAAATTGAAGATTCCAGTCACTTTATTGTAAAAATAAAATAGAACGAACCTACGCCGGGAGGTGATATATGTTAGCCCTGTGACATGTAATTTACATATTTCATTGTAAAGTCTGGTGAAGACATGTACACCCATTATAAGGAATCGTCTACAGCCATGAATGGCCAAATGTAACTCTTGAATAGCTTATAGCCCAACCCGTTTGCTGTCATGATGTTATAATATCTTTTCTTTTGGAATGTTTTACTGAGGTTTTTGAAACAATCCAGCGGTTGCTGATTTCATAAACATTTACCTAGAAAATGTATTAGAGTGAAAATTGTGAAATATTATCTCGGTTTGAGCATATAAAAATTTCTATTTCTGGATATGATTTTATTGAAAGCTTTTTAAAATAATGGAGCGATTTTTCAAGGATTACAATTTATTAAAATATATTTTACTTGAGATGATGTTTTCAAGAAAATTATGTTGATTTCAAAATTATTACACAGAAATGTTTCATGGGGGAATCTCCATCAAGTGTATTTAAGTTATCCGATTGGTCAAAAGACATGGCCGCAAGAAAACAAAAAGTATTCAAATAAAATGTTTGCTAATTTTGACCCTTTGTCGGTATTGTTAAGTTCCTTAGATTCGCCAAAACATGGCCACTAGAGGGCGCGGTCACTTTTTCCTGTATGTACATTATGGTAACTTGAAGGATCTTCTCGTCTGATGGCCAGATTACAGAGCTTTTAAAATAGATTATTAAGCAAAATAGAATCAAAGCAGTACATAACGAGAATTTATAGTCGGTTAAAAATCTCATCAGAGCTTATGTTACTTGTAATTGTCTTTCCGACTCAATTAATAAATCTTATCTTAGGATATCAAATGTGGGTGTTTGCCTGATGTGAAGTTTCTCGATTGTTGGCCTACATATGTGTCCCCAATAAATGAAACTGTTTGATTTCTTTGAAGCAAAATTGAATCAAAGCATAGCAACGGGGCATTTGCGTCTTCTCCCGACAATTTTCATGTGTATAGTTCTTTTTCTTTTTCTTATCTCAAAACTGCATGGAAGTCGAAACAGCAGGATCTTGTGGTAGATACAGGTCTAGTTTCTAGCTTGGTGGACCCCACTGACTTTTACTGTTGTTTTAGCAAAGGGTCGGTCGTTTGTACAAACATTTTTAACAAGGTAGCGGAGTTTAAAGACAACAACCCATGAATTAAAGAAGTAGGGTTGCAACATTTTTAAGAATTGTGAAAGTTGGTGTATTATGTGATATCGTGTTAAATTTTGAAAAATAATTAGATTTTTCTATTCTACTCGATACTTTGAACCTAGCTATATAGAAATACTTTTTAAAGTATGTCTTCTAGCTTATAGACTAAGTTAAGAATAAGATTCTTATTTGTTAAAACATTATTCTATATTTCTGAAAATTGTGTTTTTGATTTGTGGAAGTCGACAAAATGGCTCTTCTTAATAAGTAGCCTTATTTTTTAATGCATAACGATTTGTCAAGAAAACATTTACTCAAACATTATATGTACAATAGACTGGTGAACATAGACAGTAGTATCGATTAGGTCAAGAATGTGTATTATTTGTTGTTGTCTGCTGCAAACTGTAGATTCGTTCTTTAGTTTTCGAAACGCTATAACATACTGTAATCCAAAGACCGTCACGCAGAGGTAAATCCAAGATGGTATACATGTGTAGCTTTTGAATTCTGAACTTTTCTAGAACAGTTCTAACTTATATGCAAATCCTGCTTGAACAAATCATAATTCTCGTTTAATTTATCTATTAAATAGAAAAAGTGGAAACTCCACAGGTCGCTCAACACAACAAAAACGAAAATGTTGCAGGCTCGGTTTGATTGAGCCTGTTCACGGACGGTAGTGGAAATGCATGCTACCGTCCACGCTCTCTAGCCCCGGGTTGAGCAGAGCTCAACATTTACATATGCTAAAAGTATAAAAAAACAATTTAGAGACATCCGGAGATGTGTTCATACGGCGGTGCACATGGAACTTCAATGCTACACTAGTGTGTAATTCCATGAAAAGCGGCGTATGGTCCCCAGTTAAAATAATGGGTTTGCCCTAAACGAGTGAACAATGAGCAGAACTAAACAAACTGGAATTTAGAAAGGGGATCTGGGGTTATGGAGCCTGCATATCACAGGAACTGCCAAAAGACAAAATTAAAAAGCAGGCACCATATCCAAGGGATGATTAAACAATACCCAAAGCTATGAAAGCGGGAGTATTGGAACCATCCAGGCCGAAATGTTCATGCTGAGAAACTAAACAGTACCAGTAACACGACATTAAAGTTGTGCTGAACGATCTGAGAATATCGAAATATAACAGCCCTGATTGAATGTAGCCTCACAATTTAGCAACTGTACCAAAAAAAATTGAAACCTAGCAAACAGTCGTGGCAGGTGAGCGAATTTAAAATCTTGGTGATCTGATTACTTGGAGAATGATCTTGGAGTTTAACTTTTGAGGTGTTATGTTTGGAGTTGAACTTTTCTGTGTGTTGTAACTGCAGTAAGTGCATTCTGATACTGTATGTTGTGCATTGCCTGTAGTCTTCTGATTTTACAATAATATTTTCATATCCTTCTAATTTACGCTTGATAATTCTTTTGATTTACTAATTTATCACCACAATTTAGCAATTCTTGAAATATGCTTCAACTTACAATTATAGAAAAGAAAACTTGACACATAGCAAACATAAATAATATTGGAGTTGAACTATTGGAGATCTGATTACTTTAGAGACTAGCGTTTGATACCCTGGTGAGCAGTAGGACCACAATTGCACTTTTGTTTGTTTTATCTTTCTTGAATGATAAGCGCAGTTTGGAAACAAGGGAAGCGCATTTATGTACACAATGAGTTTGTAGTTTTTGTTGAATAAACATTGTTTGGAAACTCAAATATGGTAAAGGTAGACAGCAGGAAATACAAACTTTACTTTAACTTTACCAAACAGCTTCGACTAACTTTTTGAAGCATATAACGTAGCTTAAAACATCAGCAGACATTCTTCTTACAAACAAGCATAAACAAAGCTGATATTTGACATGAAAATAGGTAATACTAGTCGGGAAAAATCTATTTATATGGACTAAATTCGAGTAGACCATGGTGGCATATCCGGCGAATAACTACCTTCATGCCTTGAATACCAGACCCTCCGAAAATGAAGGTTACATACACACTTCTTACTAGTTCGATAAGTAAACGTCGGACTTCAATATTTTACGATTTTGACATTTCATATAGACCGATGTTTTATCAAAGTTTTTATAAATTTGCCGGTAGACCTTTCCGCAAAAAATCTTGCAGAAGGTTTTACAAGTTCACGGTGGAAGTGACTAAAATGTGATAGGTAAATACCAACAACGGACAAAGAAAACCTATTTTACACATCCATTGAACATACTGTCTTACTGAAATTAGCGAAGACCTGTCCTCACTTTGAAAGTGAAACTTACATGCATTCGCTTTTGCATCACAACACGAAACTGTCCAATTTTCTTTATTATAAAAAATGATTGTAGACGCAAAGTGTTCTCATGGTCGGATTTTATAAAAAAAGATTGCGGCCCGTTACTAAGGTATTGTCTGTGTAGTGTGCATATGATTATAATTGATGTGTGTAACCAGCATTTATTGGTTGTGTTAAATTAAAACTTATTTCATTAAGTTATGAGTTCATATAAAAGCAGTTTAAAAATCTAGTCTACATGCATTCGGTGGTACAAGTGCGTTAAATAATGGCCGCAGATTTTTTTTACTAGTGCATTGTATTGTTCATGATATTTAATTAAATTACGCTAGAAGTCTGTGCTATGTGTCGGCGCAGTTTAAATAACGGTAAACCAATATATCACATGTTTGAGATTTTCCTACATTACACTTCAATAAAATAAGGTTGAAATTTTTGCTCTGTAAATGGCTGTCATTCAATTAAACTTGACAAAGGAACATGTTGAACGTCCAAATATTAAACGGCGCCCTATGCAAATTTAATCTTATTGAACTAACTTCTTATCAAAACCTTTTTTCTAAAGGTTTCAACCTTTCTGTGCTTTCAGCGTTTTGATTTCATATAAGATTGGATTTTACAGCTCTTTGTCATTTTTGAATGAATTTGTATTTTTACTAAAATTCATGAACAAAATTTTGTTATTGTTAATAGTTGCTGGTTTGTCTTTCTGCTACGTTTCTTTATTGTAACAAGAAATTGTTACCCTCTGACGTAACAGTAATAACAATATCGTTAATTTTCCTTAATGTTAATTCATGAAACCATTAAAAAAATCCAGGCGAATGGCATTCAACAGATAACAGTATTGACTTAATCCCTTCAACATTATAATCATAAAGACAAGAGCTGTCCGTAAGACAGCCAAGCTCGACTATTCGAAATATTGTCACAGAAGCAGGAAATTATTACCCAAAATGTTAAATATCAAAAGAGTTTTAAGTTCGAAAGGGGACATAATTTGACCAAAATACATATCAGAGTTATGGGACTTGATGTTATCAACTAGTTTTATAACCCCGAAGAAACATGTTAAGTTTCAATTCAATATCTGCATTAGTTTTGGGGATAGTAACTTGCATGTTAAACTTTAACCAGAATTTTCTAAGTCCAAAAGGGGGCATAATTTGCTCAAAATACATGTTAAGAGTTATGGAACTTGACCCAGTGAGGTTGGTAATTGACCTTGAAAAAGAATAAATAAGTTTCAAAGCTATATGCCTTTTGGTAATAGCCGTATGTACTTGCACGCAAAACTTTAACCAGGATTTTCTAAGTCCAAAAGGGGGCATAATTTGCCCAAAATACATGTCAGAGTTATGGGACTTGGTGCTATCAACTAGTTTTATAACCCCGAAGACACATGTGAAGTTTCAATTTAATATCTGTAGTAGTTTTGGAGATAGTTACTTGCATGTAAAACTTTAACCAGAATTTTCAAAGTCCAAAAGGGGGTATAATTTGCCCAAAATACGTGTCAGAGTTATGGAACTTGACCCAGTGAGGTAGGTAATTGACCTAGAAAAAGAAAAAATAAGTTTCAAATCTATATGCCTTTTAGTAATAGCTGTATGTACTTGCACGCAAAACTTTAACCAGAATTTTCTAAGTCCAAAAGGGGGCATAATTTGGCCAAAATACATGTCAGAGTTATGGGGCTTGACCCAGTGAGGTAGGTAATTGATCTAGAAAAAGAAAAAATAAGTTTCAAATCTATATGCCTTTTAGTAATAGCTGTATGTACTTGCACGCAAAACTTTAACCAGAATTTTCTAAGTCCAAAAGGGGGCATAATTTGGCCAAAATGAAGGTCAGAGTTATGGGACTTGGTGCTATCAACTAGTTTTATAACCCCGAAGACACATGTGAAGTTTCAATTCAATATCTGCATTAGTTTTGGAGATAGTAACTTGCATGTAAAACTTTAACCAGAATTTTCTAAGTCCAAAAGGGGGCATAATTTGCTCAAAATACATGTCAGAGTTAAGGGACTTGACCCAGTGAGGTAGGTAATTGATCTAGAAAAAGAAAAAATAAGTTTCAAATCTATATGCCTTTTAGTAATAGCTGTATGTACTTGCACGCAAAACTTTAACCAGAATTTTCTAAGTCCAAAAGGGGGCATAATTTGGCCAAAATACATGTCAGAGTTATGGGGCTTGACCCAGTGAGGTAGGTAATTGATCTAGAAAAAGAAAAAATAAGTTTCAAATCTATATGCCTTTTAGTAATAGCTGTATGTACTTGCACGCAAAACTTTAACCAGAATTTTCTAAGTCCAAAAGGGGGCATAATTTGGCCAAAATGAAGGTCAGAGTTATGGGACTTGGTGCTATCAACTAGTTTTATAACCCCGAAGACACATGTGAAGTTTCAATTCAATATCTGCATTAGTTTTGGAGATAGTAACTTGCATGTAAAACTTTAACCAAAATTTTCTAAGTCCAAAAGGGGGCATAATTTGCTCAAAATACATGTCAGAGTTATGGGACTTGACCCAGAGAGGTTGGTAATTGACCTAGAAAAAGAATAAATAAGTTTCAAAGCTATATGCCTTTAAATGATAGCTGTATGTACTTGCATGCAAAAACTTAACCAAGGTGTGACGCCGACGCCGACGCCGACGCCGACGCCAGGGTGAGTAGAATAGCTAGACTATTCTTCGAATAGTCGAGCTAAAAACACTATAAAAACGTTTGAATTTTAATCCTTGCATTATCAAAGCTGTTTCTAAGAAAATGCCTAAAATTGCGAATATCTTAATTTGCACAACGCAGTGTATTTGCTTAAGAAAATAACGGTATAATGTTCTATAACTATACATAATACATTAGCATCATCAAATTAATATGCATTGTTTTCAAATTGATAAAAGGAACATTTTACATAAGAAGAAATTTATTTTGACAATATAAACAGGCGTGTGTACTAAACGACAAAAGTGTTATACAGGAAGAGAAAAAAGTTGTGGGCACGTTTTAATGGTATATACAAACGTTATATCTATTATACAAATTTTATTCAAAAGCTTAAAAGCGGGTCGTTTTGACTACATAAAAGACATAGGTCTCATGTCAGTATTTGTTGATACATGCGTGTATAAGTTCAAACAATTTATGGAAAATATCTCTTATGTTAACATAATTATCTATACTAGAGATATGATAAACATATCATCACAAGACCAGTGAAATACACCATCTGAAAACTGTCTTATAGAAATTGCAATCGACATTGCATCAACTAAAGCAAATTCAAAATATATAATTTGTTATCTATACCCCGATATGGAATGAATTATATGAGGTATTTACATCGAATTATGAAATATGAATAGGAAAAATTTCAAGCAGAATCAAAAGCATCAATTAGAACAAGAATTCCATTATGCATCAGTCTCATATATTGAACGTTTTTTAAATTGAAAAAAGTATCATAAAAATGTATGATAACTAAAGGTGCTTATGAGAAAACCGCTTGTCTTCCACATCTGCCTAATGATCTAAATAATAAATCTGTCTTTTTATATTGTTTAAGGCCTATTTGTATTCATATGTCGGAGTAACCTGTCTGCAATGTTGTGCCGTTCTCCAATACACTCCGGCGTTAGCGGAGTGGAGTAACCGTCTACAATGCTGCGCCGGTAGTCGTTGGTTATTATGTTCAAGGGCCATAATTCCGAAGTGGAAGTGTCTTGTCTGATTTTGCTAGTTATTAAGCGATAACGTAGGGTTAAACATATTTTGTTCAAGTTTGTTGAAGATAGGATGAGAAATGTTCGACTTATAGTGCGGACAAATTTTGTGACAGAAACACAGACACAAAAAAGGAGTAAATCAATATGTCTCCCACACACCACTGCGTGGTGTGAGGCATATTAAGAAGTACGTTGCAGACATAAACATATCTGATGAGAAAGATGCAGAGAATACAGTCATTGACTAAGCTTTTCCGTTCATTTAGACTTCATTCCGTTCATTTAGCTCATGCTGGACATATGTTAAACAGTTTTAAATCATAGATGATGCTTTATCGTAGGCTGCAAGTTATTGATAGTTGTAAATCAATTATACAAAACGATTTAGGGTATCACATAATGAAAAGATTTATCAAAAAAGACCCATCTAAACCCAGATGTGTACATTTTTATAAAGTAACTTAACACAAAATATTTGTAAAGCCGCTACGTTCCCTCTATTCAAAATGTCTCTTGCATAGTATGAACTAGTGAACAATTTTAGATTAAAAGATGACAAGACTACTTCATAAAGCAGCTATAGGAACGACTTTATCAAATAATGAAACACTGACTTCTGGTACAATATACAAACATTTCAAATATTCTTACCTAGTGATATTATATATTACACACGCATGCATGCATAGTTTTTATTTAATATAAATTTGCACAGCATTTTTATGGCTGGTTAATTCATAAACAATCTAGAGCATTTCAACGAGGAAGAAATATGTTTGATATTCAACATTTTGAACCTAACGCACCAGAACAACAATATCGCGAACCTCATTAAAACCCAATGAAGTGCTTTACAGTTCTCTAATATCTACTTGCTCCCTACCTTAAAATGCTCAGAAAAGAAGTTTTGATAACCTCTTTAGTTCCTTTAATAATTATTCAGCATTTCGTTTAGTTTTGGTAATTTACAGAGGTATAGTTTGAAATATTGTTTTCAATTATTGTAACATGTTTGAAATTCTGACAGAAAATGAAATGCGTTTTCTGTAATAATTAGGGTACACATACCCCTTCTTCTACAAGCATTCCGTAGTCCCTACGTTTATATAAAAGGAATGCTAATTGTGTCAAAGATTTCTCTGAACTTGTTTGTATTTATAACACTTGTTGGCTCAATCTTTGCTTTTAAATAACGTAACAAGACATAAATATTTGAATACCACTGATTTTAATAAATATGAAATTATTTTCATTTGCATTAAGGGCTAAGCATTGGCTGGACATTCATTTTTCATTAATAATACACTTAACGTGAAAAGCACAAATTCTCCTCGTGTGCATTTCATCATCAGCACCATTTAATTATAGAATATATATCTGTTTGTGAATTATTTTCATCAAGATTTATCATTTTAGTCAATAATCAAGCATGAAACCGAACATCAAAATTTGACACAATTCAAAATCTGAATAAGTTTGCAATTCTTGTTTTGATATGTTAAAGCATTCTCGATAAAGTAATAGCTTATCAACCCTACATTGATATGCATTAACTGATATAAGTTTTAATGACGGCAAATAGCTTTTTTCGAATGTCGTATGTCGTATGTCGCACACTGAACGACATTCAATTTTTTTTGTCAAAGTTCGAATGCCGTATGTCCAATGTCGTTTTTTGCATGACATTCAACTTTTTTCGAATGTCGTATGTCGTGCACTGAACGACAATCAAATTTTATTGTCAAAGTTCGAATGTCGTATGTCCAATGTCGTTTTTTGCACGACATTCAACTTTTTTCGTATGTCGTATGTCGCACACTGAACGACATTCAAATTTTTTTGTCAAAGTTCTAATGTCGTATGTCGCGCAATGGACGACATTCACAATTTTCGAATGTCGTATGTCGCGCACTAAACGACATTCAAATGTTTTTGTCAAAGTTCGAATGTCGTATGTTCAATGTCGTTTTTTGCACGACATTCAACTTTTTTCGAATGTCGTGCAACTGAACGACGTTCATTTTTTTTTGTTAAAGCTTGAATGTCGTATGTCCAAGGTCGTTTTTTGCACGACTTTTAACTTTTTCGAATGTCGTGCACTGAACGACATTCAAATTTTTTTGTCAAAGTTCGAATGTCGTGCAATGGACGACATTCAAAATTTTCAAATGTCGTATGTCTTACACTGAACGACATTCCATTTTTTTGTCCAAGTTCGAATGTCGTATGTGCAATTTCGTTTTTTGCAAGACATTCAACTTTTTTCGAATGTCGTATGTCGCACACTGAACGACATTCAATTTTTTTTGTCAAAGTTCGAATGTCGTATGTTCAGTGTCGTTTTTTGCACGACATTCAACATTTTTCGAATGTCGTATGTCGCACACTGAACGACATTCAAAATTTTCAAATGTCGTATGTCTTACACTTAACGACATTTAATTTTTTTGTCAAAGTTCGAATGTCGTATGTGCAATGTCGTTTATTGCAAGACATTCAACTTTTTTCGAATGTCGTATGTCGCACACTGAACGACATTCAATTTTTTTTTGTCAAAGTTCGAATGTCGTATGTCCAATATCGTTTTTTGCACGACAATCAACTCTTTTTGAATGTCGTATGTCGTATATCCTACACTGAACGACATTCAATTTTTTTCGAATGTCGTATGTCGTGCACTGAACAACATTCGAATATTTTGGTCAAACTTCGAATGTCGTATGTCCAATGTCGTTTTTTTCGAATATCATATGTCGTGCACTGAATGATATTCGATTTTTTTTTTGTCAAATTTCGAATGTCGTATATACAATGTCGTTTTTTTCACGGCATTCAACTTTTTTCGAATGTCGTATGTCGCACACTGAAAGACATTCATTTTTTTTGTCAAAGTTCGAATGTCGTTTGTCCAATGTTGTTTTTTGCACGACATTCAACTTTTTTCGAATGTCGTATGTCGTGCACTGAACGACATTCAATTTTTTTTGTCGAAGATCGAATGTCGTATGTCCAATGTCGTTTTTTTGCACGACATTCATATGTCGTATATCGCACACTAAACGACATTCAGTTTTTTTGTCAAAGCTCGAATGTCGTATGTCCAATGTCGTTTTGTCATGACATTCAACTTTTTTGCGAATGTCGTATGTCGTGCACTGAAAAGCATTCGAATATTTTTGTCAAACTTCGAATGTCGTATGTCCAATGTCATTTTTTCCACGACATTCAACTTTTTTCGAATGTCGTGCACTGAACGACATTCAATTTTTTTTTGTCAAAGTTCGAATGTCGTATGTCCAATGTCGTTTTTTTTTCCACGACATACAATTTTATTCGAATGTCTTATGTCGCACTCTGAACGACATTCAAATTTTTTGTCAAAGTTCCAATGTTGTAAGTCAAATGTCGTTTTTTGCACGACATTCAACTTTTTTTGAATGTCGTATGTCGTATGTCGCACACTGAACGACATTAAAAATTTTTTGTCAAAGTTCGAATGTCGTATATTCAATGTCGTTTTTTGCACGACATTTAAATTTTTCGAATGTCGTATGTTGCACACTGAACGACATTCAAATTGTTTTGTCAAAGCTCGAATGTCGTATGTCCAATGTCGTTTTTTGCACGACATTCAACATTTTTCGAATGTCGTATGTCGCACGTTGAACGACATTCAAATTTTTTTTTGTCAAAGTTCGAATGTCGTATGTCCAATGTATTTGTTTTTACGACATTCAACTTTTTTCGAATGTCGTATGTCGTGCACTGAACGACATTCAATTTTTTTGTCAAAGGTCGAATGTCGTATGTCCAATGTCATTTTTCCACGACATTCAACTTTTTTCGAATGTCGTATGTCGTGCATTCATTTTTTTTGGTCAAAGTTCGCATGTCGTATGTCCAATGTCATTTTTTGCACGACATTCAGCTTTTTTTTAATGTCGTATGTCGCACACTGAACGACATTCATTTTTTTGTCAAAGTTCGAATGTCGTATGTCCAACGTCGTTTTTTCCACGACATTCAACTTTTTTCGAATGTCGTATGTCGCACCCTGGACGACATTCAAATATGTTGAATGTCGTATGTCGTATGTCGAGCACAGGACGACATTCAAAATTTTCGAATGTCGTATGTCGTATGTCGCGCAATGGACGATATTCAAAATTTTCGAATGTCGAATGTCGTTTGTTTAGTCAACTTCACACAGCTCGTATGTTTTTGTATTTCTTCCCATAGACCGTAATGCTAAATGACGTCGCCTCACTTCCTTGTATATAAACAACATGACGGCACCCTGTTATGTATTTATGAGGGGACAACTCAAAATTAAACTTTCAAATGTATTAAAAATACCCTAAAATTTACAGAAGTAGAAAGACACCTTGTATTGTTAAAAAAAATTCTTCAATTATCGCATAAATGCGAGATTTTAAAATGTCATGATCGAAAGAAGTTGAAATGTACGTGAAAAATACATGATATTGTAATCATAACGTCTATTTTGAATTGAATTTAAGGATATGTTCTTTTACTTGATTTTCACAGAGCTTTCATGTAGCAGATTGGTTTTTATAAGACTGGCATCAGTTGTCAGGAAAAGAAGTAAATGGGGTAAGTCCAACAGGAAACGTAACATTAAAAGAACGAAGTCACTCAAACAACACTCCATATAACAAAACGCAAACTAACAAATGTATAAACATGTACCTGCACATAGACTGGGCACTTGAACACATCTACGAAATAGAATGCAATAGTAAAAGATATATGTAACAAACTGACAAAAACAAATCACGAAGGAACGCTGTGTAAGTTTATTGACAAATAATAAAAATACTATTTTTATATCAGATTGATATATCTCATTTTGTTCAGTGGTTACTTTTTATAAAAGTAAATTATTTTAGTCTTACATAGAAATCAGACAAATATACTTTAAAGTGCGGCATATTAAAATAAAACAGAATTGTGCAAAAGGTAAGATAGATTATCCTCCTAAGTTTCGTCCCGATTTTGTAAAAGATTAAATACTTCAGAAAAATATATGTGATGTGTTGTATCAATAGTTGTTTCGTTTTTTCAATGATTTAAAAAGGAAGCAATCGACAGTGCTTATTACGCTTCATGTGCTTGCTCATTATGCTTGGAAGGGCGACAGCAGATCAAATAGATACTTAGAATTAAAAAAAAATGTATTTCGTTTCTTTTCGGTCACCCTTAAAACTGCAAAAATATTCACAATTTTGAAAACAGTAACATGAATCCATTTTCTATAGGGATGTATTCTATGGTCACTTCGGGATTGTAAATATCTCGATATTATATATAGAGAGAACGTAAGTTATGAAATCTCATTGAATATTCACTAGCAAGTCCATCGACACAGTTATAAAACGTAGGCATAGAGACTGATGTCAAGTACTTTCTATCTGGCTTTTACTGGGTTAAAATGAATACTTTAAGCATTTTGCTCAAACTTGGTTTGCTCGTTCTGAGTCATAACAAAATTGCATTGGCAGTTGCAGGATCTAACAAATATCAGAGATATGTTGAAAATGGGAAATTGCCATTTTCTTTTGCTATGTTGTTAGATAAAAGCTTGTCAGAGTGTGCAGCGGATTGCAGCCAGAAGAACGGGGAATGTATGGCCGTTAACTACAGTCCTGTGGTTAAGCAATGTGAACTGATTGAGCGTTATCCACCAATTGTCGACGACCTTGTGACAGATCATGATGGCTGGAATGTATATTACATTGACAATCCAGGTAAGTCATATTTGATTAATGCATCTTAATGTAAGAAGAAGTTTGTCGTGCAATATCATGCCGGTAATACAATATACGGGATGTTCCATGACAGAGAAAACCTGTATTAATTATTGAATAATAAGTAGTTTAAAATACTGCACAATATTGTTGTTCTTATGTTTATGCAGAAACTAGAGCTACCTAGGACCATTTGGTCCTCATGTATGTTGTTGACCTTTCGTTCCTTTTTCTCCTCACTACCCCCATCACCACCTCCCATCCTTTCCCCTTGCATTTGCACCACTCTCCTTTTACTATTAGTAAGTTATCGTGCCCAACATAATTTTGGCTACCGGCCGTCCTTAGGCGGTGCCCCACTGTCGTTTTTGTTTCCTGCTTGTGTGTGTGTGTGTGCGTGCGTGTTGGATGATGATGCCCCACAGTGTTGTTTTATCTTACTTGTCTGTGTGTTTATCTGCGTATGTGTGTGTGTTTGTCTTTTGTATGTGGGTATCTGCGCTGCTGTGGTTTACGTTGTACTGCGTATAAGGAACGTGGTTTTCGCTTTTGAATATTCATCCTTGCTCCACTTTTCCCCTACACCCGCCCCTTTTCTACTCCTACTTTGTTCTGTATTTTATATATAATATAAAATGTACTTGTTTGATTTTTGAAGCAACCCGTCTACAATATTTTCCGTTACAGCTTTATTTTTGTTGCGGACTGACTTTGAGACGCATTGCTCTACGGCTATATTTGGGATGCTCAGTGCTTCCGGAAATATTACCCTTACTTTTTTATTTTTTTTAACATGTTATACATATAATCATCGTTATACTACTTGCTGGTACTTACAGTTTTAACATCGCGTCACGCAAGAAAAGTATTTGTGAAAATATTTTGAAATAGGATCAGTGTTTTCTGACAGGAAGATTTTAAAGTTATGTTTGGGGATGGAGTAGGTGTTGGGAAGGTTGTCAATGATAATACAGGACCTAAGACTTATGTTTTTGTAATAACATTATCTCTAGCGATTGAAATAACATGTCGTGCGATCGAAATAACATGTCGTGAATTCGAGATATTATGTGCGTTCGGGATAAGCTGTCGTGCGCTCGACATCAAGTGCCGAGTGCACGAGATATGATGTTATGCAATCCAGATAAGATGTCGTGTACTCTAGATAAGAAGTTGAGCGATCGAAATAAGATGTCGTGCGCTCGTGATAAGATGTCATGCATTCTAGATAAAATGTCGTGCGCTCAAGTTCTCTGTCAGATGTTCTGAATATTTATTTTCGATTCTTTTTTTTTTCAACCGAAACATTTTTAATGTATTGTTGATGTGTTTTGAATCTCAGTTCAATGATAAACATTAATTCTGCCACGAAGTTTACTAGTATAATTCTCACATCTTTCTGTCTTGCGGGTTGTCCAGTCATAAACCAAGTAATTCTGAAACTGTTGTCGTACCCTTAAAAGTTAGCCGTTTGATGCTCTGACTTCAGACAAGATGTTGAATACATTGGTGTAATTATACCTTAGAGTTACCTTAATTTTATGTTTTACTTAATATGATCTGGTAATTTTTCGCTAATGTAAGGGCCTTTCTCAGCGGGGATTTTATTTAAATTGTGTTGTCTAACTTGTTGAAAATAGGGTAAGTGCGAGGTTGGCATGCCCTAAACGTGTTTAAACTCCCACTTTCCTTTATATAGGTTACTGACCGTTCCAAGGCGGTGTCCCTACTTTCAACTGGTTTTCCGTCTGTCTTGTATTTTGTTTTGCGTATTTGTCTTGTTGTTAGCGTTTTTTTCTCCTTCTCCTAGCTACCCCTATCGCCCCCATCCTTTCCCCTTGCACTCTTGCGCTCCTTTGTTTTGGCATCCCATACCCCTTTACTATCAGTTGTTTTGGCTGCCGGAATCCTATGGCGGTACACGATTGTTTCCCTGCTGATATGTGTGCTTGTGTGTCTAAAGCGGTGCCCTACATTGTTGTTGTATCTTACTTGTCTGTTTATCTATGTTAATAAGTTGGGTGTTTTTGTGTGTATTTATCTTTGGTTCATAAAAGTCTGCGCAATTGTGGTTTACGTTGTAGTGTAACTATGATTAAGGAACGTAGCATTTCCTTTTGTATATTCATCCTTGTTCAACTTTCCCCTTCAACTTCCTCCCCAAATCCCTGTCTACCCCTTCCTCCCCCTCTATCTATACTTTGCATGAAATTAAAATGTACTTGTTGGATTTTTGAAGCAACCCGTCCGTAATACTTTTCCGTTACAGCTTCTTCTTCTTGTGGGTCTACTTTGCAAATGCGTGGCTCTGAGGCTGTGTTTTTAGTGCTCTCTGCTTCCGAGAAATCTACCCTTACCTGTTATCTTTCGTGTGTTTTCAGTCTTCTTTCAAACGATATTCATAGTCATAAATGATGTCATTTTGTTTACATAACTGTCAATTTGATTTGTAGGCCAATTCATTTGTAAATGTTCCTTTTCTTGTTGTTACCCTGAAATCCAGAAAAAAAACCGGTTTTGTAAATAAGCCGGTCTCAAAAATAAGCAACTATTTCATTACAGGCAAAAAGGGCCCATAGATTAGCCGCATTCAAAAATAAGCTGTCCACTTTTTTGTATCAGAAATAGTATCAATGATCTTGTTAGGACATACAAATTAATAATACAAGGTGGTGTTTATCACATATTGTGTAAGTTATTCATACCCGTTTCGCGATTAAATCATAGCTGTATTTGTTTATTAGCATCGGATTATTTTCGTTAAGAAATTGTAACAAAACAGGCATGACAGAAGTATAAGTATTTACCAACGTCGATATTTTTTTCTAAAAAGCAAAATATATGACATCCGTATCTGAAGTATTTTGGTACTGGAACATACGCCGGTTTTTAAACCGGATATATGTACTCAAAAGTTAGCCGGACTAAAAAATAAGCCAATCTCGTTGATAAGCCACCAAATCCTTACGAAAATTTAAAATAGGCCGCGGCTTATTTTCGGGATTTCAGGGTATTATTATTAAAGATATCAGGTGTAATAACATTGTATCTAAAAAGATATTAAGTTCAAACGAAGAAAATGCTCATCAAACGAATTCAACTTAAGAATATATAAACTAACTGTGTTTGTAGTGTATAACAGTCCTTTTTTTAAAACACTCCGGTTGGTTAGTGTTAGTATTGTCCGTAAGTATTGACCTGGCATTTATGAATATTCCGTATATTTCCGTAAATTAATTTTCGGTGTCCTAACCTAAACAATGATATATCTAAACCTATTGCATTCATATATAATTATTAATTCATAAAATGTCGTATGTGCGGGTAACTGTGCGGACAAAGCGTTTAGCTGCCAATCTCAGGGTTGTGTTTTCAAGTCCTTTGTCTTAATATACTCTTTTCTTTTTTTCCAAATTTTACATGCAAACTTACTACTTATCTAATAAAAACTTATCATGAATTTTATGGTTCATTTATTGAAAGTTATCATATTTAACCGTTGTAGAAAAAGTGGAATAAAAATTGTTTTAGAAATATCTTAGATAAAAAGACAAATTACTTGTCACCAGCGTTTCCAGGAAAAAAAATACTACAAGAGAAACAATTCATGAAATATCATGCATAAAATAATATAAGAATAAAATTAGTATCGATAACATTACATTAAAAAAAACTGAGGTGATTTTGAACCTGTGGTAACGTGCGTTGAAGTCAGACATCTTACCACTACGCCACCATGTCTTCTGTTAACTGTATAGGCTAATTCAGTAATATAGATATTTTCAGGATACAAATTTAGCGTAAATTAACGAAATCGTCCGAAAATATCGGCGAAGATTAATGAGTGCGAGGTCAATACTTACGGCCAATACACATATATACCATATATTGGGCATTTGTTTGTTTATTTCGATATTGACAACATGATAACAATAACAACATTCATAATTTAATATTGAAATTTATCAGCAAGGTAAAATGTAATAAATATCATGAAATATGCATATAATAATTAACCATGTTAGAACATCAATATCAGGGATAACACAAAAAGGGAAGAAATCCCTTATTTCCATTGTGGTCCCTGGTAGTGATGTAGTGATCTTTTTCCGATTACTTTAAGTACAAATGGCATTCATTTTCAAAGGGAGACGACTTTTTCCTATTATTTTAAGTTATCGTCGAGAAAAAGTTGTCTCCCTTTGAAAATGAATGTCATTTGTAAAGACATAAAGATAAACAATTACTGAAAACTATGTTCCACCTTGTTATGTGATGAAATTTCACCACTCGCACGCTATTGCAAATGCATCAAAACGAACATGTGTAACAGTTCTTTGAAAATGGTGAGTTTTTAAAGGCGTTTGACTGTCCGGAAGTGGGGCCCCTATAGGCAGTCATTTTCTGAAATTCAAAATTTATATCAGTGTACTGACACTTGTTTCGTAAAGTAATATACATGTTTTACATGCTGTTCAATTTTCATGTCAAACAACTCTTTCTTTCTATGATTTGGTGTTGTTTGAATTTTGTTTCTTAAGGCCTACTTCGAAACCTTAAATATCCACATTTTCCTTCTTCTTTCAATATAAAATACCTTTGAAGGGTCATGTATTTCAAACCTAGATAAAAATTGTACTTGAAGGGACAGAGATAAACGGAATTGAGATTGTAGCAGTTAAAACACGAAATACAGAAAATTGCAGCGGTTCAATTAATTTAAATTTACCCGTGTAACAAGGTTACCTACCTCCTTAATATCTAATTGAAAATTCCACCGTCGGTTTTTCAAATCCCAACTGGGATGAGCAATTTGTGATCGGAAGGAGACTCTCTAAGCTGCAATTTAAGGGTCGGTGAGGTCAAGAATTGAAGATAAATTGAAATTTTATTTAGTCTATTTAGTCTGGTATTTTCATCAAGTAACATATGGCCATATTGTTGGTAATAGTAGTAATGGAGGAGAGGAAACATAGTACCTATCGGTTGTTCATAGAAAAGGCGTTTCGTTCGTGTAAGCATTATGTACCCGGGTTTATGTCAGAAAAAAAACAAAATAAAAATCATTTAGAAGGGAAGTGATTTACACTAAAGAATTAAACAGGTACCATTAAAGAGGTTTGTTTTTAATAAGCTACGTTGTAAGAGCTAAGTTGTTACCTGTCCAGGTTTGCGTTTTGTACAATGTAAATAGATTTCAATCGAAGTACAAAGGAAATGTTTTTATTTTTAAGTTATTCATGAGGGTCACACTGAAGCATAGTTCTACGTCTGTTTTCTTCTGTCTTTGTACAGATCAACGAACATTTAACATGTCATTTTGAATATCAGTTATCTACTTATTGTTCCTTTTGTGATTGATGTAAAGACTTTTCTGTCGGCCGACGGATTCTACGTTTTCATATTTATAATACTTGTAACATTCCGCGCACCTGATTAACTCCCCCAGCAGCGTATTCTTCTGTGTAAGAGTGACAAAATGGTATTTCACGTATGCAAAATCGGGTCTAACTCCACAATGTGCTGACATCAAAGAGTTTAGGGCTTTGATAATAAAATGAACACAAGCCTAATGCAAATAGACTATATCAATCATTTTTAAAGTCATCAGGTATGTGAAATTAATATGTTTCATCGATATATTTATGCAAAAATTATTCGCAAATCATGGTTTAAATGGAACAATGGCCCTTACTCCATGGATCTAGAACCTTTGTTGCATAACTTCATGGACTTAGAACCCTTGTTGCATAAACATTATCGACAAAAACAAGATTTTTGTTATAAGAATAATATAAATAGTGCAAAATACACGAAACTTTGTAATATGACTGTTTAAATAGTATACAATCTATAGCTGCAATTATTTTGGGAAATATCACATTTCACTGAAATTTTACAAATTTTTAAAATGCGTTTTCCCAACATTTTTACTAAATGGAGATAGGTACCTTTTTGCACGGACCCCTTCAGTTAAGCAGCTATAAAATGAAACGTATCTGTAGGTTTAGCAATGTCTGATTTAGTTTAAACATATTTATTCCCAAGAGTACATTACAGCGTTATACAATTACAAACAACAAATTAACATGATAAGATGATGATATGATATGATATGAAAGGATAAGAATGAAAGTTATGTCTTATAGAATTCTTCTCCTTAAGCGCAAGGATGCAAGAAAAATGACTTTACAAACATATTTTGTTAGTCCCAACGGAGGGAACTATAGGAATGCCCCCTGTCTGTCTGTCCGTCCATCTGTCTGTCGAAAAGTATTCAAGCTAGGTTCATAAAACTTGGTATGTATATAGAGGGCAATATGAAGATAATGTTTGTACATGACTTATGCTAGTAGGCCACTACTGAAGGTCAAGTAAAGATTGTTTCCCTCCATAACTTTAACATGCATTAATGGATTACCTTAGTGGCACACACAAACGTTCCCTATGATGAGACAATGTGTCAACACATGATCTATGCTTGTCAGTTGAAGGTCAAGGTCACTGTTTAAGGTCAAGTGATTTTTTTTCCTGCCCCATCACTTTTAATTGCATTGTAGAATTTTTATTAGAAGATTGTATTCATTACTGAAATTATCGGTTTATATGCATTATGTGTTCAAAGTTACTGATGTAATTCCTGATGTAAATAAACACGGCACATTTTGAACTTAAGGAGCATCAAACATATACAGTACAACATGGGTACATGTAGTGAAACAAATGACATTTTTGGTAAAACATGCTTTTTAAATAGTTCTATTTCTTTCATAATGGTGATTTTCAATTATTACTTATACTGTGGGACGGAATTACTGAACTATGAATTCATATTACATTCCCTTAACGAAAACATAGATAAAACTCCTTGTTCATATCGTGGTTGTGGTATCATTATTGTCAGTTCTGCGTTCTTACTAAAATTCAATATTCTGCTTTCAAAACTATTAACACATACAAACAAACTAGTTCGTTCAAAAATTGGTGTATTTCAGCTGTTACATATAGATTACCCCGGTATGGAACTGTGTTTCAACCATTAAGTCTAGTAACTACCTTAATGTAATTTCGGTAATATATGTTTCAGAACTACACAAGAAGACACATTATAACACCTATGTACACCATATGACAGAAATATACTCTAAATTTTGATATGAGAGGTTGCGAGAATTCAATTCACTTCGGTATCAGTATCAGGATAAGTTTATCATACACGTATAGATGCATATGTACATACTTACAGAGTCTGCACTATTTGTTTGGAAAACGCCAGTGGTGTATTGATATCTTTATGACATATCTGTAAAAACTCTTATTAGTTAAGTGATTTATTCCGTAGTAAAATCATTAAGCTACATCCTAATAGGGATTGAAACATACGTTACGTTAAATATTAATTACAACGATACCAATAATTATTACTCATACAACCAAATAACAAACAAATACGATAGATGACTTCTTGGTTACAGGACTTGCTCAATTTATATCTGCGAAGCTCTGTACATACTACCTGTTCATTATGTCAAGCAAATGCATGAATATAGATGTATTCATGATAGTTTGGCACTATTTCAGAGGAATACGCATTGAAAGGATTTTGTTGAATGATATGAAAGGGATTTGGCATTATGATATATCTGACAACTTCTATTTCAAAAAACAGATACTAGTCAAACGTTCAAGCACAACCAAAAGGTACATCAATATATATGTATCTTAAATTGCTTTGATATGTTTAGAACTGTATATGCTCATTTCCGTTTGTGTAATCAGATAGAGCTTTGTTCTTTAAAAAGAGGTCGTACATATTTAGCTGAATTGTAACAGAAAAATGCAATTTGCATTGAAACTTTATATAAACTTTATAAATCCTTTTAGATTAAAACAAAAATGTTTAAATGTTTTTTCGTTATTCTACTAGGATACACTGTATATGTAACATCTATCAGGCAGCCATTCTGATACAAATTAATATTACATTTTAGTTACATTCAAAATCCTTTGAATGAAAATTGAGATTAACATGTTTAGTTTTAAAAGAAATAACAGCAGAATTTAAATCATATTATTGTAATGTCTTTTATGGTATGCATTTTGAAAATGGCGGCATCTTGATTAAAACAAGAGAAGTAGCTCATTTTGGTAACGTAGTTTCCAACTGAAATTATTTTAACTTCTATTACAGCAATGATTACTTAGATCTTATCCATATGTATGTTTGCAAACTTATTTCTGGCTGCCAATTTGAAAATGACAGGACAGTATCTTTATTAGATTGATCTGGATAACCAAACTTCAATCCTTGAAAACTTATTTGGTTTGTTTTATAATACTGAATATTTAAACAGTAGTAGCTCATCAATATTTTGTACATGTAACCGATTTCAGGTGGTTATTTTGTGAGCGGTAAAATCCTCTGTAACGTGTTTCAATCAATATCAGGTGATTCCTGTTATAGTTTTGACTTTTAAAGAGCTACGCCTCTTTCATATGTGCATGTTTGATCAAATTTAATGCTGTTATTTGGAAATTTGGAAAGTGGTGGCCGTCTGAATTTGAATAGTCTGTGTAACTAAATAACCTATTTATTTTTTTTTTTTGGTAGTTTAACAAACTTAAATTTGGGTAATTTAATTTCTTCGTACATAATGACTACTAAGAAGATCCAAGCTAGCATAGAATAAAATTAAAATCATCAAAATGTAAAAACTTTGGTGGCATTAACTCATATGTATAATAATTTTAGATTAATTTGAAACAGCTGTCATCTTGAATTAATTATATTGCTGGATCTGCTTCCATTTTGATGTTCCCCATAGGGAAATTCCATACAACTTTTGCGGCCGTATTAGTTTTTGCAATACTTTCATCATTTTTACTGCACTAGCAAAGACTAGGTCTGTCGGTATGCAATTCGCCCAAAAATGAAACACAAACCATAGGTTTAGCCAACTGACATTAAAGTGCAAAGGTGTCTAAATTTATAGTTAATTATTCATTCATTTTGTTTTCATTACTGTAAACATTAGGATTCTGTTCCTTTATAAAGGAATAAGTATATGTACTAATGTGGTGGGTGGGGTACATCAACCCCTACTTTTTACATTTTATTCAGAATATAATACATAACGTAGCATTCTTTGACAACCAAAATAAATTATTGATTATTTCAGGCATTAAAAGATAAGATTTGTTATAAGAAATGTCGCATAATTGTCTCTTTTACCATCCAAATCAGCAATATCCCTATGCAATGCTAAATTATATTTATTAGACACCAACGTTTTTAAAATCGTCATTAAATTTTACTGACATGTCGCTCAGACCGACATCCACCCTTAAAAGTTTCCTGAATGGTAGTATAACATCAGGGTATAGCTCAGCCTTTGCCTAATTTCTGGGTTACGACTTACAGATTTTTTGGCCTTGACCCACAGACCATTCAGTCATGCACAGATATATGCACACTAGGGAGAAAAGAACCGACTAGTCAGTTTCTCTGCCATTGTTCATTTATGTAGAGATGTATATAATATAGGGAGAAAGAACCAACTAGTAAGTTTCTCCTCCTTGCCTGTCTGCTACTCAGATACAGTCGAAACCCGGTATCTCGAATTTCAAGGACTGTGCATTTTATTTCGAGATAACCGAAATTCGAGTTATGAGGAGGGACGTATATGGACGAAATGTGTACACATTAAGAAAAGATTTAATAATAATAAAAACGATCCCGTACAGTTTGTGTTTATCAAAGGATAAAAATGATAGTAACCTCAAATGATTTTGAGTCAAGTTTCCTTTTTGTACCATGTTTCTCTCCCAGATGATCGACAGAATTTCGATCTGACATTTTGAACGAATTATGCTTTCCCCGAAGAAGTTATTTTTTTATACAGTCTCATTGCCATTACCTCTAATTAATCCGTATTACAAATTCCATCTGTTCAAACAAATTTATTCATTAGTTTAAATTAAAAGCAATTTTCATAAAGTCTAAAAACAAATGACTGCTGATTAAAGAAATCTAATGTTTATATCAAACAATTATCATTATGGCACGTGCAAACAAGTATAACATCATCTCACTTTGATAATCGCCGCACCTTTGATATGTCGGCATCACGGCTTTCAGCTTAGGCAATAAACATGGACATGTGTTAAAATCCAAACACATTCACAATGACATGTGTGAAATTTTATCGCATATTCTTCTCACTTCGACTTACCGAGTTTACAATGCACTTGAATTTATATGACGGGACTGATAAAATCCCTTTCAACACATCCGGAGTCTCGGAAAGTCAAATTTTGACATGATAACCGAAGTTGATTTACATATATAAAGAAGGAAATTTGACGGGACTTGAAAATTTCTTCGACTTAAGCGGAATTTCGAGGTAAGCGAGTTTGAGATACCGAGTTTCGACTTTATATAGATTACACAAACAGTAAATCTAAGATATTGAGAGCTCCAATAATTAAAACTCATGTTTATTCCTCTAGCTAAATACTAGGTACTTTTTGCCTTTTTTATTTCATATAAAACTTTTCCTCTCCTGCAAACTCACAGTAAAAACTTACTTATATGGGACACGTCTTTTAGTCCGTAAGCAGTAGTAATTCATGCATAAAAGTAAATGAAATAATTGAATAAAAACGAAAAATTTACAGTGAATGGTTCAACTGCAAATAACATAAACTAGTACGTAGCAGTATGTCCACATATAACAAACTGTCTATTATACATAACAACAAACCTTGATTATAAGTAACAAATTTCCAATAGACGAGGGACAGGGGGATGTAACAGTTCAGTCAATAGTTACGTCATGTGGTTATGTTTATACTAGACAAAAAAGAACCAACTAGACTGGACCAATTTTTCCTGAAACTAGAATCAGACTGAAATGCTAAATTTTCTTTTCGCTATGTCATTGTTATATAAGGACTAAATGGAACATTGAAAGAATATTTTGCAGTGCAAATTTCATTAGTATAGATACACAGAACCTAACTAGAGATTTTTCTATGTATAACTTCCATCATTCCGGTATATACGAGGGGCGTTCAATAAATACCCGGAAAAGTGCTCTCATCAAGTATCATCACAAATAATGAAAATGCTACAAAATGTAGATTATGGAATACTGAGTTGATATATCAAAATAAGATTGTAATTGGATAAATAATAAATAAATGCGAGTCCCCATGGCAACGTCATGTGACGTCATCCGGGCCAATATTTCTCTTTTTCTATTTTACATGCGCTAAAACATTACTTGCCACTTACCTATTTTTCAAGCTACCTTTTCTTAAATTGGGTGAATATTGATATGAAAAGTAAGCATTACGCCAATAACGTCAAATTATAAATGTGACATCATTAAACTATTTGGCAGGCATACTGAGTTGGTCGTCGCTTGAAAATCAGTGTTGAACGGAGATGTGAGATAACATTTTGTGTTCTGAATAGAAAATCAAGAAAAGAGACAAATGCTATGCTGAAAAAGGTTTAAGGGACAATGCCCTGAAGAAAACAAAATTTTATTAGTGGGACGTGACGTTTAAAGTGGTCAGGAGAATATTGCTGACGACTTGTGTTATAGACATTAAAAATAACGCTCAGTCACATTTAATAAATTAAAGAGCTCCTTGATAGGGCATCAGTTCAGTGTCCAATTTCTTCAATACAACAGGAACATCATATGACCAGTATTTATTTATTCTTAGGAAGGTTTAAAATGCATTTAATGGTGACAAACATTGAATCAATGGTAATCACGAGTTGTATTGATTAACTGAGTGTGATATGACAGCATCATAAAGACGATGGGCTTCTTTTGAGGTGATGGCGTTGCCTAGGTGACGACAAATAAATATTGTGCATGTTCTGAAATCTGTAATTTAGGTATTTGCATTCAGTATGTTCATATCCGTCCAATTTTCAAATTTTAGCAAAATGAGACCAGCAATAAAGAAATGAGAGCACTTTTCCGGGTATTTATTGAACACCCCTCGTACAAGGTAGGTGGGTCACAGAATCCCGGTTGGAATTAACCTAACTACAGTTTCTTTTCCAGTATTATGTTATGAATTGTATAATCAAACTAGTTGGGAAATAAACCAACAAGTCAGTGTCTTCTCCCTTCACCATCTGATATTCAATTCAAGGTCTATTAGTTATCATATAGCTACATACTTATAAGGGGGATGGAGACTAGGGAACATCCAACTATAGAGTAGTCAGTTTCTTTTTAAGTTTTGGAGATTTTGGACAGGTGATAATGCCTACATTCAAGAATTAAATTCTAAATCCAAATGGGTCTGGACTTCCCCTGGTTAGAACTGGGACCCGCGGACAAGTCTGCAGTTTGCAGTTTACGAACTGGTCTGCAGTTAAACTGAGGATTCCTTGTGGGTAGTCGACGATGTCCCCACCTGGAATGGATGGAACAATTTATTTCCAGCCGAGCCCACATCAGGTGTCACATTTACCTCCCCATCATCCAGTCTAGGACGATACTGCTGGAAACAGTACCAATTTTAGTAAATCACCCAATACTAGACACTAGTTGGGATATCAGTCGCGACCGGGAATCGAACCCGGACCGCTGGCGTTGTAGTCCAACCTGCTAACCACTGCCGTACTGCCCCCCCCCCCCCCCGCCCCCTCTCCCTTAAATTCAATATGGAAAAGTTTTTGTTCTTCTATATTCAAATTGATGACTGCACTGGTTTGAAAATTGTAATTCACATCGCGAACTACTGACCAATTTGCAGTTCATAATTTGATTCCCAAAGCAAGACCTGCCATCTGTGAACTGCATTTCAGCCTGCAGTTAGCGATTCAAATGTGAAAATGCTGACCAGACTGCTCTATGAAATTCAAATAATATAGTGTGATGTTACCCTGTGGAAAATTAACCCGATGGTTTTTATTTCTAACTGGTTGATTTTTTCCATGAGGAAGAAACCAACTGTGGGAAAAACTGACAGTTATACTATTATGAATAAGCCCAAAGTTAAGGTATGTTTAGCTACCTAAAATAAAAAAGTGGAAACTTCACAGGTCGCTCAACACGACAAAAACGAAAATGTTGCAGGCTCGGTTTGATTGAGCCTGTTCATGGACGGTAGTGGAAATGCATGCTACCGTCCACGCCCTCTAGCCCCGGGTTGAGCAGAACTCAACATTTACACATGCTAAAATGTGAAAATGCTGACCAGACTGCTCTATGAAATTCAAATAATCTAGTGTGATGTTACCCTGTGGAAAATTAACCCGATGGTTTTTATTTCTAACTGGTTGATTTTTTCCATGAGGAAGAAACCAACTGTGGGAAAAACTGACAGTTACACTATTATGAATAAGCCCAAAGTTAAGGTATGTTTAGCTACCTAAAATAAAAAAGTGGAAACTTCACAGGTCGCTCAACACGACAAAAACGAAAATGTTGCAGGCTCGGTTTGATTGAGCCTGTTCATGGACGGTAGTGGAAATGCATGCTACCGTCCACGCCCTCTAGCCCCGGGTTGAGCAGAACTCAACATTTACACATGCTAAACCATGGTTATCAAGTTGAATTGCTGCCAATCTGTGTTGTAATGACTGTTAACCATGGTTCCTCTTCTAACCATGGCCAGATTTGTTTTTATGGTATCACTTACATCTTTGGATGATTTGTTAGGAATTTACCACTCCTACAAAGTTTATGATCTAATGTTTCTAGATGTAATTTGACACCGCCCCCCTCCGACTGGCACTCTGACAACCAAATACTAAAATTTACCTTACAAAGTAACATAGACCAGACACTGACAGTTTTGAGGAGTCATCAATGTTCTATACAAACACATCTTGTTGTACTATAATGATATTTTTAAGACATTCATTTTGTTTAAATACAGAGGGACAGGTCAGTTACAATAAATTAACACTCGAGTTCCAAATATTTTTATAAGTAAATAAACTACACATTTATCTAAACATTCTTTTTTCTTACAGGCAACTGATTTGCTTTATTTTCCATTTTTGATCATTTCCAAGAATCCTAAATGGTTTAAGAATAAATACAATTGTATTCAGACTTTGTTTGGAATAATATTGGCATAGGATTTAAGTCAGACTAATGTAAAACCCTTGCTATGGATGAGAACTTCATTTTCAGCAATATTTTTGTCTTTAATCCCTCCTGCATTAAAGTTGCTTTTAATTTTATGTTAAAGCAGTAGTATAAATATAGAATCTGCATCATCAGATGGTTAGAAAAGCTCTATTTTCAATTTTGCACAACATTTTATTCAGTTAGGGCCTTAAAGGGAAATAATAAAAAGGAATGGACTCAATAATTTTCTCTACTGTGTTAATCAAATATTCAGATCTATGACAAATGAATTAGATAACAATTACTGAAAATTAAACTTAAATTAGTATGTTTTATGTTTATAACTAGAAATTGAGAATTTGCAAAATATAGTGTTTTTACATATTGAATTTGACGACACGTATACACATGTAACAATTCTATAATTGTGTGGGAGACAATACCAATCAACATTAGGAGAACGTATTTTATAAGTATTGTTCTGTCCTACGGTGATGATTATTTGCTAAACATGAGAATATATTTAATTGTAAATCCATAACCATGAAATTAAGCTCAAAACTGCTGAATTTGATGCTGTATTTTTTCACTTAGCTGGTTTTCGCCTTCAAAAAAATAAAGTAAATCTTACAAATATTGAATGCGAAAAAAGTCTAAGTGAATACGTTTTACACATACTATATCCATAATCCTGAAATTAAACTGCAAAATAGCAAAAGGAAACCAACTGTTGCTTTATTGCTTTAAATTCTGTCAAAATATTGTACTTTATGCAGTGTTTTGTCACTTAGCTGTTTTTCACTTTCAAAATATTTGTGAATTTTTACAAATAATGAATGCGATAAAGGTCTAAGTGCATTTTCACTAATATATTCTTTTTCTATTATTTTTTTCCAAACATTTATTCTTGAGTGCAGAAAATGAGTAATTCTGAATTCCAAAACAAAAGCTCATGATTATGAATATTTTCTAAATTAAATAAGACCAATTTTTTCTCTCTTCTGAAAAGTTTACTGAAATGCAGCTAGATTTCTTTCGCATTCACCCCTAGTTGTCATGTTGCCTAGTTCAGTGGAACCTTCCCCTCACCCCCTACCCCAACCGGATCTTCCTAAAACCGGAACCCGCTGAAAATTGGACATTTCCGTCGGTCCCGAATTTTCCCCTTCTATTTTGATAAGAAAAAATGTCCCTTAAACAGGATCTTCCGGAAACCGGACGAAAATTAACAGAAATTTAATCATTTTCAACGTATCTCCATCTTTCCCCGTCAGAAATGTGCAAATGTAAAATTGCAAGTTAATGATGTGTTTGATTTATGCCGAGGGTAATGTGTCGATGATTTATTTGACTATTGAAAAATAGATTAATGGTAATTTATCGAATTATCGGTTCAGTTTAAAAGTTTACTAGTTTTAAGTTTTAAACACAAACAATCAAATTAAACATATTATTAAGGTGACGATTAAACAAATATTGTGCACAATGAGGCCGCGTTCATTTACTCAATAAGCTACGATTTCTTTTTCAATTCAGCATGTTATGGTAGGCAGATCGTTAATAAAAGAAGGGTTATAAGAAATAAACCAAATCAGTTTATGTTCCCCTGCATATACTGAAAACATGTCAATCATAGTGTATCAAAGTACAACGCCTGTATCATACAGGAGAAAACATCAGCCTCTTACAGTACAAATCAAGGATATCTTGCCCAAACTGGAACCCTCTAAAAACCGGAATTTTTAGTCAGTCTCAAGCTTGTCCGGTTTAGAGGGTTTCCAATGTGCAAGACGATCAATATTTAAAAAAGGTGTTCGGGAGAACCTCTTGACTGAACAATGACTTTTTCGGTGAACGCCGTCTAAATTCGTTTTCGTTACCTATGCCACGTGACTTCAGTTTGCAAATCAAACTACTTGATAACGCATTAGAGATAATTTATCAAAATGGAAGATTTATGCAACACTCTGCCTGATTGGACGAGAGTGTCAATTTCTTTCACTCTGTTGATTGTGCTACGCTGAGTGAAATGTAGACAAAGCGTTTATCCTAAACGACGCTGTTCACAGTTTTAAAGCTAACTTTGGCTCAGTATATTTAGCAAGAATATTGATATATCTCAAAATGATAAGTAAGTTTAATTAATATGATAAAAACCTGTTCAAATACCAACACATATCAAATTAAAGAAAGAGCTGAATACGGTCTGCGTATCACATGAATAAGGGTGTGATAAGAGTCTTTTATGTAGAGAAGAGCTTTTAAAATATTTTCCTTGTTACAATTGTCGTCTGTATATGAAAAGGTTTCTTGCTTTTGTGACTTATTCAGATTGCATATTAAAATGAGTACTTGTTTGCTTTGATATATTTGTTATAAGTTATTCAACTGATTTATTATATATGAATATTTTTCTTTAGTATGGTATGCAAATATTGAACTCAGTTGAAATCTGTTTCATTATATATATGCTATATAATGATTGAATCTCCTACACTTTATCTATGTGATATGACTACGGTCAAACTTTGCTTATGAAACAGAAATATTGAAATAATTACAATTGTATGTTTTGCTTGACCTTCACTTTTTTATATGTGTGACGTCATTGTCCAAAGATTCATGAATAGCGAATATGCATTTGTTAAAGCGGGATCAGTTGGCCTATTTTCGAAATAGATAAAAATAATAAATAAAAAAATCCTTTAATTGATTTTTTCAACTTTCTTCAGCTGGGACATTTGACCCCTTTTAGGGGCTGCTAGAGCTAAAACTAGAAATGCCTTTATACAGCGTCTCATGAACAGCTTGGTGGATCTTTGTCATACTTGGTCTGGGGCATCATTATAAGGTCCTCTTCCAAATTTATTTATATAGGAACTTGGGCCCTATTAGGGACCACTATAGCTAAAAGTAGATAGATCTATGCCTTTCTTCGCATTAACCACTAAAAAATCAAACTCGATGTGTAACAATATCGTAAGGTCTCCTGCTATTTTGTTACAAATGGGGATAGGGACCAATTTAGCTAAAAATATAAACACGTTTAATGACCTCTTCTCATGAACCGCTTCATGAATCTTCATCAAACTATTGCTGTAATTATTCGTCTAAGGATAAACGAAACAAAATTGCAACCCTACGAAACCTTTGCAAAAAATTAAAAGAGAACCATTTAAATTGTTAAAGTGCGGTGTTTAGTTTTGCAATTTGAAAAATGTTAGATGAAAGATGAATGTTAGATGAAAAATTCATAAACTTCTTTCCTTATTACAATTCGCCGACCATCATTTTTAAAGATATTTCTTGTTTATTATAAGTTGAAAGAATGACTGCTTTATTCATTTTCATTAAGCAGATAACGACATAGATGAGTAATTTATGACATGATGTGCATTGTTAACAGAAATATCTATTTTCAGCATTGCCGCCATGTAGTCCTAATTTCACTTACACAGCTAGCGAATCACAGAGTGTAATTACATCTCCCAATTACCCGAAAAACTACAACAAGTAAGTTTATTACGTATATTTTTTCAGTAATGATCATGAACTGGAAAGTATAGATATCAACACAATTTCTATTTATTTTGTATGTGATTTTACGGTGGTCAACAGAAGTTGGACGAAAGGTTTTTCCGAGGTTCTGACATATCTGACTGGTAACAGAATACGCCAAATTAAGTAACAAAGACTAGGTGCTGATTGCTTTTCTTTCACGAAATAACTAAAGACATTGTGAATTAGACAATATCGTTTTTAAATGATAAATCAAGAAAGATAATAGTAAAGGGTAGATTTTTCGGAAGCACAGAGCACCAAAACACAGCCTCAGAGCCATGCATTTGCAAAGTAGGCCCACAACAAAACGAAGCCGTAATGGAAAAATATTACAGATGGGTTGCTTCAAAAATCCAACAAGTACATATTAAATTATGCCAAATATAGATGGGGTGTGGTTGAGTGCGGGGGGGGGGTGGTAAGGGGCAAAAAAGGGAGTTGGTGGGGGAGGAAGTTGAAGGGGAAAGTAAAACAAGGATGAATATACAAAGGGAATGCTGTGTCCTTAATAACAGTTACACTACAACGTAAACCACAACAGCGCAGACACCCATGCACCAAAGACAAACACACAACCACACCCAACCAACCAACATAGATAAACAGACAAGTCAGATACAAGAACATAGTAGGGCACCGCTTTACTCACAAGCACACAAAGGCACCCCTATAAGCAAGAAAAAACAATCGTGCAGCCAAACTAAAGGGGAGCCACGAAAACCCAAAGTAAAGGGGGAGGGGATGCAAAAAGGAGCGCAAATGCAAGGGGAAAGGGTAGGGGCGATAGGGGGAGTTAGCAGGATGAACAAACAATTACAACAAACAAGACAACATACGCAACAGACAATACAAGACAGATAGAAAACCAGTTGAAAATAGAGGCACGGCCTTGGAACGGTCAGTAATCTTTATAAAGGTATCTGGGGGTTTAAATGCGTTTAGGGCATGCCAACCTCGCACTTACACTATTTTCAACAAGTTAGATAACAGTGTAAATAAAATCACAAAACAAAATCATATGCACAATATATTAGAATACAACAATCTTTAACTCAGCACCTGAATCTGCTGAATTGTGATAGATCTAACTGAAGGTTGGAACAACGTTTCATAGTTATTTTATTTCAATAAAAACATAACGAACAATAATTGGATCAGATGTAAACCCATGTAGCCGCAATAGTTACTGTAAGATCACACGTAAATCAAAATACACATACTTAGTTAATCGAAATCACAGCCGTATACTATGAACGTATCAAATTGATAATTCAAATGCATTAATTTCATATCAAGTGTGTGATGCTACTAATGACATCACATGAAAGGATGACCTGGCCATTGTCCATTTTTCCTCAGTCAAACAAACAAAGTATGTGTCATTTTAAAAGTAAACATAAATATGCATCAGAACGATGGTTAGCACTGCGTCGAGATATAGTCACTTGTTTTTTGTGACTTTGTACTGCGCCGCTAATGCCGCGCAAAAATATCTACAGTAGAACTCGTGCTTGCAGAATTCTATCCTATGTCAGGATAAGAATAAATGATTTCCCTGGTAAAGTGTAAGACTGGTCGAAAAATGGTTAAATCCCAAAGCCTAATATCTATCAGTACCAGTTTGCACTAAGTTTTTGGGACACCTTATTGCAACTGTTACTGCTCAGTGAATCTACGCCTAAATCTTATCGTTCGTATGTTTTCTATTAAAACATGACTGTTCAATAAACACTTGAAATATGTCAATAATTGCTAGAAAACAACAACAACACAATGTTATAATGATATCTTTATTTCATTCTAAGCCATTTCTAACCCATGAACATACATGAAAGAAAATTATGAATTATTTAAAAGCGCTTATATAAACTATCGTACGATTGGATAATTATGATAACATACACGCGC
The DNA here is from genome assembly GCF_021730395.1 of Mercenaria mercenaria. NCBI lineage: Eukaryota > Metazoa > Mollusca > Bivalvia > Venerida > Veneridae > Mercenaria > Mercenaria mercenaria. Next base: position 9,833,459 of record NC_069365.1, on the reverse strand, counting down.
TATAAGAAACGAAGAAAATACTGACAGAAACATGCAAAAAAATGTTAAAATATATATATTATGTATGATCGTAGTGTTAACAATCCATGTCATTTATAGAAAATGTTCAATTTTCAAGCAAGGGTATATACAAACGTCAAATAATATTTCCATAGCGTAAAGATACTGAATTTTGCTGTATTTCAGAATAAATATGAACAAACAGAAAAAAAATCCGTATTGTACCTTTTGTATTGTATGGTGCCGGACTACTTTTATTAATATGCAAGACCTGACACAGTTCTATCAATAGCACACATAAAAACTTCACTAAGTTCCATTTTAACATCGATATACATGGGGGGGGGGGGGGGGAGAATTTTAATAACGAAACAACAAACAAAAAGGGTAATTATAACAGTTATTATAACAGTAGCTCGATCTGGGATTTTGTATTTGGCTGTCGTGGATTTTGCATGGTCGGATCACACTGGATGCTTGCGCGCTTCGTGATATCCGATCTAGCATAAATCCACTCGAGCCGAATACAGCATCCCAGATCGAGCTACTGTTATAATAACCCTATTTTACTAATAAACTTCTGAATGTTTCTCTCTAATTTGATTGACAATAATTAATAGGAAGAAGTTTGTCTATAAAACATTTTGCATTTCGGGAATTTTCTTAACAGCCTGTGAGATGTTACTGTTTAAATATGACTGAGATATTTATTCACACGACAACTCAATTTTCGTAGCTATTTGTGTTAAGTTAATGAAGCTGATAATATAAACATATTTATAGTTATTTACATAGCAAACTGAAGTTTTCATTCCCTGTCACCAAATCGTTCACCAACAGGTATAGAAGGTCAACATGCTTAGTATTTCGTGATTTTTGCAAGGCTTTCAACACGGTATGGCGTTTCGGTGTATTGTTTAAATCGTGTAGATATGGATAAGCATACATATCATATCAATTGTTTGTTTCTTCTCCATTGTTACTAAATAGCAATGCTTGAGTAAAACGAATGTCGAGGTTAGCTTCCTCCCTATTTTGGATTTACTTTGACAGTATTGCCGTTAGTCTAACTCGTTTAAATGTTTTTATCTTGACCTAGTTGGAATATATATTCTAAATGAAGACCTAGCAAGAACTCTTACAGTTACATATAAAATGATAAGTATTATTTTTTATTTTGACAATGGCTAACTTAATTAGACAAAGGGATATAACGACACTTGACACGAATATATTGCAAACAAGGAAGTGTGTTTCGTCAATTTTGTGTTAAATGTATTAAGTTTGAAAACAGCGTACATTTTTGTACAGTAACTAATTACGGAAAATATTTAGTGCCAGACGTGTGTTGTTTACTGAAGAAACTCAAAATATAGAGATACTGAGTTCAAGAGGTATTGAAATTTTGAGTAACTAAATTAAGACTAAGTATTCTTTCTTTTGAACGTCTTTCAGTCTGTCAAGGTCCAAAATGTTAATGGACTAATAAATAGTGAAAATGTAAAGTGGTTACATTTACCCGAACATCCATTTACTTTACTCAGCATGTGGGGACCTTAACGTTTACAACATTAATGTTTGACCTACCCTTACCTATTGAGCTATATCAGATATTTGACTGTATCAAGAATACATACCTGTTTACATGTAAAGTATACCTGAATGGTAGAGACTCGAATCTTCCAAATATGGTCAAAATATTAAATATTCTAAGTTTGAAAATAGCCCGGTCAACTAATATGACCTCTCTTAAACATCTAGGGCGACACAGGTACCAAATCTTGGTCACACTCATAACAGGTATGTCTGTATTCCCTTGCCAAATTACATCAAAAGCCTTCCAGATATCAGTATAGTTAACATAGTGATATATTTCATGAGCAATCACTACCCGATCATTTAATATGGTCGTCTAGAGCTACCAACAGGCTACACAAGCTCCGTAAAAATGGTTAGTTAAATTTAGTAATACAAATTTCGAATCAGTATTTCAAGTGAGTATTTGGAATTAGTATCAGATTATTTGAACGTGGCTTTCCCTTCTGAATATTCATCCCTCTTTTCCACACCCCTTCATCTTTACATTATCTCCATTTTTGTATTTTTCATATAATTAAAATCTATATGCTGACAAATATTTGTTGCAGCCCGTCTGCTATATCATCCCAGTACAGTTCCTATTTGTGGTGGGCCTTTACGATGCCAGGCCTTGGCTTGATTTTCTGTTTCTATGCCTTCTGGAAATCTACCTTCTCTCGATGAGTTAGTAACTTGAAAGTTCAAGCAAAATATCTCGAACTTTCGAGTTAATAAATAACATATACCTAGTACTAATTCTGTTATTTCAATAAGGGAGTTTCAAAGAGCAATTAAATAAGATTTAATCACAGCTCCTCTACTTCACGCATGTGTTCTGAGTAGCAGTATGTTCGTTTGTTAATTCATGCAGTGACATTTCCTCCTTAAACTTTGTATTATTTTGTTCTTCGTTTTTCAGCACTGATGATATCTACTGGATAATCATAAAGCCATCTAAGACTTCAAGACTTGTAGTGAATGTTCATGACATGGCACTGGAGGATAACAGTTCATTGTTACGACAGTGTCTCTTTTTACAGAGGTAAGACATGTCCAAAGACTCTTAGTCCAGTGATTTTCTGGAATTTGATTGTGATAAATTGCTTGTGTACATCATATTGAAAATAGGATGTGTATGATGTAATATTTAAAAATAAAAAATTTAAACGTAGAAAATCAAAAAAGTAGATATTATATTTCATTTCTACAATAACAATAGCCATTATTACTGCCTGATGAAGTATACCTGCTTAATAACTTATTCGCACGTGTGAAGTTCGGTGAACATCGTATTTCAATGTTAATGCTACCTTAAAGCAAATTGAAAAGTAATCCATCTACGTCACCTGAACACAGTCATATACCTATTATATTCCTTAATTTTCTAATATTTCTAGACCTCTGTAGCTGAGACATATGTCTATAGGAAGCAGAAACATTTCGCTTTCCGTCAGTAACTCACCTTGTTACATACTTATTTATAAACTCCATTAAATTACAGTGGAACCTGAAACGTCAATATTTTTCCATATTGACGTTAAAATGTCATATCGGGTGCGTGACTTAATTTGTGAGGTCATAATCATATATTCCGTCGCGTTGAACAAATTTTCAATTTTACTCAGGCTAAAAAACAAATTATATCATTTATATAATAATTATAAGTGTAGTATGTGTATGTTATAAAAAGATTATTAGATCTGCATCGAGAAATATGCACTCGTTCTTTTGCGGAATGATATTGCGCTCCTAAAGTTGCGTAATATTTCCGCTGCAGAAATCGTGCATATTTCTCGATACAAATTTAATAACGTATAATTGTGAAATCCTGCGCGTGTTAACTTTTTAAATCGAAGTAATTTTGTAAATAGTTCCTATTAGTTACTATTCGCTGTGTTCTAATACGAACCTAGTCCAACTCGTGACGTAATTATCACTTTCATTTCATTTCAGTCTGATATTACGTCAGCCACATCCGAACACATAAGTGATGAAAATATTAACATAAACTATAAGCTTCACAGTGTGAAAAACGAAAGAAATATTTCAATTTCCTGAAGATAATACATTTATCTCGAGAAAAGAAATGTTATTAGACATGTTCTGCATAAAAAACTATAGAAAAACAGCTATCAAATATACATGCATGAACGTACATCATTTAGCACAGTGTGAAGTCAAACTCGATTTGTTACTGTTTAGTTTCTGAACATGAGCATTTCAGCCTGGGTGGTTCCAATACTCCCGCTTTTATAGCTTTGGGTATTGTATAATCACCCCTTGGATATGGCGCCTGCTTTTTAATTTTGTCTTTTGGCAGTTCCTGTGATATGCAGGCTCCATAACCTCAGATCCCCTTTCTAAATTCCAGTTTGTTTAGTTCTGCTCATTGTTTTCTCGTTTAGGGCAAACCCATTATTTTAACTGGGGACCATACGCCGCTTTTCATGGAATAAGACACTAGTATAGCACTGAAGGTTCCATGTGCACCGCCGTATGAACACATCTGCGGATATCTCTAAATTGTTTTTTGTACTTTTAACATGTGTAAATGTTGAGTTCTGCTCAACCCGGGGCTAGAGGGCGTGGACGGTAGCATGCATTTCCACTACCGTCCATGAACAGGCTCAATCAAACCGTTTTTGTTGTGTTGAGCGACCTGTGGAGTTTCCACTTTTTCTATTGTTCACCAAAGTATATCCCGGGTGTTTGCGAAGGAACAAACACATGTGAATATATGTGAATAGTTCTCTCCCAATATTTGTTTTGTTTTCATTATTTTATAAGTTACTTTTAGATCGTAGTAAATGTACTTATAATGTTGCGCTAATATATTTAGAATTAGCCTGAGACGTTGTGCTCATCCGCTGCCTGACTTTGAATGAAATGCGTCAATAGTGACGTAATAAAGCTGTAACGTCACCAATGGCAAAAAAAACAAATCGATAATGTAGGTCATTGGGTGACTTTCTTCAGGAACTACGAAGTGCTCATGACCTGAATATCGTGTATTTTACAAGACAAGCACAGAAATAAGTTTCGCAATTAAATCATCATTATGCTTGCAATCATGTCTGAAAGACTGAAGTACCTAAATTTAGCCGATTTTTATTAGTGGCTGCTTGTGACTCTACGGACGGACCGTCAGGGGAGGTAACTAGAGTCACGGATTGGAACTAATACGAACCTAGCCTAAATGTTTGATAATTGATACTTATCACATGTTTGACGTCGTGGGAGTGAAATAAGCCATAACATAAACTTGATAATACACTAGTGTAATAAACCTTTAAATAGCGTTGACGTGGTTTATTTATAGTAGACGTTGATTGAATTTACTTGGTCTATTATAAGTAAAGAAATAAGGAAAAAATGATGTTACAACAGGAAAAGCTTATATGTGATAAAAAGAATATTACATTTGTGTCTATTCACATTGAATGTAACAAACTCGTTGAATAAAATTGATAAAATGCTCAGCAGAGCCTCGCATTTTATTCAACTTGTTTAATAGATTCAATATGAAATGAGACTGTAAGATGATGCATATTTGATGCATATTTGTCACAATATAGGTAACGATAGACAGAGGCGGGTGTGGCACTGTGTATGACCCTCTCAAGCCCTTTTTCCCTTTCTACATCTTTCTTTCGGTAGGTTGGGATATAAGTACTTTACCTGGGGAATTAGGTTTTTTGTCTCACACTTGTCACATTACCCGACTGTCAACTACTAATTTCTTATTTATGTCCATAGACTTGTATTTTTACTTGCATGTACCAATATAATATGCTTATCTTTTTTTGTATACTGTGCTTTAACCGTGTGCTTTTCTTTTACAGCCTTTTTTTAATTGTTATTATTTTTTTACATATGTTTGTCGGGAAATAGCTTTGAGCTAATGTTTTTGTTATATATAGTATCCGACGTTAAATAAAATTTCTTGTATCTTGTATCTTGTAACGATTACATGATAGGAATATATGCAGTGACAAAAAGGGGCGTAACTCTGTAATAAGGGCAAAGATCATATAGGAAAAGACTAATTCCAAGAACGTAACCACCTCTTATCAAAACATTAAAATAGTGTATTCATAAATATGCATATGAGACAATCACACAGAAATAAATAGACACAACTTTCAGACAAAACAAACATTAAGGAACACAGTGCGGCATCACCTTGAAGGTCAGTGGCAAACACCGCATTGTGGACTTAGAATCTGTTTAAGGTGAACCAAAACTCGCTCGTAAATCCAATCATGTTCTAAAGTTATATGGAAAAAAAAGGCAGTGACACAATCCGTTCTCCAGAAAATTTAGTACAAATGCGTACATTGTTGAAGATAATACAAAGTCGGGCACCGCCCCGGAATGATCTGGCGGCAAAACATCATAAATAGCTTTAGCCGGTTAGTAGTGCAACAGACCCCACTCTTAAACCATGTGCGAAAGTTATATAAATAAAAGTTACTACAGGTTAATTAATCCCTTTCACTAAACGGTGTGTGACATGTGAACCATTAATTGAAATGCAAATATACGCATATATTCAATGTCATTACAGACGGCAGAGCAACAAAAGAACACCGCTAAGGGACCAGCGAAGCAGGATAAAATAACAAAATCTAATTAGTACGTTTTCTGTTATATCGTTTAGCGGTTCCCGGCTCTTACAAATGATATTTCAGAACTAGAATATCAATAAAATGCAATTGGGTTATTTTTTAGATGTACATTGTATTGTAACCATCTTTCATTACAAAGGGATTTTCATGAACAAATCTACATTAATGCGACCAGCTTATTTGTCAATTATTCGTATTATTTCATACTATTTTTTTAACAAAATATTAAACATCCCGTCATCCTGTCATAAACCTTGTATAGAGAATGCGGATGTACATTTTCACCAGAATGCATTATTATTAAACTGCTAGAAATAATTGCAAAACAGCGAGTAGGGCATTAATTGTTCTGCTTTCATAAATAGTTTTTCATGAATCAAATTCATCTGTCAAAACAGGATGTTCATTGAATCGACTACATTAAACATCAATAGAAAAGCTGATTAATCTGGAAAGTAAAACAAGAAAGCCTTTATGCAATATTAAGTACATCAAGAGAGATACCATAAAAATAAAAGTTACAGATTTGCACTTATCTAGCAATAACTAAACTTAAGTTTATATTTTCACATGTTTTCTTTAAAATGAAGAAAGCTTTATTTTCGTATAAACAACAGTGGTGTAATATCAATGGTGGCCCTTTCGGCACTTGCGATCTGACGTCATTCAGAAAACATGACCAAAATGGCGTTGTACGAAACTATCTTTCAGAATGAGACAGAGATATTTCAAAAAGTACATTAAGTTATAAAACTTTTTTTTCGAAGCACTCTCTTCGAAAGCAAACCACTTATTTTTAATGCAAGCTGCTGTAAAAGTGTAAATTTAAGCATCGAATGTTATTTTGTGCGTTTAGACGGGTATAAACCAATTGAGACTTGTTAATCTATTGTTGAGGTCAAGGTTACATTTAAGGAAGGATTCTCTTAAAACTATCATCAATTTATTCAAATCAAAATTGTACACAATATCTCTGTATACAATATACTTTTGGTGTACTTTCAGTGAACTGGTATACTTACTACAATTGCTGTAATGGTCAGGTATTATGCTTTCGGCGTCTGTCTATCTGTCTGTCTGGCACAAAATTTGTATCGGTGTTATCCTCTAAAAGCGAAGACTGAGTTTAAGCCAAGCTTTTAATAAAGCTTCTGTAACATCCCAAATGAAATATTACTTAGTATTCAAAAATGCAGGTAGTACGTTGTTGGTTATAAGAAAATGTTACAGTACATCGCAGGCGATGTAAATAATGTAGTGTAAGGGCAAGATTCTTTGTATTCTGTATTTTCATTTGGATATTTCTTTCAGAGATTTAAGATGTTAAAAATCACACAAAAACTTTACATTTCATGAATTATAAGTCAGATAAAACTTGTCAAACCTTCAGTAGCTTGAATCTATGAACATGTACACATCAGTGAATTCTTTTCTACGTATCCTTAAGTGAACGGGAAGTTAAATAATGTGTCTGCTGTGTGTTTCCTGTATAATCCTATATAAACACAATATACTCTGTGATCAGGAGGGCAGCCCAGGTGACAGGCAAGGGACATGGTCGTCCCACTCCCGTTAAAACTCAATTATCATTGTTAAAAGCTAGGCTGAAGTAAATTTATAATCAAGAACTTGTGTTTATAGAGTTGTTAACAGAACTGTTTTAAAAGACTAATTGAACATTGAACATATCTTTGAAATTCGACTGAACATTCATAAGTAACTGTGCATTGCTCTTCTTAAGAAATAAAAATGTTAGAACTGTCATAATGGTGTTGTTTTTAAAGACAAACTTCAGGTACACAAAGGGTTACGTTACAATAAGATGTAAATATTTCAGTACTTTGGTACAATGCCTGTATCAGTACATATTCTATAAGCAGATCTTCCAAAGGATAGAACGCAACAAAGCAAACAAATACAGCCTTGCAAAACTTTTTTTAAACATGTTCATTCAAACACGTTGTCGTGTACTTATTATATTGATTTGCCTCATGATGGCAGTCGTATTATTACTCACATATTCCTTTTCATAAACTGGTTGAACTTTATAATATAATCGATTAAAAGTAGGCTAGATATTTTAATAACCAATGAGGTATAACATTTCATCCGAGTATTGCGTTAAGGTATTGGACCTCTAATGGTAATGTTTAAAAATGGCATTTGTTTGGTATATTCTTAAAGTTGGCCGTGTTTCGCACTGTGTTGCAATTTTTAAACAACTTTTATCGTGCCGTTTTTTATAAATTTTGTATAATTTATGGTATTTCCTCAAGCTCAAGTAGAGACAAATTTCAGGTGATGTCCACTGTCCACAAAGTTTGCAGAGAATTCATTACAACATTCATTTTGATAAAAGAAACATCAAACTATTAGTAAGCAATTATAAAACACAAATTACTACTGTCAATATCATTTTTTCTAGGGTGCCTCAAGTAAACGGATTTAATGAGACAGAAATCTCAACATTAAATTAAGGTTGAGTCCCCTGGGACTGTTTTAAATTTTGCTCACTTCATTCAAGAATAACCTAGAGGCAAAAGTAAAACCTACCTACATTTCTTCATCAATATGTAATCTAAGGAGTAAAGGCGAGATAGAGAACTTTTACCGCATGCAACTTAGTATTTTTAAAGATGTCTAACTCTGTCCCCTTCTGTTTCAGAGGTAAACTCACTTTGAACTGCAAGTAATCGCTTATCAAGTGAAAAATTCCACTTTTGTACAATAAATCAATAATAAGTCTTGAAACTAGAAAAAAGGAAAATAAGGGAAAATGGTCCCAGTGGGGCTTGAACTTACGCCCCTCTGAACAGTTTAAGTCAAAGTAGGTTTATGATAGGAACTGAATACTCTTCAAAAGTAGGTATACACTATTACGGGTCTAATACCTTAATATTATTTTAATGAGTTATTATGCCATTTATTAAAGTTCCGAATGGACCTCCAAAATACTGATTTAATGAACGGCTTTTGCACAACCTCAAGTAAAAATGTTTTATAAGTGTTGAACGAGGCATATGCATAGTCATACAAAATTAAAAAAGATATTATTATATATGTTATCAGTCTCTATGTACTGGTGCATTTTCACTATATATATATGTGTGTGTGTGTGTGTGTGTGTGTGTGTGTGTGAGTGCTGATTTATGCGCAGAGATGTATATTTATTTTTAGTCCCCTACTGGTTGAAAACCAGTTTCGGGGACTATAGGAATGCGCTTTTCCATCATTCCGTCCGTCCGTTCGCAATTTCGTGTCCGGTCCATAACTCTGTCATCCATAAAGGGATTATAATATTACTTGGCAAAAATGTTCCCCATGATGAGACGACGTGTCGTGCGCAAAACCCGGACCCCTAGCTCAAAGATCAAGGTCACGATTGGAAGTCAAAAGTCAACAGGGCTTTTTTCCTGTCCGGTCCATAACTCTCCCATCCTTGAAGGGATTTTAGTATTACTTGGCACAAATGTTTCCCATGATGAGTTGACGTGTCATGCGCAAATCCTGGACCCCTAGCTCAAAGGTCAAGGTCGAAATTGGAGGTCAAGGGTCAACAGGGCTTTTTTCCAGTCCGGTCCATAACTCTGCCATCCATGAAGGGATTTTAATATTACTTAGCACAAATGTATCTCATAATAAGACAATGTGTCATGCACAACTTTCAGACCCCTAGCTCAAAGGTCAAGGTCACACTTAGCAGTCAAATGTTAACATAGCATGAACAGGGTCTGTTTCGTGTCCGGTCCATAACTCTGACATTCATTAAGGGATTTTAATATCACTCGGCACAAGTGTTCCCCTGATAAGACGACGTGTCATATGCAAATCCCGGACCCCTAGCTCAAAGGTCAAGTTCACAATTGGGGGGTCAAAGGTCAACAGAGTTTTTTTCCTGTCCCGTCCATAACTCTGCCATCCATGAAGGGATTTTAATATTACTTGGCACAAATGTTTCCCATGATGAGACAACATGTCTTGTGCAAAGTCCAGACCCTTAGCTCAAAGGTCAAGGACACAATTGGAGGTCAAAGGTCAATAAGGCTTTTTTCCTGTCCGATCCAGAACTCTGTCATCCATCAAGGGATTACAATATTACTTGGCATAAATGTTTCCCATGATGAGACGACGTGTCTTGCGCAACACCCAGTACCCTAGCTTAAAGGTCAAGGTCACACTTTGAGATCAAAGGTCAAGAGGATTTTTTTCCTGTCCGGTCTATAACTTTGTCATGCAAAACAGGATTTAGATATTAGTTGGCACAAATATTCCCCTGGATGAGACAACATGTCATGCGCAAAACCCAGGCCCAAGGTCTAATGTCAAGGTCACACTTAGAGACCAAAGGTCAGACACAAGAATGACTTTGTCTGGAGCATATCTTCTTCATGCATAGAGGGATTGTGATGTAACTTTGCACAAATGTTCACCAACATAAGACGGATTGTCGTGCGCAAGAACCAGGTCCTAGTTCTAAGGTCAAGGTCATATTTAGAGGTCAAAGGTCAAATTCAAGAATGACTTTGTATGGAGCATTTTTCTTCATGCATGGAGGGATTTTGATGACACTTGGACCAAATGTTCACCATCATGAGGCACCCTTGTTTTTAGAATTACGTCCCTTTGTTATTACTATAAATAGATTTTATTGTAACTTTTTTATTACTGGCGGTAGTGAAAAATCGAGACCACTTTTCTGTGGTACAACATGCCTGTTACATCCAATTTTAGGTGTATTTTGACCTATCTCTACCTGGTAAAGAATTCCTTGTGGACTTATATTTTAAAGATTTTTTTTTTAGGATTAATTTCCCTTTGTTGTTACTATAAATAACTTATTTGATAACATTTTTTTAATCAGCCAAAACGATTCAGTATGAAAACAACTGTGGGTTTTTATATATGTACATTTTAATCCAAGTGTGTTGTTATAACATATTGTATATATAGTACAATATTGTTTATACATCATTGACAGATATCAGTTCATTATGTTATTCTGCAGTAGAGAAAATTAGGTGCCTTCCAGTAGGGGACTTTGTATTGCATAGCAATACTTCATTCACTTGTTCTGAAAAAAAACTTGCTATGCCTTGACAATGCTGAAAGGTTATCATTATTATAATTCAGAAATTATAAAATAGGTAGCTGTTTTCGTTTCGTCACTTTCCATCTGAAGTTTTACGCGTGAAAAGTTCATATAGATTGGTAGAAAAAGGGTGAAAACACGGCACCACTGCATTTATATAGATAATATAAATCAATATCCAAAGGGACGCGAAAGCTAGCCAAACATACGCGGGGGTCTCCGTGGCCGAATGGTTAAGGTCGCTGACTTCAAATCACTTGCCTCTCACCGATGTGGGTTCGAACCTAAGTCGAGGCGTTGAATTCTTCATGCGAGGTACCCGGTCGTGATGAAATAATGCACGGAGAGGCACCTGGGGTCTTCCTCCACCATCAAAGCTGGAAAGTCGCCATATGACCTATAATTGTGTCGGTTCGACGTTAAACCCAACCCAAAAAAAAATACGAGACTAATCAGCGATCGTATGTAGTCAATTCTGTTACGCACGATATGGTGAAAGTTTTACACTTTACCTGTCTGACAAATATGCAGAATAAACACAAACTTTAATTGGTTTATTTCCAGATATCATTGAAATAAATTGATTTATATTTATCATGCAGTGTCTTCGTATGCTATTTATGTTTTATGCAATCAAACTCAAAATGACTGTACATAACAACAATCAAACTACTTATGCTAATAATGTGAAAAAATATTACTTTTTTATGTTATTTGTTGCTCTTTGTGTACTAAAGTAGATATTTGTATTACCTTATTTTCAGGTACATGCACAAGTGACGAGCTCATTACAAAAGTGTGTAGAAGAGACACTCCGAGTTTCGAAGATGTTATCAGTCTCTATGTACTGGTGCATTTTCATTCAGACTCTTCTGGCACTGATAAAGGATTTTCGTTGGAGTATTTCATTGCTTAATTTAAAAGAAAAGGCTGAGCAGAGTATTTAACATTGGAAAACAAACATTGACGCGGGACCACTAAAAACTCTAGAGTAAATTCAATGTAGAGAAAATAATTTAAAGTCGTAATGACTTCTTGTAAATCTTCGGGTGCAGGCTATCTCGTACCCCACCCTAGTTACATACCGGCTCCTTCGTTTGGACGAGGTGTATAAATAACTTATAGACCGTTTAAGTGGTCTATAATGATTACCACATCTGTCCTACTTTTATTGTTTACAATACATCTGAAATATTTGAAGTCCATGCATAACATTAAAGTCTGTTATAAATACGTATCTTAAAATCTGTCCTAGACTTTGTGGTAGAAGTCTAACATTAAGTGATATAGGTTCATAATTCTTTTGTATAAAATGTAGCTGCTACATTTTCCGATATTATTGATCAATCCAATTTCCATAAAATGCTTTCGTTAAAATTTGTCGGAGGTTTGAATTTGAATATTGCGGTATATACGAGCATGTTTTATTGATGCTATTGTTATTTATTACCTTCCTTTATGGCTCTAACTATAACAGTTCATGTGCAATATTAAAAGTAGTGCGTTTCTAACCATGAAATTATGCGTAACATCTCTTTGAAAAGCTGTTTTATATGTTTTAAGATAACACTTTAAAGCATTATGGACCTATAACCAGACCCTGTGACTTATCTGAAAGTTAAAAAATAATTCACGGTATATGACTTGAATATTAAGACATGGAGAAATGAGTAAGTGGCCGGGTAGCTCAGTTGATAGAGCATCGTACCGATGTTCCGAAGCCTTGGTTCGAGTCCCGGTCTGGATGCTCTTTTTCCCTATTTTACTTTTATTCTGTTTCATGTTGCTATAGCTTATGACTGCCTTTCTTTACTTACAGGACACCCTGCATTCCTACAATAATGGAATTAATTATATAAAGAATACAAAGAACCCAATTTTGTGACAATCCCAGATTTATTTGCTCTACAAGAAGCTTCATCTCAGTCAGATATGCTTCGTAAAACAGGACCATTTATTTAACAGAAATAATAATCATGACAAATGATAAAGTCGCAAAATCTATAAACACCACAAATTCCTCAGAAATCAGTATTATTTCAATGGCAATTTTCCATACAATTTAAACAGGACCTACACTTTAAACATGCTTTAAAGATAGCAATCAAATCACATTAATGCATGTGTATAGGTAGGCGTGGCAATTATAATAAAAGGTAAAGGTAAAGGTCTTGTTTATTATAGTGTCACCCCTATTGAAAAGGCAAGCCAATTTGGTTTATGAGACACCTTTATTTGCGCACCAATAACCTCCCAACTCCTACCACTAAGCCAGGCGCCAGGTGGATAGAAGTCGGTAACCATTCATTTAACTATCTCGCGGCTCACGAACCGGCCTTTTCGGAACGAGTCCCATGACAAACATCCCCCGGACGAACACTCCCCATGGGGCTCGAAGCTTCGACCTCCCGATCCCGAGGCGAACGCCTTAACCACTGGGCCACGGTGACCGGTTATAATAAGTGTCCCTTGCCGCTGTATCCATGAATCACATAACAGCAAGTTGTATATAATGAAAGGAATGAACTAGCACGCAGAAAAGTGCTATTCAAATATTCTAAATTAAATGTAAACACAAGTCACCGCATCTGAACGTTTAAACGAAGTACATGTATAGATAATTATCCCCCGCCGATGAAATCGGGAGTGGGGTATTGAAATGGCGTTTTCCGTAGGTGAGTGCGTGCGTCCATGCGTCAGTCCGTACGTCCGTCCGCAGCCATTTCTCAGTAACTAGCAGGTAGAATTTCATGAAATTTGAAATAAACATGAACCTACATACATATGCCCGTCAAGTTTTTGTTTAGATTGGTCAATTTCCCTTAGAGTTCTTGCCCTTGGTTTAATGATTAATGCCCCAAAAATGTTCGTGCGCAGCCATTTCTCAGTAACGAGCAAGTAGAATTTCATGAAACTTGAAATAAACATGCACCAGCATACTGCGATGATGCCCGTCAATGTTTTTTATTTATTTATTTTTTATTTATTTATTTTTGTTTTGATTGGTCTATTTTCCTTAGAGTTATTACCCTTGATTTAATGAAAAATCCACGTCTGCAGCCATTTCTCAGTAAGAAGCCGGTAAAATTTTACGAAACTTGAATTAAATATGAACCAACATACTTCGATGATGCCTGCCACTTTTTTTAATTGGTCAATTTTCCTTAGAGTTATTGCCCTTTAATTGTTTACAAATCTACAGATTTGTACATAACAAACCAATCAATTTCATTAAACTTCTTCCATTCTTTTCCATGAACATTTATTATAAACATGTGAAGTTGTGTACCCACACTTGGTCACCACCTTGCCTTGGTCACACCCCCCTCCTCCCCCCAAGAAATATCATTCTTTTTTATTTATTTTTTTCAAACCTTCCATAAATATTTATCAACATGCAAAGTTGTACTGTTCCCCCACCTCACACCTCCATCCCGCTGAGTCATGCCCACCAACCCGATCATGCATACCCCCTCTACAACCACCACCCATTTCTTTTTTTTTTTTTTTTTTTTTTTTTCATGTTTAATTTTCCATCAATATCTATAATCAACATGTGATGTTTTGTACCCGGTCACCCCCGCTGCCCCCACCCCTCAACCAGAAAAAAAGACATTCATTTTCTGTTAAATTGATTTTGACTATTGAAATTATTTGCTTCTTAGTAAGATCCTTAACTTCTTGCCCGATATAATTTTTTGCCATTTCTCACCAGAAAACCCTTTCGGCGGGGGATACCAATTCTTCGAATTTGCTTGTTTTATTTTAGCTGAGCACAACCACACTCATGCATCAAACATCATCACAATCCGACAATTCTACATACAAAATTTTATTCAGAATTTAATTTAACAGTTCTTTTTGCTGTAAAGACGTTTTTAAAAATTTATTTACATCCTTGAAAAAATTATTTAAAGATGTATCATGCTTGAAACAAAATTTTATGCTCTTTTACTAGAATATTTTCACCTTAAAATTATTTTAAAGTAGCTGTTTTATTTTTAAGGTAGCAGTCCTGAGGCAGCGATATGTATATATTCTTAAGGTAAAATTTTATAGAAAACGAAAATAAAGTAAAGGTAAGGTGGCATACATCCTTAGTCAGCACTAAAGACACTACCTTTTCGGTCTAGCCACTGATGAAACAACCAAAGCCTTTGTGACATTATACATTCCTTGTGAAAATGTACTGGTGCCTTTAAACATGCTTTAAAAATAACAATTTTTATGTTGTTGGAATTGTTGGGAGATTTCTCGTTTTCAAAGCAAATTAATGCTTACATTTTTATGCATCATAACATTATCATATAATTATATTCCACTGCACAAAGTTGTATCGGTATTTCATTTGTGTTAATTAGTCAGTGTCCTGGATTCTATACTACATGTAGTTTTAACTTTACCTTTCGAATAACTGGCAACTTATGCACATGAATCAGAATGACTTTAAACGTTACTTTTTTCGCCGAATCGTTCCCATGCCACAAAGAACTAAGGTCTCTACAAACTTTTAATTAGAAGTGTCGAGCTCACTTTTTATATCATCTAAATATTTGGCAAAAACTTCACATCAAAACAGATTTGATTTTATAGCTATATTGTCAAGGATCATAATGTTGATAAATGCTGAGATTTACAGTTCTACTTCTTATAACTTAAATGCCTTTTAAAGACGTGTTTCCCAGAATTTTATACATGTACATAATTCAACATTTATATTCATTCATAATGTTAAGTAGTGTATGCTTTCAGTGATGCTTAAATAAGCTATTTTTATGTACCTTGGTGTGTAAAATAGTGTGAAATCTATTAAATAAATTTTCCTCTAATAGTTGAGTTACTGTGTTGTTTTCAGTTTCTTGACGATCGGAATACTGCCTAGATAAATCAAAGCTTTTTAACTCCAATGAGCACAAAGTGCTCGGGTTGAGCTATTGAGATCGCTCACCGTCCGGCGTCCGTCTGTCCACATTTTTCTTTAAGGTATTAGGCCCATAATAGAGTACCTCCTTCTTGAAGAGTATTCAATTCCTACCATAAACCTACTTTGACAGCAATTTTCAGGGGGGCGTAGGTTCAAGCCCTACTGGGACCAAATTTTTTTTTCCTTGTTTTCCTTTTATCTTGTAAGTTTTTACTTCTTTCAAGACTTGTTATTGATTTATTGTACAAAAATGGAAAAAAAATCATTTGATATGCGATTTCTTGCTGTTAAAAGTGAATTTACCTCTAAAACAGAATGGGTAGAGTTAGACATCTTTAAAAATACTGAGTTACATGCGGTAAAAGTTCTCTATTTTTCCTTCATTCTTTAGATTACATATTGTGGAAGAAATGTAGGTAGGTTTTACTTCTGCCCCAAGGTTATTTTTGAATGAAGTGAGCAAAATTCAAAACAGACCCGCAGGATTCGACCATAATTTTTCGATATTAGAGTTGGAATTCTGTCTGATTAAATCCGTTTACTCGAGGCACCCTAGAAAAAATGATATTGACAGTTTTTATTTTAAGTTTTATGATTGTTTACCAATAGTTTGATGTTTCTTTCATAAAAAATAATGGAATAATAAATTCTCTGAAAACGTTTTGGATAAAGGCCACCACTTTGAAATTTGTCTCTACTTGAGCTTTAGGAAATACCATAAATTAGACAAAATTTATAAAAAACGGCACGGTAAAAGTTTTTAAAAATTTGCATATAAGTGCGAAGCATGGTCAACTGTAAGAATATACCAAGCAAATGCCATTTATTAAACATTACTATTAGGGGCCTAATACCTTAAACACCATCTCCTCTGAAACCATTTGGTGGAAGTTGATGAAACTTGGCCTAGAAGTTTCTTAGTTGGTCCACTTCCAAAGTTATTTAAAGAATTGAACTCCACACAGAAGTCTGGTTGCCATGGCAACCGAAAGGAAAACTTTCAAAAATCTTCATTTACAAAACCGCAAAGTGTAGAACTACGATATTTAGCATGTGACATCATCTAATAGTCCTCTATGAAGATTGTTCAAATTATGTCTTTGGTATGAAAAAAGAGGCCCCGCCCCGAGGATCCAACGTTTTACATAGACTTATATAGAAAAACACTTCTTGTCTGAAACCACATTACCCAGGCCTTTGATATTTAGTATGTAGCATTACCTTGTGGTCCACTATCACGGTTGTTCAAATTTTTACCCTGGGGTGAAAAGAGCGTCGGCCGGGGGATGCCAGGTTTTACAGAGACCAACATAGGTGAAAGATTTAAATATCATCTTGTCTGAAACTGCAAGACCTGCGATTTTGATATTTGGTATGTTGTATTGCCTAGCTGTCCTCTACCAAATTAGTTCAAATTATGCCACTTTGGTGAAAAGAGGCCCCATCCAGGGGATCCCAAGTTTTACATAGACTTATATAGGACAAAAAGTTTAAAAATCTTCTTGCGTGAAATTGCAATGCCTAGGTTTTTGATATTTGGTATGTTGCATTCCCTAGTGGCTCTCTACCAAAATTATTCAAACTTTGCCCCTGGGGTTAGAAGAGACCACACCCAGGGGTCCCAAAATTTACATAAACTTATATAGGAAAAAAATTCTTGTCTGAAAGTTCAAGACCGAGGACTTTGATATTGGGTATGTAGCATTGTATTGTGGTTCTTTAACAAGATTGTTCAAATTATGCCCCTGGGGTGAAATGAGACCCGCCCCGTGGGTCACTTGTATATGAGTTACCGATATATAGGACAAAATACTTCAAAAATTATCTGATGATATTTCTAGACTGTTTAATTATGATTACCTGACTACCCAGGGTAATTATGGGTCACTTGACTGTGACCTTGACCTACTGACCTACTTTCTTGTATTTTAAGATACAGCCTTGAAATTTGGATGACGTATACAGTTTTGCACACCGATCTTAACACTGACTTTCAGTGGCCATGAATGTGACCTACTGACCTACTATATTAATATTTTAGGATCAGTTTGACATTTGAAACTTGTAGCTCATTCTCTCAGGTAAGCGATCCAGGGTCATCATGACACTCTTGTTATGTTATTTTGCTGGGAAAATGTATTTATTAATACATAAATTGGATATGTATACATGTAGTAAAGATAAAGTGAGAGACCGAATGCCATTCATGTTAGATTGGTAGAGTGACAAATACAGTATAATGCAAGAAAATAGCTATTGTTATACTGACTCCTGCCGCGACAACCAAACTAGATCTCCACAAAACAACCAGATGCTCTGACGTAATATGTTCCCCATGATCAGACAATGTGACATATGCAAAGTCCAGATCCCTAGTTTAAAAGTCAACGTCACAATTAGAGGACAATGGTCAACAGTGCTTTTTCCCTGTCCGGTCTCTGCCATCCATGAATGGATTTTAATATTTCTTAACACAAACGAAGGGTCCGTGCAAAAAGGTACCTAGCTAAAATGAAGTCGGGACATTTGTGGCACAAAAAAAAGAACATTCCCCACCTGATTAACTCCTAACAGCAGCGTATTTTTCTGTTTAAAAGTAAAAAAAATGGTATTTCATGTATGAAACATCGGGTCTAACTCCAGAATGAGTTGACATAAAGAGTTCAGTGTTTTTATGGGTGCTTCCGGTAATAAAACGAACACAAGTCTTATGTAAATGGACTACATAAATAAATTTAAAAGTCATCAGGTATGTGACGTTAATATATTTTATTGATATATTTAGACAAAACTGATGCGCAAGTCAGCAATATTCATTTTACAAATATGTATCATACAAACATTTATCAATGTGATAGGATTTAGGGATAAGCTAAAAGCTTGTATTAGAACCAAGATTTTTTGTTATAAAATAATAATAGTGCAAAATACACGAAACTTGGTTATACGACTGTTTGAATAGTATACAATCTATAGCAAAGCTGCAATAATTTTTCAAAATATAACACTTCTCTGCAACGTTACAAAAATGCGGGTTTTTTCCCCTACATTTTTACAAAATGGAGATAGGTACCTTTTTGCACGGACCCCTTCATATGTACCCCATAATAAGACGATATTTTATACCCCAAGTTTGAAGGTCAAGGTCACACTTGGCAGTGAAATGTTATCATGGCATGAACAGGGCCTGTTTCGTGTCCGGTCCAGTCTTCTGTCATCCATCAAGGGATTACAATATTTATTGGCATAAATGTTCCCCGTTATCAGACAAAATGTTATGCGGAACACACAGAACCCTAACTTAAAGGTCAAGGTCACACAAGGAGATCGAAGTTCAATAGAGTTTTTCCTGTCCGGTCCATAATTTTGTCATGCAAAACAAGATTTAAATATCAATTGGTACAAATATTCTCCTGGAGGAGACAACGTGTCATACGTAAAACCCAGACCCTTAGCTGAAAGGTCAAGATCACATTTGGAAGTCAAAAGCCAAAAGGGCTTTTTTTCCCTGTCCGGTTTGTAACTCGACAATATTTAAAGGGATCTTAATATAACTTACCACAAATGTACCTCGTGAAAAGACAATGTGTCACCCAGACATCTAACTCTAAGGTCTAAGCCATACTTAAAGGTCAAAGGACGATAGGTTTTTTATGTATGATCAATTACTCTGTCATCCATGAAGGGATTTTGATATTACTTACCACATATGTTTTCCATAATGAGACAATTTGTTATACGCAACCCCTCATTTCTAACTCAAAGGTCAAGGTCACTGCTAGAGGTCAAAGGTCAGATGATTTTTTTTTTATCCATAACCATGTCGACATCAATTAAGGGATATTAATATTACTTGACACAAAATGTTCCCCATAATGAGACAATGAGTCATGTGCAATACCCAAACCCCAGCTATTAAGGTCAAGGTCACACCTGAAGGTCAAAAGTCAACATTGATCTTTTCTTGTCCTGTCTGTAAAATATTTTTATATAAGCTCATGTGTCGTTTGCAACCAATTAAAAAGAAATTTTGGTGTATTTTCTGAAGAATTACTTTCCTTTAATTTGATGCTTTACTACGTTTTTCTCGTATTTTTCCACCAATTGTAAAATGAAATGCTACCAAATTGAAGCTACCGAACCAATTTACTCGTGACATTGTAAACTGGACGAAAGGACTGAAATTCGTAGCTATATTAAATGTCGCATTAGGTTTGATATAGATTCAAAGCAGATATTTGATGAACTGTTTGGAATATGTGGACCTAAGGCCATTTCAATGCACACAGTTTTAGGTGGGTTAAAGCTTTTAAAGCTGGGAAAATATCTATCGGAGATGATACTCGTTCTGGTAGGCCTAAAGCCTCTGTGACCAAGCAAACATCGCTGCTGTAAAAGCCGTGGCCGAACAGGATGCGCGATTGTCAGTGAAAAAATAGTGAGTTGTACTTGCATATCAGAGGGCAATGTTCAAACAATTCTGGAAAAGCGCTTGAACCTTAGAAATGTTTGTGCTGGGTGGGTACCTCATTTTCTCACTGAGGAGAGGAGCAAAAGAAACAACGCCTTAAATGTGTCATAGAACTTTTGAAAACATACAAGGGCTGTGATAGTCGGGTCATTTCTAACTTTCTAACAGGTGACGAAACATGAGTGCACATGTTTGACCCACAGAGAAGGGCTTATAATAAGCAATGGAAGAGGAAAAAAACACCCCTGTAATGCCAAGAGAACTATAAGTTCGAAAAAGATGTTGTATGCAATTTTCTTCCATTTTAGCGGGCCAGTCTTTCAAAAGCCTTGTTCATCTGGTTAGAAAATCACTGGACGATTCTACAAGAACTCTGTACTGAAGAAAGTGAAAATGTTTTACAATAAGAAGGATGATCAGGAGACCATCTTATACACGACAACGCCTCCTTCCACACGTACGAGGTTGTTAATCTGTTTTGACTTCTGAAAAAGTCAAAGTTGTAAACCATCCGCCTCATGTTTACACCAGATATTCATGAATTTGATCGGATTGTTTGTCTTTATAAAATCTAGGTCAAAATTGAATATAGGTCATCTGTATTCAAAAACTAGGCTACCCGGTCAAATCAAAGAAAAAACTTGTGCATGCAGAAGGTGTTGCATTTTTCACTGGATATTGGATCAGAAATATTGTTTTGATTCTTAAGGTTCGATCTCTAGTATTTATCTGGGGTCTAAACTAGTTCACCCTGTCAATTCAAGGAAAATCTTTGTGTATGCATTAGGGACTGCATTTTACTGGATATTCATGAAATCTGAATGGTTGTCTTGATGAAGCCTAGGTCAAGTTCGAATATGGGTCATCTTGGGTAAAAATCTAGGTCACCCAGTCAAGTTGAAGAAATACCTTGTGCATGATGAGCCCTTTTGCTTTTCAGGTTCATATCTCAAGGTCGGTCACCCGGGTCTAAATATTGAAAACAGTTTCCATAGCATTTGTTGAGAAACATTTAACCTACACCCATATAACCTAGTGGGGTGATCGGCTAGATATTCCCTTTTGCTTTTAAGATAAATAGGTTAAAGTTTAAGGATACAGCAACGGGATTCCTCTATTTCCTAATTAAAATATACTAAAAACAATAGAGAACAGTTTCTTAATATAAGTCACATTTTAGTAAAATTATTCCTCAAGTGAGCGACCTAGGACTATTTGGTCCTCTTGTTTATATTTAAGAATGTTATTAACAATCAACAACTGTAGATTTTTGTATATATAAATTTTAATCCAAGTGTTGTTTTATAACATATTGTATAATAGTGAAATATTGTTTAGACATTATTGACAGATATCAGATCATTATGCTATACTGCAATAGAAAAAAACTAGGTGCCTACCAGTAGGAGACTGTATTGCATGGCGTATTTAACACGAGTGCCATTGTGATATTAGAAATTTCGCTGAAATGATAAAACAAAGTAACAACATTAACAATGCTGGGAAGGGGAGGGAAGCCATACTTATAAAACATCTTAATGAAAAAGTAGCGAATGTTGTAAAGTTTTTTTTCATATCGTGGACGATAAGGTCGAATGTTTGGAACTAAATGCTTCTCATGAACATACACGATCAAACCGAGTCTGCAATTTGCATTGCTGCCTTGTTCTCCGTGCTTCCGAGGGACCTACTTTTCAGATTTTATTTATGAATAAGGGCTTTGACATGTGTGACTTGTTTCGTTTCGCCGGGCCCTAAATGGTATTCCTATTCTTGCTGTGTCTTCTTCAAATGCATTGAGTTCTTGTGTTTATGGCTCATTAGGGAGGTTATTTCTTCTTCTGCGACAAGGCATGGGTCTATCAAAACTTTTACAGATATGCTATTTACAAACGCCTTAAGGTGCTGAGTCATGATAATAAGAGTAAAATCATAAAACGTTTTACCAAAAGAGACTCTGAACAATTTTGAAGCACATCGAATGTTCACCGCATCCCCTCACCCATCCGCCTACACTGTCCTCCGTAGAAACCTTTTATTTGGAGGTTAAATGTACATGTTGAACACATAGATCTTTGTTATTACATCCAAACTTGAGATATGATCTAACTGAAAGCAATTTCTGCAATGCAAATAAAATAAATAAAAAATCTAAGAATTCCTTTTCTTTTGTCTCACTAAACAAATCTGATACATGACTTAAGGCATCATTACATCATATGGTACATGTGCCCATAGATAGTCTTTGCTTTATATTATAAAACTCAGAACTGAAGTGATAATTCCAGACTGGCTTTGAATATTGTTCTCTCAAACGAATCAAATTAAAATAAGTTTGCCTGTAAGCATCCTCATGTAGACGCATTTAACATTTGCCTTCTTCAGCAGGGCCTGTTAGGTATAAAATATGGACAGCTTGATTGACTTGAAACATCTTCTTGATTTAGGAATTGCCAATTATTATATATTTTTATGGGCAGCAGGTAGCATAATTGACAGGTTCGATTCCACGTGTCATGCAAAATTGCTCTCTTTGATAAAAACAACCACTCCTCTGTGTGTATTAAATTCATAACAAATGGGACATAAAAAAGGAACAAGGAATAAAATTATATTCTTTAAATATCAAAAGAAATCAACTGGTTCTACTTTAAGGGTCGGTTTTTGGTATTTATTTGCGTAATATCATTCCTAAGTACATATTTTACCACCCTGTCTGTTATCACTTCGTTTCGCACCCGGAGTGAAGGTCGCATTCAAGTATATATATATATATACTTATTTATTTCTATCTCATCTATTTTCTTTAATATTTGTTTTACATCATTTTGAAAATAAAAGTAGCAAGAAAATACACCTAGCGAGGGAATGTTAAGGACAATATTTTGTTGTGACCTTTGTTGTGTTTTTTTCTTTTTTTCGTGTGTCCTTAACCTATGACCGTGTTCTCAATAATAAATGTATTAATCAACTTGTCTATACGTTTCCTATTTATTAGGAAGAATTGACACCATGACCGATATGACAGGAAATCGACATCAGGGGAGACAAGAGATATATGGTAGGTAAGCAGGCCGATACTGTGATGAAGATTTTTATTGCCTCCGGGTATTGTCATCTAGATGATTGGCCTGTTTTTTGTTGTTGATTTCTTTTTCAATTCAAATATAATAGAGAGAATATTGCATAAGAAATTAAACAAGTTAAACTGGCTGACGTCAGACTTTTCTTTGAAAAAAATAAAACAAGTTTTTGACCAAACGAATCATAGTATTTAAACATGTTACTTTGTATCAATAAAATATTCCTTTTATCGTCAACATTGTGTACCAAACAATACACGTAGTTCTTATTTAAGAGGAAAAAAATTGAGGAAATTAATATATATTATTATTATAACTATAATAAAGTTTCGCTATATAGCTCATTTTTACATAGAAAAAAAAGTTGTATTCTTTATAAACAAAACTACTGCATTTGTTCATATTTCTAACACATTTACATTGTATAAAACAAAAATTATATGTTTGAAAATAACATTATTTACTCATCAAACACTCGAAAGTGCGTATTAATCTCGAAGAATATTGAGCGTGACATTACAGTATCAGTGTTAGTACATACATTTCATATGTATTGCTTAACTAAGATATTTTGGACATAGACTGCTTCAGTAAATCATACAGCTCTTCCTTTTCTCCGTGTTTTGTTGTTATTCTTAACTCCTGCAATTTGCGTCTGATATCATTTATTCTTCTCATCTAAGAGTATTAGAATCCATATTGAAATTAAATTAATCGAATATAAGGATGCGTTTGCAAAACAAAATCAAAGCGAGGATTATCACTCTGTCAAATTGGCCATTTTCGTTTTAGCAATCAGCGTAGTACATGTATTTTGCCATACAGAAGCACACATTACAGATATATATACGAATACGAATTTATTAAGCATAAAACATATTACAATGTTTATATCCAATATAACTATACAATGCAGTAAGAAAATGAATATTTAACATATTCTGAAGAACACATTAGTCATCTGGAACATTACGGATAGAAATCATTTTCAAGGGCTCTCCTATCAGATAATGTTTCTTCTCTCAAGTAACACGTTTCTTAGTTGCAAAATATAAAAATTTAGAAAGAGTGCAAACAGTTTTCTTGGATTTTGACGACAGAAGATGACCCATTTTTGACACAGTCTGCCAATGACAATGACAATAAAGCAACTTGAAATACTTCTTTCTCAGATCTCTGTAATGTGGACAAACATGAAGAAAGTAGTATTCAGTATGTTTCGATTTGTTTCATATTACATGATTTGCATAACCTCTGTCCGTGAGGTATACGTTGTATTGTTGTTCCTCCCTGTTTAAATACAAAGACTATGCGAAGATGTTCTAAATCTAGCTTAAGTCATACTATTTCTATTAACTTGTACATGTACTAAATCGTAATAGTTTTCTAACTCAAAATTATGTTTGAATACTAGTACACAATATGTCTGTAATCGTACCGAGTTATTAATCTCAGTATATCATTTTTCCTAATTTGTTTCTATTATTCTTTGCTTGATAATATTTAGAGGTATTTTAATCTGCAACTGATAATCCAAAATCTACAGAAAAAATGACTTGACAAAATATCCTTTGTTGAAAATGACCAATTTTTGTTACAGGAAACCTGAGAAATAATAAGTGTTTAACAACAGAGTTATCATTTTGTTTAAGTATATTTGTCCAAAATCTAAACATATTGTCTTTACGGAAAACAGAAAGGGGAACACGACCTAATTCGCCATAAAGTAATGCTAGATTTGAGGATTATTTTACACCTAAAATTCTTCGTACAAACTTGATATGTATTAATTAATATCTGTGGCCTCGTGTATTCCCCGTGTTAAATTTAAAATGGACCCTCCCAAAGTATCAAACAAGTTACATTTCTGATAAATTCGTTAATCTATACGATGAAATACCGTAAAATACTTATGCAGTGCAAAAGACGCGTGTTGTGCAATTCGTTTTCGCATTATATACCAATTACAATATTTAAATAGGGTAATTCCAAGATACTTAAGGGACTCCACAATTTCAATAAAAGTATCATATATGAAAAAAGTCATGATGGTAATGTCTACCCTGTTCAAAGAGCATGGCTTTTGTTTTAGACATATTTATTTTCAATCCCCATTGTTGACAATAATGTCCTATATCACTTAGCATTGAGTGTAAAGATTCGGGGACTTTGCAAAAAGTATCTGGTCGTCTGCAAAATGGATTAAGAAAGTGTAAGCTCATTTGTGATTGTTTAAACAAAGTACCTCACCGCGCATCTCTTGTTCTGTTATTTCTCCGTCTAAATCTTCATCATCAAAATATTTCCGTCAAATGAAAAGTTATGATTTTCATCCGAATATTCTTCCCCAAACATTGACTGAAAATGGTTAGAAAGTTGTTCAACATTTAAAGTACTACCTTTGTCGTTATTCTTTTTTAATGAGTTCTAAATATTTTTTCCAGAAATTCCGAGCTTGGGTTTTTGCTAAATTTTGTTTTAACTAGTACGCACACTTTCAAAGGAAGGACGCGTTCCGTTTGTTATATGTCTATTAAAAGTATTTCAAGATTGTTTAAATTCTATTCTTGATTTTAAAAAAATCGCGTTGAACTATTTATTACTAATTGTTCCGTGTTTATTCGATAAATTTCCATTCCTCTGCGTACCAAATACTTCAAACGCGTTGTCAGACAAACAGACCAAACATGAGTAAATGTATGTACCACGTGATCAATAGGTTTGTTTGTCGCATTGCGGATTAGCTGTTGTTTAGCGTCATTATTATTCATAAGCTTTGTCCTGAACAAGGGTTTTTATGTACGAAAATAAATACAGTTATTAAAAGCAGACCATGGTTCATTCAATTATTGTGTCACGAATTAAATCTAAGAAAGAAAAAAAAACAATTTCATATAAACAGTGGTATTATTGGCAGTTTCATTTATTTAAAAGTGTGTTGTAGCATTATTCAAGAATGTAATTTAAAATACTATTTAATTATACTGTTGAAATTTGTTCTTTTGTGAATGATTTTGAAATTGATAGATTTTGCTGACAACTTTTTGTTACATCCTTTATCACTCATTAATTAATAAATTTACTTATTGACAAATGTTTTATTAAATTTTAAATTAAATTAATGGTATTTGTTGATGATTATATGTAATGCCTTTCTTAATCCGAAATTAATAAATTTGTCAAACAATAGCTTTTGCTGATAATAATTTGTTACACCTTTTATCATGCGTTAATAAATTACAGTAGAATATAATGGTTTCTGTTTTTTCCTGTCAAAAAGAGTTTAAATACGATTTGCTTAGATATAGAACTGACAAAATGTAATGTTAAATTATCATGAAAAACTATTATATTTTGCCAAACTCTGTGAAAACGAATAGTAAAAGGATGACTTACATTAAAAAGATAAAATAAAATGATATAGAAATGTATAATATTAGTTGTTTGTCTTTTAAGTGCCGTGTGGCGGCCATAAAATGTCTCTTTGTACATTTAATCAGGGCTGTTATATTTCGATCTTCCAAGATTGCGTACTATTTAGCTTCTAGGCTTGAACATTACGGCCTGTATGGTTTGAATACTCCCGCTTTCATAGCTTTGAATATTAAATAATCACCCCTTGGATATGGTGTCTACTTTTTAATTTTGTCGTATGGCAGTTACTGTGATATACATGCTCCATAACCTCAGATCGAGCTTCTGTCTAGATTCCAGTTTGTGTAGGTCTGACCATTGCTTTCTCGCTTAGGACATTTTAACTGGGTACCATACGCCGGTTTTCATGGAATAACACGCTAGTGTATCATTGAAGGTTCCATGGTTTGTATTTTTTTGTTTTTTTTTTTTTTTGGGGGGGGGGGGATATTTGTAACATATGTAAATGTTAAATTCTGTTCAACTCGAGGCTAGAGGACGTGGACGGTAGCATGCTTTACCACTACGTCTATGAACAGGCTCAATCAAACCGAGCCTGCAACATTTTCGTTTTTGTCGTGTTGAGCGACCTGTGGAGTTTCCGCTTTTTCTATTTCTTTATAAAAGTTATGGTTCTGACACCTCTTACCTGGGCCATTATTTTTTTTAAAGAAGGGTCTACTTCATTTTGAACTGGAACTCTTTTTTCCCTACTGCACACGTTGCTGCTTTTTCCTAAATTTTCTAATAGTCCCCTACTCAACAAAATTGCTGTCGAGATCAAAGAGGCATTAGAAGTTTGAGTAAAAGGGATTATTAAAATATTGAGGGGATTTTGACAACCCAATCATTTTTTTTGCCAAGGGGATTTTGACGGTTATTAATAAAACCCCGCCCGGCCCGGACCGGCCTAAACAACGGAAATAGCCGATTCCTATTGTACGGAAACCGCCGGAAACTTACGGACGGAAGGCTAATATAATTACGAATGATATCGTGTCGATATCATCTTACATTCTGTCACTTATGTATTTAGAAGATAAAGTCATTTGTTTATATTTCTATTCAAAGCTTTATAATCGTTCTTTTGTAGACCAATAGGCAATATTTCTAATTTAACTGGCACTATTTATAATCTATATATTTTTATGTGTAGTCAACAAGAACGATTGGCACATGTTTCTTCTTCTAATTTATAATTTTGATCATTCATATGTTTCAGTATAACTTTCATAGTGTTCCTTTGTTGTTGTTGTTTTTTTTCGTGGTCGAGTGGTCAGTGTTCCTGACTTGAAATCACTGTAACCCTTTACTGGGAGTAATGGATTGAGCCTTGCTACCTATCAAATCTCTTTATGTTAGAAAGTTTACAGTTTCTTACGGAGGACCTGAGTTTAGTTCTTCAGTTTCAATGGTTTGGTAAACTGAAAGGAGAAAAGTTGACCTAAACGCAAAACTTAACCAACAAATTTGATATTTTCTAAGTCCAAAAGGGGCCATAATTCTCGCAAAAAGCAGGATGGAGTTACGTTTCTTGCTGTTCAGCGTCAGCTTTTGATGGTGAACGTGTGTTGCAACTTTTGAAGCAATAGCTTTGATAGTTTAGGAGAAAAGCTGACCTAAACATAAAATTAACCAGGCAACGCCAACACTAACGTCGACGCCGATCAAGTCATGACATTCTTTTAAATCAAAGTACTGAAAGTACAGAAAGGCTGGCTACCACAAAACACTGAATGAAAACTGTGCAGGAAAGATGTTTGCAAAAACCTAGTTTATCGGACGTTAACATGGGTTCAAGAGAGTAAACTATAGTTTACGCTAGTTATCTTGTGTGTTCGCTCGAAAATTCATGTTAGTATTCGATAATCCTAGTTTTTCGACCAAGAATGTAATGACTGGATAATTTGATTGCCGAGAACCATTTTTTACGGACGTGAACCTATGTTTACGACCATGAACTTGGGTTTACGAGCGTGAACCTTAGTTTACGAACGTGAACCTAGGTTTACGTTCGAAAAACTTGGTTTCTCGAACAAAACTATGATTTTGGTCATTATCGTATGTTCACGAGCGTGAACCTATGTTTACGGTCGTAAACCCATGTTCACGGTCGTAAACGTAAGTTCTCGATCGTTAACATATGGCCACGTTCGTAAACTATGGTTTACACTCGTGAACCCTGGTTTACTCCTGTAAACATAGGTTCACGCTCATGAACTTGGAATAACGGCCGAAATTCAAAGTTCAATTGAAAAACCTAGTTAAAACCTGGGTTCACGGGCGTGTTTTCGCTCGAAATTATGGGTAAGTATTAAAACAAGAGGGCCATGAATGCCCTGTATCGCTCACCTGACCTTTTTGACATAAAGATCATCAAGAATAACATTCTGACCAAGTTTCATTAAGATATTGTCATAAATGTGGCCTCTTAAGTGTTATCAGCTTTTCCTTCGATTTGACCTAGTTTATGACCAGACATAACCCAGATTCGAACTTGACCTAAAGATCACCAAGAATAACATTCTGACTAAGTTTTGTGAAGATACAGTCATTAATGTGGCCTCTAAGGTGTTAACAAGCTTTTCCTTTGATTTGACCTAGTGACCTAGTTTTTGACCCCAACTGACCCAGATTTGAATTTGACTTATAAATCATCAAGATTAACATTCTGACCAAGTTTCATTAAGATATGGTCAGAAATGTGGCCTCTACAGTGTAAACTAGCTTTTCCTTTGATTTGACCTGGTGACCTAGTTTTTGATCCTACATGACCAAGATTCAAACTGAAACTGAAATCATCAAGATTAACATTCTGACTAAGTTTCATGAAGATACAGTCTTAAATCTGACCTCTACAGTGTTAACATGCTTTTCCTTTGATTTGACCTGGTGACCTAGTTTTTGACCTTGGATGACCCAGTATCAAATTCCTTCAAGACTTTATTGAGGGTAACATTCTGACCAAGTTTCATTAAGAATGGGCCGCAATTGTGACCTCTAGAGTGTTAACAAGCTTTTCCTTTCATTTGACCTGGTGACCTGATTTTTTGACCCAAGATGATCCAATATCAAACTCGTCCAAGATTTTATTGAAGGTAATATTCTGACCAAGTTTCATTTAGATTGGGCCAAAAATGTGACCTCTAGATTGTTAACAAGCTTTTCCTTCGATTTGACCTGGTTAACCAGTTTTTGACCCAAGATAACCCAATATCAAACTCGTCCAAGATTTTATTGAGGGTAACATTCTGACCAAGTTTCATTAAGATTGGGCTAAAATTGTGACCTCTAGATTGTTAACAAGCTTTTCCTTTGATTTGACCTGGTGACCTAGTTTTTGACTCCAGATGACCCAATATCAAATTTATTCAAGATTTTATTGAGGGTAACATTTTGGCCAAGTTTCATTAAGTTTGGGCCAAAATTGTGACCTCTTGAGTGTTAACAGTCAAATTGTTGACGACGGACGACTGACGAAGGACGGACGACGACGGACGACGGACACAGAGCGATCACTAAAGCTCACCTTTGAGCACTTTGTGCTCAGGTGAGCTAAAAACCTGGTTTTACGTTCAAAAACCCTAGTTTATCTATTGTTAATCTTAGTTTTTCGACCGTGAACCTGGGTTCACGTTATTATTGGACAACTGACGTGCCATAACCCTTTATATATGTTTCTAAAGAAGCGATAATAAACATTGAGGGACATAATATCAGATAAAATATAAAGGTAACAAACAACATCTATATTTCGATATTCAATCCCCCTTCCCCTCACACACACATCATGTATGAATGTATGAACACTGATCAGATGATGGGTCGATTTTCTTGTCGGTATGAGGGAAATTTTGGGCTCGAACGCCACTATAAACCGGACTGTTAATGATTATTGTCTAGTCATCATACGATGGTTAGGAAAATTGACGTACCCGTAATAATGTACTCCTTTTTTTTTGAACAGTATTCAATTCCTACCATGAGATTACTTAAACTAATTTTTCAAGATGGCGTAGGTTCAAGCCCCACTAGGACCAAACTTTGTTCATTATAAATCTTTTTTCAAGTAAGATAAACTGCTTTTTTTTCGTGTTTTTTTTCAAGACTTATAATCATTGATATGTGGTACAAAAGCGGAAATGTTTAATTTGATTAGCTATTTCTTGCTGTTTAAAATGAATTTAACCTGAAGGATGAATATTTAGACATCTTTGAAAATACTTAGTTACATTTGTAAAACCTTGATTTTGCATTCATCTTTAGTTTACAAAGTTTGGAAGAAATGTAGGTAGGTAGGTGGTTTTACTTCTGCCTTATGGTTCTTTATGAATGCAGAGAGCATGACCATAATTTTTAAGAGTTGGAGCTTAATTTCTGTCCGATTAAATCCTTTTACTCGAGGCTTCCCAGAAAAATTGGTATCGACAATTTTATTTTGTGTTTTATAACTGTTACGCAATACTTTGAGGTTTCATTTAGAAAAATATTTGGTAAAATGTATTCTCTGCGATCGTTTTGCGTAATGGCTATCACTTTGAAATTTGTCTCTGTTTCAGCTGGAGGCAAAAAGACATAATTCATACAAAATTAACAAAAACACGTAAGAAAAAAAAACAACAACGACACGGTAAAAGTCGTTTAAAGATATATAACAGTGCGAAAATATGTTAACTTCAGGACTGTATCAAGTTAATGCAATTATTAAACATTACCAATACGGATCCACTATCTTAATATAACCTGCAAACAGTTGAAAACGTGTGTTTAAACAAAACTCGCTTACATCTACGCCCCCATCCTTTAAGCACTTTTTACTTTAAATCTTTCAGTATTCGTCAGAATATTTAAAACGAATTTCGTTTAAAAATAGCCTAAAAAGGTATAATGTCGTCATTTGTTTCTTCTCACGTTACTGTGGCAATTCCACGCAGCGATTACGTCCCATAGTACCTATAGCAAATGATCTGAAAGAATAGATTCTTAAAACTTAAGCCCTAAATATAAGACCTGACATAACTCGTATTACTTTAAGTTCATTCTAATTGATATTTCATATTTCTTATTTTCCATGTTATGTCAGGTCGTCGAATAATGCGCAGTATACTTCATATCGACGATTGTTTCTCGGATCAGCGTTTGTTTGATTAGCTACTTATAGACCAGGGTCATAATCTATAACGAAACGGTCAACAGTGTTGAGTTACGAAAAAGTTCCATTCATGCAAACATTTCATTCATACAGGCGAATTAATTTACCATCATTATGTAATATTTTCTTATGTTATCTTTCAAGTATTTACGTTAGAAAAATAAACATAACATATTTGAGCAAATAGATCTCTTGAAACAGGTAAGTTTAACAATCTCTATACAACTCTATGGCAAAACTGATAAACGTGATGGACTATTTGAATTGAGCATGAAATTATATTTTGTATTGTCAGTCTCAGCACCTGTTGAACTTTGTGGAAACTCGATATATGGTTATAATAGTCTGGCGAATATCGCCAGCCTAAAACTCAGATGGACTTAAAACTAAAATTATCATAAACTTTTAGATTATATTTCCCCTACCCCCATTTTTCACGCGCAGTTATTGTACAACAATTTTTTACCAAAAAAACAAACTGTTTGTATTTAAGGGAAAATAAATTTCAACTTATATGTCATTTTCCGATTCCATTCCTATTTTTATTCCGGTTACACGTGTAAACCTGAATGCATGTTACACACAAACTGAAAGCGAAACGAAAAAAATTATGCTTCTTATTAAACATTTTACTGCTCGTTCTCCTCTCCATAGTTTTTTTTAATTGTCTTCAAAATGTTCCTGAAATGTTTTTAAATAAAATAAAATTATATAATTTCTTAACTACCAGGTTCATTTCTACGCTGCGGTGCTATGAAAATTAGGATTTTTTTAGCACAGTTAAAACATTAGTCTTTTTCCCGCGTTTTTCAACCTAGTGGGTAGTATTTATTTGCAACCTTTATTTAACGGCTTTCTGCATTATTAAAAAAATTGTCGTATTTGGTTTGAGCCCGATTCAACTGTTTCATATATCGTTAAATACAATTTTCCCCGGAATCCGAAGATATTAGTTTGAGCCCGACTACAGCGCTCAATGAAGTGAGAAAGTTGTCAATTTCTTACTTAGAGCCTGTGCCTACTTGCCGACAGGTTGTGTAAGCAGACCGCCTTGACATAATTGTTAGGTGTTGAGAAACGGCGTAAACACAACACAGTCAAAGGTTAACTAATAATGCATAAGTACAATTATTTATTCATTTCCGTACACTTTTAACTTCATGTCGTTTTGACTGTGCATATTTCGACCAGCTTAAAAGTCAGAATTAGCTGGGAATACTTACGTTTTGTTTCGTGGTTTTACGCCCGTTTTCGTCAATATATTTTTTTTTTTACATTATGAGCACTTCACGCTTTTTCTACAATAACTTACAACTGTCCCATTGAATATTATTAGTCACGGATAGAGTGACCAAACGTATGATCGCTCGATTAACGGGCGAACGCTCCAACCCTTGTGTCATTCGGCCCGACAAGGAGTGGGGGGGGGGGGGGGGGGAGTAATTTTTGACTGGATGAATCAGAAAAGAGACTTTTTTCTCAGGGTTAGATGTATTTGAAGTTTCAAAACTGGAAATTTTTTAAAATCTTAACTGCAAACGTTTGTTTACAAATGGTTCAAAATGTTCATTTAAAAAGGATGAAAGTTAACATTGTGTGAATGGTTGTATATACCGATGTTGAAATAGCTTGTAGCTCGACCCGATCGTATATTTTTTTAAATTTGTGTTGTATTGTTTAATATATGAAAGAAAGAACAAGCAAATATGATTAAAATTTAAAACATGAAGTTAGCAGTTAATTGTTGAAACGCGAAAGTTCATTGCTGTCACTACCCTCGCGTTCAAATATTTACCTTTTTTATAGCGCTGTTTTAAAACAGATTGAGCGGTCATGTTTATGGGGACCCGGATTCTAAATTTTGCGTAAAAGTTTGGAAATGACACCGATCTTTCATATTTTATACTTCAGTTCATTCATTTCTATAACATATTGTAACTCTGGTGGTCCCCTCCATACATATCATCCGGTTTTGTTTTCAGCTAAAAAAGTTGAAATGACACCGATTTAGCGGCTATATCCAACTATGTTATTCACGTTATTCAAATTTGAATTATTGTACACATACAATTGTAGAGTTTATTCATGCATAATTTGCGTATTTATATACACAAAAAGTAGATAGACATTTTTATACATTAATCGATTAGATAATGAAAAAAGCTCCTGAGCCTCATCTTTCTGAAATGACGCAGAATATCAGGGTAAAAAAGAAGCATAATTTTATTTATTCTGGTTATAATTTAATTTGTTTTCGGTAAAACTAAGCTGTTGACGGTTATCTTCTAGGTAAAATTGAAATATGTATATAAAAAAGAAATTAGGGGATGGAATGTCTTAGAGGTGAAATAACTACCGGAAGAATGTAAAAAGATCGGGTCTGGTTTTTGCGTCTTGATACCACTTGTCTACTAAATACATTGCTATTTCTGTTTAAAGTATGCACAGTAATACCCATTTGACTAAATATCGTAAACAAGTGGTCCCTTTTTTGCTTTAACCATTGAAAGTATTACATTTGCCGGTGGTCTAAATTTAATTCAAGTTTTATAGTTCTTGGTCAAATATGGCATCAGTTATGAAGCAGAAATTGCAATTTTTATAGTACCTTTATAGTTGAAACTAGAAACTACTAAGGGCCATAACTCTAATCTGACTGAAATTGACTTGCCGCATTTCCATATAGTGGTGAAAATGTATGTGAATTTTTATCTAAATATTCCAAACCAGTTCCGAGATATAGCTCCGGAATGACGGAAAGCGCAGGAGATAATAAGACCAGGTAAGTATGTACTGGATAGTGTTTATATGCCATGTTAACTAAATAAAGCTTACCTCTAACATTACCCCCTAAATGAGGCCCGATGTGACAACCCCATTTAGAAGTTTAAATAATAGGATGTTTTCGAAACAGCGTGATAACTTAATGACACGTTGATTGTCGAGCTACACTGAAGGTAATTTAATCACCTAAAATATCTCGTTATTTTAGATATTTGCTTATGTGAAGGGCAATACCTCATTGAACATACGTTTCATCAATATTAAATA
Organism: Mercenaria mercenaria; assembly: GCF_021730395.1. Lineage (NCBI taxonomy): Eukaryota > Metazoa > Mollusca > Bivalvia > Venerida > Veneridae > Mercenaria > Mercenaria mercenaria. The sequence continues at coordinate 9,798,069 of NC_069365.1, read as the reverse complement.
CTTTCCTAGTAAAGTAAAATACCATTTGCATTGATTAAGACGACACTATAACCATCCGTAATTACATTAGCCTTCCGTCAGTAAGTTTTCGGTGGTTTCCGTACAATCGGAATCAGCTATTTCCGTTGTTTGGGCCGGTCCGGGTCGGGCCGGGTGTTATTAATAACCGATTTTGACAACCCTATCAGTTTGGTTATGGGGCTGTTGACTGTCCATTGAGGGGTTTATGAGCACCTTCTTATTTCTGCTGAGGGTTTTTTTGACCACCATGTAATTTTTCAGCCAAGGTGTTCTGACTGAGAGGACTTTGAGCGTTTACGCATTTGTAGCCATATAAGTGTTATAACAAGTAAAAAATTGCTGCAAGATGCAGCAAATAGATGGTCGCACGGCCCAAAAATCAAAGGGTTTGTAATTATAGTCTTCTGTATCAGTGAAGGTATATTTCACCAAAGATGATAGTGAAAGTGGAATGATAGAGAATAAAACAGAACAAACAGAAACTGCCGCTGTTGAAGCTAGATCTGTAAATGTGGCACACTGCGTCTCATCGCAGATTTAAAAACTTGTCACCTGAGAAAATAAAGATTGGACCGAAAATGTGGTCTCTTGAGTTTAAACCAGTATTTTCTTAGATATGAGCTAGTGACCTAGTTTTTGTCCCCAGCTGACCCATAGTCTCTATCGCATACACTAGTTTTTTCTTTGATTTGACCTATGACCTACTCTTTGACCCCAGATGACCCATTTTCAAACTGGACCTAGACTTTATCAAGGCAATTATTCTGACAAAATTTCATGAAAATCAATTGAAAAATACAGTCTCTATCGCATACACAAGGATTTTCTTTGATTTGACCTATGATTACTCTTTGACCCTAGATGACCCATATTCAAACTCGACCTAGATTTCATCAAGGCAATCATTCTGACATAATTTCATGAACATCAATTGAAAAATACAGCCTCTATCGCATACACAAGGTTTTTCTTTGATTTAACCTAGTGTCCTAGTTTTTAACCCCAGATGACTCATATTCAAACTTGACCTAGATTTTATCAAGGCAATTATTCTGAACAGATTTTATGACGATCAATTGAAAAATATAGTCTCTATCGCATACAAAAGGGTTTTCTTTGATTGGACCTATGACCTACATTTTGACCCCAGATGACCCGTTTTCAAACTTGGCCTAGATTTCATCAAGGTAATCATTCTGAGAAAATTTCATGAAGATCAGTTGAAAAATACAGCCTCTATCACATACACAAGCTAAATGTTGACAGACAGACGACAGACGCCGGACATCGAGTGATCACAAGAGCTAAACAAGAGTGCCAGAATGTCACAATATACGCCCGTCACAGCAAATTTTTTTACTCTAGCACCTGTATTTGCAAATGGAATTTAAAATTTGTGGTTGTTTAGTAATCATTGTAATTCTTTTGTTTTTCTAAGTCCATAAAAAAACCTCCTTACCAGGTAAAGATACCTTAAAATACACCTAAAATTGGAAAGTAACATCTATGTTGTACTACAGAAAAGTGGTCTTGGTTTTTCCCTACGGTCAACTATAAAAAAGTTACAATATAAGTTATTTATAGTAACAACTAAGGGAAGTTAATCTTTAAAAAAAGAAAACAAAAAAAACCCCACAAAAATCCTTACCAGGTAGAAATACACCTCAAAATTGGACGTAACATGCATGTTGTACTTCAGAAAAGTAGTCTCTATTTTTCCCTACGACTAATAATGAAAAAGTTACAATATAAGCTATTTATAGTAACAGGGCAGTAATTCTAAAGGAGGGAACTGTGCCTCACACTTCATCTCATGATGGTGTATAATTCTGCCAAGTTACATCAAAGTCCCTCCATACATGAAGAAGAAATGCTTCGGACAAAGTCATTCTTTTATCTGACCTTTGGCCTCTAAGTGTGACCTTGACCTTAGACCTAGGGACCTGGTTTTTGCGCATGACACTCCGTCTCATGATGGTGAACAACTGTGCCAACTTTCATCAAAATCCCTCTATGCATGAAGAAGATATACACGGACAAAGTCATTCTTGAATTTGACCTTTGACCTTTAAGTGTGACCTCCGGACAAAGACTGTGGACGCCGCCCGCCAGGGGCGTTCCCATAATACGTCCCGTTTTTCAAACGGGCGTATAAAAATCAAAGTACAAATATGCCCCCAAGAGTAAACAAAATAGTGTGGAATAAATTTATTTCAGGGTATATACTGTAATATAGCAATATAAGTAAATAAAATGCATTTTCATATTTTATCTGTAGATCGTCTATAAAAACTGGAAAAAGTTAACTTCACAACGCGACAGTTTGCACAGCCAGACCAGGGTTCGAACCTTGAACCTCCCCAAAACACAAATTAGCATACGTAATTTCCTCAATTTTGGATTGCTCTGCCAATTGAGGTACCTGACCAGTGGAACTGCAATATCCTAGCAATATCACGTAGGAGAAATTTTCGATATCTGGTTTTATAAAGCTGAAAGGGAGCATTAAAATGTAAAAAAATGGTAATGGAGATTTTAGCAATCATTTAAGTTTTCTACCTTTTTCTATTGAGCCTGGCAGCCTGCTGAAATTCTCTCAAAATTATTAATTTAAATCCTCTTATAATATTTAAAACAAGCATTGTCACAAATAAATACAAATTAGATTTAAAACAAGACCTGCCACTAATGGTGACAAATGCCCCCGCAGCGCTTTGACCTTTGACCTGGTGACCCCAAAGTCAGTAGCGGTTGTGTACTCAATAAGTACTATCAGTATGTGAAGTTTGAAGGTCATGGGTGCAATGGTTCGTGAGTAAAGTGCCTTCATGCAAAAAGTTAACACTGGACCATATGACCTTGACCTTTGACCTGGAGACCCCAAAGTCAGTAGGGGTCGTGTACTCAATAAGTACTATCAGCATGTGAAGTTTGAAGGTCCTGGGTGCAGTGGTTCGCGAATAAAGTGCCTTCATGCAAAAAGTTAACATTGGCCCCTGTGACCTTGACCTTTGACCTGGTAACCCCAAAGTCAAAAGGGGTCGTGTACTCAATAAGTACTATCAGCATGTGAAGCTTGAAGGTCCTGGGTGCAGTGGTTCGCGAGGAAAGAGGCTTAATGCAAAAAGTTAACATTGGCCCCTGTGACCTTGACCTTTGCCTTGATGACACCAATGTCAGTAGGGGTCGTGTACTCAATAAGTACTATCAGCACTTGAAGCTTGAAGGTCCTGGGTGCAGTGGTTCGCGAGTAAAGTGCCTTCATGCAAAAAGTTAACATTGACCCCTGTGGCCCTGACCTTTGATCTGGTGACCACAAAGTCAGTAAGAGTTGTGAACTCAGTAAGTACTATCAGCATGTGAAGTTTGAAGGTCCTTGGTGCAGTGGTTCGCGAGTAAAGTGCCTTCATGCAAAAAGTTTACATTTGCCCCTGTGACCTTGACCTTTGATCTGGTGACTCCAAAATCAGTAGGTGTTGTTTACTCAATAAGTACTATCAGTATGTGAAGTTTGAAGGTCCTGGGTGCAGTGGTTCGCGAGTAAAGCGCTTTCATGCAAAACGTTAACGTTGTGACAAACGAACGAACGAACGAACGGACAAACTAACGAACTAACGAACGGACGGACAGTTGAAAACTAATATGCCTCCCTTCGGAGGCATAAAAAGTTTGTTTCCGGTATCCCGACATACCCTAAACTTCAGGCAGGACCCTAATTCTTGTTTTAACAAAAATTTGAAAAACTGCACTTATGCTTTAATCATGGTCAGTGATGTTAGAAATCAACTTACTCAGGGATAAATTAGCAGTGGCTAAGGGTGTAACGATATATCAAAATTCATTTTATCATGATACATTAGTTTGGCGATACACGTATCTTTTCATAGGCCTGTTTCACGATACAGAAACGATAAGTGAAAACTAGAAATACTGAATGAAAATCAGTTTCATACAATCAGTGTTAAACATAGTAACTACAGAAGTGTATCATTTATTACAGTTTCTTAAATTTTAAAGCAAAATTTCAAGTACTTTCCAAGAGTAGAGACATTGATTATTTTTTTTGTCACATGAATGCTTATCGCTGCATCTGTATCACGATACATATTGTATCGTGAGTCTAGCGTATTGTTACACCCCTAGCATGTGCCCAGTAGCCTTTTCCGTCTTCAAAACCTTCAAATTTATACTCATAAAAATTAAAAAAACATACATCAAAATGTTACTCTGACTGCAACTCACCTCTACAAACCTATACAAAATCCATGCTATTTAGTTTTCCAATATTAAACTAGGTCCACTTCGGGTGACTTGGTTTATTCTACAATTTAGATCCACACGTGAATATTCAACTGGCACTAAAAATGCATCACATATCTAACAAATTATTACTCATATGTCCAATCTGTTTTAACACAGTATTCCAGAAAACTTAAAGCCTCTATGTTTTGTCATTGGACTAGCCATAAGTTACCTCTTTGGCTTTACCGGAATGACTTGGTGAAATAAAAAACCACAGGTTAAAAGAAATCTTCCAGTTATAACATGCATAGAAAAAACAGATAGAAAAAATCTAGGACAATTTGAAACAGATCGATCACTAATTCTTACATATTTTCTGAGTGATCCATATTGGCAGAATGTCTGCAAAACAGGTCTAGCATTTCTTCGTTTTAAATTATATAGAGTACATATATGGACAATCCATGAATACAAAGATTTTTCAATCTATAATTTTACAGAACATATGAAAATGCTATTTCTTTAGACAAGCTTACTGTCGCTGAGTGGCTACTTTTTAATTTCTGACATTTGGCAAATGATTTGCAGCCACAGTTTGACCGTCACAATATAAAACAAACTGTATACGTCGGATTATTTCGACTATCTATCTCTTTATTCTCAAACTGCCTCATGTCTCTTATTATTTGGAAGTATGTACAAGAGAAAATTCTCTCCAAGACACCGAGTCAAAAGTTCTGACGCGGTCTCAAATTAATAAATTAAAATGCCTAATGTTTCAGTAACTGCAAGACATTGGGATATGTTTATAAATAGCTTCATTTAATAATTGGAAAAACCCTTACACAGCCTTAATAAAACCCTTAATAAAAGAAGACGTTGCACTGACTAGCAAGAATTACATAATTTTCACTGCGTATGTCGTGAATATCACGATTAATGAAATTTATGATTCTTTGCTTTTCTCCTTTTGTGTTTATTCTATGTATTGCTCCTAATAATTGTTATGTAAGCTGTTTACTGTGACTTACTCTATTTTGTCTTTTGGTGGGAATTTAAACACTTGGCGGGAAAATTTGTTCTTTAGTATTACTCCAAATTTCGTGATATTTACTTTTCATGCTTTTTATGTTTTGGCGGGAAATTACAGTATAAATATGTTCTGTGTAACATGCTTTTGGTCAGTTTAAAAATTGTGGTTTTTGGATGTAAAATTGTCAGGAAAAACTATAAAATATTGGATTTAAAATAGTGAAAACTAAAATTGTTGGAATTTAAAATTGTGTTTATTTTCCTTCGATTCCGATGTGGCAAAAATAAAAGGTTTTAAGGAAAATCTGCCACATTGTTTGGCGCCGGAACCCGGGAGTTCTCATTGTGCAATTTGTGAAGTGTTCAATGAAAAACGAAAAGAACAAAAGTGGAATGTGTTTAGTGTTCTGTTGTTATAAATTTGTTACTGTTCACAGTGGGTCAGAAGGAAAGTTAGTGTTGAAGAAAGCGTGAAATTCAGCAAAAGTAAGTTTGTTTTTGAATTGTTTAAAATTTATGTGTCAAAATGGGTGAAAGTAATTTGCAATATCTTAAGGCAGTACGAACAAGGTATTTTCATACATTAGAAAAGGAGGTTGAAAACGGTCGGAAGTTATTTGAAACTGAATATGAATACGAAATGTTGTCAGAGCTCAAGGCTGTAAGGAAATCTATAGCAGAGTGCAAACTTAAGATAAATACTTACATTGAGAAACTTAGCTTGCAGTCTGAGAAACTAGCAGAAAAACTAGGTCAATCTGACGGTGATTTTGCTCAGACTATCGCCAACGATGATACTTCATTGTGTGAAGAAGCGTGGTCAGTGCTTCATAAGCTTCAGGTTTTGGAGAATGAATTGATTGAAAGTATTAAAGTTATGGAACAGGATGTTTCGCAGTCGCTTCATGTCCCGGAGGAAACGGCTGTTCAAAAGTTATGTGAAATGCAAATGAAAATGCAGCAAGAGTTTTTTGAGAAGCAGCAGCAGAGAAGTGAAATGCAAATGAGAATGCAACAAGAGTTTTTCGAAAAACAGCAAACGAGAAAAAGTGTGGATACTGTGAAGTTGCCAAAACTGGATATGATTTCATTCAGTGGAAACCGAATACAATGGATAGAATTTTGGGATTCATTTGATAGTTCAGTGAACAAGAACGACAAACTATCTCCAGTTGATAAATTCAATTACTTAAAGGGGAAACTTACTGGTGAAGCAAGAGCCGCAATAGCAGGTCTAACTCTTTCAAATGAAAATTATCAAGTTGCAATTAAAATCTTACAAGACAGATTCGGTGACAAACAAGAAATCATCGACCTTCATTACAAAGGGCTTTTAAACCTTACCTCACCTACAGGCACTACAGAAAGCCTACGCTTTTTCGTAGACAAAATTGAACGTCATCTTAGAAGCCTAGAAGTACTTCATGAAAATCTGGATCAACACGTGTTTGTTTCAATGATTCGGAGTAAACTTCCAAATGATGTTCTCCTTCAGCTTGAAATGTTGAAAGGTGCTGACAAGGTTTGGACAATTATCAATTTGCGTGATCTACTGCGACAGTACCTAGTGTCAAGAGAGAAATCTGAAAAGAGTAAAGTGATAAACCCATCTGGAAGTCGGGATACATATAGATTTCAAGTTCAAAGAACACGAAACAATGTCAATAGTTACAAAGGTACTGCAGCATCAAACCAAACCGCTGGAGCTTTGATAACAAGTGAAAGAAAAGGAGCAAACTCACAAAATAGTAAAAAGTGTAGATTTTGTGAAAGAGAGCATTGGACTGACGAATGTCCAAGATATAAAACCATAAAGGAAAGAATGGGCAGACTCAAGGGAAGTTGCTTTAAATGCTTAAAAGAAGGACATTATTCCAATGACTGTAAAAGTAGAAGGATTTGTGTTTATTGCAAACAAGTTAATGTGCACCATAGAAGTTTGTGCCCGAAAAAGTACCAAAAGTCGGCAATCAATGAAAGTGTTAATGTGTCTGAAGAAACACAAGAAACTTCATCACCTGCCTCCGCATCAGAGGAAAACGCTCTTCTATCTTCAAATGAGATAGTGTTAATGCAAACCGCACGCACACAGGTCAGATCCACCTCCGATCAAAGGAAAGAGGAAGTAAGGATTCTACTGGACTCTGGTTCGCAGAGGACTTATATAACAGAGAGATTGGCTGAATCATTGAAGCTCCGAAAAGAAAATGAACAGGAAATCCGGCTTGTGACGTTTGGCAGTGATAAACCGAAAGTAATTAAAACCATGTCAACAAAATTGAATGTCCGACTTAAAGATGGACAGGAAATGACAATCACTGCAAACATTGTTCCCAATATAACAGGAAGCATTCAAAGAAAACCAGTGAAGATTTCAGACAGGGTAGGTTTTGATTCCTTAGTTAAAAACCTCGACTTGGCTGATACAATGCCGAAAGATATTCAAACTGGTACTGTGGAGCTCCTTATTGGAAATGATTACTATCTGGACATAATACTCGGACATAAGATAGAGGTGCAAGAAGGGTTATACCTTCTTTCTTCAAAACTTGGTTGGATACTGACAGGAAGAACGAGCGATTTCGACAATGACATTCACGATGCTAGCATGCTTATAATGACTCATGGCAACAACATCAACAATACAGAAGTATTTTCAAATGTAGATGAATCGGTTGTTACTAAACCAAATCTTGAGGACTTTTGGAATATCGAATCTATTGGTATAAAGGAAAATGTATCATGTTCAGAAAACGAACAAGCAATGCAAAACTTCAGAGACACGTTGATATTTAGAGACAAAAGATATTTTGTTACATGGCCATGGAGAGACGGAGATCCAAATGTTCCAAACAATCGCCAACTTGCATTGGGACGCCTGAAATCATTGGTTTCTAGACTCGAAAGTAAACCAGACGTATTGAAGAAGTATGACAATGTTATTAGGGAGCAGCTTGAGAAAGGAATAATAGAAAAGGTTGAGACATTTCAGCAGGATGGTATACTTCACTATTTGCCCCATCATGCTGTGATCAAGGTAGACAAATCGACCACAAAGTTGAGGATAGTCTATGACGCGTCAGCAAAAACAAAATGTGAGAACAACAGTCTTAACGAATGTTTGTATAGAGGACCTGTACTCCTGAATGATTTATGTGGAATTCTACTGCGATTCAGGATTCATCAAGTAGCTATAGTGTCTGACATTGAAAAGGCCTTTCTCCAGATAGGCTTACAAGAAAGTCAAAGAGATGTAACACGCTTCTTGTGGGTGAAGGATATAGACAATCCAGCAGTAACACAGAAACAGATTCAAGAATATCGCTTCTGTAGAGTTCCCTTTGGCATAATTTCCAGCCCCTTCCTTCTAAGTGCGACAATTGAATATCATTTAGATTGTTATGAAAGCACATTGGCAACACAACTAAAACAAGATATCTACATGGACAATGTTGTTACTGGGATCGATTCGATTGAAGAAGGCAGAAAACTATACGAAACATCCAAACAAATGTTTAATGAGGCAAACATGAACTTACGAGAGTGGGCTTCAAATAGCAAACAGCTGAGTGAGAGTATACCACTTGAAGACAGAACAAAAGGAAAAGAGATAAAAGTATTAGGACTCACATGGAATACAGAGAAGGATACAATTCTCGTTCAACAAGTGAAACCATCATGTGTACAAGGTGTGACTAAACGCATTGTTCTTAAACAAATCTCAAGTGTTTTTGACCCACTAGGATTGTATTCGCCAGTGTTGTTGAAAGGAAAATTACTACTTCAAATCCTCTGGAAAAAACACATTGAATGGGATCAAACCTTAGATGCTGAAGATCAAAGGACATGGGTTTCGATTCAAGAAGATGCAACCGCAATACCCCTTCATGAAATGCCAAGATGTATTGTGTCAGGAAAAGGGAATAAATGTAAAAATGTGATCATCTGCTTTTGTGACGCCTCCGGCAAAGCTTATGCTACAGTGATCTACTTAATGCAAATTGGAGAAACGGAGCAAACATCTGAATTGATATTTGCAAAGTCGCGTCTTGCTCCTGTAACTGGCATTAGCATTCCTCGATTAGAACTAATGGCAGTGTTGATTGGAGTACGATGTGTCGGATTTGTAAGGGAGCAACTGAGATTACCAATACACGCTGTGTACTTGTTTACGGACTCACAATGTACCTTGAAATGGATATCGTCAACAAGATCGTTGTCAGTGTTTGTCAACAACAGAGTGCGCGAAATTAGAACTCATGCGGACATACGTTTTCGTTATATTCAATCCAAAGAAAATCCGGCTGATCTAGCAAGTCGTGGCTGCACGTTGGAAAAGTTACTACAAAGCGATCTTTGGTGGCATGGACCAATATGGTTGTCCCGCGATATGTCAGAATGGCCGGTTAACACTGAAGATGAAACAGAAGATGAAAATGTTACACAGAAATTTGAGAATGAAATTAAGCCAAAAATAAATGTTGAAGAAGCTAATGTATCAACAGAAGCCAGTAATGTCAATTGTGACGTTTTCCCCAAAGTTGCACCGTTTACAATTGATTGCAAACGCTATTCATCCTTGACGAAACTTCTGAGAGTAACTGCCCTGGTGACACGTTTCGTGAAAACACTGAAAAAAGAGAAGGTCAATGAGTCATATTTGTCATCAGAAGAGTTGAAAAAAGCTGAAAAGTTGTGGTTGTCGCACGTTCAACATAAACATTTCAGCGATGTGTTGGAATCCATTAGAGAAAATAAGGGAAACAACTTAAAGGTTCAACTCGGAATATACAAAGACGATGATGGATTACTGCGGTGCAAAGGTCGTCTAGAAAACGCTTGTTTAACGGAATCTGCGAGATTTCCGTTGCTCCTTCCTCGTAATGACAGATTTACGGAGATGGTTATAGAAAAAGAACACAAACAGATGCTTCACACAGGTGTATCACAAACGCTAAGCAAGGTCAGGCAAAAATACTGGATTCTTCATGGAAGAGCTACAGTTCGAAAAGTGTTAAACATGTGCTTAGTATGTCGTAAAATAGAAGGTGGATCATACAAAATGCCTCCAATGGCGGCGCTACCACAAGCAAGGGTATCGGAGAGTACACCATTTACCTACATAGGCCTAGATTACTTAGGACCACTTTTCATTAAGGAACAGGAAACTGAGAAAATATGGGTGTGTTTGTTTACATGCATGGTGACTCGAGCTGTGCACTTGGAAATGGTCCAAAATATGTCAGCAGCGGCGTTCTTGAATTGTTTAAGGCGATTCATTGCTTCGAGAGGAACACCGAGTGAAATAGTATGTGACAATGCTATGCATTTTAAATCAGCATGCCAGACAACAGAGTTAGTATGGAGGAGTGCAATTAAAAGTGAAGATGTTCAGAATTATTGTTCAAGTGTTGGGATAAAATGGAGATTCATCATTGAAATTGCACCTTGGATGGGCGGATTTTACGAACGGTTGGTTGGTTTGATAAAGAGATCCTTACGGAAATCAATTGGGAAAAAGATGCTGAGCAGAGATCAACTACACACTGTCTTAAAAGAGGCTGAAGCGGTTGTGAATTGTCGACCTCTAGTATATGTTGGGGAAGATATAAACTCTACCATAACATTGACGCCAGCTCATTTTAACTGTCTTAACCAGAAAACAGGCATTCCGGAATCTGTAATGTCTGAAGATGACCCAGATTTTAAGATTAGTGATAACTCCGCTGATAAATTATTACAAATCTGGAAAAAAGGACAGAAGTTGTTGAATTCGTTCTGGAGAATATGGCGTGATGAATACCTATCCAGTCTTCGTGAAAGAACGCAGACTCTATTGAAACATGGAAAAAATCAAGCAAAGTTCGAACCTAATATTGGAGATATAGTGTCTATTAAAGATAATGTTCCACGCGGTAGTTGGAGGCTTGGAAAAATTAGTGACTTAATCAAAAGTGCAGACGGCTGTGTTCGATCTGCAAAAGTTCAAACTGCATCTGGAAGAGAGTTAAAAAGACCGTTGTGTTTGTTATATCCGTTAGAACTAAGAAACTCACCACATCCTGAAAATACAAAGTCTACAGATTATGAACTGAAAGATGGCGCAAAACCGTCCAGACAAGCAGCGACAGCAGCAAGGGAGCGTATTAAACGTTGTTTAAATGAAATGTAGTTCTTTATTAAATGAAAGATTAACTTTTACGTTCTGTGGGGAGTGTCGCGCTTTAGCAGATATTCACTGGTTAGAAAGTACATTATATTCAAATGTTTAAACAGTTTTTAATCATAAAACAGCTAACTTGTGTGGTAATCTAACTGAAAGACAATACGACTAAAAGGCGCGAAAATTGGTGCTAAGATATTAAGCGAAAAAGCACGTGATTAATAGGCGCGAAAATCGGAGCAAAGGCAATGAAGCAATCAAAAGTTGGAGCATAAAAAAAGAACGATATCAATTCCACGAAAAGCACGTGCAAAGTGTGAAATTGTCCACTTTTGTTAATCCGCTTATTATCTAGCAGTGTATTGAAACAGATAGACGTGTATTTCAGCAGTAAATTTAGTGACAAATAAGGATTCTTTGAAACTGAATATTTTAAATAAAACGGATCTCTTCTTTATACGCGCAGCAAAATGTTTGTTTGTGATACATGCAACAGATCTTATACACTTAAGAGAAACTTAACACGGCATATTATGGAGAAACATAGTGACACTTTGGGGTGTTTTCAATGTCCAATAAAAACATGTCATTCACAGTGTATCAGGCGGGACTATTTAAGACTACATCTCATGAAAGTGCATGGATACGAATCAGACTTAGCGAGGCAAACATCGTATGATACTCGTCGGTCATATCAAAAACATACGCCAAAATGTGGAGCTACAGAGTGCAACAGTAATGTTAGTGAAATGACATCAAGCACAAACATTGAAATTCAACAGCCTACAGTTGCTCTTAATATCTACGAAGATATAAGCAGTGACGAAGAGACAACACAGTGGAAAAAAGGGACAATCTATGATGATTTAGAGGATATTAGTGACACTGATTTGGAGCCTTTAGAGGAAATATCAATTGATGAATTACAAGTTAGTGCAAATGAAAGCAAACGTGACAGTAGATTTATAATAGATTTTAACACGCAGTACCAAGATATAATAGACAACCATGAAGATATGGACAATTTTGATCTACTTTTGAACGAAGGAGCTGATGAAAATATGTTGAGTGCTAAAGATGACGAGGATTTAAAAGGTGAAAAGGAGCACGTTCAAATTGAAAGGGATGAACATGGGACGAAAAGTGAACAAGTTTTAGAATGTAGTGCAGTTGCAGAGTTAGGAAGTGAAAAGGAAAATGATTTACGCTGTGTTAAAAGTGAGTTTGATGATTTTGTTGAAAACAGTGTGTACAATAGAAAAATAGATGATGGAGATGAGGAATGTGTTATTCTTGAGTGTAATGAAGAAGATAAATGGACTAGTTATGAGTCAAGTTCTGATGAATCCTTTGAGAGAGAGCAGCAGTCAAGTTACAGTGATAAGGATGTGTTTAGTATCGATAATAGTTTCGATATGAGTGAAGACGATGTTGAAGAGGCGAGATTGAATTCACAGGAAAATGTATACATAGTGCATATATCTGATGACGAGACTGGATTGGAAAGACCGACATTGCGCACTGAAGTAGAAGTGTGGTCGAGAACAGGGTACAAATACACCACCTATCGTGACGGAGAGCCTGTCTTCAGTACTGTTACCTATGAGGATGAATATCACAAATATACAATGAAAAACTGACAAAAAAGTACAAACTTTCGCAAACTAAAATGTATATTGTGTTTTGAAAATATCATTTGGATAATGGTAACGTAAAGTTTGTGTTCATATAAACAATCACGTGTTAAGAGTTATTTCAGTTGAAGTAAATCGTTAATATTTTGTGCCTTATTAGGAAGCTTTTAATGATTTGTATAAAATTTGGGTAAGACAAAATGTTGATATTTGAAAGGGTTCAAATACTTCAATTGTAGTTTTTGTTATGTAAATGTTAATACAGACAGTATCATGTTACAGAAGTAAACCAATGTGATTGTCTCATGTGTAAAATAATTTCATCTAGTTTGTATCACGCTGTATGAGGTATTACAGTTGTCGGCCGGAGTGTCGTGAATATCACGATTAGTGAAATTTATGATTCTTTGCTTTTCTCCTTTTGTGTTTATTCTATGTATTGCTCCTAATAATTGTTATGTAAGCTGTTTACTGTGACTTACTCTATTTTGTCTTTTGGTGGGAATTTAAACACTTGGCGGGAAAATTTGTTCTTTAGTATTACTCCAAATTTCGTGATATTTACTTTTCATGCTTTTTATGTTTTGGCGGGAAATTACAGTATAAATATGTTCTGTGTAACATGCTTTTGGTCAGTTTAAAAATTGTGGTTTTTGGATGTAAAATTGTCAGGAAAAACTATAAAATATTGGATTTAAAATAGTGAAAACTAAAATTGTTGGAATTTAAAATTGTGTTTATTTTCCTTCGATTCCGATGTGGCAAAAATAAAAGGTTTTAAGGAAAATCTGCCACAGCGTATGCGCAAATGGCTCTGCGCGTATAACTTGAAAGGCTGAAAATGATAAAATCCGATTCAAAATAATGCAAATTCTGCCAATATTGCAAAATATTAACCTGAAAGAACAATATCAAAAATATCAATTCCATTATTGTTGCGGTTACACGTTATAGAATATTCGCTTTCCGAGTGTCAAACGAAAATTTAACAGAAAATATGACTCGAAGGGAAAAAATTGTCAAATCCGAACCCTTAGCACATTCTTAAACCCCCTTTATATGCCCGGCCCTGATGGGCCGTGCAATAAGCCTGTGTTGTTTTAACGCTCGTTATTTAGTGGTAAGTGGAAAGTTTTATTACAGATCCAATAAACAGGATATACGCATGATGCATAAAACATTTTATCATTTCATTCAGCTTTAATTTAATAAGCTTACAGTCTAGAAATGGGTTTCATGTAGAATAGTTTTGAATTGAATATAAAATGATTGATTAGTACAATAACTTATAAAAATGTTTTACAAATTATCTCTGAATTAAATCAGCATACTTATAAACATGTTTCGTAAGATCGTTTCTTGTTTTTCTCCTTCTGCACCAAAATCCTCCGTGCATACCCTTTTGTTGTATGCGTTTTTTCCTCCTCCTTACTCCCCCTATTGCCCCTCCTTTCCCCTTGTATTTGCGCTACTTTTTGCATCCCTCCCCTTTACTTTGAGTTAGTTTTCGTGGCTCCCATTTATTCAGGCTGACGGAATCCTAAAGAGGTACACAATTGTTTTTTCCTGCTTATATGGGTGCGTTTTTGTGATAGTGAGTCTAAGACGGTGCCCTGCTGTTTTCTATGGTTGTGTGTTTGATTTTGGTACATGAGTGTCTGCGCTTTTGTGGTTTATGTTGTAGTGTGACTGTTAATAAGGAACGTGGCATTTCCTATATATTTTCATAATTGTTCTTCTTTCCCCTTCAAATTCCTCCCCCTCCCCCACCACACTATTTTACCAATTCCTTTCCCCCTCTATCATATGTCCCTAAAGTAATATGTACTTGTTAGATTTTTGAAGCAACCGTCTGTAATATTTTTTCCATTAGTTTCTTTTTTTTTGTGGGCCTACTTTGCTAGCGTGGCTCTGAGGCTGTTTTTTGGGTTTACTCTGTGCTTCCGAGAATCTACCCTTACCTATTATCTTTTGTCTGATTTACCTTTTTGTACTGCAAATGAGTAGAAAATATATACAGTTTGCAGTTGTGATCCAAAGCACGATAGAGAAAGCTATCTCTTTCACTGTTAATTGACATCATTGACACTGATTTATAAACCTGAATAAAAGAATGTGATAACAACAACATAACAACTTTCTTCTTAGTATTGAAATATCATTAACTAAAATAAATGTGCAACATAGATTAATTATATTGAGCAGTTTCTTTTGCGGTGTCTCCAATTTCAGCAGAAGAGTTATTGATTTCATTGAAAACTAAATGTTGATAAAAAACACACAGAAGGTAAATTACTAAAGATGATTGTTGATTTTTGTTTCCTTTGTCGTTACGGTTAGGGTACACTGGTGAAGAAGCTGTACAACTAAGATCTACAAAAAGACTATTTGGGCAAATCATGAAGAGATTAAAAAAATCTGGCTTAAATTTTAAAATTTATTATTCGAAGACAAAACACATATAGAAATAGATTAAACCACTACGGCAATATATACAGAAATAAATCATAAACAAGAGGGTAATGATGACTCTTTATGGATCAATTTATTCAAATGGGCAAAGGAATTTTGGTTTTCTATTGTTTTTGTTAGGTTTAACGTTGCACTGACACAATTGTAGTTCATATAGAGAGATTCCAGCTATTGATGGTGACGGAAGACCCAGGATATCCTTCCGAGCATTATTTCATCACAAGCGGGCACCTGCACAGAACCACCGACCTTCCGTAAGCCAGCTGTATGGCATTCTACGCCCCACGTGAGGCTTGAACACACATCGGTAAGTGACAAGGGATTCGTGTTCAAGACCTTAACAATTCGGTCACGGATGTACCTTACAGAAATTATTGGTAGACCTCTAAATAATCTATATGCCAAATATATAACCTTCAGGCCTAGAGGTTTCGGACAAGAAGACAAGTGACCAGTTTGGTCCAATGAGCATGATTTGAACAAACTTGGTAGAGGTACGTTACACAATGATTCGAGTCAAATATCTAAACTTCAAGACTCGATGTTTTAGACCATAACACTTTAAAAATTCTTCTATTGTATAAGTCTTTGTGAAATATGTGAAACCCTAACGGGGACCAGTGCTGACCCCAACGGCATGATTTGAACAAACTAGGAAGAGAACACTATATATTAAAGCTTCATATCAAATACCAAGTTCTCGGCCTTGTGGTTTAATAGAACAAGTCTTTTTTAGTTTTCTGTGTTAAAGAAGTAAACCCCGTTGATGTGGACAAGTTTGGTAGAGGATAACAAGACAATGCTATATGCCATATATCTAAGCTCGGGGCTTTGCAGTTTTGGATAAGAAGATTTTTTGTTTCATTTTGGTTGCCATGGTAACCCGAATTCTGCATGGAATTAAATTCTTTGAGCAACGTTTGTGGCACATTCAGGCAAAGTCTCGTAAAAATGATGTCGTAAAAAGTAAAAATGTGGACAAATGGACGGACGGAAGACGGACGATTAGTGATCACAATAGCCGATGCTGAGCACTGTGCTCAGGTAAGTTTAAAACATACTTTAATTATCCCCCGCCGATGAAATCGGGAGGGGGTTATTGAAATAGAGTTGTCCGTCCGTCATTCCATGCGTGCGTGCGTCCGTCCGCAGCCATTTCTCAGTAACTAGCAGGTAGAATTTCATGAAACTTGAAATAAACATGAACCAACATACTGCAATGATGCCCGTCAAGTTGTTTTTTTTTTTTGGACTGATCAATTTCCCTTAGAGTTATTGCCCTTGATGTAATGAAAAATGCCCAAAAAGGACCGCCTGCAGCCTTTTCTCAGTAACTAGTCGGTAGAATTTCATGAAACTTGAAATAAACATGAACCAGCATACTGCGATGATGCCCGTCAATTTTATGATTTGATTGGTCAATTTCCCTTAGAGTTATTGCCGTTGATTTAATGAAAAATCCACCTCTGCAGCCATTTCTCAGTAACTACCTGGTAGAATTTAATGGAACTTGAAATAAATATGAATCAACATACTTTGATGATGCCTGTCATTTTTGTCAATTCGTCAATTTTCCTTAGAGTTATTGCCCTTTAATTGTTTAAAAGTTTACAGATTTGTACATAACGAATTGGTAGAATTTCGTCAAACTTCTTTCATTCTTTTCCATGAACATTCATTATAAACATGTGAAGTTGTATACCCACACCTGGTCACCACCTTGCCTTGGTCACACCCACTTCTCCTGCCCCCCCCCCCCCCACACACATACACACCCAAAAAATAAAATCATTCCTTTTTATTATATTTTTCTTTTAATATCAAATTATCCGGAACATTGTTTGTAATATGTAAATGTGCTGAAATATAAACGGGTTTGCTAACGACGTCCGCAGTTCAGTATAAGTGTTACCTACTCATTGAAAAATCAATGTTGATCCAACAGAAACCAAACTACAGAACGTAGACGTAGTTTACTTAAAATGGTTGTTGTTTGTCTTTTAGTGATGAATATGTTTTGAAGCGCACGTTCTCTGAATCATTAGTCTTCACTGCTAATATTTGCTGGGGTAATTAGACATTGTTGAAGTACATTGATGAATAAGCTCTACAAAAATGACAACTAATCGAGATATTAGGCTGAAATATGAAATGTAGTGTTTTATAATACTGAAATAAAACACTTTTGACTGAAATTTTAAAATTCAATTATTCAAAGACAAAATATCTCAAGAAATAGATTATTGTTAAAAACCTACAGTTGTATATATGCTCAACATCTTCTCTGCTGAAGACACAATACAGAATAACCAAATGCCAGAACAAACTTATGAAATACATACACCAACTACTGTTACCTGTGATATAGCAACACAATGTGATGATATAGTCACACAGTACAGAGAGTGCATAAATGCCAAAGAAAAATTGAAATCTGAAAATGAAAAACTCAAAACATTCAACAGTCAATTAACCAAGCAACTTGAAGACAATGGAAAACCTACACACAGTTATTTAACTGGACAACTGCTCACTCTTGAAGAAGAAATGAAAAAGCTTAAACAAATAAACCAGTCATTAAAACAAGAAAATAAAAGTCTGCGAGAAAAACTGTCAGTAAAACAAATTGAGAAGGACAACAATGAGGAACTCCAAACTGCAGTCTCAGGGATTAAACAACAAATGTCAGAAGTCACAGAGACAATGCAACTACTGGAGATGAGGACTGAGAATCTGCCCTCCAATACAGACATTTATTTTCTTCAACAAGAGGTCTGCCATTTCAAAAAAGAGCTGACCAGTACTATAGAGAATCAAAAGGTGCAGTGTCCCAAAACGCAATACACAAACCCAGCTGATGAAAGCAAATCACAATCAACCTCCCTAACAACAACAACAACAAGTAACACCAATACAAGCAACAGTATTGAAACTACAACAGACTGGAATAGTGACAAAAGTACTGTTGATAATGATGAAAATAGAAGATTAAAAATACATATATTAGGCGACTCAGTCTCAAAGAAACTAAAAACTGACAAGATGTGTACAAACAAAACAAATGTCAAAATCAGATCGCAAGGAGGGGCAAAAGTAAAGGACATTCACAATAATATGCAGATTCACTTTTAACATCTGCCTGACTTCACTGAATCCAACATGTATGTCATACATGCAGGTATTAACAATATTTAAAATGGGGATGAACCATCAGCAATAAAAGAACAGATATGTGACCTAGCAAAACTACTTCAGCAGCAAAATCCAAGAGCTAAAGTGGCAATTTCTTCAATACTACCAAAAAAGTCTGACACAACATCAGCTGATAAAATCTCAAATACATATCTTCTGATGAAGCAGTTGTGTGATGAAAAAGGGTATATATTCATTGACAATACAAGTTCCTTCATGACCAACGAAACAGTAAACAAAACTCTCTACACCAACGAAGTACATCTTAATGGTCAGGGATTTGCTCTCCTTGCTAAAAACATTAAAGCAACCATTCGAAGTGAATTCAATATCACAATTAAGTCTGCTGGAAATTTTCATCAGGACAGCCATCAAAACAAATATCCCAGAATGCGAAACAACAGACCACTGCAATCAAACAGTCAACCTCTACAAACAGATTACAGCAGTAATTGGAACCAATTACACATGTATCCATTACCTCTAATGCCATACCCACCTCTAAAGCTCAGCCGAACTCACATGCATCGCAATGTGCCAAAGCATTTTCAACAAATGATGATGGGCTACCCACCATTCTAACAAATCATAGTGAAAATTGTGAACTTGAACTTAATGTAAATAGTGTAAAAAATTTCAATCTGGACAGGACTATTAACAATCTCATTATAAATGAAGAAAAACCAGAAACTAGTGCTGACAAGTTTAACAACAAAATAGGACATAGAAATTCTTTAGAAAATACAAATACTATTGACAACAACAAATTTGATAAAAATGGCTTAAATTTCATGCATCTAAACATGCACTATTTGTATCCAAAATTAAATGAATTTAAGTATCTAGTAGATAAGCTCACAAATGTTGATATTTTTGGTCTGGGTGAAACTTATCTTAGTGATGCCTTCTCAGATAATGAATTACACATAAATAATTATAAACTTTTTCGTCGCGGTAGGGGATCAAATGGCGGTGGAATAGTTTTATATGTTAAGTCAAATTTGCCATGTGAATTAAGAACTGATGTTGAAGCAAAAGATATTGAGGCTATTTGATTAGAACTAAAATTTGGTAAACAAAAACCTTTCATCATTGGATATATTTACAGACCACCTTCGTCCTTAACTTTGTGGAATGATAAAATTGAAGAAATATTAGATAAGCTGTACATGGAAGATAAGGAAATAATCCTCTTCTTTGGAGACTTTAATTATAACTTTCAAAATGCTGTCTCTCCAAATCAAAAATGGAATAATATAATTAATACTTTTAATTTAAACCAACTTGTCACAAAACCTACTAGAGTCACAGAAACATCATCAACTATTATAGACCATATCTATTCCAACCAGCCACAAAATATAATCTACATTGATGTTCTTGTCATTACTATTAGTGATCACTATCCAATATGCTTTACTAGAAAGACTAATCAAAAACTCAGAAAAGGGCCAGTACATATAACTATCCAATATAGATATCTGAAGACATTTGATGCAAAAAACTTTATAGAAGACTTGACAAAACAACCCTGGTCAGTAATTGAGATTTTTAATGACCCAGATGACGCTATTGACATATTCTAGGAATTATTTCTGGATATTCTTAATTTTCATGCTCCATACAAACAAAAACGTGTGAAACACAAAAATCAACCTGATTGGTTCAATGATGATATAACAAAATATAACAAAAGCTATACATAACAGAGAATATGCTAAACGAAAAAATAATCCTGAAGAATTTAAGTATTGGAGATCTCAAGTAAAACAACTATCTCACAATGCAAAAAAGGAATTCTTTAACCAAGAAATAAATTCAAATAGTAAAAATCCAAAAAAAACTTTGGAAAAATTTAAAAGAACTGTCAGGAAAAACACAAAACTATCAAACAAACTATATCAATGATGACACTGGAAACCCAATATTAAAGCAAATATTAACAGCAGAAACTTTTAATACTTTCTTTGCAAATGTCTTTAAAAATACAGAATCTATAACATCTTTATCTGAAAGAATAAGATCTGCTTTAAAGGATAATCTGGAAGTCAGGCATAGCAGTAACACACCAAAATTCAAAATTCTTCTTATTGAAGAAAAATTTGTTAAAAAAACAGTCAAAGGTCACACCTATTTACAAAAAAAGGACAAAAGTCTGATAAGAACAACTATAGACCAATCTCAGTGCTGCCAGTCATATCTAAAATCTTTGAGAAACATGTTTCTAATCACCTCAAATCTTTCTTAGAATCTCACAAATTGATTTTCAAAAACCAATCTGGCTTTAGAACCAAACACTGTGAATCTGCCTTGATAAATGTAGTTGACAACTGGATTCAAGCAATAAATGATGGTAAACTTCTTGGAACCATTTTCCTTGATCTATCTAAGGCTTTTGATTAGTAAACCAAAAAAATTCTACTTGAAAAGCTCAAATACTATCTTATATCTCAAGAAACAGTAGGTTGGATCTCATCATATCTCTCAGGCAGATCTCAGAGAGTATGTGTCTTAGGTACTTTATCTGAGCCGGCAGAGGTCCTGTCTGGAGTACCTCAAGGATTTGTTCTGGGACCCCTCCTTTTTGTTATTTACATAAATGATTAACCGCTACATGTAAAATCTTCAATTACTGGCATGTTTGCAGATGACACAACTTTATCAAATTCTGATTATACAGCACAACAAGTCCATGACAACCTGCAGGCTGACCTTGACAGTGTAAACATTTGGTGTTCAGAAAATGCAATGCTATTAAATGCTCAAAAGACCAAGGCAATGAACTTGTCATCAAGACCTACAAAATTAGTAAACCCGCATATTACAACTCTCAAATTAGGAAATCAACCTATTGAATATACAGAGAATGAAAAATTGCTAGGTATTCATGTTGATAATGGACTCAAATGGAAAATACAAGTAGAAAAAACACTTAAGAAATGCAATACACAATTATATTTACTACGAATCAAACACTATCTTGATCTTAATACAACGAAACTATTTTACAATGCTTATATACTTCCACACTTGGACTATTGCTGCACCATTTGGGGAAACTGCACTAACGATCAAATCTCTGAAATGATTAAATTCCAAAAACGACCTGCTCGATTAGTTCTTGATAAAAGTTTTGACACCCCATCTGCAGCTTTATTCAAGGAACTTAACTGGATGTCAGAATTAAATACAAAAGGCAATATGTATGTATAAATCTATAAATGATGAAACAACACCTGACTATTTGAAAGAAAAAATTCAAAATAAAAATCAAATTCATAATCACAACCTACGCTCAAAGAGTAATAATGAACTAAAAGTTCCAAAACCTAAAGTAGAATTCTTTCGTAAATCTTTTGCCTATTCTGGTCCAAAATTATGGAATGAAATATTGCCTACCATCCGTAAATCAGAAACGCTAAAACAATTTCAAAGTTCATACATTAAGTGGCATTTTTCATTAAACAGTTAAAGGAACCACCGCTATCTCAAACAGTAATTCCAAGTCAAATAAATATGCATTATTTTTATTTTTGTTGTTTGTATGGGATTATTACAGCACCTCATTTTATATCTTTTCTTTGGCTTGCTTGTTTAAATCCTGTATTGTACATTTTGTATTAATGATATTTTATGCTTGATAATGTTTGTTTAATGTTGTGTATATACTGCATATATTATGTTGAGGCCCACATGGTAGATGGGGAAACCCAATGTGTAGCCTCTGGAAATAAAGTCGTTACTTACTTACTTACTTACTTACTTACTTACTATATAAACAAAAGGGCCATGAAGGCCCTATATTGAACATCTGATTCAAACGGGCATTTTGATTCTTGGCAGAGGATTTTATATCTAAACATTGAGAGATTAGTCACGAAGACAAGTGACCTTACATATGGGATTATTTTGACCCCATAGACATGATTTGGACAAACATGGTAGATGAGCACTACACAATGTTTCAAGCCAAATATCTAAGCTCCAGGACTAGAGCTTTAGACAAAAACTTGAGTGATGTATTTATAATTAAGTTTGTGTAAAACAAGTGAAACGCTGGGTCAGTGCTGACTCCAACGGGTATGATTTGAACAAACTTAAAAGCGGATTACTTAAGAATATTTCTTGTCAAATATCGTAGTTCTCGGCCATATGGTTTCAGAGAAGATTTTCATTTTTTTTCTTACACGAGTCTATGTGAAAGGAGTTTACCTCGATGCAGGGCCAATTTTGACCCCACAGGCATGATTTAAACTTTTGTGGTAGAAGACTGCTAAAAATGCTACATGTCAACTATCAAGACCCAGGTCGTTGCGGTTTCGGAAAATCTCAAAAGAAGTTCGTCTGGATAGAATAATACTTATTTCAAAGACTACACATATTCATTGAATTGTTAACCTTTGTGAAAGTTTCGATACTCCATTGGAGAACCTTCATCAGTCTGTGATCTTCGCGGGAAACTGACGTGATTGATAAGACGGGTTTACTGCTGAACTGGTTTCCAGCAGTAAACAAGGGCCTGTAGATAGGACTCAATTAGTAAAACCCCCACCCCCCATCCAAATCCTTCAACATTTTTATGTCAAGAATGTGTCAGAGGCGTTGCAAAGGGTTTTCAGAAAGCACAACATAATTGTAGTCATGAGACCACATATCACAATGCGGATGGCTTTGTTTAATTCCAAAGACAAGACAAAGAAAGAAGATGTATGTGGCTGTGTATATCGAATTCAATGCAAACACTGTGATTCAGTATACATCGTGGAGACAGGTCGAAAGCAAGGGAAACGACTAAGCGAACACAAGAAAGACTCCGAAAACTGCACGAGACCAGAGCGTAGCAATCGACAAAGGTAAACACTTCAATGGATATGTGTAGCAGAACTCTTTGAAATAAGGTTTCGGCGAAGATTGTTTTCCATTCGATTACCATGGCAGTCAGAATTTTGCATGGAATAAAATTCTTTGAGCAACCTTGTTACATGTCCATGCAAGGTGCATCCAGGCAAAGTTTCATCAACTTCCACCAAACGGTTTAAGAGAAGATATTGTATGAAGAAAAATGTAGACGGACGTTATGTGATCACAAAAGCAAGATTTTAAAACAATATGCACATTTATATGAAATCTGAATTTTATAAATTTGATATCCATTAATAATGAAATCCTTTCCGCAACTTAACGTCATACAACCTGTTAGCATCTGGTTGCCTTTTTACACTTCCTTAGAATCAATATGTATTACACGAAAGTCATTGAAATGCCTAGGTCCGCAGCTCGCTTGAACCATGACCGATTTAAATGCGACTTTTCTTCAAGTTTCGCTAGTGTACTTTCACTTTCATAACTCCGGAACACGCTGAAGGGCATCTGCCGTCAGTTTCTGTGTTGACAAAAGAAGTTCGTATGCCTTGCCAGGTTGTATGAAAATGTGCCCAGTGTTTAAAGGACATACAGACAATAGTGATCAGGAGCTGTATAAATCAAATATCTTGTAATAAGCTTAAATATAAAACACGTAACTTTACACTAACAAAGGCAGTGATTCATAGAAAACTGTGCGAAAACATTGATATTTGTTGATTCTCACATAAATACATTTGCAATGCTATACAAAACATCAGTAAGACGTAACATTTGTTTGTCTTATGTAAGGTTGAATTGTCTGACTTAAAGAAATTTCAAAAACGAAAACGAGTTGCCTTATGGAAAATGTCGTCTTGGGGAGGAGAGAAGATGGCCCACAGAAGGTGACTAGATGTTTAGATCTGTCAGTTCGGGTGTCAGAGTCAATATTAAAGCAGTTTTTTCAATCGTATGTACATTCTTTCCATTCAAATTAAGCGATGTAATATTCTAAGGCGAATCCTGTACGTTCGGCACGACCGTCCGTATAAAAATGCACCAGCACATAGAGACTAATATTGTCTTCTTCAAAACTCGGAGTGCCACTTCCACATACTCTTGTAATGAGCTCGTCATCTGTGCATTCACCTGAAATAGTAATTTAATTTCAAATTGCAAAAGTATATAGCTTATTTGGAGAAATAGAAAATGTTGTTTTCTCGAACAAATATAGAGTCAGTTGACCCTACATTACTTGGGGCCATCAGGTAATAATAATTAAACAGCCTAGAAAATATTATCAGCACCACTAGGCAATGCTACATATCACATATCATAGGCCTAGGCCTTGAACTTTCAGACAAGAAGATTTTGAAAGCTTGGGACCCCCAGGATGGAGCCTCTTTTCGTCCAGAGGCATATTTTGAACTATCTCCATACAGGACTATTAGATGATGTTACATGCCAAATATAGAAGCTCTACGCACTTGCAGTTTTGGACAAGAAGATGTTTTGTGAAGTTTAGTGTAAATCTGCACACTTGTTTTGAAGACGATGTTTTTAGAAATTGTTGATGGACGGACAACGGACGACGCACGACGGACATCGAGCAGTCACAAAAGGTCACCATTAGCTAAAAACATAGCAAAAACATAGTATAACTCGAATTGCTTTGGTTGATAAGTCCGAAACAAACCAAGAACGTATGATCAATGAATATGATAAAATGAAATAGGTACAGTTTGTTTTGATGAACAAAAATGAACAACAAAAGTTGTCAATATTGGTGACAAATACCCCCGAAGCGTGGCCAAGAATGCTACAGTTGTCTGTGCAAAATAATCACACATCATTTCGTGACACTGGCCTTGACCGCAGAGACCCAGGCCATAAGCGTGATACACCTTCTCAATATGGTTAATATTTGTGTCAAATTAGTTTTCAAATCCATTGTATTGCAGAATCATGGACAAAGTTATGGAAACAAATCCTGTTAACCTTTTCTTTCTCAGTGTGACCTTGACCTTGGAGTTAGGGGTCTGGGTCTTGCGCGTCTCATTTTGTTTAACATTTATGCCAAGTTATTTTTAAATCCCTTCATTGATGAGTTATGGACCGGACAAGAAATAGACTTAACACGGAAATTTAGATAAATCTAAAAATGCAAAACTACATCTTTACCTTTTATTTCTGTTTTGTGAAGCACCTTTACCAGCGAGAACTCAGAATTGTATGCTTTTATCAAGAAATGCCGAATGGTTAAATCATATTGCATGCATAAAATACGGATCATTTATTAAGGTCAAACATGAATAAGAGCAGTGACTTCGATGTTTCAGCTGTTTAGAATGAAAGAATTAATTATCTCTGCAACATTAACAACGGATGAATAACATTGCAGCGGAATAAGGTATCTTTAGCACACACGCCTGTTTTATTTAATCAAATAGCAATATAAACAGATACAAATTCAAGAAAGTACATAACTGAAATGTAAATTATTTTATATACCATACCTCTATAAAACGAGACACTGTCCCAATCACATGTAGAATGATATTCCACTTCCATATCAATAAAACGCACTACAAGTCTCGAAGTCACGGATGGCTTTACGATCAACCAGTAGACATCATCCCAACTGAAACATGAGGAACAGAAAATATAAACTAGAGCTATCACTTAAGGTGATGAATCTACCCGCGCACTGAAGGTGCCTGGCATAATACATTGTAATTTAAAGCACACAATATTGCAAAATTATGTGGACTGTATGTATATAGACTCTATGTTTATACTGTAAAAGAAAGTCCCAGAACTCTGAAGAATATTTTTCTGGAACCTAATAGACACCATGCACAAGTAAGATTAGTACCAATCACTTGTGAAGTTTTATTAAATTGTGTGCAATAGTTCCGGAGATTTGTCGCGCAAAAGATTGCTTATGCAGACTGTATGTATATAGAAAAATAACAAAAACCAAAGTCCCATAACTCTGCAGAATATTTATCTAAAAGAACGTAACATGCAACATGCACAACCAGGGTTGGTACTGATAATTTGTGTGAAGATTCATTAAATTGTATGTAAGGTTTCGGGAGATTAGGCGGGCACAAGTTTGCATATGCAGACAGTATGTATATAATATATTAACTGAAAGTCCCATAGCTGTGCATATTTTGTCTGTAAGAACCTTACATACACCATGCACAATTATTGTTTTCTTTTTCTGATCACTCGTATGAAGTTTCATTAGATTGTGTCGTGGGAATGAGGAGAGTTGGTGCGCACAAGTTTGTGTCTACGGCCAGACAGACAGACGGACAAACGGCAAACAGACGACCTGAAACCAGTATACCCCACTTACAACATTGTTGTTCGGTGGGGTGTTGGGGGGGGGGTCAAAAATAGACATCACAGGTTGTATGACAATTTGAAAACAGCGCCATAGAAACACACTGAGACAAACAGAGGGAGTTGCCTCGGTTACGATTTTAGAAGCCAAGAATTAAAAGTAAAAAGTAGGCCTATCACAGTGATGAAAAGTGTAAGTTGTTCAAAAAAAGTATATTAATATCATTAGAATATATCAGAATATCATTTGCCTCATGACATCATTGAGGTAAGGTGAGGCAGAAATCCTAGCGGTCATAACGATAGTATTGCCAGGCTCGGATCCAGGGCCATGCTGAAGGGGCCGTTCCCCCTACCCAGGTCCAGTTGGCTGAGAAGTGACTTATACTCATCAAGGTGGAACCCAATCATTGACTATTATTATCAAATTTAAACCGGAAAACGCACCGGAGGCCACTATTTCATTCCAATATTTCAAAATTTTCCAGGGGATTAGCCCCCTGATCTTAATAAAATGGTGGGGGAAATCCTCATATCTCAAAATTTAGACCAAAATTACACCAGAGGCCACCATTTCATACCTGTATTTCATTTTTTTCCAGGGGGAAGAGCCCCTTGACTCCCTTAAAATGAGGGGTTTCCCCTACAGTACCTCACAATTTAGATCAAAAATGCACAACAGGCCACCATTTCGTATCTGTATTTCAAAATGTCCCAGGAAGAGAGCCCCCTGACCCAACTAAAATGAGGGGGAAACTCCCTCCCATACCTTAAAATTTAGACAAGAAAAAGCGCCAGAGGCCACCATTTCATACCTGTATTTCAAAAATTACTAGGGAGAGACCCCCGATACATAGGGCTAAATGGACTCCGCTTTTGAGCCAAGACGAATTTTTTATCATTGATCACGTGACTACATCTAGACCAATGGAAAGTCCTATCCAAGCCACCATAAATTTCTCAAGTAAACGAACAAAAACAGTTGCGAAATTTAAGCGTTTTTCGAAGTTTATGTTCTACCATTCAAAAACATTATCTTAGGACAAAAACACGATAAATTTCAACTAGAATTCCGCATGTACTTAAATTTTGCAAGTCTCCCCACCTTCCATGAAGTATCTCTGCAAGCAGAGAGAAGCGATAATTAACTAATTAACGCGTTTTACTAGCGAAATGTATTGACCCGAACAGGACATCGTATTTTCGTTTTAAAAAAATCTATTAAAATTGATATAGATTTTTATTCAAATACTATAATTAGCTTTCAATTTTTCTATATTTCCAGCTATAAAAAGAAGAATTTCAAGACACGTCATATATATCTTTTAATTGATACTATGCGATAGAAAAATACTGTATATTGAACAAACGTATAACTGGCAATATGTTTGCAAAGGTGCACCCTATCAACCATTTATAACTTCGTTAAGTTGATCGTACAGTGGAATTTCCTTAGTTGATATTTATCTTTTACTTAAGCCTCATTACTAAGCATAGAACATACTAAAGTACAATATACAATACAGATACAGACATAGTATTGTACCAATTAGATTTGATTTGTAAGAGACTGTATACACATTACAATCACACTAAGAATGTTCGAAAATTACATTCAAAACTGAAGACTTGATGACCCTACTCTGTATAACCCTAAAAGGTTATCAAATATTGTTCAGTTTACGGAGAAATTGAATACGAAGAAGTGATTCTTCCACATTCACCAATGTTCCATTAAAACTATATAAAAAAAATATTAAACATATCCTAAAATTTCTAACAGTGAAGGGTCATTCTGCAATCATTATTTCAACATAAACCAGAACTTAAACATTAATATCATTCAGAAGTGCTCAATATTGCTAAGATTCTAAATTTGACCCAGATGTCTTGCTATCAATTACAAGTGTATCTCTTATCTCAATCTGGCAAATTGGTGCAACAAGAGTTATAATAAATGACGAGAGAAATTACATCTCAGGAACTATCGGACATTTGAATGGGTTCCTGAAATCCAAACAATAAAAGAAAATATAAAAATTGCTCCATAAACGTACCTATATTTCAACATTTTTAAAATATCATAGCATAATTCTACACATCATTCTCTTTTTTTTTTCTTTTCAATTCACTGAAATCAACATTTAGTTTTATATAGGATGTAAACCATAGATTCTAGTGAAACGTATTTACTCACATTAACTCATATCCCGTTTTTCAGACGGCCTCAGTGCTATTTTAGAAAAGTTCGAGGGAAAAAAATACATGTGGATCTTGTAATTTATCTTAATTCAAATGATATTTTCTTCTGCTGTTGAACAATTTACAAACATAATAAAAGGAAAGATTGACCCCTATAGAAAACAGGTGATGATCAGTGCAGAAAAATAAATGCTATAAACTTACTTGTTGTATATATTTGGATAATTTGGGGATGTAATAACTTTTGGTTCTCCGGTAGCTGTTAGTATCGTGTAACTTGGGATACATGGTGGCAACGCTGAAATAAATGCACATTTTCAGGACATATCTATACGACAAATAATTTGACATTTTCTGCTATCTCAACGCACTGGGTTATTTGGACAAGTAGCGTGACAAGATTCGGGCTCAGATATATATATTGTGTTAAATAATATACATTATTCCTGTAATGATATTCATTTGACCTGAACTTAAAATAATATTACCGGAGAATTATCAGATAAATATAATACATTTTCCTTTGAATGTATTTATTTAATCTGAATTCAAAACATTTATCTCGAATAATAATTACGTTGTAACTTGATATTTCAGGCGTCATAAGATGCCCCATAAGTTACTTCATAAGCATGTAGTACGTGGGTTTGAAAATGACTTATATATGCACAAAACGTAGATACGATAAGTGATTATAAAAATCGAAACAAAGGAAATTAAAGAAGAAAACCCGAAATGAAAGTAAAGTAAAATGTTGCTTTTGTGTGTGTATGTGTACATGCATGTGTGTGTATGTGTATGTGTGTGTTTGGGGTGTGATACTAAATTAAAAGTAAAAGCAAATTTGTCGGTGTCCCGAGTTCGTGAGTCTTTGACCTTAAAAATTGGAAGCCGTGACTGAAGTTCGTCAGATGGACAAACGGAAGGACAACGCCCTAAGATGAAACGACCCGTTTTATCAAACAAGTCTAAAAAAAGAAAAAAATATATTTTTTATTTTTTTTCGTGCTATGGTTTGTCATATATCTCCAGATAACAAAAATGCCAATATAGCTTGAGTCTACAGTGATTTGAAGAAAGCATTTGCTGCACGTGTTAGCTACATGACAAACAATCATTTATGTAATATTATCGTTACTTAGCATCAGATATATTTCCCTATATAGCTGAACAGAAAAACAAAAACTTCATTTTTTACATATTTCTAAAGGTTTGTTTATTTGCAGCATTTTGCAACCTAGAGAATTTTTCTGAAATACAAGATATTTGAAATATGATTTACATTTTTAACTGTTTTGTGACCGAAACCGGTAGCTTTGTGTGTAAAGGTGCCTCAGTAAGATTGTATACAAAAGTCAGAGAGTAGTACTACTGGATTGATTTCTACACATAAGCATGTATATTATCTTCCCTAAAATCTATCATGTTCATACATGCGAATCTAATAGCCAATATTGCGTGCATTGAGATAACTCCGCTTTTAACGAAAACAAAAAGGGAAGGTAAACAATTAAAACATTTATTACAACTTTTTATTTAATTTTTGAGCACTCTTTAGCCTGTTACGATAATTACTTAGATTCATCTTTACCAGTTTCTTCAATGTTCCAATTTTGTTTATCTCTTTTTCATTTTAGAACACAAATAAATGAATAACAAAACAAAACGTGTATTTAACGTAACTTAATTTATTCATACATTACAACTCGCATTAAGAGACCCCAAAGGGAAAGGAGAAATGTGTTCTCTCTACAACTGTGACTAATTTTTCATTTAACAACACAACTATGAACTGAAAGGTGCTCTCTTAATTCAAGTGTTCTATCGACAGACACGGACAGTCTAGCAAGTTAAAAATAAATATTAGACCCTTTGGGACACCTTCATGATATCATCAAAATCAACTGGCTCAGCGGTTTCAATTTAATTTTAAATTTGATACATAATGTTCATAATAAACTGAATGCGCATAAATAAGGAAGAGCATTTTGACGAGTTGATAAGTAACTTTGGAATGCATAAAAGCAAACATGTTTCAGTCTTCTTTCTTTATTTTCCGCTGACGTTGTTGTATCTATACGATATAATTATCTATATAAATAGATTATTGTTTTGTGGCAAACGCTAAGTGCACACTATGTAGGAAAAAAACTCCAACAATTAAATACATACATATCTTCAATAAACTGTGTTTACCTTGGGTGTAGTAAACATTCCAGTCGTCATGTTGTGTCAACAAATCGCTGGCAATTGTTGTTGGGTTATCGGCAATGAGTTCACATTGCCTTTTAATAGCATTGTAGTTGAAGGCGGCACATTCGGTTTCCTTTTGACTGCATTTCGCTGCACACACCGCCAAACTAGTGCCAAGCGACATATCAAAAGACGATTGTACTTTTCCATGCTCAAGATATTTTTGAAATGTGCCAGATTTAATTATTGCTACAACTTTATGATTACTGAAAGTTAACATAAACACTTTAAGAAAGAAGTTTAAAGTAAACATTTTAACAGTGATGGCGCGATATGCAACAAATGAAACCAGCTTTACCACGCCACTCATTTTTATAACCTGCTTTTATTTACATAGGGAGAAGTTATTGAATATGTTTCTCACATGCTGTGTTTTGAAACGATCTAGTTTCAGGCTGCGAAAAGTTTACGATCATATAGGGCGACAAACAAAAATACCTTGTAATAAAGATGAATTAAATAGTTATTATAAAATATATTTGGAACTACTTTAACCTAAGTCAAATAGATAACTACTTTTCAATAGTTGGGCTGGCCTTAAGGAAAATGCAGCTTGCAAAGAAGCATACTATCTATAACTAATTGTGATTATCTTTTCCGTAAATTATACAAAGAGTGGTTACAGAAAATATCTAGTTGTTTCGAATTTAACACCAAAAAATGAATGTGATTGCATAATATGAAATTGTAAACTTAAGCCATGTTTCGATCGCTAAAACTATAATTAACAAAATACTTTGTTGATAGATGCTTGTGAACCCTGTGGTCGGTTTTTTTTTGTTGTTGTTTTTTTTTTTTTGTGTGTGTGTTTTTGTGCTAAGGTAACATTAGTTTAAGGATATCGTTGTTTAAAGATATTGTAAACTTTCGAAAAAAGTCTACTTTTTGAATTGTTGCTGGTCAATCATGTAAACATTATTTAATCCTATTTGTCTCGCAAAATTACCCAATATCACTAACTGATTAGAGAGAGTTTCTGAAATACTTAGATTCAATCACACGAGTTAGTTTCGTAAAACGTACAGCCTTATATTCTTCAAAATACAATGTTTTACTAAAACATTGTGGCATATATCATTTC
This sequence comes from Mercenaria mercenaria, assembly GCF_021730395.1. NCBI lineage: Eukaryota > Metazoa > Mollusca > Bivalvia > Venerida > Veneridae > Mercenaria > Mercenaria mercenaria. The sequence continues at coordinate 9,765,578 of NC_069365.1, read as the reverse complement.
TACTCCGAAAATACCTTTTACACATTTACAACTTTCGTACACATAATGAATAACAGTTAATTGTATAATGGATAACTTTGTTCCAAGATTGTGTCCTAAACTGAAATATAGTATGCACTCTTGAAAACTCAGTAAAGTCGTGTAATTACTTTATTAAAATAGTACCTTGTCTGTGATAGTAGTAGATTAGATACTGCAAAGTACTCGATACCGCTTGTTTATACTGCAAACATAGTACTTATACACTACAGTTTTCCAGCATTATGTAAAATTATGCTGCTAATCCGGTATAGGCGACACAATTTATTCATGAAGCTTTTACATGTAGCGTTATGCTTCTTTAGCAGTAAATACTGTAAATTGTTACTGCAATGAACTAATACACACAAGCATAATACTGCAAGCATGCTGCTTATCTGCTGTTCTCCTGTTCCACACGAAATTTATGCTCCGATGATTTGAATTGCGACGGGGCTCCTTAGTGATAATGCGAGCTGCCGTGTTCTGAACATGTTACAACTTGTTCAGTGTGTTGTTTAGAATACCACTTAACAAAGCATTACAGGAGTCTAATCGTGAGGTTACATGGCTGTTGACAAGGGCCTTCGAGGCATAACTGGTAACATACTGTCTTATGTGACCTATTCTGCGTAGTTGTGCATATCCAGCCCGGTACTCTGAGTTGACTTGTTGTTCCATATGCATACTCTTGTCAAATACTGCACCAAGATTCCTAACACATTGTGTGCATTTTATTACAGAGTCACCGACCTTCACCGAGACGTCCTAAATGTACTTGGAGTTATGCTTTGATGTGAATAACATTACTTCCGTTTTATCAGTATTGAGCTTCAACATGTTGCAATGTATCCACGGGACAATTTCAACCCGACAACTCTCAATTCGGCGCAAAGCCTCGCATCTAGCAACAGCTTTAATCTTTCAAAGGACAGGTATAACTGAGAGTCATCGGCCTAGAAATGATAAAGAAGTCCATGTCTACGTATGGCACCAACGGGTTTAGTGTACATGATGTAGTTCTTTGGACTAAGTACTGAACCCTGGGACACACTGTATTTCATCAACATAGGCGTCGACAACTCACCATCAACGTTCATAGTAAGCCACTAAGATATGATGACATCCATGCAAGTGCTTTGTCTATGACTCCAAAATGATGTTCGAATCGGTATAACAGTGTTTGGTGTTGACTGTTGTCGAAAGCTACAGACAGTTCGAGCAGAACGAGGACGGACTGTTACAGAATTTTGGTCGAGAAATGTGAGGATGTTATTCGGTACCTTGATCAAAGCCGTCTCAATTGAATAAAACTTTCTGCTTATTTTCAATCAAGTGCTGCTCAAGACGCGCATCTACTACCTTTTTTAGATTTTTTAAATGAAATGGAGATTAGACACAGGCCTGTAGCTTTTGAGAATATTTGGATCAAGACGTGGTTTCTAATGCAGTGGTCTTAAACTATTTCGGTACATAACCTAATTCCATCGATGTATTTATGATGCTTCTTATCAACGGCAAGAGCTCCTCAAGCCGTTTCTTCAAAAGCCGCGGTGGTAATGACAACCGGGGGTGCAAGTTCACAGGATTTGTTTGGAGCTTCGATTTGTTTAATCTCTTCTGTCAAGACAGTTTGCTGCTTCCTGATGTTCTGAACAATTCAAGTCTGATGAACCACAGTCAGTGCTAATAAAGTCATTCCTAATGTTTTCAATGCTCCCGTTGTAAAAATCACAAAACGTCTGCGCAAGTTCCTTTGAGGATGAGTTGGAGGGACGACAGCATCATGAATGTCCCCTAGTAGATTATTGGTCATCTTGGCCAAACCGTAGTGGTCAGTGCCACACGACTTTACCTTATCAGAGAAGTAGTCAGTTCGGGCCTAAATTAGGAGTTTATTTACGGTAGCACATTGGTCTCTTTAAAGTTGATGGTCGATTGTTAATTTAGAATTACGTCATTTCCGCTCTAGCTTGCGTTTTAAGTGTTTAGCCTGTAAACCACGGACAGCTAGGTCCAAGAAAAATACTTATGCATAGGGGAGCATGTACGTAAGGATAATCAATTTAAATATGCATTTACTAGCTCATCCACGTCTGTATCTTCGTCTGTATCTTCTGGAAAATGTATTTAGTGCATGGGACGCTGCTCAAGATGTCTTGTTTGCCAAAACTTACGCCAATAGAGCGTTTTTTTTTTATTTTGAAAAATAAAACGGCTTCCGCACTGGAGCTGGTTTTGTAGCACAGACGTTGAAGTGAATCGCATGATAATCTTGTGACATATTACCGATAATATCCTCTAAAAACACACTAGTCTTTAAACCGTTCTGTTTTGCTGGTGTGGTCTATATATCATTCTAATATGACTAACAATGCTTTAATCATCTCAACGATATCATGTTGACGTCACCGCCATGTACGCATAGAAAAATGGCGTTTTTAAACTTGATCAAATATTTTACTTAAAAACATGTTTAAAACAAAATATCACATAGCATAGCTGTCTTGATTAATTTACACACACACACGGATTAGGTTATTAGCCGTGCAGAATAATTTGCCATCATTTGCACCCTAATCGAACTATTACGCAAGACGTATTACCGTTTCCGGTCCTGGCGTGTATAAACAAAGGAGCGTGACGACCTTAAATTTGGCGCCATACATGCGCCAATAAACGGTTCTATCATATTATATCTTAATTTTACTGTAAAAGATACATTAGAATCGAAATAATTTATAGCAAAACCGTGTTTGAAAACTATTTATACACTCGGGCTGTGCCCTCATGAAATTATTACGCCTGACGTATAACCGCCGATCGTGTATAAATAGTGTTAAAACACGGTTTTGTTTGTTGTTAGCGTTTTTCTTCATTCTACTCACTCCGCCTATCGCCCCCATCCTTCCCCCTTGCAATTGCACTCCCTTGCTTTGGCATTCCCCCTCCATTTTTTTACTATGAGTAAGTGATCGTGCCCGCCTTAATTTTGGCTGCCGGGATCCTAAGGCGGTGCCCGATTGTTGTTTTTTCCTGCTTGTATGTGTGCGTTTGTGGGCTTGTGAGTCTGTGTGTCTTGTGCGGAGCCCTGCAGTGTTGTTATGTTTTACTTGTCTCTTTATCTATGTAAGTTAGTTGTGTGTGTGTGTGTGTGTGCGTGCGTGCGTGCGTGCGTGCGTGCATGTGCGTGTGCGTGTGCGTGTGTGCGTGCATTCGTGTGTTCATGCGTGCGTTTGTCTTTTGTGCATGGGTGCCTGCGCTGCTGTGGTTTGCCTTGGGGAGTGGCTGTGGTTAAGGAACGTAGCATTCCCTTTAGTATATTCATTCTTTTCTACTTTCTCATTCAATCCCCTTCCCCACTCCCTTTCTACCCCTCACCCCTTCCTACCCCTCTATCTATATTTTGCATAAAATTATAATATATTTGTTGGATTTTTGAAGCAACCCGTCTGTAATATTTTTCCGTTTCAGCTTCTTTTTGTTGTGGGCCTACTTTGCAAATGCGCGGCTCTTAGGCTGTGTTTATGGTGCTCTGTCGTTCCGAGAAATCTACCCTTACCTATTATATTTTGCTTTAAATTATTTCTTAACTGCCACCTGTGCAGAAAATCCATTTAATATGGTACTATTTTTGGTGTTATGCTGCTGAAATTCAAGATTTTGGCTATTCGTACAATTTGAGATGTTTGTAAAGATTTCATTTTGTGACCGAATTATAATTATGATTGTTTCATGCAGTACTTGTAAATTATACAAATGGACCCCTACATTGATATAATATATTGATTTAATTCTATATTTACACGCTCTTGTACCTCAGTACTTTAGATTACCTAACTGTTTTATAGGAGATAAAAGAGTAACATTTGGCGGACATACGTTTCAATACACTATTTACATTAGTCTCTTCAAAATCAACTGATACACATCCAAAACAACTTTCACATAGATATGTGCAGTAGTTCTAGTGAAATAATCAAATCAATGTAAGCGAATTGAAAAGCAGCCTACACTTGGCGCAACAATATTGTGACATTAATCCATGTTACTTCGAACAAACTAGTATCGGCCCTAGATAATGCGGTTTCAGTTAGATATCGAATGCATTGGTTTCGATGTATAACACTATGGTGTTTGGTAAAATTGGTTTTTCATCAACACATAATACTCCCAGCTCATTGCAGCTGTGTGAGGAAGCCATCTAGCTGGCTTACGGACGGTCGGTGGTTCTACCCAGGTGTCCGCCTGTGATAACAAACTAGTAATACACGGAGGGGCACCTGGGGTCTTCCTCAAATAAAATTTGTAAAATGATCCTTTCAAAGCATAGCATGCAACCAAATAGAATAATAGCAGATTCGGTTTGATTGAGTCTGTTCATGAGATGTAATGAAATGTGCAACACCTCCCATGCCCCTAGCACCAGCTTAAGAGGAACTCTGTTACACATCTATTGCATGGACTCCATGATCCCGAAGACCAGAAAATATAACAACACATAAAGAAGCCATATGACCTATATTTGTGTCGGTGCGACCTTAATCCCAACAAAACAAACAAACATACATTGTAACTGTGTATTGTGTATTCCAAACCTAAACAGATTGTTATTTTTAAGTAACTCTACAGTATAGCATCAAACAGTAAATAGTGCCAAAAGAACAAGGAAGAATATACAACAGGGAAAGCCTTCCCTAACGCGCACACGATTAACACGCACACCACACACACAAAGCAAACACACAAGGACAAAACAAACAAACAAAGGAACACAGTGGGTCACCGCCTTGGAACGGATAAGATGTAGCCTGGGGTACATCCTCATCCAAAAGGCGGAAATTTATAATACTAAAATTAAAATCATCCCTCTTGTCATACATTTTGGTATGTATAAACTTGTCGTAAATAGAGAGATGTAAATCTAGGAATGAAGCAGTAGTATCCGAGTTGTTAGTTTTATTTAACTGCAGCTCACGTAGATAAATATTATCCATGAACTGAGCAAAAGAACGGATTATCCATATTAAGTATATCATCTAGATAGCGTGATGTACTATTAAATGCAGTAATAATGTCTTCCTGTGTATCTGGAGAAAGGCCTATCATAAAATCTCTTTCATAACAATATAAAAACAAATCTGCGACAAGGGATGCACAATTTATTCCCATGGGAATACCAATTACTTGTCTGAAAACTGCATTTCCAAACTTGACGTAAATATTGTTCAATAAAAAGGAAAGGGCTTTACAAACTTCGTCAGAGGTCCACATAGTATAATTCTTTATACTGCAACTAGTAAAAAATGCCCTATCAAAATTACAAGCGAGAAAAGTAGCATTTACCCTGGCAAAAGTCTTTTGAATTAGGGCAGTTAGTTTTTCATTTATTAAGTTATGAGGTAAAGTCGTATACAAAGTAGAAAAATCGTATGCACTGACTGAAGACGCCTTGTAATTATTAATTCTAAATTTATCCAGGATTTCGCCAGAATTTTTAACCGACCAAAATAAGTTTTTACCAGAGTATACTTTGTCACAATATCTTTTCACGTGGGCTTTTACAGCAGAAAGGCATGATGTTAATAACTTGGAAATATTTGTGGTGGTACAAGAGCTTGAATTAGCGATAAAACGGGCTTTATATGGTTGTCTATGTAATTTTGGAATCCAGTACATTATAGGAAGTTTAATCTGCTGGTCATCTATACGAACTTTCAAATTGGAAACTTCAGTGATGTGATCAGTGATCAAATGTTGTTCAACAAAACTCAGTGTATAAGGTTTAGTACTATTTAGTTCGTTTCGTAAAATATAATGTAGGCGTCAAATGATGATAATATTGTAAGCCGCCTTGTCTGCTGGAACTAAAACATATTAAGAATGAAATTCTTGGATTTCTTTTCTTCAAATGTCTTAAAGTGAACTTGGGCCTAGGTGGAAGTAGGTGCTTATTTGTTTTATAAAATTTAATACGGGAATCGACAATATTAAAGATATTACGTTTCCAAGACGATAATGCATTTGGATTAGCATTTTCACGTCGGCACCATTTAACACAAAAAGTTTCGATAGATTCTGCAGTCTGACCACGACATGCATCAAAGTCAATATTTGAAGAAATTTTGTATTTAGGCCCTTTAAAAAATAAATTACGAATACGTTTGTCTTTGATAATATCAAAATTACCAGTGATGGCATGGCCTGCATCTGAATAGCAAAAGTTTGTGTGTTTACATTCACAGGAAGTTGGAGTATTTGTACATACATCTAGGCCTGAAACAATTTTATTCTAATTGAATATAATATTTCTTACAGGTGTTTTATATTTATAACAGATAATCGGAACTTCAGAGTTTCTGAAATATTTCGGTACAGAATCAATGACACGTTTATCCCGAAATATACTAGGTACATCGATGAAGTCAATACCTTTATTCATAAAATATATCTTAAGGAAATGTCTGTCATGGTCAGATTGAGTGTCGATATGTGGACGGAGAATATGTTGTGTATAACTTTGAATAAGATATGATACAGTGTAAAAAGGATCTGTTTGTATTACATACTGGTCCGCTTCCTCGTCGAGTTTTTTAAGAGACTGAACAGATAAAGATGTGAGACGAGAAAGCATCGAGTGTCTACCAGAGTCTGAAAGAATTAAATCAAGGTCTGCAACAGACATATTGACTTTAGATTTGCGCTTAATATTACCATTGCGTCTGATTCAATGAGATTTAGATTTACATTTTCTAATCTTTAAAATTGAAAAGATATAAATATCAGGGTTTTTTGGAGATATTACCTTCTCGATATATATTATCATTTAAGCCCAACGGAAACGGTGACTGTAAATTTTTTATCCATTTGAATTCTGCTAAATGGCTGGTATTAATTTTAAAACTAGAGGTGAAATTTATATCATATACGTGTTGTTCTACTAGCTGAATTGTTACCTGATCAAAATTTTGGCCAGATTTACGAAAGTGTTGGTAATAGAAGGTAGTAAACTTGTTCCGTCTACGCATTTTGTACGAATGTTCGCGGAAACGAATTTTCAAAGATCGTCCAGTTTGGCCAACATACTGAATACCACAATTTTGCGCGTTCCACGCCAGTACATAAATCATGTGGGAAGTATTTCAATCAATATCAGAATTGAGTTTTACATTAAAAGTTCTTCAATTAACATTCGAAGCGATAGTAGACCTGTGCGATAAATGATTGCAACAACCGCACCTCTTAAAATTGCACTTGCTAATAGAACGGTACCCTCTACATCTTTGTGGAAAATTTATACGTTTTATTTGATATTTCTTTAATACAGTAGAGTTTAAAGGTGAGAGGCAAATTCGCAGATTATTACGAAAGATAGCTGTAGAATTAGTACGAGGAATATATAATGACTTAGCAGAATGAAGCTTTAATGGAGAAAGGGTGATAGAAGGTGTATGTCTTTAAAAAGTACTATTGTCATTAAGCAGATGTACAGAAGCTGCAGAGTGTAACCGAAGAGGTAAAAGGATTAATTTCGGAACTCTACTGCATGTACTTATGTAATAAAATAATGTAATACCATTCTGTGAAAAGTGGCGTTGAGGTAGAAAAAAAACATCAAGTTCAAATATGTGAAAATGTTAAGCGACAATTCAACACAAAAAGGTAAAAAAAGCGCTGGAGGTCACTACAGGTACCGTGGGACGGGATAACTAAAATGGACCAAAATGCCAGTGAACACAGAACCTTCAACACGGTATAAACCACTCCTCATCTTTGACGGAGGCCGAGAGTTTAGAAGGCATAACAATCCCTGAAGGATGAAAATATAACAGTATTGATTGAATAACCAAGTCTTCTACTTTCTGCACTGATTTTTCCAATGTCATAAAGGGATGTTCCGTATTCTTCCGGTCAGCTGTTCCGCAGCATGGTATAACGTCAGTACCACAGAATACCTTAAGTAATGAAACATTACATTTTTACTCTTTTTTTTTTTGGTAGTTCAGATACTAAGAGATGGTCTTTGGTTTACATAGACTGGCATACAGTTTGTCCCCTAATGTAAGTATAGTGTCTAAATATGAAGATGTCCATTCACTTGGATGTTTTTCGTTGCTGCAACAAAGATATTTTAGGTACACTGTTTGCATGTACCCTTGGTCGCCTTGGTGAAACAACAATGTACCATTTTGGACTGAAATATTTAATTTAAATTTCTTATAACAATAAAACGTGTTGGCTATAAAAAGTTAAAGTACATCATGAAAATTTAATAACAAAAATATTTTTACAAGTAAACAATATTACTAATAAATCTTAAATTCATAAAAAAAGGTTTATGTGAAAGTAAATGTCTCTTTGTCTGTTCTGTCCTGTGTTAGCTAGTGTTCGACATATGACTTAAATGAGCAATAAAACAATTCTTACCTTATCAGATGCCCTTTTTTACAGTCAATGTATTCAAGACACTAGTTATTTTTCAGCTTCAAAATACAGAAAAGTTTAAAATATAAATGCTTATGTAGAATAAAGCATGTAAAAAGAGACTAAGTCTGAGATGAAAGCTTCCTTCTAGCCTGGGAATCCAGTCTGTCAATTTCTAACATTTTTTCTAACTTTTGATAATATCAGAAACTCGATGACTGCCAATTAACGCTAATTAGCGCAAATTAAGTGGGATCTTTGTTGCGTAGATATTAGGTATGATTTTTTCTGACAAAGCACAAATATCATTAATGGCTTCCCAGGCTAGCTTTCGACCTGTACTTTAATCTAATCTGCTTGCAGACTTTGTCTTTAAGAAATGTTAGATCTAATAAGAATATGCTATATGGTACAAGTGCTCAAATGACAAGCTTTCTGTCACAGTCAGTGTTGACAAAAATACTTCGTGTCTTTTATCTGTTAAAGGATTAATACTTGAATATTGAATTCAATGAAGACTTTTGTAGATTTTTACTTAGTGTTTATATTTTCTAAATAAGAGCTTTGTTTTAAGTGTTCTGCTTTTATATTCTCAAACCGTCTTTGAAAACATTTTGCTACTGTTAAAATTTTGTTGCTGGTGTACCTTACCAGTAACGTCTGGCTCACAACATTATTACACAACTTTGCTACCGCTGGTAGGAGATGTATATCTATAAATGTCGAGAGGGAGCAGAGCTAATATTTTTGTTTGCAGCTTTTGTATGTTTAGAGTCGAAAAATGGGATTTCGTGCAAGGCATATGGTTGATATAACTGATTCAAAGTTATTTTTATAGAATAATGCTTATGCAGTATAATACTGTTGGCGCTTTAAAACCGGTGATAATAGTCCTTTCGCGGCAAGCTAGTATACGTGTGATGTTACCTGAAATAATTTGTCTTAATGTATGTTTTAACAATGTCTGTTATTACGTGCAAAATTTAAAATCTAAAATATATTTAAAGTCGTATAATTAATAATGACCTAATCGATAACGGAATGTTTTAAATAGTGCCTACGTAAAAACTGAAAACCAAATCGTTTCAGTTTTTTTTTTTTGTGTGTTGTTTAAATATCAATTCTAGTTGGTTTCAATAGCGAATGACATTAGAAACACTCAAAACCCTAAAAACAACAAAAAGACAGGATGCACATCACGCATGTTGAAAATGGCTGGCCACTCCATATACAGTGGAACTATTGTTAGTTCCTGTGCAAAACGCTTCAATCTTTGTTCACAAAAAACCGGATTGCCTGTAGGGGATTTTTAACAGATAGTTTTGATGTGAATACAGGCTGAAGTGTGTTAATAACAGGAAATCTTTTAAATTCACTTCGCTGAGTAGATATCTATTCATAGACGGAAATCATCAGTATTTGTCGGGTAACTAAATATTGCAATTCAGTCCCAACTATCAAAAGTTGAAAAACACTTTAGAAAATGAATTTTTAAGATCTCCTTTGAAAGCAATACATGTTTTCTAGAAAGTCAGTTTGTTCAGAGATATACGGTGATAAAGTCTTCAGAACCAGTTGTGCGTTAAAGGTATAGGTTATCAAAAAATAAGGGAGAAGACATGAAAATAGCATGCATCTTTTTAGTGTGGCTATATTGCATGCAGCTGAAATTGTCAAAACATGAAATGTAAAATCATCTTCTTTCAAGTATCTTCTTTTCAGAAATAGCATTAATTTAGTGGAACGCATCTTATAAATGACATAACGGCCTAAATGAGAGTAGATAAGTATACAATCACTTTACAAGATACATTTGTGTGTTTACGCAATCTATTCTCCGGGGCAAGCATATAATTCTTAGACAATTTAAATGCCTTGCACAAACGTATTTTTTGTATACGAGGTGTTGTTAGAATCTCCGTTCTCCGCCCGCCTGAATTGTACAACCTAAGTATCTTAAAGATGGTTGGTCACATTTGGGCAACATTTTATGACATTATTTTATATTAGAGATCTAATTTTTTTAGAATAAACAGATCCATTTCATAGAGTTTGATTCCTATAAGAAATGTACGTTTTATTATTTCATATTGAATTTTGTAATTATTGCCTTTTAATATGAAAGTATTGCACTATTTGTTTTGATTTCAATTTAATTCTAATTTTACATTTGCATTTAATAGATATCAAGATATTCATTAATCTGAACCAAACGACAGTGTGTACTTGCAGAATTCATTTGTTTCCAATGTCTTACAAATCTGCATTCCTACTGAAATTAGGCTAAATATATTTTTCTCAATGTAAATAGTTGACAAATATAATACAATAGTCCCTATATTTGTATGATTTCATAGGTAAAGATTGTTCATTAAATTTATATATATGTATGTGCTAAACTCACATTTTAAAAATACCTACAGTAAAATTGCATCATGTATTAAAATGTCAATGAACACAAATTAGTGTAAATGATCGTTTCTTAAACTTTCGGCCAAAAAATTACCAGATCAAAATCTGATTAACTACATTTAATAAATGATTATGTATAATTGACATGTAGGTCACATTAACATAATATAACAAGATAACAGCAAAATGGCATTTTCCTTAAAAAAATATTTTCCTACAGCTTCCGACGTGACTAACAGATTAATAGATCTACATATTGGGCTAACTACCCTTTAACACGATTGTACTTTTGACACTTCACCAAAGCAGAACTCCATACATGGCAATATTTTCATAAAAAGGACAAATGTCGTCATTTTTATCAATAACAAGGCTCTTCCCAATGATATTTTATTGACCGTACTACTTATCGTACTTTTGCTGACAATTTTTGTTGTAAAATTGCATTGTCAGCTTAACCCACAAGAGTCAGATATTTTAACTGGTTCCATTCTATGCTTCCAAACGATCCTCTTACAAATGTTGTTAATTAGATTCTATCACAACAGCAATTTTTAAGTGCAGTTTTGTTGTATTTGCCAGTCCGTTGGGGTTCCGCTATAGGGTGTGAGGAGTAATGCATTTTCCACATACCTCACATGAACAGACCAAATCAAACCGGGTCTGCTATTATTTTGCTTATTTATTAATGAGGTCATCCTGACTTTGATTATGTTATACTGCTAGACATCTTTTCAGTTTTCTGAAATACAGCAGTCTTGAATACGTCATACTAAAATTGCGTTTAAAGCCCTGTAACGTCTCATTTCCAATTTCTGCAGATATAAACGGTACCACCTCTCTGCATTTGTCGGACAATACCTTTAAGCTAATGTTATGTGTTATACTTTGGCGTTGTATCTTGTATCAGGCATTCGTACGTCCTTTCATGAGAAAGGATTAAGTAAGACTACACTGACGAGATATGAAAACGCAACAAACATACTCCTGAATATATTTTTACTACAAAAAGCATCACCTTGAACTGTTAAACATATACATATCTCGATACTCTTTACCCATTGTGTTCGAATTTAACCAGCACAGCAGACTGTAAAATTAACACAATGGGTATGGAGTATCGAGATGTGTATGTGTTAAACATTTCAAGGTGATGCTTTTTGTATATTCAGACATTATGTTTGTTGCGTTTTCATATCTCGTCAGTGTATGTTTGTATGCGCATATATTAGACAGCTTTTTGTATTATCTGTTCAGTCATTATAATTTGACACATATTACCACTTTTTTTACGAGAAAGCATTAATGTCAAGTGCCACACAAGGTACCTAATCACTAGCCCGTCACAGTTGTGAGTTCTAATCCTCGCTTAAGATTAAAATTGTTTCATGTCAGGAAGCATCTAGCTGTGGAATGTCAAAGGTGGTTCTACCCAGGCACCTATCCCCACCAACCAACCCCCTTGTGTCTAAAATAATGATTAGATGTGCAAATGGGGTCATCTTCACCACGAAAAACTGGAAAAATGCCTTGTGACCTACACTTGTGTCGGCGTAAGGTTAAACCCAATAAAGATAAAAAGAGTCTACATGACAAAATGTACACATCTGACGACTGTACGAAGAACATTTTGCGTTTTTTATTTGTTCCGTAAAACAACACATCCTGTATTTTATATCATGTAGTTGATATTTGTGTATTTTTCAACTAACTTTATTCCAGGAAGATGTACATATGACGAGCTCATTGGAAATGAATGTGGAATCGGTACTCCGATGACAGAAGATTATGAAAGCACGTATGTCATCGTGTATTTCCGTATGGACCCGTATACAGTAGAAAGGGGATTCAGTTTGGAATATTATATCTCCTAATTTAAACATAGGATCTTAAAAGACGAATGAAATTAAAACATTATTTTATGATAGACTACTACTGGGTGGATACATACAATGCTCCTAAGCTTTAACGACTTCTAGTGGACCAAAATACATGTATCATTAAATTGTCAGTCATAATTTTAGGTAGAATATTCGACTATCTCGTTGTTTGTTTGCTTGCTTTTTTTGTAAAAGCAAAATCTTGACTGTTTAAGGGACTTGTTTAATGAGACACTTAAAGCAGGCACTAATACCAAAGGTTAAAGTAGTTGTGGACAAACAAAATAGAACATATGAATGTTTCAATGGAACTTATGAGTTTGAATATGTCGGTCTTGTTTCACAAAATTTCATATTTTCTGTAATTTTGAAATTTTGAGGTTGACTACTCCATTTAGAACTGCAAGATATATCATATGTATTTTAATACATTGCTTCTACTATCTAGATCGAGTAAGAACATAATAAGTCTGCTTTTAACTTATCTAAATGTTACTAAAAATTCTATTTAATACATTTCCGTGAAATAAACATTTATAAACATTGAAAATGTAAAAAATGATAGATATCATTTGTGACTTTGTATTTAGCTTGTATCACTTTGCAACTAACGCTTTTTCTTTTTTTTCGGACAGAAGTACCGATTGCTTGTTTTGTATAGAATGTATGTTGTTCCGTTTAAGTTGTCTTTAAATCGCTCACTGCCGGTGGCAAAGTCCACAATTGTCATAAAACGACACCTTCTCGTGGTCTTCGACAGACTTTGTCTCTAGCGTCACCAGACTGTATCTCTAGCGTCAGCAGGCTATGTCTCTAGCGTCACCAGAATGTGTCTCAAGCGTCACCAGACTGTATCTCTAACGTCATCAGACTGTCTTTGTAGCATTCTTGCATGAATCTCACTCAGATTCATTCACACCTGTTTCCCAATACAGGGCACCTACAGTTAAACCTTCTCATGAACCGCTAGATTTCTCCACACGTATCCTGTAGAAACGAACAAGTGACCTCTCGCTTGTATTATGATAGCGGTTAGTTACAAATCTAGCAGCCCTTCTCTGAACTTTTGCAATGAACAGTACATGAATATTATAACTTTTGTCTTAATGTAGCTTTATTCGCATATTCTTTCGTTTTAGTAGAGTCAGTTCAGAAAACCAAGGGACTTAATTGCCTTGTTAGTTCTTGAATCTATGTGCTTACCTTGTTACAAGATGTTTTACCTTTTGTTACCTTTTGTTGATTGGGAATTTTCGACACCCTGGTATGGCATATAATTCCCATTCAGTTTCTGTTATCTCGCGCCGAAGGTTCCTGTCTCTGTCGGTTCCCTATATATACCGTCGATAACTGGTGCTTATACTTTTTTTGTATAGATACTGCTTATATTTATTGGGTATTTTGTCAAACCTTGTTTTAAAAGTGTCAACAGTGTTTGCATTCATTTTCTCAGTCGGTAAATTGTTCCACAGTGTTACAACTCGATGAGCGAATAAATTTAACCTAATGGATTTCTTTGATCTTGGTTAATTCTACTTTAAGTTCGTGCCCTCTAAGTTCACTGTCGGAAAATTTGAAAACTGTACCCCCACCCCCACGTCTATATGATCGACTTATGACAATTTTGAATGTCCGAATTAAATCATACGGTCACCTCCTGTATTCAGTTCTAACTAAAACTCGCGTGGTCTGTGTTCGTGGCATGGTCCAGAATTTCAAACTCTACAAACCATTTTGCCGCCAAAACAGGTGCAGCTATTTTATTCACAAATCATGAAATTCAAGTTTCTCCGGTGAATAGAAAGTGAATTAATGATACAATATTTAAAATACCAAGTCCTGCGGTGAATAAGAAGTGAACACTGGAGTCTGCGGTTAATAGAATGTTAAAATGAAGTTTGATCGCCAGTCATTCACCGGGTGCGGTGAATGAACAGCGAACTGCTGTGGTGAATAGCTCCATTAACTTTCTATTAATTTTCTATTGACTTTTCATTCACCGGAGAAGGCTTGTTCTGTAAGGGGTGTTACACCTAGACACTTTGATGACTGAACTTTTTCTAGAGTATGATGGTGAAGATATAAATTATAATTAAACTGTGTAATACTAAGGTTGTTACACCTATCAGGATGGAAATGCATCAAGAAATCCTGTTCACATTTCCTAACAGCTTTCAAACAGGCTGAAGAATTTTAGGGTACTTTAAAGTTATTAAATTATGCTATCATCCGCAAAGCGTCTTAAAGTACAATGTTTTATATAGTAGGCAAGGCTTTTGTGATCGCGCTGCGTCCGTCGTCCGTGCATGCGTCCGTGCGTCCGTAAACTTTTGATTGTGACCACTCTAGAGGTCACATTTTTAATGGGATCTTTATGGAAGTTGGTCAGAATGTTCAACTTGATGATATCTAGGTCAAGTTCGAAACTGGGTTACGTGCCATCAAGAACTAGGTCAGTAGGTCTAAAAATAGAAAAACATTGTGACATCTCTACAGTCCATATTTTTCAAAAGATCTTCATGAAAGTTGGTCTAAAAGTTCAACTTGATGATATCTAGGTCAAGTTCGAAACTGGATCACGTTCCTTTAAAAACTAGGTCAGTAGGTCAAATAATAGAAAATCCTTGTGACCTCTCTGGAGGTCATATTTTTCACAGGATCTGCGTGAAAAGTGGTCAGAGTGTTCATCTTGATGATATCTAGGACAAGTTTGAAACTGGGTCACGTTCAGTTCAAAAGTAGGTCAGTAGGTCAAATAATATAAAAACCTTGTGACCTCTGTAGAGGCCGTATTTTTCATTGGATCTGCATGAAAATTGGTCAGAATGTTTATCTTGATGATATTTAGGTCAAGTTTGAAACCCGGTCAACTGCGATCAAAAACTAGGTCAGTAGGTCAAATAATAGAAAATCCTTGTTACCTCTCTAGAGGTCATATTTTTCATTGGATCTGCATGAAAATTGGTCAGAATGTTTATCTTGATGATTTTTAGGTCAAGTTTGAAACTGGGTCACGTCCAGTTCAAAACTAGGTCAGTAGGTCAAATAATAGAAAGACCTTGTGACCTCTGTAGAGGCCATATTTTTCATGGGATCTGCATGAAAATTGGTCAAAATATTTATCTTGATGATATCTAGGTAAAGTTTGAAATTGGGTCATCTGCGGTCTAAAACTAGGTCAGTAGGTCTAAAAATAGAAAATTCTTGTGACCTCCCTAGAGGCCATATTTTTCATGGGATCTTCATGAAAATTGGTCAGAATGTTCACCTTGATGATACCTAATTCAGTTTTGAAACTGGGTCATGTGCGGTTTTTCTATTATTTGACCTACTGACCTCGTTTTGACCGCATGTGACCCAGTTTCAAACTTAACCTAGATATTATCAAGATGAACATTCTGACCAATTTTCATGCAGATCCCATGAAAAAATATGGCCTCTTCAGAGGTCACAAGGTTTTTATATTATTTGACCTAATGACCTAATTTTCACTTTCATCCAAATAATTTCACATTTAGTTTGGAGTTCGTTAATTACTCAGAACTGATTGATAGTTATTTTAAAACAATAAGTACACCAGCATCATGACTTTGACCTCTTTTATTTTGCGGCCGGTCTTTTCTGTATACAGTGCACATGTTTGAGTAAAAAATATGATGGTGATACAGCTGATCAAGCAGTGTCTCAAAGGAGTAGTGGTTAGCCGTTGGACTACAACGCCAGCGGTCCGGATTCGATTCCTGGTCACGGCTGATATCCCCGCTAGTGTTCAGTGCTAAGGGAAATGTCAGACCCAGTCATCTCCATGGCCACACACTTGAATATGTTAGCTCTGCCAAACACCTTGGGTGCATAATCAACAACACCATTGACTAGGGTCAACATATTTCCAGCATAACAACAAAAGCAAACAACACCCTTGGATTCTTACGAAGAAACCTGATCATCGCCTCAATAAAGACAAAGGAGACATGGTTAGACCAACAGTCGAATTTGCAAGCTGTGTCTGGGATCTATAAGAGAAAGGTGACATACACAAAATAGAAGTGATACCAAGGAGGAGTGCAAGATTTGTCATTTGAACATCAATACCACTACAGTTCAAGTGTCACAGAAATGCTGGAAGATCTTAAACGGAAACTTCTGGAAATAAGAAGAAAAGAATCCAGATTAATCACGATGTACAAAAGCATAAATCAGGAAGTCGCCATCAATCCAGGAAAATATTTTCAGAAACCCCTTAAATAATCTAGATCCACTAATGCTAACTCATACATGGTTCCATATGCTAGCTCTACCTCCAGACAACAGCCAGCCGGCTCAGTCGAGGCCTTTAAGACCAGACCAGCCACACTCTTTTTCTAACTTCTGGTCCCTGTTTTTAACTGTACATATTGTCACTTTTAACTTTTTTCTTCCCCTTTTGCGCAACCCCTAGCAGTATATTCAGTTAGTTGAATGTGGCCAGTAATGGTAGAAGAAGTGGAGAAAGAGAAGAAGAAGAAGAAGATTTACCCAATTAATAATGGTACAGAGGTTCCATCAGTATCGGCCTAAACTGGTTGCTGGGGAAGTAGATATGATGCACGCCGTCGGTTCGGCTAATAAGTTGTTCAATCCATTCCAGTTGGGAACTTTCGTCGACTATCCATGTTAAACAAGAAACATTACCTTTACTCTACCTTTACCTTCAATAACATATCTGGGCATACAAAATTTATTTTTAAAGTGCATCCAGTCCTGTTATTTTGTTTTTGATGGACTGCAAATTCAGATAAATTACCTTTTATGGATAATTTACATTCTAAGTTTTAGTTGTTCGTGAAGTAGGGGGAAAATCACCCAGTGGTAATAGATATGTTGTTGTCTTGTAGGTTCCAACACTCCTGGTACACTCCCCTGATGAAGATAAGACTTCTTTACATCCATAATTTGTAATATTGAATAGGTTTATAACTAATCAAACACAACTGTCAACGTAACGAGTAATTTTAACTTTTATATTCGGCCCGCAAAATTTCAGCTAACAAGATTGTGCTCATTCATTAGCGCATTAAACGCATCAACTTCTGACAATTTATAATAGCGTGTACAATCTAGGATTACCTGGACCAGAAGATCATCATCCTGTGAGATGGTTTGGTAAGAGACATCATTGTTGGTTATCGCTTTCAGTTTGAGCAAGTTGTATTTTCTGATGTCTGAGAAGGTTGGATATCAAACAAAAAGGTGTTCTTGGGTCTCATCTTCCTGCTTACAGAGTTTACATGTGGTTCTGATTGAATTTAGCGGTATTACTTGGTAAGATGTATGTACCAGTAAGTAGCCTGGCTTTCACTTCTGCACGTGGGATTTCATGTGGTTACGATTATGTGACTTTCCATATATTATGTGGAACGCCGGTAGCATTTGTCTGAATTTGAATATACATTGTACTTTGTTGATGATTTTGATGTTAACTCATCTTCCCATATGTTTTCCAATACTCGTTGGTTGCCTTCTTAAACATCTGTTTCCATCTATATTTCGAGGGTAATTGTCGGAGAAGATCTTCAGGTGAAGGCAGATTGTATTTATCTAAAGTTACTTTCTGACGTTCGAAGTGAATGTGTTACTTTCAGTGTTTGACATTGATAATTGTCTTTTCATGATACTAAATTCAACTGAGTCTGGTAGCTTGGCTATACTGAGAAATAGAGACAGGTAGATCCTATAGATAACCACTCTACTTCGCCGAGTAACGGGTATATTACTGCCGTCGAGGTTCTCTCAGTGAGTCCTCGTAACTGTTTGATGATTTTCCTCTGATAATTTTATAGTTTTTTGTCGGTTTGTTATAGTGAGAACCTGGACTTCTATACCATATAAAAATCTGGACACCACGAAGGTCTTCCATATCTGGTATGATACTATTGGGGTCATTCCTCGTCTTGCGTAAAGACCAGGACAAAGTAACAAGTATTTTGTTCTCTGAGCAGTTCAGTGTGTTTCTGTTATTACGATCAATTCCTAAATGTTTATGGTGAGATACGCAGGGTTACATTTACCGGTTGCTTATATATGTGATTATTTCGGACTTGTCTGGGTTGATCTTGACTAGTTCAAGCTTTGTATTGAATTCCAATAGGTCTAGCATGGCCTGCAACATTTTCGTTTTTGTCGTGTTGAGCGACCTGTGAAGTTTCTACTTTTGTCTATTTTTAAGTTCGGCTGTACTGTTCGCCAAGAGTGCTGTGTCATCAGCGCACGTGGGGTAGATACCCGTATGTTCCCATTGAATACTACCGGATACCGAGTTTAGAAGATGGTTGTGATATATCTTATATAGTGTCGTTGAGAGTTGCGCACCTTGCTTTGTCCCTTGTTTAAGTTCAAATTCATCAGATAATACTCCCTCCCTTTTAACTTTTACTGGGGATTGTCTGTAGAGATTTCTGAGAAGTAGCCGTAATGGGCCTTGGACTCCAATATGATAAAGCTTCTTGAAGAAAATTTTATGATTAACACGGTCGGAAGCCTTTTGGGCATCAAGCGTAGCCAGTAGAAGTTGTTGATTATTTTCTCTATGGTGTTTCATTGCCTCTGTAACAATGCAAGCTGATTCATGGATGAACTCTTTGCTGTAAAGTCTCTTTGAAGTGGATTTTGTACATCGAAAATACCATCAAGTCTATCTTTCACAATACTTTCTAAAATTTTAGCACAGGTGTCGGATACAATAATTTTCGATAATTGTTAGTGAGAAACTCGTCATTTTGTAGATGGGTGTTAGAATCTCACATTTGAGTGGAACGTCTAGATCTTCAAAGATAGATTTAATATATCTGTTATGATTGGCTGTAATTCATATTTTGCATATTTAAAATGTTCACAGGAAAGTCCATTTGTATCAGCAGCTTAACCAGCGTTCAGGGATTCAATAGCTTTAAAAACTTCTTTTTGAGTTTCTAAAGTGTAATCACTTTTTCGAATGGTATTTTCTATTATACTGTTCTGTTCTGTAGCTAGGTTGACTTTTGATTATCACTGTATCTAACGTCATCCGGGGTTGCTAATTTGCAAAGTGATTTTTCCATACCTGTAGGATTCTATCGGAGCCACTAACATCTTCCCCACTAACTTTGAGATTTGTACATTTTCATTAACTGTCTTTCTTTGCTTATTTATTAACTTATAAATTAACTTGTTATCAGAGACTGATGCTTTCATTATTTCAGCCATTTGTTTACTTTTCTGACGGTCATGTACGTTTGGCGTTGACCAGTGATGTCTTAGCTGTTTATTTTTGTTTTTCAGTTCTTAATGTGTCTTTTCACAGGATTTGTTGGAGTCCTTTCATTTTTTGAAGAGAGAGTTTGCTTCCTTTGATGGTCTCCCTATTTGATGATTCCAAATGCCTCCCCAGATTTCTTAAAAGTTTTCAATTTTCGATATCGAGGGATTGATTTTCTTGCAGCAGTATGCAGAGTGGCTGTAAAAACTTTATCTTCTTCCTGGTTGTTTTTGTTCCTTATCTCCATACTGATTTGTAAGGGATTTTATTTCAGGTCTGTACTTGCCGATGTCACATTCCCTCCCAATTTGTCTTAATCATCTTAATTCTTGGTTTGGTGTTAATTCGGTGTTTTGTAATTTCAGATTTATGTGTCAATGATATAAGAGTATGATCTGAACAGTTCTGTGAGCTCATTTCATGCATGTGAGTGTCCACTACGTCTATCAACAGATTTTCACACAAGATGAAATGGTCAATTTGTGACTTAAATTTTCCGTTGTGATGGAAGAATGTATTTTCTTTATCTTGTTTTTCTGATACCATCATATTTGATTCTTTCATGAAAGTTCGCAGTAAGACGTCTCTATTTGTATTTCTCAACAGAGAGGCATTCATGTCCCCAAATATTACTATGTTGTGAGATGATTTATAAATCTCAAGAATCTTCTAAGTTCACTTAACATTAATTTTCTTATATTCCTTGAACAGGAGGGCATGTAGACATTTACTTAGCAGATTGGTATATCTGATGTTTCAATTTCTAAGATAATTGTTCTTTCATTTCCATATTCAGTTACTTTCACACTAGAGTTGATTTCTTCCCTCCAGAAAATGTACACACACCCGTAACCTTTTATGTTTTTATAGTCAAGCCGTGGATTTGTATCATCAGTATTTTCCCATAGACTTCGAAACTTTCACTGATTTCGTTTAAAATATTCTTTTCAAAATTGGATAACCAATCTTCTTCACAACAGACAAGATTGTGAGTTTTTAAAACTTGCTGAAATACAGTTGGTTACCTTTTATATTTTGTATGTTTATAGAGGTCGATTCTAAGTTTTGGTTCCGTTCTGTCAGTCTGAGGATCGGCCTCTCCCTAAAAATGACTTGCTTTTTTGTACTTTTAGCATGTGTAAATGTGGAGTTCTGCTCAACCCGGGGCTAGAGGGCGTGGACGGTAGCATGCATTTCCACTACCGTCCATGAACAGGCTCAATCAAACCGAGCCTGCAACATTTTCGTTTTTGTCGTGTTGAGCGACCTGTGAAGTTTCCACTTTTCTCTATTTTGTTTGTTGTTGTTTTTTTTCTCGCTTGCGTTTGTACCTTTCGCTCCTGTACGCACTGTGATTCATTAACAGGTGATGTAGTGACCTGAGATTCTACCCGAGTTGTACATGTGAGATCAATAACCTTTTCATGTCTGTCCTGTCTGTAGTATTTTTCTATTACATTTTTATTGATTGTCATTTGCACCTGATTCGAGTCATCTAAAGCTCGAGATTGATTGTGTATTCTCAGGGAAGTTGGCTGAGGCGGCATGTTGCCTAGCATCTGCTCTTCGACTCCATGTTCCAGTATCTCTGGTAGTGACCTACTGCTATCAAGTTGATCGCTCGGAATCCCGATGACAGTAGTGTTCTGGAAATTCGGAGACTGTATGATAGTATCTGCTGTATATTTTGAATCCTCCACAGGCTGTGAAGACTTATGCATATTTGGTTCGGTCCTCTATTTCATGGACGACTTGGCTGTCGGTCATATATTTGTTTGCCTCGGAATTCCATATACCACTTTTGGTGGCTGTCTCACCGGGTGGAACAACATACCATTTTGCACTGGGTTGATTGGATGGATGTTAGGTTGTAGATGGCTCATTGGCATATGAGGCATATTTGAAATACCAGGTGTCTGCATTTTATGTATTTGGACTGGCATTGGCGGCCGGATAGCATGGCTCATCTGGCCGACTTCTTGTTGGTATATAGCCTGGAATGGTGTTGTTGGCAGGTATTGTTGCACTGGTAGTGTGTTCTGTAGCCCACTTGTTCGTAGCATAATGACCTCCTTCTGTAGTTCTAGAATTTGAACTTGAAGCTTAAGATTATGGTATTCAATTTGATGTTGCACTTTGATTTCATTTAAATATTCATCTGGGTATTCATCATCTGATTAACGTCATTACACAAGTAAGTTTGTTATGGAAAGAGTGCAGATGGTTGACCATTATATTGTGGCACCAGGAAGGAACCAGGTGGTAGTTGGGCATTATATACTGCATGTTATATGGAGGTGACGGAGGTCGGGTGTTATACTGTTCTGGGATGAAGCCATGCATAGGTTGAGCAGTATACTGTGTCGGAGGCTGGGCACTGCACTGTGTTAGAGCATGGGCGTTGTTTGTATTTGGCATCTGTACGTTGTCCTGTGTCGCACTTGAAATTATACATTCTGCCTTAGAAGAGCACTATATAGTGTTTTGGAAGATATGGTTTTCAGTTTCTAGCATTTGTACTCTAACTTTACATTCCGCTAATTGCGTTTCGAGCACTGATTTTTGATTTTGTTTATTATGTTTTGAATTTTTATATTTACATGACTATTTGAAGATCCATCAACTTTTGTTTTAAAGTTCACATTGTATTGTTCATTTTTCATTTTAGTCTCAAAATTTATTACAGGGTTCATATTTTCTGGCTTGCTATTTTTAACATTATCTTTTTTCTTGTTCAGTTTGTTTACGGTTATTTTGTTTTCACATAGAGTGTTTGATACACAACCGAATTTGTACATTATGTACGGTACGGTACGGTGCGGAGACGAGGAAAAAACATTCAAAATGGCAGAAAACCAAAGCGAAGTCAAACCTCGGCGCAAACGACAACGCCAAAGACTGCCTGAGGCTGAATTAAAGAGAAGAAAAGCAGAGAGAAATAAAAATTTCATTGATTCGAGAATATATCTTGGAAGCGAAATAGCGAGATGGAAGGCACTGAAGAAGGAAAATGGCTTAAGATCCGATCGACAAGTAGCAACTTTCCTGATAGACAGGTGCGCGTTTACTCTAGGCTGAACACGATTTACAGTAAACCCATCCCCCAGTTAACTTGCCCCCGATTTGGTCATTTTGCCCCCTCTGTGATTTCAAATTGGTCATTTTGCCCCGTTTCTCCCCCCTCCCCCACCCCACCCTTTTTTAACGTATCTTTATAGGCAGCGGCTACGATTACGGTACTGGCACGCGAGTAGTCCCCGGACAGCAGTAGTCACCGGACACGTTCCCGCAACGCTCTAATTTCGCGATTCGTCTACATATTTTTGTGCCTAATCATACAGACGTTTGTTTTGGAGAAGTTTATCAAGTTTATTTTTTCACAGGTAATCATATGAATATAATAATCGTGGAAATCCTACCGCATGGTTACTTGTTTACATTTTCACTGGCGGGGCTTCAGTTTTTATTGCGCATGCGCAAGAAAGGCCAGTCTGGAGGGTTTTAAAATTAAAGCTACATGTCTTTACTTCACGACTAGCAGACGATACATACACATTCAACAAAAAAAAACTTATTTTCTTTGTGACAACAATACTAATATGCCAAAATATTTCATAATTTGTTCGATTAGCCAGTTATTGCCCGTGACTTAAGCATGATTATTCTATTTTTGTTGTCGCAATTTTCCGTGTGGCTGGGACAAATAAATTTGACGCAAACGTTCGATCTTTTTACATTTATATAAGATATCATTTGTCTTTTTCATAATTCCAGCTCATATGGGCAGTTCCCAATAAATATATTCATGAAAAAATGGTGTCCGGGCATTACTATCGAGCATGTTAAAATTTGACGTTCTACAGACCCCTTTTCGGGCCTCGCTAATTCCCCGCGAACGTGACATCATTTCACAGGAAAACCCCTAAACTGGTAATACCGGAGCTAAGGTATTTATATATGTTAATCGTTTTTATTCTTGATATTGTTTAAGCTTTTGAGGACGAAATATATGCGATTTCTGTCCGGGGACTACTCGCGTGCCAGTACCGTAATCCTAGCCTCCAGTTCTAGGATTACGGAAGTTCGGTATTCTTAGACAACCCTATGAGGATAGGCTAGGATTACGGAAGTATTGAAGAGGCATCAAATATATGTTAGAACATGCATAAATGATGTTGTAAACTTACTTATTTCACTTGATATATCGATTTTTCGTACCTGTCATAATATATGTAATCTAAAACAATATGGTATATTAATGGCAGACATTTGTCAAAGATCAGTTTGACATGTTCGCAGGTCACAATAGCCTAAATAGTTTTCCCTATATATTGTATATAAAACTGACCTTTTTCAAAGAGCTACCAAACATAGCTAGACCCATTTCAGAGAACAAATCCTTACCTCATTTTAAAGAATTATGATAAAACTGATATAAAATGAAGAGAAAAGTAGGGGTCATGTATCTTCTAAGAGAGATTTCTCTGGTCACATTTGCTTACTGTAAACTGACATCAAAATAACACTGCTGTGACCTGGAAGTACTACTCATACTAAAATTGAGCTTGACTTCACCAAATACAACCTGCTCTCCCATTTTTCCTACCAAAATGTCAAAAATACATCCACAATGAAATTTAAACAGAAACTAGCCTCAATGTAGACCTCTGTTACCATGCCAAGTGAAAAATTAGTGTTCAAATACCTGGCAGCCATTACGCGACTAGGCCAGATGGCTCCCACGCTGGTTCCTTTAGTATAGTTAGGCCTGCATCAAGTCAGGTCTGACATTTTATTTGTAACATGATGACCAAGTATTAAGTAAATGTGATTATTTTGTATGGTTATGATTATATGAAATCAAGAAACATATACGGGTGTTGATTTCGCCCAATTCTGTATGCACGGAAATCATGACAAATCATAAAATTTAAAGTATAGAATATTTTTTGAAATACTTTCGAGCTGTTATTTAGAATATAATACGGCAGGCATGAAAAATCGCTATTTGAAGTGAAATAAGTAAGTTTACAACATCATTTATGCATGTCCTAACATATGTATCCTCTTAAGGTTGTCTAGGAATACGGAACTTCAGTAATCCTAGAACCGGATCAAGGCTAGGATTACGGTACCGTAATCATAGCCACTGCCATTTTTGAAAAGTCAGTGGCTACTGGCTAGATCGGTTCCTTGGGGCTGAGTGGTTAAGGTCTCTGACTTTAAATCACTTGCCCCTCATCAATGTGGAGCCTCACTTGGGGCATTGAATTCTTCCTGTGAGGAAGCTATCCAGCTGGCCTACGGAAGGTCGGTGGTTCTGCCCAGTTGTTCTGCCCAGTTGTCCGCTCCTGATAAAACAATTCACGGAGCGGCACCTGGGGTCTCCCTCCACTATCAAAGCTGGAAAGTCGCCGTATGACCTATAATTGTGTCAGTGCTACGTTAAACCCAACAAAATAAATAAAAACCTAATTGCAATAGGCTTTGAAAGCGAACAGCATGGATCCTGACCAGACTGCGCAGACTGGGCTGGATCCATGCTGGTCGCAAATGCACTGTTGGTTTTCCCATGGTGCGGCATATTATGATCTGGATCTGGATATATACACTGCAGAACCTTTCGGCATAGACGCAGCGGGAGAGAGATTGGGATGTTGTGAATATTAATTCCGATGTAGGAGGGCTGTTTTGAAGCAGCCCGCGACTGTCTCTGCGCACACAAAATTGTCACTAAGGTTATTCCAATTTATAATAATTTCCGGGAAGAATGAATGTCTGTATAGTTCACTTTTGCAATGTTCAACTTTAAAACACTTTGAGTTGAGAGATCCTTGGTTAGTTTTAATCTTCTTCTTCTTTTCGTAATGTTTTTTGCTATTCAATTTTCAAATGATTTGGGTCTTATTTGTCTTTTACCACGATTGGGAATCAGAAATACATGACTAGGCATTGCTGGCACCAGCCCCTCGACCACCTTGTAGAGGAAGACCAACCTTGAAGTTTTTTGCCGGTCATGGAGAGGGATCAGGTCAATGTCCTTGAGCATCCTGGTGATGCAGCTGGGGTCCCGGGATAAGTAATCACCGGTGATGATTGATGAACCTAGCTGCACGACACTGGACTCTCTCTAACTTGTCTGTATCTTTCTGTTGATGGGGATCCCAGACTACGGAGCTGTATTCTAGTGTGGATCTGACAAGGGCTAGGTATGCGACTCTTCTGCTAGAAAGTGGACAATGTTTGAGGTTTCGTTTCAGGAAGCCTAGTGTAGAATTTGCTTTCTTTGCGATTTTATATGATCTTTTTTTTTTATTGAATAATCTGCAAAACAATATACCACTCCTTCTTCAAACGGGGGAGGGGGCGCATAAATGAAACCTGTAAAAGGCACTAAATCCTTCTGTATCCTTTATAAAACCAATAACTTCATATGTAAGACACTTGTTTAATGCATTTTTCTCAACACAATCAGTCTAAATATGTAAACACGATGTGTTTACATGCCTTACTGTATGATATAATTATATGTGAATTAGTAATTTACAGATTTCAGCATTTTTAACTGTACATAAAAGTATGCCAAACAAACACTAATTCAGTTATAGCATGCATAATCCAACTGATTTATGGCTACCTTAGTGGAACCTGAAAGGTCAATATTTTTCCTTATTGACGTTCAAATTTCATATCGGGTGTTTGACGTCAGTTTAACGTATGTCGTCGCGTTTAAAACTTCTTTAACAACGATATTTTCCATCTCGCTTAAGGCTTATTAACGAATTTGAATCATTGATATAATAGTTTTAAGTGTAGATGCATATGTAATAAAAAGATTACTGTAAAATCATTAAATATGTGGGCATGAATCTTCGTGGTTTAAGTAAAAACGGCAATTTCGTGGGGATGTGAATTCGTGGATTTTAACTTTTGGACATAAAATGAATGGGAAATTTACTTATTCTTTGGAATTAAATTTCGTGGATTGACTCTACCACAAAAACCATGAAAATTAGTCCCCCACGAATATTAATGATTTCACAGTATTAGATTTTCATCGAGAAATATGCACTCGTTCTTTTGCGAAATAATATTGCACTCCTAAAGTCATGCAGTATTTTCACTGCAGAACTCATGTATATTTCTCAAGACAGATCTAAAAACCTAATTATTATAGTCAACGTTAGGGTCGGCCTACTGTAGGCACCCGGCTGGGTTTGTTGGTAGAGCTATGGCCTAGTCCAAAATCAGATGCACTCCTAATTTCTGCCAGGTCGACTGGTGTCAGAAGTACATGATGTGCAATGGAAATTATGGAAGGATTGGTCTAGCTTGAGAAGACAAGGGTCTGTTTTAAAAATAAAAGGGGGAAGAGTGTAGTGGATGCAGCGATTTTTTTTTCCTTCTTTATAAAGTACCCCTAAAAGGACCTTTTCCCAATTGAAAAATCTGATCTTTTTTCCCAATTATCATCCAAAAATTCCCCTAATGACCAAATTAAGTGTGCATTTTGATGATTGCAGAAGGAAAACTTAGTTACATTGATATTCACCATGATTTAACCATTTAAACAGTTCGTTTGATGCTATTTACATGGAATTAAAGGAAGGAGCATTCTGAATAATGTTATTAATTAACTATAAAAATTCCCAATCTGAGTAAAAACCCCGCTATTTTTCCCAATTTATCCGGTACTGGACCTTTTCCCAAAAGGGAAAAAAAAATCACTGGGAAGTTGCCTTGTTGGGTAGGTGCCTGGCTAGCTCACCAGTTTGAGCTACAGACTAGTGTCCAGGGGGTCTTAAGTTTGAGTCCATTCATTTAGTACAATTTTCCCCCTTGTTTAATTTATTATGTTGGAAGTTTAAGCAAAGTAAAGAGTTCTGCGATAGTTATGTTTATTTTTCATTCAGAAAAGCATGAAATAAGCGTAGAAATCCCTTGGCTTAGGAGTTGAATTAAAGTCAAGTAATCCTTGTGATGTGTAGTGATTTGTGAAAAAGGTCTACAATAGGGCCAGGCTAGTCGAAGGTCTTTGACAATGATAATGAGCATTTTATTTCATTAACTGGTCAAAGCAATATGATAAAAAAGACCCAATTTAGTAATTGTTAGCTCAGTTCAGCTTGTGTATGTACAATGCTGTGAGTTGTGGGTTCAGGTCAGATTGGAATAGAATCCACAGCATACAATACATTAACACACTATGACAAATCTTTCATGTTTTTCAGGTCTTATCAGATACATAAACAAATTTGACTGTCACATATTTTAGACTTTGAAAATTATAGAAAAGTTTGAATAATATATTATATGTTGTTATAGATGTAAATAAATTATATCTATTACTTTATTAATTTACTTATATCTATTATAGATATGAACACTCATTATAACTTTAACTGTATACATATAATTCATGCATCAATACAGGTACCTGCAGTCCCTTTATATACTCATTTAAGAACAACGCACTACCCCTTCCAGGCAGCCCTTTTGCTCAAGAAATAACTCTGGTATTACAAACTGGATTTAACTCAAACTGTCGTCCCTCATCATCATCTACTTTGAAGGTTATTTATTATAATCAGGTATACACTATTCCACTGTCAAGTATGGAAATTGTCTAGCACAATGTCCTCTCACATTTCTTGTTATTTATTGTACCCCCCGACAACAAAGTTGTAAGGGGGGGGGGGGGGTATACTGGTTTCAGGTTGTCTGTCTGTCTGTCTGTCTGTCTGTCCGTCTGTCCGTAGACGCAATCTTGTGCGCACCATCTCTCCTTATCCCCTTGACAGAATTTAATGAAACTTCACACAAGTGATCTGTACCAACAGTAGTTGTGCATGGGGCATGTTAGGTTCTTTTAGAAAAAACATTTGCAGAGTTATGGGACTTTGTTTTTTTGTTACTATACTATATACATAGACACAATCTTGTGCACACCATCTCTTCTCATCCCCTTGACACAATTTAATGAAACTTCACAAAAGTGATCATTAACAACAGTAGTTGTGCATGGGGCATGTTTGGTTCTTTCAGCGACAAAAATTGCAGAGTTATGGGACTTTGTTTCTTGTTAACATTCTATGTACACCAGGGTTCTAGCCAGGATTTTCTGAAGGCATGTTGCAGAAGGATATTTTCTGACGAGCAAAGGGGTGGGTGCGGGAGGGGTGTCCCCTCCTGCATGGGGGGTATGGGGGTCACCCCAGAAAATTTTGTGTTACTACAACTCTTTTTGGTGCATTCTGGTGCATTTCAGAGTGAAAAACATAGTGGTATTTTCAGTGATTAATTAGCATCATTTACATGTACAACAAGAAAAGATATTAGGTCATAAAAATCCTATGGAGTTATTTGCTGAATGACAATTAAAAGTTCATCAATTTTAAGTTGCTAAAAATGTTCATTTACTATTTATTGTACATAAAACAACACAATTTTAGCACTGCACATGCACAGATCTATTTGTATTTTAAAGTTTATGTCTTCTATTTCTGCGGAGTTTATTTGCTGAAAACTTATCCATTTTAAGTTTTTGAAAATGTCAACTGTTTGTTGTACATACATGTAAAACAACACAATCTGAGACTGTCATACAGGGAAACGCTGGTTTCCATTTTGGATCAATGGCCATTTGGCGTGACAGGGGCCAAGTGGTTAAGGTCGCTGGCTTCAAATCACTTGCCCCTCATCGATGTGGGTTCGAGCCTCACTCACGCGTTATATTCTTCATGTGAGGTTCTTCATTTGAGGAAGCCATCCAGCTGGCTTACGGAAGGTCGGTGGTTCTACCAAAGTGTCCGTTCGTGTTGAAATAATGCACGAAGGGTATTTCAAACTTTTCTCTACAAGTTCTATTTTGAAAGTGACGACAGAAAACATTAATTCTTGTATTGTCTTTTCGATATTCCGCCCAAGAAAACACATTTCATACATGTGAAAAACATTAATATTACGGCGATAATTGTTCAAAAGCATTTAACCGTGTTGCACAATTTTTGACTTAATTCCTTACATTGTCTTTCCTTGATTGCGAAAAACATTCGGACGATAATTGTTGAATCATCATTATATCTAATGACATATATTATCTTAAAACTTGCGAAAACAGTCACTTTCATGTACACATCACAAGATGCCGCCTGTCAAAGGATTTAAAGGCGGAGCTACGATGAAATTTACGTCACACGTTCCACATATAGGAAGCTGTCATTGGTTTATCGGTTATCTTAACTCGCATCGCTTTACCTAAACTATCGGGTAGCACGTGGAAGCTTTTCGAATACACTATGGAATTAATCGGGGTGTTTATTGGGATGGTTTTATGACATGTCGCTTCGGCAATTAAGGGATGACGGGGGAAATAAGGGATGTCGAATATACAACTCAAAGTCTGAAGGCATGTCGCACGCGACAGGCGATAATAGCCTGGCGAGAACCCTGGTACATACAGTCTGCATATGCAATCTTGTGCGTGCCTAATCTACCAAACCCTTGCACACAATTTAATGAAACTTCACACAAGTGATCAGTACCAACCCTAGATGTGCATGGTGCATGTTACATTCTTTTAGATAAATATTCTGCATAGTTATGGGACTTTGTTTTTTGTTACTATACTGTATACATACAGTCTATATACATACAGTCCACATAATAATGCAGTCTTGTGTGCGTCAAATTGCAATGTACTGTGTCAGTGCATGCGGGGGGTACATTCATCACCTTTAGTGATAGCTCTAGTTCTTTGTACGTTTCCTTTGCAGTTATAGACACAGACAAGCAGTCACTGTAGCTAGAGCTTCAGATATTACCTTCAGTTCGATACACATGGAGCCATTGGAGATAAGGACACTTTCTTCCTCTGTATTGTTAGGCAAGGATTCCAGAAATGACAGGTGATTATCACATTTATTTGGCAGAAATGTTTACCACGGAGTGTTGTGTGCAAGACACCGGACAAGTTTCGAAAAGCCTTGGTCACTCTTAAAGCATAGAAGTTAAGGTCTTCTTAGGGCCATAATTTTGACAAGTTAAGTGGATGGTGATTCGATAAAAACACTTTGGACTGTCAATCAAGAGGACCAAGGTTTGATTCTCGGCCCGGGAAAAGGGAATTTTTGAATGTTGTTTATAATTTAGCATTTCCCATTTATACAGTACTGGTTATAACTGCTTGTGTCAGGAAGTGTTTCTGCTCTCTACATCAGACAGGGTAAAGAACCAGGCTCTCTATAAAAAAATGCTAGGCAGTGTTAACCAGACATTTCTGTTCGCATAAATAAATTTATTCTAAAATTTCAATGCTGTGAAGGATTTCTCTTGCACTGTCCCTCTGGTATGAATACTGTGTGTCTGTACTGATGGAGAAAGAGTAAATCACCCTGAGTTGCAGTGATTGTATAGATTGCAAATACCTTTGAAAGTGTTTGAAGGAATGGTGTATCCACCCTGGGAATTTAAAACACCTCATCGGTAATATATGACACTTATTTCATTCTTGTTGCAACTTGTATATAAACAAAAATTATATACATTTTATTTATCATTATTCATAAATCTTACCATTGGTTTTTAAGAGACACAAAATGGTTGTCACCTGAGAAGGTGGAGTTTGTGCTGTAATTAACGTCGTACAAAATACAGTAATGAGGGTTGCAAAATTATAAATTGTGTTAATACATGGTAAAGTCTATTTCAGACACCCTAAATTATTTTTTAAAAATTTCATTCTTTGATTAAATTAAAATATTACTTGTTGTTGACTTTGTTGTTCTCAAAAGTAGGCATTTCGCAAAATCTTTTATTGAAAACCTTTAAAGCAACAATATCAAACTCCATCTTGTGAGTTTGTTTCGATTGTGTTTTCAGATTTGGAGAGATGGTATCAGTTTCGGTAAATCGGGAATAAATAGTCATAAATTACTAATTATGGGAAAAATATTGGAAACTGAAACTGTTTCAGTATTACTAGCAGCTTTGGATGGAGCAGCAGTTGTGATATTCAATGGTTTTGGGGATGACATTTGTAGATATGGTGTTTGTTTGTTTGTTTGTTTTGGGTTTAACGCCGTTTTTCAACAGTATTTCAGTCATGTAACGGCGGGCAGTTAACCTAACCAGTGTTCCTGGATTCTGTACCAGTACAAACCTGTTCTCCGCAAGTAACTGCCAACTTCCCCACATGAATTATCAGAGGTGGAGGACTAATGATTTCAGATACAATGTCGTTTATGAAATAGTCACGGAGAACATACGCCCCGCCCGAGGATTGAACTCGCGACCCCGAGATCCGTAGACCAACGCTCTTACCTACTGAGCTAAGCGGTGTTGATTGCACTTTGTTGTGTAAGACTAAATAAATAAAGATAATATTTTAAAAGAAAGTTTGTTCAAATAAGGACATTGGGTCAATTTGTGAGGCCATTAGGACTAAAACTATATAAGTTTAACAACTTCTTCCCATATAATCTTAATGGATCTTCATCAAACTTGGTCTGTATAACATCACTGTAAGATCCTCGCCCAATTTTGTTTTAAACATCTTCTCCTCATGAACACTATGATGGATCTTCATGAAACTCGGTCTACAGCATTATTGTAAGGTCTTCTTTAAGATACTGTTTCTAAAGAATATTAAAGTGTAATATATTTTGTTCAACAAATTGTTTCAGGCATGATGATGTTTCGTTTGAGGAGTCAGAGTTTGATGTAGAACTAGCAGATGAGGAAGAAGTAAAGGTAGAAGATCTGTCAGATACAGATGAAGACACAGGGGTATCAGTCCTCAGGGCAGAGGCAGAGGAAATCATGTCACATGAAGAAGTAAAAGAGAGCCAATCAGTTGGTAAGGCAGTGGAGGCAGAAGGAAAGTTGCAGATGAGTAAAGTAAGAGAAAGCATTTCAGTTATCAAGGTGGAGGAGGAGAACAAGTCAGATATGAATGAAGATACAGATGGTATATCAGTCATCAAGACAGAGGATGAATGTGATTCTTTATGCAGTGACACTAAATGCATTGTATTTCTGGCACAACTTAAGCAGCTAGCAAGAATGAATATTTCAGCTTGTAAGACATGTAAAAGCAGTGAGGTGGAGCTGGTTGATGACTATGTTGGCTCTGCTCTGTATCTAAAATGGGCAAGTAAATCCTTTCAAACTTTCTTTCAAAATCCAATATTTCCATATTTTTTTATGTAGTTAAGGCCGTCAACTCCAAATGACTTGCCCTTCGGTGATTTTGGTGCTAAACCTCACTCAGAATGTAAAATTCTTTATGTGGGAAAGTTATCTAGCTCGCTTACAGAAGACTGTTGGTTCTACTCTGATGAAACAATGCTAGGGTTGGAGTTTGGAGGGAAGGTGCAGTGCACATGATCAAAAGCTGGAATAGTCACCATAACTTGGGGTGTAGAACTGTTCTTATTTGGAAGACATCTACAGAAGACTGGTAGTTCTACCCTGATGAAACAATACAAGGATGGGGAGAGAAGGATGGTGGGGATGGCACAATGAGATTTTAATTACCATATCAAAAGCAGTAAAAGTCACCATTTGATCCAAATTGTGTGGGTATGGTTCTTAAACTCAACTAAAAGACCTGTATTTTAAATATTTGAAAATAATTGACTTGACCAGCCTTAAAGTTGTTGTTTTACTGGCCACAGACCAGCAAGTAATTAGATGAAAAGAATTACTTATAATACATTGCAAGTTGTATTTTCCCTTTTCTTTCAAAAGTGCAAGACTTACCAGCTTTTTGTACTGCCAATACATCTGAACTGTTGGTTCACTTTGTGTTGTTTGTCATTAGCCAGCATATTATTTAGCTAATATTTTACTAGGGCTATGTGGTATTACCAGTATAGCAATATGTTAAGATTCAGCTTTGAAAAGATCTTACATGAATCATTGTACAAAATTTCCAGTCCGGAATGTCGTAGAACAATAATGAAATGTTTAGAGTCATTATCTTAGCAGGGGTTCATTTCCATTTTTCAACAGACTATTGCACTATTAATAACACAGAAGGTAGCTGAATTATGAAATTCTAGTACCAGTAAATTGCAGGAAATTTGTACTTGAGACCTACTTAATGAATGATGGCAGCCACATTATAAAAAGGCCATTATAGCCATTCAAGTATTATTTAAAAAACTGCAAAAATCACATCATAAACAAGGCTATAACAATTTTCATTTCTTACTTAATACCCAAGCTGTGGTGCTGCTGTAGCTGATGGGCAAGTAGAAGCATGTACTTTGAGTTCATTTGAAAGACCATTTTAAGAAACATAATGATATTCTTGTCAGAAGTTACCATATATCTTGCTGTACAGATTTTCTGATAATACCTATCTCTTCAGTTTGCTGTGTATCATGAGAGACTCTAACATAAATTTGTTTTGTATATTGTGCTTTCGGAAATGAAAGGAAGGCCTGAAATTGAAAGATGGGTTCAAGCCCTTTTTAAAATTTAAGGGGTTACCCTAGTGGGGATTTTTCATTTTTAAAAACCATTTTAAAAAAGTGGAAACAATTCCCGTAAGATAAAAATGGGGGGGCCCAAAGCGTGCTGCATTTTAAAATTTCCTCACCCTTTCCCAGTTCCATAAATTTCAGGGAACATATCTGGCCCCAAGGATAGATGCTTACGGGAAAAACTAGTTCATTTACAGAATTGTGCCTTGGTTTTAATGGTAAAAAGTTTGATTGATGTTTTTTTTAAATCGGTAAATTATCAGTGTTTTTTGTTTTAGAAAAGTGGTTTTTTGTAAAAAATTGTATGTAAATCAGCAGTGAAGAAAAAAACATTTTTTAGCATGAACATGCTTTTTAAATGAATTAACAAATTGATGGGAAAAATTTTGACCTTACAATAAAAAATTTTTTTTTTTAGTGCCCAAATTTTGTAAATATAATACAATTTTCCAAAAAACTTTTTCAAGCAAATATTTTAAAACTTTCTTCAAAAATCGTTTTAAATGTTAGTTTTAAAGAGAATTTAGTATGTTTTTAGTGCTTTAAAGTGCAAAAATTAAAATTATGCACAAAAAAAACGTCCTCAGGGATAAAAAGCTTTGAAAAGCCCAAAGGGGGGGTAAAAATAAGTATCCACCCCAGGTGATGACAATAAAAATAAAGTGAAATTTTTTGGGTTTCCCCCATATGAAAATAGAAAAAACTAAAAGATTTTGCACTTATATAAAAATTCGTACAATCATTTAATAATGGTATTTATTTAAAAAAAATTTTTGTTTTGGAAAGATTATTGGTTTACAGAATAAAATAAAGTACTTTAAATTTAAAACAATCCGTATTGAATAACAATGAAATTAAATTAAAATTTTTTAAAGTCACAGACCAGAATTCCTAAAATCAAGCATCAAATTAATCCACTTTTTTAAAGGGTTTTTAAATTGGTCACCCCTGGTTTTTAAGCCCCTTTGAGCCCAAATTTAATTTTAAAGGGTTTTATTTATTGTGATCACGCGTGTCCAAACAGGAAAATCTGTTTGTGAAGTCGTCCATTGTCAACTTTTGTGTTTAAACGACATTTTCCTCCAATTTTAATTTACTTGGGGGGGTTTGATTGAAACTTGGTCTTGATTTTTTCCTTTTGGGTGGTCCCCCTCCCAAAGCTGTTCAAAGGTTTGGCTTGGTTGCACCAAAAGGTTTCCCAAAAATTTAAGAATGAAATTTCTTAAAACAACATTTTTCCCCAAACCCGATTTTCGGGTTTTTGAATAATTTACAAAAAATGTTCTCATGTCCCTGTACCAGGATTTTTTCAAATTATTTTGATTTTTTTAAAAAAACATGGTCCCGGGGGGCTTGGTATTTTTCCAAATTCGTTTTTTAGGGGAAAATTTTTAAAAAAATTTTCCGTGTGAAACAAAACCCCAATTTGAAATCATTTTAACTTGGCCTTGTGTGACCCTTCCCCAAGTTTGTTCTTTTTAAATTTTGATTCGTAAAAAGGGACCTGCTGTTGCTGTCAAAAGGGCGGGGTTATTTCCCCTCGGGAAACAAAAAAAATCTTCTTGTTTCAAACTGCCCCCCAAATTTTTTAAAAAAAATTTTAAAGCCCTTTTGTATGATCCCTTAACCAAGTTTGTTCAAATTTTTCCGATTTGTCAAAAAAAAGGCTGCCGGGGGACGGGGTTCATTTTTCCCCCTTTAGTACAAACTTAAAAAATCTTCTTTTTAAAAACTGTTAGCACAATCTAAAAAAAATTTCACAAAATTTGGTCCTTGTGTGACCTTCTACAAAAATTGTTCAATTTTTTTCCATTCATTAAAAAACATCGATGCAAGGCGGTGTCACTTTTCATCAACAATTTCTTTAAACAACATCTCCCCAAAAAAACCCCAAAATAAAATTTTGATTAAATTTTACACAAATGATCTCTTTTTTAGCTTCTTTAAAAAGGTTTTTAAATGGGTTCTGGTTCTTTAAAATTGTGAGTTTTTTGGGTATAAATAGTTTCAGTATCAGCCCAAAAAAATGTGTGTGACATGAATTATTTTTTGGGTTAAAATATATAAGAAACCTTCTCTGAATCAAAAATTAACTAAACCCTTTAAATTTGGCATGCGATTTCAGAGTTGAAACTTTTCTACCAAAAATTTTTTCCAAATTATTCCCCTAATTCAAAAATGGTTTTGGACATGTATTTGATTTTGGTTTCCTAGAAAAACCAAACTTTATATTGTCCCCTTATGTTCCCACAAACCACTTAAAAGCCTTTACAAAGGTGGCCCCTTTGGGGTCGTAAACCCCTCATGTTTGAAATTTTTAAAATTAAATTTTCGTTAAACTATTTTCTAAATACACGAGGGGACTTTCATTAAATTTTTCTACAAAATTAGACGTTTTATAATTGGATCTTTTTTTAATATTCAGATAAGGGGGTTTTGGGGGGGGAAGTGCAGGCACGGGTAAACCCTTTTGTAAAAAAATTGAGTCTTTGGCTATAAAAAAAAAGTTTTTTGGATATGACAAGTTTAATAAACAAGGACCCCATCTGTGTAAGGATTGATACCACTTAGAATGTTTTTCCCCTTTGGAAAAAAGGAAATTAACCAGGAGGCCCTCAAGCGCCATATGAAAAATTTTCAGGGGTTTTAAAAGGGGGTTTTTTAGTTGTTTTTTTTAGGGGGGGTTTTCAGTTCCCGGGGGTCCCAGTGATGTGCTGGGGGAAAAAGAGATGTTTATGGGAAATTAAAAAAGTTTTCAGATGGCTCGGAGGTATACACACTTTATAACTTAATTTTTTTCCCCATGTAAGCTCTTAATTTAAATTTGCATTTCCCTTTTTAAAACAAAGTCCCTCAAGGTGAGCTACGTGACCCATTTTGGGGTTTTGCATTAAAGAATTTTAAAAAATTTCCTCAAATATGTGGGGTCATTTTGGATCAATCTTCATAAAAATTTGGTCGAATGTTACCCTCAACAAACCCGGGAAAAAAATTAAAAAAAGGATCCCTGGTTTTTTTTCCCCACGACAACAAATTTTGTAAGGGGGGTATACTGTTTCGGGTTGTCTGTCTTTTGTCCGTCTTCTGTCTTTTGCTGCCCGAAGACACAGTCTTGTGGAAACCCTCTCTCACCCCCTTGACAAATTTAATGAAATTAAAAACCAAGTATCAGTAACAAAGTAGTTTTTGCATGGGGCATGTTAGGTTCTTTAAAAAAAAAATTGCAGATTTTAATGGGATTTTGTTTTTTGTTACTTTTACATATACATAGACAAATTTCTTGTGGCACCATTTCCCCTCATCCACTTGACACACTTTAAGGAAACTTCCAAAGGACCCAGTAACAACAGTATTTTGTGCTTGGGGCATTTTTGGGTTTTTTCCCAGAAAAAAAATTTGCAGATTTAAAGGGGACTTTGTTTTTTTAAATAAACTATATACATTTTTAAATTCCCTAGAAAACAATTTTGGTGGCCCCCATCTCCCCTCACCCCTTTAACCCCAATTTAATGAAACTTCCACAAGTGATCAGTAACAACAGAGTTGTGAAGGGGCATGTTGGGTTTTCTTTCAACAAAAAAAAATTGCAGTTTTTGGGGGACTTTGTTTCTTGTTAACATACTATGTACATACAGTCTGCTTTATGAGTCTTGTGCCCCCCCTAATTTTCCCGGGAACCCTTGCACATTTTTTAAATTTGAAACTTCACACTTTTTGATCAGAAACCAACCCCTAGTTTGCATGGTCCCTTTTTTACTTCTTTTAGATAAATATTCTGCATAGTTAGGGACTTTGTTTTTTGGGTTAAAAAAAACTTATCCCTTTCAGTTTTAATACATACATCCACATAATTATGCAATCTTTGTTTTGGGGGTCAGTTTGGGTAATTACGGGTTTTCAGTGCATGCGGGGGGGGGGGGGGGGGTACTTTAACACCTTTAGTGTTGTTTCTATTTTAAAACAAGGTAAATAGGTCAAATTGCAGAAAAAAACCTTGTAAACAATTTGGGAGGCAAAAAAATTTTGTCTTGATTATATGATGCATTTTTACAGTTTTCCTTTTATAAAATTTAATTCCTTTTTAAAACTTGGTCATATTTTCAAATCATTTCCCTTAAGGTTAGATCAAAAAAAAAATTTTTGGGGAAAGGTGGTCTGAGTCACTTTTAGGCAACATTTTGGGGAAATTTTGTTTTTTTTCCCTTTAACAAATTAAATTTTTAATCTTTTGGACACTTTTAGCCCCTATTAAAAAATACTTTTTTTTTTTTATCTTCACTTTCAAAATGTTTTATTTTTTTTAAAAGAGGTTTTTGGGTTTTTGGGCTCATTGCTAGTTAATTGATTTGGAAAAAAAAATTTTGGTTTTCCAACAATAACAGGAAATACAGGGTTTTTTTATCAGAACATTCAATCTTATGGGTGTTTTGTATTGTCAGTAGATTTCCCCTTATTTTGGGGTTTTGTAGGTAAAGGGGTAAAGGGTCATAGAATTTTTTAAAACTAAAATGGTTTCAAACATTAAATATTTGTGTATTAAATGATTGACTGTGATAAATTAATGACCTTTAATTGTTTTGAAGACATTTTAGGTAAAGGGTCAATTTCTTTAATAAACCCCCAAAAAACTGAAAAAAATTTTTCTCAAAGAAGAAAATGAACTTTGGGGCCAGTCATCCAAAAATTTCAGGGGGTTTGAAAAAGGCTTTTTGGGTCTAGGTAGGGGGGGAAATTTTGGTTTTGGGAGGGGGGTTTTAGGTTAATATTTAAAAGGGGTTTAAACAGTATTTAAAGAGGGAAAATAGTTTCAGCTCAAAAATACAAAATTGAATTGGTTTACATCATAAAACTAAATAGAATGATTGCCAGCAGCCAGAAGAGTCTGAAGATTGAAAATTGTTTAAGCTCTGTGACTTGCAAACCCTTTGGCCTTCTGCCTTCAAACTTAGGGTGATTGCCTTTGGTCAGTAGATGCCCTTGGGGGTCAGTCAGCCCAAAGATAAAGGAAAAAAAACGACTAGTATCAAAAAAGAATGTTTTGGGGCCCAAAACAGCAAAAAAATTTTATTACCAAAGGTCAATAGAGGGCCCTTAAATTTTTAATTGGTAAGTAGAAAAACCCCAAATTGGTTAGGGGGAATCAGTGGGTCAGGTAGGCAAGGTGGGTTGTTTTGAGGACTGAAAATGGGAAAAATTTATAAAAATTTGTTTTATCCCTTTTTTTAGCTCACCTGTCACATAGGGACAAGGGTTTGAGCTTTTTTTGATCCCCTTCTTTCCGGCCAAAAATTTCTTGTGAACAAGTAGAGACAACTTTTTCCCAAGCAATTTTGATTAAACTTGTACAAAATTGTTTTGGGGCAGGTTATTCGTTCATTTAAAAAAGGGCCCGACCCCTAAAAGGGGTTTTTTAACGAGTTATTCCCCCTTAAAAAGGGCCAGAATTTGCTATTTTTGTGCGTAAAAAGGGGTCGCACGATAGGGGTTTTCCCATTTTGATTTTTTTTTAACCAAACTTGCAAAACATTGTATCACCGTGAATGGGGGTTTCCCTTTTCTTGAACTGGCCAGATTCCTTCAGGGGTTTCCGATTTTAGGGCCCCCAAAAGGGGCCGGAATTAGTATTTTGACCTTGTCTGCAAAATAGCGTTTCATTTATGTTTTGGAATTTTAACCAAATTGCACACAATTTTGTGTACCATAAGATCGGGTTTCCCCTTTCTTGAATGGCCAGATTCCATTATTTTTTTTCCAGAGTTAGGGCCCCCTTTAAAGGGGCCCAAAAATTTGGGTTTTTTGCCCTTGCTGCACCTTTAGCGTTTCATTTATGATTTGATTTTAATCAAACTTGCACAAAATTGTTCACCATAAAAACTCAATTCCTTTCGGGAACGCCCGGATCCCCCAAATTTAAAAATTTAATGGCCCCT
The DNA here is from genome assembly GCF_021730395.1 of Mercenaria mercenaria. Classification (NCBI taxonomy): domain Eukaryota; kingdom Metazoa; phylum Mollusca; class Bivalvia; order Venerida; family Veneridae; genus Mercenaria; species Mercenaria mercenaria. The sequence goes on along the minus strand of NC_069365.1, from coordinate 9,725,152 downwards.
GAAAAAGGGAAAAAATTAAGTTTTTTTTTGATTTTTCCCCAAATTTTAGCAGTTTATTTATGATTTGTTTTTAACCCAAAAAATTGCTCACAATTTGAAACGAACGAAGATGTTGGTTCCTTTCTTGAAAGGTTAGTTTTTTTAAAGGGGTTCCGAGTTATCCCCCCTTAAAACCCAAAAATTTAGCTTTTTTGCCCTTCTCTGCACAATACAGCTTCTTTTTTTGTTTTGGGAAATTTAATCAAACTTGCACAGAACTTTTTGTCACCATAAGGTCTTGGTTCCTTTTTAAAGGGGGCCAAACCCCCAAAAGGGTTTCCCAGAGTTGGGCCCCCCTAAAAAGGGAAAAATTTTTGTATTTTGCTTTTTGGGTTTAAAGAAATTTTCCCCAATTTTAATATTTTAAATTTTTTAACCCAAAACTTGCACACAATTTTGTATCACCAAGATTTTTATTCCTTTTTATTTCCCCAAAGGGAATTTTAAAGTTATCCCCTCTGGGGTTGTAAAGTCTGTTATGTTTTTGGGTTTTTAGAAAATTTCCCCTTTCGCCTGTAACTGTTAAACCCCTTAAAGGGAAATTTCAAAGAAACCTGACAAAAATTGTTCACCTCATGGAAAAATGTGCAGAGCACTTTTGGGATGGTCATTTAAAGGGTCGGTAACATTAAAGGGTCAAAGGTAATAGGGACTTTTTTTATGTGTTTTTGGGCTCCTTTGGGCGTCGATTGCATTTGCTCTTTTTTTTATATTTGGAGATCTTTTTTTGTTTAAACTACAAAAAATTTTTCGTAATTCCCTTTTATTTACTATAAAAATAGCTTTTTTAAGAAAATTTTATTATTATTGGGTAGGTAAAAAACCGAGCCCACTTTTTGGGGTAAAACTTTGGATGGAACCTCCAATTTTTAGGTGTTTTTTGACAAAACTGTACCTTGAAGAATTTTTAATTTCTTTTTGGTTAAATTTTTTGGGCCCTTTGTTTTTCCTGTCCTTTGGATTAGTTTTTTTTCTGAGGATTTAAATTTTTACTTTTAATTTTTTCCCCTTTTGTTTTTCCCTGCCCTTTTTTGGGCTTCACCCAGTAAAAAATTTTGCCCCGATGAAATCCTTTGGGCATAAAACTCCCTGGCCTGATTGAAAAAAATTTTTTTTGAAGTAACTTTAAAAAAATTTCAACTAAAATTTTCTCAAATTCTTTTGATTGATCTGGATTATGATTCTTTGTTCTTCTTGTCCAAAATTTGCAATGATAACGGGGATCGATATGGGGGCCCTTTTTTGGCCCTTTGTTACTTTAATATTTTTATTATTTTTTAAACGATTAACGTAATTCTTTTAACTTTTTTTTGGGGCGTATATGGCCCTTTTTGGGGGGGTTGGGGTTTTAAACCAAAAAACCCCCAACTCTTCATTCATTCTTTTTGGGGGGGGGGGGGGGGGGGCATTTTGAAAAAATCCCCCGGGGTTTATTTTAACATTTTAAAAGCGGGTTAGATGGGGTTTAAAATATGTTTTAAACCTTGGAATTAATTTATTTCCCCCACTCAAAATTTTTAAAGTAAAAAAGTCAATAATGATAAATTTTTAAAAAAATTTCAGTCTGTTGAATTTTATGAAAAAATGTTATTTTGATTAAAAATTTTTTTTATAAATTTGTCTTACATAATTTTTTAGAAAAAGTAGTCAATAAAATGTATACTTTTTTTAAAAATTAACAAACATTTTGGTTGGGGAACTAGGAAAAAAAAACTGTGATTATGAAGATCAAATTTTTAAAGATACTTTTAAATTAAAATTTTGATTTTGGGAATGCATAAAAAGATGAATTTCCCCACTTTATTTTTTAAATGTTAAAATTGGGAAAAGAAAGACAAATTTTTATATTTCCGGGATGCTGGGGGAAATAAATTTCCCCTCATTTTTTTAAATTCATGCAATTTTCAAATGATGATAAATTTTTAAATACATTGCTTTTTATTTTTAACGCTATTTTTAAGCTAAAGGATAATGAATATTTCCCTTTCGTGCACAACTCAATTATTATATTTTTTTTACGGGTAATATTGTATTAGGGGCCGGGGGGCCTTTTTTTACAAAATAAACTTTTTTCTTTTTTTTGTTCTTGATGGGAAAATATGAAATTCAAAAATTTTCTCTTGTGAAATTGAAAAACTGATAAAAAATTCTTATGAACCCCTTTTTTATAAATGATCAGATGTGAACATTCAAAAAAACCCAAATTAAATGCCCCAGAACCCGGATAACCCCCTTTAAAACACTCGTAGGCTTTTTTCCTTCCTGTTTCTAATGAAACCTGGTAAAAATTTTAATCATTCAGATTTAAAATGGGCTTTTGGGCAAAAGCGGGCCCCACTAGTGAAATCACAAAAGAAACTTTGCTTGCCCCAAATAGGCCAAAATTTCAAAAAACCTGATCAATTTTAAATTTGAAAATTTTGTCTCCCAAAACACAGTGGGGGTGGGAGACATTTTTGGTTTTTACCCCAGTCTGTTTTGTCTGTCACAAAGTTTTGCCCCGCATCTAAGTAAAACTTTTTCCTCATCTGATCTTCACCAAACTTGAAAAAAAATGTGTTTGCCCTGAGACTTCGGCCAAATTTGTTTAACTAGCCCAAATTGGGTTTCCAGGCATTTTTGGGAGTTAGGGCCCCTTGCAAAAAGGGAAAAATCCCTTTTTTCACTTGTCCGAACTTAGTCGAACATTTTCATCCGATCTTCACCAAATTTTGAAAAAGATGTTTTTTGGACCAGGGAGACCTCAGCCAATTTTAAAAAACTAGAAAATTTCCCGGTTCAGGTTTTTTGGGAGTTACGGCCCTTTAATTTCCGAAAAATTTGCCTTTTTTTCTCTTTCCACACTCTTTTAAAATCGAACACTTCTCATCCCTTTTCAACCCTTTTTTTTTCTTGAAAGGTATTTTGTAGGAGTAAACAGTAAAAGAAAGGGTGAAATTTCTTTTTTAAAATGATTAGGGAGTGATTAGGTCATGCCCGCAAACTAGGTCATCTTAGATCAAAAACAAGGTCACTAGGCCAAATAAGATTAGATTTAGTACAAAATGTGTCATCTGAGGTCAAAAACACTAGATATCAGATTGAAAAAAAACAAAAATTTTTTACAAACCCAGATGCCACATTAGTACTTTTAAAATTTTTTTTTGATTTCAAGGGAAAACCTTTTTGGGGTGTTGTTCTAATAAGTTAAAATCAGATTTTTAAAAAGGGTTTTTTCCTGGGTTTATAAAAAAAGTCACCAAGTCAAAAAACATACAAATTTTTGGGTTAAAATGTTCTTCTTTGGTTTACATTCGCTTTGGTCAGGAAAGTTTTTTTTTTTTGAAATGTAAATTTTTATTGGATATGGAAAAATTGACTGATGAGGTTTTAAAAAAAAAATTTTTTTAACTTCCCCCCTGGTTTTAACTATTTCCTGCCAATTTTATGTTCACAAGTTTTTAAAATTTGATGGTGCCGTCACCGTGCCCGTATTGGTGTTTGAAATTGGGAAAGGGTTTTTCCCTTTAAAAAATCATGCTTTTTATGTCTTTTTGGTGCTAAAATGCACAATATACTAAGCAGTTTATGTTTGTTGTTTGGGGGAGGAAAAATATTAAGGAAAAATGGAACCCCCCAGGGGTTAAACAGTTTTTTTTTATTTAACTAGTGTTTTAAAAATATGATTAAATTTAAAATTATTATGATTTTTTAAAAAAAAAAGTTTAAAAAAATGGTGAAAAATTTGTTATTTGTTGAAATTTTAAAAAATTTCTTAAAGAAAACAAAAGTACAAAGGTGAAATTTTTTAAAAAATTTTAAAAAAAAATTTTTCACAGTGTGGGAAAGTCGCCACAGTCAAATTTTATGTTTGTCTAGAAAATTAAGCTCATAAAACTAGGTCAATTTTAAAAAATTGATGATTTTGATCATAGTGTCCCCAGCCGGGTTAAAAACTTCCCGTTTTATACATCCTTAAAACTCTGATAAATAAGAAACAAAAAATTAAAAGTTCTGTTGGGTAAAGCAAAACTTTTCCAATGGGGTAAATTTTAACAGCATTGACTCAATGACATATTAAAGCTGATAATTCTTTTTACTGTAAAATTGAAAATTTTTGCATTTTTAAACCCGAAATTTAAAAATTTTTTTTATAATTAAACAGTTAAAAAAAATTTCGTAGTTTTTTTTGAAAGTAAATAATTTAACCGCTCGTGCACTTTTGATTAAATTATTATGCATCCTAACTCCTACCCCTTTTTATTAAATGATAAAATGTTTAAACGATTTTTAAATTTTTTTAAACCGTATCTTAAATATATTGCTATTTCCCTGCAGAAAATTATGGTTGTAAAACTTTTTTAAATTTAACTTTTTTTTTCCCCTTTATTTCAGACAAATTTTAAGATGGAAACGCGAATATACTTCTTTTCCCCCCCCTTACTGAATCCTTTTTAGATGGTAAAGGAACTGGGTGAGACGAAGACAAGGGGTTTTTTTGGGGATAGTTTTTGATTGGATAGACATCTGTTGAAAAATGAAATTAAACGATTGATTTCAAAAATTAAAGAGCTCTTTTTTTTTTAGTTTTTATACAAATTCCCTTTTAAATTTAGTTCCCTTTCCGAAAAAAATTTGGGAAATTATAAACCAATTTAAAGCAGTTTAAAAAATGTTCAACATTCAGCTTAACGGTTCAAATTATATAGCTGACTTTGTCCCATGCATACCCAAAGAGTGTGACATTTTACATGAAGGCATGTTTATATCGGTTTTTTTTCTCTCTTTTTTTTTTTTTGTGTTTCAATTGGATTTACATTTTAAGGGAAAATAAATTTTTTTCATAACTTAAAATTTTTATTCTAACCAGATTTATTTCTCGCACCACAAGTGGTGTGGGAACATAATTTTATTTTTAAACCCCCTTGTGGGTGGTCGTCCAAAATTTGGGGGGGGGACTCTAAGTCAAAAATTTCTCAAACCGAACTTTACCAAACCCTTTAACAAAATGGTTTGGGCCCTAAAATTCGGTCAAGCGATTTAAAAGCCAAATCAGCCAAGACACTTTGGGAATTATGGGCCCCTTTCAATAATTAATAAATCACCCAGATAATTCATTTCAAACATGCACCCAAAGGGCAATTCATCTTGTGCACTCTAACCGGGAAAATTTCCTTTTTCCGATCTTCCCCCAAACTTTAAAAATGTGTTTGCCAATAAGACCCTTTGGCCCAAATTTGATAACAAACCAAATGACCAAGGGTCTTTGGAATAAAAGGGCCCCTGACAGGTTTTAATTTAAAGAATCACCCAGACTCATAAAAATGCGAAAAAATTTAATTTTCAAGCATGCACCCAAAAAACCCTTCATCTTGTCCAAAATTTCTCATGTTATCTTCACCAAACTTAAAAAAAAATGTGTTTGACCCAAAAAGTTTGGGGGCCCCGCGATAACTACCAAAATTAAAAAAATTTGGGCCCTTAAATTACCAAAAAAAAAAACCCAAAATACTGAATTAAGAAATAAAAACCGGTTTTCAACATTTTTTCAGCCTTTGTCACTTGTCTGCACTCTAAGTGAATATTTCCCCATCTGATCTTCACCCAAAATTGAACAAAAAGTGTGGAAACAAAATCCCCTCCCCCGGTTCGAAAATAGTTAAAAATTGGGGGATAGGCCCCTTTAAAAATTTTCTGAAAAATTTGCCATTTTTTCTTCAAAGGTTTATTTGTTGTGACTTAACAGTATAAAAAGGGGTTGTGGGAGACAGGCGTTTTTCAAAAGCATTTATTTTACATCATGTGATTTTAACCCAATTTTAGGGAAAATAATGAAAAAGAACCTAGAATTTTTAAAGTTGAACCCTTTTGTTTTATAAAATGTTTGCTTTTTCCCGAAGTACTTTGCTTTCCTAATAGCTTTGAAGACAAAATTTATTTTTTTTATGCCCCCGAAGGGGAGGGGTTTTTTTTTTGAACCTTTTTGTGGTTGTTGTCAAATTGTCCCTTTAAATTTTGGTTTCCGGGCCATATCTTTGTTTATCGATGGATGGGTTTTCAAATTAAAAATTTGGCATGAAAGTGTACCACAGTAAGATGGGCCGGGTCGCGCGCAAAAGCAGGCCCGTAGTTTAAAGATTGGTCAACTTAGACATTAAAAAGGGTGGGCATTGTGGGCGGGGTCCGGGGCCCTTCTTTGTATCGATGGGTTTTTTTCAAAAAAAACTTGGCATGAATGTGTACCAAAGTTAAAAACGAAGTCCCCGGGGAAGACCCCGGTCCGTGCTAAAGGTCCCGGGGCACACTTTGAGTTAAAAGGGTAGTGCATTGTTGGGGGTTTTCCGTCCCTTCTTTTTCATCCCCTGGATTTGGGTTTTCAATAACTTGGCATGAAAGTGTACCACAGTAAGGGCTCGTGTCGCGCGCAAAAACCCCGGTCCCTAGTCAAAGGGCAAAGGGCACCTTAGCGTTTAAAAGGGAAAATGCATTGATGGGGTGTCCGGTCCATATCTTTGCACGATGGATGGAAGGAAAAAAAGGGGGTGGAATGTGTTTCCACATAAGACGACGTGTTGCATGCAAGACCCAGTCCGTTTCTCAAAGGTCAAAGGGCACACTTAGACTTTAAAAAGGGCATTTTTCATGATAGTGCATTGATGGGGTTGGCCCGGGCCATACAAATTTTCTTCATGCATGGGAAATTTTTAAAAAAAACTACGGGATGAAGTTTTGACACAGTAAAAAAGACGGTCGCGGCAAGACCCAGATTTTTTCCCCTAGGTCAAAGGTTTCCCAAAAATCTAAAAAGGCCATAACTTTTCATTTTAAAGTGGGCCCTCGGGGGGATGTGTCATCCTTGGAGACAGCTTTTGTTTGTTTTAATACATTTTTCCCTTTTTCAGGGAATTTTTTATGCATGTCTGTGTCCCCCCGTTTTCCCTTTTTATTTTTTTATGTCAAACATTCTTTTCCTTCTTAAAAAGAAAGGATTTTTACTTTATTTTAAAATCACAGTAAAAAAAAGTTTAAAAAACCCCGTCAAAAAACTATTATTTAGACTAAATTTGTTTATCTGAAAATTAAAAATGCTTGGGATCTGTTATTAAAAAAATGTTGCAAAGAAAAAAATTTTACTTATTTTTTACTGGCCTTTTTAAAAAAAGCAATATAATGGACTTCCCCTTAAGGTTAGTTTGGAAAAGGGGATTGGCCGCATCTGTTATCTTGTGGAAATGGTATCTTCCCCATGAGACCTTTTGGTCAGGATTTAAACAATTAGGTCTGTTTGAATCCAAACCCAAGGGGCCTCACAGTTTGTTTTGGGTGGGTCCACTTTTAATGGTGTACTGAACCCCGATGTTATATATGAAAACATTGACCCAAAAGCTTCAAAAAATTAAAGTAAAAAATACATTAAGAAGTTAAAGGGTTTTTAACAGTAATGTGCCCCTTAGGTTAAAAAAATTTCATTTTTTTTTACATAAAAAGCTTGATACATTATAAGGGGTTTTTACTAATGTACCTAAAACAAACTATTAAAAACTCTAATTAACGCTACGCATTAGAGCTGATGACAGGCTATTGAGACTTACTTTAACCAATTAAATACTTGCTTTCAACACTTTGTAAGTGAAAGTTTAAAAAATGTATATCTAACCTGGGATTTCAGTTTTCAATATATGTGAATAGCACATTCGGGCAAGAAAGCTTTTAGAAACTCATCAATAAACTGGGAACCAAGTGACCCGGACCCCTTTAAACCTCTTAGGGTGGCAGGGCTTGTGGAGGGAGACAGCCCCTTTTTTTTTTTAGGGTCCTTCATCAAAGGTTTAAGGGCCAGTGGCCCGAAAAAGGTATTCAAAAACTTGAGAACCGCTTTACAAAGAATGTTTTAAAATGATGGGCCTCAAATTTACTTTGGGATCACTTTGTTAAAGGTCAAGGTCACTGGGGCATTAATATGGAAAACCATTTCCAATAAATAACTTGAGAACCACTTGACATAGAATGTTGAAACTTCATAGAAAGTTTTGGGCGAGCCCGAATTTGATACCCCCATTGATTTTTTGGGGTCACTCTATTTTAAAAGGCAAGGACACAGCCGCCCGAAAATGGAAATCCCATTTCCCGTCCCGTAACTTTTTAAACCATTTGAACAGAACGTTCCCAAAATTATAGGGTGAAAGAATTGAAAAGATACTTCTGTGGGGCCCAAATGGTTTAGGTCGTGACCCTTTAAATCACTTGCCCCTCATCGATGTTGGGTTTTAGCCACTCGGGGGTTTGGGAAATTTTTCATGTGAGGGAAACCCTCCCGCTGGCTTTCCGGGAAAGGGGGGTGGTTTCTAATTTCCCAGGTTTCCCCTCGTTTAAATAATGCACCCGGGTCTTCCTCCACCCTCAAGCTGGAAAGTCGCCAAAGACCTAGAATAGTGTCGGGCAACTTAACACCACCCCCCCCCCCCCCCCCGCCCCCACCCCCCCCAAAAAAAAAAAAAAGACCCATGCCCACTCCCTTAAAAATTTTTTTTTTTTGGGGGGGGTCACAGGGGCCTTTTTTCCATCACACTTCATTTTTAGTCACCTTTGCACAAAGTTTCTCGGGGGTTGCTAATTTTGATCGCTCACCGTTGGTTGGGCCCTGTTCCAACACTTTTTCCTTTTTAAAAACACTAACCACTTTAAACCCCTAGGCCAATTTTTATGCAACTCACAGAGGTTCGTTGGGAAAGGTCCCTTTAAAAAATGTTCAAAGAATTTAATTTTCCCTACAAACCCCTGGTTTCCTGGCAACCAAAAGGAAAAAAAGAAAACTTGTCCAAAAAAAACAGTTCATAGGGGTTTTTTAAAATTTTTTTCATCTAGTGTCCTAAACCCCAAAATTTTTTAAATCATCCCCCAAGGGCCCAAAAATGGCCCCGTTGGGGGGCACATGGGGTTTTTATAGGAAATTATATAGGGGAAAAATTGAAAAAATTTTTTGGGCCAAAAAACAGGTTTAGGGCCCTTTTATATTTTATTTGTGCATCTCTAGTTGGCCTCTTTTTCAAGATTTTTCAAAAAATATTCCCCCCCCCCCCTTAGGTAAATATGGTCCCCTTTTGGGCGCATGGTTTTTCATAGACCCCTTTTTATATGGAAAAAAACTTTGACAAAATTTTTCTCAAAAAACCCCAGGGCCCAGAGTTTGAAATTTGGGGTGGGCCTCATCCAGTGGGTTTCTTACCCCAATTGTTCAAATTACCCCCCCAAGGTCAAATATGGCCCCACCCCTTTGGGAAGTGGTTTTTCATAGAATTTTAAAGGGGAAAAAAAATTGAAAAAAACTTCTTGTAAAAACCACAGGGCCCAGGGCTTTATATTTTGGGTTTTTGGAATTTATCTAGTTGTCCAAGAATTTTTTAAAAAATGCCCCTGGGATGCAAGAGGCTCCCCCTGAGGGTTCCCAAAATTTATATGACTTGTATAGGAAAAATTTTCTTTAAAAACTTTTTTGTCTGGGAAAATTCAAGGCCTAGGCTTTTGATACTTTTTATGAAGGGATTGGCCCCAGTGGTTCTCTAACGGAATTTTTTTTAAAAATTTTGACATGGGGTGAAAAAAAAGGCTTGTCCCGTGGGTCACTTGTTATATGAGTTATATGGAAATTTTCTTATCAGGTTTCCTGACTGTTTTATTATAATTACCTGATGATGGGAAAGTAATTAGGGGTCACTTGACCTTGACCCCGACCCACTGACCTACTTTTTTGTTTCTAAGATAGAGCCTTGGGAAATTTTGAGGGCAAATACAGTTTTTTACCCGAACTTAAAAATGACTTTCAGTGGGCAATGAATGTGACCCAATGACCTACTTTCTAATATTTTTAATTTAGTTTGCATTTGAAACCATAGCTCATATTTTTCAGGGGAGTGACCCCGGGGCATCATGACCCTTTGATCAATAACTTTTAGAACCATTTGCCTAAAAAAACTTCAAAATTATACTTAAAAAGGGTTAAGGTAGACGATCCCAATTAAATTTTGGGGGTTTCTAGATCAAAAACCCTAGGGCACAGCAGATAAACAAGGGAAAAAAATAATTTTTCAATAACTTTAAAAACCCCTTGAAACCCAGAATGTGGGGAAATTCAAAGGGGTGATTGGACGTGTAGATTTTGATGACCCCTATGGTTTTTTGGGTACTTAAAGTAAAGGGCAAGGGGGGGGGTAAAAATGGGGAAAAAATTTTTTGATTTAAAAACTTAAAAACCACCGACCCCTAGGCCCATTGGACTTTCAGAGAAGAAAAAAGGGGTGACTCCCTTTACCCTTTGGGGGCCTTGTTTTAAGGTCCAAAAAAGGGGCCCGAACTTGGAAACCTTTTTTTAACAATAAATTGAGAACCACTTGACTAAAAAATGTGAATCGGAAAATGCCAATAAAATGATTACTTTTTGGAGCCAACTTTAGTTTTCTCTTTGGCTTTGGCCCCCTGTCCCCTATTTTTTCTAGCCAACAAAGACTTTACACTGGGGGGGACTTGCACTTTTAGGGTCCCGTTTTGGATCACCCGTCGTTTTGTGCGTGCGTCCCCTCAAAATTTCCTTTTGCGCGATAGTGGGTTTTTTTTATGATTTTTTTTTAACAAAAAATTGCACACAACTTGTATCCCAAAAAAAAAGATCTCGGTTTTCCCTTTCTTGAAATGGCCCAAACCATTACAGGTCCCCGAGTTATGGCCCCCCGAAAAGGGGCCCAAAATTTTGTATTTTGCCTTTCTGCACAATACAGCTTAAAATTTTTTATTTGATTTTAAAACCAAAATTGACACAGCTGTATCTCCATAAGATCTTTGGGTTTCCCTTTTTTGGGGTTGGGCCAGATTTTTTTTGGTTGAGTTAAGGCCCTGAAAAAAGGCCCGAAAATTTGCTATTTTTAAATTTTCTGCACTTAACAACTTATTTATGATTTTTTTTTAACCAATTTTCCCAACATTTTATCACCATAAGATCTTGGTTCTTTTCTTTAAAGGCGAGATTTTCCCTTTTTTGGGGGCTAGAGTTTTAGGCCCCCGGTACGGCCCGAAATTTTATTTTGGAATTGTTTCACAATAAAACTTTTATTTATGAAATTTTAAAATTTTTTCAAACCTTTTCACAAAACTTTTTTGTCACCATAAGATCTCGGGTTCCTTTTCTTGAACCCGGGCCCGAAACCATAAAAAGGGGTTTCCCGAGTTAAGGCCCCCGAAAGGGCCAAAATTATATTTTTACCCGGCGCAAATTGGCAGCTCATTTATTTTGTTTTAACCAAATTTCACACAACTTGTAACACCACAAAATTTAGGTTCCCTTCTTGAACTGGTGAGATTCCCCTCATGGGTTAGAGGGTTTTAGGTCCTTAAAGGGCCCAAAATTTGGCCTTTTTTTGGCTTTTGCAGCCAAAAAAAGCTTATTTAAAGGTTTTTTTAATTTTATCAAATTCCAAAAAAAAATCTTTTAACAACAATAAATCTTGGATTCCATGACAAATCAGATCCAATCGTAGGTTCCAGAGTTATTTTATATCTGATTACCTCCCCTGATTGTAATCAAAATGGATTTATATCAGTAAGTATAGGACTTATTTGAAATTTCATTATTGTTATTAGTTGGACTGAGACAATCAGGGTAGATAACTATGGACTGATTTTATGTCAAATTACCTCCCTTTATTTCAAATTAAAATGGGTATATCTCCATAACTAATGAAGATACTGATCTGAAATTCCATTTATGTCAACAGATTTATTTGGCAGATCCTTCTTTTGTTCACTTACAATATTTTTTTTAATTACTTCCCTTTTATGTTACTATAAATAGCTTATTTTAAGTAACTTTTTTATTATTGCAAACAATGATATACCTACTAGTCAAGTTAAATGGAACCAATGTTTTAATAATATTGAATGGAAGTATGCCTATAAATCTGTATTTCTCATGACAAGAGATTCTTACATTCAGTGGTTACAATTACGAATACTCCATAGAATTATTGGTACTAAGTCTTTATTATATCATATGAATATTGTAACTGATAATCTTTGTACTTTTTGTAAAGAAGAGGAAGAAACAATTATACATCTGTTCTGGTCTTGTACTTGTATTCAAAATTTATTGCAAGAAGTGAAAAATGTTTTATTGAATAATGGAATAACTGTTCAAATAAGAGCAGAAGACTTTATTATAGGAAATTGTGAAAAAAGAATTGAAAAATTTTACGTTTTGTTCTTACAAATTAAGAAATATATTTTCGATTGTAGGGAAAAACCGAGACCACTTTTCTGTGGTTCAACATGGATGGTACCTCCAATTTTTAGGTGCATTTTGACATATCTATACCTTGATAGATTTTTTTTTCTTTTTGGTTAAATTTCTTCCCTTTGTTGTTCCTGTCCTTTCGACTTAGATATTTTTTCTGAGGACCTTCTTGTCCTCAAGTGCAATGATAACAGGTGAGCGATATAGTTATAAACTTTTACGGATAAGTACGTGTTCCTCTTTGGTATATTGGTGAAGAAGGCAGGAAAGTATTTATTGCCGCAGTAGAACCTTAAAATTTAACAGAAACAATGTAAAATTTATTTTAGTAAATGGACATGTATAAACAAGTAGTCATAGTCAGCAAATATTCTAAATTGCTTTTTGTCTTTAAAAAACTTTATACAATTGATGATATAATCAAACAATACTTTTTAGTTGTGATACCATATGTAATTGTGCAAAATCAATGCACAGGCAGTTATGCTGTTACAAACTGTTTATTTAGTTTGGTTTTCGTTCATGTGTTATACGTTAAGCTGTTCTATTATATGGCATTTAATTTGTGATAGTATAGATGTATTGAAAGGTAGAAAGATGTGGATTGCCTTTTAATACAGTATTAGTAAGCTACTGAACATTTCTAGTCAGTATGAGTAATATTAAATTTGTCTCATACAACTGCCGGGGTCTAAACAATAATAGTAAAAGAATTGATATTTTTAATTTCCTGAAAAAACAGAATGCTGAGTTTTATTGTTTACAAGATTGTCATTTTACTGATGGTTTAGAAAAAGTTATTTACTCACAATGGGATGGAGACTGCTATTTTTCTCATGGTACTTCAAATTCTAGAGGTGTTTGCATTTTATTGAAAAAGAATATTCCAACTGTTGTACACTCAGTTGAGCGAGATACTACTGGTAACTGTCTATTCTTAGATGTTAGTTATGATGGGAAAAGATTTACTTTATGTAATATTTATGGTCCAAATGCTGACAAACCTAGTTTCTATTCTGATGTATTTAATCGTATAGATACAATCGGTAATGATTCGTACATTGTTTGTGGAGACTATAACCTTGTATTAGATGTTGACAAAGATTATATGAATTACAGATCTGTTGATAATAATAGAAAAGCTAGGGAAAAAATCTGTACAATTATAAGGGAACGAAATTTAGTTGATACATTTAGAATTATTAATGGTGATGAAAAACGTTTTACTTGGAGGCGGATGAATTCTACACAGCAAGGTAGACTTGACTTTTTTCTAACATCAGAAAACTTGCTGTCAAAAATTAAGGAGTCTTCTATTGGAATCTCTTACCGGTCTGATCATTCTGTTGTATGTTTAGAATTGGTATTCAATGAGATTGAACATGGTAAACCTCTATGGAAATTTAATAATTCATTGCTGTATGATAGAAATTATTTAGAGTGTATAAATGATAAAATTGACGAGATTAAAAAGCAGTACTGTTTACCTGTATATTGTTTAGAGAATGTACTTAATATAGACAACAATGATATTCAGTTTGTTATAAATGATCAGCTATTTCTGGAAACTTTGTTAATGGAAATTAGGGGAAAAACCATTGCATACTCGAGTTATAAGAAGAAACAGAGAGTTTCACGTGAAAAAATTGTAGTAAACAAAATAGAAAATATAGAAAAGAACTTAGATGAGAATAACAAAGAAGAATTACTGAATTTACAAAATGAATTGCAAATAATAAGAGCAGAAAATATGAAAGGATATGTAATAAGATCTAGAGCAAAGTTCATAGATGAGGGTGAAAAGCCTTCAAGTTATTTCTGCAACCTAGAAAAACAGTATTGTACAAACAAAGTTATTCCATTTATAGAAAAAGAAGATGGTACTGTGCTGTCAAATCAGTCAGATATTTTAAATGAAGCTTGTTCTTTTTATAAAAATATGTATTCTAAAAATGTTTTAGAAAAGTTGTATGATATAGAAAATGACTTAAAAGATATTACTGTTAAGAAGTTGTATAGAGAAGAAGCAGATAGTTTAGAAGGTCTATTAACTTATAGTGAAATCCTCAACACCCTGAAAAAAATGATAAGTCTCCAGGTTCAGATGGATTTACTGTAGAATTTTTAAAGGTTTTTTGGATGAAACTTGGTCATTTTGTTGTAAGATCTATTAATTATGCATTTACTATTGGTTCCCTATCTGTTACTCAAAAACAAGGAATAATAACATGTATCCCAAAAGAAAATAAACCCAGAAAATTTTTAAAAAACCTCAGACCTCTTACATTGTTAAATGTTATTTATAAGTTAGCCTCTGGATCTATTGCAAATAGACTGAAGTCTGTATTACCAAAACTAATAAATCATGACCAGACTGGTTTTTTACAGGGTAGATACATAGGAGAAAATACTAGGCTACTGTATGATATAATGAAAATAACAGAAGAAAGAAAGATTCCTGGACTATTAATTACAGTAGATTATGAGAAAGCATTTGATACATTATCCTTTAATTTCATTGAAAAAGCTTTCGATTTTTTAAATTTTGGAACCACATTCAAGGAATGTCTTAGATTGTTTCTACATAATACTATGACTTCAGTACAACTCAATGGATTCCTATCAGATTTCTTCAAAGTAGAACGAGGCTGCCGCCAAGGAGATCCAATTAGTCTTTATATTTTTATATTGTGTGCCGAAATAATTGCTATTAAAATAAGAAATTCTGAGAAAATAAAAGGTATAACTATTGATGAAGTTGAGTATAAAATATCTCAATTTGCTGATGATACTTCACTCTTGTTGGATGGCTCGGAAGAGTCTTTACGTGCTACCCTAGATATGCTACATGAATTTTCATTTTATTCTGGTCTAAAAGTTAATTTTGAGAAGACTAATGTTATTTGGATAGGTGCAATGAAATACAGTACCCGATCTATAAAGACAAAGTACAAACTATCTTGGGGTACTACAAGGTTTAAAGTACTTGGTATTATTTTTGATGTAGATCTTGATAATATGATAATGCTTAATTTCAATGATAAGTTAGAAAATGTTAAAAGGATGATATCGTACTGGAACAGAAGATTACTTACTCCTATTGGAAAAATTACTGTTGTAAAATCATTGTTAGTTCCTCTCTTTACAAATTTGTTTATAATTTTGCCAACACCACCTAAAATGTTTATGGATAATTTAAACAAATTGTTATATGACTTTGTATGGAATGGCCCATATAAAATAAAGTGCTCTGTTGTTGTCAAGAATTATGAAGAAGGAGGGCTAAAAATGGTGGATATTTATAAATATGAACATAGTATGAAAATGTCATGGATAAGAAAAGCTTTTAATGGAACTGGAAAGTGTTATGTGTTGTTAAAATCAATATTTGACTTACATAGAATTGTTAATCTTGGAAATTTGTATTGCGAAAATATAATGAAAAGGCTAGGAAACAAATTCTGGTGTGATGTGTTAAGAAGTTTTATCTCTTATATGGATAAGATGCCTGTTGAAACTGTAGATGAACTTCTTGCAATGCCATTATTTTATAACAGCTGTTTTAAAATTGGTAACAAAGGTGTATTTGATAAAAGTCTGTTTGATAGAGGTTTTAGATTTGTTAAAGATTTAATATCAGACACAGGTGAATTTGTAGATATATCTTACTTAGAACAGTGTATTGGTAAAAGGTTAAATTTTGTATTTTATGAAGGTTTAAAAAGTACTATAAAGTCCTATTTAAGAACATGTAATATTAGAATAAGTGGTAATTGTAGTTGCTATGGACCTGTTGTCTCTTGTTATGTTTCAAAAGTTTTATTTTCAAATATGGCAAATAAGCATGTGTATAATGTACTGATTGCAAACAATGATATACCTACTAGTCAAGTTAAATGGAACCAATGTTTTAATAATATTGAATGGAAGTATGCCTATAAATCTGTATTTCTCATGACAAGAGATTCTTACATTCAGTGGTTACAATTACGAATACTCCATAGAATTATTGGTACTAAGTCTTTATTATATCATATGAATATTGTAACTGATAATCTTTGTACTTTTTGTAAAGAAGAGGAAGAAACAATTATACATCTGTTCTGGTCTTGTACTTGTATTCAAAATTTATTGCAAGAAGTGAAAAATGTTTTATTGAATAATGGAATAACTGTTCAAATAAGAGCAGAAGACTTTATTATAGGAAATTGTGAAAAAAGAATTGAAAAATTTTACGTTTTGTTCTTACAAATTAAGAAATATATTTTCGCTTGTAAAAGAAAAGAGATTGTACCAAGTTTTTATGGTTTAAAAGGTTATTTGAATTGTGCCTGGCAAGTATACAGAAGCACCAATATAAAAGAAATAGAAAGAGATAACTGGGCAGTTGTACAGCTTTTTATTGTCAGTCCACATACTTAATCAACATATAATATTATAATCTGTTGCCATTAGATTAGTAAATTGTTTTTCAATTATTTAGAATAATCAATACAGCTTAATCATTTCTTCTTTCTATGTACTTCTTTTGTATGTTTCAATAACCTGATAGTACTTATTAAAGAGGTTTCTTTTCCTTTTAAAGTAAGGTTGAACTACGTTTTTCTAGAAAAAGACATGTACATGTTAATCTTTGAATGTTATATATGTTAAAAGTAGGAGAAATCTTTGAATGTTATATGTAATATGTGAATATTTTAATGTTGTATATGTTATATATTGAAATGTAAATGTAAATTTTGTGATGAATAAACGGGCCTTAAACGTGGTTCCAAAAAAAAAAAAAAAAGAAAAAAGAACTATAGGAGCTACAGCTTTAAAACTTAGGGAAAATAAAAAAAAAAAATTATTGCCGTGGCGACCTGGGTTATATTTCTCACTCGAGCGTGATTTTCCCTTGATTTCACTTTTTATACGCCCTTCTGTGTAAGAGCGGGGCATACTATGTGAAACGCCGTGGCGGGCGGGCCAGAGGCTTCCAAAAGCATGTCCGCTCTCTAAGTCAAACAGTTTTTATCCCATCTTCACCAAACATGGTGACAATGTTTGTGGGCATAATATCTCGGCCATGTTTGATAACCAGCAAAATCGCACTAGGTACTCTTGAGTTATGGCCTTTGAATTTCTCGAAATCTGCAAATTGAGCCTTTTCTGCCAGTCAAACAGTATCATTCAATCTTAACCAAACTTAGTTTGTTGGCATAATATGGCATAATATCTTGGCCAAGTTCGATAACCAGCGAAATCGCACCAGGCACTCTTGTGTTATGGCCCTTGAATTACTCGGAATCTGCAAATTTAGCCTTGTCCGCCCTCTAAGTCAAACAGTTCATCCGATCTTCACCAAACTTAGTGACAATGTTTTTGGGCATAATATCAGGGTCAAGTTCGATAACCTGCAAAATCGCCTCAGTCACTCTTGGATTATGGCCCTTGAATTACGAGAAAAAAAAAACTGCAATTTTAGCCTTGCAGAGTAGATGACCCCTATCAATTTTGGGGTCACTCTGTTAAAGGTCAAGGTCACAGGGGCCTGAACATGGAAAACCGTTTCTGATCAATAACTTGAGAACCTCTTGACCCAGAATGTTAAAACTTTATAGGATAATTGGACATACAGAGTAAATGACCCCAATAAATTTTGGGGTCACTCCGTTAAAGGTCAAGGTCACAGGGGCCTGAACATTGATAACCATTTCCGATCAATAACTTGACTACCTCTTGATCCAGAATGTTGAAACTGCATAGGATAATTGAACATGCAGAGTAGATGACCCCTATTGATTTTTGGGTCAGTCTATTAAAGGTCAAGGTCACAGGGGCCTGGTCATGTGAAATCATTTCCGGAAAATAACTTGAGAACCACTCGACCTAGAATGTTGAAACTTAATAGGATGATTGGACATACAGAGTATATGACCCCTATTTATTTTGGGGTCACTTGATCAAAGGTCAAGGTCACAGGAGCCTGAACAGTGACTTGAGAACCACTAGGCCAAGAGTGTTGAAACTTAGCAGGATGACTGGACATGCCAAGTAGATGATCCCTATTGCAGCCAACCATCAGTGTCTCTTTGACTTTCGCTCCCGACTCCTATTGACTTCTTGCCTATACCACTTTGCATTGGGGGAGACATGCGCTTTTTTTGCAAAAGCATCTTCTAGTTGGTTAATTTTAAAAATATCTTACAAAAAAACTTTTTTTAAGAGGTCAGCAGAGGTAAAAACAGAAAAACCTTTAAATGAATACTTATGAATCGCTTGGCAGTTCTTCTCCAAACATGGCCTGCAGCATCCGTGTACTAGTATGTTCTTTAGTTCAAATGATTCCTCCCGCTTAGATATGCCGCAAGAGTTGAATATCATAAAAATATCAAATGATCCTTTTATGATATGACAGCAATATAATTTTGTCTCTTTCAACGTTTATTGGAAATATTTGCTATTTTGTAAATTCTTGATGTTTTAATGTATTTTTTGTGACTTCAAAAATTGGCTGAAATCGTATATAGAGTAAATTTATATAATCACACATACAAAGCATTGCATGACCTATCACCGATCTATATTAAAGACTTGCTGGAACTCTATCAGCCAGCAAGAAATTTGAGATCCAAGAACAACACAAAACAACTAGTTGTTCCAAAAAGCAAAGCTGTGAGGCTACCATTAGAGACGCTAAAAGCTTGGATGCTTTCAAACGATCATTGAAAACACACTTTTTCTTCAAGGTCTATTTACGGAATCCTGTTAGTGCCATGTGAAATGTCGTCCGTCGCCCCTCAAAGGCGACGCACGACATTGCGATACGACATCGCGACAATGCGATACGACACGCGACAATGCGATACGACACACGACAATGCGATACGACATTCGTCAAAATGTCGCGATGTCGCTTCGCAATGTCGTGCGTCGAGTTGGCAATTTTGGCACGATATGTCGCGTCGCATTGTCGTCCGTCGTATCGCATTGTCGCACGTCGTATCGCATTGTCGCGATGTCGTATCGCATTGTCGCGTGTCGTGTCCTGCATTTAGCTACGCGCGACAATGCGATACGACACACGACATTCTCAAACGACATTGTCGCATTGTCGTGTGTCGCCTATGCGCCAATAGCACGACGCGCGACATCGCGATATGACACACGACAATGCGATACGACATCGCGGCAATGCGATACGACAAACGACATTCTCAAACAACACTGTCGCGATGTCGTATCGCATTGTCGTGCGTCGACCGGTGTCACTTGAATAAATACCGGTGTTCGTTTAAATAAATACCGGCTAATCTTGGTCGCATTTTTTCGAACAATTCATCAATTTCATTTTATTATTAATAGCGTTAAAAGTAAGGTATCAAACTGAAATTTCTTTTAATAAGTAGTATTGCATAATCGAATATTAAAAACAATGTTCTTCCCCGACGAGCACGCCGTCGGGAACATTTGCTGAACTTTGCCATTTTTGGTTTAAAATATTAGCAGTACAATAAGGAAAAAGTGCTTATAAAATATTTATTTTGGGTAAATAACTGCAAATAAAACTTGTTTTGAAAGAAAATGACAAAATCTGAATGTTTGTGACAAAAAGGACAACATCTGTTCGTCCGTCTGTACGTAATTTAGGATAAAAGCTGTATTTTCGTACGGAAAATGTCCGTGTTTTTCATTAACTTCAAATAATTGTAGAATGTTTCAAACACAAGATATTTTAATGAAATAACTTTTATCAGAAAATGACCAAACTTGTTATATGCGGTAGGGTGCTGGCCAAGACTAAGCTGGCCCGACCCGGGGAGCCGTGAGAATTGCTCCAATGGTGTCATTGGACTCAGTGAAGGTAGTGCTTGTGTTTTCAGGACTGCTCTGACAAGTTCATATTGTGAGAATATTACCTGAATTTGACCTATGACCTTGCCTTCTAGCCGACCGGGTTCGAACCTAACGTGGCCTTTTTTCTCTAGGTACTGGCTTGCCCTTTGCAACAAGGTATCATTTATTAAAATCAGACATCAGGTTATGAAGATATGGCTCCTCAGACAAGGACCACCCCTCTATTTCTCCGACGAAACTGTTGGCGGTAAAAGTAAACAAATTACATATCCGTTTAGACGATATTTAAATATAATTTATAAAAGTTATTTCATTAAAATATCTTGTGTTTGGAACATTCTACAATTATTTGAAGTTAATGAAAAACACGGACATTTTCCGTTAGGAAAAGTTCGGAAATACAGCTATTATCCTAAATTACGTACAGACGGACGAAAAGATGCTGTCTTTTTTGTCACAAACATTCAGATTTTGTCATTTTCTTTCAAAACAAGTTTTTATTCGCAGTTATTTACCCAAAATAAATATTTTATAAGCACTTTTTCCTTATTGTACTGCTAATATTTTAAGCCAAAAATGGCAAAGTTCAGCAAATGTTCCCGACGGCGTGCTCGTCGGGGAAGAACATTGTTTTTAATATTCGATTATGCAATACTACTTATTAAAAGAAATTTCAGTTTGATACCTTACTTTTAACGCTTTTAATAATAAAATGAAATTGATGAATTGTTCGAAAAAATGCGACCAAGATTAGCCGGTATTTATTTAAACGAACACCGGTATTTATTCAAGTGAACACCGGTCGACGCACGACAATGCGATACGACATCGCGACAATGTCGTTTGAGAATGTCGTTTGTCGTATCGCATTGTCGCGCATCGTATCGCATTGTCGCGATGTCGTATCGCATTGTCGTGTGTCGTATCGCGATGTCGCGCGTCGTGCTATTGGCGCATAGGCGACACACGACAATGCGACACGACATCGCGACAATGTCGTTTGAGAATGTCGTGTGTCGTATCGCATTGTCGCGCGTCGTATCGCATTGTCGCGTGTCGTATCGCATTGTCGCGCATAGCTAAATGCAGGACACGACACGCGACAATGCGATGCGACATTGCGATACGACGCGCGACAATGCGATACGATGGACGACAATGCGACGCGACATCGCGACATATCGTGCCAAAATTGCCAACTCGACGCACGACATTGCGAAGCGACATCGCGACATTTTGACGAATGTCATATCGCATTGTCGCGCGTCGTATCGCATTGTCATGTGTCGTATCTCATTGTCGCGCGTCATATCGCATTGTCGAGATGTCGTATCGCAATGTCGTGCGTCGCCTTTGAGGGGCGACGGACGACATTTCACATGGCACTAACAGGATTCCGTATCTATTGAAGCTCACATTGCACTGAAAAACAAGCTTTGCAATGGAAATTATTTACTGTTGTTTATTGTTCTTTAAAATATCTAGTACAGTTAAAATGTAGAGTAAAACCTGATTCAGGCTAAATACCTTTTATTGTTGATATATTTTTTTATGTTGTATTGTATGTCCATATCATTCTGTGATATGTAGTTTGTACAGCGCTTTTGAACGTTTTTGTTTTATAGATGAAAAGAGCGCTATAAAAATCTGGTAAATAATAATAATAATAATGTTATAGATCTATATTGTAATAATTATTTAATGTTGTCAATGACATATTGTAGCATACATGATTTTTGTCAACAGTGTACTTTCAGTAATGCTTAAGATATTAGCAAAATAACAAATGTAGGTTTAGCTGCTTTGTTCAATATACATTGGAAAGGACTTTTACAATATCTTTTAAAACAAGTTTTAAAGAAGTTTAAACTGACCAGTGTACAGGTGTATTGCCTCTCCTGTAACTGTCTCGGGTGTTACATGTTACAATTTATGACTAGGAAGAAATTTTCAAATTCACTGCTAGAACAACACTATATTAGTATTTGAATTTACTTCTTCCATTTCATTGTACTAGACACGCCTGTTGCGAAGAAACATTCCCTTATACGCTACTAAATGAAAAACAAGAGACTCATTCCAATATTTTGTAATGAGAGCTTAAAGGCCTAGATTCACTACTATATAAGTGTCCCCCCCCCCCCCCCACAATCCAATATACAACTCCCATCTTATCTGCTGCTTATCAGCGATTATGTAACAGTAACTGATTAGAGGGCAATTAGCACAGCAGGGACCCCAACTAGACCATGAAGTTGTGTGCGGTGGAGTTGAAAGAAATTAATTTTTCTTCAGTGAATGTGGAATGGTAATAATAATAATTATTATTATGATATTATATAGATAATAATAACTATTACTTTAATGTTATAATAATGATAATAATAATAATAATAAAAATAATCATAATCGTTATTATTATTATTGTTATTATATAACATATAGGATGATAAAATACACAGTAATGATATTGAAAATAATTATGATAATAAAGCAAAAGTATTGTGAAAACATTATGAGCTCTTTGTGCTGACAAACAATATTTTTCGAACTGGAAATTGATTTTCCTGTATTCATGTAATCAACATTATTTGAATATAAAATTATTGTGTTCCATCCATACTCCATTTTCATTTTCAGTATGTTGCCAAAAGTGACTTTTTTCATGCTTTGCTTTGTAACTTTGAAATGCACATTCTGTTTCAATTTTAGACAAATGTTATTTACAGTATTCTGCAAGCTTTAGATGAGTGAAAGTCACATTTTTCTGAAATATCACATTTCTCCAGACATAATTTGAAAAAATAAAAACTTGCATATTTCTTTAAGTAAGTTTCTCATTATTTCATTATTGTGAAAATAAGTTTCTGATTATCTTATTATTGTGTTTGATCAACAAATATTTTTCTTTACACAGGAATGCCAAAAAAACTAGTATAACTTTAAAAGTTATCAATTATTCATTAATTTAAGATAAATTACATTATTTCCCCTTCTCACTAATTGATACACTTGTAAGGTAGACTGACTCTTGTTTATTGGAACCATACTGTGATGGTCATTAGCCCCCAACTGTGCTGGTGAAGACAGAAATCCTTTGGCCCAAATCTAGGCCTTTAACAAAATTATTAACTTTTCCATTAGGCGTAAAAAAAAATTGTTTGTTTCCGGTATCCCGACCTACCCTAAATTTTTGCCCGACCCTAAATGTTTTATGGCCTTGGAGAATTTTTTTTAACTTTTTAATAAAAAGATGCAAAACTGCACTTTTTATGCTTTAAACATGGCCAGTGATGTTAGAAATCTACTTACTGATGCTCTAAAGGCATAACCCCCTTATTTGTATTCATTTTTTGACACAAAAATAATTTCCGAAAAGTCTCCCTTAATAAAAAAAATTCCAAAAAAAAAAAAAAAATTCCGACCTACCTACCCTAATTTTTTTCAGCATGTTACCGGAAACAAAGACATTTTTTTAGGCCTTACATATCTCTTCCATACCAATATGCCAAAGTGGACATACCCGGTGATTCTAAATAGAAGTAAACAATATAGAAATATATAAAGTTATTCACTAAGTAATTGAAGAGTTCATTAACAACTGACATATAAAAACACGTTTTGAAATGAGTACATCAAATCAGCGTTTTAAAATAAAGGATTATTCTGCGTTAATTAAACATGCTCTATAACTTCCACACAAAATAGACATTATAAAAGAATGTACAGTTTTCTATGCACACTTAACTTTGAACTGAACAATAAGTATGACAAATGTTTTGTGATACTTACAATTTTGATAGAACATTCACGTAACGGACATAACATTATTATAAAATAACAAGAAATATCTTTAAAAATGATGGTCGGCGAATTGTAATAAGGAAAGAAGTTTATGAATTTTTCATCTAACATTCATCTTTCATCTAACATTTTTCAAATTGCAAAACTAAACACCGCACTTTAACAATTTAAATGGTTCTCTTTTAATTTTTCGCAAAGGTTTCGTAGGGTTGCAATTTTGTTTCGTTTATCCTTAGACGAATAATTACAGCAGTAGTTTGACGAAGATAAACGTGTTTATATTTTTAGCTAAATTGGTCCCTATCCCCATTTGTAACAAAATAGCAGGAGATCTTACGATATAATGATGCTCCAGACCAAGTATGACAAAGATCCACCAAGCTGTTCATGAGACGCTTTCTAGTTTTAGCTCTAGCAGCCCCTAAAAGGGGTCAAATGTCCCAGCTGAACAAAGTTGGCTGCGGGCCTAATAAAGATGTACAAATTCAAGTTTGATATGAATACATGAGAAAAAATCAATTCAAGCATTTTTTTATTTATTATTTTTATTTATTTACTAGATCCCGCTTTAACAAATGCATATTCGCTATTCATGATTCTTTGGACAATGACGTCACACCTATAAAAAAGTGAAGTCAAGCAAAACATACAATTGTAATTATTTCAATATTTCTGTTTCATAAGCAAAGGTTGACCAGTAGTCATACCGTATCACATAGATATAAACTGTATGCAGAGTACCCTTCATTATCAGTGTAATGAGATTCATTCATTATGTAGCATAAACATAATAAAACAGATTTCAACGAGTTCAATATTTGCATTACCGAACTAAAGTAAAATATCATATATAATAAATCAGTTAAATAATTTATAAAAAAATATCAAAGCAAACAAGTACTCATTTTAATACGCAATCTGAATAAGTCCAAAAGCAAGAAACCTTTTCATATACAGACGACAATTGTAACAAGGAAAATCTTTTAAAAAAAGCACTCTCTATATAAAAGACTCTTATCACACCCTTATTCATGTGATACGCAGACCGTATTCAGCTTCTTTCTTTACTTTGATATAGTTGGTATTTGAAACGGTTTTTATCAATATTTATTAAACTTACTTATCATTTTGAGATATATCAATATTCTTGCTAAATATACTGAGCCAAAGTTAGCTTTAAAATGTGAACAGCGTCGTTTAGGATAAACGCTTATGTCTACATTCATCAGCGTAGCACAAATCAACAGAGTGAAAGAAATTGACACTCTGTCCAATCCAGGCAGAGTGTTGCATAAATCTTCATTTGATAAATTTTCTATAATGCGTTATCAAGAGTTTGATTTGCAAACTGAAGTCACGTGGCATAGGTAACGAATTCGTTCTTAGACGGCGTTCGCCGAATAAAGAATAACTAATCATTTGAGTCATGGTGGCCCAAGATCGCTCACCAAAGTTTCACAGCTGAGATAGGTATCATGGGGAACATAAACTTTCTGAAACCGAACTAGCAATTTCATTGTTGAGAAGATGAGAAAAGTCCATGGCAGTCGTTGCCCTTGTGAATAGCAACAGAGGAGAGGTTACTTCTAGGAATATTCTTGCAAAATGATATTGAAATCTGAAATCTGCATTAGTTTTCATTTTTATGAGAACATAAACATAATACTATTACGATCACGCTTTTTACAAATTGAGACAGATTTAAGATTTTGGTAGTCATCCGTTAAAGGTTTCAATCACTTTTGAGCAACATTTTATCATTTTCAGTATATTTTGTTAGAGATTTTTTATGGAACAAAAGGAACCAGTTGACAGAGATCCATATTAGAATTGTTTGTTTTATTGTTCCCCACCAACTACGAAAATCTCCTATAAAACACCGATTTAGACAGTATCATTTGGAAGGATGACAGGGGAAAGATTGATAGATATACTCCATAAAGATATTGGCTTTGTTTAGTAATAGTTTTACAGAAATGTGGTTATAAACTATATATTTTTCGAAATTGGCGTAAAGTTTAACATTTAACATCGCCGTTGATTCTCTTAAAATTGCATCTTCTCAGGATTTTAAATAGGCTTTGGAAACTTCATTTATTACTTGATAAGGCTAGTGAGGTGATTTTACTGGTTATTTGTTTTTATAGACCGAAATGAGGAGAATACTAACCCCTCTAAAGTAAAGGTATCAAATCAATGTATCGATCCTGCGCCGAACTTAGCATCCTGCGCCGAACATATCCGGTTACCTAGTGTGTTCTTTGTAGTGGAAAAATAACGTGTTTTTTTTTTGTTGTTGTTGTTTTTCGTAGAAATAACGTTAGTCAATAATTCACAAAACATGAACAAAAAATCTTTGAAAATCGGCAGTCAAAATTTCAAAAAGAACATTTTAAAATTGATAGCTAAAACTTCTATTTCTCAATGTAAAGATCTAAACTGAATCGACACGAGTATGTGGTTTTTCCTTAGAGGCAAGCATATCAAAGATTAAAAAGTGCAAGCATATCAAAGATTAAAATCAATTGGGTGGCATATTACACTCATCCAGTATAATATCAATTTTCTCGAAAATCTATCATATCAATTTTCTCGATGTAGCAGTCGAAAGCTTAACCGTTACGGCATCGGTGTTCCAGTACGACGTGTAAAATATATCACTGTGTTTTTGTTTTCCAGTTCAAAATCACTAAGGCAACATATCATCTTCTTGTATGATGTTCGTCGGTGGGAGTTGCGGTTGCTTTTGTCTAGTGATAAATTGCTCTTGACCCTTGTTTTCCACGTGAATTAGCTGCAGCTCGTGCCGTTCTGGGCGACCACGATTAAAGAGGTCTATAACAAGGAGGGGAACACAAAATATACAAAGTCCAGCAGCAATGGTACAGAGTATGAAAGAAGTGGTTAAACTAGAACGTTGTTCGGAAGATGAGGTTTGTAAAGTTACACGATCAAACGTCTCCCGCTCGAAGATAACCACACCCACCATGATACACACGCCTGGATTATTGAGGGAAAAGTAAAGCTTTTACAATAGATGATAAACTGAGCAGTTTAATTTGCATTAATAAAAGCGCCACTTATTTTTTTAAGACATGAGGCACGAATGTGCATGCTGATCTTGGTCTGCACTGGCCGCAAAGGTAGAATCACTTGCCGCCAGCAGGCTAAATGTTAATCATCATGGACATTATTTGCTACTTTTTTTACAATATTACAAAAGACTATTTAGCACATGCCATACTAACACAATAGTTTTCGATACTTACAATATGAATGTATATAAAAGATGTTTAAACAAGTAAGGACTTCAAACATGCCTGAAACAGTTTAACACTTTAAAGCTACATCAACAGAAAGTATACCGTAAATATATGAAACTTAAAGGACTTGAAACAAAGTTTAACATTGTAGTGATGATATCATTTGATAAAAATTTGAAACATACCTGAACATAAAGAAACCATGATGTTAATCACTTTAAGAATTTTGTCACGTTGTCGTAAACAAACAAGAATTATGGAAAGTATTCCGCTGGTGGCAAGTCCAACAATCCCGACAGTTTCAAGTATCTGCGTAGTCCTTAACGAACCTGTCAAATAAAAACCAAAATCAGTGGAGTGCTGTAAATTGAACCATGATACAATATTTAATCAAAGCACTGAAGTACTGAAGGGGCGATTTTCTTGTCGGTCTGAGGGAAATTTTAGGTTCGAGTCCCGCTACCAACAGGACTGTTAATGATTATGGTCTAGTCCTGTTCCTTCCCTAATACGATGGTCTGGAAAATTGACGGACCCGTAATAGTGTAGTATCTTAATATAACCTTAAATACAGTTGAAAACGGGTGTTTAATAAAAAAAAAAGCTTATATTTACTCCCCATTCCCCACCCCCTCTGAAAAGCACTTTTTACAGTATTACTTTCAGCATTCGTCAGAATGTTTCTAAAACGAACTTGTTTAGTATAAAACTGCCAAAAGAAACCAACAAACAAACAAACTACCGTTAAATCAAATAATGTTATAGTTTCTATTGCAAATGTAAACATTATTTCTGTACCAAAATATAGCATGTACGCTGTTTCGGTATACAAATCGTAGATTGTGGCTATTTGTTTCTTCTCACGTTACTGTGGCAATTCCACGCAGCGCTTACTTCCCCTAGAACCTATAGCAACTGATCTGGAAGAATTAATGCTCCCCTTTTACTTTATTCATATTTTGTGCTCATTATTTATTGTACTATATATGGAAAATCATACCTAGTAAAAGTAATATTTTTATTAAACATAAAACTAATAATGCGCAGTATAATTCATATCGACATTTGTTATGAATAAAACTGTGCTCGGAACCAGTGTTACTTTGATGAGCTATTTGTAGATAAAATCGATAAAATTTTAATTCGATGTGTTGTATATTTTTTTAAATACGTCTTTCATTTCGCATGAAATATTAGCTTTATCTTTGCATATTACACAGGGTGTGTATCATGTCATTGAGTTTTACCTTACCAAAGACAAAAGTTCCATTCATACGGATATTTCATTCATAGGCAGCGAATTAATTTACCTTCATTATGTAATATTTTCTAATTTTATCTGAAAGGATAACAGAGAGCTGCATGACATAATTATTTACAGAATCACGTCGAAATTATAGTATTCTATGTATTTTGGACAGCTATAAATATTTATATGCCATGCATGTTATCACTGTTCTGCGGAAATGTTAGGACTATTTCGGGGGCGATTGTTTACTGTTGCTTGTAGGCATAATGTATTAAGAGAATCTGAACCGTATTGTTCACTCTGGGGCTAATCACCCCAAAAAGCGTTTCTAACACATATTAATCAGTGATTTCACATGTAATATATCACCTGCATTTATATTTCACTGTTGAGAAGTCGTAATCTTAGAATCATAAGTTAATGTTTGCTTTTATTTTAGGAAGGAAGTGTGACATCACGCGTAATGTACGTTCTAACGATGAGCACACCCTTTATTTATGTTCTAACGATGAGCGCACTCATAATTTCTGTTCCGAAGATAAGTACACTAATTATTAATGTAACGATGATCACGCGTATAATTTATGTCTAACGATAGACAAAACGTATAATTTATGTTCCAACGGTGAGCATACTACTAATTTATGTTTTAACATGAGCACTCTTATAATTTATGAAATCCAACAATAAGTACACTTTTAACTTATGACTTAACGATCCATTGCACACATATAATTTATGTGCCAACAATCAGAGCACACATAAATTATGTTGCATTCCATGAACACTCTCATAACTTATGTTCTAAGGATGCACACTCATGAATTATGGGGGCGGGGGTGTTGTTGCTGTTGTTTTTTGATTGATTTAACGTCGCACTGACACAATTTTCGGTCATATAGCGACTTTCCAGCTTTGCTAGAGGAGGGAGACCCCAAGATCCCCTCCGTGCATTATTTCATCACGAGCGGGCACCTGGGTAGAACCACCGACCTTCCGTAAACCAGGTGGATGACTTCCTCACATGAAGAATTCAACGCCCCGGGTGAGGCGCGAATAAATTTATGTTCTAACGATGCACACTCATGATTAAACATTTTATGTTCTGACGATGCACATTAATTATCTATAATCAGAAGGTGAACACTCATTATTTATGTTCTAAAGATGCAAATGCATCATTTATGTTCTGACGAAGCTCACTCATGATTTATGTTCTAACGATGCACACTCATTATTTATGTTCTGATATTGCACACTCGATCATATCATTATTCATGTGATGACGATGTTCACACTCATAATCAATGTTCTAACGGTGTACACTCATAATTATCAAAATCTATTTACATATACGTGTATCACAATTAGCATTTATATATGGGTAATTTGTATTAAATTTTATCACCACAGGTCATTGTCAATAGTCAGTGCCATGATCAGAGATGGTTTAATATACTTCTTTGTCCTGGATGTTAATGGCGTAATATGATATGATATAAAATAGTTCATATCTGTCAAATTTCATTTGTAACATTGTGTTATATACCACCATATAATCATTGTCAGCAGTCATTGTCTGCAGCTATTGTCAGCCTTAGTCATTGTCAAAGTTCTATTTTACATATAAATTTATTACAATTAGCATTTATATACAATTACCGCAAGTCATTGTCAATAACCAGTCTGTGAGTGAGTGTCATTATCAGAGATTGTTTATATACTGCTTTGTCATGGATATTAATTAATGGCATAATATGATATATTTACGGGGTAGTTTATATTTGTCAAATTCCATTGTAAAATTGTGTTACATATACCGCCATATCATGTATCACATGTCCTCTTGGGTCTAACCCTTCTGGAATTTATATGAATTAACTTGTAAAACTTGTAAACTCATAATTCGATGTTTCTCATTAAAGATCTGGTGCAGTCGTTCTGAGAATACAACAAAAATTCAGTTCTCCGATGATTTGATGCTCTGCATCAAAATTTTACTTGTTGACGACTGTGACTAAAACAGATCTGGTGCGCCTATGACATGTTAAAGACTCCGGTATAAACCGGAATCAAGCGATTTGAATTTTTTTTATCTTAAATGTATATTTTTTGTAACCATGGTAATCCTAACTCTAACCTTTAGTCAGTATATTATACATATTATACACTAAAATGATATACATATACTCCATATCGACAAAATTTATCACGTGATCCGAAACAGGTTTTACACAAAGAGTTTCCCAGCAAGTTTCAATTGTTTAAATGACAGTACACATGTGTTTTATTCACCCAGCAATACAGCGGCATTGTCCGACAAGAACGTTTGATTCTTTTAGACAATGTATGGGGTAATTCATTTGTCCTCTTACTTCGACAACATTTTGCTTTAAGAAGGAAATCATTGTCTGTTTTACGCGTGTTTATAACTTTCAATAAAAAATTGTATCCTTTTTCAAAGACCCTGTTTTATTTCCTCTTTCTTTTAAGTAATCAGCAATATTTTAGAATTCCACTAAACTTTTATTCAAATTCAAAGAACTACTTTTAACGATGATTGTTACCATTATGTTGGTGTCAGAAACAAATTTATGAACCAACAGTAACTGATGATCAAGAAAATATTAAAGCGAACATGTCAGACTGGTAATCGAGCATAATACTTTGAATCAATTAATAGACTGAAACTGAACATATGGCTTATACGTTTTGAGATCACAATAAACAAAATCGCCGAGTGTTTGATCTTACAGAGAACAGACTTGAATTCATTGCAGCATCGAGTGTCACCCAGATGTTACCGTGCTTTTAACGTATAACTGCAGTAATTGATTACAAACGCAAGCAATTAAAAAAATCGTTATGAAATACAGTACATTCATTCGGACCTTTATATGATCTTATTGTAAAACAACTGAATGTGTATTTGTCAAAACTGTTTGTGTGTTTGTCCGCATGTATGCATTATTATTATAGCAGATTGTTTGTTTGTTTTGGGTTTAACGCCGTTTTTCAACAGTATTTCAGTCATGTAACGGCGGGCAGTTAACCTAACCAGTGTTCCTGGATTCTGTACCAGTACAAACCTGTTCTCCGCAAGTAACTGCCAACTTCCCAACATGAATCAGAGGTGGAGGACATGAATTCAGACACAGTGTCGTTTATTACTTCCCCACATGAATCAGAGGTGGAGGACATGAATTCAGACACAGTGTCGTTTATCAAATAGTCACGGAGAACATACGCCCCGCCCGAGGATCGAACTCACGACCCCGCGATCCGTAGACCAACGCTCTTACCTACTGAGCTAAGCGGGCGGACCGCTGTATAGCAGATTATAATTGTTATTATTTACATGTTATAAATTTCATGAGCTAGATTTATACAAGACGGCAGATTTGTTCAAGCTATGAAGACCAGATGGCTGCAAGCTGAGAACTTGATTGTGGATGCATCCGGGCACTTATCCGGGAGCTAAGTGAGGGACTGGTGATGATCTGTGTGCCCTAGACCAACATGCAAGCTTTAAACTTGCCATAGTATATGAATGATGAAAAGAGGACACAAACGGAGAAAACTATATCATCATTTTTAAAGACTGTGTTGTCATGCTAAAACCATTGTATATAAACTGGGTCTAAAGACAACCCATAAGAGCCGCCCTGACTCAGTGTAAACGTGTAGCTTTCGTATTCACAGATTGGTATATTTGTATGCAACAAAAATTAAAACATTTGTATTACCTGCAAACGCGTCTTTTGTAAAACAGTTACATTCACTCATGCCCGTGATATTACCGCATAAACAATCTTTCCATAATCCCAGGAATTCTGTACTCTCAATATCAATAGAAGAATTTACTATATTAGACCGAATGGAAACAACTTTTAACCAGTATGGTAAAGCAAATCCAACGGTATGTACAATTAGCACTATGAACAGTGTTACAGTTGCGATTTTAATCGCGGTTGTAGCCAGTGTCAATCTGCCTTTACAGCCGTGAATAAAGCCTTCCGCCATATTTATTCACATTTTTTTTTGCGCGGAGTATTACAGCAAAGAAGAAGCATGAACGCTTAGAAATCCTTAGTTTGTGTTATAACAGGTTGTTTAATATGTTATGTTAATAGATGTCCTGGTGTTAAATATGAACTGCAAAATGGTAATCAATAGACTGGTGAACATATGTTTTATTTGTTTACGTATGTAATACTTCGAAATACAAGAGAATGTTTCATGCGATACGTTATAACGTCATGCGAACAATTATATTAGTTACATGGTTTGTGGATGACTGGAAACGAAATATGCGTTGTCGAAACATTCCATATCCGGTGAAAGCGAACTTTGAGCCTGATATGGATTTTCGAGACAGGATATATCCCGTATCTGGTGCTGCGATTTTAATCTTGATGACTGCAGTTGTAATGACGATTTGACAGCTGGCTATTTTGTTGGATGATTAATATATACCCAGTATGGAATAAATCGGATCAGCACGTGACGTCTCTTGACAATCATAAAAGTTCTCCACGAATATTTTCTATAGATTAAAAAATATAATAAATTAATTACGAAAAAAACATTGTAAACACAAGTGACGTTATGAAGTTGACCGCAATGCACAGCTCTTATTAAAACAAGTGACCATGAATGGCACGATACAAATATAATGCATGGTATGATCATGGTAACAATTTAAGACTTGGTGCATAATCTCGCAGTGAATTACACCGAAGACGCTCTTATTTCAAAGCTTACCTGGTTCTTTATCATTGCAGGTGTAAAGCACCCAAACACGGGAGTCTTATTCAAATATTAGTAATTTGAGTTGGAGAGCAGGGATGCGAACTAACGACCCCTGGTTTTGTGGCCAGACTGTGTTACTACGGGACCTTTGCGTGCGCGCTTCTCGCTAACTTCTGACCTTTACCTACGTTATTTTGCCTCTTTCTAGTTTTTGGCATTCCTATTAGAAAATAGTTTAACATTTGAAGAAAAAGAACAAACTATCAATCACGGTTAGTTAATAATATGCCTTATCAAACGTTTAAAATTAATACTAATGGATGATTTAGAAGGTCGTCTGAAACTCTTAATATTTTTACTCAGATTTCTATATATTCGAGAACCGACCTTTTGGTTTCGGACAACGTATGACTGCCCTAGACAACGTTATTTATCTTATTGATATCCAATGGCTATCTTTTACCAAAACATTTTAAATTTAGATATTACAAATGTAGAAACTCCTCTTCAAATTTATTTAACTTACTCAGTTTATGAATTAATTGTGTATTTAGAGCTCTATTTATAATGAAACGTCATGAACAGTCGATTGTTTAAAAAACTTCCAGATTTTTAGTGGAAGTACATATTTATACTGTGTTCAGCTATATATACTTGCATACAACCTGTACGACTTTTAACCTAATGTATAGTACTGTTAATACACACATAAACTTGTTAATCTTATGTTCACATAAAATATTTGTAGTATTTGTTTGTGTTTTCAAACAAGAAATTTGGGTCTAGTATACCTTTAAAGTCGACTGACCAATCGACATAACGTTTTAAGGACACATCACTTTAATATGGTGGCTGATTTCTGCCATTTCGTGTTGGCGTGTTGGCGAGGCGAAAACACAACAGCACGAAAACACGAAAACACAATGTCTTACTAGGCTAAGCATAATAAGAACATTTTTTTCTAATGACCAAATCTAATAGTCTGTGGCGTTTTTTACCGTTTTTTCTTTACTTTTGATAATTCTACTCAGTATTATAGTGAATATATTGCGAGTAAGGAAGTGGCGGGTTAGCTGTCTATTAATATAATTATACACATATGGAGGATATTAACATTATTATAGAATTGCATTATAAATATTCGATATACCTGATATTAATCCCATGACAACAATGCAGAATTACAATCATTTCATTGTATTTGTATCCAGCAAAGAAGTATCCTATGATGTTCTCTGTCACGTTTAGTGTTTAATAATTATAATAACAATATCATAAATAATAAAATCTAAGTTCTTACTTAACGAGGGAACTCATTTGAAGAAGTTAATCTTCCTCCAGGCCATTGCGTATATGTAATTATTTTTCTAATTATATATATATTAAATATTCTTAAAACTATGAATGAACATCTGACATACTTATGTACTGTTTTATAATCTCAAATCTCTTGATGCAGCTTTAGTGAACATTGAAAGTACTGAATTGACGGTTCGTCCGAATAAAAAGAAGAAAAATGCCTCTCAAACCCTCTACCGCTGGTTTCAAAATAACTCCACGATTTATTAGAGATGACTGAAAAGTATTTGTCGTGTTTCCGTGTCGGCGGGGCGAAAACACGAAAACTCGACAAATAATGTATCTGTCTTTTTTTTCAAACGGTGCCGGCAGGGAGAAGTCGCGACAACACGACAGCACGACAAAACAAGGGCGCCAACACGACATATTCATACCCGCCAACACGAAAACTCGACAGATATGTCGTGTTTTCGTGTAAAATGTGTCGAGTTCTCGTGTTGGCGAGGCAGAAATAGCCACCATACGACTTTGCTATAATTATTAAATAACCTCTAGTTTCGGACTATATGATGTAATTCTATTTTAATATTTATAGTTACAATAACGCAAACGAACTTGTAGAGCCAGTCTAATGTATTTATTGATCAGCCTTTGGTCATGATTTTAAGTAATTAGATTATCATTAATAACATAGTTTATTAGTTTATTTAAGTCTCATTCATGTATAAAACAAACATTGACATTTACAATATAAAAAACATTAAGACAACATATACATGACTTACAGGAGACTAGAACATACACATTTTATGACTTTGCATGTGGTTTCGAAACAATATACCAATTAAAACAGGCAACCTAGAACTTTGCTGTCTCATTCTGGTATAAAACCAACATTGACCATTACAATAAACAGCTCGCTCGACTTCTCAGTGCTTGACTATGAATTAGAGCTAAAAACACACACACACACACACACACACACAAAGGGGCCTAACTCTGTCAAAATTCAAATTAGAGCTATGGGGATTATTTCTCCTTGTGTATACATGTACTTGGATAGTTATTAATTATTCTGAGTTTTAAGTCATAAGCTTTGATGGTAACTAAAATAATTTGATTATATCAAAAACATTAACATCAGCAACACCGAAGCTGGGACGAGTGCAATAGCTGTACCATTTCTTTGAAAAATCAAGCTAAAAAACATTAAGACAGTATATATATGACCAACCTATAAAGGTTTTATAGAAGACTAAAAACATGTACATTTAAGACCAGACATGTGATTTTGCAAAGATTCTACATGTATAAACTGCATAAAGGAAATCGATCCTTTAACATTTAATATTGTAGTATTAATATCACAGAATTTCAGAAATAGGGTATTTACCAAAACATTACAATTACACAGCCTGTTGAAAACGTTAAGAGTCAGCTAAAGGTTCTATTAACATGCTTCAGACGTATTCAAAGCAAATAGTCAGTAAATGGAGATGTCTTAGAACACAATGCCATATTATCTTTGCATATCCTAACACATGATATTGCCAGTCATGCGGTAAGTGGTATGACAGAGTCTATCACATAATAATACTATGTCGTCAAATAATGAACATTAATGTCATCTATATCGTTTAAAAAAAAAGTAAAATTTATATGGTACAATTTACAATAAAATTCTAATTACAGGGCCTTAAACATCTTACACTGTAGATAAACCTGGCAGTTGACCTTCCTACCTCAAACATCTGCTGACTGCAGCCAAAACTTACAAATAAGGAACTAGTGAGACAAAAGGAGAAACAGTTTTCTCAACTTTATCCCCCTAGAATCGATTTCAAGAAGCAACACACTTTCTCAGTCAGTGTCTATTTCAGATACCAAGGTCAAGAACCAAACTATTTACAAGCAAATAATTGTCGACGTTGTAATATAAGATGGCAGCTTTTGGCACAGCAACGAATAATATCTGAATTTGTGAACAAAAAGATGAATTTATCTGTATCGTTTTATAGAAGTCTGGGTCTATTGATACAGCTTTTTCAAATAAACTTGCTCTTATTTCAGTATACAAAGGGCAGTGCAAAAGAACATGAAACTCATCTTCAACACAATCCTTACACCATAAGCATGTTCTATTCTGAATAGGCAATCCCTCGTATCGACCCGTTTCTACACGGATAGGTGCAACTCTAGCTATGAACTTAGCAAAAGAAGACCGATGCATTCTGGGTATTACCAGTTTACAATAATTCTCACAAGAGATGTCCTGTTTTAACAGCTTATAATTTCGGAGTTTATTTCCACCAGTACCTCTAATACTATTAGTTTTATTAACAACAGAGAGCCATCATATCTGAAACATTGATCTCATCTTTTCTAATACAGATTTTTTATAGCAGTCTTGGGAATAGGATAGCTTATATCATAAAACTGAGAACAGTCAATTTTACTCAGGTGACTTTTGACTCTGTACATAAAGTTCCTACAATTACCCCTAGCATTGTTCATACCATATATAAACACTGTCTTGTTAAATCTATCATCATCCATCTTACTAAACCTTGACCACAGATTGCATATGGATTGCCATTGTCTGTCAAAAGGAGCTACCCAACCCAAATCTCCATTTACAGCTGCATTCGGTGTATACCTTCCCACTCCTAAGTAGAACCTCATTGTACTATCGCGGGAATAAATAGAAGCCATGAAACCGTTTCATCCGACTATGAAAATGGCGACGGACAGTTGAAATAATGTTAATGGTGGGGACTACCGTCCGTAACCGGGTCAGAAAGAACAATCCTAGCAAACCAGGAGGTCTAAGCATAAAGTCATTTTCTGGAATATGTGAATAATCATAAACTTAAATGATTTCTTAAACGAAACTTGGTTATAACATTCCGAAAAAGTAACTTTGATAGACATGGATTTATCTGTGACCATTCTAATAATAAGGGATCGTGTAATGACTATGGCAAGATATATATGTGCTAGATATTTGGAAAATTGAACTTTTGATAGTATAAAATAAAAATAAACTTGGAATTAACTTTAGCACTTCTTTATAAAAACAAAACTATTACTTAATGGATATAAATAAGCTTGCATTAATTTTTGAATAACATTAATATTCGCAAATCATTCAGTTTCTAAAAAAAAAAACGTTGTCTTTAAAGGTTCTTAATCGGATTATTGTAAATCATAATGTAAATTCGACAAAATTTAATTCAGACTTGTAAAAAAGGTATGTCAAAACTGCCGTATCTGTACTATTTTTAAATCTAATAAAGGCAAACTTTTACACTTTTTACAGTCTAAATCATGTGTCATAGATGTATCGACCAATCGCATTGCGAGAACATTTATAGCAACCAATGTAAGTTCATTAATTATTTTGACACGTGATATTCACGTGTTTGGACACAGAAACCTGATAAACTTTTTCTTGTTCTAAGAAAGACTTATGATTTGACAATTTGGTGGACGCATAGTCATAAATAAGCTGTATGCTTTACAAACGTTTACTTGGGTGTTTATTTTGAAAGAATTTTAAGTAAGTACTTGTGTGTTTTTGAAGAATTTGACTATGATGGTTTAATTGGTGTTGCATGACTTGACATGTGAAAACCTTTAAAAATAGTATATTTACCAAGTGAGATTTTTAGGTATGTTCCCTGATTAGTAGATTTCGTGAGCAATTTTTTTATATTGAAGACAGCCGTACAAATTGCATGATATTACATTAGATTGCTTATTTGACTTCATGATAATGCCTGCAACATTAGGGTCTTTTATAGTCGCATTCATCTAAATCATAACAAGAGTTAGTAATTTCTCCACTTCCCTTTTCACTATTAAACATTATTAGCAAATGTCAAATGCTTACAAAGTTTGACCTCAATGCAAAACGAAGCGGCTAATTTAGCTTTTCAAATTAATTAAAGGCAAAGTACTTCTCCACACTTGGCTTATACAAGCAATGCATATCTTTAAAAGATTAAGCAATTATGATTCATGTAGCACGCTGGAACAAAATTATATCCGTTTTCGTCTTTAGGTTCTAATTTTGAATAATTGCTTTCAAACAAATCATTCTTAACGTGTGAGCACTATTTGAAATGAGAATGATTTTGCCAGAAATATTAAATTGGCGCTAGGATTTCGTTTGGTGTATAGTTTCAGAGACTATTTGGTACCTGGTGGTCGGCGTCCTGACACTACTTGCGGGAATAGATCGGAACGTCACACATTCGAGCACTGTGATTTTCTGACATGCTGTATATATATTTGCTTTTTTAAAGTTATGTCTCTTCTTGATTTGGCAATATTTGGTTGCTATTGTATCTAACAGTGACAGTGACAGTAACTGTATTACGACGACTTATATTTTTAAGAAAACGATAGGCACAAACAAAATCTTAAAGAACTTTGGGTTTTCCTTGATTTTTGTCAGTTAGTCAGTTATGATCGGCACTATCCCGTAATCGTCCCGTATCATTACGGAATGAATGAAAATACATATAGGGGCATAATAGATATGCTTTATCATTTCTTCTGAATGTTATAAGTCATATCTTGTTGCACGAACCATAAGGGGTGGTGGTTGGGGATGAGCTGAATATACATATAAGGGACGAAAAGTCTAGCCGTTAATCGCCAATTTAGGTACGAATATTATATCAAGAAAACTTTCACAATAACCTTATATTTATAAGAATATGATGATGGCAGAAGTAGGCACTAACAGTCGGTTTTGTCCTGTCAACAAACTTATGTAGACAATCTGCCAGATAACAACTGGATATGTGACATTGGAGAAAAACTGCCTACATACTCGTAAATAAATGGATATATGGTGGCAGAACTAGGCCACCATATATATGTTTCTTTTTTTCATAGTTTTGCTATTAGCTCTACCCCCTTTATATTGGTTTAAACAGCTAAAAAAGCTAAGTGTTTCTTTTTATTTCAATATAATTTCTAATATTTAAACTACATGTAGATCGAGCTCCCGAGACCTCAAACAAATAGTTTAGCCCTTTAATATTAGATGTAATATTTAACAATGTTTTGGTACAAAGTTAATTTCAAATGTTGTATTCCATAATACATAAGGTTTCTTTTCAAACTGAATCATTCGTTTTTCAGACTTCGTTTCCTTTCCCATGTTGTACAGAGCTGAGTTTTGTCTGTACTGTCAACAAATTGCCGGCCGCACGTGCTGTCATCATCCACTTGTACACATCCGGGTATAATGAATACTGTGAAATCATCTTTCTTACCATATCTACAAACGGAAAGTATTTCAAACCTCTAAACCAACCAATGGTTGGAGATGCTATTGATATGATGTAATTTGATTCATTTTACTATTTTCATATGAAAATGGTTATAATATTAAATAATTAAAGATACTAAAAAACGACCTTTTATGTGGAACAGGATTATACAAGCGTTTACAACGGCTAAATATTCGATGCCAAATACTTGAAAAATACCTAATAAGAAGATTGCCAAAATTGTCAAAAGGTAACAAATTATAAATTTTGAAAGGTATTGCCAAATTCTGAATTTGTCCTCGGTGTTTTCTTCTAATACCGCTCTAAAACTGAAAAATAAGACGTCTCTAACCAAAGAATCTGTAACTTACCCGCAGCAACTTAAACCATTATCCGTGCATGTACACTCTTCACAGTAGGGAGTGGGGGTTTTAAATGAAGCTCCCAATTTGAATTTCCAGCCCTTGTATTCATAAGTTGAATTCTGGCCATTGTCTGAAATTAGAAGAGAAAGGTATATTCCGTTCATTGAAGATATGTTTCATATTGCACGACCAATATTTATAGGTTATTACCTTTGTATCGGGAAATATGCACGGGTTCTTCAGCGGAAATACT
The DNA here is from genome assembly GCF_021730395.1 of Mercenaria mercenaria. Taxonomy (NCBI): domain Eukaryota; kingdom Metazoa; phylum Mollusca; class Bivalvia; order Venerida; family Veneridae; genus Mercenaria; species Mercenaria mercenaria. The sequence goes on along the minus strand of NC_069365.1, from coordinate 9,684,745 downwards.
GCGCGACTTTAGGAGCGCAAAATTCTTCCGCTGAAGAACGAGTCCATATTTCCCGATGCAAAGATAATACCCTTTGTATTACATACACATCTACACGTATAAATATAATGTAAATATCATAAATATGTTCAATAGCTTGAATAGTATTGACAATACTGAACTAAGTAGAAAAAATAGTGCAACAACACACACTGAATTACGTCACGCACTTTATATGAAGTTCGGCTGTCAGTGTATGGAAAAATATTGACGTTTCCGGTACCAGTGTAACTTAACGGGAAATAGAAACGAGTATGTAATAAATTTTGATTTACTAATGGTACTATTGTATTACAAAGTTAGTCTGATACAATGGCAGATTGTTTATGTAACTTTTGTGTAATCCGTGTTACTCAACGTCTACTGCAACAATTAGTAAAAATTATTTGAAAAGGATTATCAATTTATTTTTGTTGAGCATGGAAATAAATGCGTCACATTGTTATGTCATTCACACGTATTGCTGTTAACTTTACCTCATGTATATTAATTGATGTTGATATTGGTATTGATAAAACTGCTGTTTCGTTCCTTAACATGAACTACAGTTTGAGTTTATAACGTGAGCCACTGTTTAATTATTCAACTATGTAATGCACTATGTAATGTGTAGGGTGTCTTACTGTTTATATAAAGTATGTTCTGTTTGATTGTTAAAAGTGAATTCCTGTTGGGTTATCAAACCGATTACCTTTCAGTGTAATGAACGATTCTATAACGTTTAAGCCAGCATACCTTTCTTAGTAATATTAGTTTGCCTTGGTTGTGTTATGATTTAATCATATTCAAATGCAAAAACAAATACGTTACTTATACATTAAAAGAGTACTTTAAACTGTGAAACGTGCTTAAAATGCTTGTCAATGACGTCATTACCTCATAATTTCTTTGAAACTTGCATGACAATAACTGATTTATACGTAGTTTAGCCCGTTAGTCCAAAGCTAATTACATCGCGCACGTGATTGGGCCTAAATCAAATTTGTCTCGATCCGTGTTGAAAAAAAGATGAACGTATTATGTTATTTATACATTGACAAATAATATCGACCTAATAGAATTGAACGGACGCAATATTTTGTGAAAATGAGCTTGTAGAATCTGTTTAAATATTGTCAGCTTGATAAGTTACGTAAACTTTTGACTAGCTCCTAAACTATGATATATCTTTTTTTAAATGATTTCTTTTTTATGATTCAGCGTATTGATATCCTATGTCCAATATCATATTTGATAATTTTAACATCGTTCCTCGTAGAAACTCTCTGGAATAGACTTTTGACACTACGAAATTGAATTAAACAAATAAAGCAAAAAAAAAAAACTTTAGACATAATATTTATTATCAGTCTAGTGACTAGTCTATGTAAACATGATTGGAGTTGCTATTCAAGAGAGAAAAAGATTTCCATCAAGATTACATGTAAATCAAAGCGGCAGTAAAATTCTATTTCTATTTCACTCTTATATTTCGACAATGTAAGTTTTCTTGTAACTATAAATATTTCATTAAAACATCAAATATCAATGATAACCGCAGTCACTTTTAAACGCGTTTCATCATTCTAACACAACCAGCAAATAACCTACATACATGTAGAGCAAAATCTATCTCGGGTTATTCTGCAATATACCACTCGCGTGCAATGACATCATCCGATCCAGGTGCGTAGCGCGGTCGTAGAAAGTAGTTACCATTTATTTCTAACACTATTGATACTAGTATATCGTGTTAGAATCGAAATGATAAGTTCCCAAGTGTGATTTATCATAGAATAACCAGAGTTTTTCGTTCTTAATGCGAAACAATATATCACTCAGGCTTACGGCCTTCGTGATATATTCTTACGCATAAGAACTCAAAACTCGGGTTATTCTACGATAAACCACATTTGGGAATTTATCATTTCTTAATTATATTCCCTTGTAAAATAAATAAGGTACACGCTATGAAGCATGGTTATCTCTGACATTTAATGGCAGTACTATCTTAATGCTCCTAAGTTATGATATAAAAGCATTATTTAGAATATATTTGTCTGATACAAATACATTGCAATAATAGCAACAGTAATATGACAGCGATAAGAATTGTTAGCTTCCATATTTTTGCGAACACGTGACATTAGAGAGTTTGAGATTTCAACCTTCGCCTTCCCCTTCAACGTCTCTTGCGAAGTTAACGTATGAAGTTGAAGTTCGATTAAAATTCCTTGAGATTTCAAACATTAGAATGAACCTTACTTCTTTTAATCCGCCCATTCAATTTATCCGTAATTATGATCGTTTTTTTCGTGCATTTTGATACCAATCGTTCGAAAGGGCAGAAATTTTACAAGAGGTTTTAAAAATGAAAAGAATGAAAATTAAATGAAAAAGAAAAAAAAAACATTTCAATTAATATAATCATCGCATGGATATTAGAGCGATTACCTAAAACAACAACAAAACACACAATAAAAAATAAACACGATAAAACAATGTGAACAATGTAAAAAAACTCGTTAGTGTTGCTCAAAACATTTAGGTTTTATACAAAATTATGTCAGTATAGTCAGTATACAATGCACGATTGTAAATCATACACGAGAGGAAATAAAAATGATTATTAAATATCTAAAATTATTTTCCATTGGGTTTCAATGGACCGCGATCGTGCAATATTTTTCCATAATTATCATGACGTTGAACGCTTTCATATCGGACTAGTCCCAATCCGTGACTCTAGTTACCTCCCCTGACGGTCCGTCCATTGCGAATCTCGTTTCTTTAGATTTTTGTTGCTATTGTGTTTTTGTTTAATTTGTAATTTATGCAACATTTTGTTTACTTTTACACTTTGAATAATCTGACCTATTAGATACTGGCACGTAGTAATTTATCAGACTGAAATAAAATGAAAGTTATAATTACGTCATGAGTTGGACTAATATAGGACGTGGAATGTTTTGTTAACGTTGTAATGGAAAGAATCGCGTGACGTCCATGGCTACCACGCGCACGTTGCGACAATAAGTTGACGTCATTTTCGCGGAAAATATTAATGCGCGTCAGTTTGATTTGTTTATTGCATTTTCGGAGATTTTTTTCCGTATTTTTTCCTGTCTTTCGTGACAGAACGATAATTTAGATAAAAATTAATCATTTGATAGTGATTATGTAATAAAAAGGTTATCAACTTTGTATGTGGATATATGCACTCGTTCTTTCGCGGACAATATTGCCGCTGCAGAACTCGTGCATATATCCACATACAAAGTTAATAGCCTGTTATGATCATATCAAAGTGATAATGACACTCTGTATGACTCTGTATAATGCCAAACTCTCAGACAGCACAATATGATTTTTATATACTATTTTATAAGTAAAGCATCTGCGGATCCAGGACTTTTTGTTAGATGGACACTAACATTAAAGAGGGGGTCACCCATTCGGTGGGGGAGGGGAGGGGGGGGGGAGAGAGAGAGGGGGGGGGGGAGGGGGAGGGTAGGGTCACACCGAGTTTCAAGACTGACTTTCTTTGTAAAATGTAAGAATCAAAGGGGGAATTAACCCACAATGTCTCTCTGCCAGGCTCTGGTTCCGTGCATTTAAAAAATGGAGTTATCCCATACGGCTAACAGGAAAAGTCTCTCATCATGATATCATAAATCTGAAATTGTCTGATACTTCAAAAGAGTTTTCCGTCTTACTAGTACCATTTTATGTTTATAATTAAAACGCAATTGTCGTATTAAGTGTCCGACAGAAACAGATTGATTTTATTTGGATGTGAAAATAAAATGTTCCACCAAATGATAATCGCGCGTAATTATTTATTTTTCAAGTAAAATGACTGTCATGCCATGTGCCTCCATTCAGATTTCAGTCTTTGATGCCGAGTATGTGGACAGAGTAGATGTAAAAAGAATGAAGTTTTGACTTTCGTGATATCACATCTTCGGACGTTCAAAACTTCACTTCATACGACAAAAAGGCCCATCTGGTATAATCGATACCGCCTGGGGACACAAATATGCCGTAGAAGTTAAAGTTTGAACAAATTCTCAAAGTTTCTCAAAATCAGTTGATAACTTTATACTTCCAGGTTCAATTCAATGTATTTAGTTAAAATCATTAGCCATACAAAACTTCATTATTCTTATACCTATTGATAGTGTTTCGCATCAAATTTAGTGTAATTATATATGGATAATCAAATAACTTAATAAGCAGAAATCCTGAAACTTAGCTTTTTATTTCGCATAGTAATAAAGCGAAGTCTTAGGCTTACGTGATATTACATGGAAAACTTTAGTAGCAACGTGTGATTTAAATAAAATACACGCATGTCGGTGACGTTTTACCCAAAATATATATGAGAGACGTTGAAGGGGAAGGCGAAGTTTGAAATCTCAAACTCTCTAATATTCTAAATTAGACGTAAATGACTTCGCAGGTATTATTTTCTGCCACACTGTCCAAGTCCTCAGTTAGCCAGGAGATAGAAATCAAAGGAATCAAAGTCTCGGCCGGCTTGCCTAGCCAGAAGATGGTAATCACGATCTCTGTCAACTTGCTTAGCAAGGAGATACAAATAGACGGACAAAGTACAAGGGGCCTCATACTTGCTTAGCTAGGAGATACAAACAGACGGACAAAGTACAAGGGGCCTCATACTTGCTTAGCTAGGAGAGAGAAGTCGCAAACTCTGCAGAACAGTTAGTGTTTCGACATCTGCCAAACCGTCAAGGTATTAATCGCATGGCCCGAAGTGGAAGTAAAGTCCTCTCTACTGATAGCTTCTGAATTAACTGGGATGCAAACAGAAGTGTCCATTTGAATTATAAAATATGTAATTAGTAATAATAAGAACTTATCGTCAGGTATCGGATATGTAACCCAACACAATGACTCTACATCACATTATAACAGCAATACTTGAATGAAGATGACAAACACTGCTTTGCTAGACATTGTTCAGTCTGACAGCGTGTACCAAGTTTGGCTCACTGTTTCTGTAAAATCTTATTTATGTACCATGCCAAAGTACCCGATTAAATTATTGCTTTCCGGTATGTAAATTGTATTCCTTTTTTTCACTTGTCTATAACATTTTTCACAAATATTAATTGGGCTTAAATAATATGTAAAATGCGATAAAATGTGATGATAGTATCTACTCTATGACACTTGGCATTATTCGGAACTAATATATATGCCTAACTCACATCCGGTTCCGGGTTTTCATGTATATCTCCTGACAACAGAAGTAATAACCTTGCAATTCAAAGAAAATCATAGTTTTGTACTAACCATTCCCGCACACCAGCGGCTTAGTCACGGGATTTTGACGAAACTTCTTTAACGGATGATAATGTTCTACCCGAAAACTCACAACTTTATTTTTGACCCCTACTTTTCTCTATATTTTATATCAGTTTTAGCATAACTATTTAAAATGAGGTAAGGATTTGTTCTCTGAAATGGGTCTAGCTACGTTTGATAGCTCTTTGAAAAATGTCAGTTTTATTTAGAATATTGTAGTGCCCCCGCCCCGGTCACTGTACTTTACTTGGGTTAGGGTAAAAAGAATGTTAAATGTAAACAGACCAAGGGCAAGGGGACTACAGTCAGTGGACTGAGTCCACCAATTACAATACTGTAAGGTTATTCATTGTTCAGGGATAAGCAATATGTAGACTAAACTAGGGTCTGGTCGCGACCCTATAGGCTGGTAGCGCCCAAGACAAGGCTGGTAGCGCCCAAGTTAAAAGGCTGGCAACGCCCGAGTTCAAAGGCTGGTAGCGCCCGAGTTCAAATTTATTTCAAAGTTTAAAATAAACTACTGACAACGTTCCTTTCGGCTTCAAACAACTTTTATTTATGGGAAGCCTTAACAATAACTATTAATTATAACTGAATAAAATAATCAGTAATGAAATATAAACCATGAAAATATTAGGCAAAGTCGTGTAGCAGGCGGACCGAGAACCAACTGTAAAATTACAGAGTTTTCTAAGAGAAAAACAAGCCAAATACTGCTAATAATATAACTGTATAATTTAATGATAATAAGTGCCGTGCAGTTTCAAAGTTTGAATAATTCGTATAGGTTTTAGAAGCGTAAATAAAAAAATGTCTAAGAACAAACTGACAAACAGCCTTTCAGTACGAGAGACGGAGGCAAAGTGATGATTCTAGCGTTCTAATAATTAACCTTTGTGGTATGCATGGTATGCAAATGAGGATGAATACCAGAATCTAAATTAGTCTGAATAAGGTCAAAGTCGGAAATACCCGGACAGGTCCGTAACCGAGTTGATGCTACGAACTTACTTCGGCCGACCATGACGTCATTCGGGATACGAACATTTCCTTATATGCAAATAAGGCGGAGCTTAACCTCTAAACTAGTGTAAACAAACAAAGTCGGACAAAAATAAATAATAGAAAATATAGAACGCTACGAATCAACACTACATGCCAAGTATTAAATATCAAATACTTGACAATAAAAGTTAACTATTTCTGCAGAATATGAAGCGATTTCGGTCCGCCTAAACAGAGATTTAGTCACCCGGTGCATACGTACAGAAATCCAAGATGGTTGACAACTGTCAAAATTTCAACTGACATAAACTTTTATGAAGTTTTACAAAGTCAACAATGGACATTACATGAAAACATCGATCTAATTTAATACAGCAGGTGATTGTTGGTTGAACTGTTGAATAACTCAGGCTGACATTGCGTACTTTTATAGAAAATCCCTGTGAAAAAGCTAGAATTACAGTTTCACTAACTGACACAAGCATGACATAAGTAGAGTTCTAACATTTTGAAATATAATTTAGTAAACAACAATTTAACAATGCGACTGGTTATCAGTCAATGTCTGGAAATGTTACAGAACAATGAACTGTGATTAAAAAGTAGCTGACAGATAGCCTGACAATTTTAACATCAAAAATAAAAACTACCCATAGGCCGTAAAAACAATGCAAAACAATTGCATCAAAAAAGGTCGTGAGGCCTCATGCCTCACATTACCCTCCCTACTGACAAAATTTCGACCTCGAAATTGAAAAAAAAATACAGCCTGTTACACAAAATACAACAATAATAATTACTTTACAACAACAATGATGAGATTCATAATAATTAACAACATGCATTAAATACAATTAACATGTGTATGCACCCGGTGGTCAACAGACATAGCGATATAATCATGTTCAGTTAAGAATATGGTTCGAATATTTGTACTGCCATTACAAAGTACTGTTTCAATAACTTTAATATATTTGCACTATAATTACTTTTAGACAGAAGGTAGAACACACATGCACAGATTACATTTACATATTTCCCAATAATTAATTCTCAAATATGTAATCAATTCAATAAAATTTCATAGATGCTACATTTATGTTATGCATTTAAAAAATTTCACATGTACCATGAACAACATTTATAAATACTGAAATAATTTATACAGACACCTGAGTTTGGACCTATAACCAACACTGCATCTGGATTTTAGGCAGTACTATACTTAATAATAAACAATATTTCGGACAAGTACATAAGAGTTTGCCTGAGCAACAATTAAGCAATTATATCCTTTAAGTAATACAATGTATAACAAGAATAACAGAGTTCTTAACAATAAATAACAATTGTAACAGTTGTTTATTCCAGGGCTCAGTAATATTCAATAGTTAAACTTGAAATATACCAATACTTTAAACAGAATGTTGAAAATCTATCAAATGATTACTTATAACCACTGACTGGCAACAGTGCTAAAAGGCGTGACAAAGTTGAAAATCTACTTTCACTTATAAAAGTTAAAATACCAAAGATATACTTATGACTTATTATATCAGAGGTAAACATTACAAAACACTCTACCTTTAATCAACTGTTACTGTACGGATACCAAAATATTACAAAAAAAAAAAATTGTGGTAATAATAGCATTTCACGAAAATGACAAGTTTACTATTTAAAGCTTAAAACCCTACTAAAATGTCACAAAAAGTAGCCCAGACCAAAATATTACACTTAAAATTTTTCTAACAGACAGTATTATTAAATAATTACAAAATGTGAAATTTCCTCACAAAAGGGGGCCTATGATGGGATCTTCCTGCGGGGTTGTCGACTAATCTACCTCTGGTGTATCTTCAAGCGGTCCATACAGTATTCCTCAGGGGGTCAGAGTTCTTATTGGAACCTTAGAAAAAGCATCTCGGTAACAATTATCAACAGATCACCTTCCAGAGCTCTTGGTTGGTCATCTGTAACTTCACTCTTATTCTTTCCTGTATAACCATTCCGTTCTCTCTCATGCAAACTCTGAATACATTTAAGGTAAGGTTGACTGACAATCCCATGCATTGATTTGATTCTTATTCTGTCTCTGTCACTATCATCTTTGACTTGGAATTAAAATGTTTAAGATTGTTGGATTTGCCTCCCTTAGTCCATTTATAAAATTTATAGGGTTTAAGGTCGATGGAATGATCTCCCTTGGTCTATCACTAGGTCCTTAGTTCTGTGGTCTAGGTTTAGGTGCTATGTATGCTGACAATTCCTTTCCAACATCTCTCTTCCTAGGTAAAAAAGCATTGAAGTCTGCATCAACACGAGTATCACGGGGACCAAGGAGCCGTTCTGTACTGGCCCCTACAGCAACTCGACTCCTCACACCCTGATATCCCGTCAAAGGTTCATCCAGCAGGCCAGACTCTGACTACCCGTCAGAGTAAAAAAAAAAAAATCCCTTTTTCCAATCCCCTACCAGTATATCCCCCAGGTACCTGACACCGGTCTATAATACCATCGGCCAAGGTCCTATCCGCGTATAAAGGAACTGATCCACAATAATAATCATAAGTACAAAAATCCCTGTTTTCCCCCCATCCCCCCAATACCATATCAGTTCCACCTTGCAAGGCTTTGTTCCTGACCCCCGGGGCCCTGGCTTCTCCACTGGATATGATGCAGTACTTGCCAGGATGGATAAAACCCTGGTCTTCTGAAACTCGGTCCTCCCCTGAGCGCCTGCGCCAGGTCACCTCACCGGAAGGCGTGCCAAATACCACCGGCTGACTGCCAGCTGGTACCAAGTTGTTTTCATACAAATCACCACCGTCCATTGACTGTAACTTCGACCTTGACGTTGCCTCCGTCTCACGGGCGATTGACAGTGTACTGGTGGTGGTAGAAATCTGGGTAGATAAGGTGTATCTGCTTAGGTTTTAAACGTAGGTACTTGGTTGGTAATCATGGTCTATGTCATGCTGTCCTTCAGTGGATGGTATATCACCTGGGTCAATGGTAACTTCCCTAATGGTCTCCATCATGCACTGTAACTAAATTTGTTTTATTTAAACAACACACACACAAAAGAAATATGTATATTTTCTTTAACTTTTACTAGTACAGTAAATATAAAATATTTACAGAATTTAAATATTCAAGGTTTTGGCACTTAATTATATCAATAATTAATAGGTACAAAATGTTTTGTATGAATTAATCAAGTTTAACACTGTTCTTTAAAGCTAACTTGGTAACAGTCAGCAATTTAACTGGCTCTAAGGAACTGTTTTTCCACAGCCTGGAAACAGCTGTTTCACATCTAGGTCAGGAATGGTACAGTTACTAGTATTCAATGAAATATATTTGTTACCTAAGCCTGGAAACGGCTTTACACTATACACTGACCTGGTATCGGTCACAATACAAGCCTGGAGATGGCTACAATATTCAATAGAATGGTTGTCTAGATATTTAATAAGCGGCAGGGCACGGCTCTATGAAATGTACCAAGAACAAAGTACACCAAGCTCAACGCGCCAACAAAACAACTTTTAGATACACAAAAAAAATTCTTACCAAAGTCTGGTAACGACTTTACCAAAGGCAAGGTCTGGTAATGACCCTTACAAAGTCTGGAGGCGACTTTCACAACAAAACAAGTCACTGGTCAGTGGTGGTTATACTAGATTTGTACTAAAAGTTTTTTTAACAAAGTCTAAACTACTCCTGATCTACTGACTTTCTTACTCACCCAGGCTTGGAAACAGCCTTAAGTTGCTATCTTTTACATTAAACCTGGACTGAAATCTAATTTTTTTTTATATTAGATTAAACATGTATAATATTTTATTTAAAAAGAAATAAGGCTGCAGTCTCCACAAATAAATCAGCACTGCTAAAGAACAGCTCTGACTTCGGTTAAATCAAGTCCTCGACTCCTCGGTATACTGGGGTGGTTTAACAATTTGATACACCATCAATGTAGTAAATATCTAGGTCAAGTTCACAAATGTTTACAAATGTCACACTCGCTTATCGATCGATACTGGCAGTAAATAAGGTCACTGGTTATGATGACGTGTGGTTCTTTATCCTGCTAAGCTGCATCTTTCTGACTGAGAAAATATTATGTGCTCGCTGTCAACAACTTCTAAATAATCATTTGTTCATGGTAGCGTTTTCAACAAATTTATGGAGTGTAGAGTTCGTATCACTGGATCCGAAACGAAGAACGGATCCCACCGCTGCCACCAAATTCTGTAGTGCCCCCGCCCCGGTCACTGTACTTTACTTGGGTTAGGGTAAAAAGAATGTTAAATGTAAACAGACCAAGGGCAAGGGGACTACAGTCAGTGGACTGAGTCCACCAATTACAATACTGTAAGGTTATTCATTGTTCAGGGATAAGCAATATGTAGACTAAACTAGGGTCTGGTCGCGACCCTATAGGCTGGTAGCGCCCAAGACAAGGCTGGTAGCGCCCAAGTTAAAAGGCTGGCAACGCCCGAGTTCAAAGGCTGGTAGCGCCCGAGTTCAAATTTATTTCAAAGTTTAAAATAAACTACTGACAACGTTCCTTTCGGCTTCAAACAACTTTTATTTATGGGAAGCCTTAACAATAACTATTAATTATAACTGAATAAAATAATCAGTAATGAAATATAAACCATGAAAATATTAGGCAAAAGTCGTGTAGCAGGCGGACCGAGAACCAACTGTAAAATTACAGAGTTTTCTAAGAGAAAAACAGCCAAATACTGCTAATAAATATAACTGTATAATTTAATGATAATAAGTGCCGTGCAGTTTCAAAGTTTGAATAATTCGTATAGGTTTTAGAAGCGTAAATAAAAAAATGTCTAAGAACAAACTGACAAACAGCCTTTCAGTACGAGAGACGGAGGCAAAGTGATGATTCTAGCGTTCTAATAATTAACCTTTGTGGTATGCATGGTATGCAAATGAGGATGAATACCAGAATCTAAATTAGTCTGAATAAGGTCAAAGTCGGAAATACCGGACAGGTCCGTAACCGAGTTGATGCTACGAACTTACTTCGGCCGACCATGACGTCATTCGGATACGAACATTTCCTTATATGCAAATAAGGCGGAGCTTAACCTCTAAACTAGTGTAAACAAACAAAGTCGGACAAAAATAAATAATAGAAAATATAGAACGCTACGAATCAACACTACATGCCAAGTATTGAATATCAAATACTTGACAATAAAAGTTAACTATTTCTGCAGAATAATGAAGCGATTTCGGTCCGCCTAAACAGAGATTTAGTCACCCGGTGCATACGTACAGAAATCCAAGATGGTTGACAACTGTCAAAATTTCAACTGACATAAACTTTTATGAAGTTTTACAAAGTCAACAATGGACATTACATGAAAACATCGATCTAATTTAATACAGCAGGTGATTGTTGATTGAACTGTTGAATAACTCAGGCTGACATTGCGTACTTTTATAGAAAATCCCTGTGAAAAAGCTAGAATTACAGTTTCACTAACTGACACAAGCATGACATAAGTAGAGTTCTAACATTTTGAAATATAATTTAGTAAACAACAATTTAACAATGCGACTGGTTATCAGTCAATGTCTGGAAATGTTACAGAACAATGAACTGTGATTAAAAAGTAGCTGACAGATAGCCTGACAATTTTAACATCAAAAATAAAAACTACCCATAGGCCGTAAAAACAATGCAAAACAATTGCATCAAAAAAGGTCGTGAGGCCTCATGCCTCACAATATATAGGGAATAATATTTACTTGTGTGTGACCATAACACTTGACCACCGGCATGATATACCAGATTATCTTAGGGTAATGCAATAGTCATAAATGTCGTTCATCTCTCTGAGAGCATTTTGGATTATTGCACAAGTGATTTTAACATCTTCCCTGTAAGGATATCTTTAAAAAAGACTGAATTTTGTTACTTTAAAATGGAAAAAAGATACAATTGGAGAAATATCTAAATTATCAGTCTAGTGGCAGTGAAAACATTTCAAAAGAATATGAGAATGGGAAAACCTGAAATGGTGAGTTCCATATAAGAACGAGACATATTTACACAATCAAATTGTGTAACCAAAGAAAATATCCATTATAAACTATTTCATTTCTTAAGGCACAAAACTACATAGTAAACGGTACGTTGTTGCAAATGCATCAAAACGAGCTCGGTCATTTAACTGCTTTTTAAAAATAGTGACTTTTTAAAGGCGTCGAACTGTCCAAAAGTGTGGCCCCTTTATGCAGTTCTTTTCCGGATTTCAATACTTTATGAGTAAAATGACAATGGTATTGTAGAATAATATAAATGTTTTACATGCTTTTAAATTTTCATACAAATTAACTTTTTCTTTCTATGATTTGATGATATCCAAAACATGGACCTAACTCATAAACATACCATAGGTGGCAGTACTTTGGTAGTTTAGTAGATGCAATGATTTTATTACGTCAGAAGTAATGTTATACATGTATTTAAATTATGTTTCAATACTGGAACCGATAGAAATTTAAAGCATGGTGTTCATTTTCGTTCACTGAAATCAATTTATGCATGTTTTAAAAGCAAGCACGTACAATTGAGTGTTTCTATAAAGCACAATTTTAAATCAAGGACACGACGTATACTATTTTATATCTTAAAAGAAAATCTTTACGAAAAAAAAAGTGAAAAAATATAGCAAGAGGTGACTTACACAGTTAATTCATTTAAATATCACACAATCAGTCGATTAGCATGCAGATCGAGACATAACACATATATAGAAATGTTTTGTGATGATTTTCTTTGTATATTTGTATGGCATCATACTAGCAATTCTAAATCAGTACAGAATAACCCGCCTTGGCTATAATAAATTTGTTCGAACTTGTTGCATTATCCATTACTGCTCAAGAAGAGACTCCATCAAATCGATTCTGCAATTTTCACTGTCAGCCTTGTTCTCGGTGCTTCCGAGGGATCTGCTTTTCAGATTTTATTTTTGTACTGTTTTGGAAAAGTGGACTTGAGCAGGACTTGAACTATTCATCTCTTTTTCCACGGCACCAGGTACAGACACAGGGTAAATAGACGGAAGGAGATAAATAGCTTAGTCACAGAATGCACGCATGCAATGTTTCCAAAGTAAAGCACAACAAACCCAGCCTCAGAGACAGTCATTGGCAAAGTAGGACCACAACATAATAAATCTGTAACGGAGAAAAATATTATGGACGCGTTGCTTCAAAAATCCAACTAGTACATTTTAATTTTATGCAAAATATAGAAAATGGGGATGGTCAAGTAGGGGATAGAAAGGGTGGGGTTTGAAGGGGAAAGTAGAACAAAGACGAATACTCAAAAGGGAATGTTACGTTCCGTTTATGAACAATATTTATACACGCGTGTTGTACTTCGAATGAAACAATTTCACACTTTGCATATTACCACCCGTCTTGTATGAATAGTGTTAAAAAGCCTTTTTACTGTAAAATAATCTTTTAAAACAAAATAATCAAAGATGTACATATTTAGATAATATTTACATACACACATGACTGCTGAAAAAAGGTTCAGCAGACATATATACAGCCACACTAGGTTACACTTAGGAGTAGAAGTTAAAATACTGCTTGTATTTCACAAGTAAATACCAACAAGCACTAAAACATCCGTATTGTACCTCCTGCATTGTAACTTGGCGGACTACTTTCATGACAGTTCTATTAAGATCGACAAACATTGAAGATTCGATCGATAACATGGGGTATATAATGAAAGGTCATTACAACAATAGCTAAATCTGGGATTTTGTATTCGAAAAGCCAACGCTTGCGCGTCTCTTTTGATCCAGCCTGAGCCGAATACAGCATCCTAGATCAGATTACTGTGACAATAACCATATTCTAATAACAGTATCAACAAAGCAGTAAGCGTGTTTTTACATGATTTTATGTTTTGAAATGCTTTGCCAGGGGCGAAAATTTATTCATACCAAAGTAACTCGAATGTAAAATAAATATTTTTTAAATTGAGTTCCTGAATACCGAATTTGTAAGTAATATGCAAAATTATGAGTAACGTCATGTTTGTAGTAATACCTTCAATACATGCATTTGGTGATGTTGTTGATTTGTTGGCCCCGGTTATGGATGTTTAAAACATGTTGACCTTTTAAATTATGATGTAAAATGTACTGGAATCGTTAAGTCATCACATTTGAGAACACTACAAATAGTCTTCGTGTCATGTATTCTTATATATAAAGGATGTAAGAAAAGTTCGTCCAAAGTGGAAAATTAAATTAGTATATCACAAACATACAATGAAGATTATTTCACATGCGAAGACCCTTTATATTAGAATCATTATAAAACGGCTTTCCCCCTTTTTAGCGGGAGGGAGGGTGGTAACGGAGTTGGGACGGGAGAAGAAGAAGAAGTGGATCATTCTGAAGTTCATAGGTTCTGTTGGCATTTTATATTGACGGTAATATATCTGCTTGCTTTCTTATAAGGCGTACAAAATCGTCTGTTTCCGGTAACCCGACCTACCCTAAATTTTTGGCCCGACCCTAAATGTTTTTATGGCCTTGGAGAATATTTGTTTCAACTTTTTAACAAAAAATTGCAAAACTGCACTTTTTATGCTTTAAACATGGCCAGTGATGTTAGAAATCAACTTACTGATGGTCTAAAGGCATAACCCCCTTATTTGTATTCATTGTTTGACACAAAAATAATTTCCAAAAAGTCTCCCTTCATAAAAAAAATCCATCCTACGTACTCTATATTCACACTGGCCATAGCTTTATCAGATCAAGTGGTTCCAACGTTGTTTGAGCGGTGAATTTTACGCCGATCAAATGGAGAAATATGGCCGATACTACAAATTTCCGGTATTTTAAGTATGATTTAAAGGAATTTCTATCCGTTAAATAACGAATCAAATGAAAACGATGGGTGCACCTGGAGCACAAATGTGTCTATGTTTTAGCACATATGTCCATTTAGCTGAGATTTGTACCGTTTATTCAAACACTTTTGTACAGTCCGGCGGGGGAAGGAGATTTTTGACAGTTTTTGACAATATCGCCTCAAATATAGTGTTTATCGGGAACAAGTAACTGTTCAAACACTTTTTATGTAAAGGGCTACCTCTTAAAACAAAGCGAGTGTATTTTCATAGAATTATTCGGCGTTGTTTCTGAAAAATCGGCCGAAAACCTAATGCAACGCCGTTTCGAGTGGGTCGCTATGCAACGCAATCAAGTGGATACCGTTCTGTGTCTTACTTGCGAAGTCTTATCCGTCTTAAAAACAGTCATTAAAGCCTAACAATGAATAAATTTAGAGAGTTTTATATCATTATAATGATCCCGCCATTTCTAATATATGGTACTTTTACATTTTTATGTTAGCTTAACATTTAACATATTTTTGTGGACATTGTCAAAAAACATCAACACAAAAACATTAAGCAAGGATGAACATCGAACAATATCATTAAGTAAATAATAGTAATAGTTCGTAAAAACAAGAACCAGTTCACGGATTTTTTTCTCCCCCACGAATGGTACTGAACAGCATACCGAAATCGGGTTGACTCTTTAAATCAATATAGTTACAGTTGGTGACTTTTTAGTCCCTTAAAACCAATACATTGCGATTTCATTCCTGATTTGTTGTGCATTTAAGCTGTTCATACAAAATAAATAAAATTTGGTCCATGATAAAAGTATTGATCAATTGTTTGTATAGTTTTTCATTCATATTGCCGGTGTAGCGTTCATTTATTTTCAGAGAGAAAAATCACAGGGAACGTTAAAATTGGCCAGGGAAAAGACAATATTTTATTTGTCCTCCATAAAACAGAAACGACGTAATAAACCTCTATGGTCGCCGTTCAAAAATGAAAATACAAATGAAATACAGACACCAATGAAAGAAAATAAACGGACCAGCAATACTAATAGAGATGTGTCATCAAGCAAACGATTAAGAGCGTTTTCCCCATGTCCTCAAAGAGAATAACCCCCACCCCGCCCCACAAAAAAAACGGAAAACACTGCTAACTCCAACTTCAAGCACCAAAATATCAAGAAAAAAACCTGTTCACAATAAGGTATTAAAAGAGAGAGTTTTATGTGATAAAATGTTTGAAGAATTAACAGAGGAAGAGACAGATTTTTAGACATTGCAAGCGACAAGGCTATCCTGAGACAACTTTCTGAAGCAAAAGATACATTATTTTACAATATTTTAACTCGAATCGAATAAGTACCCGTTGGCAAACATCGCCTATCTTCTTTGGTTATAGACAGTTAAATAGTACAACTGTGGCACATCTCTATTAGTATTGCTGGTCCGTTTATTTTCTTTTATTGGTGTCTGTATTTCATTTGTATTTTCATTTTTGAACGGCGACCATAGAGGTTTATTACGTCGTTTCTGTTTTATGGAGGACAAATAAAATATTTTCTTTTCCCTGGCCAATTTTAACGTTCCCTGTGATTTATCTCTCTGAAAATAAATGAACGCTACCACAGGAATATGAATGAAAATATGACAAACAACTGATCAATACTTTTATCATGGACCAAATTTTATTTATTTTGTATGAACAGCTCAAATGCACAACAAATCAGGAATGAAATCGCAATGTATTGGTTTTAAGGGACTAAAAAGTCACCAACTGTAACTATACTGATTTAAAGAGTCAACCCGATTTTTGGTATGCTGTTCAGTAACATTCGTGGAGGAGATAAATATCCGTGAACTGGTTCTTGATTTACGAACTATTACTATTATTTACTTAATGATATTGTTCGATGTTCATCCTTGCTTAATGTTTTTGTGTTGATGTTTTTTGACAATGTCCACAAAAATATGTTAAATGTTAAGCTAACATAAAAATGTAAAAGTACCATATATTAGAAATGGCGGGATCATTATAATGATATAAAACTCTCTAAATGTATTCATTGTTAGGCTTTAATGACTGTTTTTAGGACGGATAAGACTTCGCAAGCAAGACACAGAACGGTATCCACTTGATTGCGTTGCATAGCGACCCACTCGAAACGGCGTTGCATTAGGTTTTCGACCGATTTTTCACAAATAACCCTGAATAATTCTATGAAAATACACACGCTTTGTTTTAAGAGGTAGCCCTTTACTTAAAAAGTGTTTTAACAGTTTCTTGTTCCCGATTAACACTGTATTTGATGCGACATTGTCAAAAAACTGTCAAAAATCTCCTTCCCCCGCCGGACTGTACAAAAGTGTTTGAATAAACGGTACAAATCTCAGCTAAATGGACATATGTGCTAAAACATAGACACATTTGCGCTCCAGGTGAACCCGTCGTTTTCATTTGATTCGTTATTTAACGGATAGAAATTCCTTTAAATCATACTTACAATACCGGAAATTTGTAGTATCGGCCATATTTCTCCATCTGATCGGCGTAAAATTCACCGCTCAAACAACGTTGGAACCACTTGATCTGATAAAGCTATGGCCAGTGTGATATTTTTAGCATGTTACCGGAAACAAAGAATTTTTTTAGGCCTAATGTGATGCCATGAAGAAGGTTATATAACAGTGGTTTATACTTCAAACAAAGTGAATGTTATACTGGAATGTTTATACTTCAAAGAAAGTGCATGTTATATCGGAATGTTTATTTGACTTTATGAAAAAATATCTGCAACATCAAGGTATTTTATCATCGCATTCAACATAATAATAACAAGATTCAGTGATTTACCCGCGCCTTTTTACCATTAAGTCATTAGCAAATGTCAAATGCCTCTCAAATTTGAACTCATTATATAATGATAATGTCAGATATAAATTGGTAAATGAGATGTCCAAATCATTTTTCCACATTTTGCTTATACAAGTGAAGGTTGGTTTCAAGAAATCAAGCAATGCTGACTCACGCAGCATAAAGCATCTTGAAAGCTTGACCAAATTATAACAGAGATCTTGCATGTAAGGTAGTAGTTCAGACACCACTTGTGAGAATGGTTTAAACTTCACAAACATTTTCACTGTACTTTTCTTACATGCAGTACATAGGTCCATATCCATAAATCCATTTTCTTCTGTTTTACAAAGTAACGTTTCCATTGATATGAAATAAATGTACGCTATATTAAAATACTATTCACTTAAAATGTATCAGCAATACTGTAACAATGCAAATTCTTACATGCCGGATAGGATTTTCCCGTGCTTTTCTATTATTATAACAAAATAGCGCCTTAATGAAAACCCCTCAGTTTTCTTTATTTATTTTCTATAAATTGAAGAATAAGACATGCGAGAAAAAGAATCAATCACTGGCATGGGTAAAGATGGAAGTATCCGGCACTCGGGTAACTGTTTTGGCGGTAACTCGGCAGGAGCATACCGCCTAAACAGTTACCCTCGTGCCGGATATTCCCATCTTTACCTGCAAACAGTGACAGATTCTTACTGCTTTATCTTGCATCAAATGTCTGTTAATTATGATTGCAGCTTGACATATTTAGAAATTTGCATATTTAACAAAGTTGAATATATCTTGAGTAGTCTCTAAATTAAAGTCAATATTGCATATAAAAGATGAACATAGCACATCTTTGGTAATTAGCATTTGGTATTTGACATAAATTATATCTTCTGGCAAACGGCATTTGATATGGCATACTGGCCTTCCTTAGATTTACTTATCGATAAAATGTTCTGTGATAAGAACTCAAATACTTTATTACTAATACTCGATGACCTTTTAATTTGTTTTGTTTTCAGATATCTTGAGTAGTTTTGAGTTCATCATCACAACTTTGCAAAAACAAAATTTTAAGTCTGTAAGCCAATCTTAGCTTTAAAGTAATTAAAAGGGCTTCCCACATGGTCATAAACTACTTAACCGGCTAGATATTTATCCTCATATCCAGCTCACAAAAAAACAAAAACAATAATTGTTTTCAACGGAATATTTCTGTAGCAGCGTTTTCCAAAATGAGTCTTCAGAGTCATATAGAAATAAATGATCCATGGAAACCTGTTAATAGCAAATGATTGCACCTTGGTGTTTACTTCTAAAACTACTCTAGAATTCAGGTCAATTATTCTTGAAAGCTGATAAATATGACTTACCCACAGCAACTTAATTCACCGTCCGTACATGTACACTCTTCACAGACTGGAGCCGGAGCTTTAAACGAGGTTCCTGATTCAAATGTCCAGCCATTGTACTCGCAGGAAGTACGGCCATCTGAAATTAGAAGAGCAAGTTGATTTTACTTCCTTCAAACTAGGTTTTATGTTCTGTTACCCATTTATTTGGAATTCATGATTGCACGATTATATTGTATCCTTTTCTAATACAATTGCGTATGTCTAATTAACTTTTGTGTAAATCGTGTTAATTTTACGTCTATTGCTACATTTAAGGGTTGATCAAAGTTTTTGTTGAACATGTCCTCATAATACCTGTCTTTAGTATTGCAGTTATTTTTTTATATTAATTTATATTGATGATTGTTTTCATAACTTGATCCACTCTTTGATTGCATAACTTTTAATTGTTGTTTGATCAAATAACGTGAACAGCTAACGCAAATTACTATTGGATTACATAACGTGAACTACCTACTATTTATTGCATAATCTGAATTGCTGTTTAAACATTTAACTTACTAATGAAAAATAGCCTTGAAATAAAATATCGCTTTTAAATAGATATCCTAAAATTAATTTAAAAACTATTTTTGGAAAATTTAACCTAAGAAGTATGACTGTGTTAGATGAAACACAAATGAGAGCTACTCAAATCACTGCAAATCTCACCTTCACTTAATCAGACATCGGTTAGTATTTTTAACTTCCATATCCTTCGGTAACAAGAGGCAAAATAACATAAGAGGTATACGCTGGTACTTTCTTCTGCTAAAACGTTAAAATATTCAGCCATGTGATAGAAATCACAACCTCTGCTAACCTGTCAAAATCCTCACTTAGCCGGGAGACAGAAATCGAAACCTAGCGCTAGCCATGAGATAGAAATCACAACCTCTGCTTAACCTACAAAGTCTTTTCTTAGCTGGGAGTTAGAAGTCATAAACTCAAAGCCATTAGAGTGCCGGGAGATAGAAGTTGCCACAACTGCCAAACCGTCATAGTGCAACTCGCATAGACAGCAGATGAAAGTCAAGTCCTCTCAATTGTTTACTTCTGAATTAATAGGAACGTAAACAGAAGATAAAACGTGTAATTTGTTATTAAAAGAACTTACCGTCAGGTTGCGGATATGTACCCCAACAGTATG
This sequence comes from Mercenaria mercenaria, assembly GCF_021730395.1. Taxonomy (NCBI): domain Eukaryota; kingdom Metazoa; phylum Mollusca; class Bivalvia; order Venerida; family Veneridae; genus Mercenaria; species Mercenaria mercenaria. Next base: position 9,664,056 of record NC_069365.1, on the reverse strand, counting down.
ACTCCACATCACAAAACAACAGCAACAGGTGAACACAGACGACAGACAGTGCTTTGGTAAACATTGTTCAATATTATGGCGCGTAGGAACTTTGCTTCGTTATGTTCGTACAATCTTATATATATCATGCCATAACATTTACAATGTTTTTCGGTATGCAAATTGCTCTTAAATTGACATTGCAATTCAATTATTTGTACTTGTCGATAACATTTTCCAAATGTTAATCGGACTTAAATGATATATGAAATGCGATTAAATGCTGCCATTAAAGTAATAATATTCACAGTCATAACACTTGACATTTTAGTTACGAATTTCTATTACTAGTCTGTGTTCAGACCCTGTGTTTTGTTCAAATGAGATAAAACAAACAATTATTATCTATGTGGTAGCCAGACTAGGCGCGACTTTTTGTAAGTGAAAAACCAATGGGAACAGACTGAAAGCAATCTCCGTTTTACTTCAGTAGAGAAAAAAAAAAGAAAAAACAAAAGTAACTCTGCATAATATATTTTGAAAGAGAGATAGCAACGCAGTATTGAGTATAGAATATTTTATAGCTATAGTACTTGTAATTTGACGTCGAAATTTAAAGCACCTAAACCATCCTGTTCTGCAAAAATTATTGAAAAACCATTGTAGTTTTGAATGCCCAAGTGCACTGTGGGACAACGAAGAAAAGCGACAATAAATGCCTGCAAAAGCCCTTGGGATATGTTTGTGACCACGACCTTCAGGCTTCTGCATAGGTTTACACGTAAAATAACGTGTATAACCCCTTCAATAATACCGGACACGCCATTTTAAGTACCTTAGGTCAGAAATGCCCGAAAATTAACAAGCTTGTCATGTAGGATATACAGTTCAAGTAAATATTACGAAAAATGTTGATAAAGCCACAAACCCGGTATTATACTTGTTCAATTCAACAAGCAGTGTTGTCGTTAAAATAATGAAACTAATTTGAATGATGCTAGTTAATACTCACATTAATAGTTTAAAGAGAAAATTTGGGATTTTATTACTATTTTTTCCTCATTCCATCCGACATTCCAAGTCAATGGATAAATCGAACTTTATGTCAACCTAGTAAAGTTAATTTTGAAAACAGTTTAAGCAGGAAGGAAAAGATCCTGCCAAGTGTTTTATAAAATAAAATCTGTAAAAAGATCCTTTGGAAGCAAAGAATGCAACCAAGAAGAACAATAGCAGACTCGGTTTGATTAAATCTGTTCATGAGAGGTAATGAAATGCGCAACACCTCTCACGCCCCTAGCACCGGCTTAAGCGGAACGTACCAATACCAATATAAAAGTCGCCGGCCACACCTTTAGACAGAGGTTGTTCAACCTAAAACAAGGTTTTACATGAAAATCAAATTATTTTTGCCAATAACTAATGACCAGCTGTATCCAAAATACCTGATGTGGTACTGGTGCTAAAACAACTACTTGATAAAAAGCAAACACAGAAGAGCAGCTGTGTCAGAACAGTTTTAACAAATAAATGATATATTGAACGAAATGTACACCTCACGCATTTAGTCGTATTTAATATATACACTCAAGTCAGACTTTAAAATAAAAGTCTGTTTTCGCTATATCGATTTCAGAGGCTGTAACTGTTTTATAAGGGCAATTGCGTAACCATCTACTTTGATTAGTTTGCAAGTACTTAAAATCAACTAGATCTGAAACTGGATGGACAGTAATTTTTCATTATTTTAAGAGAAATAACTCTTGTGTAAATGTATGGAATGTAATTATATTTGCTGAAAAGCATCCACTAATCAAAACAGAAATAAATAAAACACATCTCCACATAAAAGCTATCGGCAAAAGTGATCATTTTAACCAAATCTGGGAAACAACATTTGCACACATTCAGAGGGGAAAGTCTAAATTGTAAGTAAATACAAATAACCATACCAAATATCAGCTGTATTTGACTAACATTACTAAGATAAATATGGTTGCGGAAGTACAAAGTTATGATTAATTAAAGGGAAATAACTGAATAACTCGTACTAAATTGATTTCAAAAACGTTTAAGTGTAGGTGCTATAAAACAAACATTCACATAAAACTTAAGTCCATCTGACCAATTTTAGCCAAGATAAGGCTGTGGAAGGCAAATATTGCAGTAAAAGCAGTTATTTTGGTCATACGCATTTGATGTTAAAATGCACAATAACAGATCCGAGTAAATACAAACAAAATAACAAAATATATGTTCAAATGTGACTAACGTAACTAGGATATGGTTGTGCGGATGTGCGGACAACACTAAAACTATATGTATCCCGGGGTAGGGTGTAATGAATAAGGATATGATTTATAATGGCTTGAGCGTTATCATTAAAATTACAGAAAATCGTGTATATACATATGCAAATCTTTTTCGTTTGAGAAAATTATCAAAAATGTATGCTAGATACTGAATGGACGGAGATGAAATGTCTGAGCATGAGTCTGTATGCTATGCCGTAAAATAATCAGTTTTCTAAAGGTTTCTTATTTGATAGCATTGCTATTGATTCCACTTGTAATGATTTTCCTATCACTGTTATATATTATATAATGCCCTGCTTCAACAATGTCTGCATTACTAAAGCAGTCCTGGAACTTTTCGACTGTATGTCAAAATTGCAAGATTCATATAAGAAATCATGTTTATGTTATATACAACTTATTTTTACAATATTGTTAATACAAGTATTACAATCCACCCTCCATTTAACTCGAGTAAACTTGCAACAAGCAAACCCAAATCGTTGGCCTACAAGGCAAGTTTATGGAAGTCAAGCAGAGTACCAATAAATATTTTTGATTTCTAAAACACTACTCAGTCTGATATGGATGTTCCTGATTAGTTCTTCAGTGGAAGAGGATCAAAAATACAATTTAAAAAATATCATTATCATGGAATACATTCAATCTTTGAATAATATGCTACAAGCGCAGCAAGTATACAGAAATACTAAGGAGACACCACGAATAATTGTAATAAACATCTGTCAAGACTAAACATCAGTCAATAATACAGAAAAAGAAAATAAGAGATAATGCACGTTTAAGAAGTGGTTTGCAAATATACCATCTGCGGATAAACTGATTAGGAAATGCAGGCTTATTAGAATGATTTAAGTACAAATAGAAACACAAAAATGAAAACACTGTGGGGAATCACATGATCAAAATAATCTCAACACCAAATCAAATTTATGAATAATATGGGATTAATTTGAAGCAAGTTTTGCTGTAAATCCGAAATATAGTCTTTTATATGGCAGCATACATGTAGAGATTTACCCTAAGCCTTCTTTACGCAAGGGAAACAATCTAATCATATTGTGAAATTTTTGAGTGAATACCGTTTCTTAATCCTAATCCTACCCATGTTATATCAGTGCAAAGGAAAAGTAACCTATCTATGATAAATGCCATGTATAATTACACAGTTATGCATCTAACAGTCTTGAAATTGATTTCTTTGATTTTCTCATATTTCTAGATATTTTTCCCATACTTTGACGCATATGTATGGGTAGGTGAGATTGTTTTCTTTCTAGCAGTAGCCTTTTCAACATATTTCACCTTGTGAAAATCTGTGGGTTTTGACTTTTTAAAAAAAAAATCGTCTGTTTGTTGACAAATTTCACCACCAAAAATGTTCTACTTTCCCCAGGGCAATCAATTATTTGATCTTTACATAGTTTTGTATTCAGGTTGCTAATCCATGTGGCAAATATGCATGCTTTCTCATGGTTAGAGGTAAAAAGTGGGTAGTTTGGATGAGGTACTAGGTCAATTGTCACCTAAGCCTGTCATAAAGTCTTTGCGGAGTGGTCTCCATTTTTTCCAAATATTTCATCCGGGATCATTTTTTTCAGCTCAAATAACTCTTTTTCAGGAAATGATATTTTAATAATTTTTTCAGTCCTTGTATTCTGATGCAATTAACTTCACATACATATAATATAGATAGCTCCTACTTGAAGTTTGTGTTTTCAGTTACAATGCCTAATACATGTATCCTAAAACTACATAAATTTCAATTAAAGTTACCCTCTGGTTATCTGGAACACTTCAAGAGACTGAAACTTCTTATTTTATTTTAGTGTTTGTAATTACTAGAAATATACCATCATTGTTAACTACATAATTATTTAACACTTTTCATTTGTCATTTGTCATATGATAGGCCATGTATAAATTCCATATCTTATTATGTTAGGACAAAATTTACAAAAAAAAAAAAAAAAAAATGTTCTCCTATTTAAAATATTAAGACAGATTTCATTTTTTTAACAACGTATGATCAAAGAATGATTAGTAAACGGTAAATTACGTTTAGGTAGATCTGACAGGTCAAACATTTCTGCTAAATAAAAACTTTTTTGCACTAGCATAACAAGTACATCATAATGTTTAATTACAAGCCGTGTTAAAACTTTTCATCTGTAAAAAAATACACAAGTGATGTAATGTTCAAAAGCTTGGAATATTCAATGAAAACTACGATAATTGATCGAATAGCAAGCCTAAATATATATTCTGACAATGTAGAATGCACACTGTGCACTGCGCCTACAACGACAGAGTCAGCGTCATACTTCCGCATTACAACTGAAGTTAATTATTTCTGTAGTCAAGTATTTGAACAATCACAGGCCAGCTGGCAAATGTTCAACCTGTACGACATTCCTGTATTCGAGTTAGCTGATTGGACGTGAGTTGAACCAATCACAGACTATCGGCAAATGTTAAAGACATTCCAGACAAACTTCCGCGTAAATAATGATGTTGTTTTGGCAGTAGCAAGTAACATGTCCTTGACAAGTTAAAAAGCATAGCATATGTCCATTCCTTCTTGGAGAAATCTATATAAATATATAATGATTATCTTGTAAAAGTTTGGTTGCAATGCCTGTTTTGAATATTGGTCATCAGTGTGTCATTGGTCATCAACACAACTGATGCGTCATACATCTTTCTGGTGTGTGGAACCCCAGGATCGGACACAAGGACAAAATCATTCTACCTTAATGACATTCCGTGTCCCCCGTTTAAACATTTACATTTTGCACAAAGGGTGCGTTTATTTCTGTACCAAAATAAAAAAAAAAAACAATAAAAAAAATGAAAAAGAACTATGTCGTTTTCTACTGCCCAAAAATGTCGTTCGTTATTTCCAAAGTATTAACGCTAACAGAAGTAATTAAATATAACAACAAAGTAAATCTGTTACCAATTTCAGCTGAGTAAATACGACAATTAAGAAAAACGTTTGCTATACATTTTCACCCGGTCAGCCCATGTCTACATGTAGTGTACTATTCGATGCGTGAATTTGTTGCGCACAATTAGAAGGTCACAATGGGGTTCACGTTTTTCATGTATTGACCATGCATTCGAAGGTAACGGCGTATGTTAACCTTTGTGACAAATAAGATGTCTGACATGTTTCAACAATGCCATTTTTCATCCCCTGGTTTAGTAATAGACCTTTATAACGGACACGGACAATGTAATCGTACTATGTACTATGGCCAAAGTCTGGGGAATTTCTCAAAACACAAACATTTAAACACGTTACCACAGGGATTTGTTTTATTTTAAAGATATTATAAAGGTTTTCGCCAAATTATCAAGGCACAACTTATCTTTATAATTTTTTGCAATGGACAATATCTGGGGATTTTCTCAAAACACAAAAATTGTAACCACAGGATTTCGTTTTTTTTTAAGATATTAATATAATAAAGGTTTTCGCGTAATTATAATTATCAAGGCAGAACATATTTTTATAATTCTTGGCAGTGCTCCCGTCTGCTGCGAATAAATCTTGTCCTCAAGGAGAACACAGACGAACACTTTATATCTACATATACATCAGATGAAAAAATACCATGTTCAGTTTAATCAAACGTCACATACCTGTAATGTTATTTATTGTCATTTGATAAAATACTATTTTTTACTTTTGAAATTTTTGAGAATTATTTTGACAGTCGTTCGGCAAGCAACGTGATTACAGCATTTTATCGTAGTGGCAGATATAAAATACATTTTGAACTAAATTCATTGGATGGTAGCTGTTTTTTTGTTTTTTTTTTTGTATAGGTAAAACAATTCTGACCTCAACTCAAATAGACCATTGCTAGGTCTTTTCACTCAAATAAGTAAAGTTTATGGCAGAACATTATTTATTAATTTAGATACAACGACTTTGATCCAAACAGCTCTAATGCAATTGCAAGTTGGTGTTTTTTTAACTATGTTATTCTCATGTTTGGTGATAATATGTCATTCTAAACTTTTGACCGAAAACCATTTTTCTATTTTCAGTAACAAATAAGCAGCTACCCCATATATATCCAAGCCTTTCTATATTAGAAAGCTACCTATAAACAAAGTTTTGTCATAACATCTCGTTATCATTTACTGTAATTAAGCTCAATCAATTTAAGCGAATAAGGATTTCTATAATATGTACTCACACCGACGTCTGTGTCGGTTTTGCTCTTTGCTCTCGGGTCAAAGTTGGCCACCTTCTAAATTTTTCTAGTAACTGCCCCTATAATCATTAAACCTCATATTTGTAATAGTGTTGGTTCAATGTTTAAGTCAACCTTCTCAGTGCCTTCTTACTACAATCACTATAATAAACAAGAGCGCCGCCAAGCGGGGCAATATACGCCCGAAGGCTTACATCATAGGATGGGAGCAAAATTTTAAGAACTTGACTGTTGTAGCCCCAAAGGGCTGGAACAACAAAGGAAAACTTCAAAAAACAAATCTAAGTCCACAAAAAAAATATTCAAAGTCTATAAAAAAATCCTTATCAGGTATAGGTATGTAAAAATACACCTTAAAATTGGAGGTACCATCCATGTTGTACCACAGAAAAGTGGTCTCGGTTTTTCCCTACGGCCAATAATAAAAAAGTTTCAAAATAAGCTATTTATAATAACATAAAAGGGAAGTAATTCAAAAAAAAATATTGTAAGTACAAAAAAGAGATCTGCCAAATAAAAACAAGAGCACTGCAATGCAGAGCAATATACACAAAGCAAACTCATATATGACCTTTGACCCTTAAGTGTGACCTTGACCTTGAAGCGAGTCATCCGGAACATGCGCTCTGCACATCGTTACAATGTGGTGAACATTTCTGCCAAGTTTCTTTGAAATCCTTCCAGCAGTTCAAGAGTTACAGAACGGACACGAAACAAACTGATATGACTTTTGACCCCTAAGTGTGACCTTGACCTTGAAGCAAGTCATCCGGAACATGCGCTCTGCACGTCGTCTTGGTGTGGTGAACATTTGTGTCAAGTTTCTTTGAAATCCTTCAAGGGGTTCAAGAGTTACAGAGCGGACACGAAACAAACTGATATGACCTTTGACTCCTAAGTGTGACCTTGACCTTGAAGTGAGACATCTAAAACATACGCTCTGCACATCGTCTCGGTGTGGTGAACATTTGTTTAAAGTTTCCTTGAAATCCTTCAAGGGGTTCAAGAGTTACAGAGCGGACACGAAATTGCTAACGGACAGACGGACACCAGCGTCATAACATAATACGTCCCTTCGGGCGTATAAAAAGCAACATTTCTTAAGGACTGATCTTATTAAAGGATAAATTTCTCACATGCTCCAACTCTTTACGCCTGTACAACTGGCAATGGCTTCATCTCGTATCTCAAAAGTGCAAATAGGCAAGTAAGAACAAACAGTAAACCACATTATATATTTTGTAATAAAGTTAGCTTTTCAAAATAAATATATATAGGTACTATTTCTGTGGAATACTAATGTTTTACCAACCGGAGCGGAATATATTGCAAAACTCACGACTCTCGAAAGTGCTGACGTAAAACAGGTAATCTCTGATAATCGATCTTCATAAATGTCAGTTACAGTCGTTTGTGATTAGAACTATATTGCGCGTTTAACTGAAATAAGGTTCCAAATTGTTACAGAAAGTAGTCTTTTTGTTTTGCTACTTAGAGCCTCCTCGAAAGTATCATTAGCCCTTTCCTCCACTTACTTTACTAGCCAACAAAAATATGTGGATCCAGTGTTTACAGGCTGTATTATAACTGATATTGTTTCTAAATATCTATTTTCCTCAATCCCTCTGACTCTTACACCCTGACTGCCAAAACATGAGACAACAAACAAATAAGTTTTTATGTTGTTCTATTTTTTAAGTATTGTCCCAAACACCCAGATCCTTAAACCATCCAGTTACACTCTTACACCGACCGTCAGTTATCTTTGTAATTTCTATTCATATTCCTTTCTTTTTTAATTCCTTGTGTATCTTTTAGTTGTTTTAGAGCACCCATCCTTTCCCAAACAGGTACAAATACGTCACAGATCACTGTTTTTGTAAGTATGTACAGCATGCAACTTTACAGGATTCAACGTTACCTCTACACAATTTAAAAGACTGTAATTATAATTATACATATTCTCGATACACACTAAGTACAATAAGTACAATAAGTTACCATGATTCCAATAATATGTTTGAGAAAACCCCTCAAATTTGATCGCTGTACAGAGTAAGTTTACATTTACATTTACATGTCCGTGTCCGTGATAAAGGTCTAATATGTAATCCGCCTAGTGCGTTCGGAAAGAATACTTTTAACGTCAGAGGTTATTTCTAAGGTTACGGAGTTTGACTGGCCAGCTTTTAATGACAACAGCTTTCGAGGTCATTTGCTCAGTCAAGTGTGACTTACCAATTCTAAGTGTTCCGAGAGAAGGAACAACAAGAATCATCTTTTAAAAGACGGCCAAAAATATTTAGTCAATGTACATTTCAAGCTACGAAACGTGCATGCACTTTTCCCTTTTACACACGATCGAGAAAAATCTGTAGTTTTTAAGTAAAATGTTCATGTTTTTATGCAGAACATATTTTACAGAATACATATTTTACATTATAATTATATTAATCTAATATTAAGAATACAAAGCTCAGCCTGAGAAATGGAGGAACGAAATAAACAATTTGATATCGTTAAGAGATACGAAATGACCAAAATGAGGACGAGTTGACTAGGAGAAGAATTTACTGTAAACCGTTTATGTGAGGTCACTTCGTATCTGAGTGGCAGAATTGTCTCACTTCCAATGGGATTCAAATTTATGACGCAAGCTTTTCCACTGGAGTCTTGCAACGGATTATGCTGTCTAACAATACAGCTCAGAGCACCTGCAGACTCCTTAAGAAAATATTATCTATTCCATTCGAAAACCTGTGGACTTTTTCATCCACCAATCAAAATTAAAAAGTCTAAGACAATTCCTATCGAATTTTTTTCAAATTCATATATATGAAAGGAAAATGTGTGCTGAAAACAATGAACAAATAAACAAATAAAAGCAATGGGTTCTGAACACACCCACTGTTGCTGATACTGCCAGCGATTTTTCAACATTTTCATATTGTTTAGCATTTTTATAAATACCAACCAAAATATACATAACGACAACACAATAAGGTTTATTCTGTTTACAGGTTTTATTATATACTTATTTGATATCATAGTCATATTGGTAATACTATATCCTTACAATAATGGGTACAAATGAAAAATAAAAATCTTGTTTCATATTCAATTTTGTAAACTTTTTCAATAAAAAATACCTTAGTAAAGATTTTTTTTTTTAATTTTGAAAAAAAAACCTGTTACATAACATTTTTTCCTGGTTTTCTTGTGTATAAATAATTGTATTAAATTTGGCTTAAAATAAAAGACGAAACAAAGACCTGGCAATTAAAAGGAGGATCATGCAGGCGAGACAAAACTCACTCATTTATTTAGATATATACTGACAATATCTACAGACAGACAGACAGACAGACACACACACACACACACACACACACACACACACACACACACACACACACACACACACACACACACACACACACACACACACACATACATGTAAACGCAACCAATCGGGGATGTAAGCTATAAACCTACCAACTGGGAACTTCTTTATTACTGTAGCTACAAACTACAGTTATCATATTTCTATCAACTCTTATTCTTATGATCTTAAAATTATATGAGGCTTTAGATTAAAGCTATCTTCAATTGTTAAGCATTGAGATTTTTCACATTCGGAGCGGGGAATTTTGTATTTAAACCAATTGAGGTGAATGTGTAACAAACCGGGTGTTTGTGTATAGCCGAAATGTGGAATTGTGTGTTTCAACAAAACGGGGAGTTAGTGTAAAGACTAAATGAGGTACAAGTGTATAACTAACCGGGTACGTGTGTAAAGTTGAAACGAGGAACTAGCTATTAAAATGGTGAATGCGTAAGCTCCTGTTAGATATCTTATATACGAGAAAAGACAATCGAGGAACTTGATTTGATGTGCTTTACGCCTTTTTAAACACTATTTCAGTTATGTCAGGTGGGCAGTTTACCCAACAATCGTTCCTGGAAAGATTAAATACTAGTACTGTCATCTTTCTTACATAAAGAGACCTGGTCGGTATCAAGGATTAAACCCATACCCCTTAATCAGTGAGTACTTAAGAGTGATTTTAAGTCAGCGATTCTAACCACCCGAAAACAGAGGCGGTCAGACAATAGAGAAAGTTCTATATTCTGTATGTAGGTACATGTAGCACGTCAATCATTTAACATTCAATCAAAAATTGTCTGTGTCAAATGTTAACATTAAAATAACTGTTTATGACAAGACATAGAACAATCGAAGAACAAACCAGACTCATGACGCAGAGACATAATAAAGCACAAAACTGTATCTGGTTTTATCAGTTGTTTGCTTAAATCACTTTCCATTGCCTACAGCAACTTTTGAACTTCGATATTGTAAGATTCTTTCACTGGTTGTAGGTGCAGATAGAAATATCCGGCCTCGAGGGTAACTGTTTAGGCGGTAACGAGGCTCTCTGCCAAGTAACCGCCTAAACAGTTACCCGAGACCCGGATATTTCCATCTGCACCTATAACCAGTGATAGAATCTTTTTCTTGCATACCGGTTTCAAGAAATAATAATAAAAATAAAATCAATTGAACAGCTTTCTTTTTTAGAACTATTTCTTATTGCAGTGTATTTAAACAAAGCGCGGGAAACAAACGTCAGTAAAACAGGAAAGACGTGATGACGTTTCAAAACAAACAACAATGTTTAGTTCCGGTTTTGTTTAACCAGTTGCAGGCAGCGTAACGTTATGCATTTTTGATAAAACTAGAACTGTCACAGGAGTGACTCATACCCCCACCATACGGTCTTGTCACTAAAGAATGGCAACCATAAGCAATCTTAAAAATACTTAGAATAATATCCAAAGAGCTAAATGCTTAAAAAGAAGTTTACTCGTCTTTGGAGTACTTCATCCTGGGCTTCCACATATAAGTAATACTAGTATAATTATGTGCCCTGGATGAGGGATGAGGTAAATATAAAACAAAACTCTAATATTAGAGATACACTAAAAGTGAATACAGAAAAGTGTCTTATCGACCCATGTTTTCACTTAAAAATGTATTTACTTTTTACATAGGACTGATAATAAAAATGTTAGAAAAATACCCAAAATATTGAAAATCTAAAAATAGGATTTCTAAAAATAGACTAATTCCTGGAATTTAAGGGGAAGAAACTCAGTACAAAAGTTAAAAAAAGGTTACTTAATTCCCTTTGGCTCTAAGCCAATCAGAATGAGATATAGTGAAAATACACCAAAATTAACATTAAATTCTAAGTAAAAGGGGACAAAATTCAAGGAAAATTGGTTTCAGAGTTATGCACCTTGTGTCATATGATGTGGGTGATGAGGTGGAACATCTATTTTAAGTTTAAATCAAATCCATTTAGTAGTAACGGAGATGCATTGAATATACATCAAATTAACCTTAAATTCTAAGTAAAAAGGGGCATAATTCATGAAAAATTGGTGTCAGAGTTATGCACCTTGTGTCACATGATGTGGGTGATGAGGTGGAACATCTATTTTAAGTTTGAATCAAATCCATTTTATAATAAATGAGATATAGTGAAAATACATCAAAATCAACCTTAAATTTAAAGTAAAAAGGGGCCATAATTCATATAAAATTGATGTCAAAGTTAAGCGCCTTTTGTCACATGATGTGGGTGATGAGGTGGAACAATTATTTTAAGTTTGAATTAAATCCATTTAGTAATAACTGAGATATAGTGAAAATACAACAAAATTAACCTTAAATTCTAAGTAAAAGGGGACATAATTCATGAAAACTTGGTGTTAGAGTTGTGTACCTTGTGTCACATGATGTGGGTGATAAGGTGGAACATCTATTTTAAGTTTGAATCAAATCCATTTAGTAATAACTGAGATAATAGATTTCGGGACGGGACGGGACGCGACGCGACGCGACAAAACTGACTCCTATATACTCCCCTCCGAACATGTTTGATGGGGGTATAATAACGTAATTTGAATCGAGAAATATACAGGAAACAATAGGAACGCCAAGGTATTGAAATTTAATTCCGTTTTTTAAATAGAATATAATTACTGGACAAATATTTTACATATATGTAGTTCTTATACGTCATTTACAGCACGAGAGTCATCTTACACCCCGGGGTGTAAGATGGACTTTTCCAGCATCGGTAAATATACCGGAAATCCCCGTCTGTTTGTTATATTAGATAATGCTCTGGAATGTTATATTTTTCATGTATAAGGCCAAAATGAATATATTTCTAGATTATCATACCTTTCAATGCTATCAATATGCGATTGATATATAAACTGAAATACCTGTTCCGTATGGCATTTGTTTCAAATCTGTTGCTATTTGTTAATTATTTTTCGCTGTTGAAAGTGGGATGTGGATTATAAGCTAGGAACGTATTTATTACAGACTAACAGCACGTCATGTTTACTTCCTGGTTGTATTAGAGAGATTGTTTATTTGAACTTACAAATTAAAGTAGATAAAAAAACATTTACCTTTACTAGCTTACTTCTTAATTCATTTCATGAAAATGTACTGAAAGGTATTTCAGTGTCACCTAGCTGGCGGGCATTGAAGCTTTTAAGTTTGAACATTTAGCTCTAATGGTTTAATTAAATTTAATTTAATTTAATTTGTGTCGTTTCCCTTCTTGGTATCTATACGTATTCTGTATTGAAACATTCCAAGTCTTCTTGAAGTCTAAAGTTTGCAGACTGCATTTAGGCGATATACGTTTAGCTTTATCAGTCTCTGTGACACGCTGCATGTAACGTTCCTTCAGCGGCAAGTGGTGGTCCCTTCGCGAATTAAATTTCATACCCTGCATGCCAGATACCGATCTCAATCATATCACGATAAATATGTATATATCTGATTGTTTTTTTCTTTAAACTCATCTACTCATTTATTGAATGAGAGACGGCTCTTGTTTTATATATACAGTCTAACTTTTCGATATGTTTAAAATGGTCATTTCAAACTGGAAAAATATTCCTATGAAGGCGTTTTCATGGCACTGATATTATTTACAGAATAAGGACTTGGTCAGGTTCAATTCAGAATATTGTTTGAGTGAATGCTGTCTTCGAACATTCAAATGCGTAACATTTTGACCTTGTGACACTAATGATTGGTTGTAATCGGTTTGGTTTGTATCGGCAGCACATTTCAAATGCTTAAATCTCAAACAAGTGGCTAAAGCCTTTAGCATTGTATATAAAGACAATGTTTTGTAAAACAAAACAACATGCAAGTGAATTTAGAATATTTTATTCCATAGCGAACAGAGGTTTTTCATACAGAATCATTCGTTTTTCACACCTCGTTTCTGTTCCCATGCGGCACAAGGTTGAGTTTCGTCCATACTGTCAACAAATTGCATTTCGCAAGTGCTGTCATCGTCCACAAGCACACATCCTTGTATACTGGCCACACCAGCTTTCTTACCATATCTACAAATGGAAAGTATTTAAGTATTTTCATAACTCTGAATTTAATAACGATCGTCGGAGATGTAATTTGATTGGCCCGACTTGTATGACTAAACAATGATTGCATTCCACCGGCTAAATATCATACTTAGAACTTATTACCAAAAGCTGAATAGCAAAAGGTAGTACCAAATTTTTGAATTTGTCACAGTCTTAAATTTTAGGGGGATATGTATAGCGATGGGGATATTGGACCAAAGCTTTTTATGTATCGACATCTTAATAATCATTTGAAGGATGCTTACATCAATTTCTGCAGCACCAGACAATTAAAAAGAGACAATAAATGGTAATCATTGTAACAGTAATTGATAACCTTCCCATGATGCTTTGTATGTCGTACGTAATACATGAGTCAATTTAGTGTATGCGAGCGGCTTGAGTAAATCTATTTTCATATAGACGATGTTTGTTGTTAATCATATAATGCGAAGATTAACTCTTTAAACATGGTGTCAAATGTAAATGGACTAAATACATGCTGATGAGACAATGCTAAATTAAACATCCGATTCAGGGGACTAATATTACTTATCTCAGCAATGAATTAAGTAATTAACCATGAGCGCTAATGAGGAAGTACCGGCGGCTGCAGACGCACCGTCTCATAGCTCTATGGCTGTGCCTTCGCTGATACCCTTTCCACAGAAACTGGATATGGACGGTAATGTCGCTACTAATTGGAAAAAGTTCAAACGCTCTTGGACTAACTATGAGAAAGCAGCCGGACTTATACATAAATCGAAGGACTTAAGAACAGCTACATTTCTTACGTGCATAGGACCAGACGCGATGGATGTCTTTGATGAGTTGGATTTTGTAGACGACTCACAAAAGGATGATATCGATATTGTTTTGAATAAGTTTGAAACTTTCTGTGTCGGAAAAACATATATGACATATGAGCGATATGTTTTTCACACATCTTCACAAAGTGAGTCAGAAACTTTTGACAGCTATTTGACGAAAGTGAGGAAGTTGTCTACAACATGTAAGTACGGAGCGTTAGAAAATTAATTGATCAAGGACAGATTAGTATTGGGAATACGAGACAATAGATTACAGGAAGATAAATTACCTTTGGAAAATGTATAGAGATGTGCCGAGCTCCGGAAGCGTCGTCTACGAACATACAGTCATTGAACAAAGATGCATCTATTCAGGAGGATATTCAGGTCGTAAAACCTAAACGGAAACCTACAGCAGATCGTAATAAATCTTCAGCGAGGAAATCGAAGTGTAAATATTGTGGGAAATTTTGTGCTGCAGGAAATTGACCCGCTTATGAGATCAGATGTCAAAAATGTGGAAAATTTAATCACTACGCTTCAGAGTGTCGTTCAATAACAAAATTTCAAAGGTTGCATGTGAAACAGTTTGACATACAGCCGAAGTCTGAAAGTGATGATGAAGTTTTGACAGTCAATTCCAGCGGAAAAGTTAAAGCTAAAATATTTGAAAACATGCTGCTCGTTAATCAACAGAAAACTGTCAAGTTTCAGTTAGACAGTGGCGTAACAGCAAATATTATTTCTAGATCGTATGTACCGGATGAACTATTAGAACACACACAGACAACTTTATTTATGTACAATAAATCAAAAATGAAATCCTGCGGAACGTGCGTATTACTGCTGAAAAAATCCAAAAACTAGGAAACGCTACAAGGTGAAATTTGTCGTAATTGAGAATGACAGCACACCGTTGTTAGGTTCACAAGCAATTCAGAAAATAAATTTAATTAAGATACAATATCACAACATTTGTCCCGTACTTCACCTTAATTAACCATGGATGAAATTGAAACAAAATTTGCGTCAGTATTTGAAGGTAAAGGTCAGTTTGAAATCCACTTACATTTGGAAATAGATGATACAGTCAAACCTGTGAAAATGCCTGTACGCAGAGTACCGGTAGCTATGAAAGAAAAATTGAAACGAGAGCTAAATCAACTTGAAAAAAGGGGAATAATTGCGAAAGTCGATACACCAGCAGACTTGGTTTCGAGTTTAGTAGTTGTCAAGAAAGCCAATGGGAAACTTCGCATCTGCATAGATCCTAAACCATTGAATTAAGCCAGATTTATATAGCGCAAGAATTTGGCAAAATGACGTATCATTTGCGCTTACATCATTAGCGCTGATTGATATTGTGCAAACATAATGCATGCAGCCAGCAGCATGATCGACACGCGGTCGCTTCATGAGCCAGTTACTGGGAAATTAAATATAAATTTGCAGGAATTGTGCAAGATGACGTTTCTCTGAAATAACTATAAAATAAGCAACAAAATAGTATAAAATTCTACCTTATAAAACTTGTAAAATTCAAAGTCTTTTTTCCGAAGATTTTCTGACCGGAGTTGATTACTTTACGTCTCCAAGAATCTGCAGTAAAAGAAAGTGTCCCACATGCGCTCGGTTTATATAACAGACTAGGGAGCATGCGCAAATGACTACGAATGACATAATTGTGCGGAGCCAAACCTGCGGAAAGTACAGTGACGTATTGTGCAAAATAAATAGTTTAATCTCAAGCTCTTAAACTGAATATTGTATCTGTATATCAATCAACACATGCGTGACTTGCCTAGTACCTTATTGAGTAGAAAGATGTCCTGAGAATAAGTTTTTCTTCGTCGGTGCATCAAATATTATATACGTTTCATTTTAGATATTAATTGGTATGTCCTATTTCAACGAAGGGTAGTGACATTTGTAGAATATGTTCAAAAACAGAAGAAATCACGTCAAAAAAATGCAAAATTAATTGTTTGTTCTCGGGCACGAAATCACTTTAAATTTAAATAATAAAATATACAATGTACAGATTGCACGCACTTGTTTGCAGTACCACGACTTATAAGAGTAATTCAAAAAAACTATAATGATTTACTCCTAGATGTGGGATAAACCGTTATACATAGGGAAAGCTAAAGTGGTGATTCAAACTTCTTGCATCTTACTTTAGTCCTTCTTTGAAGGACACCAAGCTAACATAACTTAGCACTTCATATGAAACAAACATTCCATGTAGTTACAACGTGAGGTCGTTCTTCACCACAATCATGTCCTAAATGTTGTTTTTTGGGGTTTTTTTTTGCTCCTGCTGTGCTTTCTTCCACGGTATTGATCACATGTATGTTTGTTTCACGAGGATTTCTTTTATGTACGTATGTACACGAGCATTTTATCATTTCGTTTCTTTTTATTACAATTTCTAGGCGGGTACACTGTCATGTATCTTTGGAACATGGAGGAGATTAAGACGTGGGGCTCAAGAGGGTTTTTTTGTCACTGACCATTACAAGGTGGTTCCGCATTGTGTTCATTGTTTTGCTCTTGTTGACTATTTGTGGGTTTTTTTGTGTAGATATCAATAACTACACATCCATACATACACTGAAGTAGGGTTTCTATTTCGGGAGACGGCGTTTATGTAAAGCGGCTATTCATATCCTATCTTTGTCCTTGTTTTTGAGACATCAAGTAAAATTTATAAATCTGATATTTATTTTGTTGGGGTTAACGTCGCACCGACACAATTATAGGTCATATGGCGACCTTCCAGCTTTGATGGTGGAGGAAGATCCCAGGTGCCCCTCCGTGCATTATTTCATCACGAGCGGGCACCTTGGTAGAACCACCGGCCTTCCATAAGCCGGCTGGATGGCTTCCTCATATGAAGATTTCAATGTCCCGAGAGAGGCGGCTCGAACCCACATCGATGATGGGCAAGTGATTTGAAGTCAATGACCCTAACCACTCGGTCATGGAGGCCCCACTATAAATGTGATAATGACATTTTTATCTTAAAGTGTTACTCAGATATTGTTTCAAGAAAATATATGATTTCTTTATTCTGTTTTACTCAACTATTAGAAGGAAACAGAAAGAGGTTGAATTGACGAATTCAGTATTGCAGTGATCGCTTTATGACTATCTGAAGTTGCGAAGATATATGAAAAATCGTCCAGAGAAGAATATGACCATCAAACTCAAATTGTCTTACCTTGTCCATTGTAAAATTGAGTAACATAAGAAAGGAAAGTGAAATGTTAGAGAGAGAGAGAGAGAGAGAGAGAGAGAGAGATTTACATAAATGGAATAATTGTATTGTTCACGACTAATCAGAACACAAAACAAAAACAGAATGGAGTTTGGATCAAACGTTTTCTAGAGCTTTTCACAATAGTACCTTTTAGATACTCAACATGCTGAAGAGATTCATTACGTTTCAGCTTTATTCGTTTTTGTTGGCTTTATCGTTAAGCCAACACAATTAAACGTCGTTTGGTGACTTCCAAGCTTCCGGTTGTGGACGAAGACCCTGGGTGCCCCTCAGGGCATGATTTGATAACGGGTGGGCACCTTGGTAGAACCACCGACCTTCGGTAAACAAGCATGATGCCTTTCTCACATGAATAATTTCGACGGCCCAACTTAGGCTCGAACCCACGTTTTGCTGTTAAAATCATTCACTTTACGCAGTTAAGAAGCACAAATTATTATGATAAAATCAGTAAAATGATCATTTGGAAGCAAAGAATGCACCCAAAAGGAATATTAGCTCGATTTGATTGAGTCTGTTCATGAGCCAAAATTGGCATCTTTATTCTGCAAAACAGCATACTGATATGGTGCAATTGGACCCATATATTATAACATATTTTCTGATTACGTGTAGTCACATTAAATGATGTATTCACACTGCCCATAACCCATATGCATTGGCTATTATTTCCTTGTATGTGCTACATTACATGCTATGACCATTGCCCTAAACACTCTTTCACATGACTTGAATGCACGAATATTTAAATTTGGACTGAAATCTTGGGAATACCGGCCGTTTAATTTAGAATAAACCTGGACACAACTTTGTAGCACAGTAGTGTAAACGACTCCAATGGGAAAAAGGTCCAGTTACTGGCGGTAGTTTTCGCATTCAGAAAGAAAGTTAATTGAGCAGACAGTATATTCTTGATATTCAGAACCTGGTAAAAGAGGCTATGGTTTTGACACTGGGAAAAGGAATCCGTCCGGTGGTAGCGGTTTAACTATAATCATCCAAGCAAATAACGCCGGCGACACATACTTCATCTAGAATGTGAAACGCGTGAACGTCAGTCGATGGAAAAGCAAACAGAGGTCCTACGTTTTGATACTGGAGGCTGTTTCGGTTCCATTTTTTCTTTATTCTACGCATTCTTTTCATCTACCTTACTGACTGCTCGCCGTAATCATCTGTCGCCCGAACTGAATTTTGCCGCAAGACGTATTACCATTTCCGGCCCTGGCGTGTATAAACAAAGACCTACTATTGGCGCCTTGTTTGCGCAAAGAAACAGTTCCATCATATTTGATATACAATTTAAAATAAAGAACATATTAGAATCGAAATAATTTATAGCAAAGCTGTCCTTTATCACTATTTATACACTGGGGCGGTTATACGTCGTCCGAAATAATTTCATTAACGCGCGAGTCAAATAAATACAGCGTTATAATATCGGACTAGCTTATGATTCATTTAAATTCAATTACTTGACACTATAGTTAATAATTACTTTGGGTCTTAGAATGACTGACACAGCGCGCTTAGACATAATACCGCTTCTTTTTAAGGTAGCGTGCAATAAAAATATTTATGAATTTTTCGTGTATCATTAATGTTCTTGACATTTTGAATTGATCAATTTAAAGTACTTGCGTTATAACGTAGCTGTTGAAGAGAGCTGACCACTTGTTAATGTTCGTTTCATTATTAAATGTACATTTACTGGTATAAGGAAATAACGTTGTCATGTAAGTATACATGTTATCATGTTGACGCGCTAATCTTGGCGTCACGTTTACGTGGCGCGGTTTATCATATTATTATGTATGACGTCCTTGACGTCACTTATATATGATGTACTTCCGCAGTCAAACGAAAGCAACAGATTGAAGTAAACTGTAAGAAACCACACAACGTCTTGTATTTAAATTCCACTAGTGTCTAAACGACATTTTGGTGCCGTGACAATGGCAACACGATTACGGGCAGTGCTTAAAGGACAGAAAGGAGCAGTGACGCGAGTTTTTACCAAATTTGAAACTATTGATTTAGAGGGAACGAATTTTGACGAGCTCCAAACCATTGAGGATACCCTGAAAGGCAAACTCCAAATTATAACGGACATACACGAACAAATTGTGAACTCTATCCCGGAAGAGAATGCTGAGGAGATTGAACATGAAATTTTGGACCAAGAAGATTATGTGTACGAGTTGAGAAATAGAATTCAACGAGTGAGCAAATTCAGGCAAGTCAAATTTTCTAATCTCAATGCAAATTCACAAGTTTTTCCTATTCTGATCCCAGAAGGCACAGAAAACAGAACACAACGCGAAAATAACTATTCTTACAGCATACAAGGGCATGCATCCACGGCCAACCCGAGTTACGGCTCAGTATATCACAGATTACCTAAACTCGAGCTTCCTAAGTTTGACGGTGATATTTTAGAATGGCAGTCCTTTTGGGACTCGTACGAATGTGCAATTCACAATAATGCATCGCTGAGCGGAGTACAGAAGTTTACTTACCTGAAGACTTCTCTTAGAAATGAGGCATTACAGATGATAGCTGGTTTCTCGCTCACTAATTCTAATTACGAGAAAGCTATTTCCCTACTTCATGAACGTTATGGACAGAAAGATATTATCATACAATCATACATGACGGCTTTACTAGAAGTCCCCGCACCTACGCACACAGTTTCGAGTTTACGCAGATTCTACGACACAACAGAAACCTACATCAGAGCGCTAGAATCGTTAAACCAATCAGAATCCACGTATGGTTCCCTGCTTACTCCAGTGATGTTGCAGAAACTACCTTCCGACGTCAGACAGAATATGACACGTGCGCACGGGTCACAGTCGTGGCGCTTACCCGAACTTTTGAGTAGTTTACTATCCGAGATTACTATTCTGGATGCCGGAGCCCCGTACGTAAAACAATATGACGTCCCAGCCACGACCTCCACATTTCTCAAGAAGTCCGATTCCCACAAAACGGAGAAAAGCAATTCCACTACACAGCGAAAACCAAAGAGTTATACAGAGAAGAAATGTGTATATTGTAAAGGACATCATTCAAGCTTAGAATGCAAAAAAAGTTACAGATTATAAAGAGAGAATGGACATAGTGAAAAAGAATAAGTTGTGTTTTAACTGCCTCGGTGCTCATAAACTGTCAGACTGCAGATCCAGATTCAAATGTAAGAAGTCCTCCAAACGACACCATACAAGTATTTGTACCGGAAGTGAGTCTACATCGACTGAAACACCTACCAACCAACAATGCAACGTAAAGGAAACTGATTCAGCAGTTTTGCACTCTACGCAGACGATTTCTACTGGACCAGTTTTGTTGAAAACAGCCGTTTCGGCAGTGAAGTCTACCAGCATATCATTTCCCGCCAATATACTCTTCGACGAAGGTTCCCAGAGTTCTTTTATTACGGAAAGCATGGCTAGAAAGCTTGAAATAAAACCGACTGGACAAGAAACATTATCACTCTCAGGATTTGGCGACAAAGAACGACGACTACGTCATCTTGATATCTATTTAGAGTCGACCCATGAAGATATACCAGTTAAAGTGTTAATCGTGCCCGAGATTTCCGTGCCGTTAGCAACGTACACAAACCAAGTTAGAGAACTGCCATATTTAAAGGGACTAAAACTAGCACATCCGGTGCATACAAGTGATGACTTTAACATAGAGATTTTAGTTGGTGCAGATTTTTATTGGACTATAGTGCAAGACGAGGTTATTCGTGGCAACGGACCTACAGCCATACAGTCAAAACTCGGCTATCTTTTGTCAGGACCTCTCAATGTTCCCACATTTAGAAACATTACGCCGACACCCGTATCCATGATGAATGTGTTCACGCTGCATAACAAAGAAGAGGTTGACTTAGAAAAGTTTTGGAAAATCGAATCCATGGGAGTCGAACCAGTAACCAAGAAACAGGAATATGAACAGTACTTGACACATTACCAAGATACGTGCGTTACCTACAACGACGGTAAATACATAGCAAAGTTACCTTGGAGAGAAGAACACGATACATTACCGACCAATGAATTGATCAGCCGGCGCAGAACTGAAAATGTAATCAACCGATTGAGGAAAGAACCTAAACTACTACACACGTATGGGGAGATAATCAGAGAGCAAGAACAACGAGGATTTATAGAAGAGGTACCAGCCAACCAGATATGCACGACAAGAAAGTTACATTACATTCCTCACCACCATGTAAAAAAGGACTCAGCAACAACTCCAATTCGCATCGTCTATGATTGTAGCTGCAGATCCGGACGTGAATTTTCGAGCCTGAACGACTGTTTGATGAACACCCCTCCTCACCTCACTGATCTTACTACAATTTTAATTAGATTCAGATACGACAAATACGCCATTTGCACAGACATAGAGAAAGCGTTTTTGAATGTTGGACTACACGCAGACGACCGTGACGTCACAAGATTTTACTGGTTGACAGACCCAGACGATCCAGCCAGCACTCTAAAGACATATAGATTCAAGTCCGTTCTTTTCGGAGCAACTTGCTCTCCATTTATACTGAATGCGACGATTCTAAAGCACCTAGAGAGACACCAATGCGAACTTACTGATCTTATCAAGAGTCGCTTATACGTAGATAATATACTTACCAGCGTCCAAGATGAGCAGAAGTTACATGATTTCTTCGAAAGCAGCCGACAAATATTCAAGCAAGCGTCTTTCAACCTACGATCGTGGAGTTCTAATAGTGAAGCATTACGTACCAAATTTAAAGCCGGCGGAATAGATGACAAAGACAAAGAAATCAAAGCACTAGGTATGCGTTGGAATCCTGAAACAGATGTCTTGTATATACCGCAACGTACATTGTCCATGCAGAATGACGACTTACTGACGAAAAGAGATATCTTGAAGGAATCATCATCCATATTCGATCCGCTTGGATTATTGAACCCCGTCACAGTGAGAAGTAAAGTTCTGATGCAATCATTATGGCAACGCAAGTTAGAGTGGGACGAGCTTTTACCAGACGACATAATTAAAGAGTGGTGCAGCATAAGAGCAGACGTTAAAAAAGCCATCGACATGAAGTTCCCACGCTGTTATTTCCCAGATGATTCTCCTACAGAAAAAAATCTTCACATTTTCTGCGACGCAAGTGTGAAAGCATACGGCGCATGCGCGTACCTTGTTTCCGGAAGTCACAGCACACTTGTTATGGCCAAGAACAGAGTAGCACCCATTAAGCAGTTAACCATCCCGAAACTCGAGCTTTGTGCAGCTGTCCTGGGAGCCAGACTGTGCCACCATATTATCACCAGTACAGAGTGTCAGAGAGTTTACCTGTGGAGCGACAGTCAGATTGCTCTACAGTGGATTTCAACATCAAAAAACAACCCATATTTGTATCCAACAGAGTACAAGAAATACATGAACTGACGAAAACATACGAGTGGAGATACTGCTCTACAGATACCAACCCCGCAGATATACTGTCACGTGGTCTATCATATGACAAGTTCCATGACAACAGGTTATGGTTCCATGGTCCGGATTGGCTGACAAACACAGCCAGTTTTCCAGTGAAGAGTACCATATCACAGATACACGTAAATGATAACAGACAAGGTGAAGATACTGTCGTCCTTGTAAAAGAAACCCCATTCGTTCCGGGTATTCTACACATATTAGACTTACAGAGATTCAGCTCCTACCAAAAGGTTCTAAGAGTGTGTGCATACATTTTTCGATTTGTAGACCAGTGTAAGAAGCAGAAGAAATATGGCGGAGATCTACATCCACATGAACTCGACACAGCAGCAAGGACCTTAATAAAACATACAGAGTACGTGAGGTTTCCAGATGTATTAGATTACATGAAGAAGACCAATTCTAGATGCATTAAACCTGCATTAGTGCGACAACTAGACCTGTACCTTGACATAGACAAAATACTACGCTGTGGAGGACGTATTGCCAACGCACCATTACCTGAGGAAACACAGACGCTCACGAAACACAACTTCACGCAGGCTTAGAGAGTACAGTCACATACTTACGTCAACGTTTTTGGATTCCCAGTATACGTCAACGTGTGAGAACCATCATCCGCACGTGCGTCACGTGCCGTAAAGTGACGGCAAAGCCTTACCGAGTACCAGATCCACCCCCTCTACCCAGTGACAGACTCAAACACGCAACTCCGTTTACTGTAACCGGCATTGATTTCACAGGAGCACTTACCGTGAAAGCTACAGACGGAAGATTGCTGAAAGTATACATCTGCCTGTTTACCTGCGCAAACACTCGAGCCGTACACCTGGAAATAGTCACGGATATGAAGACAGAATCCTTTATACTAGCTGTTTGCAGATTTATCAGCAGGCAATCCACACCAAAAGTATTCATGTCCGACAACGCATTGACATTTATAGCTACGGCCAAGATTATGAAAGAAGAAGTTTTGAACCCACATGGCATTACCTGGAAGTTCATCCCTCAACACGCTCCGTGGTATGGCGGTTGGTGGGAAAGACTCATTGTACTCACCAAGACCAGTCTGAAGAAGGTCCTTGGAAAGGCGTTAATCAACTTAGAAACCCTACAGACGCTCATTACCGAAGTCGAGTGTATAATTAACGATCGGCCGCTGACCCATTCATCAACAGATCCAGCAGACGACGAACCCTTGACGCCCTCACACTTACTATACAAACGAAGAATCACAACACCTATCTATCCAGACGACCGAGAAGAACCGGAAGCAGACGATATGTCACGTGATAAAGCAGACAAGCTATACCGTTTTAAGTCTGCTACAATTGAACATTTTTGGTCCCGGTGGAAGCACGAGTACCTTACATCGTTAAGAGAGTTCCACAAACATTTAGGAGGCGAAGGCGATCTGATTCGAATTGTTGACGTAGTCCAGATTCACGACGACACATTACCCAGAAGCAGGTGGTCCTTAGGTGTTATTGATGACGTTGTTACTGGAGCAGACGGACGTACACGTGCAGCACGAGTCAAATCTAGAAAGGGCATCATCACCAGACCTATAGCAAAACTTTATCCGCTTGAGCTGATTGAATAGACTGCGTTCAGATTTCGTTGGTAATAGAGACTAGAGACTGTGTTCAAATTTCAGTGATAAGAGAAACTGTGTTTAGAATTAGGTGATAATTGAGACAATTTCTGTTACTAGAGATATATTCAGACTGTGAAAGACAAATTATAATGACATTCCGTAGAATGGTTTCAAACGCGTGATTCATTTAACAAGACTTAGTAATTTTCATTCAAGAGTGCAATTTGATACATAATGATTGTCTTGTAATTTACTCTGATATTTTACTTTCCGGCCCCGGAGTGTCATGTAAGTATACATGTTATCATGTTGACGCGCTAATCTTGGCGTCACGTTTACGTGGCGCGGTTTATCATATTATTATGTATGACGTCCTTGACGTCACTTATATATGATGTACTTCCGCAGTCAAACGAAAGCAACAGATTGAAGTAAACTGTAAGAAACCACACAACGTCTTGTATTTAAATTCCACTAGTGTCTAAACGACAAACGTTACTTTTAAAATAGGCTGTACGCAGTTTCTTTTGTTGTAACTTTAGACAGAGTCAAGATTAATAAAATGTTCAGTATTCGTTTGGAAATTTTGTTAGCTCCCAAATCAAATACATGTCTAGTCTTTAATCGAATGAATTCTAATGAAAAAATCATATAGATTTAAAAGTGTTGCACCCGAGCGGGGTTATGACCCGAAAAATTATTTCGCTAAATATCAGTTAAATGACTAATTTGCTAAAAATAAACGATTTGTCATTAATAACTAGTGAGATCAAATTGATACAGCAAAATTTGATGAACGTGTGGAAACCTTTTAATGGGCATTGGCACGTGCTTGATGTTTAGTGGCCAGTCGTTTTTACGAGTGAAACGTACTGCTGGATTATTAAATGTTATTTTAATATGAAATATCCGATGTCGTTTTAAAAGAATAGATTACTCATTATGGGACCGTGCGACATTTTTTGAATATAGTTTATGATTCAATAATGAAGAAAATATGGTAATTAATATTGTCACGGGGAATATAGTAATTATTATTGTCCGAAGGTATATGCTACAAATACGTGTCTAAGTAATAAACCTTATGCCTTAAGATCGTTATATGCCAAGGATAAACATTACTATATAGGGTTTATTCGAATATGGTGCGAAACATTACGTGACTATCGGTACGGTACATATTCGAGATTAGAAACGCTGAACGTAGTTTTCATCGTTTATTGATGGAATAACCTAGTTGACCGATTACAATTAATTTTTAAGCCATTACGCTATAAATACATGTATGAGTAATATACCTTATGTCTTAAGGTCATTATATGCTAATGATAAACGAGATGACGTCATATGTTTTGCTTTTACTACTGTCTTCTCTGTTTAATAACGAAATAAATCGGGTCGTGCTTGAATGTGCCATTATGTAGCAGAAATTATTTTGCGTATCCGCATACTAACATATTTGCGAAATTTTTGTCACACTCATGTATATACAATTCGTTTTTATAGAGTCATGTGAAAGAAAACTACGTTGTACAATCGCTTTTCAATAGAAATCTATCACTTGTTTGTTATGGGTACACGTTTTTTTTCATTCGTGACAATCTCATTACAAAATTTCTAGAATTATGTTTTTGTAATTTTTAATAATTGAAATGCATTAAATTAAATACTTACCGCTTTAATTTCGAAAAAAAATTGGTTTAATTGAGACTTGAAGGCTGACTTGCAAATCTGCTGTTAGTTGAATTTTGAACATAGTTGAATGGAATAAGTGTGTACGGTAATCGGTTTTTGACAGTTTCTTGCCAGGAAGTTAATACTGATAGACTGATAACGTACAAATATGATGGGGTATTTTTATTCTTCAATTTAAAGAGTCCTTGAATAATGAAAAAAATCAAAACAAAACATGTTCTGCATTTCATTGATATTTGATTACATTAAAGAAGTCCGTGTGACTATTTTAACTTCGTAAACGTTTTCTTAGATTCACAACTTCGTACGACTGTCGCAAATTTCAGAAGATTTGTGAAACTGCGTTTTTATCATATGGAACGCGTAAGAAGTTCGTACGATAAAAAAAAATTAGAAAATTTTGTGAACAGGCCTCGGGATTACAAACTCAAGTTTAAAACAAAATACTTGTACTTAAGTTGTTACTAGGGTTTATTGCTACCTGAAAACAAGTGTAAATAAGCAGATTTTAAAGTGTCAAACGGATCCTTACATGATAAAAATCTCTACAATCACCTACAGTAAGGCCATTAGCTCTGCCAGGACAAAAAGAATCGACTATATGTTCCTAATCCTCGGACCGTGTCTCGTCGTGCCTCCCTAAATTTAGTTCCAGATACCGATCTCATTCATAACACGAACGCAAATGGACAGGCATAGATATTGACTTTTCCAAAGGCTTCCATTTTAAAATGACTGTCATATACCAAATAATTGAGATGACCATTAATATGTGAGTTTTTTCCCATAAAATAACATGCCAGGCAAAATATACAATTTTATTTAGACTTATCTATCCATTTTTTCTACATAATTTCTTTAAACACGCCCACCTCTTTGTTGAATGGGACAGCTATTTTTTGCACATATTGTTTAACTTCTAGATAGTCTTGAAGTGGCAATTAATTTCAAACTGGGACAATTTTGTTCAAAGCCTATTTCATGGCACTGATATTAGCTGGAGAACAAAGGTAGAGTCGGGTCCTATTCACAATTTTGTGGGAAGTGAATGTTGTCTCTACGCAAGCGCGAAAGTGCATAATTTGTTATTACACAAAAAATAAACCTTTACTTTGTGACGCTAGTGATTGGTCGTAATCGGTTTGGTTTGCATCGACAGCATAAGTCTAATACTCTAACCTCAAACATATAGTTAAGGCCTTTGGCATTATAATTATATAAAAACAGTGGTTTTGGTACAAAACTTACAAATGAGTTTCAGATGTTTTATTTCATAATTCACAGAGGTTTTTCAAACTGAATTATTCGTTTTTCAGACGTCGTTTCCGTTCCCACAGGGTCGAGTTTCGTCCGTGCTGTCAACAAATTGCAAGTCGCACGTGCTGTCATCATCCAATAGCACACATCCTGCTATACTGGGTACACCAGCTTTCTTACCATATCTACAAACGGAAAGTATTTTCAAAACTCTGCACTAAATAATGGTCAGATATACGATTGGAATGATATAATTTGATTGATTTGACTCGTATCACCAGCCTTCCATATGAAACAGCATTAAATGCCCAACTTAATTGCTTAAAACTGCTAAACGATGCCGAACATTGAAAAATGCTGAATAACCAGACTCTTAAAGGTACCAAATAAAGACAAATAAAAAAAAACATAAATCTAAAAAAAGACTACACATTTTGAAATATACTACTAAACATTACGATAGCCGTGCAATATGCGCCACAAAATAACTACTTTTTTTGTATTTCCATGATAGTAATTATAAATGATTTGCATGAAAAATATGAGATATACAAGATTTTAGTTTCAAATTGACAGTGACATATATTAGGCCAATACAATAATATTTTTGAATTAATGTAGCAATATGTACATAAATCATATCTAACGTTTATGGTAAAATGGAGATAACCGTCAGTATTTGATACGTCTGATTAAACGTAGTGGCATGTTCTAACGGTCATGTGAATATAGGACCAAACCTTTTTATGTACCTACAGTCCAATAATCATTAGCAGGATGTATCCATCAAATTCTAATACATAAAATAAACACAAATGTGCGTAACTTTGAAATACTATTCACATAAAATATACATGTTAACACAATATGAATACCTCACGCCTCTAAAATGCTGGATTTTGTTACAAATGACAGTTTTAAAATTATGACTGCAGTTTTACATACTAAGTAGTATATTTAGCCAAGCTGAATATATCCTGCATGGTTTCTTTGGCAATTAGCATATGGTATTAAACATATATCTTCTGGCAAGCGGCATTTGGTATGGCGCACTGGCTTTCCATGTATGGCGCACTGGCTTTCCATGTATGGCACACTGGCTTTCCATAAGTTTTACTATTCTGTGATAAGAATTCTGTGATCCTTTTTATCTTGTTTTTAGATATCTTGAGTAGGTTTAAGTTCTTCATATCGACAACATTTTTGTAAAACAAAATTTATAAGTCTGTAACCCAATCTTAGCTTTAAAGCAATTTAAAGTGCTCTGCCTATGGTCATAAACAACCTAACCGGCAAAATATTTATCGAAATTTCGA
Source organism: Mercenaria mercenaria (assembly GCF_021730395.1). Lineage (NCBI taxonomy): Eukaryota > Metazoa > Mollusca > Bivalvia > Venerida > Veneridae > Mercenaria > Mercenaria mercenaria. The sequence continues at coordinate 9,634,604 of NC_069365.1, read as the reverse complement.
GCTAACAAAGAGTCAATGATTGTTTTACAACGGAATATTACTGCAGCAGTGTTTTCCAGCATGAGTCTTCAAATTCATATGGATATAAATGATCCATTGAATTCTGTTAATAGCAATTGATTGCACCTTGATATTTACTTTTTTTACTACTATAGAATTAAGGTCAGAAACTCTTGAAATCTGATAAATATGGTGTCCACTAGCTTACCCGTCGCAACTTAAAATACCAGCCGTGCATGTACAATCTTCACAGTGTGGAGCTGGAGCTTTAAACGAGGCTCCCGGTGCAAATACCCATCCCTCGTATTCACACTCATCTGAAAATAAAAGAGCAAGTTATGTTCTTTTCCTTCAAACTATATTTCATATTTCCTACTTTCCATATATTTGGAATTCGTAATTGAATAATCATATTGATAGTTGATCTAATACAATGGCATATGTTTTAATTATCTTTTATGTAAGCCGTGTTCATTTACGTCTGATGCAACATTTAAAGGTTTATCTTTTCTTTTCTTGAAAAAGGAGCTCAATACATCGCCTATTAATGCCTCTCCTCAGTATTGCAGTTAGTTTACGTAATATGTATTGATGTTTTATTTCATAACATGAACTGCTGTTTGATTACTTAACGTAAACTATTGTTTGATTTCATAACGTGAATACCTGTTTCGCTACATAGCGCGAACTACTATTTGATTGCTTAACGTGAACTACTATTTCATTACATAACTGCACTGCTGTAAAAACAATTAACTTGCGCACTGAAAAAAAAAGTGTGAATTGAAAGATCGCGTCAAAATGAATTTCTAGTAATAAAAGGTATTACAGTGTTATATCAAACACGAATGAGAACTAGTAAAACACATTGCAATAGGATTAAATCTCTAACACATTCACTTTGAAGATTCTTTAGGTAGTAACTGTTAAGTGTTCTACACATCAATCTGTTACATTTAATCTCAATAAAGTCTTGTTTTGATGAAATATGATATAATAGTAGTGTTAAAATATATTTGTTTGATACGGATAAAATGCGATTACGGCAACAATAATATGACGGCGGTTAGAGCTCCTAGCTTCCATATTTTTCAGTAAAAAGGGATAGAGTTTCATATAAGAGGTAAACGACTTCGCAGGTTTTTTCTTTTGCCAAACCGTCAAAATCCTCAGCCAGGTGATAGAAACCATAACCTCTGCCAACTTAACCAGGTGATAGAAATCGAGATTTCTGCCAAACCGTCAAAAGAAAGAAATCAAAACCTCTGCCAGCTCGCTTAGCCACTGAATAGAAATCACGACCTCTGCCGGAGATATTAGCCGTGACCTCTGCCAAACCGAAAAAGTCTTTATTTAACTTGGAGCAAAAAGCTATAAAATTGTATTTTATATGTCTTTGCTTGGGGTTAGAAGTCATAAACGCAAAACCGTTAGTTACTCCTTTAGTCAAGAGATACAAGTTGCCACAACTGCCAAACCGTCATAGTACAACTCTCATAGATAGATGAAAGTCAAGGTCCTCTCAATTGTTAGTTTCTGAATTAATAGGAACGTAAACGGAAGATAAAATGTGTAGTTTGTAATTAAAAGAACTTACTGTCAGATGGAGGATCGAAACAGCATGACTCCACATCACAAAACAACAGCAACAGGTGAATGGAGACGACAAACAGTGCTTTGCTACACATTGTCCAATCTTATGACGCGTAGGAACTTTGCTATATTATGTCCGTAAAATCTTATATATATCACGTCACAACATCTCCAAATGTTAATCGGAGTTAAATGATATGTGAAATGCGATTAAATGCTGCCATAAAAAAAATAATTACAGCAATAGCACTTGACATTTTAGTAACGAATGTCTATTACATACAGAAAAAGTCTAAAGGGCAGGAATTTTCATAAGTGGAAACCAGTAAGATCAGCGTGAAAGCAATTTTTCAGTTTTAGATAAGGAAGAAAATACGTTTTCTTAACAATGATTAAACAATAGTAGCTCTATATAATATATTTCAAAGAAGACAGAATATCGTAGTATTGAGTATCGAGTATTTTTATAGCATCATATTGATATATAGCTTCTAACGTACCACTGGCTTGCAATTTTGACGTCGAAATTTAAAGCCATCTATCCACCATATTTTCCTTTTATACAACTGAAAAACCATGGTAGTTAAGTAAGATACACTTTGGGAAAACGAAGAATGCAACGTCATCATTAACTAAGATACACACAAGAGCTGTCCAAACCAAAAACTAACATCGCTTTATGTAAGAACTTCTAAAATATTACAGCTTTAGACACGAGATAAAGAACACCGTACCTACTCAACAGTACACCTTTAGCAGCAGTGTTCCGTTTTATACGTATCGTATAGCTTAGTTCTTTACTGAAAATACGACCAGTTGACAAACGTCAACATTTGCTTTAAAGATACTACTTCTTGGACGTATTTTCGTCTGAACCCTTAAATGTAAGTGACTAGCATAATATTCCACCATTGCTTTATTTTTGATTTTGTAGTGATAACAACTGATAATGGTGACCTTTATAAAAATGAAAACACCCACACTTTTTATGTAAAACTCTCACACGGTATTAGCAGTATTGAATTTATAATTTGATGATGATATGCAAAATAAGTTGATAAATGATTTATTAATTTATCAATACGTACATGTTATATACAGAACGTATATCTCTTAAAGTTTCCATTTGTAATATTATTTCTGACTACCACATTTGTTGTATTACGCCATCACTCTACATTTAAAACAAATTGATATTTTAAGATGTTATTATTATGATGATGAGATGTATATCCAAGTTAATGGGCCTGGCGCAGGTGATAGGCCGAGGAGAGTATCATGTTGGTCAGGTCCATAGACATAGATATTTACCGAAATTATCATACGGTAAGTGTTTTATTTTATGACAACACTCACAAAAAGACCAGTATGGCCTTTTTTTCATGACAAACAATGTCAATATATTATTTAATCGAAACGTAATGAGGCTGCTGATTGCTTTTCAACCATTCCTAGACTACGTATGCTAGCAACCTATTAAAATACTGGTGTAAGTAATTCAAGAGATTTAGCATGTAAATTATAAACCATTCTTTTAATTGGAAAATTTGACAAGGAGGACGAAACGGCATGGCAGTTTGCGATTTGAATATGAACATAGAGATATGAAATGAACCCGACAGACATGATAGAGGAAATTGATTTACTGTTAATGAGAAATATTTAAAACAGCAACGCACTGATATTCAAATTGTCGGCCATTTTAAGATTACTTGTTCACGATGTCTCTAATGTCACATTAAAAAGTTCAGCGGGCAATTTTGATTAATTCTTCCATAAAAACTACTTTTTTCACTGGATCCGCCCATGTATTAACGGGAAAAAATCGTGTACAAACACGTGCTTTAATATATGATTTTTATTTTTAAAATGATTTGCCAGGGACGTATATGCATTACTGCTTAGATGGACATCTGGTATATGCGTCTTGTTTCTTCCGCAATACCCTCTTTTTGTAGCATAAAAGATAAAATCTCATCCATGGTATGTGTAACTGTGTCAGTTACCAATCCTTAACGCACTGCTCTCTCCCCTACAGCGTCAACAATGTGCTTACTAACTTCTCCCTCTGTTTATTCCCTATTGAACTCGGCGTTAGTTCATTTTTTGTCGATAACCACCAATGTATTCAATCGTGTGTAACTTGTGCGATTGTTTGTCTTTAGGAATCATAGCAATGATTTTGGCAAGTATCAGTCGGCATGTTTTTACTTAATTTCTCATAGGATTCATGTAAATCTTGAAGTCTTGTCATACTAATCCGTACACTAAGTAAGTGTTCGTACTCAAAATAACTCAAATGTAAAATTACTATTCTTGAAATTGCAAAAAACCTTCACCAGATGCGTTTGATAGTGTTGTTGATTTGTGGGCCTTAGTTATGAATATCTAAAACATTTTAACCGTTTCCTATAACAACAAAATGGGAATTAAAAGTTCTATCGGAATCGTAAAGTTATCACATATGAAAACAATACATTTGTCACGGTATAGAACTTGAACATTAAAACGGAGAGAAAATGTGTAGGCGGTCGGGTAGCTCAGTCGGAAGAGAATTGGAACTGTATTCCGAGGCCCCGGGTTCGAGTCCCGGTCTTGCTGCACATTTTTCTCACCCTGCGACATTTGGCGCCCAACATGGGGCCGTGACGACGTTACACTGGTTAGTCTCCGACGCCTGTAATTGCTTATACATAAAGTACCCGCAGAAATTCGAGGACGCATTTCAAAATGGTGGGGAAATATGTCACGGTATAGAACTTGAATATTAAAACGGGATGAACATGTGAAGGCGGCCTGGAAGCTCAGTCGGTAGAGCATCGGAACGGCATTCCCTGTCAGGCTGCACATTTTTCTCACCCTATGACACATTAAATCTTCTTGTCATATTCTTCATGCAAGAATAGCGACAACTCACGTTTTCTTGTGCGTATAACCGCCTGCAGAAGCCGTTAGGATATGTTTGTGACTTCGGTCACGTATATTATTCCTACAATAATACCGGGCACGCCATTTTTAACTACCTTAAGTCAGAAATGCCCTAAAATTAACACACTTGTCATGTAGGATATACGTTCAAGTAGATGTTACGGAAAATGTTAATAAAGTCAAAATATGAAACTTGTCCAACTTTACAAACATTATTGTCATTAAAATAATGAAACTAATTTGAATAATGCTAGTTAATACTCACATTAATATTTAAAGGAGAAAAACTGGGATGTTATTCTTAGATTTTTTCCTCATCCCATTCAATATCCCAAGTCAAATGGATTAGTCGAACTTTAGGTCAACCTATAGCAAATATAATTTTGAAAACAATTCATAAGAGCCGCGGGTCACACCTTTAGACAGAGGTTATTCAACCTAAAACACTTTTGTGAAAATCAAATGATTTTTATACGCCCGTTTGAAAAACAGGACGTATTATGGGAACGTCCCGGGCGGGTGGGCGGCCAGCGCCCACATACTTTGTCCGGAGCATATCCTATTCATGCATGGAGGGACTTTGATGTAACTTGGCACAATTGTTCACCATCACAAGACGGAGTGTCATGCATAAGAAACAGGTCCTTATGCCTAAGGTCAAGGTCACATTTAGAGGTCAAAGGTCAAATTCAAGAATGACTTTGTCCGGATAATATATTCTTCATGCATGGAGGGATTTTAATGTTACTTGGCACAATTGTTCACAATCTAGAGGCGGAGTGTCTTGCGCAAGAACCAGGTCCCTTGGTCTAAGGTCAAGGTTACACTAAGAGGTCAAAGGATACAAGAATGAAAACTTTGTCCGGAACATTTCTTCTTCATGCATGGAAGGATTTTGATGTTACTTGGCACAAATGTTCACCACCATAAGACGGAGTGTCATGCGCAAGTACCAGATCCCTAGGTCGAAGGTCAAGGTCACACTTAGAGGTCAAAGGTCAAATTCAAGAATGACTTTGTCCGGAGAATATATTCATCATGCATTGAGGGATTTTAATGTAACTTGGCACAATTGTTCACAATCTAGAGGCGGAGTGTCTTGCGCAAGAACCAGGTCCCTTGGTCTAAGGTCAAGGTCACACTAAGAGGTCAAATGATACAAGAATGAAAACTTTGTCCGGAACATTTCTTCTTCATGCATGGAGGGCTTTGATGTAACTTGGCTCAACTGTACACCATCATGAGACAGAATGTCATGCGCAAGAACCAGGTCCCTAGTTTGGAATTACTTCCCTTTGTTGTTACTATAAATAGCTTTTATTGTAACATTTTTATTACTGGTCGTTGGGAAATATCAAGTCCACTTTTCTGTAGTACAACATGCATGTAACATCCAATTTTGAGATGTATTTTGACCTATCTCTAACTGGTAAGGATTTTTGTGTGGACTTAGATTTTTTTTATTTTTTTTTCTGATTAACTTCCCTTAGTTGTTACTATAAACAACTTATATCGTACCTTTTCTATAACTGACCGTAGAGAAACCAAGACCACTTTTCTGTGGTACAACATAGATTTTAAATTTTAAATTTAAATCTAAATTACTTTTAAATTTTAGGTGTATATCAAGGTATGTCTACCTAGTAAGGAGTTTTATTGTAGACTTAGAAAAACAAAAGAATTACAATAATTACTACACAACCACAGAATTAAAGTTTCATTTGCAAATACAGTTGCTAGTGTATATTTGCTATGACGGGCGTATACTGTGACATTCTGGCACTCTTGTTATCAACGACTAATGACCAGCTGTATCCAAAAACACCTGATGTGGTTCTGGTGCTAAAACAACTAATTGATAAAAAGCAAACACTGAAGAGCACTTGCGTCAGAGTAGTTTTAAGAGTTTTTTCTCTGTTTTCGCTATGTTCATTTCAGGGTCTGTAACTGTTATATTAGAAGGGCGATTGCGTAACCATCTATGTATTAGTTTGCTAGTATTCAAAACCAACTATATTTGGAACTGGATGGACAGTCATTTTTCATTATTCTAAGAGAAGTAAGTTTCGTGTAAATTTGTAGAGTTTAATAAGATTTACTGAAAAGCATCCTCAAATCAATAAAGACATTAATAAAACATATCTACATTTACTCAAATACTATGACAAAGCTATCCGTAAAACTGATAATTTTAACAAATCTGGTGAACACAACATTTGCACATATTCACAACAAATATCAACTGAAATAATATGTACCAAGATTTTGCTGCAGAAAAACAAAATCCATTTGAATTAATCAAATGACAGTAACTCATAACGATCGATCTTGCATTTAAACTATTTGCAGAGATATAGATATGAGTAAATACAACACCCATACGAAATATCAGCTTGGTGTAACTAATCATTACCATGATATGGCTGCAAAAGTACAACTATACAGTTTTTAGTAATTAAAGATCAAAAACTCTGGTTATACTAAATCAGTTTTCAAAAACGGAAAGTGAGGAATGTAGAAATTCAGCTGTATTTGACTAACCATTACCAAGATATAGATGGTTGCGGAAGTACAAAGTTTTAATTAATTAAAGGACAATAACTGAAGTCGTACTAAATTGATATCAAAAACGTTTAAGTGTAGGTGCTATAAAAGAATACAAACCTTCACATAAAACGTAAGTCCATTTGACCAACTTTATCCAAGATAAGGCTGTGGAAGGCAAAAATTGCATCCAACTGTATTCTGGTCATACGAATTTGATGTTAAAATGCAGGGCAGCAGATCCGAGTAAATACAAACATAATAACCAAATATATGTTCAAAGTGACTAACGTTACTAAGACATGGTTGCGGAACGTCGGCAAGATGCGTGGACAACACCACAACACCACAACTATATGAATCCATCGACCTCGACTTTTCCCCGGCGGTGGCCGGAGTGGTATCATTGAAATCACAGAAAATCGTGTAGTCATTGTCACATACATATATATATATATATATATATATATATATATGTGACAATGAAAGGACTCGGCACAAGATGGAAGTCTATAAAATAAGTAAATAAAACGACTTCACATGCCTTTCTAACAGTATTAAATTACAAAAATACAAACTAGTTTCGCCTTTCGGCTCATCAGAGTCTTTAAAACATTTATGTAACGTGATGTTACTATGGTAATGACGCGACGTCAATATAAAGGGGCGTAATTTTGACGTTATTTGTCTCAAAGGGTTGTAATTAATATTGTTATTTGATTGTTTAGCATTTAACTGTCACTGTAGTCTGTTAAGCTTTGGTTTAAAGCATTTTATAAAATAATTTTCTTTCGCTTACCTAGCTGAAGTACTATCTAAATTCATTTAAAAATAATGGAAACATTTGAAACTTTGAATCTTTATATATATATATATATATATATTATATTACGAGCGGGCACCTGGGTAGAACCACCGACCTCCCGTAGGCCAGCTGGATGGCTTCCTCACATGAAGGATTCAACGCCCAAAGTAAGGCTCGAACACACATCGACGAGAGACAAGTAATTTGAAGTCAGCGAACTTAACCATTCGGTCACGGAAGCCCCTGTCAGTTTTCTTAAGGTTTCTTAATTGCTAGCATTGATATTGATTCCACTTGTCGTTAACAACTAGCTTGTATATTACAATAAACTAGTCAGGAATCCCTGTCAAAATCGCTGTCAAATTTGTTAGATCCGTATAAGGCAGCAAACACGTTTATGTTATATACAAATTGTTTTTACAAAATTGTTCATTTAAATTTCCATCCTCCATTTAACTTGAGTAAACTTGCCACAATCGAACCAAAGAACCAAAATCGTTGATTTACCAGGCAAATGTATGGAAACACTGTTCAGTCTGAAATGGAAGACATGATTTGTTGTTTCTAGGCAATACATAATTGCTATATCAAGTGAAAGAGCATCACATACATTTTAAATAAATACCATTATCATGAAATACATTGCCATTCAATCTATGAATTATAAAGGACTGTACATAGTGTGCAACAAATGCTTCGAACGCAGTAAATATACCGAAATATCTATAAGATATCACCAAGGAGAACTACGAATCCTTGTTATAAACATCGGTCAAGGCTAGAAATATGGTGATAATACAGAAAAAGAAAATATGCTCAAATGAAGATAAACTGATTTGAAAAGCCATGCTTTTAGAATGATTTAAAGTAACAACAGAAACACAAGAATGAAAATAGTGCCAATATTTACACAAACAAAACGTTCTCCTATTTAAAATACTGCGACAGGTATTTTGCCATTTTTTTTATCAAAGAATGATTAGTAAACTACCGTGGTATGTTTAGGACATATGTTATTTTTTTTTTAAAGATTAAATTATCTCGTGCGCAAGACATCTTATCTTGAGCGATCAACATCTTATCTCGAGCGATCAGCATCTTATTTCGTGCGCACGACATCTTATCTTGAGCGATCAACATATTATCTTGAGCGATCAACATCTTATCCCGAGCGATCAACATCTTATTTCGTGCGCACGACATCTTATCATGAGCGATCAACATATTATCTTGAGCGTTTAACATCTTATCTCGAGCGGTCAACATCTTATCTCGAGCGATCAATATATTATCTTGAGCGATCAATATATTATCTTGAGCGATCAACATATTATCTTGAGCGATCAACATCTTGTCTCCAGCGATCAACATCTTATCTTGAGCGATCAACATATTATCTTGAGCGATCAACATCTTATCTCGAGCGATCAACATCTTATCTCGAGCGATGAACATATCATCTTGAGCGATCAATATCTTATTTCGTGCGCACGACATATTATCTTGAGCGATCAACATCTTATCCCGAGCGATCAACATATTATCTTGAGCGATCAACATCTTATTTCGGGCGATCAACATCTTATCTCGAGCGATCAGCATATTATCTTGTGCGATCAACATCTTATCTTGAGCGCCCGACATCTTATTTGTATATATCAAGGCCCTTTGTGTATGCATTTAGGTCATCAGTAAAACATACGGACAAGTTATTAATTAGGGTCCCGCCTATTCAGCTGTTATTTAAACTTCCAACAAGTACATGTACAAGTTTATCATATCATTTGGGAGAGCAATGCATATAATTGGTCATCCTTCCTTCAAAATCAAATGAACATAACCAATGATGCATACTGCATGTTAGAAAAGCAACAAATTTCAGTTCGACTGATAAATTCGCGCAAAATAAGTTGTATGCATGAATTAAGGGAAAACAAGGAAATTCTTTAATATATGGGCGAAGCCTACATACTAATTTTTTTGTCAATGACTTTATTTCTTTGCATCATCACTGATTTTTTGCTGCCTTTTTTTATCAGTTTCCGCATTTAAATTTCTAACCCTGCAAACATGTGAAACGGTTATAAGTATAATCGAAACAAAAACAAAAACGGTGGCAGCCGTATGTTTTTACTAATGATCAGAATTCACACAAAGGTCCTTAATATATATTGATAAGATGACCGAGAAAAGATGTTGATCGCTCGAGATAATATGAGCCGTGCCATGAGAAAACCAACATAATGGGTTTGCGACCAGCATGGATCCAGACCAGCCTACGCATCCGTGCAGTCTTGTCAGGATCCATGCTGTTAGCTAACAGTTTCTCCAATTTCAATAGGCTTTAAAAGCGAACAGCATGGAGCCTGACCAGACTGCGAGGATGCGCAGGCTGGTCTAGATCCATACTGGTCGCAAACCCACTATGTTGGTTTTCTCATGACACGGCTCATATGTTGATCGCTCAAGATAATATGTTGATCGCTCAAGATAAGATGTCGTGCGCACGACATAAGATGTTGATTGCTCGAGATAATATGTTGATCGCTCAAGATAATATGTTGATCGCTCGAGATAATATGTTGATCGCTCAAGATAATATGTTGATCGCTCGAGATGATATGTAGATCGGTCGAGATAAGATGTTGTGCGCACGAGATAAGATGTTGATCGCTCAAGATAATATGTTGATCGCTCAAGATAAGATGTTGATCGCTCAAGATAAGATGTCTTGCGCACGAGATAAGATGTTGATCGCTCGAGATAATATGTTGATCGCTCAAGATAATATGTTGATCGCTCGAAATAAGCTGTTGATCGCTCGAAATAAGCTGTTGATCGCTCAAGATGATATGTTGATCGCTCGAGATAAGATGTTGATCGCTCGAGATAAGATGTTGATCGCTCAAGATAGGATGTCGTGCGCACGAAATAAGATGTTGATCGCTCGAGATAAGATGTTGATCACTCAAGATAGGATGTCGTGCGCACGAAATAAGATGTTGATCGCTCGAGATAAGATGTTGATAGCTCAAGATAATATGTTGATCGCTCGAGATAATATGTTGATCGCTCGAGATAAGATGTTGATCGCTCAAGATAAGATGTCGTGCGCACGAAATAAGATGTTGATCGCTCGAGATAATATGTTGATCGCTCAAGATAATATGTTGATCGCTCGAGATGAGATGTTGATCGCTCGAGATAATATGTTGATCGCTCAAGATAATATGTTGATCGCTCGAGATAAGATGTTGATCGCTCGAGATAATATGTTGATCGCTCAAGATAAGATGTCGTGCGCACGAGATAAGATGTTGATCGCTCAAGATAATTTAATCCTAAAAAAATAATTGCATGTCCTAAACATACCACCGTAGTAAACTGTATATTATGTTTATTTAGATCTGACAGGTCAAAAATGTTCTGCTAAAGGGAAAAATTGTTTTGTTTTGTTGGGGTTTTCTGGCACCAGCATAACAAGTACATCGCAATGAATAAATACAAGCTCAAAACGTGCGTCTGCAATTTTCTATAAAAGAATACACAAGTGATGTAATATTCAAAAACTTTAAATATTCAATGAAAACTACGATTACTGATCCAACAGCAAGCCCAAATATATATTGTGACAATGTAGAATGCACATTGTGCACTGCGCTAACAGCCTACAACGACACAGTCAGCGTTTCAGTAGAGAGGAAATAATTCCGCATTACAGCTGAAGTTTATTAATCCCCGTATTTGAGTTAGCTTATTGGACGGTCAGTTGAACCAATCACAGACTAGCTGACAAATGTTAAACCTGTAAGACATTCCAGACAAACTTCCGCGTAAATAATGATGTTATTTGGCAGTGACAAGTAACATAACCTAGAAAAGAAACCTTTGTGCACTGTAATGGCCTAGCAGGATACCTATATCATTTCGTTTAACAAGTCATTGATTGGTTATCATTTTTAGTTTTTTTATCGCATGGTAATTACCCTAGCAAAGTATATAGCATTCAACTGATATTCCGTCTAGAACATGTGCATTATCATAAAATCTTTGCACAGCTACAACTTTGATACACAAAATAAGCAATAGTGACTTATGTTCATAACGAAAGGATTCAAGAAACTACTCTCAGATCATTTAACTCCCAAAGTGTGGAATGTTTTCTTAATATACTGTCCTACCGCACAGTATTAGTTAGCCTGGGAATCCAGTCTGACAATTTCTAACTTTTTTTTTCTACCTGCAATTTGATAACATCAGAAACTCTATAAATTCTAATTAACACTAATTAGCGCAAATTAAGTAGGATCTTTAATGCATAGATATAAGGTATGATTTCTTCTGAAAAAGCACAAATATTATCAACGGCTTCCCAGGCTAAGTATTAGCTATTGCAACATGCATATATACAACCAGTAGGATATAAACGAAAGTTTAATATGGCGTTGACTTGTTAGCGTAGCGGATGAGTGGAAGAAACTGTTATAAATTTGTACCTTTCAGACGGTTCATTTCAAAGTTTGTGTTTCTCTGGTTTCTTATCCATAATTTTCGTAAAGAACTGACAGTATCTTTAAATTTAGCCGGTGAAATTTATGACTGGGCAATGACGTTTAAAGTAAAGGTATCCATAAAGTTGATAAAACTTTAACCATTGTGCTTTAAAATACCACAGGACAACTTCATTATATTATGTAAAGAAAAGTGTATTTAAACGTTTATTTTCTGGTAGTTTTTTTAATGAAACAATATATGATACAGGTCTTGGAATTGATCTCAAAACGAAAAAGTCCAAAATGGGGTGCGTTACCCCTCGGCCGTTTCTATCGGAAAAGTTGTGTATGGACTTAATCTTACTACATTTTTGGTGGCCGGTTTACACCCGCTGACAATCACATAGAATCTTTATTTTATTCCAAATCACATCAACAGGATGTTCATGTGCTACACAAAAAGTCCCTATTCATGAAAATTGCGGATTAATTATCAGTTCTAATTCAACCTGTATCCATTCACTCTGACCATCTAGATTATATAAGATCTATTAATGATAAGATATTACAGCCCATGCTTACATCACTGATTTACAGGTGGCGATTTTGATAAGTTCATGTAAGGTCAGGCAGGGTTCATCTTAGATATGAGCCACATTGGTATTTGTTTCTAATACATGTATATTTGTAGTCTGTTTGGGAAGCGTAGCCTTCCCAAAGTCGCCAAACTACGTATACCGACATTGGTGAAATTGTAGTTACAAATGCCGTTACTACCTTTCTCCATAAATACGCTATAAATGTAGTTCAGTACTTCTATGAAATTCAAGGGTCTGTGAGTAAACAGATCGATACCATTTATTTAGCATATGCAATAAATGTAAACACTTATGATTTGTAAATGAAAGATATGGCAGGGATTATAAGTTCTTGTAAAGAACTTTGTCTACGCGTTGTACTACTTTACGACGTAAATATTTATCACTTGACCAAGACCAAGATCAAATAGCAGTAACGTTCTTCTCACTGGCGTAGGTGAACATTTCCTGGAACAGGAACAGCGTTATCACACTCCTATCTATGCTCTTCTCAAATTTCACAAACCCAAACAGAAGTGTTTCGATCGACTAGTCTGGGAATATGATCGAGGTGATTACGACAGCATGCGTGAAGAACTACACAATTTTGACTGGAATAGCTGTTCTGATCAGGATATAAACAAATATGCTTCTAATATAACTAGCCAAATTACTTCCATTGCAAAAAATAATATTCCAAACAAGAATATCAAAGTTAGACCCGGTGACGTTCCTTGGATGAATAACGAGATAAGGAAATATATACGCAAGCGTAAGAGAATTTATAGAAAAGCAAGAAAAACAAATTCACCATACCAATGGCAGAAATTTAGACGACTCCGTAATGAAACTGTCTTGCTGATTCGTGATGCTAAATCAAACTACTTCACAAAACTTTCAGACAAACTTAAAAATGGCTCTTTTTCTTCCAAAGATTGGTGGAATGTTTTAAAATCTTTTATTTCCAAATCCACCGACAACACTGTTCCCTCACTGTACAATTCCAATACGCATCAAACCACTTTCTCTGACTTTGATAAAGCTAATCTCCTCAACGAGTACTTTCAGAAGCAGACATATATTGATGATGGAAACCGAGACGTCCCAGACCTATATCCTTCAAACCAAGTCTTAATGAACATCCATCTTTATCCAACAGAAACAGAAGATGTTTTAAAGTCCCTAAAAGTTAATAAGGCCGCAGGTCCTGACGGAATAAGCAACAGAATTCTTTTTGAAGCTTCTCACGAACTATCTTTCCCTCTTTGTGATCTCTTCAATGCCTCATTACAACTCTCTATTGTGCCGAATATGTGGAAAGAAGCTCACGTTAGCGCAATCTACAAGAAAGGTGATGCCTCTCTTCCTAGTAATTATCGCCCAATCTCCCTCTTAAATACCATTGAAAAAGTTTTTGAACGTCTTATTTTCAAGCATGTTTTCAATCACCTTCATGATTCTCGTTTTTTTACTCCAGTGCAATCTGGTTTCATTCCAGGTGACTCAACAGTCAACCAACTTGTTTTCATATATGACACTCTCTGCAAAGCCCTCGATAACGGTCTTGAGGTACGTGTGGTGTTCTTCGATATCAGCAAAGCCTTTGACAAAGTCTGGCACAGAGGACTACTTTGTAAACTTCAAACATGCTGGAATTACAGGTCCTCTCCTTAATTGGTTTGAAAATTATCTTTCTAACAGACGTCAACGAGTTGTCCTTCCTGGAGTTAAATCAAACTGGGCTTATGTAAAAGCTGGCGTTCCCCAAGGATCAATCCTTGGTCCCTTACTATTCCTTATCTTCATAAATGATATTGTTGATGAAATAAGATCATGTGTTAACCTTTTTGCTGACGACACAAGTCTCTACGTTATAGTTGAACAACCAGATACAGCGGCAGGTCTTCTTCAGTCTGACATTCAAACAATATCTTCGTGGGCAGATAAATGGCTCGTCACATTTAATCCTTCCAAATCCGAAACTTTGTTGGTATCAAGAAAACGAAATGGTCAACCACACCCTCCTCTTCAAATGTATATCAATACATACCCGAAGTAACTGTCCACAAACATCTGGGTGCATTCTTGTCAAGTGATTGCTCCTGGCATCCTCAAATCAACTACATCTTAGAAAAACCGTGGAAGAGGGTTAACATTATGCGCAAATTGAAATTCTCGCTTGATCGCAGATCCCTTGAAATTGTATATCTCTCTTTCATAAGACCTTTACTTGAATATGCTGATGTGGTGTGGAGCAATTGTACCAAATATGAACTGGACCAGCTTGATAAAATTCAAAATGAATGTGCACGCATTGCATCTGGTGCGACTAATCTCATCTCAATAGAAAATCTACAAAGAGAAATACATTGGGAAACTCTCTCAGAAAGACGCTATAAACATAGACTCATCTTGTTCTTCAAAATGAAGTCGAATTTGACCCCCACATATCTGTCTTCTCTCGTTCCTGACTCAGGTGACACACGCTACAATTTAAGAAACTCAGACAACATCCACGGTATACCCGCAAGAACAACACTTTATTTCAATTCATTTTTGCCTTCAACTGTACGTGATTGGAACCTGCTTAACCCTGATACTCGCAACTCCCAAACACTGTCTTCATTTAAACGAAACTTAAACTTAAACAAGCGACGTACACCACTGTACTATTACGCTGGGGACAGGAAGTCTCAGGTTCTCCATACACGTCTCCGTACTAAATGCAGTGCACTGAATTATCACTTGTTCCTTAGAAATATTTCTCCTACACCATTATGCCGATTTGGCAATATTGAAACTAATCATCACTTTTTCTTTGAATGTACACTTTACAACGATTGCCGGAACGATTTTCTTAATAATCTGCGGAATTTTGATATTGACTTGGATACTGTTCTTTTTGGTAACCCATCCCTTTCTGATCAGGATAACATGACTATATTCTTCTACGTACAGTCCTTCATATCGGACAGCAAGAGATTTTTATAAGACAAATGACCCCTTTCTTTAAGACAGACTTCAACACTTCTATCTTTATATTTATAGTAAGACTATAACGCGATAGATATCATTTCATTATTATTACTTCACTTTATAACAACTCTATCTTCTTTTACTAACCCTTTTTCGTCTTTATTTTTCTTTAACAAAAATACTGAACTGACAATCTTTGTACATTTGTTTTCAGATAACATAACGACAACATTTTTTTTTCTTTCAAGTCCCATTTTAGCTACAAATTTATAGTATGTCTACAAGTTAATTGTCCGCGAAGGAGAAGAATTCTATAAGACTAGTCTTCCATTCTTATCCTTTCCTAAGTTACAATATTCACTGTATGATTATGCATCAATGTATATGTTAACTATTTGGGAATAAATATGTTTAAACTAAGACCAAGACAAAATGGTTCCGGTTCAGCGCTACCTTTCTCCATGCATGTGCCGTAAAAGTAGTTCAATAATTACAAGGAATTGAAAGATATGAGAGTTAACAGATCGATGCAGTTTATTATGGATATGCAATAAATGTGAACACTAATTTTTTTAAAATGAAATATGTGGTTTTGATCGGATACACTTGTAAGTTATATAAATGTATTGATTTTTGTCTACGCTTTGAACTGCTTACATTACGCGGTAAATATGTGTCATGTGACCAAGGCGAATGACACACGAAAAACTATATTAATCCGCTAAAATCATCGTCATCGGAAGCACCAATCTTTATAACGTGAAAATCACGGATATAGATTTTTTATGAAGTATTTGCAAAAAGTAGTAGTCACTCATAATTAAAAATGCCATTAGGGTCCTTTCCTTACATACTACTGATATGATGCTAGTCTTGCCAACCCTCTGGTGATATTTTGTTGATATGCTGCTAGTCTGGCCCAATTATTTTCTACAAGTGCGCACACAGTACTATTAAGTGAATCAGTTGGATTTCTTGACATGTAGAAAATATTGGGCCTTTAACATAATGAATTTTTAATCTCATTTTGTTTATGTAAGATTTCTAAAAAGTGTTACACAATTGGAAGCATTTAGTAATATATTGCAAAATGATGGACTCTTTTCTGGCCTGGTTTCTCGATTAAAATGCATACCATCAGGGCTTTGATTTTTGATTTGTTACCAGTAGTGTAAACCAATAGATCGGATATATTATTGACAACGCAATTTTTTAAGTGAGATATTTATAAAGAAAAGGTGGTGAATGCTGATATTTCACAGTGAAGTTTTGTTTCTGATTTGAATGCAAACTGTTTGCTCTACGAAGGGCAAGCATTATTGTCGCCGCTTCGTTCGTCCGTCCGTCTGTCCCGCAATTCTTGTCTGGAGTATTTCTCAAAAACCACTGGTTGAAATTTAGCGAAATTCATAGGAAGTTCCACTATCAAGAGGAGATGCTCATATTGTTTCCGTGTTTCTATCGGATGATTTTACACAGATTTATTGCCCTTTAATTATTCATCAGTTGTATACTATAGTACAATTCTTGTACAGAGTATTGCTCGGCAACCACTGGTTGGAATTCAGCAAATCTTCATAGGAAGCTTCACAATTCAGAGGAAATGAGTACGGTATTTTGTCTTCGTGTTCTGGTTGGATGATTTTTCACCAAGTTATTGTCCTTTGATTACTTAACGTTAGTATGCTATGGAACAGTTCTTGTAGCAACCACTGGTTGGAATTTAGCCAAACTTCATAGGAAGCTTCACTATCAAGAGGAGATGCGCATATTATCTTTGTGTTTCGATCGGATGCGTTTTCACTATTGCCCTTTGAATATTAACCATTAGTATACTATAGTACAACTACTTGTGTGGAATATTCCTCAGCAACCACTTTCTGGAATTCATCAAAACTTCATTGGAAGCTTAAATCACAAAAAGAGAGCGCATGTTTTCTTTATGTTCTGGTTGGGAGATTTTTCACTGAGTTACAGTTTAGTATTGAACATAGTATACTATAGTACAATTTCTTGTTCGGAGTATTCCCAAGCAACCACTGGCTGGAATTCATTGAAACGCCATAGGAAACTTCACTTCCAATAGGAGATGCGCATATTACATTTGTATTTTCATGTTTCGCTAAGATGATTTTCACTGAGTTATTGCCTTTTGATTATTCTGTATCTGTATCTGTTCGGTTACGTAGGAGGATCACTTCTGGTATAACCCTACGGGGAGAGAGTCTAGTAGCACTGTGGGAGAGCTGCCTTGAAGCTCTCGACTGTCTGTGCTAGCACTGCGCTGTCGTCCAGATGGTTCAAATCTATTATTCAACATTGGTAAGCTATAGTGCCATCATCGTCAGTGAATTCCGCTTTTGTTTTCCTAGCTGTTAATGAAAGGCATTGAGGTACACAACAGTTGCCATTAAACAGAAAATAAATCAATCAAAACCCGCCACCACCAGACATCTCAAGGCTTTGATTTGGTTTGTTAGCTCACCTGAGCACGAAGTGCTCAAGGGTGAGCTTTTGTGGTCAGTGATTGTCCGGCGTCCGTCAACACCTCTCAGCATAAACCACCGGTTCAATTTTGATGAAACTTCACAGGAATGTCCCTTGCATGATCCTCATTGAACATTAGTCAAAGAAATTAATTCCATACAGAACTCTAGTTGCCATGGCAACCGAAAGGAAAAACTTTAAAAATCTTCTTGTCAAAACCCACAGTAGCTAGGGCTTTGATATTTTGTATGTGGTATCATCTAATGGTCCTTTATCAAGTTTATCCAAATTATCCCCATAGGGTCAAATATGGCCCCACCCTGAGGGGTTACATGGTTTACATAGATTTATATGGAGAAGAACTTTGAAAATATTCTTGTCCAAAACCCCTGGGCCTAGGGCTTTGATATTTGGTATGTAACATCATCTAGTGGTCCTGTACCAACATTATTCAAATTTCCCCCCTAGGGTCGAATATGGCCCCGCCCCAGAAGTTACATGGTTTATATTGACTTATATAGGAAAAAGGACAATCTTCTTGTCAAAAACCACAGGGCATATCGCTTTGATATTGGGTATGTAACATCATCTAGTGGTCCTCTACCAAGATTGTTCGAATTATGCCTCTGGGATGAAAAGAGGCCCCGCCCCGGGGGTCTTAAGTTTCACGTAGACTTGTATAGGAAACGAATCTTCTTGTCTTAAACCACAGGACATAGGCCTTTGATATTTGGTATGTAGCATTGCCTGGTGGTCCTCTACCAAGATTGTTCAAACTATAACCCTGGGATGAAAAGAGGCCTCGCTCCGGAGGTCCCAATTTTATATAGACTTATATAGAAAAAAAACTTTAAAAATTTCTTGCCTGAAACCACAAGACCTAGGTTTTTGATATTTGGTATGCAACAGTGCCTTATGGTCCTCTACCAAAATTGTTCAAATTTTACAGCTGTAAAAGACCTGTATTTTTGTTCAAAATTACAGTCAAGATTACCCCAATTTTACACTTGTAGATTTTATATAACAACATTGATTTTACAGCTGTAGATTTCAATTTACAGCTGTAAAAAGACTGTAAAAGAGGTCGAATTATGCAAATGAGATACAGCTGTAAAAAAAGTTACCGCTGTAAAAATGAAAAAGTTACAGCTGTAAATATGCCTAAATGTTACAGCTGTAGAAATATAACAGGCGTTGAAAAATAGTACATTATTTTAAGGGACGAAATCAGAAGTACAAAAAGTTTAAGGATGAATTGTAATTCTCTAGAAATGGTAGCAATTATGTCCCTGGGGTGAAAAGAGGCCTCGTCGCGGGGATACCAAGTTTTACATAGACTTATATAGGAAAAAACTTTAAAAAATCTTTTATTCCTAGGCCTATGCTTTTGATATTTGGTATGTTACATTGCCTAGTAGTCCTTTACCAAGATTATTCAAATTATACCCCTGAGGTGAAAAGAGGCCCCACCCAGGGTGTCCCAAGTTTTACATAGACTGATATAGGAAAAACTTTAAAAATCTTCTTGCCTGAAATTGCAAGACCTAGGTTTTTGATATTTGGTATGTTGCATTGCCTAATGATCCTCTACCATAATTGTTCAAATTATGCCCCTGTGATGAAAAGAGACCCTGCCGCGGGGGGCCCAAGTTTTACATAGACTTATATAGGGAAAAAAAATAAAAATCTTTTTGTCTGAAAGTTCAAGCTTAAGCCTTTGATATTTTGTATGTAGCATTGCCTAGTGGTTCTCTAACAAGATTGTTCAAATTATGCCCCTGGGGTGAAAACAGGCCCCGCCCCGGAGGTCACTTGTATATGAGTTATATAGGAAAAATACTTCAAAAATTATCTGATCATATTTCCTAGATTATTTAATTATAATTACCTGATGACCCCAAGTAATTAGGGGTCACTTGACTGTGACCTTGATCTACTGACTACTTTCTTGCTTTTTAAGATACAGCCTTGAAATTTGGATGACATGTACAGTTTTGCACATCGATAATAACAGCATAGAAATTTGATCCACGTCAGTAACTTTCGATAAAGATTTCAATACTCATTTTTAATGTTCTTAGCCCTGACCTTATGACCTACTTTCTTGTTTTTGAAGCTACAGCAAAGAGATTTGTATATTTTTTAACAGATTTTAGTACTTATCTTGAAGAATCTTAACCATGACATTCTCACCTAGTTTTCTTTTTGTTTTTGAAGCTTTAGCAAAGAAATTTGTTCAAGCAAGCAATTAAATTCAGGTGAGCGATATAGGGCCATCATGGCCCTCTTGTTTACATTTCAAAACACCATAATACATATACGTGCTTTCTTAATGTTTTACAAATAATTTGAGGTAGAAAATAAGAGGAGATAAAATATGAAAAATGCTCTATTTATGTATAAACTCAACAATCCTGCTTTGCCTATGGAATGATATAAATGTAAGACTATTGTACTGAATTATGTTTATCAAAGATTTACTTTGACAAATATATATTAAGCCAAAATTCATTAGAAATGCAAGTTTGTAAAATTATTCTTACCTCCCTTTATCTATCTTAGTTGCGCAACCGGGATACATTAGAAATAAATGAATTCAGAAGCTACACGCTGTCTTAAAGGCACTGACCTCCAGATTTGGCTAAAAATAATCTTTCTTTCAAATTGAAGTTTGGTCATATTATGAACATTAGAATATGAGTTTTTGTTTTCAAAATTCCAAATCAAGATAAAAAGATGACCGCGTCGGGAATCGAACTCCGGACCGCCGCGGCAATAAAGATATTTTCCCGTCGTTTTAACCAATAGCGCTATAGCGGAATTAGTGAATTGTGACTCCAAAATATAGATATTTATAATCGAGATAGTTTACCTGGAGTAAAGCGTTACAAACGCTTTTCGAATTTCACTGCAAAAAAGTAGTAAAAACAGCAAATTCTCATGTGTTTCCGTAACATATAGTTTGTCAGTATTTAAGTTACAGAGCTTTCTTAAGAAATAAAGCATTTATTTCCATATATATATATTATTTCGTATGAATGTCGATTTGGGAGATATAAACTGTAAAAATGTACATATGGTACAACATTTTCCATCGCCGATATATATTCAAATAAAAAAGCTGGGAATCTGCATTTTTGACAGCGTGCTCAGAATCAAAAGCTTTATTGGTTGAGCGGGCATTCTTCCAAGAAATCCTTACCGTTTAAAAAATTCGACTTAATGACGCACCTTTTTTTCGACTTTACGTAAGGCAAGATATAATTCGACCTTCCGTAAAATTATCAATTAATTCTACTGAATGTCGAACTATACAAGATTTGTCGTTCTTGAAGACTTAAGATTGTACCTTATACAGTGATTTAATATGTTTTTTAATATTCATGACATTTCAATGAACAGTTAATGTTTGTCACTTCAATTCTTTTGACGATTAAAAGATTGTTGCACAACCTTCCATATTAAACAAAACAGATAAAATGTCATATGTATGGACATTTTTTCTGCACATTTTAATAAAAGTTTCATCCTGTTTATTATAACTTTAGTCATTTGACATTATGTCACTAAACTTGGTGTCAGAAAGAAGATTCTTTGAAAGCGTATATGTAGACATAGCAGGGCATTGCTTTTAGAACTGTTGTAATGAAAATAAATTCATCGTTACTAAAAATAATAAATTTAAACATTATTTCCACGAACATACTTTGTTCGGAACTATTTAATGATCGTAAGAGTCATGTAAAAGTATCCGTTACTAAATATTGTAATATTTTTTTCTGGTTTTGAAATTTAGACAATGATTACTTTCATACACAAATTTATTTAATAGTTTTATTCTTTTGCGAAATCTCTGAGTTCCCAAAGTTAATACCAGGTTTCAACAAAATATGAATATTTCTAGATCTGAATATGTAAGACGGAAAAATTAGATAGATACAATTTAGTTGATTATGAATGAAGCATTCCGCTTGTTTTATTTGCATTAGTATTCAGACAAATCATCAGTTGTAATTGATAAAGTTAAACGTCCTTTCAGCGACTTCATTTGATCTGCATCAAAAACTGTAATCAAGATTTTTATGTAGCAATAATAAGCTATGCTTTTTGCCACATACATTTCGTTCTTTTTTTTTCACAACAGTTTTTTTTTACTATCAGTTTAATATAAAAATTAAAAGCAGTTTACATCTATAAATTCAATTTGTCCAGACCTTCAATAATATACTTGTCTTGTATTTAAACATTAGGTCCCGTTGTACGACATGGTCTCGAATATCCACTTTTGCGCATATACTTCAGTATCAGTCCAATTAAAAATGTGAAAACCAACAGGTCGCCTAACATGAAAAATTAATTGTTGATAGAGCCTTTTTGTTTCAGGTAGTAAGGTGCATGCGCCGATATGAGTACAACTAAGAGTTTCAATAAGATACATTAACAAAAAATGTGTTCATACGGTGACGTGCATGAAACGTTCAATGTTGTACATGGAATCAAATCCATGAAAAAGTGACAAAAGGTTAGAACACATTTTGTTTTCAATGCCTTTCTGCCTGTTATTGATATTCAGTTTCATGTCGGCGCCGTTAACAGCTAATTAAGTATTTGAGTATCAAACATTTACAGCATAGTAAAATAAATGCAATAAATCATATTCCTTTGAAGGTGTTATTTGCTCATCACTTCATTGATATGTCTGTATATTTTCTGTTTAGATATTATGCTCTAATCTATCACATATATACAGGGGTCTAAGAAATACATTTTTCAATTTCAATGTAAGTATTGCAGGAATATGTTACTTGAACGTTAACATTTTCTAAAACGGATAAAAAGATTTTCTTATTGCCATATAATTATTCTGTTCATACACTTTCATTTATTTATGCCCGTCAGTTATTAGTTTTATTCAGATATTCGTTTAGAATTGTATATATGTATTTAATTATTTAATCATTTTAGATATTCTATGCCCATTTCTTTTATGATATATATTTTTGCGTGCCAACGTTTTGACTAGTATAATACGATAGTTATATATACGTGAATTTAACTTATTATTGTCTTTAATATCAGTGCAGTATTATATAATCCGACAGAACATTGAGAAAAAACTAGAATGTTCATATCTTGGTCAATTCATTTCTATTTCGATCGCCGTAATGACATATCTTATTTGAGCTTCGACCTTTGGGCTATGTTGGATATATGATGTGTTGACAGTCTTCCGCATCGACATTTTGGTATGAAAGCATACTTAACACAGCACAGCCTCGTTTAAGACTTGAGCGTTGCGCCCTCGGGTTGGGATTTTCTGATCTTAACCGAAGACCAATGACAGATTCTTTATATCTCGTATCAGCCGCTTCACAATATAAACTCACTTTAATTAAAAGCGAGAGAACATGATGTTATCATGAGCATTAAGGTGGCAGGGGAGTGCAGATTTGCGAATTCCACATTGACGTGTGGGTACCAGTGTTGAAATATCCATAGAAATCTCGTCTTTGCTTATTTTTCTTTGAAACTACTATGGACTATTGCAGATACTATAGACTACATAAATGCGACTCTCCGGTCCTATGCACCTGTCGCTTTCCATGCCAGATGTAGTGAAAATTGGCCAAATCACCCAAATTTTATAGACCAAAATTAGCCTAACCGGGCCTCACTTTGAACTCTGCCATTCATCCATTTTGTATTTTTAAATCCAATTTCGTAGCATATATGTATAGTGCGAACATAGATGCATACCCAGGTGGTGTGGAATGTGTCTCCCAACCAGCACTTTATTTCCCTAATTTTCACTTGAAAAAAAGTGGATGGATAACAGCCGAGCGTCTGGTCGACTTTTTGTTCTGATGTTTATGTTTTAGCCTCAACCGGAAGTACGGAGCTAGGAATTTTAAAACACCCGCCATGTAGAATCATTAACCGTTCCTCATTCCCCAGATATATTAAAGAATTAATAATGATAAATAACCAGTAAGATAGATATGCCTTTATATCTACCCTGTCCTGTTTATACAGAAAATCGACCGGGGCCAAACTACGAAACCGCTCCCCTGCCACCTAAGCAGTCAATTTTGGTCCCACTGTTCATTTATTTTTATTTCAACAATATGAATAGTTTTATGCATATATTCCTTTGAGAAGTGTATTGTAATCATCACTCAGGTCAGGGCATGATTATGCAGTGAACTTCTATTTCTTTTTTTCAAATTATATATATATTAGATAGACTGATTTATAAAATTCTTTGACAATCTGGCAATGATATCTTTTTTGACCTTCTTAAATTTGTAAATGTGTTAAATACAGGATTGTACTTCAACTTTAATTTACTTAGATAGTACACTTATTAGGCTGATAAATATTTTAGAAATGTGCATAAAAAGAATACATGTATATCTATTGTGAGCTTCAACGTTTTTGCCATAATTGTGCCAGAAATGAATAAGTCTATCTTATTAAACATATACGCATTATGTATTTAATGATTATCAATAAAATGTATGTATGTTGAATTCATATTAAATTTATACATGTATAGTAGTAAACCTCTTCAAAGTAATATTTTCTCTACGTCTAAATAAACTAATCGACTGATATGCTATGCTCATCGTTTAAATGTGACTGTGTTTTGAAGAAATCTATTTTCAAAGTTCATTCATGCTGTTTTTGCAGACTTGGTGGAAAATAAAGAAAATGATACTAAAATGGGGCATGAATTGGTAGGTTCATTTAGTATACATATATAATTTATGTAGCATGCGCTTCAACTTTATGTATATTGTTACATCGTCTAATATCGCTGTATATTTTACGTATATCACTGACAGTTAATCATGTCTTTCGACAATTTGACTAATTTTATGCATATATTCTTTTGAGACAAATATATACATATTGTAATCATAACTTGAGGCATGATTAAGTAAGGTTAAATATACCTTGCATCAATTCCTCTTCAACCTATATATTGATAGACTGATTTATAAATTACTTACTTTGACTATCTAGCTATGATATCTTTTTATCGACTCTATGTCTTACATTTATCATGATTGTCTATTTGATAATTATATTTTTATTGTAAATATTTATTTCCGAATGAATGCTCATCATGTCCATATAATCTGTTCTAGTATAGTTCATGTATACTGTTACTACATGAATATTTTTACATCATGTCTTTAATTGGGTGCCCCGTTACCATACAGCACCGCCCTGGACGAAATGTGGGGCAGATAGAAATTTATCAAATATCTATCTTTTTGGCCATTTCGAAAGATCTCTTCACATTTCGTTACCATTCGTTAATCTTATACATCTGTTTTCACTGGGTGTTTTATAGAAAAATGATTTCCAATGCAACGTTTATACATTTGTATTACAATTCAATGATTATCTCTGACATGTTGTACAAATAAATAAGGTCATCCCATGACCATTTAACAAGAGATATGTGTTAAGTTTTCTCTCCCAGTAAGGGTCATAAATAATATATATATTAAGTACAGTCTTTTAATGTTTTATAATGCAGGTTCTTGTTTGCATCATAACCAAAGTGGCGCTAAAACTGTAAAGATATATATCGTCATCAAGTTTGTTTTTTCTTTAATGTGAGGCCTTCAATTACCATTTAGTTCGACAGTATGGCTAACTTCTAAGCAGATCAAAATTTAAAAAATGCAC
Source organism: Mercenaria mercenaria (assembly GCF_021730395.1). Classification (NCBI taxonomy): domain Eukaryota; kingdom Metazoa; phylum Mollusca; class Bivalvia; order Venerida; family Veneridae; genus Mercenaria; species Mercenaria mercenaria. Next base: position 9,608,499 of record NC_069365.1, on the reverse strand, counting down.
CTAAAATACATATCAAAGTGTTCATCATTTTATCAGCACATTAATTTAATCATTTATCCATTATGTGCTTCGACATTTTTGCCATAATTTTTATGTTAGAAATAAACAAGTCTATCTTTTTTGTACATATATGTAACGTAACTTAATCAATATCAATAAAATATGCGTATGTGGACTTCGTTTAAGAAATAATTTATAGCAAACCAGCGCTTTATCACCATTTATACACGATGGGCGGTTATACGTCGGGCGTAATTATTTCACGCATAGCCGCCCGAGTGTATAGATAGTGATAAAGCGCTGTTCTGCTATAAATTATTTCGATTCTAATATGTTCATTATTGTAAAATTTATATCAAATATGATGGAACAGTTTCTTCGCGCAGGCATGGCGCCAATAGTAGGTATTTGTTAAAACATTCCAGGACCGGAAACTGTAATACGTCTTGCGACAGAATTCAGTTCGGGCAAAAAATATTGTGAATCATTCAGCAAAGCGAATAACTAATTCAGTATGTGTATAAATTAATCAAAACATTTGTGCAATGTGATTTTTCGTTTAAAACATGTTATTAAGTAAAATATTTCATGAAACTTGAAAGCGCTATTTCTTGATTCGTACATGGCGCTAAATATCACGTTGACGTGACGTCAACATAACATCGTTGTGATGATTAAAACATTGTTAGTCATATTAGAATGTAAAATTTATACATGCATTGCATTGCATTAAGGCTTTTCAAACATTTTTTTTTCTACGTTTAAATAATGATCTCGAATAATATGCTATGCTCATCGTTTTAATGATATGCATTTTTATTTCGTCTTTTTGACCATTTTCATCGCACTTATATATAAACCGTAAATAAAATGCAGGTATGTGGAATTCATTGTTAAATCTACTTATACATTGCAGTAAACTTTTTCAAACTTCATGTATTTTCTCTGTCGAATGTCATGCTCATCGTTTTAATGATATGCATTTGTTTGTGTTTGAATAATGTGCTCGGATGCCATGCTCATCGTTTCAATGATATACATTTTCTGTGTTTGGTTTATTTGAACATTACCCGGGCTTAATATATACTTGAACTATAGCCGTTTTTTATTAGGTATACGTACTTCGTTTGCAGTTTTATTATGCTTATGCGTACTTCTTTGTAACAAATTTAACGTTTTATTTTAACATATGTCATGAAGATTTTGTAATAAATTTCACCTTTCACCGGAAACCACACTGGTCTATCATATTTATCATGAAAGTGTCAGAAGTGTATACAAATATATTTGTAGGAAGGACACTGTTCTGAAATTTTGCAAATTCATCAATATATTTACAATGCCTGTCACTGAACAGATAAATCTTCCATTAGCTTTGAAGTTTTGGCAATATTCATGTCAAAAATATGTAGGTGTTATACATTTGCCGCATATAGCATGAACGGTGCTGAGTATCGAAACATTTTTTCGGGAATATTTATATCAGTTTCTAGGCAAATAAAATACATATCTATTCAAAGTGAATTGCATGCTATCATCATCAGTATTAGTCTTAGAAGGTTGTAAACAGGTTTTGTAGGTATAACTCCAAAATAATTACGTTATATAATTTAACGAATATCAAAACAGTGCATGCGCCGGTATTTTTGATATGTTGTAAAATGTACACATGTATTGCAAGGTCAGCTTAAAGTGATCAGCGCATTCGCTATTCTTTTTTCTTTATCGATATATATATGTTCCTTTAGCTTTTTAGAAAATTTTGAAAGCATATGTAGATACTTTTACCTCAGCCGTCTTTTCAACATGAGAATATTTTTGGATATTTACGATATATAGATAAAGGCTATCACTTTGAAATTTGTCCCCACTTGAGCTTGAAGAAATACCATTAATTATACAAAATTTATAAAAAACGACACGGTAAAGTTTTTAAAAATTTGCAATACAAAGTAGAGCACGGTCAACTGTAAGAATATACCAAGCAAATGCCATTTCTTAAACATTACTATTAGGGGCCTAATACCTTAATAGCGATCCTCTCTGAACTTCTATAAACACTTTTCAGACTATGATTTGTTTGACTGATTTATAAATTTCTTTGAACTATCTTGTAATATCTTTTTTCGACCTATTGGCCATTTCTGTATCTTTTTTTTATATATATTTGATCCGTAGTCATTTATTTTCTTCCATTCAAATACAGATTAACTTTGTAATATTTTGTATTGCAGGTACTTATTGATGGAACGTGAAGAAAGAGATCCTGAAATGGGGCATGTATTGGAAGGTCGATTTACTATGCCCATCACAAATATATATAACATGTGTTGACATTGTGTCTAATTTTACATAGTCTTATATTACCGTATATTGTACGTATGTAGCTGACCGATAGCCATAACCTTCAAGGATTTATCTCGTATCACATTCTTTTAACTTTTATTTTATATCCTGTGGTATCTTTTTCGACTTAATTGTCATTTCTGTATAATAATAAAATAATAATAAAATCTTTATTTAATGAAGGTAACATACAAAGTGTACATAACATGAAAATTAAACGTAAGCTTATTATTAGTATGACCTTCAGTTAACAACAACAACAATACATATGTATACAAAGATTTAATTAAGAAATAATATATCTCATCCAGTGATTTGTCGTTGAATAAATCATTGCTTGGAGTTCAGATGCGAAGGAATTATATCACGAGGGCGTAGCCCGAGTGATATAATAATACGCATCTGAACGACAAGCAATGATTTATTCAAGAGCAAATCACTAAATGAGATATATTATTTCGATTCTAACACGTTATAAAGGATTTTAAAGTACATCCTTGATGACATGCATTAAATATTTGCCCGTTTTCAATCGGTTTCTTTTCCAGCGCGCCGCTATGCCGCTTGACGCCATGACGTAATAATTGTGACGTCAGAACAGTGATTTGTTGTATGATAATTCACTGCTTTCTTCCTTCTTTGTTTAATAGGAAAATGAATCGGATCGTGTTAGAATACTTCATAAATCATATTTTTAAAAACAATGTATCAATGATCAATGTATTAAATACAAGTAAAAGCTTCCCATTCATCCCTCCGACAGACATTAACATAATTATAAGGCTATTAAAGAGAATAAACAAACAACAGCAAAATAAAATAATAATAATAAAATAACTGACATCTTTATATGTAAAAACTTTAATAATATCAATACATTGTATTTTAAGCCCTGGATTGATACATGAACAATTGTCGTTTGATATTATTTTCGAATGTTTGTAATGTACTTGAGTCATTAATTTCAGCAGGTAAGGACTTCGGACACTTTCGTTATGAATTTGACTACTCCAAGAGAGAAAAATGAACCGCTCAAAAATTAAAGCTATACAGGCATGTACATGTACTTAAATAACCAAGTGTCAACAGTAATAAAACTGACCGGTCACTTATACATGTATCCGTAGCATTCCTATTCACACATGTAATGTATCAATAACTTTACATTATGAACAGTGTATAGATATGAAAGTAAAGTAAGTTTAAATCAAGTACAGGTTGTTTGTCGTTCTCTTTTTCATTTACTTCTAGGATCTTAATATTAAATTGTTATTTTTTTTCCTTTAAAATAACATATTTTGCCAATTTTCTCAAATGAAATTCATATATTTGATAGGTTAAATAACGATGGTAAAATTCAACAACAACACGTGAATATTTATCTTTTATCAACGTTTCGGCGCTTACGCCTTCATCAGGATCAATACATAATAAAACAACGGACGTGACGTCATGAAGTAAACGTTACGTTGAATGGCGGAAAAAAACATATACTGCTTTTTTAAAAATATTACATAAATTAATGTGAATAACAGATAGCAAGTTTAGTACATTACGGATATAAGAATACAGGATTTCCTATAGTAGTATATATAAAAAAAAAAAAAACATAAATAGGAAAAAACGCAATAGTACTAAACAAACACATATACATGTAAAATTCATTACACATTAAACAATGTTTTCGAATTAAGTCCATCAGGATTGAGTGTTTTTAACATATGAATCCAGAATGTTTCCTTGCATAACCGGTTAATTTGATTATTTACCACATCAATAGGCAAAAATGTGAAGTCGTCAATACTATGGTCATCTTGATTAAAATGACCAACATCCTGATAAGAACAAATACAAACCAGTTTTTGCTGTGATATGTTAACTAACACATTGGTTTATATATGATTCGAAACCATTTTGGTACTGCTATGCCAATCACATTTAAAATATATATAACATGCTCTTCGACCTTTTGGCTAATTTCACATAGTCTTATATTGCCGTATATTGTACGTATGTTACTGACCGATAGCCATATCTTACAGGTATTTATCTCGAATCAGCTTCTTTTAACTTTTATTAAAAGCCAGAGAACATGATATCATCATGAGACTGAAGAAGAGAGAAAATTTGGTTCACCAGCCCAAGATCTTGCATTTCGGCAATATGATTAACTTGGTGCGTTATTTCCTTTGAGAACTGATACATGTATTGTAATGAAAACTAAAAGAATAACTGGAAAAGGCAAATATATCAGTTTAAAAGTGATCCTCTGAACTTCTGTAAAGACATTAAAATTTACAGAACTGAGTTATAGATTTCTTTGAAAGAACTTGTTAAACATGTATCTCATTTCGACCTATTAGCCATTTCTGTATCTTTTACTATATACAATTGATCTGTAGTCGTTTATTTTCTTCCATTCAAGTACAGAATTGTAATGTTGTATATTGCAAGTATTATATTGTTGGAGCGTGAAGAAAAAGATTCTGAAATTGGGCAATTATTGGTCAGTCAATTTAATAGGCCCATTTAAAATGTACAAACCACGCGCTTTGACATTTTGGCTAACTTTGAGGAGGCTGCGCTTTTGGTGCGTGGCATTCCCTGTTTGATATTTTTCTTTGTTTTTACATAGCCTTAGGTTTATATTTCCGTATATTGTACGTATGTTACTGACCGATAGCCATAACTTTCAGGGATTTATTTCGTATCAGATTCTTTTAACTTTTTCTAAAAGCGAGAGAACATGCCATCATCATGAGAAATAAGAAGAAAATTTGGTAAAACAGTTCAACGTGATTAAAAGTGATCCTCTCTTAACTCCTATCAACCCTTTCCAACCATAATTTGTTTGACTAAATTATAAATTTCTTTTGAAGGAACTTGCTGTATCTCTTTTCGACCTAATGGCCATTTCTGTATCTTTTATTTATATACAATTGATCCGTACGCTTCATTTTGCTTCCATTTAAGTACAGGCTTGTAATCATTTATACATTGCAGGTACTTATTGATGGAACGTGAAGAAAGAGATACTGAAGTTGGGCATATATTGGTCAGTTGATGTTTAATGCCCATCACGAATAAAAAATATATAATATGCGCTTCGACATTTTGGCTCATTTTACATAGTCATGTATTACCGTATATTGTACGTATGTAACTGACCGATAACCATATCTTTTAGAGATTTATCTCGTATCAGATTCTATATCTTTAATTAAAAACGGAGGGCACGATATTATCATGAGAATTAAGAAAAAACAATTGTCCACCAGTTCGATATTTTGCATTTCGACAATATGTATATTTTTTGAGAACATTCCTAGATATTATGATAAAAAGTTAAAGCATGATTGTGTAAAGCTATATATACATAAAAAGTGACCCTCTCTTAACTTCTATTAATAATTTTAAAACTATAGTTTGTTTGACTAAATTATAGATCTCGTTATATCTGTTTTCGACCCATTGGCCAGTTCTGTATTCTTTTATTTATATACAATTGATCCGTAGTCGTTTATTTTCTTCCATTCAAGTACAGACTTGTAATGTTTTATATTGCAGGTACTTATTGATAGAACATGAAGAAAGAGATACTGGAACTGGGCCTGTATTGATCAGTCGATTTAATATGCCCATCAAAAATAAAATATATAACATGCGCTTCGACATTTTGGCTTATATTCCATGGTCTTATATTGCTCTATCTTGTACATATGTTACTGACCGAAAGTCATATCTTTCAGGGATTTACCTCGTATGAGCTTCTAGAACTTTTATTAAAAGCGAGAGAATATGATATCATCATGGGAATTAAGAAGAAAATTTTGTCCACCAGTTCAGCATTATGCATTTCGATAATATGCATAATTTGATAAACACTTTTTGAACTATAATTTGTTTGAGTGATTTGAATGATTTTGTTATATCTTTCCTCGACGTACTAGCTATTTCTGTATCATTTATATATATACAACAGTTCCGTAGCCGTTTTTATTCTTCCATGCAAGTACAGACTTGCAATGTTTTATATTGCAGGTACTTATTTATGGAACATGAAGAAAGAGATACTGGAACTCGGCTTTTATTTGTTAGTCGATTTACTATGCCCATTACATTTAAAATATATATAACAAGAGTTTCCACATTTTAGCTGAATTTACACAGTCTTATATTACCATATATTGTACGTATGTAGCTGAACGAAAGCCATATCTTTCAGGGATATATCTCGCATCACCTTCTTTTAACTTTAACTTCAAACGAGAGAAAACCGTATCATCATGAGAATTAAGAACACAATGTGTACCACAAGATCGAAATTTTGCATTTCGCAATATGACTATTTTGATGCGTGATTTTCTTTGAGAAGTTTTGCAGGTATTGTAATAAAAAATCTCATAGCATGACTATGTAAAGTGAAATCTACAAGATTTAAAGTGATCCTCTCTTAACTCCTATCAACTCTTTCCAACTATAATTTGTTTGACTAAGTTATAAATTTCTTTTTAGGAACTTTCTGTATCTCTTTTCGACCTAATGGCCATTTCTGTATCATTTATATATATGCAATTGATCCGTATTCTTCTATTTGCTTCCATTTAAGTACAGGCTTGTAATCATTTATACAATGCAGGTACTTTTTGATGGAACATGAAGAAAGAGATACTGAAGTTGGGCATGTATTGGTCCGTTGATTTTTTTATACCCATCACAAAATATATACAATATGCGCTTCGACATTTTGGCTCATTTTACATAGTCTTTTATTACCGTATATTGTACGTATGTAACTGATCGATACCCATATCCTTTAGAGATTTATCTTGTATAAGTTTCTATATCATTAATTAAAAACGGAGGGCACGATATTATCACGAGAATTAAGAAAAAACAATTGTACACCAGTTCGATATTTTGCATTTCGGCAATATGTATATTTTTTGAGAGCTTTCCTAGGTATTATGATAAAAATTTAAAGCATGATTGTGTAAAGTTAAATACACAAGATTAAAACTTATCCTCTCTTAACTCCTTTAAATAATTTTAAAACTATAGTTTGTTTGACTAAATTATAGATCTCGTTATATCTTTTTTCGACCTATTGGCCATTTCTGCATCATGTATTTATATACAATTGATCCGTAGTCGTTTATTTTCTTCCATTCAAGTACAGACTTGTAATATTTTATATTGCAGGTACTTATTGATAGAACGTGAAGAAAGAGATACTGAAATTGGGCCTGTATTGGTCAGTCGATTTACTATGCCCATCACTAATTAGATATATAACATGCGCTTCGACATTTTGGCTAATATTCCATGGTCTTATATTGCTCTATCTTGTACGTATGTTACTGACCGAAAGCCATATCTTTCAGGGATTTACCTCGTATGAACTTCTGTAACTTTTATTAAAAGCGAGAGAATATGTTCTCATAATGAGAATTAAGAAGAAAAGTTTGTCCACCAGTTCAGCATTATGGATTTCGATAATATGCATAATTTGAGGCGTAATTTCCTTTGTCAACTGTTACAGGTATTGTAAACATGATTGTGTAAAGTTAAATATACAAGATTAAAAGTATCCACTCTGAACTTCTATCAACACTTTTTGAACTATAATTTGTTTGAGTGATTTAAATGATCGTGTTATTTATTTTTTCGACGTGCTAGCCATTTCTGTATCATTTTATATATATAAGGGCTCCGTGGTCGTTTTTATTCTTCCATGCAAATACAAACTTGCAATGTTTTATATTGCATGTACTTATTTATAGAACATGAAAAAAAGAGATACTGAAATTCGGCATTTATTGCTTAGTCGATATACTATGCCCATCACATTTAAAATATATATAACAATAGTTTTCACATTTTGGCTAAATACACAGGCTTATATTTCCGTATAGTGTACGTATGTAGCTGACCGAAAGCCATATCTTTCAGGGATGTATCTCGCAACACCTTCTTTTAACTTTAACTTCAAGCGATAGAAAACCATATCATCATTAGAATAAATAACACAATTTGTACCACTAGATCGAAATTTTGCATTTCGCAATATGACTATTTTGATGCGTGATTTTCTTTGAGAAGTTCTGCAGGTATTGTAATACAAATCTTACAGCATGACTATGTAAAGTGAAATCTACAAGATTTAAAGTGATCCTCTCTTAACTCCTATCAACTCTTTCCAACTATAATTTGTTTGGCTAAAATATAATTTCTTTGAAGGAATTTGCTGTATCTCTTTTCGACCTAATGGCCATTTCTGTATCATTTATTTATATATAATTGCTCCATACTCTTCTGTTTGCTTCCATTCAAGTACAGGCTTGTAATCCTTTATACATTGCAGGTACTTATTGATAGAACATGAAGAGAGAGATTCTGAAGTTGTTCATGTATTGGTCGCCCATGACAAATAATATATATATATATAACATTCGCTTCGAAATTTTGGCTCATTTTACATAGTTTTGTATTACCGTATATTGTACGTAAGTAACCGACGCATATCCATATCGTTTAGAGATTTAGCTGGTATCAGATTCAATATCTTTAATTATAATGGATCGTGTTATATATTTTTTCGACGTGCTAGCCATTTCTGTATCATTTTATATATATAAGGGCTCCGTGGTCGTTTTAATTCTTCCATGCAAGTACAAACTTGCAATGTTTTATATTGCAGGTACTTATTTATAGAACATGAAGAAAGAGATACTGAAATTCGGCATTTATTGCTTAGTCGATTTACTATGCCCATTACATTTAAAATATATATAACAATAGTTTCCACATTTTGGCTAAATACACAGGCTTATATTTCCGTATATTGTACGTATGTAGCTGACCGAAAGCCATATCTTTCAGGGATTTATCTCGCATCACCTGCTTTAAACTTTAATTTCAAGCGAGAGAAAACCGTATCATCATGAGAATTAAGAACACAATTTGTACCACAAGATCGAAATTTTGCATTTCGCAATATGACTATATTGATGCGTGATTTTCTTTGAGAAGTTTTGCAGGTATTGTAATAAAAAATCTTATAGCATGATTATGTGAAGTGAAATATGCAAGATTTAAAGTATTACAAGTCTGTACTTGAATGGAAGAAAATAAACGACTACGGATCAATTGCATATAAATTAAAGATACAGAAATGGCCAATTGGTCGAAAACAGATATAACGAGATCTATAATTTAGTCAAACAAACTATAGTTTTAAAATTATTCATAGAAGTTAAGACAGGATCACTTTTAATCTTGTATATTTAACTTTATACAATCATGCTTTAAATTTTTATCATAATACCTAGGAAAGTTCTCAAAAATAGGCATATTGTCGAAATGCAAAATATCGAACTGGTGGACAATTTTCTTCTTAATTCTCATGATAATATCATGCCCCGTCGTTTTTAATTAAATATATATATAATCTGATACAAGATAAATCTCCAAAAGATATGGATATCGGTCAGTTACATACGTACAATATATGGTAATACAAGACTATGTGAAATGCGCCAAGATGTCGAAGCGCGTATTAGATATATTTTATTTGTGATGGGCATAAAAAATCAAGTTACCAACACATACCCAACTTCAGTATCTCTTTCTTCACGTTCCATCAATAAGTACCTGCAATGCATAAATGATTACAAGCCTGTACTTGAATGGAAGAAAATAGAAGTGTACGGGTCAATTGTATATAAATAAAATTTACAGAAATGGTCATTAGGTCGCAAGTACCTTCAAAGAAATTCATAATTCAGTCAACCAAATTATAGTTGGAAAGAGTTGATAGGAGTTCAGAAACTATAGTTTGTTTGACTAAATTATAGATCTCGTTATATCTCTTTTCGACGTATTGGCCATTTCTGTATATTTTATTTATATACAGTTGATCCGTAGTCGTTTATTTTCTTCCATTCATGTACAGACTTGTAATGCTTTATATTGCAGGTACTTATTGATAGAAGGTGAAGAAAGAGATACAGAGACTGGGCCTGTATTGGTCAGTCAATTTTATATGCCCATCGCAAATAAGATATATAAGATGCTCTTCGACATTTTAACTTATATTCCATGGTCTTACATTGCTCTATCTTGTACGTATGTTACTGATCTAAAGCCATATCTTTCAGGGATTTACCTCGTATGAGCTTCTGGACTTTTATTAAAAACGAGAGAATATGATAACATCATGGAAGTTAAGAAGAAAGTTTTGTCCACCAGTTAAGCATAATTTGGTGTATAATTTCCTTTGACAACTGTTACAGGTATTGAAAGCATGATTGTGTTAAGTTAAATATACAAGACTAAAAGTGATCCACTCTGTCCTTCTGTAAACACTTTTTGAACTATAATTTATTTGAGTGATTTGAATAATCTTGTTATATCTTTTTTCGGCGTACTAGCCATTTCTGTATCATTTATTTATATATAACAGCTCCTCCGTGGTCGTTTTTATTCTTCCATGCAAGTACAGACTTGCAATGTATTATATTGCAGGTACTTATTTATGGAACATGAAAGAAGAGATACTGAAATTCGGCAATTTTTGGTTAGTTGATTTACTACGCCCATCACATTTAAAATATATAGCAAGAGTTTCGACATTTTGGTTAAATTCACACAGTCTTATACTTCCGTATATTGTACGAATGTAGCTGACCGAAAGCCATATCTTTCAGGGATTTAATTCGCATCACCTTCTTTTAACTAGAGAAAAACGTATCATCACGAGAATTAAGAGATCGAAATTTTGCCATTCGCAATATGACTAATTTGATGCGTGATTTACTTTGAGAAGTTTTGCAGGTATTGTAATAAAAAATCTTATATCATGACTATGTAAAGTTAAATATGCAAGATGTAAAGTGATCCTCTCTGAACTCCTATCAACTCTTTCCAACTATAATTTGTTTGACTGAATTATAAATTTTTTGAAAGTACTTGCTATACCTCTTTTCGACCTAATGGCCATTTCTGTATCTTTTATTCATATACAGTAATTGATCCTTACTCTTCTATTTTCTTCCATTCAAGTACAGGCTTGTAATCATTTATGCGTTGCAGGTACTTATTGATGGAACGTGAATAAAGAGATACTGAAGTTGGTCATGTATTGGTAAGTTGATTTGTATGCCCATCACAAATAAAATATATTTAACATGCGCTTCGATATTTTAGCTCATTTTACATAGTTTTGTATATTGTACGTATATAACTGACCGATATCCATATCTTTTAGATATTTATTTTGTATCAGATACTATATCTTTAATTGAAAACGGGGTGCATGATATTATCATGAGAATTAAGAACATCATTTCGTCGACCCGTCCGATATTTTGCATTTCGACAATATGCTTTATTGGATGCTTGATTTCCATTGAGAACTTTTACAGCTATTATGATAAAAATTTAAAGCATGACTGTGTAAAGTTAAATATACAAGATTAAATGTGATCTTTCCTGATCTTCTATAAATAATTTTAAAACTATAGTTTGTTCGACTAAATTATAGATCTCCTTATATCTCTTTTCGACCTATTGGCGTTTTTGTATTTTTATCTATATACAATTGATCCGTAGTAGTTTAATTTCTTCCATTCAAGTACAGACTTGTAATGTTTTATATTGCAAGGACTTATTGATAGAACGTGAAGAAAGAGATACTTAAACTGGGCATGTATTGGTCAGTCGATTTACTATGCCCATAACAAATAAGATATATAACATGCGCTTCGACATTTTGGCTAATATTCCATGGTCTTATATTGCTCTATCTTGTACGTATGTTACTGACCGAAAGCCATATCTTTCAGGGATTTACCTCGTATGAGCTTCTGGAACTTTTATTAAAAGCGAGAGAATATGATATCATCATGGGAATTAAGAAGAAAATTTTGTTCACCAGTTCAGCATTATGCATTTCGATAATATGCATAATTTAATGTGTAATTTTCTTTGACAACTGTTACAGGTATCGTAAGCATGATTGTGTAATGTTAAATATACAAGATTAAAAGCTTCTATAAACACATTTCTGTATCATTTATTTATATTTTTATGTGCATCTGTTCACAACGAAGCACTGGCCCTTGGGACTATGTATCGGAAAATATAAGAGTTAACTAAGTGTTGACTGAAAAAGGGCAATATTTATTTTGCCGACCAATACCTTAACAAATATACATTTTCACATATCTGGGCTAAAAAAATACCGCCTTGCCGAACAATACCTTAACAAATATATATTTTCACATATCTGGGCGAAAAATACCGCCCGTACCTTAACAAATATATATTTTCACATATCTGGGCTAAAAATACTTAACAAATATATATTTTCACATATCTGTGCAATAATACCGCCTTTGGTAAACAATACATTAACAAATATATATACCGCCGAAAGCATATCAAGAAATGTAGATGAATTTGCATATTAAGAGAAATCTTTCAAAATTAGAAAATTGTCACTTGAAAGAGGAGGTGGAAAGGGAGGTGGTGGTAAGATAAAACCAGAAATTAGCCAAAATAAAATTAAAGAAAGAAGCGTGCTATTCACTCTTGAATGCTGACGAAGAAGGAAGATGCCGTTTCTCGATTGGTTCAACGGTATCACGTGATAAAAGAAATTCATTGATTGGCTTTTACCGTAGTATATAAATTAACATAATTCAAAACAGGACCGATTCACTCCAAATGTACAACAATGACATAAATAATTTTATCTACCTATAAAATTCATTTATGTGCATCTGTTCACAACGAAACACTGACCCTGGGGACTATGTTTGGGAAAATATAAGAGTGAACTAAGTGTTGACTGAAAAAGGGCAATATTTATTTTGCCGAACAATACCTAACAAATATATATTTTCACATATCTGGGCGAAAAATACCGCCACGAAAGACCAGGGAACAAGTGACCTGGGATTCCGCCAAGAGACACAGGGACAGATGCTTGAGTGTCCTGGTAAATATCCATGTAACAAGTACGATGTGGGTGTGTAAACAAGTTTAAGAAGATTATAAGGTGAACTGCAAATGATTGCCGTCTAAGACAGATATGTCATTCCGAAAAATAATAGTATAGGATGGTCAGAAAAATATAATAATTCTTAAGCTCGAGCTCGTCAAGCAATGATAAATGACTATAAAGTTCGTAGCCTCAGCAACTCGAGCTATAAAGACACTTTGCAAACAATATAACATTGAAAGTTGCCGCTTAAAATTGACACTTGGAATATGCTTTGAGCTTCCGTCTCAGTAATGTATAAAACAACACAAAAAAACTAAAAACCTTCAGCTTGCTGCCTAAGTCAGTCAAGTAATAAGACAAAAATTCTAGCCCGCTGCTTCAGTCAGTCGAGCAAACAAAAATGAAGAAAGTAAGCTCGTCGCCTCAGACAATCGAGCAGTACTGACTGTTTGTGTTTATAAATCGTTGCACACCTTATGTTTCATAAGCTCGAGTTCGTCGAGCAATGAGAAAAGTCGATAAAGCTCGCCGCCTCAGTCAGTCGAGCTAAAATGACACTTTGTAAACAATATAATATCTAAAATTGACACTTTGAATATGTTCTAATCTCGCCTCCTCAGTCAGTCGAGTAATTTATAAACACAACAACAAAAACAGACATAAACATCAAGCTTGCTGCGTCAGACAGACAAGTAGTAAGAAACAAATCAGGCTCGTTACTTCAGTCAGTCGAGCAAATAAAAATTGAAGACAGTAAGCTCGTCGCCTCAGACAATCGAGCAGTACTGACTGTCTTTGTTTATAAATCGATGCACACCTTATGTTACATAAGCCCGAGCTCGTCGTTCATAGGGAAAAGACGATAAAGCTCGCCGCCTCAGTCAGTCGAGCTAAAAAGACACTTCGACACTTTGCAAACAGTATAACATCTAAACTTGTTTAAAATTGATCTTTGAATATGTTCTAAGTTCGAGTAATATATACAAACAACAACAAAAACAAACTAAAGCATTAAGCTTGCTGCCTCAGTCAGTCAAGTTATAAGAAAAAATCCTTGCTCGCTGTTTCACTCAGTTGAGCAAATGAAAATTCAAGAATATAAACTCGTCGCCTCAGATAATCGAGGAGTGCATGTATAACTCCCGCGGTACATAGCGAGACTGTTCATCCGACGTATTTATATTATCATATAGATCTAGCCATGCTTAATTCTTTCACTGTGACAACCATGATAAACCAAAAACGAACACTTGTAATATATGTAACGCTTTGCTACCCCAGACAGACAATGAAGAAAGAAACTTGGTGGTAAGCCTTTAAATACCACTGGAAATGGTTGCTGAATATACCCGTCAAGACAGAATGTGACCTCTGAAAATCACTCTTGACTATATAGCTGTTATATAGGAGCGTTTGTGATGTTTTGACGTATGTAGTTTATGTGAGCCTGTGACGACCAACTGCCGAAGCATGAAATATGTGTATTGGAGAACTGCATGCCATGGGCCAAAGTTGTCCCTTTAATACGGAATGAGTGTGTTGTGAACGTAATGTGGCCGACAGTCTTCTACACAGAGTTTGAGAATGAAAGTTGAAGGAACTGGATGACCAGAGTGTAACTGTTAACAAATCTGTTGTGTATTAGATTACCATAAATATTCAACCAAACCACTTAAGATAAAACCAGAAATTAGCCAAAATAAAATTAAAGAAAGAAGCGTGCTATTCACTCTTGAATGCTGACGAAGAAGGAAGATGCCGTTTCTCGATTGGTTCAACGGTATTACGTGATAAAAGGAATTCATTGATTGGCTTTTACCGTAGTACAAAATGTATATTAATTAACATAATTCAGAACAGGACCGATTCGCTCCAAATGTACAACAATGACATAAATAATTTTATCTACCTATAAAATTCATAACTGCTCCGTTGTCGTTTTTACTCTTCCATGCAAGTACAGACTTGCAATGTATTATATTGCAGGTACATATTTATAGAACAAGAAGAAAGAGATACTGAAATACGGCATTTATAGGTTATTTGATTTACTATGCTCATGACATTTAAATATATATATAACATATATATAACAAGAGTTTCGACATTTTGGCTAACTTTACACAGTCTTATATTTACGTATATTGTACGTATGTAGCTGACCGAAAGCCATATCTTTCAGGGATTCTTTTAACTTTAAGGTAGAACGCGACACTTTGCATGATGTCTCAAACTTATCTGCAGACGTCGAATTATGGTACAGAATTTACGCATGTGGGTGGGGGAAATAAAATCACATGCACCGAAAAATCTAAGTCGGTGACCCCTCAGTCTTATTTGTCATTTGGACTTAGTATACATTTCAGACACCGTTTATTGAAAAAATTCAAAAATTTAATTCCGAGATTTTGTAATATGCTGATTTAAAGCCGAAAAATGCTGCGAAACCGAACGTCAATTTTTAGTCAAAAACGGCGATTTTCTTTCCATTTTACAAATATTTTTCGGTGTAAAACAATGATTTTTACATCACCATAAAGGAAATACTAATTCTCGTCGAATAATGTGTAGTTTAAGAAACTTTGTTTGCTGGTGTCGTCACAGTACCCGTAACAGTGTTGACAAGGATACGCGGCGACGTCATTTTACGCATGTGGGTGGGGGAAATAAAATCACATGTACCAAAAGAACTAAGTCGGTGACCCCCCAGTTTTATTTGTCTGTTGGACTCGGTATACATTTTAAACACCGTTTATTGAAAAATATCAAAAATTTAATTCAGGGATTTTGTAATATGCTCATTTAAAGCCGAAAAATGCTGCGAAACTGAACGTCAATTTTTAGTCAAAAACGGCGATTTTCTTTCCATTTCTCAAATATTTGTCGGTGTAAAACAATGATTTTTACATCACCATAAAGGAAAAATTAATTCTCGTCGAATAATGTATAATTTAAGAAAATTTGTTGGCTGATGCCGTTGCAGTACCCGTAACAGTTGCCAAGGATATGCGGCAACGTCACTTTCAAAAACGGGTTTTAGTGGTCAACTTTGACGTCTCGTGTACAAAAACTGGTTGGCTTTATTGGTATAAAATAAACTGCATCCTGTTTAAAATATGGTCAATTTTAAACATGCAAAATTTCAAGACGCTACTCGAAAGTTCGCAAAGTGTCGCGTTCTACCTTATGCGATTTACCTTTGACTTGATCAGTCTCTATGTCACGCTGAATGTAGCGTTCCTTCAGCTGCAAGTTCTCCCTAGCCAGGTCTCTTTGTTCATATTGCAGCTTAGATTTTGACAACTGTAGTTGATTATTTCTAGCCTATAAAGCTACAGACTTGTTCGTTAATTTGATTGGTTTTCTCCTGCTAACAAAGTATGTTTTCAATTTTTTTTATTTATGCCAAATTTAAACTATATCTTTGTGGGCTAATCAGGATTGGAAATAAAAAATGCTTCCATGGAAAAGTGTAACTGATATTTATCGTACCCCTGGACACAAATAATTGTAAATAAGCAGATGTTAAAGTGTCAAACAGATCTTTACTTGACCAAAATCTGGGCAATAACTAAAGGCGTTAAGATCTACCAGAATAAAAAGTCGAGTAATACTGGAAAAATATACGTTCCTAACGAAGAGCCCGTGATTGGTGGTCCCTTCGCGAATTAAATTTCATACCCTGCATGCCAGATACCGATCTCATATATGTATATATTTATGATTATTTTTTCTTTAAACTCATCTACTCATTTGTTGAGCCCGCCCGCTTAGCTCAGTAGGTAAGAGCGTCGGTTTGCGGATCTCGGGGTCGCGTGTTCGATACTCGGGCGGGGCGTATGTTCTCCGTGACTATTTGATAAACGACACTGTGTCTGAAATCATTAGTCCTTCACCTCTGATTCCTGTGGGGAAGTTGGCAGTTACTTGCGGAGAACAGGTTTGTACTGGTAAGGTTAACTGCCCGCCGTTACATGACTGAAATACTGTTGAAAAACGACGTTAAACCCAAAACAAACAAACCAAAAACTCATTTGTGGAATGAGAGACGGCTCTTGTTTTATACATACAGTCTAACTTTTTGATATTTCAAACTGGGAAAATGTTCGTTCAAAGGCGTTTTCATGGCACTGATATTATTTACAGAATAAGGACTTTGTCGGGTCCTATTCAGAATATTGTGTGAGTGAATGCTGTCTCTTCGAAACCGAAAAAGTACATATAAATGCGTAACATTTTACTTTGTGACACTAATGATTGGTTGAATTCGGTTTGGCATGTATCGACAGCACATTTCTATTGCTTAAACCTCAGACAAATAGCTAAGACGTTTAGCAATGTATATGAAGACAATGTTTGGTACAGAACATACAAGTGAATTTCAAATGCTTTATTCCATAGTTCACAGAGGGTTTTTATACAGAATCATTCGTTTTTCAGACCTCGTTTCTGTTCCCATAGGACACAAGGTTGAGTTTCGTCCATACTGTCAACAAATTGCATTTCGCATGTGCTGTCATCGTCCACTAGCACACATCCTTGTACACTGGCCACACCAGCTTTCTTACCATATCTACAAATGGAAAGTATTTAAGTATTTTCATAACTCTGCATTTAATAACGATTGGAGATGTAATTTGATTGGCCTGACTTGTATGACTAAACAATGATTGCGTTCCACCGGCTTAATATCATACTTAGTTAGAACTTATTACCAAAAGCTAAATAGCAAAAGGTAGTATCAAATTTTGAATTTGTCACACTCTTACATTTTAAGGGGATATGTATAGTGATGGGGGGAGTATATTGGACCAAAGCCTTTTATGTACCGACATTCATTTGAAGGATGCTTACATCAATTTCTGCAGCACCAGGCAATTAAAAAGTGACAATAAATGGTAATCATTTTACATTATATTTTCAAGATATTATGACAAAATATCATATTTAAAAAATAAGTTAACACTCTCTATGTATACACAAAATAAACACAAATGTACGCTATATTAAAATACTATTCGCTTAAAATGTATCAGAAATACTGTAACAATGCAAATTCTTACATGCCGGATAGGTTTTTCCCGTGCTTTTCCAGTGCTAGAAAAACTCATCTTACACCCAGGGGTGTAAGATGACTCACGTGCTATAATTTATGAATGAATGCGTAAATTCATACGCTATAGCCCATTTCACTACGGCTTTGAACGCGAATCCACGGAAATCAACGATTATGATCCGAACACATAATCGTCTGACCAATCAAATGCTGGAGGATACATGTACAAAATACAGTCGTAATATGCTATAAATAGTAACATAAATCTAACCAGTGTGGGTACGAAACTTGTAAACAGCGCCGCGTAATTCTATTTTTAAAACATGAACGTCATCTAAAACCTCTTTATTCTATATTTTATCATTCAGTACGTTTAACCAGAGAGAGTGACGTGAAAATACAAGGACAGAAGTCTAGCAGGAAAAAAATCACAACTAGATTTCTACATTTTCTTTGTCTCGGAACTTGACCTACATACGCTACAATACCAATATACATGTATAAATTTACTCGGACGTGTCCAACCGTGTACACCTCGAGAAAAACTTCCCTGATAGAGCGAAAATGAATGCGTGTGAAGGAAATACGTAATAATAGTAGAAATATTGAATTTTCTGAAAGTCTGTGGCAGTTTTCCAGTAGAATATTAAGCGTCTTTTAATTCAATAAAAGGACGCTCGTCTGCTGCTGAAGCACTCGCCATTACAAAATAGCCATGTACAATTAAGAACCAGTATTTCATTGGTCAAGCCGATCAGCTGATAAGCCTCCACGTGATATGAATTTACGAAAATTTCCGATAGATTCCGAAGTTCCTGTGAAATGGGCTATTATAACAAAATAGCGCCTTAATGAAAACCCCTCGATTTTCTTTATATCTTCTATAAATTGAAGAATAAGACTTGCAAGAAAAAGGATCAATCACTGCCAGCGGGTAAAGATGGAAATATCCGGCACTCGGTTAACTGTTTTGGCGGTAACTCTGCAGGAGCCTCGTTACCGCCTAAACAGTTACCCTCGTGTCGGATATTCCCATCTTTACTTGCAACCAGTGAAAGATTCTTATTTGCCTGATCTTTTATCAAATGTCTGTTAATTATGATTGCAGCTTGACATACTTAGTAGTTTGAATATTTAGCAAGTTGAATATTTTTTTAGTAGTCTCTAAATTAAGGTCACTTTTGCATATAAAAATAAACTAGCCCATCTTTGGTAATTAGCATTGGGTATTTGACAAAATTTTTTAAAATTTCTGGGCAAACTTTTTTTTGAAAATGGCTACTGGGCCTTCCATAGGTTTACTTTCGATAAAATTTGTTTTTTAAAAATAAAAATACTTTTTATAATACTCGATCCCCTTTTAAATTTTTTTTTGGTTTTCAGAATTTTGAGTATTTTTGAGTTATCATCAAAATTTTTGGCAAAAAAAAAATTTTTAAGTCTGTAACCCCCAATCTTATTTTAAAAAAGAAATTTAAAAAGGGTTCCCCACAGGGTCATAAAAAATTTTTAAACCCGGGCTAGTATTTATCCTCAAATCCAGCTCACAAAAAAGAAATAATTGTTTTCAACGGAATTTTTTTCTGTAGCGCATTTTCCAGAAAACTTCAGGGGTCATTAGAAAATATATCCAGGGAAAACCTGTTAAGCAAATGTTTGCACCTTTGTGTTTACTTCAAACCACTACTCAAAGAAGCAGGTCAAAAATTTTCTTGAAAGTGATAAATATAAACTTCCCCACAAAACTTAATCCACCGTCCGTACGGGTAAACTCTTCCCCAAAAAGGGGCCGGAGTTTTAAACCCGAGGCTCCTTTTAAAATGTCCACCCCTTTTGTACCGCGGGAAGTACGGCATCAAAATTTTAGAAGGCAAGTTGTTTTTAAATTTTTCCTTTTCAAACTTTGTTTTCTTTTTCTGTTCCCCCTTTTTTCCCATGATTGCAGTTTAAAGTTGTTTTTTCTTTTTTCAAATAAAAATTTGCGTATTCAAATTTAACTTTTAGTAAATCATTTTAATTTTTCGTCTAATGCAACATTTAAGGGTTTATCAAATTTTTTTTTTAAACATGTTCCATAATGCCTGCCCTTTAACTTTTGGCAATTATTTTTTTGTATTAATTTATATTGATTTTTTGATAATAAAGCCATAACTTATCTCCCGTTTGATTACTTTAATTTTAAATTTTTGTTTGATTAAATAACGTGAACGTTTTGGTACCACAAAACGCAACTACAAATTGGATTACAAAAACGTGAACTACTTTTTGATTGCATAACTAAAATTGCTTTTTAAAACTTTTAAAACTTACTAAATTAAAAAAAAAGCCGTGAAATGAAAAAATCGCGCCCAAAAAAACTACCCGGGTTTAAATTTAAAGCTTTTTTGGGAAAAAGCGTTACCTAAAATTTTGACTGTTTACATAAACACGAATGAAGCTAGTCAAATAACTCAAAAGGTTTTAAATTTTCACATTCTTTACGAAAATCTACGTGGGTTTTAGTTTTTTTCTACTTCCATATCTTTCGGTAAAAAGGGGAAAATTTTTAAAACCAAAAAGGGGGAAACCACTTCGCGGGTACTTTCCCTTCGGGAAAAAAAATTTTTTAAAATTCTCACCCAAAACCTCTGCCAACCCGCCAATCCTCACTTACCCGGGAAAACAGAAATCAAGACCAACCATAAAGATAGAAATCACAAACCTCTCCCAAAACCCGTAAAAGGGTTCTTTTCTTAGCGGGGGAGTTAGAAGCCCTTTAAACCCCAAAAAAACGTTAGAGTCCCGGGGAGATAGAAGTTCCCACAACTGCCAAACTGCCCTTAGTCACTCGAAAAAAACCAAGATAAAAGCCCAAGTCCTCTAAATTTGTTAGCTTCTAAAACGAACTGGGACTTTAAACAGAAGATAAAAGGGATAATTATTATTAAAAAAAACTTACCGCAGGGGGCGGATTTTCCCCAACGTAGACCCACATCAAAAAACAACGCAATGGTGGACGCAGACGCAGACAGTGTTTTGGGTAAAATTGTTCAAGGGAGGGCCCCGGTAGGAATTTTTGCTTCTTTTATGTCCTAAAATCTTATATATATCACCAAAACCCTTTAAAAAGTTTTTCGATGCAAATTGGTTTAAATTGACATTGAAATTTTAAAATTTTTTTTGTACGGGGTTCGTTAGCTTTTTCCCAAATTTTTAATGGGGACTTAAATGAATTTTAAAGGCGTTTTAAAATGCTCCCATTAAAGAAAAAATATTTACAGTCTTTAACATTTAAAATTTTTAAATTTAGGGAATTTTCTTTTACTGTCTTGTTCAAATTTTTTTACCCAAATTTTGGTAGCCCCCTAGGCGCGACTTTTTGTAATGAAAACCAATGGGAACAGACTAAAAGCAATCTCCTTTTTACTTTAGAAAAAGAAGAGAAAAAAAAAAAAAGAAAAAACCCAAATATCTTGCATAATTTATTTTGAAGAAAATAGCAAGTAGTATTGAGTATAGAATATCTTTATGCTTCATTTTGGGATTTAATACTTGAAATTTTGAGGGCGAAATTTAAAGCATTTTAAAACCTTTCCTTTTCCCAAAATTTGAAAAAAAACTTTTGTATTAAAAATCCCAATGCACTGTTGGAAAAACGAAGAATAGGGGCAATACACCCCTGCGGGAACCCCTTTTGGGGATATTTTGTGACCAGGCCCCTTCCCGGGGCTCTGAAAATTTTATACAAAAAAATAATCGTGTAAACCCCCTACAAAAATTCCCGGGGCACCCCAAATTTTAAAACCTCCCTTTATCAAAATCCCCCAAAAAATTGACCCCTTGTCCCCTAGGATATACATTTCAAGTAGATGTTACAAAACCCATAGTTATAAACCCACATCCCCGGGTAGGTTTATTTTGCCCAACCCCAAAAACAAGCAGTGTTGTCTTTAAAATAATAAAATTTAATTTAAAAATAATGATTTTTTAATACCACATTAACATTTTAGGTAAAAAAAATTTTAAATTTTTTTACTATTTTTTTTTTCCTCCCCAAACCCCCGACTCCCCAATCAATGGAAAATCGAATTTTTATGTCAACCTACAAATTTAAATTTTGAAAACAGTTTAAGCAAAAAAAAGACCCGGCCCATGTGTTTTATAAAAAAAAGGGGTTTTCAACCTAAAAAAAAAAAACCGGTTTTTTAAATAAAAAATAAAAAATTAATTTTTGTCAATAACTAATACCACGGGTACCCAAAAAACCTGATGTGGTACTGGTCAAAAAAAACTACTTAGTACTTGAAAAAAAGAAAAACACAAAGAGAAACTGTGTCAGAACATTTTAAACCAAAAAAATTGATATATTGAGTAAAAATGTACACCTCCCGCAGTTGAAAAAGCTTTTTGTCGTTTTAAAATTTATACCTCAAGTCGGGATTTTAAAAGAAAAAGTCTTTTTTTCGCAAATTCCATTTCAGAGGCTTAAACGATTTTTAAAAAGGGCAATTGCGAACCTTTAAATTTTTGGGGATTTTTTTTGCAAGTAAAATTTTAAAACCCGGAGGGGACATTTACATTCCTTTTTTTAAAGGGAAAATAACTCTAGTGAAAAAAGGGCCGGGATTTTTAATTATTTTTGCAAAAAAGATCCAATACCCAAATTTAACAGAAATTTTAAAACTTACCCACTAAACCAAATACTTTTGACAAAGCTATCGGCAAAATGATCTTTTTAAAAAAAATTTCGGGGAAAACAACTTTTGCAAACATTCCAACAAGTAGGAACTCAATGTATAAATTTTGGGATGCACCAAGATTTTGGCCTGCAAAAAAAACAAAAATGAAATTTTTTAATTAACCCAATGAATATAACTCATAATGATCGTTCTGACATTCAAACATTTGCGGGATATTAGACAGGATAAATACACCCCCATACGAAATATCAATTTGGTGGTTACTTCTAAATTACCAAAAAGGCTCCCAAAAGGGGAAAAAAATACTTTTTTAAATTTAAACTAAAGTTAAAAAAATTTTGTTATAAACATCAATTTTAAAAAAACAGAAAAGGGTTAAAAATTTGTAAGTAAGTACAAAAATAAATCCCAAATTTAAGCGTATTTGACAAACCCTTTAATTAATTTTAATAAAATTTGGTTGAGGAAGTAAAAATTTTTAAAATTTAATTAAAGGACAAAAATTTAACCCTTTACCAACTGATTTAAAAAACATTTTAAAAATGTACGTGCTACAAAAAAATACAAACATTAAAAAAAAACGTAAGTAAATTTTTGCCAAAACTTTGTTAAAAAAGAAAAAGGTGTGGAAGGAAAAAAATTGCAGTAGAGTAGTTATTTTGGTTTTTTAACGATTTGATTTAAAAAGCAGGGTAGCATACCCGAAAAATACAAAAAAAATAACAAAATTTATGTTCAAAGTGCAAACGTACTAGGATATTTGCGGAATCCCCAGATGTGCCACAACACGAAAACTAATTTTCCCGCTGTGGGTTTAAAAAAAAGGGGATATGTTTTATAATGGGGGAGTTTAAATCTTTAAAAATTTTACAGAAAATCGTGTATATACATATGAAAATCTTTGCAAATCTTTTTCTTTGAGAAAATTAAAAAAAAATGTATGCTACAACTAAATGGAGGGAAAAAGAAATGTCGGGAGCAGGGGTCTGTTCTATGCCGTAAAATTTTTATTTTAATCCCCTTAAACCCATCCCTCCCATTACAAAACCCCGCCCCTGGAACTTTTCGATGTATTTTCGTATATTAAAAAAGGGGGTTTTGGAAAACGTTTGTAAAAAAATTGCAAATTCATAAAAGGCAGCAATCATTTTATGTTATATAAAAACTTATTTTTGAAAGATTGTTAAAAATTTCTTTCCCCCCCAAAACCCCCCCCCCATTTAACTCGAGAAAATTTGCAAAAAGAAAACCCAAAATCTTTGGCCTAAAAGGAAAATTTAGGCCCCCAAGCAGATCCCAAATAATATTTTTATTTCTAAAACCTACTCAGTCTGATATGGATGTTCCGTTTGGGTTTGTTCAGGGGAAAAGAGCTTTTCCAAAAAATTTTTAAAAAAATTTCCCATTATCTTGGAATACATTCAATCTATGAAAAATATGCAAAAAAAGCTTTAAAGTATACAAAAAC
Organism: Mercenaria mercenaria; assembly: GCF_021730395.1. Classification (NCBI taxonomy): domain Eukaryota; kingdom Metazoa; phylum Mollusca; class Bivalvia; order Venerida; family Veneridae; genus Mercenaria; species Mercenaria mercenaria. The sequence goes on along the minus strand of NC_069365.1, from coordinate 9,583,942 downwards.
ATTTTATAAAATCAAAAGGAGAAACCCAAAAATTGTAAAAAAACATCGTCAAAAACTAAACATAAAGTAAAAAAATAAAACAAAAAAAGGAAAAAAACCTGTTTCCCAGGGTTTAAAAATGATTTACAATTAAACCAAAAAACCCAAATCTGTGGATAAAAGATTAGGGAAAACATGCTTATTAGAAAAAAAAAAAGTACAAATAGAAAAAGCAAACAAGAAAATAGTACCAGTATTTACAAAACCAAAAATTTCCCCATCTAAAAATTAAGGAAAAGATTTTTTTTTGCACAACCCTATGAACAAAGAATAATTTAAACGGGAGAAAAAAAGTTTAATTAGATTGACAGGTCAAAAAGTTCTCTAAAGAAAAACTTTTTTTTCACCAGCAAAACCAAATACATGTAAAGTTTTTAAATTCAAGCCGTGTTAAAACTTTTCTTTATCTGTAAAAGAATACACCAATGATGTAAAAATTTAAAATCTTAAAAAAATTTAAATTTAAAACTACGATTAAAAATAGCAAGCTTTAAAAATATATTTGGGGGAAAGTAGAATGCCCCACTGTGCACTGCGCCTCCCAAAGACAGAATCCCGCGTAAAAACTTTCCCCATTTCAAATGAAGTTTTTATTTCGGGATTCGAGTTAGCTTATTGGGCGGGCATTTGAACCCAACCCCAGGCACGGCAAAAATTTTAAAACCCAAAACATTCCTGTATTCGATTAGCTGATTTGGAAAGGTCAGTTGAACCAATCACAGACTTTCCAAATGTTCAAGACATTCCAGGGCAAAAATTCCGCTAAAAAATTTATGTTGTTTTGGCAGTAAAAATACCCTAGACTTTGATTTATCTTTTTTTTTCACCCTTTTTTTATTAAAAAGTAGTGAAATTAAACCCCGTCTATACCTATGTCCAATATCATAGTCTAGTACAATCCCAAAAATTTACAAACCTAATTTTAATTTGTTATAAATCAATTTTCAAGAACTGACCACAGCCTAAGTAAGATCATGGTTTTCTGCACAGTTTTTGTAACTCATTATACCATTGGTAGCGGGGTTTTGGGGCCCCTAAGTTGAAAATTTTAAACAGAAACAATTTCTTTCCTGTACTTGGGACTGGAAAATTTGATCGGAAAATCGAAAGATACACATTTCCTATCTTTTCATAAAATACTATGGGGTTAAACTGTTTAAAGAACAATAAAAAGGGGTGGGAAAAAAATTTTTTTTCCCCCAACTGGGATGGGGGAAAACCCTTTAAAAAAATTTTTCTATTCCCCTTCGGGAAAAATGTGGCTTTTTTCATCCACCGATCAAAATTTAAAGTTTTAATCAGCTGTTAAAAATTTCCCTTTCCCCCCGTTTTTTACAGGAAATGACATGAAAATAAAACTTTTCTTGCGGCCGGGAAAAAAACACCTTTGTGGACAAATGGGCCCACGGATACCTATATCAATCGTTTTTAAAAAGTAAATTAAAATTTTCATTTTTACCTTTTTAACATGGTAATTTCCCCCAATGTATATAGCATTTTAATGATCTTCCCTCTAGAACCCCGGGATTAATTATCTAAAATAAAAATTTTCCCCAGCCGCAATTTTTACGCTCAAAAAAACAAATTGGGGACTTTAATTTTTTATTAAATTTTAAAAGAAATTTAAGAACCTACACTCCCACATTTTAAGACTGTGGGGAAAGTTTTCTTAAATTTTACTGTTATAGCCCACAGTATTATTTTTTTCAACATGTAATAAAAACAAAACCCGTAGGATATAAACGAAAGTTTAATTAGTATTTTACTTGTTGGCGTTGGGGGTATTGGGAAAACCCGAAGTCAGTTTGTAATTACCATTTTTTGACGTTCATTTCAAAGTTTTGGGGTTTTTTCCCCTTTAAATTTTGTAAACAATTGGAGATCTTTTAAAATTCCCGTAAAAACTGAAATTTAGGGCTGGGCCCAATTTACATTTATCAAAAATTTAAAGTACGAATTTCCTTTTTTGTTTATAAAACCCTTAAAACCCTTGTGCTTTAATATAAACAAAAGAAATTTTTGTATATCGTAAAAAGAGAAAATGTTTTTTAAAAGTTTAAATTTTTAAAAAGGGTCCCCCAAAAAAGGGGGCCGGGTTTTGGAACCCCTCACCCAAAAAATATAGCTCACTGTCAAACTGATGCCTTTAAAAAAATTTTCAAAAAATAGGTCACTACTAGGTCCATTTAAAAATCAGAAAGCAGTTTTTTAAAATCCCGGGTTTTAAAAATGACAATTTATCCCAAAATTTAAGACGTATTTTAAAAACAAAAATTTCGTCAGTAAGGGCACTTTTAGTCACTGAAATTCAGTTTTTTAAAATTTTAAATTTTCATAATGTCATAACATCCCCCAAAAATTTAAGAAATATAAATTTTAAAAACAAGAAAGTTGGGGCATAGGGATATTTATGGGGCACTAAAAAATTTAGTTTTAAGATCCCTCTGCCAAAACTGTAAAAGTCATTCAAAAATTTTAAGGCTGTATCTTAAAAAAAGAGGAAGTAGGTATTTTGGGCACATTTATGGTCATGAAAGTAAGTTTTTTAAAATTTTGGGTTTCTTAAACGGAAAAATGTCTCCCCAAATTTCCCAAAGGGGGTTTTTTCTTAACAAACAAGAAAGGGTCCGTAGGTCACATTTTACATGGGCCCCAAAACCCAACTTTACCCAAAAAAATCAAGGGTTTACAAATTTGACCAAGTTTTTAAGAAAATTCATGAAAGCAGTTTTAAGATCGGATGCAAAACTGTAAAATGCAAACCGAATTTCAAACTGTATCTTTAAAAAAAAAAAAATAAGGGCAGTGGTCATATTTTGGGCACTGGGAAATTTTAGGGTTTTAAAATTTTAAATTTTCATAATTTTACATATCCTCCAAATTTCAAGCCTATACTTGAAAAAAAAGAAATAGGTCAGAAAATCACTTTATTTTTCAAGAAAGTCATTTTAGATCGGTGGGGCCCAAACTGTACATGTCCCCCCCCAAAATTTTAAGGCGGGATCTTAAAAAAAAAAAAAAGAAAACAAGGTTTTAATTTGGTCACATTCCACATAAACCCAAATTCGAACTTTCCTAAAAATCAAGGTTTAAAATTTTTTGACCAATTCATAAGATTCAGTCATTTTGTGGGCCTCTAAGGGGGTTTAAAAACCTTTTTCCTTTTTAATTTTACCCAAAGGGGCCCTTTTTTTACCCCACCGACCCCAAATTTTAACTGACCAAAAAAACACAAAATTTAAAAACTGACCAATTCATTAAGATATGGTTTTTTCAAAATTGGCCCCCAAAGTGTTAAAAAAATTTTCCTTTGGGTTTGGCCCGGTGCCTAGTGTTTTACCCCCATGAATTAAATTTTAGCCTACCTAAAGATCATCAAGATTAAATTCCAACAATTTCATTTAAGATTCAGTCAAAAAATTGGTTTTCTAAGTGTTAACAAAACTTTTTATTTGATTTGACCTGGGGACCTTGTTTTTGACCCCCCTTACCCCAAAACTTTTCCTCTATTTTACCTATCCTATTTTTTAACCCCCCCTACCCCCATTTAAACCGGGCCTCAAATCATTTTAAAATTAACAAATTTTGACCAAAATTTCATTAAAAGTCATAAAAGTGAAACCCAGTGTGTTAACTAGCTTTCTTTTATTTACTGGGACCTGTTTTTTTTTAACCCACATGGACCCGATTTGAACTTGACCTAAAAAATCACTAAAATTAAATTTTTTTCTAAGTTTTTAGAAGATACAAATCTTAAAAGGGCCTGTATTTTTGAAAAAACCTTTTCCCCTGATTTGAAAACCCCCAGTTTTTTAAAAACCCCCCTGACCCAAATTTTAAAATTGATTTTTAAATAAAAACAAACAAGGTTTAAAAAAAATTTGACCAAGTTTTTTTAAAATTTTTCATCATAAAGTTTTTCCTCTAGGGTTTTTCTTTTATTTGACCCGGGGACCAGTTTTTGACCCCAAAGACCCCAAAACCCAAATCGTCCAAAACTTATTGGGGTAACAATTTTTACCAATTTCATAAATTGGTCCAAAATTGTGACCCCCAAATTTAAAAATCAAATTTTTTGACGAAAGGAAAACCCACGACTGCCATAAAAAGGGGAATCACAAAAGCTCACCTTGGGAAAATATGTAACTTTCGGTTTTAATTTGGGACTATTTCCAAAAACTTCAAAAAATTCTCACGACAAAAATCCCTTTGCTCTGCTACACCTGTAAACATAAGGGAAATTTAAACCAAATTTTGGGGTGAAAAAACATTGGCTTTTTTTTTTAAAAAAGGACTTAAATTTGTTTTTTAAAACAAAAAAAAAACTCACTCTTGTTTTTTTTTTACATTTTTCGGTATTTCCGGACATCAGCGCCCGCCTCGGGAATATCACTCGTTTTTTTTCAATTCACCTCCCCCAAAGATTTGACCATTTTACACCCTTGAACAAGCTTTTCCTTTTATTTACCTGGGGGAAACCCATTTTTGACCGAAAGGGCCCAATACCGAATTGTCCTTGGTTTTTTTGGAAAAATTTTACCAATTTCATTAAACCTTTGGGCCACAATTTTGGGCCCCTAAATGTTAACAATCAAAAATTTTTGACGACGGGGGACACGACGCCGGGGCACAAAAAAAGCCTAGAATTGGAAAAATCAAAAGAAAAATTTCTGTAAATCCGAAATATTTCTTTCCCGGGAAATTTTAAGGGCTTAATCTTTTTCGTTAAATTTTTTGGGTTTTTTACATTTCAAAAAAACCATAATCTGTACGATACATATACGTCTTTTTAATGTTATACCCAAATTTAAATTTTAGGGAGAAAATTTAAAAATGAAATATGAACGTGTATAGTTTCAACTCACAAATTTATATTTGGTTTTAAATTTAAAAAATTTTAAACCAAAATCTTCAAAACCATTTTCAAACAACAAATGGCCCTTTAAAATATTTTTATTAAAAACCCACAAAAATTTTGCTTTTGTTTTTAAGGGATCCCCTAAACCTTGGAAAATTTTAAAAAAATCATATAGACCTCATTTTTTTTTTTCATTTGGAAAGGAAAAAGCAAGCACAGTGTGGAATAAAGAAAAATTACTAAAAAAAAGATTTTTAAAAAAACCCCAAAAAAAAATGTCATCCCCAAGAATATTTGGGGCCCTTGAATAAGTTCATGCCTCGGGGTAAGATTCATGACTTGTACATTTACCCCTTTTTTTTTTTGGTTTTTTTATGGACAAACCGGTAAAACAGGGGTTTTTTGTTTTTAAACATAATATCATTAAAAATGTTTTTTAAACGTTAATATATAATTCTGTGGGCAATTAATTAGATATATTGTTTAAAATGAAATTTTTTCAGCATCAATTTAAAAACAGTACATTTTTTTTTGGGACCCCCCCCGCCCCCTTTTTTTACAGCACCCCCCCTTTTTGAGCTCTAAAATAACACTTAAATTTAAAGTATAAATTTTATTTAAAAAAACCTGATTATCTAAAAGATTTTTGTGTTAAATAATTTAAAAAATTCCCTTTTTTCAATGTCTCGCCCAAAATTCAAAATTTTTGAAATAAATAAAATTTTAAAACCCAAATTTGAATTTGACAATTAAAATAGTCAATAAAAACAGTATTGTTTTATTGACATTTTTTAATTTTTTAATTTTTTTTTTTTTGGTATTTTTTTTGGGGGTTTTTAAACATATCACCTGTCACCCGTTTGATCATGCGGGCTTTAAAGGTAAGGGGGAAATCAAGGGGACCTCTAGGGCCCTTTTCCAATGGGACATAATTTAAAAACCCCCCACCCTTCCATATATGAAAACCGGGGGGGTTTATGAATGAATAATTCAAAATTCATGTATTTTTGAACCGTTTTCCCAAACGACTATGGGGCCTCTCCTGAAATTAGTAGACGTACAAAAAGGGTTAAAATTTTTACAAAAGATTAAAATTTTCAAAAAATAATGATCCCAAGGGTTTTTTTTAGGAAACCCATTGTGTGATTTGATTGCCCAAAAAAATTTTCCTCATTAAAGGGCCTTTATTTCAAAATTTTTTCAAAAAAAGAAACTTTCTTTAAAAATTTAACTTGGTCATATTATGAACATTAAAATACAAGTTTTGTTGTTTCTAAACTATCTTAAATTTGCTCAATCCAGAAAAAAAGATGCCAGAGTCGGGAATCGAACCAGGACCACCACGGCAATGAAAAGTTTCCTGCTGCACGGACGGGATATGTATACAACGGCATTTGCTTTTCAATTTCGAGTGTAACAAGAGCTGTCCGTAAGACAGCCAAGCTCGACTATTCAAAATTATGTACAAGAAGCAGAAAAATATTACCAAAAATGTCAAAATATTCAAAAAAGTTTTAAGTTCAAAAGAAGACATAATTTGACTAAAATCATATCAGAGTTATGGGACTTAATACTATCAACTAGTTTATAACCCGAAGGCACATGTGAAGTTTCAATTCAATATCTGCATTAGTTTTGGAGAAAGTAACTTGCATGTAAACCTTTAACCAGAATTTTCTAAGTCCAAAAGGGGGCATAATTTGGCCAAAATACATGTCAGAGTTATGGGACTTGACCAAGTGAGGTTGGTATTTGATCTAGAAAAAGAAAAAATATTAGTTTCAAATCTATATGCCTTTTAGTAATAGCTGTATGTACTTGCATGCAAAACTTTAACCAGGATTTTCTTAGTCCAAAGGGGGCATAATTTAGCTAAAATGCAGGTCAGAGTTATGGGATTTGATGCTATCAATTAGTTTTATAACCCCGAAGACACATATGACGTTTTAATTTATTGGTGGGTGATAGGGTATTTATATATATATACAGTCAAACCCGGCTGCAGAACCTCCCTTGGGGACTGAAAAATGCCGGTATTTGTGAAAACATATATTTTCTCAAGACAGGTGACGTGTGACCATAGTAAGCAGGTTATAGTTTTTGGAGGCTGTCTACAGTACGGGTCCGACTGCATAAGAGAGTTCATCGGTTTTAAGACAAAGGTGAATGTACCAAGTAATATAGCAAAAAACAAAACAAAATTATGTGGGATAAGGCCGTGACTTTATTGTAAATTTTCAAATGAAAATTATGGCATATTGTAAATATATAGCATGGTATATATGAAAATTATGAGAAAATATGAAAGACAAAGCTCCAGCTAAAATGCCTGGAAGCAACATAGCAGCGCGAAGGTGCAGAAAACTATGAAAATAAGCGCAGAACATACCAGACCTAATAGGAAATTGTAGGTTCTAGTATTTCGCACTAATGAGAAACGAGGCAAAGATGCTCTCAGAGATCTCTATGACATGAGATGATATATCAACAAAATTATTCTGCCTAGATTAAGTAAATGCGAAATGAAACATAACACCAAGATCAAAATAAAATCTGATGTAAGTCAAGAAAGTCTTCAGCAAACAAACGCACAAAAATATTAAGATATTAAAAAAATTGTTTCAATGTAATATATGAACAAACGGACCGGTGCGAGGGAATGGTTATAGCAAACTATGCTACAATAATAATATAATCCATCCAAGCGATTGACTGAGCTAACCAGCAGACTGGAAAACGTAAGAAAACAGGGGGATATTACATGTCTGTTTCAACATAACCATGTGTTAGAGGTTTGTAGCAAAGTGATCCACAAATTATAAAAATTGTACGGACCTACACGTACATATAACAAATGCAACTTTCGATGATCACTAATAATCGTATGGCCGATAAGTTGAACAACCTGTGTATATAAGACACAGTCAATCATGGACCAGGTGAATGGCCGACCACATGGTACAAGGCCCCCTTAACGGTTAAAGAGCGCCCGCCCAATAACACCAATAATAAGAGATGACCAACCGAGCGCGAGGTTGCAGATACGAGAAGGTCAACCTAGACAAGTGAGCTTTTATTTTGATACTGCCGTAGTATACAAGAATAAAATATTTTGTGGATCACTAACTATTGCTCACAACACGGACAAAAATTAAAATGAAATTAGAATTGACTTGAGCCAAACAATTTAATAAAGAAGACTTTCTTTACTGTACCCCGAATAAAGATTACAATTTGTAAGCGTCATTTAAGTCACGACAATAAAATAATTCTAAAATGATGAAATCAGATCAATGCAAATAATGTATGTTTACTAATAAAATCAAGTTAATATACGCATACACGCCTTATTTCTTTCCTTTACTATATAACGAATACCAAACAAACAACTTAAACTGGTTTCAAAGATGGTGGTTAACTACTGTTCATATAACAATCAATATCCCAATAACACAATGCATCAATAGAACGCCTTCGAAATATATATAGACAGAAATATCATAATGCATGTACTTAAGCAATCAATATGCCGAAAGAAACATAAAATATGCCGGACTATTTATGAACATATGCAGTAAGACAGAATACAGAATGGACAATTCATATGTAATATGACAAATACTTGTCATGTTATCTTAATCTTTACGCATTATTATTATTATAATTATTATTTTTTGTTTTAATTTCATCTAAAAACTACCCAGAAAGACAGGTTAATCGTATGCTGCGAGCCGGCTGCCCCAACCCTAACTCTTTTCTATTTTTTTTTTATGTTATTTTTATATTAAGAGGGGGGAGGTAGGAGAAACCGAGGCTCTGACCAGCGAAAAGGCTCTCTCCACCCCCTGCTTTCGAGTATTTAACTATCATCAATGTTTCTAGTAGATAAATAAATGTGCCAAACAGAACAAAAACAAACACGAAGACTGGGTAAGTTCATGAGCTGTCATCGAATTATAAATCGATGTACAAAACGATGTTCCTACAAAAATATTTCAGTTATGTTTGTTTTGCTTTTTTACAGAATAAATGACATTAAGACCATCTCCTATATTTCTGCAAATACAATGCCAGAATTTGGGGAACCTGCATGCTATCGCTTTGTGTAGAAAATCCGCACTAATTCATGATATCTTCGTGCTTAAATTCAAACCAAATTTAACAAAAAACAACAAACAAAGTACCAAAAAGAAAAAGATAGTAACATTCGGAATGTTTATAAATGAATACATGCAGTTAAAATCAAGCTGGTTTCATTCAACCGTATTGTTCCATGATGATTAAATGTACCAACAGAAGCATACTAGCAAAATTGTGTTTATACACACACTGTAAAGAGTTTGTTCTCTAATATACCATAGATTACAGAAGCGGCGTGACATGTTTGGTTCAGCAGTACATTTTGTGGCAGGGTTCAGCAGAATGATTCACCATTGTGACCCTGAAACAGATTAAACTCGACGGCAGAAATATGTTAAAAAACAACAAAGTTACTGTAATGGGAAGGGTGGGAGGGAATTTTTGTAAACGATCTGTCCTCTACGGATTTCCGATAAAGAATGTACTTGTCACTGCACTAAATTTGCCCATGAAAATCCCGTGGGATTAAAACTTGTCAGACTAGTATTTGAACTGATACGACTATAAATACAAATACAGGTGCGGATTAGCAGTGAGGCGTTGTTAGACAAGACGATACCCACCAAAATTAAAACAATTTATTTCATAAGAGAACATAAATTTACTTAATTTATTGGTGGGTGCTAGGGTATTTATATATATATACAGTCAAACCCGGCTGCAGAACCTCCCTTGGGGACTGAAAAATGCCGGTATTTGTGAAAACATATATTTTCTCAAGACAGGTGACGTGTGACATTAGTAAGCAGGTTATAGTTTTTGGAGGCTGTCTGCAGTACGGGTCCGACTGCATAAGGGAGTTCATCGGTTTTAAGACAAAGGTGAATGTACCAAGTAATATAGCAAAAAACAAAACAAAATTATGTGGGATAAGGCCGTGACTTTATTGTAAATTTTCAAATGAAAATTATGGCATATTGTAAATATATAGCATGGTATATATGAAAATTATGAGAAAATATGAAAGACAAAGCTCCAGCTAAAATGCCTGGAAGCAACATAGCAGCGCGAAGGTGCAGAAAACTATGAAAATAAGCGCAGAACATACCAGACCTAATAGGAAATTGTAGGTTCTAGTATTTCGCACAAATGAGAAACGAGGCAAAGATGCTCTCACCGATCTCTATGATACAAGATGATAACTATAGATTTCAACGAATGTAATGCATTTTAGATTTTAGTACTAATAAGATTTACAATATGCCATACCGAAATGCACATTACGTGTATTGAGGGCCACTCAACATTTTATGAAAATAAAATTCGCCAAAACGAAGTATGCAGTGAATACACGTTTACTCAATAGGTACAGCAGGTCATTGACAAACAGTTAAAGTCTAGAGCTAGAAATTACCTTTTGCTATGTACCTTAATTTTTAAGATGTATCAAAATCTATGAAACTCGCTGCATATTTTACATAATATTATTGTATATCTTTAAATGTTACAATGTCATTCAGGTACATGTACATATTATCCAATAGTTCGATTACTATAAGCCAGGGTCATCATGAAGCCTTTTGCTGAGGTTTCAGTCAAAATGTATTATCTATTTATTTTGAACGAACATCAGACGAACGGACGGACGGGCGGACGAATAGGAAACCAGTAGCCATAAGACTTTCAATTAGAAGAGTCTTACTGCCACTGACTTGTTACGTCATAAACAGAATATGCTTGAACAGTTTCCTGTGACGTCTTCTTCGCATTCATATTATTGAAATTATTATTCATATCATTGTTGTTATTATAATTAATATTATTATTATCAACATTATTCTCATAAATGATTCACTTATGTTTTACACCTATTTCCGATATTTCTTGATTATTTCGTTTTCCATATCAATGCATTTTTATAACTTATTCTTTTACATGCAGGCGAGTTAAGTAATGCATGCAACGGACTAGATAAATCGGATCTATAAATTAACCAGGTACAGCAGTTACCTTTCAACACAAGGTGCCCCAATAGCTGCGATCCGACCATGCCACGCCGATCCTATAGCTAAACTGTTTAAAGACATTAGGAGAATAGCGGTTGACGACATTAGTTTTCTGCAGCTCCTTATACCAGAGATTGACCGTGTTAATGCTGGTGTTACAGTTGCTGACGTAATGGATTATCCGCATCAAAGCGTACAGGCTAGAACTGCGTCAATTTTCCTATGTGCAGTCTCTACGAACACTTCAACCATCTGACTGAAATACTGCTGAAAACGGCATGGAACCAATTAATTGTATGTCGCTCCTTTCTCATCGGATCTGTCAAGCTGTAACTAGACTATGCAGCATGCTTTTTATCATTTGAAGCAAGATATTTAAAGTATGATTTTGACAATTGGTAAGAAACAACCAAATGTATATTTCTATTCGATTTAATGACATAATAGTTTGTAATTTTTTTTTTTTAAATTATATTAGGCTACAAAGCAAAATTCTTTGATTAATCCCAGCGATACTAAATCATGTTACAAAATATTTCCGCAACAATGTACGTTAGAAATGCATAAACCTCAATACACCTCGGGTGAAACCAGTACATGCATATTGTACATATGATTAAAGTCCATAAATAATAATGACCGAGAATAATGTACAGGAACTAACGTACTGCATTTCTGCGCATGTACATGCAAACATAAAAAACGCTTGACCACACCCATATTTTACCTGTGAGTGTGTGTCCGCTCACTATGTCTGTTAATTTTATTTATTTTTTTTTTTTTTTTTTTTTTTTTTTTTATAACTAAAATTCTCATTCAGAGTGATTCAGTCAGTGATTGAATTAAAACAAATAACCAATATATTGCTGATTGTACGATGAAACAGTGTCTCCATTACTTTCCAGAGGACATATTCAAATGCCGTATAAACAGAAAGTTCAGCAATCAAAATTACAAGCGCAGACATCTAAAGAAATATATAATGTATACTCATCTCAATTGTGAATTCTCAAAACAGTAGCGCTGCAGTTTTCCGTCGTATCTTCTTTAAATTTTTGTAAACGATCTGTCCTCTACGGTTTTCCCGATAAAGAATGTACTTGTCACTGCACTAAATTTGCCCATGAAAATCCCGTGGGATTAAAACTTGTCAGACTAGTATTTGAACTGATACGACTATAAATACAAATACAGGTGCGGATTAGCAGTGAGGCGTTATGTTAGACAAGACGATACCCACCAAAATTAAAACAATTTATTTCATAAGAGAACATAAATTTACTTAATTTTTTGGGTGGGTGCTAGGGTATTTATATATATATACAGTCAAACCCGGCTGCAGAACCTCCCTTGGGACTGAAAAATGCCGGTATTTGTGAAAACATATATTTTCTCGAGACAGGTGACGTGTGACATTAGTAAGCAGGTTATAGTTTTTGGAGGCTGTCTGCAGTACGGGTCCGACTGCATAAGGGAGTTCATCGGTTTTAAGACAAAGGTGAATGTACCAAGTAATATAGCAAAAAACAAAACAAAATTATGTGGGATAAGGCCGTGACTTTATTGTAAATTTTCAAATGAAAATTATGGCATATTGTAAATATATAGCATGGTATATATGAAAATTATGAGAAAATATGAAAGACAAAGCTCCAGCTAAAATGCCTGGAAGCAACATAGCAGCGCGAAGGTGCAGAAAACTATGAAAATAAGCGCAGAACATACCAGACCTAATAGGAAATTGTAGGTTCTAGTATTTCGCACAAATGAGAAACGAGGCAAAGATGCTCTCAGCGATCTCTATGATACAAGATGATAACTATAGATTTCAACGAATGTAATGCATTTTAGATTTTAGTACTAATAAGATTTACAATATGCCATACCGAAATGCACATTACGTGTATTGAGGGCCACTCAACATTTTATGAAAATAAAATTCGCCAAAACGAAGTATGCAGTGAATACACGTTTACTCAATAGGTACAGCAGGTCATTGACAAACAGTTAAAGTCTAGAGCTAGAAATTACCTTTTGCTATGTACCTTAATGTTTAAGATGTATCAAAATCTATGAAACTCGCTGCATATTTTACATAATATTATTGTATATCTTTAAATGTTACAATGTCATTCAGGTACATGTACATATTATCCAATAGTTCGATTACTATAAGCCAGGGTCATCATGAAGCCTTTTGCTGAGGTTTCAGTCAAAATGTATTATCTATTTATTTTGAACGAACATCAGACGAACGGACGGACGGGCGGACGAATAGGAAACCAGTAGCCATAAGACTTTCAATTAGAAGAGTCTTACTGCCACTGACTTGTTACGTCATAAACAGAATATGCTTGAACAGTTTCCTGTGACGTCTTCTTCGCATTCATATTATTGAAATTATTATTCATATCATTGTTGTTATTATAATTAATATTATTATTATCAACATTATTCTCATAAATGATTCACTTATGTTTTACACCTATTTCCGATATTTCTTGATTATTTCGTTTTCCATATCAATGCATTTTTATAACTTATTCTTTTACATGCAGGCAGTTAAGTAATGCATGCAACGGACCTAGATAAATCGGATCTAATAAATTAACCAGGTACAGCAGTTACCTTTCAACACAAGGTGCCCCAATAGCTGCCGATCCCGACCATGCCACGCCGATCCTATAGCTAAACTGTTTAAAGACATTAGGAGAATAGCCGGTTGACGACATTAGTTTTCTGCAGCTCCTTATACCAGAGATTGACCGTGTTAATGCTGGTGTTACAGTTGCTGACGTAATGGATTATCCGCATCAAAGCGTACAGGCTAGAACTGCGTCAATTTTCCTATGTGCAGTCTCTACGAACACTTCAACCATCTGACTGAAATACTGCTGAAAACGGCATGGAACCAATTAATTGTATGTCGCTCCTTTCTCATCGGATCTGTCAAGCTGTAACTAGACTATGCAGCATGCTTTTTATCATTTGAAGCAAGATATTTAAAGTATGATTTTGACAATTGGTAAGAAACAACCAAATGTATATTTCTATTTGATTTAATGACATAATAGTTTGTAATTTTTTTTTTTAAATTATATTAGGCTACAAAGCAAAATTCTTTGATTAATCCCAGCGATACTAAATCATGTTACAAAATATTTCCGCAACAATGTACGTTAGAAATGCATAAACCTCAATACACCTCGGGTGAAACCAGTACATGCATATTGTACATATGATTAAAGTCCATAAATAATAATGACCGAGAATAATGTACAGGAACTAACGTACTGCATTTCTGCGCATGTACATGCAAACATAAAAAACGCTTGACCACACCCATATTTTACCTGTGAGTGTGTGTCCGCTCACTATGTCTGTTAATTTTATTTATTTATTTATTTTTTTTTTTTTTTTTTTTTATAACTAAAATTCACTTCAGAGTGATTCAGTCAGTGATTGAATAAAACCAAATAACCAATATATTGCTGATTGTACGATGAACACGTGTCTCCATTACTTTCCAGAGGACATATTCAAATGCCATATAAACAGAAAGTTCAGCAATCAAAATTACAAGCGCAGACATCTAAAGAAAATATATAATGTATACTCATCTCAATTGTGAATTCTCAAAACAGTAGCGCTGCAGTTTTCCGTCGTAATCTTCTTTAAATTTTTGTAAACGATCTGTCCTCTACGGATTTCCGATAAAGAATGTACTTGTCACTGCACTAAATTTGCCCATGAAAATCCCGTGGGATTAAAACTTGTCAGACTAGTATTTGAACTGATACGACTATAAATACAAATACAGGTGCGGATTAGCAGTGAGGCGTTATGTTAGACAAGACGATATCCACCAAAATTAAAACAATTTATTTCATAAGAGAACACAAATTTACTTAATCCAATATCTGCATTAGTTTTGGAGATAGTAACTTGCATGTAAAACTTTAACCAGGATTTTCTAAGTTCAAAAGGGGGCATAATTTGCTTAAAATACATGTCAGAGTTATGAACTTGACCAAGTGAGGTTGGTATAAATTGACCTAGAAAAAGAAACAAGAGCTGTCAGTGGACAGCGCGCTCGACTATTCTCAGTGCTTGATAGTATAATTTAAGCTATGAGTAAAACTTTAACATTACAATAAGCATATTCTAAGTCAAAAAGGGGCCATAATTCAGTCAAAATGCTTGATAGAGTTTGCCTCCTCCTTTTTACAGACTGGGGTCATGATGGTAAACAAGTATGCAAAATATAAAAGCAATATCTCAATGGACTTTGAAAATATTTAGGGTGGTGCGCAAACTTTAACATTTATTCTAAGTCGAAAAGGGGCCATAAGTCAGTCAAAATGCTTGATAGAGTTGCCTCCTCCTTTTTACAGACTGGGATCATGCTGGTATACAAGTTTGTAAAATATGAAAGCAATATCTCAATGGACTTTGAAAATATTTGGGGTGGTACGCAAACTTTAACATTTATTCTAAGTCAAAAAAGGGCCATAATTCAGTCAAAATGCTTGATAGAGTTGCCTTCTCCTTTTTACAGACTGGGATCATGATGGTAAACAAGTATGCAAAATATGAAAGCAATATCTCAATGGACTTTGAAAATATTTGGGGCGGTACGCAAACTTTAACATTTATTCTAAGTCGAAAAGGGGCCATAATTCAGTCAAAATACTTGATAGAGTTGCCTCCTCCTTTTTACAGACTAGAGTCATGATGGTAAACAAGTATGCAAAATAAGAAAGCAATATCTCAATGGACTTTGAAAATATTTGGGGTGGTACGCAAACTTTAACATTTATGTGACGCTCACGCTCACGCTAACGCTCACGCGGACGCCGGGGCGAGTAGGATAGCTCCCCTATTCTTCGAATAGACGAGCTAAAAATAAGTTTCAAAGCTATATCTATATGCCTTTAAATGATAGCTGTATGCACTTGCATGCAAAACTTTAACCAATGTGTGACGCTGTCGCCGACGCCAGTGTGAGTAGAATAGCTAGACTATTCTTCGAATAGTTGAGCTAAAAATCAGTAAAGACAACTAATTCTCATGTGTTTCAATAACATATTATAGTCTGTCAGTAATTAATTCAAATTTTTCTTAAGAGGTAAAGCATTAATTTCTTGATACTTGAAATTTTCTCTTTTTTTCTGTTGTCATATTATCTTGAGGACAGTGCTTTTAATAATCAATATCTGTTTGGTGTTATCATCATCTTTTTCCTTCATACAGGTCAAGTATTAACTAGTTACAGGAAGTTACTGTAACTGCATCTAAAGCATGATTTAACACTACAATAAACTATTGATAGTTTTTTATACTAAATACTCATTTCTACTTGCATTTTAAAGATGATACATTTATGAAAGTTTCTTAAAGTATAAAGTTGATTAACACCTGTAATAAAAGGTTGGCAAGCACTTCTATACAGACCGTGAAGGTCATTAAGGATTCTATAATCCAGGGCACTGGAGTCAGTCAAGGGTTATGTTACATCATGAACACATTTTGCAATGATCTCTAATGAGATGGTGATTATTATAGCTGGGATGTAAAATGCCAAGCTCAGATCGCATTTTAGACTGGCATCAGTCGTTAGAGTCATTGAATGTAAAGCACCTGGCCACAAAATCAATCCTCTCTGATACCACTTTCTAAAAGAATTTACAATATCTCTTGCCTCTGTCTCAGAGATGAGCCTAGAGAGAAAATGTTTTTCTGAGAAAATAATTTAATGTCAGTATGAAGAAATTAATATTATTACAGACTATTTGATCTCAACAGACTTTGTAAGTCTAATCGCATTTGTCCAGTCGTTAGAGTCAGAGGTTAGAGATATTGTAATTTTTTTCAGAAAGTGCTATCAATGAGGATTGACTTGATGAAGAGGAGCTTTACTTTTAATAACTCTAACGACTGATGCCAGTCTAACTGTAAGGCGTAAGTGTGTGGGTAAAAGCAGAATAACCTACGGCATGGACGACAGCATAAGATAAGATAAATGCCGCATTCCAGTCCCCGTATCAGTTGTTCCAGCTAAAACACATAATAATAATCTCGATAATTGGGGAACACTACAAGGTCTGTGAGACAACATGCATCAAGACAAATTTAAGATGTAAGCTAAGGTCTTCAACCTTATCTGTATATATATATATATGTGAGTCATCTTCCCTCTAGCGTCCAGAACTCACGTGAGTGTGGCTATTTCTGATTGGTAATGAGTATTTTTTTTTCTCTCTGCAAGGTCAGTTCCGGTTCCAGATGTAAATATAAACGCTATACCTGCTGGTATGTAACAAAACTTACACGACCGTTCACAAGAAACGTACAGTAAGACTTGGGGAAAGTGAAAGAGAGCAACAAAATGGCCCTGTTAACAATGACAGAGGTAAGGACTTATTTTTTAAGTGCAGTAATTTCTTTTTCTATTTTTTAACTTAAACAGAGCATATTAGTTTTTGTCAAATATATTTTTATTATGTTTTTTAATTTGTTTTTGGCAATAAACCATGTTCACAACATTTTCATTTCTTTATAGGGATAATACACGTTTTTTTATGTTTTAACGTCTGTAGACGCCGGATGGTTTGTTGGTGACCGAGACCGTCTCTGTCATCGATAATCAACAAATCCTGCTGGCTTCTGTACAATGTGTAGATGTTTATACATGTACACATAACAAACGTTTAATGTCGCTATTCTTGCTTAAAACTTCACACAAAAGCTAAATGTATTATTTTTATAGGTGCTGATTTTATGATTCCGGTACAATTTTTATTGACCATTGTTGTGTTTCTTAGAATATCCATTACCGGCGCACGCATATCGACAAGACAACTAAAAGCATGTATTCAATGTTTTAATCGTTTACTCTTATTTCTCGTTTTTTACAAACATGACATTAACGATATTTTGTATCTCGTTTAAATATTCGGTAAACAGGGACACAAGTTTGCAAATAACATTTTGTACGAATTATTTTGAGTATGATATCGAACTGACAAGCTCCCAGAATTTATAAGCATTTTGTGGGAAATAGAAACATACCGGTCAATACTTCCTAGCATCGTTGATATGATTCCTATAATTAAACAATCGCAAAAGTGGATGTTAACTTTTAAATAAGAGAACTACAATTCTTTAAATACAACCAGCTGAATTTACTCCTTTTCGCTTCTTTCAATTTCTTTTTTCGAAACATTAAATTCTTACGCCACCATTTTTAACTAGCATGCGATAGGAACATGCCGATTTCGATAGAATGCAAAGTGGTATATACTGAAACGCGGTAGAGTAAAAGTAAACACGTTGCTACTGAGAAAAGGCACCAGGAAAGAAAAAAAGATTAGCACTATTTATATTTGGACTACTTGTGGAGGCTTACATTTGGTTTGGTTGTGATCAGCCTCAAGACCCAAGCCTCAAAATCAAAATGGCGGCCAAAATTCAAGATGGCCGCCGCATGGCTACCAAGTTTTATGATAATGACACAATTTTTATAAAAAGTGTGTTAGAATATGGAAAGTGAGGTTTTTTTATTTAATGTTTTAGCATTCAACAATATTGCAAAAGTGTTCATACCCAAATAAGGCCAGGCCATAGATTTCAATTTCGTAAAAGGTGATAGTGATTTCTATAGCATCTTTAAAATCTTTCTTTTGGAACTGCAGTTAATTAATTGAGGAATAAGTTTGGATATTTCAGACATTATATAAATACATTTTGAATGTGTGTTTGTATTTTCCTATTTAGCATAATTACACATCTGGGAATAAGCCTGTAGCTAACATAACTGTTAAATGTAATTTAAAGGTGATGCGTGGATTAATTGTTATGACTATTATCAGGGGATCTCCACCTCAGTTGACTCTTGACTGGTGGCTTGGTTTTCCCCAAATTGAATAACCTAACTAATTATGCTTATTTTGTCTATTGAGGATTATATAGTATTGTCCGTAACTATTGACCTGGCACTCAAGAATATTCCGTATGCTTCCGTAAATAAATTTTCGGTGCCCAACTTTAATAAAAATATAAATATTGAAAACCAAATAAAATATAAACATTTCTTTATCACCAGGTCGTACATGCAGATATAGTTATGCTGACAAAACGTTCAGCTACCAATCTCGGGACTGTGGGTTCGAGACACCTGTTTGACCATATCATTTTTCTTTAATTTCATCTGTAACCTTAGAATGCAGGAAAATTGTCACACGTATCGTGATTTATTGTTCATTTATTGAAAGAAATGCACAAGTATTCGACATTTTTCTACGTACAAGTTATTACCAAAAGTGTTAGATATATTTAATAAAATTTTGTAAGAATAAAACAGTATTATATCGAATTAATGAAAACAGTCTGAATTGAATTCGAACCCATGGTAACGTGCGTGAAAGTCGGAGAACTTACCACTACGCCACTGTGCCATTAGTAAACTATGCAGGTTAATTTTGTCAATTTAGATATTTTCAGGTTACAAATACCGCGTAAAATAATGAAAACGCCCAAAAATATTGGCGAAGATAAATGAGTGCCACCTGTCAATACTTACGGACAATAACTTTCAATTGGCAGCAATCAAGTGTAGAATCAGGCTTCTAACTACATGTTATTCCCGTCCCGGGATCTGGGATAGTATGATGCGAGGAAGTGAGAAATAAATTTTGTAGTTTAGGTTATACACATACTGAATATTTTTGTAAGACTGCTTTTATATTGTTCTAAGTATGTGAAAAAAAATCCTACAAAGTTTTGTCAAACAGGCTCAAGAGCATCTTTTTGCGTTAAATATATCAACAAGTAAAATTTTGATGCAGAGCATCAAATCGCCGGAGAACTTAATTTACAATAAGGTAAAAAATCACGAAATTTAATGATATACTCCGTATCGACAAAATTTATCACGTGATCCGAAACAGGTAAAAGCCATTGAGTGTGTTTATATACATACCACATGTACACATTGCAAAGATTAACTAGTATTATCTTTAATAAATAACACACGAAAATTTAATTAAATTTCAATTGTTTAAATGAAAGTACGACGTTTGATTCTTTTAGACAATGTATGTAGTTATTCTTTTTTTTTTTTCATCCGACTTCGACATTTTGGTTTTAGAAGAAATTTATTGTCTGTTTTACAAACAAATGCATTGTGTGCATGACTTTCAATAAAACATAAAAAATGTATCCTTTTTCAAAGACCCTGTTTTATTTCCTCTTTCTTTTATGTAATCACCAATATTTTAGAATTCCATTTAATTTTTACTCCAATTCAAAGAACTACTAGAGCCCATTTCTGAAATTATCTGTAGAATGATTCTGTGTAGGTTGAGGGTCTAATTGTTTATTTATTAGCAATTGATAAGAAATAGATTAACTGCGGCATTGTAAAGGCATTCTCTCTCCAGTGTAGTGAGAATGTTTACCTGTTTCAGATCACGTGATAGGGCTATTGATACGATGTATAGGTTTAAGTTCTTTATGCATTTTACCTATTTTCCTAAAAAGCTATCTTTTGAAAATAATAAAAATCTTATGCAATTTTCAGCTCTTAATTCCTTTATGTAAGCCTTTCATTAACTGCCTTATTTTTCTTTTATTTACAATATCATTTTTTCATTGTTACATTTTAATAACTTCTCCTACCAGCTGCAGAATCCTAAAGCGTATCAAATATAGGCGCCACCGGCGACTAATAAGAAATAACTTGAACACAATGATAAATATTTTTGTAATATATGACATAACAACAAATTACATATCAAAAATCTTGTACATGCACATACTAATCAAGAATAAAGATTACGTTGCTTCACATATCAACAACTACTTCTCTTTCATAGTTTGCAATAACAAATAAGTTCTCCACTGGCAATGAAGATGGGCAAAAAAAGATGAAAAGCTTGAAAGAGCACACTCTGAATGGCGGTAATTGGTGTATTGGAATGTGGGATGTGTTGTGGATGAGGGCTTGATGAGTAAGAAACAAATCTGAGAAACACAGTCAAGAAAAAGTAAAAACTATGTCAAAGTAAAAAAAAAAGGACTCATCTAAAAAAACTTTAATAACTGAAACAAAGATGGGAGGGAGTTGTGAAGGGACACTTAGAGACTAAGTGAAAACCATTACTTCCTTCAGGACAGACAGATGAACAGACAAATGCCGGCGCCGGTGGTGGGGTGGGGGACGGTTTCAGCTCTGTAATAGCTCTTGTGACTTTGTCACAGGAAAATAAAAAGAAAACTTAGATGCACCATTAATTTTTATGTTAGAAAAATATCAAATAATCTAAAATGCCAACACCCTGACCATTTATAAGGAGCCCCACAATGAATATTATTTTTATTTCCCACCCATAAATTGAACATCAGCTTGATTAAACCAAACATTCATTAAAAGTTCAACTGAACAGTTGAGAGGTCAGCTAAGGATAGTAGGGATACAGCCTGTAATTACAATTCCCAAAGAGATGCATTCACTGCATGCAAATATTTAGCTATATTGCAGCAGGTAAACTTATTAATGAAATTACCCATTAGTTTTAAAACTAAGTGTTATGGTTGACTTTAAATAATTTGATTACAGAAAAAAGCCGGTAGTTATCATTTAGTTACACCATTTTCTTCAGTGCAAATCCGTATTTCAAATAAGATGAATGATGGCTAAACAATGATTCTCCAGAGGACTGGTTTCTCATTCTGTTTGACCTGCAGCAAGTAAACAATACAGGTTAAAACTGCCTGCTACTGTAATTGTATATTTAGATTTTATGCCATTCATTTCTATATGTACAATAAAATCTAGCCTGGCCTGGCCTGGCCAGGCCCGGTCCAGTCGAAAATTAGGCTCATCGGCCCAGGCCAGGCCAGAGGAGATTAGAACATGCCTCGAAAATCAGATCATTGCAGTCTGGCTGGTAGTTCTCCAAGTTATTTCCCTTATAACTGGTCACTTATAACTCATGATGTTGTCAGCAAAACTAATACATTTTTAATAGCTGCCAGATTTTGGCAGACATTTTCATTCAAAACAATCGGCATTCATTCCCAAAGTCAAGTTTTAACCTGTTGTATTTCACTACAGTAGATTAATTATTTTATTTGAACCCAAGTTAATATCCAGAATTATTGGAATTTAAGACAGAATTAGAAAAAGTATCTGAACACTCATTATTTCCGTTTTCCAACAGAACAGAACATTTTATCTACAGAATTCATGAACATAAAATTTCATTGTCATATCTACAGATAGATCTACAAACATGCGTGGAACAAGAGTGTCCACATAGTGTATACAATGCAAAATGAAATGAAATGTATTTAATGTTATATTTTTTCTGATTATTCTCGCCTGAAATATTGGAATAACTATAATTATAACCCACAGAATGTTTGTAATGATTATTTATATGAATGTAGCAGACGTGAAAAATCCACAATGAAACACAATACAGGGACAAGGAATAGAACCCACATCCTCTTACGCTCAAGGTGAGCACTCTACCATGTTGCCATAAAAGCTAGCTCAATGGCAAGGGCTTAGGAATGCCACTAATCATATGTATACTATTTACAAGGCAACTACATGTATATAAGGGAGCCTACTACATTCATCCCTTCTTAAACAAGAAATCTCCGGGAGCTTTTATAGCTAGAAAGAGCACAGGTGTTTTTTACATACGCCACGGCACCACTGTAGCAGATGTGAACAATCCACAAAGAAACATATAACGCCAGGACAGGGATTTGAACCCACATTCACAAGGCAAGCACTTTACCTCGCCATAAGGCTGGCTCAATGCTTATTATTTGCAAGGCAACTATACATGTATAAAGGAGCCTACTACATGAATAATACCACCTGCTTCAAAATCAGGAATGAAAGAAGTTAATGGGATTATTGGATGAAGCCAAACCAGTGCTCCTGAACTGTTAAATGAAGGAGAACAAAAGTTCTCGTTTTCCCATATTTCCCATACAACCAAGCAAATGAATATGGTTTGATAGAGTCTGTTTATAGGTGGTAATGAAATGTGCAACATCCTCACCCAGCAGCACCCGTTTAAGGGGAATAGTAGTATACATCCATATTGAATAGACTCTATGGTAACAACACTGAGTCCTTTGTAAACACTACATTATACTAAGTACTGTAATAGATGTTAAAATGAATACTTTTCGGAACATTCAGATAGGCTCTTAATGGCTTAGGAAGATATTGAAACTTATAAAAAACAATTTTGAAATACGAATAACTAAAAGTATATGTACAGTTTGAGGTAGCCATGTTAATAGAACCATGGGATGTAAACAATTGATTAAAGTTATTACCAACAGATACTCATTTTTTATATATTTGTTTATAAATTGGCTCACTTTTAAGAATTGTTTGTTGCTTCATAAATTACTCTTTATATAAACTTCAAAATAAATTACAAAAGGAGCTATAAGAAAAGTATGTCCTTTCTTTGTCAGAGTCATAACCATAGGAAGACGCTTGTAACATTCACTGGGAAATGTTACAATATATGTATAAAACGCGTAACTCTATTAAACACATATATGGAATGAACTAACAACACTGAGTACAAGCACGGGGAGTTGTTTTAAGACCGCTAAACAACACTTAAAGACTGCCGTTATGATAGTTTATTAGAATGCAGTCCGCTTGGTTTTTTTTTTTGTGTGAGATGAAAGAAAAAAATGAAACTCAGTTTTTCTTTCCGCATATTTTTCTTCATTTGAGCACCTTTTTCATTTATGATGGCGGCGGATTATGGAGGAAAATGTCTCCGTTGAATGATCAATTCCTATTGGTCACTTTTCAATAAGCTAATTGTTTATTATGTTACACTGTGTTTCGTCGCCAGCTTCAAACTTGTAGTGAAAGGAGAAGCTGGAAGCCATGGACGTCCTGTTCTGGAACTGTTAAGAGTTTTAGCTAGTTTTCATAGCAAAATTTAATCATTATACCGTATCGCCAAAGCAAGCGGGCAAATATCAACGAAACCATTAGATGTTCAATAAGTATAAAATCTGAGAGTGAATCTTTGCAGCCATTTTGAATTTGGAAAACTGTCAGTTGAGCTACATTTAGTTTTAAAATGATATAAAGGCACTACATTTTACATTTATCAAGTTAATTCAGTAAGATTTTCAACAAAAGATTAAAAATGGGCAAATTATTTTAGATTTTTGAAAATAAGAAATAAATATTTCTTTGTCAAAACCCATTTTGCCTACTTCCAACATAAAATTTTACTTAGATAATCTGGCGGCTATCTTGGCGGCCATTTTGAATTTCAGACGCCATGTTGATTTTGGCGCTTGGGTCTCGATCGAAAATTTAGCGAATGGTGTCAAACAATAAACATGCAAAGTGATTTGCTTGTAGAATTATCTGAACGATTTTTTGTAATATCTATCTAACTTTTAGGCTACAAAAATAATGTTTGGATATAGGGAAATTTAGTTTAGGCCCGTTCAGCAAGAGTTATAAACGAAACTAACTATTATTATGTCACAGATTTCTTTCTCGAACGAAGTAGCTATGTTACGCTTCAAAAAGGTAGCTACACAATTTCAGTAGTTACTACCGAAATTTGCGCCGTTGTTCACAACGTAGATAGGCAGTTACTACCAAAATTCGGCCGTAAGACACAACGCAATTCGGTTGTATTAGATATGTACACAACAACCGCGAAATGATTTTAATGATAATCTGCATTTTAAACATGATAATTATTTTGTGAATTTTTATCTGGAAACGTAAACATACTTTTTAATACATTGTTTTCTTTAATCTGTATAACAAGGACACATAATGATAAAATGAAATTTGACTCCTGTATCTCTTTCAGCAATTTACCATTGAAAGTTGTGATTGAACAATATTCACCATTCTTTAGAAAGTTTGGTTTTACAACCAACTATTTATGTTGCTTTTTGTACAGGGCTGGCTTTTGCTGATCCTACTCACACTTGCTTTGTCGACGATTCATTGCCAGATATTTGAGGGCGACATGGAAACAGAACTGAAAGAGTGCGTCCAGCTGAATCAGAATAAAACTAGCGACCGCAGCGCTGTGTACGCTTCGACTGAAGACATATATACCCACTGTCTACAGCTACTCCTATGGAAATCAGAAATTGTTCAGTGGAAAGGTTTCAACATCACAGAAAAGACAGAGATTTTATCAATTCTCTCATAGGATCGGTAATTATGTAGCATGTTATTTTCATGAGCATGATATTTTTATCGCTGTTAGATCCACCTACTGCTGTGATTTTGTCCATTTTTCTTGAAGCATTTGATGGAAATACTGATACTATAAAAGAACTAAATTTGCAATAGAAACACTTTCATTTTTACGATTAAATTCAATTCATTTTATAATTGTCCCTCGCCTTTTCCGAAGAAAAAGAAAGGAAGGGAAAGGGGATAAAAGTCCATTTTGAAAGGATATTTCCCATTTTAGATTTCAGCCTGTTTGGTCACCAACACATTCATAATTCTAATTTTGTTTTTATAATTAAACGGATTTTGTGGCGATTAGCCCCAGAGTGAACAATACGGTTCAGATTCTCTTAATACCATATGCCTACTAGCAACAGTAAACAATCGCCCCCGAAATAGTCCTAACATCTCCGCAGAACAGTAATAACATGCATGGCATATAAATTTGTATAGCTGTCCAGAATGCATAGAATACTATAATTTCTACGTGATTCTGTAAATAATATGTCATGCAGCTATCTGTTATCCTTTCAGATAACATTAGAAAATATTACATAATGAAGGTAAATTAATTCGCCCTTTATGAATGAAATATCCGTATGAATGGAACTTTTTCGTCTTTGGTAATGTTAAACTCAATGACATAATACACACTGTGTAATATGCAGAGATAAACCTAATAAATCATGCGAAATATAAGACGTATTTAACAAAAATATACAACACATTGAATTAACATTTTATCGAAACACTTAGATAATGTGTATGTTGTTTAAATGGAAACGGGATTCCAGAGACCACTTCGTTATAGCTTATGACCTCGGTCTATAAATAGCTCATCAAACAAACACTGGTTCCGAGCACAGTTTCATTCATAACAAATGTCGATATGAATTATACTGCGCATTATTAATTATATGTTTAATAAAAGTATTACTTTTACTAAGTATGATTTTGCATATAATACAATAAATAATGAACACAAAATATGAATTTAATATAAAAAGGAAGCATAAGTTTTAAAAATAAATTCTTGCAGATCAGTTGCTATAAGTTCTAGAGGACGTAAGCGCTGCGTGGAATTGCCAAAGTAACGCGAGAAGAAACATATGACCACATTCTATGATTTGTATACCGAAACAGCGTACATGTTATATTTTGCTACATTTACAATAGAAACTATAATATTATTTGATTTAACGGTATTTTTTTTTTTGGCAATTATAATACTAAACAAATTCATTTTAAAAACACTCTGACGAATGCTGAAAGTAATATTGTAAAAACTGTTTTGTCTTCAATTTGCTTAAGTGGGTAGGGGGTGGGGAGGGGTAGATGTATTTGTTTAAACACTGGTTTTCAACTGTATTTCAGGTTATATTAAAATAGTGGACCCGTAATGGTAATGTTTAATAATTGCATTAACTTGATACAGTCTTTAAGTTAACATTGTTTCGGGCTGTGTCGCATTTTTTAAACAACTTTTACCGTGTCGTTTTTTTTGTGTGTGTTTTTTTTTTAATTTTGTATAATTTATCTTATTTCCTCAAGCTCAAACAGAGACAAATTTCAAAATGATAACCACTGCGCAAAACGATTGCAGAGAATTCATTTTACCAAAAACTTTGCTAAAAGAAACCTCAAAGTATTGCGTAACAATTATAATACACAAAATAAAACTGTCGATAACAATATTTCTGGGGAGCCTCAAGTAAAAGGATTTAATCGGACAGAAATTAAGCTCCAACACTGAAAAATTATGGCCTTGCTCTCTGCATTCAAAAATAACTAAACGGCAGAAGTAAAACCTACCTACATTTCTTCAACAATATATAAACTAAAAAAGAAATGCAAAATAAAGAACTTTTACCACATGTAACTCAGTATTTTCAAAGATGTCTAAACCTTCACCCTTCTGTATCAGAGGTTAAATTCACTTTAAACAGCAAGAAATGGCTAATCAAATGAAAAATGTCCGCTTTTGTACAACAAATCAATAATAATAAGTCTTGAAAAACAGTTTATCTTACTAGATAAAAGAAATATAATGAAAAAATGTTTGGTCCTAGTGGGGCTTGAACCTACGCTCTCCTGAAAAATTAGTCAAAGTAGGCTTATGGTAGGAACTGAATACTCTTCAAAAAAGGAGGTACACTATTACGAGTCCATCAATTTTCCTAACCATCGTATTAGGGAAGGAACAGGACTAGACCATACTCATTAACAGTCCGGTTTGTAGCGGGGTTCGAACCCAAAATTTCCCTCAGACCGACAAGAAAATCGCCCCATCAGTACTTCAGTGCTTTGATTATAAAAACGATCAGGATATCCAGTGTGGGGAAACACGTGACTTAAAAAGGCAGCTTACACGGAAAAATGGCCGATCATTTCTCCGATTCGCATGGAAAATCCAGGTATTTCTATTGGTAAACCTTTGTTTTAGATGTTCTAATATATCCTATCGTATGCCCCTTACCTTCCGATTTCCTCTGGTACCCATACTTTGTTCCTTTCACCTTTATTTTCCGAGAACACTTGGGAAGTTTGAATACATTCGCAGTTTCTGGGATGACGGTATCCACGGACCGACACAATTTTGTCCAGAAAATACAAATTACTGAACTAAATGACAGTACAATTACATGAAAAGTTAACCAAGTACCCTGTTCAACATAAACATGTAACGAACTGGCAAAAAGCAAAGCTGCCAAAAAGAGAATGTCGAAATCTACGAAATGGCGCTGAACACGTACACAGTTTTCAAAGGTGCTGTGCACGTACAGGATCAACTATTCTATTTTATATTATAGAAATACTTAAGTTGCCGCGAGATTTTTGTATTTACACACACTATATGATTGTTTTTCGTTATTTATAATATTATGACGTCTCAGCTTTAACTTAGTACGTCATCATTGTTTTACGTACCGATGCCAGATAATCCTTTTTTTGGAAATCACAAAGATTTAGGCTAAGTCTGTGGATTATAGCACAAAATATGATTGTTTTGTTTAAACACAACAGAGAATATTGACAGAAGACTCTGATTTACTCACTCGGCCATAGCTGTGTAAAAGAATGTACTGGAAATCATTTGAATACACAACGCTATTTATCATATAAAGTGAATTTACCATGCCTCCTAGTTGTGAATAAGGAAACCGATTTGTTAGATTTATTTTCTTTTGCATAGGCGCTCCTTGCCCGATTCAGATGTGTTTTAATTGGCACATTAATTATCTAGGAGTTCGGTGGCATGCTCCGCCGGAAAATTGTTTGGTAAACATACGCCCTGTACTACATTCTGGGCACATCTGAGCACCTCGCCAGCAACACATTATTGTCAATGTATTTTTATACATTTATTTTGACTTTTTTCCAGCATTTGAAATTGTGATCAGATGCCGATACTGACCTATTTCACTCACAGTTTCCCGTAGAACGACTTAAAGACACTAAGAAATAACAATGCAAAATAGGAAGAACTGATTTTTATTTGTCCTGGCCATTTCCACAACTCTGTTATATTTGAAAATACATCCTGAACTACACTTTTGAGAAACAAGTGTTTTACATTTGATTTCTCACACTTAAAAATACTACACCATGCACAAAATAGTTCCAATAATTGTCTTGACTTTGAGCTATTCAAATTTTGCCATGGGGTTCAGTTTGAGTAGTTATACCTATTTATTATCATTTCTAATAACCGCTACAATATGTTATTCGCATTTAACAATTTTTGGTAACTGTGTCTGATAGAGAGAGAAAAGGTCTATTCCATTTCTGTTACATTTAAAAATTCGTAAAGAGCAGGCTTTGGGTCAGAAAAGGTCCATATTCTGCATTTCTGTGAAGCGAGTGCATTGATGACGTGGTCTACATCAATGCAGACATCCTTGTGAATGTGTATCAGAGCTAGTAAAGCATTTTATCACTCGTCATTGTTGAACGAAGGTAGTTTTTGAATGCGTTTCATTACACTGAATGAGCGTTCGCAAAATGCAGATGTTGGAGGCAAGGTCAGAAGCACAAACAGAATAGTGTTTACACACGGATACAAGACCTTGCTGGGAGGTAGAAGAGTAGTCTGAAGTCTGTGGTTTTAGACTGACAATATTCCAGTTTACTTTCTACTTTGTTACCTCATTTTTAAATATCTGACATTTGCCGTGAAGATCTGGTGCATATGCGGTGTAAATAGGCACCGGCACTTTTGACTTTCCGGCAACAAAACGGTCTTCATTTTTTAGAATGTGAGTTATCTATCACAAAAGCAATCTTTAAGTGCAGTGCGGCGGCTGTAAAAAGTCTCCCAATACTTGGATTCAGTGTTGTTATATTTTCTGGTCCTTTGGGATCATGGAGTACATTCAACATAATATTAAGTGTAATAGAGTTCCGCTAAAGCCGATGCTAGGGAGGCACATTTCATTACCTCTCATGAACAGACTCACTAAAACCGAGTCTGCTATTATTCTTCTTGGTTGCATTCTTTGCTTCCAAAGGATCTTTTTACAGATTCTATTGCCATTTCTAGAGAAAATGGCCGACAAATACATTGTATACCGTAAACTGCCAATAATCCAAGACAGATTCTGCATCATGATTGTCTCTATGCATTTGACTTCCAACACACCTTGGTTTAGATGTTTTAGTGCCGAAGTCTCTGATCATACGCATTGCCTTTTCGTATCGGGCAAGCCACACTGCCCAGTCATTCCGCTAATTCGAGGAAACGTGTATCTTTGTCTCTGTAACGGCATTTAGTAAGTCCATATCTTCCTTCTGCAAAAGGCTCGTCAGCGCTACGATGATACTTAACAAATTTTCAGATACAAGAGAAATGATAAAGTCAAATCTAAGAACTGCAGCAAGATACTGGCCTGCCTTCTCATCTCCATCTTCACGCAGTGTTTCCAGAGCATGGGTTACCACTGAAAACGTGCTCTTGAACGTGCAGAGGGCATCAGTTCGTCTTGACCACCGAGTCTCAGAAGGGTTCACATTTTAGTACGTTGCTCCATCTCGTCCATTGAAACTGCATCCCTTGCCAGTTCCTCGGTAACGCTACCGATCGTTTGCTGAGTAATCGAACAGAAAGCTTATCTTGCACAGTTGGCATCATGGTTCGGACACATGGGATTTTAGAGCTGTGTACTAAGGCTAAATTCAAACAACGAGCCTTGCAATGTATATCATTTGCATGTGGAGATCGTTCTTTTATACGCGTTTGCACACTACGGTATTTTTATATATTAATGCCCCATCATAGCACTGTGCTCAACTTTAAAATACCTAGATCAGCTTCTTGCAAGAAATCCAAGATATTTCGATTAACTTTAATACATTTGATCGATTTGCACACAATAAATTCTATAGGAACTCTTTACAGAGGCACATGTATCATCAGTAGGCCTAATCCTAACGCATAGCGAGAGTTGTTTCTTGGTTGATTTGTCAGTTGCTTCGTCAACAATGGTGGCAAAGAAAGAAGCATTTATACAGTCCGCTTACACTTTTTCTCTTATTTGTTTAGAGCAAATTCCTATTATTTCATTTTTTTTAATGTCAGGAGTTTGAATTAGATCTCTATATGTGCATTGTCAGGAGATGTGTTTTTTTTATTTATACTGTGCATGGCCCAAGTGCTCGCTTAAAATATCACCATCCTGAGCAAATGTGTCAACATTGTCATGAAATTATTAACCTCTTCCGTATGGTCGTGCATTGCTATATTCTACTCCGTACAAACAGCAGTGACCTTTATTATTTCCCCAAGTATGTGTCTATTTCTTTGTACTGAATTCTTTGTTGATTCAGATATTTTCTTGTTGATCGAATCATTTTTTCCTGTCTTGATAGTCGCATAATTCCCCCCCCCCCCCCCCCCCCCCCCCCCCCCCCCCAGGACCGTCTCATTGTGGTGACAGGATTTTTATAACGTCTTTAGAGCCAGGTGGAAAAATTCTTCGAATCTGTCACTGGTAGTTCTAATATGAAGGTTTTCTCCCTACCGCCAATGCGCCAAAACAATACGTAGTTAGCACAATGTACTTCGTCTTTTGCGATAGATCTATAAACAAAGCCACTTGTGTACCCGGACAGCCATTTTGCACTGAACGTTCGCTGTTTATCACCAAACATTCTGAAAATATGTAAATAAAAACATGAGTTTCATATAGAAAACTACAGAAACTAGGAAATATATGTAACACCCATCATCCCGTACACCCTCGTATTTTATTGCATATTTGGCATTTTCGGGGATTTTTTTACTCATATTTGAAGAAAACGTGTAGGCACGTGTCTAAATAGCCTACAGGAAGCTACGTCAGTGTCTCCGAGACGTCATATAACAGTATGTAATTTGATTTCGTAGCGTCATCAAGTGTAACCGTTGATATTACTCTAAATACCGCGTTTATGTAATGAAATTGGGTAGAAATGCAGTCAACCTATAGAGACAATGTGAAAAGGTTTTCTTTTTATTTTCATTTGTGTGTTCTTTCATGAACGTTCAGAATTAAATT
This sequence comes from Mercenaria mercenaria, assembly GCF_021730395.1. Classification (NCBI taxonomy): domain Eukaryota; kingdom Metazoa; phylum Mollusca; class Bivalvia; order Venerida; family Veneridae; genus Mercenaria; species Mercenaria mercenaria. The sequence goes on along the minus strand of NC_069365.1, from coordinate 9,552,157 downwards.
ATCCGGACAAATAGAGCATGTCTGCTTCAGTGCCGTTCATGCATGGATTTTCGTAGATCCTGTTTTTCAGAAAATGCGATTTTATCCTTTGACACAATAATTATATCACGTAAACAAACTTTAACTGTATTCACTTTTCTCAAATTAAAGCTTACATATATATTGCATGTATAGAAATACAAAAACAATTTATAAAAATAGTACTTACAAACAGATCTACAACCACTTTATCATTTATACGAATGTCATTCCGTAAAGTGAACCAAAACATTGAACATAAAATGAAGTACACAGTAGCAGCAAAAGAACTTCTTAAAGTAATATTTACACATCTGTTTAGTATAAATACATTTGTGTATGTATAAACAAGTTTAAATACAGAAGCCTCGTGGCAACAAGTATTTCTATAGTATAAAATGGAATAGTTGTTCCTGTACGTGCACAGCGCCTTTGAAGACTGTGTACGTGTTCAGCGTCATTTCATAGATTTCGACATTCTCTTTTTAGCAGCTTTGTTTTTTGTCAGTTCGTTACATGTTTATGATGGACTAGATACTTGGTCAACTTTTCGTGTGATTGCACTGTCATTTACTTCAGTAATTTGTATTTTTTTTGACAAAATTGAGCCGGTCCGTGGATACTGTCATCCCAAAAACTGCGAATGTATTCAAACTTCCCAAGTGTTCTCGGAAAATATAGGTGAAGGGAACAAAGTATGGGTACCGGAGGAAATCGGAAGGTAAGGGGCATATGATAGGATATATTAGAACATCTAAAACAAATGTTTATAAACAGAAATACCTTGATTTTCCTGCCGAATCGGAGAAATTATCGGCCATTTTTCCGTGTAATCTGCCATTGTAAGTCACGTGATTCCCCACACTGATATCTGATATAGCATGAGAGCAAACGCTTCGGAAGGGAAATATTATTAAAGGAAGAAATACCTTTCTTTTTCTATTTTCGTTGACCAGAATTTAAAACAGATATATTCTTATGAAATAAACAAACAAACAGAAGAAAAATACGTTTAGCCATAATGAATAAAACTAAAATTCTGCAAGGTGTTGATAAACAGTATACGTGTATTAGGAAATTGCTCAAAGGGATGATCCGTCGTAAGCTACAATATGTCGACAAATCTTCCTGTCACATACATCAAAACATACCAAACGCTTTCTTTGTTCCGTTTGTTAATTGTAATAAAGCCAGTACAGTACCATTCCATTTGTAATTAAACCCCGCCTTTTTCGAAGACAAAATTGGGGACATAGAAATTGGCTGCGTCTGTCTGTCCTTCCGTAACACTTCGTGGTCGGTCCAAAACTCTGCAATTTATCATGGAATTTTAAAATTACTTTGCACAAATGCTCCCTTTAACGAGACGACGTGTTGTGCACAAGACCTAGAACCCTAGCTCAAAGGTTTCACTTGGAGGTCAAAGATTAAGAGGGTCTGTTTCATGTCCGGTCCAAAACTCTGCTATTCATCAAGGGATTTTAAAAGTGCTTGGCATAAATGCATAAAGAAGACAATATGTTGCGTGTAAGACCCAGGCCCCTATCTTAAAGGTTAAGGTCCCACTAAGAGGTCAAAGATGATAATTCTTCTTGATAAGTCTGTTGTTGTTGTTTTTGTCTGGTCTGGTCAATAACTTTACTTTGCAAGAATGAATATTCAAGTAAACAGTCACCTTAACTAAATGATAGGCCACATATAAGACCCACCATAGGGCATCTTTGTCAAGGTCGATGTCACAGGCATCCGAGTCAACTTTCTTTTCTTGTTGGTTTTTATAATTATTTTCAATTTATATGATAAAGCATAATAAATCTTCATGGTGTTTTTTTCAAACTAAAGGAGGAAAGTAAGAGGTCATGATATTATCGTTTTGAATTTTTTAGTTCGTTCGAAGTGGTCGGACAAAGAGGCAGACGAACCAAGAGTATCCACAGACAGGGTTTAGAATTCGGCGAGAATACAGAATGCTTTCTGTTGAGGAACGAACTGCCTTCCATTCTGCTATTAATCAAATGAAAATGGTAAGAACTATAAAAGTCTAAGCGAACAATCGTTGCCATGTAAACACTGAACTGGTAAATATTGAATGATTTCATGCGCCCGTTCCATATACTCTAAATAGATTTCCGCACTAACATTGCTTCGGCACCAACCCTTTTTTGACACTACTGGTAAATGATTATGACTAAATGATTTTTCTCTTAGTCTATTTTTATATGTCTCGGAAACAGTATTCTTAAGGGAAAGTAAACATACAGAACAAATATATTATAAATGAATTCAATGATCAATGTTTAACAAATATTTGAGTTTTTAATGAAAGCCTTTCTTATTCAAGACAGGACAGTACGACGTTTTTGCTAATCTACACCAAGGTGCGATTTTAAACTTAATACATGGTGGACCGAACTTCTTTGGCTGGCACAGGGTCTATATTGCCATGTAAGTACTTTTCAGCTTGTCGTTAAATTTTGAGTATGATCTTGTTTGGTTTTAACAACCTTCTCACTGAGATTTGCTTTATTTACTTATTGTAATGTGAACCATTTTACTGGCCAAACTGAATTTTTACGGCTTGATAAAGTCCCCCGTTCTACGAACTATACTTTTTACCCATAAACTAAAAATGTTTTGTTTTCAAACTGAAAAAGTTTTTTAATAACATGCTAGTATCAAGATCTTATTACAATTGCGAGTAGAAATTCTTTCCTGGTAATAATTTTAATGTAAATTTGGTCTTGAAATGTACGCCTTAAATATAGGACACTTTCGATGCTTTATTCAATTTGTGTTATCATGCCAGAAAAATGATTTTTCAGGATGGAAGAAGCATTACGTCGTATTGATCCCAGTTTATCATTGCCATATTGGGATTCAACGCTTGACTTTGACATGGTGAATCCGGATAATTCAATAATCTGGTCATCACAGTTTCTTGGAAATGGCGGCGGAGTAGTCGCAACTGGACCTTTCGCCAATTGGGCCACCCCGATTGGTCAGTTAACACGAAATATATCTCGTGCAGGCATTCTCTTTCGGAAAGAGGATATTAGTGCAATAATGACTCGTTGTAGAATAAGTGATATATCAGAACCAACTGCGCTGGATCAGTTTAACCTGGAGCTTGCCCATGGTGGGCCGCACATATGGGTAGGTGGCCAAATGTCCGGTTTAAATACAGCAGCACATGACCCAGCGTTCTTTCTTCATCATGCTTTCATAGATTATATTTGGGACATGTTCCGCTGGAATCAAATTCAAGTTTGTGGAATTAATCCTTTGACAGATTATCAGACAACACTGGGCGTCCGTGCAGCGCAACCAATGGCTGCTTTCCCTGCATATAGGAATATCGTTGGATATAGTTTCGATTGAAGTAATCACTGGTACGCATACGAACGTTCGCCTACCTGTTCTTGGTCGAGGCCATTTTGTGAGACTCCATATTTACGTTGTGACATTACAAGACAACGCTGTGTCTCGGTTGAACGGACTGAAGAGGAATTTCCAACACGAAGGACTGGCACACCAACATTACGTATTGGCCCTCGCTTTAGGTCACCGCCTACCGACCCAAGAATTCTGAATGCTCGGAAAAAATAGACCGGCAGATGATTCCGACGAGCAGTCAATCAGGTAGAAGAAAAGAATGCGTAGAATACAGAAATTCCAAAACCGAAACAGCCTCCGCTCTAAATATTTTGCTGTAAAATGTAACATTTCACTTTTCTTTTTTACGTTATTCATTTTTACAACGGACAAGGTAAGATAATTTGACTTTGATGATGGTCAGATTCTTCTCTGGACCAGATTTGATATATGTTTTCGCAACATCAGATATAGTCATAAAGCGATCACTGCAACACTAAATTCGGCAAGTCAACCTCTTTCTGTTTCCTAAATAGATAATTGAGTAAAATGGAATAAAGAAATCATGAATCTATTTCTTGAAAACATATCTGAGCATCACTTTAAGATAAAAATTATTTATACTATTACTGTTTGATATTTACTGACTGGCAATCCCCGTTTCTAAGTCACACGTCATTATCAGATTTATAAATTTTACTTGATGTCTCAAAAACAAGGACAAGGATAGGATAGGAATAGCCACGTTACTAGAACGCCGTCTCCCCAAACAGAAACCCTACATCAGTGTATGTATGGATGTGTAGTGATTGACATCTACAAAAAAAAACACATAAATAGTCGACAAGAGCAAAACAATGAACACAATGCGGAACCTACATGTAATAGTCAGTGACAAAAAAAACCTCTTGAGCCCCCAGTCTTAATCTCCTCCTTGTTCCAAAGATCCATGACAGTGTACCCGCCTAAAAAAAGTTGAGTTGAAGCTGTTTGGTAAAATGAACGTAAAAGAAGATATTTCCTGATGTCTACCTATGCAATATAAGCGTTTCACTTGTCTCAGTCACGTGACAATGGTTTCATTGCAGTATGGTCAAACCAATATTTTTTTGATTGCCTAAAGACAGACCTTCAAGACAAGGGTAGTCTCGCAGGAAGTAAAAGGCTATGTTATAAATTTCTACTACACATATCCGTGTCATGTCTAAAAACATTGAAGGGAAACAAATCTTACAAGATGCTTCGCAAGATTTGAAACTCGATTATTTACCTCAACAATCAAATAAATATCCCATTATATTCTTACTTTTTATTGCACATACTTTACATTTAGTGTCTAGGATGGCCCAACTTTTTATAAATGAAATCAATGGTTTGTAGAACATTAGTACCACTTCTCATTGATGTACACATCAGTATCCAATTACTGTAGCCATACTTTAAACACATCTGCACATAATCTGCAAGTTCATCAATTTTAAAAGACCAATTCGCCAATTGATCATAATTTTTCAATTTGTTTAGCACTATGGAATAAGACACTCGTTAAAATTTTAGTTTTAACGAGTTATTTGTGTGGTCTGTTGTTAAATGTATGATAAAAACTGTGCGCGGTAGATCTGGTTTTATATGTTATATTTTTCCACTCGTTTGAAAATAAGTGATAACCATACATAATGGAATACAGATTTGCATTTTTTTTCAGAAGGCAGTCATACATGTTTTTCATTTTGATTGTACCTTGAAAACAACAACTAAAGTCATACAAATAAAAAGGCACAGGAAAATAGTGCACACGTGCAGGAAAATAGCCAAAAGTCCAGGGGGGAAATGTACACATGCTGGACAAATGAACAGGAAAATAGTGCACATGTGCATGAAAATAGTATACACGTGCAGGACATTGTGCACACGTGCAGAAAGTACAGCATGTGCGTGATGATAAATTTCTGTCACCACATGAAATTCGATAAAAAAAATACAAATTTTCTCATGCTTCAATTATCAAGTTCAGACAAATTGTATTATCATTGATGTTCTCATTTCCATAATCATACTGAATACAGGTATTTACGGAGTCATTCCTCCTGTCCTGTTTTCTTTTGTCATGATTATGTATATCTCCATAGAAACGTGTATAAGTTTATCACAACAATTAATAGGAAATAGAAAAACGTTATTACCATTTCATTTGATATCGCACGATTTGAAATTCTATGCTGATAGCAAATATTAATAAATACTATCGTTAAATGTACTTTTGTGATTTAGTTCTCCATTTGTCATCTATCTGTATCCCATTTAAGAAATGATAGTTCATATTTTTCTTTCCTAGCTTAAATGTATACAAACAGGCGATGATTATTTTGAAAGTTCAGCATGACGTATAAGATCAACACTGTTTTTATGCTTTACCTTTCCTTTGTCATGGAGGACAGGACGCTTGTGTATTCGGGAATCATTGAAATGAAATGGACTTTAATTACTTTTTAGTGTTCGTACCTAGAAAGATGTTTGTTTTACTGTAAAGACATGTTGGTGTTCATACATTTTTTGGAAGTCTTCTAAAATGTTGAAATATAATTCTAAAATGTAATCGACCGTTAGCTTAAACACTTGTTAAAGTTTCACCAAGTTGGATCCTGGTATGTTGATATTCTAGCAATCCCAAGCAATCCCTTCCAGCTCAATTAAAATACATGTATGATCAAACGATTTTTAGCCAGGTTTCATGATTTGTCCAGTTCTTGAATTAGTATAAATTCCCTACTAATTATATTAAACCTTGTACAATACGGCAGATTCAATCATTGACCTGTCTGTTGAGTCATTCTCCTATTCTCTCATAATGTGAAATGCTTGTTCTGTTTCGGTCACATCGGCATAGTAACCCCAGTCATTTTCTTTGATATAGCAATGTGCGACATTCAAATGACACCACCAGGACTCCATTGCATATTTTGAGCTTATGAACACTGTAAAGGTTTTTTGTCGTGCCTTATCAATTTTCTGTTTATCATGTATAACTAAATGATCTCAGTCAAGATCACCAGAAATGCCCTCGATTTCACGAAATGCTAAATGTATTACTCTGACCTTCTTCTTTAATGAAAATGTTAGAAATACTTTTACACGTCTATACTATAGGATATACATCACCGAACCTTTTACTTCAGGTGGGCGATTTAGGGCCAGCATTACTCTTGTTTCCATGACAATCCCGTTTGTTGCCAGCGTAACAATCGTCACGAGGACGTTTGTTTAATAGGTATTAGTCCGTCCGTTCTGTCCGTTCTTTCGATTTTGTCCGGATGCATCAAAGGGGTTTCAAATGATTTTTAAAACGAAGATCATATGTTTTACAGTTATACACTGCTTAAATCGTTTTTGAAAGCTCAAATATACGATCTGGAATGCCAGTTATTGAAACTGTATTCCTTGACTATGGCTCAGCTCAGTAGGGAGAGCGCAGATCTACGGACCGCGGGGTCGTGAGTACGATCCCCGGGAAGGGCGTATGTTCTCCGTGACGATTTGATAAAAGACATTTTGTATGAATACATCATTCGTCCTCCACCTCTGATTCATGTGGGGACGTTGGCAGTTACTTGCGGAGAACAGGTTAGTACTGGTACAGAATCCTGGAACACTGGTCAGGCGTTACATATCTGAAATACTGCTGAAACACGACGTTAAACATTAAAACCAACAAACAAATTGACTATGGCTTAGATAACTACGGTGTTCCGTTTGGACCATCGCAATTTTACTTTAATACTCGAACAATGATACTTGAAATCACGATGATGAAAGTCAAATCAACGAAGATGAAAGCAGGAAACTTTAATGGTGAAAGTCGAGAAGACAAAACCACAATGGTGAAAAAAAAGAAACTACGATGACCAAATGATGAGTGAATTTTGTTATTCACCACGACTTTCGTCATCGTGGGTTCGACTTTTGCCATCATGATTTCGACTTTTACCATCACGGTTTAGACTTTCACCTTGTAGTTTTGACTTCTCTCATCATGGTGTCGCCTTTCAGTTGTGCATGTGCAGTGCGATCTCAGTACAGCAACAGATGACCGAGTCCCAAGTTACTTGAAAGCGATATTCCCTACGATGGTTAATGTAATAAACTGAGGTGAATTTTAGGATGTATCATATGGAAGTTATAGAAATGTATGCTTGTAAAAGACACCGTATTCATACAATATCCTTCTCAATTTCTCAGGATATGTTAGAGCTGATCTATCATATGTTTCCCGGAAGTAAGTGATTATTTCTCAAACAAATTCAAAAATTAACAACGGAAAATGACATAGCATGTATCAACGCAAACTTAGTCTTATGTAGTGGTTGATGCCGGAATTTTGAAAGGATATCTGGCGTATAACATGTACGAGATTTGGTAACATAATCGGGTAGTAATCATATTCTTGTGGGATTGTCAGAAAAACATAACAATGTAACTGATAATGAAAAGAAGAAACATAGGAAAGTCAAACTGAGTGTAAAATGAAACTCCCTGCAATACTTTATATAATATTCAGTTGATGTTGATGATATACCTAAATATTATATGAAGGTCCTTTGGAAGCACAGAACGCCTCTAAACAAAGTACTACAGCCGACAAGTAATAAAATGAGCCGCGCCATGAGAAAACTAACATAATGCGTTTGCGACCAGCATGCTGTTCGCTTTCAAAGCCTATTGCAATTAGAGAAACCGTTAGCGAACAGCATGGATCCTGATCAGACTGCGCGGATACACAGGCTGGTCTGGATCCATGCTGGTCGCAAATGTTGGTTTTCTCATGGTGCGGCTCATTAATGTGCAACACTCTCATGCCACTTAGCACTTGTTTATACATTGAGTTGAGTCCATGATCGCAAAGGAACTGAACCACACATAGTTTCCACATGAACTTGACTGAAACTGTACGGGACCGATCACAGTTTTTTCCTTTGTAAAGTGGATGCATCTTCTTGGTGTTATCAAAACATTGTATGTTAAAATGGATGTACTAATTGAATTGTGTAGCAGTTTATATACGATCCACCCACAGATCCCCCAGAGATCTAAATTATGTTCGTCTTGGATATCTTTTTACTATTAAACGTCAATGCTGTTAACACCAGGTCTACAAATGCTGTCCCATTGCCTACCAACATCTAGTAAGACTGTAGATCAGTTTCTGTTTCCTAGATCTATAATCCAGAACCAAATGAATATTATCTCCAAAATCTGAAAAGAAAAGCCTTGGTCTCGAAAGGGCAGACATTCAGCACTATATGCCTCAAGGGTCTTTACATAGAGAAAATAATACGATGCAACACATATCCTTGCTTTTATAGAAATTTTATCCATCTTCTTTTGCTTGTTATACATTCATTGGCAGCCAATTAAAACCCGTAGTGTATACAGAACGGGAATCCTGTGCGATCGGAAAAAAAGATTACCGTAATGGCGACATATACCAAACTGTTAAGACAATGTTTGAAGGTCACAAAAAGACATGTCGCCTGTCCGAGTTCCGCGACTGGACTGATCTACGACGTCATCAGTATGGTGGCCAAGTTTGAAAATATAATTTTGCGTATTTTAAAATTTACATAAGTTATACCGCACTATTTAATATTATTATCTTTGATTTTTCATCCTGGAATAGTTTCCATAGGATCTCAAAACTTTATTGAACAATACTGGAGTCTTTGAACAATGAAGTTTCCATCGTCTATTGTTTCCATTGTTACTGTCAGTTGTTTAGAATTTGTCGGCCATTTTAGCTCAGTCTGTGGCAAGCAGTGTGCGAGAAGGAAACATTTCATGATGGATATCACGACTAGGTGGCATTGTAAAAAGACATTTATATATGTGATTCAGTATAATTGCTTTTAACGAAGGAACTGCATGTAAAGTATTTGATTCTGACCGGAGTTTTATCCTTGTGCACAAAGAATCTATCGGAACGATATGGTTAATTCATCCAGCCGATATCTTTTAAAACAAAACTTTCTTATTACCTCAGAACACCCCTTAATCCAGGCTGTGAAACAAACAGTGGAATATGACAAACGTTTACAGTTCATTTCATTCGTGGGACATATCCTGAGAGTGGTAGAATATCATGCTTTGAAGTGCAATGCATTTGTTAACCTATCTGACAGTCTTAAATTCTTTATCATATTTTTTATAGAAGCGATACTTTTTGGTTTTTGTTAGTTTTCGAGACACACTGGCACAGTGTCGGCCATATTGGCGATTTGTCCAGCTTTTAATGGTGGATAAAATCCGAAGGTGCAAGACCGGACATTATGTCATCACGGGCTAGCACCTGGACAGACCCATCAATAAACTAACTGGATGGTGTCCTCACATGAAGAATTTACACTACAAACGAACTCGCATCCTTGCGGGGCAAGTGAGCCGATACAATCGTGTCACTCATGAAACTATAGTCTGTAACACCACACGCCTCTTTGTAGGATGTATAGATTAAGAAAGCGATTTCTAAACACACACAGGTTTATTTACAAGATGAACTTTACTAAGAATCGATTCAGGTATAAATGCATCAGCTTCTTTAATAATTTTGTCCCACAACAAACTTTTAAACAATTTACACTTCTAAAGCCGAGCTGTTCTATATTACATCAACCTAACCACTCCAGCTCCTTCTTAATCTTCCACATTCCTCTTTAACCCGATCTGCTTTTTTTCAATTACCCGTTTCCCTTTCTGAAAAACATTTCCCAGTGCTCCAATTTGATCTCTTTGATTCAGTCTTCCCTTCTAAGTATATTAGAGTATTTATACCTTTTCTTCAAGAAATAATTACATGTATAATTATAACCATTTTAAAAGCATGTCAATCAGACTGTCCATTATGTATTCTATAACCATAAACAACAGATGTAAAATCAATCACAACTGGGTATGTTCGTAAATAAATGACTGGTTAACATTTCTGAATAATTATTAATGAAAATTCCAGCGACAACAATAACAGAATAGTTAAGGTTCTGTTGAGAACTTTGCAATAATAGTAAACAAAGTCATTTAGGCCAAAACTTAATGGCTAAAACATAAACAATGACATAAACATCTAAACAAAATGATTAATACTTATAAGAATATTTTTTGTTTTCTACCATAAACAAGATTAGCTGAAATAAACACAATGATAAATCAACTGAAATCAGACCTGCGCTCTATCATGGCAAGTATTTGTGCCAACCATTTAATTACGAGTTTAACTGTATGCCAGGATCGATGGTGGCGAGTGATTCAAAGATACAATCGGAACACTCATTAACCCTTAGCCTGCTAAATGTCTGAAATGGACTGGTCCATCTTTCAGTTTAGACAGTACCATTAACTGTTAAAAAGGGTGCTTACCAAAACATACTGACTGAATGGCGAACAGTGCAGACCATGATCAGACTGCACGGATGTGTAGGCTGATCTTGGTCCGCACTGGTCGCAAAGGCAGAATCACTTGCCGACAGCAGGCTAAGGGTTAAACTACAGTCTTTAGGCTAACTACCTGTATGCCAGGACATTTCCATTAAATTAAAGTTATTATGACATATGGTCTAAACACGTAACAACTGAAAAGAGTGTTTTATTAGCCGGCAAAATAGATAAAGTTGCTGCGAATTTCAATATGAAGTAGGCAATGACTGCCTTTATTTGATTTTTGATGGCTAGATTTTTACTAAGCAGATCCTTATCTGCGTAAAGGCAGCTACCTGCTTGCTCGGAGGATGATTTGCAATTCAACGTGGGCGTGTCATTTTGATTGGTTTATCTTTTGGGTGTAAAGGTCTATAGTATGACCAATTTTGCTACAACTGAAAGTTATTTTTGAAATTTTGGTTGCTGATTTTGAAAGACATTTTTGGACCCATTGTGGTTTTGGAAATTTTTGAAATTTTGATATACCTTCAGTGAATATCTAACTCAAAGTCCACAACCTGAATTAGAGTAAGTAATAAGCTGTGAAGATTTGAAAAGGTCAGTTGCTTGACCAAAACTGGATTAACCGGATTTGAATTTTATAAGACTTTAAGATATAATTAAAATAATTACTTACATATATAACATAAGAATAATTTACTTCAGATGAATAAGCAAATTGCTCTAGCATAGAATTACAATATAAAGAATACGACACGAACAAAAGCTGTCCAGTAGGCAGAATAAGGAAATCTTAAAGTTCATACTTTTACTTACTTTTACTCCCGTTTTAAACCAAAATCTTGACAAAGGACCTCAATTTTTGTATTTAAGTTGTATCCTTTTTATATATTTGGACATTTCAATTTTTACCCATGGACCCCATTAGAAATAAGCTTTTGGCTTAATGGGTTATCCATAGGATCATAGTACAATTTTTCTTAACTCCCTTTTATCATAAGTAAAAGTACGCTTTGATATTAAGTTTTATATGCAAACTGTCTGACATGTTTTAATTTTTATAATATCTTGTTTTAATGGAGATTCTTATTAATTGCAACTTTTGTCTGTGATACTTAACTTAATCGTTTGTCTTGTATGTATTGTATTGTGTACTATGTCCTAAAATAAATAAATAATAATACATGAAAATTAGTTATTAGGGAAAATGTTTTTATTTATTTTGTTTCGTTTTACCCGGGATTTATCCATATATTCAATTTGTGTAATATCAACGGAGAATATATACCAGTTCTTTGATATCTTATTAAGTGAAGTAAGGCAAGATAATTATGCTTTGTATGGTATTCCGTCATCAAACTGAGGCGGTGGCACCTGTTGGTTAGCCGCTGTATATGCAGGCGGAGCCCCGTACGGCGCATGCGCAATGGTCGGTATGTTTTCTAAAGACGGTTGGTCCATGTCGGAGGCATATACATGCTCCTGAATATGAGAAGGAATAACCATTTGACCTTGGTTGTTGTAAACGACCGGAAGTTCTTGTGTGACCGTAGGGACTGGAATCTTCTCGTCTTTCATGTACAAAGGAGTACACATAATAAGACAAAAGAAAACGGAAATGCAACAGAAATAAAAAGAATAATCCAAATGACCATCATAGTCCAATCCGAGCTGATCCAAAAATTCAACCATATCCTTAAACTCATTTCTTGATCTGATACCGAACACAATCACTCCCAGAGCAGCACATAGACCTGTAAATAGAAAGTTCAGAAAACGCATTTAGCAAACGGGGAAATTTAACACATCACAGATATGTTTGTATACTGATAAAAAAAACGATACACATCATGAGCAGTCATATATTAAAATCATTATTTTGTGTTCAGGATTGTTGAATAAAGTCAATTGGTGTTCAGATGCAAGGTAGTTTAATCACGAAGTGTTGGAGGGGTGTCGGGATGTCGAGTGGATGCAGCTGAACGTCAAAACAGTGATTTTATTCAAGACAAAATACTGAGTTTTATTTTATGCTTATTGGTGAAATACTGGAAAATAGCAGTGAGATATAAATCGATATCACTCACAGTGCCGAACTTCTTTTTTTTTTCCAGATAAATTATCTCCTTTGAAATATATATTCTTTAATCACCTCCCTTCTCTGCCTTTAAAATTACTGGATTATACTAATACTCAAGCCATACACGAGTCATGAACTGCTAGACAATCCTATATAGAACAGGCTAGCTATATAATTAAATTTGCAAAAGAAATAATGTTACATTTGTCAGCTTGGTTGCTAGGCCTTGCCATAATTTCATGTAGCTACAGATATATGTGTGTTTCCTCTACTTTTTTCCATTGGTTCACTATCGTGTGGTAGATTTTACTGGCGACAGCACATTTAGTTGGTTGTTGTCTTAGTTAATTATCACAAGACATCAACTCAACCTTACGTAATATGCCAGCATTTACTTTCCCACTCCAAGCCCAGCCAGTTGTGTTCCAACTTCCATGCATTTTGTTATGCTATGCAACTCCTAGATCAATATTTCCTAGCTATTTCTATTGAATCCATGATGATATTTAATTCTGCAGCTTGATTTTCCATGGACATACGCATATTCCACAGTTGTTTAGATTTTTCGTGTTGCTTTTTTTTTAATCTGACCTTCAGCTTGTGTTTTGGTAAACAAAGCAAGCTTCCGGTTATTCAACGAACTGACGGATTGACCCGAAAAGATTTAATTATGCTTCTACTTAACTACCGGCATTTGTCAATGTCTCTGTTAGACGCGGACTGTGTATTTTTACACAAAATATTTAAATGCAGTTTTTGTTTGTCGCCTTCTGTTTTTAAAAACAAAATGGCGTCGTGTTGATTTAATGAACCTAATCACCAATATTCCATATTAATGTGCCTACGTGTCCATGGTAATTTAGCGGATGTATCATATGTAACACGGTAGCTTAAATAAACCCGAATTTCGTCATAAAATATTGGATTTATATGAACATTTATGCACGTAATAAACAGAAAATTCGTTGATCTTCACAAGCTAGCATAAAATAAAAAGAAAATTTGTTTGTTTGCAGTGAGATATCGAAATATATCATCACCGATAAGGGAGACAATTCTGATATTTTCACTCAGGCTCCGCCTTCGTGAAAATATTCAATTGTCTCCCTTATCGGTGATGATATATTTCGATATCTCACTGCAAACAAACAAATATCCTCTAGCTATGTATTACTTTGAGAACTTTTAACTAGTCGAAACATCAATTCAACGACCAAATTTTCATATCCAGGTTATGCACTAAATGCATCGCTGTTACGAAGACAGAAAAACTCAGACAGTCGCCTTTCCAAAGTATTTTACAATTCATGGACTGTGATGTGTTTTTGTTAGATTATATAAGCTAAAGTGAGACCAACGAGTTAGTGAACTGGTCCCTGGTGTGTAAACGGACATGCGTATTAATAATGTCACAACACAGCTGCTCTCAAGTACTTCCATGATTTGTCCATGTAGTACTAATTTTATTGTATGAGCGCTGCTGTGAGAAAACCAACGCTACGGTTTTACGACAACAAGGATCTAGGTAAGTGTACATCCATACTGTTCGTTTATATACACATGCTTACTGTTCATTTATCAATTTCAGCGCATGATGTAGCTAGGCAACTAATAAGCGAACAGTATGGAACCAGATGAGGCTACACAGATATGCAGACTGATCTGAATCCATACCGGTAGTAAAACTCAACGTTGGTTTTCGAAAAGCGGCACTCATATATTCAGCTGCATTGAATTATTGTCTAATTTCTTTTGCGTTTTTTTTTTTTTTGTTTTGTTTCGGAAAGATCTTTTATATGGTGGTTGGTCCAATATACAACATAATATGCAAGTTAGTACCAGATGACGCTCAAAAGGGAGAGTGCAAATCTACGGATCATAGGGTTGCGAGTTCGTTCCCCGGGCGGGGCGAATGCTCTCCGTTACGATTTGATAACATCGTTCGTTCTCCACCTCTGATTCATGTGGGGAAGTTGGCAGTTACTTACGGAGAACAGGTTTGTACTGATACAAAACCCAGGAACACCGGTTATATTAACTGCCCGCCATTATATTACATAACTGAAATTATGTTGAAAAGTCATGTTGCGTTAAACCCAAAACAAGCAAAGTGCCAGATGACTGTGTGTATAATTACACAATAGTATGGAGTAATGATAAAACTTGCATTATCTGTTCATAATTATGATAGTATTCCGAGTGCATTATGTACCGTTTGAATTCACTGTAAGGTCAATTACATGCTTACAAGAATCATACCCCTCCGAAGAATCATAACACCGAATAAACTGCATCATTTCCGTCGTAAACTACAGCCCACAACATTTTGTGGGTATTTGAAACGTGTATGTATAACAAACCGACTGGCGCCGACTTTTTGCCAATAAAACATAAATGTTCGAAAAAAAAACAACTAGCAGAACGCGAAATAGATGACAGACTCGCTGCGATGTCATCGTGTATCCAGCTTCCAAAGTTATCAGGAAGCAAATGGTCGCTGCACGAGAAATCGTGTATGCCTATAACTGTTATTCAATTGTGCATCGAATAGCATTCGCTGACTTTTTATTTGCAGTAATATTAGGAACACACGTATGAGTTGATTTTATACTAGATCCATCATAACCGGAAACCACAACAGAATCGAAGGGTTATGATTCTGGAGATTACCGGGCGTGGTTTAGCTCCCCTTTCTGTCATTATTAACAGACGTGCAGTCAGTGTAAGAGAAAGATATTTGCAAAAATGTATCAAAATGAGAAAGAAGACTGAAAACAACTGTTGAGCAATATTTCAAAAGTCAAGGTAACATTTCTATAGCATATATTAATATTATTGAACTGTTTCGGCTAACCTGTCCTGCAAATATATGTCTGGTTTGAATTTTAGGTTGTTCGTACGTTATTGTGCTATTTAATTGACCTGTCAAAACATGTTCCCGGCTTTCATGTTAATCTTATATAGGCTCGGACAGAATATAATAAAAGCCGGGTCCATTTTTTGACAGGTCAGATAAATTGGACAATACGTGCTTACCGTTTGCTGCTTTCCTAAGTGCATTATTCTTCATCAGACAAATGTATCAGGCTGAAAATACTTCAGGCCTGACCAGGAACCGAACCCGGGACCTCTCACACCTAAGGCGGACACTCTACCACGTCGCTATAAAAGCTAGCTCAAAATCAAAGAAGTATAAGTGCACCCTTATACTCTACCCTGCTACATACATTCCTCCATTATAGAAATTGTCCTCGAATTCCAGGAATTTGATCTTCTGTGGGACGTTCAAAGGTGTCCATTCATATCTACTCGTGAGTTATTACGTTGGGCGCCAAATGTAACAGGCTGAAAATACTTCAGGCCTGACCGGGAATCGAACCCGGGACCTATCACACCTAGGGCGGACACTCTACCACGTCGCTATAAAAGCTAATACAATCGCAAGGAAGTATAGTGCACCCTTATATTCTAGTCTACTACATAAATGCATTCAGTTTGTGAAATATTATGTATGCAACATTATAACTTCAATAGTATACATTAAAAGGCATCTAAAAGGCAAATTTCAAGGGAGATGATTTTTATAGAGAGAAATAAACGATCAAACACATTAAATGACGCAGGGAAATATATCATTGATAATAATTTTCAATATTTCACCATTTCAAATAAAATGATACATCAAATGAAAAAGATGTCTGTGATGGCAGACGTCACTACTGTAATGGGAGATAAATGCACAGGAGACTGTGTGTCTATACAACATCATACGTTTACTGAGATGGATCAACAATCTTAAGCCGAAACAACATGAATTCAAAAATCTACCCAACCTGCACCGACAATGATGAAAACATTAATCTTCTTCACTTTTCTGTCCTGCTCCGAGAAGAGCTGCACCAAAGACAATATTCCAGAAATAATATAGCCGACCAGAGCGAACGTTTCCAATGTTTGAACAACTTTAAACAACACTGAAAAGGGAAAGATTACTTGGTTAGTTTTTACATCGACATTTTCAGTATTACTCGTGATTTTAACCGGGACAGGCACGTTTAACTTTAATTTATGGGAAGTGTCTCATCTAAAATATAATCTGTAAAATACTGATACCAACTGACATGCATATAAAGTCGGTACTTAATTACTTGGAAATTTTATTCCGTATTTTGACTGTATCGTGACTAAACCAGATTTATAAAAGATTTTTTTTGCGTTGGATGTTGCACTCGAAACTCTCCTACACAAGCTGGTACTTCGCCTCATGCTGCTGGACTTATACTTCTCCAAATCTCATTTGAACTTTAGGAATGATTTCCTTTAAAGAAAGGAAAAGGAATTGACGTAAGTTATATGACATCATTTCCGAAATAGTGCACGCGCGCTTTGACAATTACGTCTTTTCTTAATTGTTGTTGGGTATTATCTGCATGTTCGAAAATACCCATCCCCGCACTATAGTGTTCGCGTTCACTCGGTGAAATATATTTCGATCTTACACTAAAACAAACAAATAGCCTCTATATATTGCTTGTACATATCCCATACGTCCATGCTTGGTCGCGTGAAAATGGGGCAAACAGACTTAATCAAACAGACACTTTTGTGCATGAAAATCGGTTTAACTTGCTTATAGAACAAGTAGATTAGTCTGAAATTGTATGTACTATTCAATATTCAAGTGTCAAAATACTTAAAATGGATTTGTTAAACATAATGACTTGGAATGTTACTGGTATTATGTCCAGTGCATCATACCTAGGGGACATACTTAAATCAAAACAAATTGATATTTGTGGTTTATCTGAACATTGGCTTTTCCCACACAATGTATATTTCTTTAACAGTATTACAAGTGATTATAATTACCATGTTGTATGCGATACAGACTTAACGCTTTTCAGCAAGAGAAAAATAGGTAAAGGGGGCGTTGCTATAATGTGGCTTAAAAAATATGATAATTATGTTTTACCTCTATGTATTGATGATGACCGGATTATCGGTATACAGCTACAAATTTCTCCAGCGCAATACATATTTATATTTTAAGTATATTTCCCTTGTATAAACTATTCAACTAGTGTTTTTACAGAATATGTTGACAAATTGTATGATTTATATAATATGTATTCTGGAAGCGGGATAACTCTTTTCATGGGCGATTTTAATGCTAGGTTTCAGCATAATGCGTTAAATGGACGTGATTTATATTTCATTAACTTTCTGTCAGATTGTAACTTAAAGGCAGTCAACACGTTATCGTCGTGTATTGGTGCTGATCACACATTTGTATCTTACGACAATAAGTATAGGTCTTTAATTGATTATATTTGTGCACCGGTAGAAATACTAGATTTGATGAGATATTGTGAAATTGTAGATGATGACAGTTTGAATGTCTCAAGACATAGACCTATTATAGCGTCATTCCATAAATATGTAGACTTTTCTGTTGAACCTACATGTGATATGTACAATGTAAATTGGAAAAAGGTAACTGATGATGATATAATGTATTACCAGTCTTTATTGCTATCTGATAGTGAGTTTGTAAATCTTGAAGTGTGCTGCCCAGAGAGAGACGATTTGGACACTATATACTCTAAGTTCACAGAGAAAGTGTTGAGTAGTGCTAGACAATCTCTTCCGCGTAAACACTTCAAGCCATTTCTGAAACCCTTTTGGAACCACGAACTTGCAAAATATCACAGACAGATGAAATCTTTCCGTGAGTCATGGTGTCGTGATGGCCGGCCGCGTAATGAAGCCAGCATTAGTTATGCGAACTACAAAAACTCTAAGCGTGTATTTAGGCGCATGCATCGAATTTGTATTGAAAATTATTTGACATCTATTGACCAAGAGCTTGATAAAACAGCTGAAATAGACTCTGATCAGTTTTGGAAACTAGTACGACATAGGAAAAAGAAGTCTCAGTCAAAAATGTCCTCTGGAATTAAATTTCATGATACTGTTGTCAGAGACCGAGAACAGTTAACAGAGCAATGGGGTCTATATTTTAAGTCGTTATATTCACCGGCAGAATCTCAAGATTTTGATGAACAGTGGAAGTATACAGTTACTACGGTTGTTGAAAATACTTTTAATAACATTAAACCAGATGAACATGTGAGGGTTTTGCCAGATGATGTATCCAAAGCAATCGAAACGTTACCAAAAGGAAAAGCCTGTGGTGAAGATAACATTTCATATGAGCATCTCATTTTCGGTAAAGCTATGATCTCTAGTGCCTTAGCAAATATGTATACACGCATGTTACGACACGGATATATACCAGACTCCTTAAAACGTGGCATTATTATTACACTGCATAAAGGCGGTAATAAACGTAAGGACGATCCGAACAATTATCGCGCTATAACACTGTCGTCATCTGTATTAAAAGTCTTTGAAATGGTATTGTTAGCGAGATGCAAGGATAAACTAATAGACACGTTAAGCCGGCAACAGGGTGGCTTTCAAGAAAAACTGGGATGTTTAATGACGTCCTTTGTTTTACGTGAGTGCATTTATTGAATTCTTCGAAACTTTATGTGTGTTTCCTTGACGGCAAACAGGCTTTTGATAACGTATGGCATGACGGACTCTTTTACAAACTGATTGAAGCTAATATTGATGTTGAGCGCAAATAACCAATCTGCGCTATTTACCAAACGCGCAGCGCATATAACAAATTTTTGTACGTTGGTTATATGCGCAACGATTTACCAATCGTTGCGCAGGATAAATTTAATCTGCGCGATTTACCAAATGCGCAGCGCAAATAACAAATGTAACTTTATATATCAGAAATTTGCATTTCGTGTTTGATAAATCATGCAGTTGGTCAATTTATTAATAAATATAGATGTCAAATGCTGAATATCTTGGTACTTAAATTATGTGTCATAAATTTGTTTCTACATCAGTAAATTCACGGCAGTCGGTCACCAGGTTTCAATACCTCCGATCTTATACAAGATGCAATAAAACCCAAACATGCGTGAAGGTGTGATTTCCTCCAGCTTGCACACGTCGTCCTCTGGTATGTTTTAGGCTATTTTTATAATTTTCTACTTCACCCGAGCACACACTTAGCAAAATATCGTTTTTATTATATTGAAATATCTTGAAATTTCACAATAATATTCTTTTTACCAACGGGAGCATATCTCTCAACATGTCTAAGATAAAAGATGAAATAAAAAAGTCACAGAATTAAAAGAAAATTCTTACAGATCTTATCTATATTATTATTGTTATTTTATAGTATAAAATCGATTGAATAAAGAGTAGGCCTAATTTTCGTAAAAACGTAAACGAAATTTTATATTTTGTAGCTGCACAAGATATGTGTTCGGTGCCCTGCGCTAAATGAAAATCTGGAAATTACTCTGATAATTTAAATATCTTTTATAAATCATATTAACTTTTACTTAGATTTACGATTACAGACTAAAACTATAGTTTTTTTTACAAATCTAAATGGATCTATAATGTTACACCTGTAACTTGCGTGGGAGGGAGGTCCTGCGCTAATAGCAAAGTTTGAAATTACACTGTGTTTCAAATATATTTCATTCATAAAACATACTATTTATGTAACTTTTAAATGAATACTGTAAAAGAATGATTAGAAAAAGAGTGATTTCTGTCATAACGAGAACGAAATATTACATTTTTTATCCGCGCAAGATGTGTATCTGCGCTAATAATAAATCTGGAAATTACTCTGATAACTTGAATATCTTTTATAAATCATATGAACTTTTACTTTGATTTACGATTACAGACTAAAACTATAGTTTTTTTACAATTCTTAATGGATCTATAATGTTACACCTGTAACTTGCGTGGGAGGTCGGTTCTGCGCTAATAGCAAAGTTTGAAATTACACTGTATTTCAAATATATTTCATTCATAAAACATTACTATTTATGTAACTTTCAAATGAATACTGTAAAAAAATGAATAGAAAAAGAGTGATTTCTGTCATAACCGCGCGGGTTACAGAATTAAAATTACATTTGTCTTTGCAAAAGCTACAACTTTAGTCTGTAACCATAAAACAAAATTAAATTTAGCATGGTTTATGAAAGATATCCAAGTTATCAGGATTATTTCCAGATTTTTTATTAGCGCAGGGCCGATATCCCGCGCAGGATACAGATGAAACAAAATATTCATTTGGCAAAAGCTACAATTTCAGCCTGTAATCACAAAACAATGATAAAGTTAGCATGGTTTATAAAAGATATCCAAGTTATCAGGATTATTTCCAGATTTTTTATTAGCGCAGGGCAAACACATCTTGTGCAGATAACAAATGTAATATTTCGTTCTCGTTATGACGGAAATCACGCTTCTTTCTATTTTTTTTCTACTCCCAAAACATTTTATGAAGTTACATAAATAGTATCTTTTAGAATTGAAATATGTTTGAAATATCGGCGTCAGTTCATAATTTGCTATTAGCGCAGGAACAACATCCCGCGCAGGCTACGGATGAAACATTATATTCAGATTTTCAAAAGCTACATTTTTAGATTGTAATCGAAAAACGAAGTAAAAGTTAAAATGGTTTATAAAAGATATTCAAGTTATTGGAGTAATTTTCAGAGTTCTATTAACGCAGGACACACATCTTGGGCACCTACAAAATGTAAAATTTCGTTCACATTTTGACGAAACTTATAAGTTATTCTACCTGTCTCACTATAAAACATTAAAAAATGATATAAGTATAAAAGATCTGTAAGAATCGTCTTTTAATTCTACTTATTTTTGTTTTGTTTTTAATCTTGGCCATGTCAAGAGATACGCTCACGTTGGTAAAAAAGAATTGCGCTTTTTCAATATGATGAAAAAAGCGACATGGTGAATTGTGGTAAGTGTGTGGCAATTCAGTCTTTTATGTAAGTCTCCTTTATGTTCTATATCCGGTATAAAATGACTGCGTGTGATCGAATGAAATAAAAATACTTTAGTTATAAAAAGAATAGAGAGGACGATGTGGCTATCTGAAGGAAATCACACCTTCACGCATGTTTGAGCTTTATTGCATATTGTATCATACTGCAGATATTGAAACCTGGTGACCGACTCCCGTGAATTTACTGATGTTGAAATAAATTTATGACACATTTTTAAAACCTAGATTTGCAATATCAGTCTGTAATTGTTGAACAATGTAAAAGTTAGCATGGTTTATGGCAGTTATTCATATTATCAGAGTAATTTCCAGATTTTCTATTAGCGCAGGACACATCTTGCGCAGCAACAAAATTTCGTTCACGTTCTGGCAAAAATTACTCTTTTGTACTACAAAACATTAAAAAATATCAATACTATCTGTAAGAAATTATCAATATATATTTGAAATATCGGTGTCATTTCAGGATTTGATATAAGCACTGGATCGACATCCCGCACAGGCTACGGCGTTTAAAAGTTAAGAAAAATAAATAAAAAAATAAATGAAAAAACTTGTGTTATTAAATATACTTTGAATATTTTGTATCATTTTAAAGTTTTTTAACACCTATGACAAATGACTCTTAATACCGTCGTCAACAGAAATTTTTAGTCCATAAACTACCAGGGACGTGAGTATCTCATTGAAATTACCGCACAAATACGCTCATTTACTTTAAAAAATGTTTTTCTTGTTCTTTACAAATTAAGCACAGTCAATTCACACCTTTACGCGTGTCTGATCACCGTCAGTTTTAAAATTAAACTGTTTTATGTAGGCCTACAAGTCTAACCCTCTAATGGTATTCAATTTTATCGGGAGATATCATCCATATGTTAAAAGCGCAGACTCATTTACCAAACGCGCAAGACAGTTACCCTGCGCATATAAGAAATATATAAGGTTGCCCGATTTACAAATCGTTGCGCAGATAACAAATTGGTTATTTGCGCTGCGCGATTTACCAAATGCGCAGATTGGCTATATGCGCGTAACATTGATACTACTACTCTAATAGCCTTTAAAGATATGTACTATAATGTGACCAGCCGAGTAAGATACCAAGGTTTATTTTCGAGCATGTTTCCGGTACTTCAAGGAACTAGACAAGGGGGGAAAAGTTCACTTCTGTTTTATCTTGTTTTTATCAACGGTCTAATAAAGGATCTTGAACGCAGTGGACAGGGAATGTGTATTT
Source organism: Mercenaria mercenaria (assembly GCF_021730395.1). Taxonomy (NCBI): domain Eukaryota; kingdom Metazoa; phylum Mollusca; class Bivalvia; order Venerida; family Veneridae; genus Mercenaria; species Mercenaria mercenaria. The sequence goes on along the minus strand of NC_069365.1, from coordinate 9,529,090 downwards.
ACAACATGAACTTGTGTTCTCCTACAGTGGCCGATGACATGTTGCTGGTGTCTTTCTCTAAATATGGCATGGACAGTATGCTGGACATTTGTTATAATTATGCACGGAAGTGGCGATACAGATATAATGCAAATAAATGCGGCATCATGGTGTTTAACAACAATACGAATTGCGTTGATTCGGTTCAGTCGTTCACCCTTGGTCGTGAGACTATTCAGGAGGTTGAATGTTATACACATCTTGGGCTTATAACGGACACGTTCCTTTCTACCTATAAACCAATATGTAAAGCATGTACGAAACTTCGTGGAACATTCTTAAATATTTCGAGTAGTGGAATCCATCCTGTAGCATTAAATCCTATTACGTCCAGAACTATATACAGATCTATTGTTATTCCGAAGTCACTGTACGGGTGTGAATTGTGGAATATGTACTCAAAAACGGATATGCTTAAACTTGAACGGGCGCATAGATTTTGTCTGAAATTTATGCAGCAGTTAAGGCAGAACATAAGTACAGACTTCTCGTTGAGTGTTATAAACCTCAGCTCCATAGAAACAATGATTGATTTCAAGAAACTCCAGTTCTTTGGGCAATTGTGTCGCCTTCCGTGTCAGTATCTAGCTAAACACACATTTCTTCACCGGTTAACTAGAGTTTTGAATTTTGATAATCAAACTTGTGGTTTTTTGCCTGATATTTACAGAGTACTTCAAAAATACGAATTGTTAGGCTACTTGAAAGCCTACGTACGCACCGGGGTTTTCCCCTCAAACTTGTCGTGGAAAGTGATCTTACAAAAGAAAGTAGTGAAGCCAGATCACCTCAAACGGATAGTAAGGCTTTGTGAAAATAGACCGATTTTAAATACCGTTCTCAATGTAGAAAAACCAAGTCAATTATGGTTGTTAGCAAGGAGAAACCCAAAACTGTTAAACATATGTTCATTTCTTGTAAATTTGATAGGTTCGATGTTGTCTTCACACTTTGTGCAAAGATGTAAAAAGTGTGAATTGCTGTGTGAAGACATTAACGTACATCTGATTTGCTTCTGTCTGAAAAATGCCTCTATACGGATGCAACTGTGGGATTCTATAATAGACTTATGCGGCATGAGAGCACCCACTGTGCCCGAAAGAGCAGTGCTGGTACCTCCTTAATCTCGCAATAGAAAGCTATGAATACTGTCTTAAGTACTACAGTATTACCAAATACATGAAACGTATGATACTGCATGAATAAGATTACGGTAATCATTTATAAAATGTATATGCTGCTTGCAATTCAAATTTGTTATGCTCGTACGTCAGTTTTAATAAAAATTATGTTTTCATGCAAGGTTTACGGTCACTGCCGGGGGCACGACTGTATTGTGTTTCACAAGTACATCTTTTTTCAAACTGATTATGTATATAATTTCTTAATTGATGATCCTGTTGACCAGTGCTAGTTAACTCTTACTGATGCCTTAAAGTGTATGTAATTAGAACTTATGTGACATTGTGTAAACATATAAATATGTGTGGTATGTGTATATGTTTATATAGGATTTTCCATTGACATGTATATATTATGATATTCAATGTTGTATATATGTTCAGCTCTTCAGTATTGGAGGAAATAAAAGAATCTATCTATCATGAGGAAATTTTATATTTTTCTTTCTTTTCCCTGTTCGTTTTCATTTTTATTCCTGTAGTGTACATTTCTTTCTGTTATTGTTTGTATTTACATTTATGTTATATTATTACATACTCATTTATAAACTACATTATTTAAGAAATAATAAGTTCCCAAACGTGGTTTATCGTAGAATAACGCGAGTTTTGAGTTCTTATGCGTAAGAATATATCACGAAGGCTGTAGGCCTGAGTGATATATTGTTTCGCATAAGAACGAAAAATTCGGGTTATTCTACGATAAATCACACTTGGGAACTTATTATTTCGATTCTAACACAACATACTAGTATCAACAGTGTTAGAAAAAAATGGTAACTACTTTTTACGACCGCGCTACGCACCTGGATCGGATGACGTCATTGCACGCGAGTGGTTTATCGCAGAATAACCCGAGATAGATTTTGCTCTAGGTTATAACACACTAAATAGTTGTTGTTCTTTATTCTATATAAAACTGACCTAATTCCAATGACCGCAGCACACATCAGGACCCATTTTAAATTTCTGTAACCTACATTTTCTTGAAGAATATTGTAAGTACTAGCTAAAAATCAAAAGAAAAGTGGGGGTCATGTTTGATGCAAGAACAATAATTTCAGTCAAACACACAAACTGCAAAATCAACTAAAAAATGAGACCCCAAATTATACTGGTGGTGTATGATCTACGTTTTCATGAACAATTTTGTAATGTTGTTATTTCATTATGAAAATGCTACCTACATGTCAAGCATAGATCTGTCATGTGATTTTAGCAAAAAACATGCAAAGAAAATAAGGAAAATAGCTCTATAGAGCAAAAAAACTGAGGACTATTTGTATCCGCCATTATGCGACTACCATTTTTTTTCGCGCCATTTTTCTTTTTAGTGTCTGTATGCCTCTACATATATGTAGGTTTTTTGCTGGTCGTGTTAGAATAAGATTTAGTGGAATACCCAAAAGGTCAATATTTTTCCATATTGACGTTCACATTTCAAATTCGATGTTTCTCATTACAGAGCTGGCGCAGCCGTTCTGCGCATGGTTATAATGATTATCGATAGGAGCGCACGGCAAAATTACGCCATTTTTTTGCATGTGACTGTCCGCACGCATTTAGTATATAATATGCATAATATACTGACTAAAGGTTAGGGTTAGTATTACCATGGTTACAAAATATATACATTTAAGATATTTTTGTTCAGATTTAGTTAATCCGGTATATACCGGAGTCTGTAATACATCACGGGCGCACCAGCTCTGTTTTTAGTCACAGCCTTTCCAACTGGGTTGTGTGACGTCATTTGTGACATCAGTTTCATGTATGTCGTCGCGTTTAAATGTTCTTTAACGACGATATCAATTTTACTCTGGTTTAGGATTTATATAATAATTATCAGTGTAAATGCGTGTGTTATCAAAAGATTATCAAATTTGTATCGATTAGCTTGCCAGAGATTGTAAACATTTAATATTGATCAAGCAAAGTAGCTAGATCTAATCGAGAGAGTGAATGTCGAGAAACTGTCAGTCAACATATAAATTTATCGAATTTGAAAGCTTTGTTGCACTTTAATCAAAAATAGTAGCAACGCATTTTGGTAATCAATACCAAAATTCGGCCGAGTTTTAGTAGTCACTACCAAAATGCGTTACATTCAACGCAATTTGGTAGTTTACAAAAATGTAGTACCAAAATGGGTTGGATATGTACACACCCAACGCAAAACAGTATGAATAATTATCTCATGATATACAGACAGAATATTTGTCTAGAATGGCCAATATTATTTCAAAGAGAGTCATGATGGAACTTAGTCGCTCATCCGACCTTGACCTTTTGACCTTGGAAATATAACAGCCCTAGATTCAGTCAAGCAGGACCATTGGAACACAGGTCAGTGCAACTCCAACTTTGACAAAGGTATATTGAGAGATACGTTCGACATTGATAATTGTCAACCAGAGGGCAGAATGTCACCCGAGGCGAAAGCCGAGTGGTGATATTCTGTTTCGAGGGTTGACAATATCAATGTCAAACACGCTGTCATATGATATTTCTTTTATTATATCGAACAAATTTTAGTATTTAAAAATGTTTTTAATTCATTTAATTTAACAGTTTCATATTTAGCGCGGTAATTTCAAGTGTACACATTGAATAGTGACGTCACTACTATATGTGTACAAGGGAGACAATCATTTGGCTAAAAAATTGAAGCAGTTAATTGCCCTTATTTGACATTCAAAATATCAGCGCGGTCACAAGACCTGACCGTCACTTTCGCTTGGTCACGTGTCAAAAAGGTTGAAAATGTTTTTGATAGTCAAAATATCTCTTTGTCGGGTAATGCGATTTTATCATTGTAGACAAAAGAGAGGTATAATAATCACAATTATTTGATGCGTCGTTCGCATGGCCACAAACGCCCATAAGAAATTAGACTGTTTGAGATTAAAAATCAGGAGATTCACGACAAAAGATCACATAAGACGGATTGTATAATACCTTTAAAAGTATATTCAAGAAAGACATGCAACCTTTATCCACCAAAAATGTTTAGAATATTCCTATGTTATTAAGTTGTTTAATAGAGAAATACAGTTAAATAATCCAACTCGGTAGTGAATTTATTCACCGTGAGTTACAGAGGTTGGTCCACTCGTATTTTTGTATACCGGACATAACTTTCTCGTATTTTCACCTGGTGCTGGAAAAACTTTTTTTTTACAACCCGGGGTGTAGGATTGTCATGGGCTGAATGCACACATGTACGCTCCTAAATTGTTACATCAGTTTTAAAGTTGAGGTTCAGTGGTCTATTTTTGTTTCAAAGATATCTGTAGTGGACTCTCGAAATCCCTCACCTTTAAAGAGAAAAATTCTTTTTTGCCGGAATTATTTATCTAAGACCCCTAAAGCACGCACATAATTCACCATTTATGTTCATGTGTGATGTTTTAAGAAATATCAAGGTGGAGGACCCACGTGCCATCCTCACATTTATACTTCGTTTTACAGAATTCAACATTGTCGTGCTTCAAATAAATCTTGGTGGACTCCGACAACACTAACACATTAAAACAACAAAACTGTACAATGCTATTGTATAGGAAGCGTCGTTTGAGGCCCCTTTCACACGCCTAGGAATCTACATTTTGGTTGTTTTTACGAAAACTATATCTCGGGAGGGGACCCCCTCCCCCACCGTTATTATAGGAGACATAGAAAAAAAGCTACAAAAATGCGTTCCATTCCATAATCCTTAACACATCATATGTACCCGTGCAACGCATTTTGTCACTACCAAAACTCGGCGTTGCTACCATTTTGATGTGTAACAAAGCTTAATAGAGTGCCTTTAACCTTTACCCAGCTAATATTCTAAAACAGATGTGTCCATCTGTCAATTTAGTAGTTCCACGGATATTCTCTTAACTTTTACCTACTGAATAGCGAACAGTGCAGACCATGATCAGCCTGCACGCTGGTCTTCATCTGCACTGGTCGCAAAGGCAACAGGCTAAATGTAAAGTAACTACAGTTTCCTGATAAAACATTTGTCGATACAGAAGACAAATGCGCAGGAAATAGTTAATTATGGATTCTGCTGAGAGCGACTAACGTTTTTTATATATGCACGACAAAAACGTGGAGAATGTAACATTTTCCAATATTCAAGACAAATATTGCCAACCATAGTTCTTGTCTTGTTGAAAAAAAAACAGAAGAAAAAGCTTTATACAGCAGCACCGCCCTGTGTACAGGCAATCATTACGGATATTAAAATTGTATTGCTATCAGCAATCGCATGATATAATGTTTTATCCTATTCAGCTCATCTATTACAACGATTGTCGCAGGCATAGATTTCATATATATAGCCTATATTCTCACTCCTTCCTTTGGGAAAACATACAATTTCATTGTTTCTAAATGCCAGCACATGACTTTAGTTTATGGAATAGGGTGTGGTTATTTTTTATTCTCGAAAATAACTGTTTTATAACAATATCAAAATGTATACACGTATCGCTGTAAACAATATCTGAGGAAAATAAAATTGTTAGGTTAAAAATGATTCTGTAATACTAAGATACTGTTTTTAATAACATGAAATACCTGGATCGCCATGTCTTCCGAAACAGGTGCAGAAGCCATGCTCGAAACAAGAACAGACCTGCCAAAGACCCGCGTGGTCCGATCCTTCGAGCCAGAAATAACTTGCGTTTTCGACCGACAGTCGCACAGTTGACCAATTAGGTGTCGAGAAAGCCACAACATGAAGAACAAATGTTAATATTAACAGCACAGTCGCGATTTTCAGTGTGCTTGATGCAGACTTAAAATGTTTTCTACAACTTGCCATGATTTTGAATTAATTCCATATATCTTTACAATATCATAGCATTATAAGCTGGACTTCAGATTCAACTAAAAGTCAATAATATTTTCCCCCGAGTCACATGAGTTTCTTCTTTTAGTAACATGATACTAAACTCTATGGAAACGTTTATGATAATGCCAGTGTCTGTATATATATGACACTATACGCTGATACAGGTGTTCACTGATACTGCTATTTTAATCAATACGTTCTTATTTTAATAACCTATGTATATCTTTCTACAGCTATTTTCTTTCAAATTTTGGTATTAATCTTGCCACTCCCGTTAGCAAAAAATAACAACTTTGTAAATGACAAAATATTTACACTGTAAAATGTACGTGTTTTATTGTTCCAAAGGTGGAGAAAACTAGTATTCAAATTAGTGTCGGAATTTGTTTACTCGGAAATAAAACACAATTCACAAGTATTTGAGCCGCACCATGAGAAAACCAACATAGTGCATTTGCGACCAGCATGGATCCAGTCCAGACTGGTCAGGATCCATGCTGTTCGCAAACGGTTTCTCTAATTGCAATAGGCTTTGAAGGCGAACAGCATGTATCCTGACCAGACTGCGCGGATACGGAGGCTGGTCTGGATCCATGCTGGTCGCAAATGCACTATGTTGGTTTTCTTATAGTGCGGCTCATTTGTGGTTACACACATCCATTTCTGTGTGTTAGAACACCAGTACCATGTAAATTAGTTAGTCTCACAGTTTTGGTAATGTACCAGAATATATTATTTCCTTTCTTTGCAAAGGTAATCAGATACTTACACCAAAACTTGAATTGTTTCAAAAGTCAGAAATAATAGCCACAGTGTCCAATTTTAAGCAAGGCTGTTGCGGATGTGCGAAAGAGTACATATATTTTTCTTTTTTATTTATTCCTGTACTGGCAATTTATTGTGATAAGTAATGGCTCATATTGACGAAATATCATTTTTTTTATTTTTTTTTATACATGATGAATTGTTTATGGATGCCTTTAGAAAGTGCACAGATGTATTAGAAACAGTGCTGGGTAAGTATCCACTGTTGTTTTAGTGATTTTAAAGTTGATAAATTTGTTGATTGTGCAGATAAAACGTCTCTTTTTAACATTTATTATAAAACACTTAATTCAGTTTTAATTCTGCCATGTTTAAAGGTATGTTTCAGAGCAGAAAAGAACATGTATTTCATTAATATAAAACTTGAACAATTACAGTACATCCCTAATTTTTGATGCCCAGTAAACAACATAACTATTTTTAGCATCGTATATCTTAATGCGTTTATAATTCTTGAATAGTTCAAGGTTATTAGATTTGTATTGAGAGATATGCAATAGTTCTGCAACGGCACGAGTTCTGCAGCGGAAAAAGAATTGCACGACTTTAGGATTAGATATTGCGCGACTTTAGGATTAGATATACATGTTTCGATTAATGGAAGGCTGTACACGCCATAATGTTATAATGAATGTTTATGGGGAAATAATTGGTGTTCTCTTACCAATAGGAAAGGCGCAAAAGTTACGTCAACGCTGCCGCAGTTAGTGATAACGGGCCGCTGTTTTGACGATGTCCGCGTATAGTCAGGGAGAACGTCCCTTAGACGACGTCGCAGTTCCGTCTGGTGAACAGAATGGTCGGGAATCTGAATTTTAATGTTAATGCAGCAAGACGTGGGGTACAATTTATAATATAATCCTGTTTACAAATGGAAAGGAAATACAATGTAAATATAGGAAATGAAACTTTTTTTCGGTGTTCATGCGAAATGAACGACAGAGAATAAGATCAGCAAATTAAACATGGATTTACCGACCCTATTCTGTTGTTTATTTTGCATAAACACGGAAAAAGATAATTTCTTAAGAATATTAACATTTATAAGTTGCTTTACGTCAGTGTTTTCAAATTTGTGTTGAATTGTTTTTCACTAACTGGCATATTTATATTGTCGGTGACTGTAGTTTCGGCCACAACCTCAGTCCGATCTAGATTTCCCGAGTCGGTGCATTTTGTTTTGCGTAATTTTGTTTGCATGAAAAAGACTTTCGATATGCCCTCTGTTGTGAAAATATGTGGGAAAAAAATCTATCCCTAACACCAGAAGTCGTGTTACTGTGGAGAACTGACAAACTATTTGTGATTCATTCTGAATCTGGTCTATGCGGGCCACCTCACCAAGAAATGAGTCATTTGCATTTCCCATTGAATTGTTTCCCCGCACCCGTAACGAGATGGCTTATTGTGCCCTGTAAGCAGTGTTGGTTTCTGGTCATAATGATGTTAACTTTGCTTTGAAGAACTGACATTTTCTCTTAAAGATTTGCTATAACGTTTTGTCAAGTAAAGACGACAATATTTGTTGCAAATTTCAGTGCAATCAGTCTTTTAAACCATCTCCGTAGCCTAGTGGTAATGCGCCCCTTCGAGAGCGGGAGCTCGTGGAGTCGCTTCCTGGTCGTGTCATACCAAAGACACGGTAAATGGCGTTTGTAGCTTGCTCGCTTGGCACTCGGCATTAAGGGGATAGTTCAATGACTGGTCAGCCCTTTGTCAGTATAATGCGACTGGGTGGGGTATTCTGTCAAGTTTCTAAGACGTGATGTTCCAGTGAAGTAGCACTATAACGTTGGGCAGTGTGCTAACTGCTACAAGTAGACACCATCGTTTATATGACTGAATAATTTGAGAAAGATACTTAGCCCGAAACACACACACCCGCGCGCGCGCAATCAGTTTTCATATTTCTTGGTCTAAGGGACGATACGAAAGAAACCACGGCTTCACTTAATGACTGAGTTGCCTCTCTTACATCAAACGCCGGTATCAATAGTTCCGAGTACATATAGGGCCCCTGATAAGTGGTATCTGTAACTGGATCTGTTATTCTACTAGAATTTGGAACAATACTAGGTCTCAGATCCCGAAATCGCTGTGATACGTGGCACGAATGACTGATAAAGTGGCAAAAATATCCCTACATGTGAACTAGACCCCGGACTATTAATATTTTAGGGTTGACGTTCCAACCTGTTCTGAGCGGCGGTCAAATATTAAATGGATGTCGTCAAGGACTCGGGATATACATAATAATCATTGCTTACGTGTTAGAATTGAAACGATATATCTCAAACAGTGATTTCTATTGAATGAAATCATTGTTTGTTGTTTAGATGCGTATTATTATATTACTCGGGCTGCACCCTCGTGATATATATATAATTCCTTCGCATCTAAACTTCATACAATGATTTTATTAAACGACAAATCATTGCTTTGAAAATAGATCTAATATTTCTTAACTAAACACCGTTATTTGTCATTGACACGTTATGACGTATTTCCTGTTTACTGTTTACGTTGCTGAAATATGCTACTGTAAGAAAAAGTGCTATAAAGAAAGTCATTATTTTGATTTCATTTTTACTACTTTTGTGTGAATATGATATGCAAGAAAAAAATTCTATCACCAGCTGTAGGCTCGAATGGGAATATCCTGCTCTCGGGTAACTGTTTAGGTGTTAACTCGACATAACCTCGTTACCGCCTAAACAGTTACCCGGATATTCCCATCTGCACCTACAACCAGAGAATGAATCTTGTATTCTATAATGAAATGTCTAGCTGTACATAGTCAGTGTTTGGCTTTAATTTTAGGATAACCATAGGATGGGCAGCCAACAAATGGTGGTAATAAAAAAAATATTCTTCAAGGGAGATATTTTTTTCTGAATAAAAAGAAGTTTGGCACAGTGAGTGATATAGAAAAATATTGATAATTTTTAATGATAATTAGGTCACGTGATCAAGTGTGAAAGTCGATATAAATTTGTGGAGTAAAGAAATAGATTTAATCTAAATTTAATGCATTTTTCTCTAAATCAAATTGTGATGAACATTGGATAATGTGATGAGAATTTCATAGACAAATTTTTATGGGGAAAAGTGAAAACGCAATAGAGATGAAAAAAGGAATTCTTGCATAAAAACTACTTTTTTTCACTGGATCCGCCCATGTATTAACGGGAGAAAAATCGTGTGCAAACAAGACAATTCACGTGCTGTTAATACCCGATTATTATTTTTGAAATGTTTTCCCAGGGACGTACATAAAAGATGCAGTCTAAACCATAGAATGTTTTGCTGTATCAGTAACTAATGCCAAATGCGCTGCCCCCAACAATGTTCGTACTCGTTTCTTCCCTTGTTTACTCCCCTTTTAGAACTCGGCTTCGATTCAGATTTTGTAGACAACCGTGAATGTTAATGAATCGCGTGTAACCTGTGCGATTCTTTGTTTTTAGGAATCATATTTATGATTTTGGTAAGTATCAGTCGGTATGTTTTTATCTAATTTCTCGAAGAATTTATATAAACAGCTTGGAAGCTTGACACTACGTTCGTACTCATCCGTACTCCAACTGTGTCCGTACTCAATATAACTCGAATGTAAAGTTATTATTCTTGAAATTGTGCTCGAGTCCCCCAAATTGTCAAATGATATGAACAATTATTGGTAATTTTATGTTTGTAATAACGAGAGATAAAAAAATCGTTTAAAAACCTTCAGGATGTGCTTTTGGTAGTGTTGTTAATTTCTTGGCCCTGGATACGGATATTTAAAACATGTTGACCGTTTCCAAGAACAACAGAAAATGGTAAATAAAAAAAGTACTGGAATAGTTAAGTCATCACATGAACACAATACATAAAATCGTCGTGTTATGTTTTTTATATGCAAGAATAGCGACAATACACGTTTGTTTTGTGTATGAACGTCTGCAGAAGCTCTTGGGATATGTTTGTGACCTCGACCTTCGGTCTCGGATACAAACAATCCCGCGGGCTTCTGCAGACGTTAATACACAAAAAACGTGTATTCTAGCATAAAACTGCTGTTCTTGTCACTTTTCGGGGGTGTTTTAACAGGAGAGAAAACGCGTGTTATCAGAGAGATTCTCGCGCTCGCGTGCTGTTATAACACCTTTTTACATATGCACGTTCCGTGGCAAAGCGTAAACGTCATTCGGCCCCATAACGGATAATTCAAAACGAAATGACGTCAACGTAAAAAAAACAACTCAGACATTCCCGCGCATTTCGTGGGAATTTAATGACGTTGAGTGACATTGTATTCATTTATCAGTTTTTACGTGTTTTATGCTAGAATAGCGTTAGCGCTTATAACATCTGCAGAATCACTCGGGATACGTTATCCCTACATTATCCCTACAAAACAGTAGTCAGGGTGAAAACAATGTACAACAACCAAAGGCGGGAAGATATCGTTCAAATTCTAGTACAAGTTGCATGCCGGTGGAAGTGAGCGATATTCTAAATGAAACTAAGGCCACACCAAATTGATTACTTGGTCAACGGATTTCCCGCTCCATTTTTTTCCAAAATCAAAAACATTTTTTTTTTTGAAAATCAGCTTCCGCTCGTTTCAGTTTTTGCAGACCGATTTCAAAATTTCAGAGCAGGCATATGTCACTGTTTAGGGGCCTTATTATCACTGTGAAGCGACAGTAATTTCTAAAATTTAAAAGTTTTTATCATAAATGTCCATTAAAACACCAGAAGAACATGTTTGAGGCTCTGTGTTGCCCCAGTTTGCAAAACTGACAGCCGAAATGGCAGTTAGATTGTGTAAATAAATCCTTGAAAGATCATTTGAAAGAGTTTCTGCAAAACATTTTTTCTTCTCAAGATGAATTTAATTTGTCATTTAATAATGGCTGGTGATTAAAACAACGTTTTGCTGCAATCCTTAAAATTATACACATATATCAGCAGTAATTTGGTAGTACTTAAAAGATGAACAGGCGGTATAATTCAGTTTGGACTTCACATACAGTGTTACATCATAAATAATGTATTGTTGAAATAACTTTGATTTTAAGGACTGGAAAATTGCTTCTATCAGCTATGTAAAATGAACACAATTTTCTTGTGGAGAAGGGGTACGCACATGGAACTTTATTAGGGCAAAGGAATTCTAAAGAGCTTACAAACTCACAATCCAAGAAAACATGCATTAAAGGCTTACTTTTTTATTTTTCAAGTAGAGTTGAAAATCAAGAATATTATATAACTGTTTATAGATCCTTTTTCAGATTTGTTTAATGGGTACCATCGGATCTATTTATCAAAAAGAAACTGAAGATGATATTGCATTTATTGATAAAAAACAAAGACAAACACCAAACAGGGAACGCCACGTACCAAAACCCCAGTCTCCCCAAAACGAAACCCACAGCACGCAGACGTGCACACCACAAACACACACACACATACACACACACGCGCACACACACAAAGCCAACACACGAGGAAAAAACGAACAAACAAAGGAACAAAGTGGGGCACGGCCTTGGAACGGTCAGTGGCAAAAACACCACCGGGGAGCTTAAACCGATTTATGGTGCGCACCCAACCTCACTCTTACCCCCACCATGTTCCAAAAGACACGGGACAGTGTAAATAAAAGTAATCCCTCCAGGTGAATCTCTAACACACGTAATGGAAACAAAAAGGCATGGCATGTAAAACACAGAAATGCTCGTGTATAAATATATAAAAAGCAAACCTTTAGAACCATAAACGTATGTACTCAATGCCTTTTCAGAAGACAGAGCAACAAGAGAAACACCCTTAAGACTTTCATCATCAAAAGTAAGTCTTTCCTTATTTGCCAAAGTTAAATGTGAAATCAAAGAACAACAGAAAGTACAAAATTTGTCATTGAATTTACAAGTGAATTTGCCCATCAGTGGATGATGGATTTCCTGGCATCTGGTGAAATTGCATTGAAAGTTGACAGACACTATGATATATAGGTTATGAGTATACCTAATGTACCGGTGAGGTGATTGCAGTATTTTCCATATATATAACGATTTCTGTTATACACTACATGAGAGTAACAGCTTTCTTATTCTTATGTAGTGACAAAGAATCTAAGACAAAACCCTTTACGTGGCCAGTGTACTGGCTTGCCTAGGATAAAACTTAGCAAACACATTAGTTCTATACACTAGAAATACGGTCAAATTGCAAGATTTTCTTGTATCCGCCTGTTGTCCCACCAGTTTGTTTAAATGTCTAAATGTTTGTAATGTATTTTGGGAACAGTTTGTAATTAAACCTTCAACATTTAGAGATCTTTGGTTCTTTTATGTATTTTCAAGCCATTTTGATATGTTTTTGCAGTGCTTGTTGACTTTTGTGACAAGGTTTTATTTTTTTCTTCAAATCGCTCCTCGCCCGTTCCAAAAGTAGGTGAAATGCAAAAACAAATATTTTTATTTTTATTTCGCTCGCTCGCTCCTAAATTTTTTCGAAAAATTCCGATGACCAAGAAATTAATTTGGTGTGGCCTAACGGTATTCTTTATAATAATACGGCAAATACTGACGGTAACTGCTTAACCTTTCGAGCGGATTACATGGTCAGTCTTTAATTGGCCCAAAACCTAGTGATACACAACCACCGCCCTTAAACAACATGGGGAAACCTAGCGAAACAACGAATTTTGATATAAGACTTCACATTTATTTTTATGCCGCAATAAGTGCATGGAATATACCCTTTACCCATTCATAAAGCTCAAACAATTTAAATTAAACTCATGCTGGGCAGGATTAATTCTGCCTTTGCGACCAGTATAGATCATGATCAGAAGGGTTAAAAAAAATCTCGGTATAAAATGATGTAAAGCGTAAGCCTTGTTCAAAATCGATAATGGGCGGGATATTTTATTTCCTTTACTTTACTTACCTATCTCTTTGTAGCCATTTAAGAGACATTTCCAAAACGTTTAGGTTTATATATACTATCTAAATATAGTAAAATAACAATAAAACTTCGTACATACTAATAAAATGTTTCAGCTTTACGTCACCTTAAAGATAAATTTTTAAAAATTCATAAATACGCTTCAGTAATCTCGCATTTTCGTGAAAATGATAATGTACTACATACCTTGAGATCACCAGAGCAACGATACATGTGGGTGTATAAAGCTCTTTAATGTATTTCTGTCTTTCAACCGTATGGATATATATTTGATATTACATGTATATAGTTTAATTGTACGTTCAAGTGCATAAACCACATTTTAACTGATCTTTGTTGAATAAAAACTGCTTTCAAATCAAGTTGTTTAACCGTAACACAGTGGCACAGTGGTCAGCAGGTTAGGCCACATCGCCAGCGATCCAGGTTTGATTCCGGTCACGGCTGATACAGTGATCAGGGCTTGACGATCTACTTCATTTGGTACTGTTTTCAGCAGTATCAGTCTTGACTGGATACTGGGCAGGTAAAAATGACATCTGTCATGTGCTCGGCTAGAAATAAGTTGTTCCATCCTTTCCAGGTGTTTTCTTTGTTGACTACAAAATCTACCTTTCTAAATGCATTACAGTATTTATAATTAAATCAAAATTACAGAATTAAAAACTAGTGCATTAATTACCATTTGTTTGTTGTGTACAGGATTATTATACGCATTATATTTAAATCGTAATAGTAAATATAAGACATTTGTTCTTAAATTCGTTGTTTTACATTCATATTATAAATGAAACAAAAGTATTTTGCTATAAAATTCATACAAAGGTGTTAATAAATCTAAAAATACCTCTGGCCTTTTTATACCAAGACCATATTTGTTGCGGCGTTTAGTTATAGCACAGTAATTTAGTCGCTGCTAACTATTTATGTCGAAGCGTCGCCTTCTATAAACGCTATACAAATTATGTTTTATGCCAGAAATAGGTCGTACTTGTATTTTATTATGTCGTGTCGTTCTCTGCTTGCTATAGTCTTACCAGACCCCATGACTTGGCATTCGTTCGAATGAAGGATGTCGTGTCACATAGTACACAGGACGGTCCTGTGCGTAAGTTGGCATGTTTCCATGGGGCTGATAATTTCTAGTTTGTATTACTTGATTCGAGTAATGCACAGGCACTGGTTGTGCCGGTTGGTTTGTTGAAGTGACAATAACCCGACTTTGGTTTGAGTACTGTACCGGTAAAGGTTGCACTGGCTGGTCTTTTGAAGTGACAACAGATCTTTCTTGTTTTGAGTACTGCACGGGCAGTTGTTGTGTCGGTTGTGTTGCCGCTGCACGATAGTCCATTATGAAGAGAGGAACACATACAAAAAGGCATAAACCGCCAGCCACAGCACAGAGGAAAAATGAGTAACCCAGTTTATCATCTGCAACACTGGCTACATCCACATTAGCAAATATCTCGTCAAAAGCATTGAACAGTTCTACAGCGAATACAATAACTCCAACTATGATGCAGACTCCTGAACGAAAAAAACGATTATTAATAAACCGATATAATAAAGTAATCTAACAAACTGGGAAAACACTTTATGATAAAACGTGTTTACGAGAAGCTATTACAGTTAGGGATGTACACTTAGTTGTAGATTAATATTCTTGTATATGAAACAAGGAAATATTTGTGAAAGGTTAAAACAAGCTGTACCTGATCCCATCAGTATGACGATATTTATTGCCTTTAGTGATTTTTCATGTTGTGAGCATACCATAACCAATGATATAATTCCGGAGAGGAGAAGACCAAGTGCACCAACAGACTCCAGTACTTGTGCGGCCCTGAACCATACTGAAATATACAGACATATTATCACTATATCACTATATTACAACCTTTCGCACATGTGCGGCCCTGCACTATACTGAAATATACAGATATATTCTGCGTCCCTGGACCGTACTGAAATATACAGACATAGTCTCAATATCTTACAATCCGCGGCACTTGTACGGCTCTGAACCATATTAAAATATACAGATAGATTCGCACTATCTTACCATCTTTGGCACTTGTGCTGCCATGGACCATACTGAAATATACAGACATATTCTCATTATCTTACAATCTGCGGCACTTGTGCTGCCCTGAACCATACTAAAATATACAGATAGATTCGCACTATCTTACCATCTTTGGCACTTGTGCTGCCCTGAACCATACTAAAATATACAGATAGATTCGCACTATCTTACCATCTTTGGCACTTGTGCTGCCATGGACCATACTGAAATATACAGACATATTCTCATTATCTTACTATCTGCGGCACTTGTGCTGCCCTGAACCATACTAAAATATACAGATAGATTCGCACTATCTTACCATCTTTGGCACTTGTGCTGCCATGGACCATACTGAGATATACAGACATATTCTCAATATCTTACAATCTGCGGTAGTTGTGCGGACCATACTGAAAAATACAGACATATTCACATTATCTTACAATCTGCGGCACTTGTGCTGCCCTGGACCATACTGGAATATACAGACATATTCACATTATCTTACAATCTGCGGCACTTGTGCTGCCCTGGACCATACTGAAATATACAGATATATTCACATTATCTTACAATCTGGAGCACTTGTGCAGCCCTGGGCCATACTGAAATATACAGACATATTCACATTATCTTACAATCTGCGGCACTTGTGCAGCCCTGGGCCATACTGAAATATACAGACATATTCTCACTATCTTACAATCTGCGGCACTTGTGCTGCCCTGGACCATACTGGAATATACAGACATATTCCCAATATCTTACAATCTGCGGCACTTGTGCTGCCCTGGACCATACTGGAATATACAGACATATTCTCAATATCTTACAATCTGCGGTAGTTGTGCGGACCATACTGAAATATACAGACATATTCACATTATCTTACAATCTGCGGCACTTGTGCTGCCCTGGACCATACTGAATTATACAGACATATTCTCATTATCTTACAATCTGCGGCATTTGTGCTGCCCTGGACCATACTGAAATATACACACACATTTTCACTATCTTACAATCTGCGGCACTTGTGCGGCCCTGGACCATACTGAAATATACAGACATATTCACATTATCTTACAATCTGGAGCACTTGTGCAGCCCTGGACCATACTGAAATATACAGACATATTCTCACTATCTTACAATCTGCGGCACTTGTCCTGCCCTGGACCATACTGAGATATACAGACATATTCACATTATCTTACAATCTGCGGCACTTGTGCTGCCCTGGACCATACTGGAATATACAGACATATTCTCAATATCTTACAATCTGCGGCACTTGTGCTGCCCTGGACCATACTGGAATATACAGACATATTCACATTATCTTACAATCTGCGGCACTTGTGCTGCCCTGGACCATACTGAAATATACAGACATATTCTCACTATCTTACAATCTGCGGCACTTGTCCTGCCCTGGACCATACTGAGATATACAGACATATTCACATTATCTTACAATCTGGAGCACTTGTGCAGCCCTGGACCATACTGAAATATACAGACATATTCTCACTATCTTACAATCTGCGGCACTTGTCCTGCCCTGGACCATACTGAGATATACATACATATTCACATTATCTTACAATCTGCGGCACTTGTGCTGCCCTGGACCATACTGGAATATACAGACATATTCTCAATATCTTACAATCTGCGGTAGTTGTGCGGACCATACTGAAATATACAGACATATTCACATTATCTTACAATCTGCGGCACTTGTGCTGCCCTGGACCATACTGAATTATACAGACATATTCTCATTATCTTACAATCTGCGGCATTTGTGCTGCCCTGGACCATACTGAAATATACACACACATTTTCACTATCTTACAATCTGCGGCACTTGTGCGGCCCTGGACCATACTGAAATATACAGACATATTCACATTATCTTACAATCTGGAGCACTTGTGCAGCCCTGGACCATACTGAAATATACAGACATATTCTCACTATCTTACAATCTGCGGCACTTGTCCTGCCCTGGACCATACTGAAATATACAGACATATTCCTAATATCTTACAATCTGCGGCACTTGTGCTGCCCTGGACCATACTGAAATATACACACACATTTTCACTATCTTACAATCTGCGGCACTTGTGCGGCCCTGGACCATACTGAAATATACAGACATATTCACATTATCTTACAATCTGGAGCACTTGTGCAGCCCTGGACCATACTGAAACATACAGACATATTCTCACTATCTTACAATCTGCGGCACTTGTGCAGCCCTGGACCATATTGAAATATACAGGCATATTCTCATTATCTTACAATCTGCGGCACTTGTGCTGCCCTGGACCATACTGAGATATACAGACACATTCTCATTATCTTACAATCTGCGGCACTTGTCCTGCCCTGGACCATACTGAAATATAAAGACATATTCTTAATATCTTACAATCTGCGGCACTTGTGCTGCCCTGGACCATACTGAGATATACAGACACATTCTCATTATCTTACAATCTGCGGCACTTGTCATGCCCTGGACCATACTGAAATATAAAGACATATTCTTAATATCTTACAATCTGCGGCACTTGTCCTGCCCTGGACCATACTGGAATATACAGACATATTCCCAATATCTTACAATCTGCGGTAATTGTGCTGCCCTGGACCATACTGAAACATACAGACATATTCCCAATATCTTACAATCTGCGGCACTTGTGCAGCCCTGGATCATACTGAAATATACAGACATATTCTCATTATCTTACAATCTGCGGCACTTGTCCTGCCCTGGACCATACTGGAATATACAGACATATTCACATTATCTTACAATCTGCGGTAATTGTGCTGCCCTGGACCATACTGAAAAATACAGACATATTCCCAATATCTTACAATCTGCGGTAATTGTGCTGCCCTGGACCATACTGAAAAATACAGACATATTCCCAATATCTTACAATCTGCGGCACTTATGCTGCCCTGGACCATACTGAAATATACAGACATATTCTCATTATCTTACAATCTGCGGCACTTGTCCTGCCCTGGACCATACTGGAATATACAGACATATTCACATTATCTTACAATCTGCGGCACTTGTGCTGCCCTGGACCATACTGAGATATACAGACATATTCTCATTATCTTACAATCTGCGGTAGTTGTGCTGCCCTGGACCATACTGGAATATACAGACATATTCACATTATCTTACAATCTGCGGTAATTGTGCTGCCCTGGACCATACTGAGATATACAGACATATTCCCAATATCTTACAATCTGCGGTAATTGTGCTGCCCTGGACCATACTGAGATATACAGACATATTCCCAATATCTTACAATCTGCGGCACTTGTGCTGCCCTGGACCATACTGAAATATACAGACATATTCCCAATATCTTACAATCTGCGGTAATTGTGCTGCCCTGGACCATACTGAGATATACAGACATATTCCCAATATCTTACAATCTGCGGCACTTGTGCTGCCCTGGACCATACTGAAATATACAGACATATTCTCAATATCTTATAATCTGCGGCACTTGTGCTGCCCTGGACCATACTGAAATTTACAGACATATTCTCATTATCTTACAATCTGCGGCACTTGTGCTGCCCTGGACCATACTGAAATTTACAGACATATTCACATTATCTTACAATCTGGAGCTTTTGTGCAGCCCTGGACCATACTGAAATATACAGACATATTCTCATTATCTTACAATCTGCGGCACTTGTCCTGCCCTGGACCATACTGGAATATACAGACATATTCCCAATATCTTACAATCTGCGGCATTTGTGCAGCCCTGGACCATACTGGAATATACAGACATATTCTCATTTTCTTACAATCTGCGGCACTTGTCCTGCCCTGGACCATACTGGAATATACAGACATATTCCCAATATCTTACAATCTGCGGCATTTGTGCAGCCCTGGACCATACTGAGATATACAGACATATTCTCATTTTCATACAATCTGCGGCACTTGTGCAGCCCTGGACCATACTGAGATATACAGACATATTCTCATTTTCATACAATCTGCGGCACTTGTGCAGCCCTGGACCATACTGAGATATACAGACATATTCTCATTTTCATACAATCTGCGGCACTTGTGCAGCCCTGGACCATACTGGAATATACAGACATATTCTCATTTTCATACAATCTGCGGCACTTGTGCAGCCCTGGACCATACTGGAATATACAGACATATTCTCATTTTCATACAATCTGCGGCACTTGTGCAGCCCTGGACCATACTGAGATATACAGACATATTCTCATTTTCATACAATCTGCGGCACTTGTGCAGCCCTGGACCATACTGGAATATACAGACATATTCTCATTTTCATACAATCTGCGGCACTTGTGCAGCCCTGGACCATACTGGAATATACAGACATATTCTCATTTTCATACAATCTGCGGCACTTGTGCGGACCTGGACCATACTGGAATATACAGACATATTCTCATTTTCATACAATCTGCGGCACTTGTGCGGCCCTGGACCATACTGGAATATACAGACATACTCACTCTCACTATCTTACGGTTGCTAGTAAAACCTCAGGAGGGAAAGGCGAAATAATTATAAAATACATACATTTACCCTTAGATTGTAGCCTTCTTTTAGAATAATTTCAAGACCTTCTTACCCATCTATGCTGACATATATAATATATAGACTATACTAACTCTCTTACTGTTGCTTTCAAAACTGTCCACTGGAACATTTAAGTATAAATTGCACAAATGTGCATTTAAACTTTGGACTCCTGATGGGAACTAGGGTTCTAGGGGGCGTGGGCAGTGTTACATTTTCAATTACTGCTCATGAACAGACTCAATCAAACAGAGTCTGCAATTTTCACTGTTTGCCTTGTTCTCGGTGCTTCCGGGGTATCTACTTTTCAGATTTTATTTACTTCACAACAGCGGGTGTTACAGGTGCTGTGTGGCGGCCGTAAAAAGTGCCCCGACTTCATCTCAGTGTTGTTATATTTTCTGGTCCTTCGGGATCATTGATTTCAACTCATTTAGATTTAAAGATTGAATACTGCTTAAGCCGGTGCTAGGGGGCGTGGGCAGTGTTGCATTTTCAAATACTGCTCATGAACAGACTCAATCAAAGCGAGTCTGCAATTTTCACTGTTTGCCTTGTTCTCGGTGCTTCCGAGGGCTCTACTTTTCAAAGTTTATTTACTTCACAACGGCGAGCGAGTGCTAAGTGCTGTGTGGCGGCCGTAAAAAGTGCCCCGACTTCGTCTCAGTGTTGTTATATTTTCTGGTCCTTCGGGATCATTGATTTCAACTCATTTAGATTTAAAGATTGAATACTGCTTAAGCCGGTGCTAGAGGGCGTGGGGCAGTGTTGCATTTTCAAATAATGCTCATGAACAGACTCAATCAAAGCGAGTCTGCAATTTTCAATGTTTGCCTTGTTCTCGGTGCTTCCGAGGGCTCTACTTTTCAAAGTTTATTTACTTCACAACGGCGAGCGAGTGCTAAGTGCTGTGTGGCGGCCGTAAAAAGTCCCCCGACTTCATCTCAGTGTTGTTATATTTTCTGGTCCTTCGTAATCATTGATTTCAACTCATTTAGATTTGAAGATTGAATATTGCTCAAACCGGTGCTAGGGGGCGTGGGTAGTGTTGCATCTTCCATTACTGCTCATGAACAGACTCAAAGCGAGTCTGCAAGTTTCACTGTTTGCCTTGTTCTCGGTGCTTCCGAGGGATCTACTTTTCAGATTTTATTTCTACATATCTCAAGAGTGTTGATCTCGCAAATTATTCATTTATGTTACAAATATTATTTCTAACTTTGATCAATGTAAAATCGTATGCAATTACCTTTCAAGCACATCTGTTAGAAATAACTTTACAATAATTCATTTTTTATTTATTTCCTATAAAAATATTGTACTTACCGGCTTCATCTTGCGTTCTTGCAGAGCAACCACCGAATCCGAAAACACTGAAACAGTTTTGCCATAAACCTGTATGATAACTGCTGAGACCCCCGAGAATATCAATGATTGCCCATTTTGGTGTTCCAAATCCTACAGCATGAACTATAAACACAAGTATCAAACAGATGGTGCCAACTTTAAGAAATGCTGTAGCAACCATTGTTATATAGAAAATCCGAAAAGTCCGACAGTGCTCTCACAAAATATTTTATCTTGTGCTTATTCATAACGAAACGAATCTACCCGTATTACATAGGTACAAAACAAGCAGCCATCCATATGAATAGCAACAATTCAACCAAAACGCCTGTAATAAAATTTTACATCTTTACGTTTTAAGAAATCACCAAGCGAACAACACTTAAGCCGTCATTATTTTTAAGATTTCGTCAGAAATAGGACACACCTATAAACCGATTAAAGTAATTTATTGAAGTGTAAATAAATTTACTTCACATATTTTCTAACCTACCCTGAGTACATGAATATTTCTTTTGCAAAGGTTTAAAATATATTTGTAAATCATTATAGTTACTTAACTTTCAACAAAATCGAAATATCCTTTAATTCACGGTTTCATCCAAATTTTAAAATGATACAAAAAATATGAATTTGATTATTTTGCGTGAAAATCAAGCCAGCATTGTAACCAAACAGTCTAGACACAAGTTAAAAACTGTGTCATGGTAAAATTTGCTCGTTTAAAACAATGTATTCTGACCTGGTCAGGCTTGCAATAAATATGATCTTGAATATCTAAAATATTGTTAACAACATGTTTTGCTAAACGTATGTTATTTTCAAAAATATGTTATTTTCAAAAATATACCATTAGTATAATGTAAAACAAAATGTGGAATTATCGAAAATATATGAGTTACCGCTTTGTCTATCTCTCAAGACCGTCGCACATCGGCGTACGCCGGAGAGACCCGGGCAGTGCCGAGGAGCCAAACGACCGCCTTGCCGGTTGCTCGCCGCAAAAGTGAAACGAATTGGCCCAGTATTAATTGCGCTTTACTAACGATAAAAGGTAAAGTAAAGTTTCTTGTTTAACGTGGGTGGTTGGCGAAAGTCCCCACCTGGAATGGATGGTACAACTTATTTCCAGCCGAGCCCACGGCAGGTGTCAATTTTCTCCCCAGCATCCAGGCCGATACTGCTGGAAACAGTACCAATTTAAATATATCACCAGCACTTAAAAACTAGTCGGGATTCAGATCATTTTAAACATAAAAAGTTTAACAGAACTAAAAGAATGTCTTCTAAAACCTATATAGAAAGCACTTAGCTATGATGTCTTGTCCGTAGACTTTTTGGGAAAATTTTGGCTTTCATTTTAAAACTGCGATATCTCTGCCAAACATAGTCGTAATCACAAAAATGAGACCATTATTTAAAGAGAAATGACTGATTTTTTTAGAACATAACATATTTGAGTTCAATAAATGCATTTCAAAAGATATGCAAAAACTGAAAGCAGGTAGAAAACAAAAATTTCTAGAATTTTGAACTTCAAAAGAAGATAATTACTACAAATCTTTGTGTAATTTATTAGTCGTTTGGGTTTTCTACATTACTTTTATGTACCTTATCATGTGGTAACAATTTTGTTGGGTCACAAAGAGTTATTTGAATAAAACAGTCCTTTAACAAGAGCTGTCACAGGAGACAGCGTGCTCGACTATTTCGATGCTGGATAGTGAAACTGGGCATATCTGAGGAAACTAGAGCTATCACTGGAGTGTTTAATGACTCCAATTGTGGATGAAGATATTGCACAATAGCCTGAGTCTATGTCAAAAATATCAACTTAAAGTAATGAGAGGTAAAGATAAAATGTATCAAAACACTATATAAGTATATCCTAAGCAAAAAGGGGCATAATTCATTAAATATTGGTGCCAGAGTTATGCAGCTTGTGTCATATAGTGTGGGTGGTGATGTTGAACAACTGTTTTAAGTTTGAATCAAATCCATTTAGTAACAACAAAGACAGAGTGAAAGTGCATCAAAACTAACCTAAAATTCTAAGTAAAAAGGGGGAATAATTAATAAAAGATTGGTGCCAGAGTTATGCAACTTGCATCATATGATAAGGGTAATGATGTTGAACAACTGTTTAAGTTTGAATCAGATCCATTCAGTAATAACAGAGATAGAGTGAAAGTGCACCAAAACTTTAACCTGAAATTCTAAGTAAAAAGGGGGAATAATTCATGAAAAAATGGTGCCAGAGTTTAGCATCTTGTGTCATATAATGTGGGTGATGATGCTGAACAACTATTTTAAGTTTGAATCAAATCCATTTAGTAATAACAGAGGTAGAGTGAAAGTGCACCAAAACTTAACCTGAAATTCTAAGTAAAAAGGGGGAATAATTCGTGAAAAAATGGTGCCAGAGTTATGCACCTTGTGTCATATGATGAGGGTGATGATGTTGAACAACTATTTTAAGTTTGAATCAAATCCATTCAGTAATAACAGAGATAGAGTGAAAGTGCATCAAAACTTTAACCTGAAAATCTAAGTGAAAAGGGGGGATAATTCATGAAATATTGGTGCCAGAGTTATGGCCCTTATGTCAGATGATGTGGATGATGATGAGGAATAAGTATTTCAAGTTTGAATCAAATCCATCAAGTAATTACAGAGATAAGTTGAAAAAAGAGAAAGTGCACAAAAACTTTAACCAAGGTGGGGACGCGGAAAGACGCCGACGCCGGGGCGAGTAGGATAGCTCTCCTTATACTTCGTATAGTCAAGCTAAAAATGGTCATGTCTGTTTTAATTTTTCTCTGAAGATTCATCTTTATATCGAAAAAAAAATATTGTCGAACTATCAGACAGTGACAACTACCATTGTTTTTGTAGAACCAAGGTATATGATAAATAAACATTTCAAAATAAAAGAGATTTACAAACTTTTATTTTTGATCCCAAGTGAAACAAAAAAATGCATTTGATTGTGACTGAGGCGAGAAGCCCAACATGTGTACTCTTCCAACCAGAAACACTTGTTCAGTGCAAACATTATTATTATCATTACTGTAAATTATATTATAATATTATTGTAAACACTTCTGTACAGTTTGACGCGGGACTGCTGTTTTTGTAGAATTCCCATTAAAAATGGTAAAATCTTGTACAAAACAACCCCTGAGCATATATGCAACAAATCATAAGTTCAGCCCAGTCAAGCAAAAAATATTTCTTTGTAAAAGGTGAATATTCATTACATGCATATGAAAAAAATCAACCAAAAAGGATTCCAACGCATTATGATGGATCTTGTTTCTTGAATGTTTGTTATGGACTTTCAACTTAAGGTATTGGACCCCTAATAGTAATGTTTTAAAAATGGCATTTACTTGGTATCTTCTTAAAGTTGACCATGTTTCACACTGTGTTGCAAATTTTAAACAACTTTCACCGTGCCGTTTTTTGTAAAATTTTTATAATATATGGTATTTCCTCACGCTCAAGAAGAGACCAATTCAATGTGATGGCCACTATCTCAAACGCTTGCAGAGAATTCATTACAACATTAATTAAAACAGAAAACATCTATTCTTCTTAAAACATTCAGCTTTTCATAGAATTTCATGTTTTTTCTCCCCACGCTATTGTTTACATATGAGCTGATTTAGGGTGTACAGGATAGCTTTGGTCATTTTTTACATTATTAGTTTAAAATCCACATCTTAACAAGCTTTCCAGGATTTCTTTAATATAAATCAGAATAATAATGTATTCTCTTTTCAAAAACATTCAGCTTTTTAAATTTCTATCAAATACTTCTCATTCACTGACGTTTTTTACACATACACCAATTTAGTCTATAGGGGATAGCTTTATTACATTTAATGATATATGAAAAATAACACAACAAGCAAATATTTAAAATGTATGTCAGAATATGTGTTTGCATGCCAGTAAAAGAATGATATGAAAATTTATACAATAATTCAAGCCTAAATATAAAATTTATCAATCTATCCTCTATACCCTAAAATCCGGTATACTCTAAAGCACTGTATTATTTTCAATTCTTTAAACTGGAATGCAGGAAAATTAGTTAGCTATCCGCTATATACCCTAAAGCACTGTATACAAGAACGACAGTCCCTCGTCAAACTATACATAAGTGTTTACATTAATGACAAAGAATTATTGCACTGAACAGGTGTTTGTGGCTGGAAGAATACACGTGGGTAGTGGGCCCCCGTCACACTGGTTGTTTTCAGTCAAACGTGAAACACTCATTAGAAAAAGTACTGATGAGAGCGTAAATTATAGTCAGTAGGCCATATTTTTCCACAGTTTCTGTGACAAATCCTCCACCACCGTGACGGTGGAACCACCGCTTCTGTGAAAGCTATGGCCTGTGTGATTGCTGAGGTATGATTTTACACATTCAATAATAATACTTTTCAAATCTTCAGTAAAATAGGTAATAAATAGATCTATATGGTTTAGTCCAGTAAAATAATGGCATTTAATGTACTGTTATTTCATCAATTTGATTAATTTTGTTTCAAAATGAACAATGTATATTTCACACGCCATAGGGATCTACATGTGTTACTCTATCTCCCAGACATGCTCCCAATAAATATTTCCAAATAGTCAGTAAACATATCTTTAACAGGTCTAGGAAAGTGGTATATTTACAGATTATCTGTAAATTTACAGATAATATATAAATTTACAGATTTTTTGATCTGTAAATTTACAGATTGTGTGTATGAAAATTGATAAAATTACATTTATTTCCAAAACCGCAGCTTGAAATTAATTTGTTTATTTACAGAATGCACAAATTAACATCATTTGTGTGTTTCAGCCATTTTTATTGACTTTGAATTTTTGGCATTTTCAAAAAAATCAAAGTTAACAGAAATGAGTGAAAAGTGAAAATCGAAAATGTACTTACATCCCCACAAGACCTCAACCTCTCCAACAGGGAAGAACAAAAACTGTGAACAGAAATCCAGAGCCACCTTGTTAAATTTCTAAGGTCAACATTTGAATTTTCCGTATGTAGTAGGTCAAACCAAGCGGACGATTTCATTGGCTAATGGGAGGGTTTATTTACAATTGTTTGCAGTTTGCAGGTCATTTTTCAATAATTGCATATCACTGTATTGATCGAATCCTAACCAATGTTGCATTTCTTTCTTTTTATGTTGACTTCTTGTCGATGTTTACGTTTCATTTCATTTTTTTTTCATATTTCAAATCTGCCCCCTACCCTTTCTTTCATAAATGGTATCTTCCAATCGCTCGTGCGTCAACGGAAAATAACGTTAAGTAACATCGGGTATTTCCGTGCCCAAAAACAGAAAGGGAACGGTTGTCCTCCCGCGGTAAAACTTATGAAGTTCTACAGGACAAATGGTGCGCTTCAACAGTTCAAACAAAGTCAATCCGTCTATCAAGACAAAAAAAAAGAAAAAAAACTCATCGCGGTGAACACATAACTTACAGATTTGGCTTGAAAATAATCTTTCTTTCA
The DNA here is from genome assembly GCF_021730395.1 of Mercenaria mercenaria. NCBI lineage: Eukaryota > Metazoa > Mollusca > Bivalvia > Venerida > Veneridae > Mercenaria > Mercenaria mercenaria. The sequence goes on along the minus strand of NC_069365.1, from coordinate 9,501,634 downwards.
AATTCAAGATCTCGTGGCATAGACACAGATGTGTGTGTGTTTGGCGGGAATTTAGCAAGAATGCTGCTACTAAAGTAGGGGGACGGGCATTAGAGACGGTCAGTGAAGATATAAAAGCGTCGTATATTATTATATATATGAAATATCTCAGATCAACATAATAAGAATAAAATTCTTACCTTTACTTTTCCATACCGAAGAATATTCCTCCGGCCACTAATCGATAGCGGTCAGATTTTCTATATAGAAATAAGAAGGGCATGTACACATTTTATTTAATAACAAAATTACTAAAAATAAGAAACCTTAGGTGCAAAAATATTCCCAAAGTTCAACATTTGATTCATCACAAGGTTTTTTTTAATTAAATTTTATCTTAATTTTTGATTCGTTCTTCGCATGAAGTTTGATGCCATCATTTCGTCATTTTTTCCCTTCTTTTTTTCCATATAAAATGTGCAAAAATCTCATACATGCGTTTCTTCAAAGCATTTTTTGTATAAAACCATTGATATGAAAGCTTAGGTGCAAAAACTTTCCTACTCTCATTGAATTTATCTTTTGAATGATATTTATTTCATTTTTGTGAAATAAAAAATTGATTCGTTCTCAGACGGTTTATTTCCACTAATTTCGAAGAAAAATTAACTTCAGCGTGAAGTTGTTGTTGTAGCGTCATATGCAGACGATATTATAGTATGCCGCGTGAACATGCGGTATTGTGATCAAACGGTTAAAGTAATGATTTAATCATTTAATGTAATTTTACTTCGCGAGTAATTCATTTTGTGTTAATATCACAAATTAACAATATAAGATAAATATTGCAATTAATATTTCGGTGCTAAAAAGAAAGAGATGCGCATTTCTTCTTATGTTGTTGTTCTCACCTTATTTCATATACATTTAAATATCATACAAGATACAATTATGCCAATTATGTCAATTAAACGTTAAAAGAGATAGCTTTCCTATCGACCCTTGGATCACAAATGCAAACTGTCGTAAAAAGGTAAAATACAGAATTTTTTGTTTATATTTTACTTAATTATTTTTAGTAAATAAATTCAAGGTCCGCCTTGATCAAATTAAAGCTGGAAAATATGTCCGGAGCATTTTTGTGTATAAGAATGTTTTTGCAATGTAAATAATATCTGCATTTAAAACAGAATTGAATTTTACTTCAGTAACTTAATGATATATTTTTGTTTTCGTGAATTTTTTACCTGGTTTCATGATCTTTTCAGTTATCAAAAATGTCGTCGTGATTAACTTATTTTCATAATTTATTGTACATGTTCAATTCAAAATAATTTTACATAAAACTAATTTCTATACTGTAATCCTATTGAGTGATCGTTTATAGAAGTTATAAAATGTTGTATGCATCACACATAAATCCTTTTTATTGGACCTGTAATAAAACTTGCCAATTACCTCTAAATAAGGAACGTTAAAACAACACAGACGTTTATAACACTGATAAGGCTATAATTGCGTTTTGAATTACGTTTTCTTTTTGTAATTACAAGGTATAATTATCATGCGATTTTAATCTTTCGCATATTTTTTATTTTGCCAAAAGTTTTCATATATTGGTGGAATATGTGTAAATATTAAAATGAATAATGTCGGCTTGAAACGGCAAAATACCTGTACCACGCTGATTGCCACTATCTTTTTTTTCGGCGACGCCGTCTAAATTCGTTTTCGTTACCTATGCCACGTGACTTCAAATTGCAAATAAAACTACTTGATAACGCATTATAGATAATTTATCAAAATGGAAGATTTATGCAACACTCTGCCTGATTGGACGAGAGTGTCAATTTCTTTCACTCTGTTGATTATGCTACGCTGAGTGAAATGTAGACAAAGCGTTTATCCTAAACGACACTGTTCACAGTTTTAAAGCTAACTTTGGCTCAGTATATTTAGCAAGAATATTGATATATCTCAAAATGATAAGTAAGTTTAATAAATATGATAAAAACCTGTTCAAATACCAACATATATCAAATTAAAGAAAGAGCTGAATACGGTCTGCGTATCACATGAATAAGGGTGTGATAAGAGTCTTTTATGTAGAGAAGTGCTTTTTAAAAGATTTTCCTTGTTACAATTGAGTCTGTATATGAAAAGGTTTCTTGCTTTTGTGACTTATTCAGATTGCATATTAAAATGAGTGCTTGTTTGCTTTGATATATTTGTTATAAATTATTTAACTGATTTATTATACGAATATATATGAATATTTTTCTTTAGTATTGTATGCAAATATTGAACTCAGTTGAAATCTGTTTCATTATATATATGCTATATAATGACTGAATCTCATTACACTGTAATGAAGGTGTGCTGCATACAGTTTATCTACGGTCAAACTTTGCTTATGAAACAGAAATATGGAAATAATTACAATTGTATGTTTTGCTTGATCTTCACTTTTTTATAGGTGTGACGTCATTGTCCAAAGATTCATGAATAGCGAATATGCATTTGTTAAAGCGGGATCAGCTGGCCTATTTTAGAAATAAATAAAAATACTAAATTAAAAAATCCTTTAACTGATTTTTTCTCATGTATTCTAATCAAACTTGATTTGTAGCATCTTTATTAGGCCCCCAGCCAACTTTGTTCAGCTGTGACATTTGACCCCTTTTAGAGGCTGCTAGAGCTAAAATTAGAAATGCCTTTATACAGCGTTTCATGAACAGCTTGGTGGATCTTTGTCATACTTGGTCTGGAGCATCATTATAAGGTCCTCTTTCAAATTTATTTATATAGGAACTTGGGCCCTATTAAGGACCACTATAACTAAAGGTAGATATGCCTTTCTTCGCATTAACCACTAAAATTTAATTGATTTTTATCAAACTCGATGTGTAACAATATCGTAAGGTCTCCTGCTATTTTGTTACAAATGGGGATAGGGACCAATTTAGCTAAAAATATAAACACGTTTAATGACCTCTTCTCATGAACCGCTTCATGAATCGCTGTAATTATTCGTCTAAGGATGAACGAAACAAAATTGCAACCCTACGAAACCTTTGCGAAAAATTAAAAGAGAACCATTTAAATTGTTAAAGTGCGGTGTTTAGTTTTGCAATTTGAAAAATGTTAGATGAAAGATGAATGTTAGATGAAAAATTCATAAACTTCTTTCCTTATTACAATTCGCCGACCATCATTTTTAAAGATATTTCTTGTTTTCTTTTAATTTTACAAACATACCATAATTTTCGATTCATTAAACTTCCTATTTTGCCAATATGTTAAGAATTACTGAATTGATATACGTGTGATGTTCAACCATTTCAGAATAAAATAATTCAAAACCTACACCTGTGTAATAATAAATTGTAAACAGCTGTTTAAAAGAAAACCAAAATAACTTACGTATGTATTTTTGTGACATAAGAATGGACGTGGTAGTGGCAGCAGGTATAATACATATCAATCAGACAATTTTAAGATATATTCGTCAAGTTCATTTGTATTTTGTGACTTCCCTGTTTGATATTTGTCTTTGTTTTTTTTCTGTTTGTTTGGACAAGAATGTGTTATGGCCGTAAAAGTTATAAAATCGTATAAAACATGGTTCGATCTTCTTTTTTTTTTTGGGGGGGGGGGGGGGGGGGGGGGGAAGGGGGCGGTGGTACCTAGGTCTTTTACACATATTATACTTAAAGACAGCGTTAAATAAAACAATGTAAAATCAGATCATATTTCTTAAATATATATGTCAGATTTTATTTTTCAACGACAGCGTATTTTATAGATGGGAGACGCCGTAAAAATATCAATGCTAGTGCTATATAAATATAAAAGGAAGTGTCTATGGGTACGAACCTCCTTTTTTCTAGAGATTAAGGGTCATTTACATTTCAGATTTGGTTGAAAATGAAAAAAAAAAAAAGACTTCATCGATATTTGCCTTTAACTTGAATCTAAATGGTACAGGTGAGTGTATATCAAAATCCCCTCTACTGAAAAATGACAGGGTGTTACAAAATCCCCTTCACACATTTGCAGGGGTATCATAATCCCCTCTGTGATTTACATTATAGATATATAGATATCAGTGCTCCAAATTATATTATGTTTGCTAAAGGCATTGTATTTACGTGCTTTATGCAATAGACTTTTAAGTTGTAAATAGTTGAATTTGAACTTGATGAAATAAGTAAAAATCACAGAGGGGATTATGATACCCCCTGCAAAAGTATGAAGGGGATTTTGTAACACCCTGTCATTTTTCAGTGTAGGGGATTTTGATCAAGGGGATTTTGATTGTCTCCCGGTACGAGTAGCTTTGTTACATTGTTTTTCGAAAACATGTTAAAATATACATTCTTCTTATATAAGAATATGTATGAAAATAATTTTATATGAAAATATGGTTTTTATTGCTGATAGATATGTTATATTGATATAAAATTTAATTTAATTATTATAAAGTAACATGTTAAAAATGCTATGGTTCAGAAAATTACATATACTATTAAACATTCTTTTGATAAAAATGACTTGTTTTATTTCTAATGAAAAATCCCTTTTCCATAGTTTGTAACTCCAGTGACATTTCAATTAAGCTTGTTTAATTATCTTATGAAAAACCTTCTCTTTTATCACACTTGATATTGAAATAAACATCCAGGCGACAATTCCCGGAGGCAATAGATATCGACATCGCAATACCGGTCACCTGTTACCAATACCAAATAGCTGTTGTCTCCCCTGATATCGATTTTCTGCAGTATCGGTCATGAGGTAAATTCTTCCTCATGATTCATTTTGAGAGCACACGTAACAAGAAACAGATTTCCCGTGATACCCATGCAAAAGAGATACACTTCAATGCATATTGAACAAGCAGCTGGGAAAGTTTGCTGCATTTTATTTCAGATTTAATTATCTCCCATTGCATCAGTTCAAACCACCACCGCTGTGTATATAATAAGGGTTCAGTGGGCCTGCAATTACTCACTGCAGTTTTCTTTCTGTTCTGGCTCGCTGGAAATGCTGTATGGCTACAATTACCCGCAATGACTCGCTGTAGACAGTGGCTGCAACGTATCATTTAGACGGCGTGAATATAACATGTCAGCTGGACGGCAGGGATAGCAAGCGTGTCAGTTGCACATCGGGGATAGAAGGCGTGTCAGTTGCACATCGGGGACAGCAGACTTGTCAGTTGGACGGCGGAATATAACATGTCAGCTGCAGGCATGTCAGTTGCACATCGGGAATAGAAGGCGTGTCAGCTGGACGGCGGAGATAGTGTGCGTGACTTCAGGATAGAACTCATATCACCTGGTGGGGGAGATAGAACATGTGACAGCAAGAAGGCGGGGATAGAACGCGCGACAGCTAGAAAGTGGGGCTAGAACGCGTGACAGCTAGAAGGCGCTGATAGAACGCGTGAGAGCTATATAGAAGGCGGGGATAGAAGGCATGATAACTGAACAACGGGGATAGAACATGTGTCAGCTGGATGACGGGGATAGAATGCATGACAGCTGAACGGCGGGTATCGAACGCATGACAGCTGAACGGCGGAATAGAACATGTTACAGCTGTACGGTGGAGACTGACCGCGTGACAGCTAAACAGCAGGGCTAGAACGTGTGATTTTGTTCTTTGTTTTGTTTTGTTTTGTTTTGGGTTTAACGCCGTTTTTCAACAGAATTTCAGTAATGTAATCAGTGCTCCTGGATTTTGTACCAATACAAACTTGTTCTCCACAAGTAACCGTACCAACTTTTCCCACATGAATTATCAGAGGTGGAGGACGAATATTTCAGACATAGTGTCTTTCATCAAATCGTCACGGAGAACATACGACCCGCTCGTGGATCGAACTCGCGACCCCGCGATCCGTAGACCAACGCTCTCCCTACTGAAAGGCGGGGATAGGACTTGTGGTAGCTGGAAGTCGGCCGGACGACAGAGATAGAACGTGTACACGCTATGAACTCAAAACGCGTAAAACTGACGCAGTGTTTCACCAGAAATTCGTGTAAATTAAAGAAAGTGCCAGATAGAATTTAAATAGATTTGAACAAACGATCAAAGTTCTAATTGCTGTCTGTGTCTTAACAGAACATTTGGGGTTAACGTTTTAGATTTCCCATTATTTACCATGGCGCTTCCCCTATTTCCAGTAAAATAACGGCGTTTTGTATTGTTTTTTCATAAACTTGATTAATTTTGTTCCAAAATGAAATACAATGTATATTTCACACGCGATACATGATCGCTTTGTTCTTTTCTTTTCTTTTCTTTTCTTTTTTTGTAATAAAACGACATACTGGTTCTAACATTAAAGCAAGTTATGGCTAATTATTTCGTTCTAAACTTTTTAATCAAAGTCCTTTTTCTCCACCGTCTGTTTGCTAACATTAAGCGAATATTTTTAGTATACATTTACATGTTAGTTGTAATATTGTTTGACTTCATCTTCATTTTGCTTTTGTATACATTGACGATGCTACAGAAATTATACTGTTGCAAGATGTGTTTAAGGTATTTTCGCGCATTTTTTTCGTAAAAGCTAATGACTGAAGTAGAATTGTTCGACGCTAAAATGTCGAAAACAGCAAAAGCTACAGCCAAAAGCACATGCTTTATAAGGGAGATAATTCTTGAGCCCTTGTTAGTGCTTTTTAAGACCTATAATATAAGGGAGGCAAATCTTATAACTTGTTCACAATATTTAGATCATACTAGTTCAAAAACAGAAAAGAATGGAAAAAAAAAATACAAGATCAGAAAGCGCATACTACATTATGAAAATAGCAGTGCAGTTGGCGAGGAAGTTTTGACCTAGAAATCAAACAGCAGGGTTGTATAATTACTACTTTGGTGAAGATCCCGAGAGCTCTTTATTTCTATTTTTAGCTATACTGATCTCTAAAAGGGCTGACAAGTGGTTAATGAGAAAAGTTGCTTAAAAGTATCTCTATTTTTATCTCTATTGGCCCCAAATTAGAGCCCTAACTCCTCCGTATAATTTAAATAAAATTGAAAAAAGGAACGATGCTACAAACTAAGTTTTTTTTTTAAATATATCAAACGGTTTTTAATACGCTCTACTGTAAATGAAAAAATCAATGTAACTATTCAATCAGACATTTTTTTAATTTCTCTGATGTTACCTATGTATTCACATGAAATGCCCTTAATTGTGGTGCAAACGAAACGAACACAGTATGGTGTGCAAAAGAAACGTACACAGTATGGTGTGCAAACGAAACGAACACAGTATGGTGTGCAAACGAAACGACGTCTTAAAGCCACATAATCATTTCGTACATTCTGTTAAATGTTTCTGTCCAACCTGATAAACAATCAAAATATTAAGTTAACATGGCTTCTGGTTTCAAAGCCAAACTTCGTGTATTAACGTTGAAACATGTCCAGTCTGTTGAATCCGTTCAATCAATGACTGTATAACCATTCGACCTAAAACAATTAAAATTCACAGGGCGATAGGGTTTACAGAGTATATAACCCCTATTGTTTTTCTTGTCATTTTTTCAAAGGTCAGGGTCACAGGGGTCTGAATATGGAAAACCGTATACGATCAATGACTCGAGAACCACTTTACCTAGAATGTTGAAACTTCATAGGATGATTGGACACGCAGAGCAGATGACCTCTATAGATTTGAGGTCACTCCATCAAAGGTCAAGGTCACAAGTGCTTGAAGATGGAAAAATGTTTCCGATCAACTGCTTGATAACCATTTGATCAAGGATTTTCATACTTCATAGGATGATAGAAGGGTGAATGTAGAAAAGTGTATTAAAATAATTGTCTGACATCTTTCTTTCAAGTCAGTGTAATTCAACAGTATTTATTAAAACTTCTATAATAAGATGTTTGCTTGTTGTTGTTTTTTTTTAATCTAAAATTGGTGTTTTAGTGCTTTCATCTGTTGCAAGAGATGTTGCTACTAAAGTTCAAATGCACTCCCCACACACTCACCTGAAATTATTTTTTTAAATTATTTTCAGCGTTCTTGGATTCTGTACCAGTACAAAACTGACCTCCGCAACTAACTGCCAACTTTTCCATATGAATAAGTGGTGAAAGACAAATGATTTCAGACACAAATCTATCAAATCGTCATGGAAAACATACGCCCCACCCGTGGATTGAATTCACTACCCCGCGATCTGTAGATCAACAATCTGCCTATAAAGGTATGAGGGTGGGCTTTGGAGGTAACAGTATATTATAAAATGTGGGACTCCATACCCCTTCACATGATATATATCATGTGTGTAGTTTGGTCGGAATCATTTTAATTGTTATCATTCAAAGCCAAAAGTATGCCACCCTTACGGAGCACAGAAACATTTTTGTTGTGAATGTTGACAGTGTGTTCTGTTTCCTTGTATAAGAAATTTTATTTGTTCCTTTTAGAGAAGAAACGTCCAGGCAGCTGAGACTAAAGTCTAGGGGGCTCCGTGGCCGGGTGTTTAAGGTTGCCGACTTCAAATCACATGCCCCTCAACGATGTGCGTTCCAGCCTCACCTGGAGCGTTGAATTCTTCATGTGAGGAAGCTATTCACCTGGCTAACAGGATGTCAGTGGTTCTACCCATGTGCCCGTTAGTGATGAAATGATGCACAGGGCGGCACCTGGGGTCGTCCTCCACTATCAACGTTGGAAAGTCGCCATATGACCTATAATTGTGTCAGTGCGACGTTAAACCCAACAAAAACAAGAGCTCGGTCAAAATGAAATGCACCCCGCCCCCTTATGCATTCAGTAATTGCACCAGGAACAGAAATTATATGGTGACTGTACAAAAAAGATCTACTGTTCTGGATAATTGTGACCTTGACCTTTTACCTATTGACCTTAAAATCAGTAGGGGTCATTTGCTGGTCATGATCAGCCTCCCTATCAAGTTTCGTGATTCTAGGCCCAAGTGTTCTTAAGTTATCATCCGGAAACGGTTAACTGCTTTGGGTTACTGAGACCATGACCTTTGATCTACTGACCTCAAAATTAATAAGGGTCATCCGCTGGATATGATCAACCTCCCTGTCAACTTTCGTGATCCTAGGCCCAAGCGTTCTGGAGTTATCATCCGGAAACCGTTTCACTGTTCTGGGTCACTGTGACCTTGACCTTTGACCTCAAAATCAATAGGGGTCATCTGCTGGTCATGACAAATCTCCCTATCTAGTTTCATACTCCTAGGCCCAAGCATTCTTGGGTTATCTTCCGGAAACGGTTTGGTCTACATACCGACAGACCGACCAATATCTGCAAAACAATATACCGTTCTTCGAAGGGGGGCATAATAAATAAATGAGACTGAAGTCGTCTAGTCTCCCATTAACAAGTCAACAACGTCCTCTTGCCAATCTCTGACAAGGAAAATATGCCAAAGTTCACTGAAGAGAACTGTCCTGTTTTTTGCAATTCTTTCAAAAGGTAAATATGCCAAATGTGGCCATAAAAAACAATAAAACAAGGGAACTGTGTTTTAGACATCATTTATTGAAAAACAACAAACTAGTGCAGACTGTGAAATGTGCATTCCAAATTTAGACATACATTAAAATGAACACAAAAATATTAAAGACAAGAGGGCCGAGATGGCCCTAGGTCGCTCACCTGTTTAACATACCATAACAGTGTATACATATTTTACCTAGTGATTTCAAGGAGACAAATATTCTGACCAATTTTCATAAAGATTGGACCAAACAATGTGGCCTCTTGAGTGTAAACAGGCATTTTCCTTGATCTGACCTAGTTACCTATTTATTCAACCCACATGACCCAGATTCGAATTTGTCTAAATTTTATGAAAACAATATTCTTACAAGGTTGTTGGAAGATGAGAGAAAAAATGTGGCCTCTAGCGTGTATACAAGCTTTTCCTATGATTTGACCTAGTGACCTAGTTTTGACCCCACGTGACCCAGATTTATAACCGTCCAAGAATTCATGATAACAAACATTTGACCAAATTTTATGAAGATAGATAAAAAAATGTGCCCCCAGGGTGTAAACAAGCTTATTCTTTGATTTTGACCTGGTGACCTAATTTTTTACCATACATGACCCGGATAAAAATTCATATGATATTTCATGCAGACAAACATTCTGACCAAGTTCCATGCACATCAAATGGACAAGAGTGTTAACAAATTTTTCTTTTGATTTGACTGGGTGACCTAGATTTTGACCCAATATGACGCAGTTTCGAACTTTGCCTAGAAATCATCAAGATAAACTTTCTGACCAAGTTTCATGAAGATAAGGCCATAAACCTCTAGGTTGTTAACAAGCTTTTCCTTTGATTTAAGCTGATGACCTAGTTTTTTACCAGACATGACCCAGTTTCGATCTAGGCCTAGAGATAATCAAGATAATCATTCTGTGCAAGTCTGTATCAAATCAAAGCATAACTGAAATCTCTATATGGCTGAAAAGACCAAAATTATCTTATTGTGACTTAAATTGTGTGTAATTTTGGTTAAAATCAAATATAAAATGTCACTTCTATCATGTTCACAAGATAAAAATTACCAAATTTTGAAATTGTGTGCAAGTTTGCTTATAGTCGATAGCACAATTTTGTCTCTATCATGTTCACAAGCCAAAAATAGCAAATTCTGGTCCTATAAGGGGCCATAACTCTGCAACCCATGATGGGATCTGGCCAGGTTTCGAAAGGAACAGAGATAGTATGCTAATACAACTTGTGTGCAAGTTTGATTCTAGTTGATTGTAAAATGTCGTCTCTATCATGTTAAAAATTGCAAATTTTGGCCCATTAAGGGGCCATTGCTCTGCAACCCATAATGGGATCTGGCAAATTTTAAAAAGGAACCGAGATGTTATACCAATACAAGTTGTGTGCAAGTTTGATTAAAGCTGATTACAAAATGTGGTCTTTTATCATGTTCACAAGCCAAAAATTGCAAATTTTGGCCCATTAAAGGTGGATAATCAGATTTTGGTCATGTAACGGATTTGTTCAAAACTTTAGCATCTGATCATTTACACTCATTTATGTTAACTTAACACTTAATACAAATTAGATTTTCACTGGAGGTATTTTTAAAATTTCATTTTCCTATCCTGGTTGCCCAACCAAGATAGAGTTATTTTACCATAAGTATAAATTTGATAAACATACTTTGCCTAAGGAAATGTATAAATATTAGACATATTGTAATATATTTGTAAAATATTTGCATTAAAAATTATGTATTTAGATGGAATTCATTAGAAACGCAAGTTTGAAAAAATTATTATTACCTCCCTTTGCCTATCTTGGTTGCGCAACCAAGACAGATTGGAAATAAATGAATTCAGCAGCTACACACAGCTTTTAAACTTGCATTTTGGTTCAGATTGTTCAATAGTTGATATGTCTATCAAATGCAAATGTAAAACTAGACATTGTATCGAAATAAAAAGAAATACCCAGCTTTTTATATACTTTCATATTAAAGGGGAGTAATTATAAAATTTTATAAAAATAATAAAATATACATTTCAAATAGGAATCTAACTCTATGTAATTGGTCTTTTTGTTCCTTATATAATTCTCTACCAGAATATACAAAAAGTAAAAAATGTCATTAAATGTTGTTTAAATGTGATTGACCACCTTTAAGGGGCAATAAATCTGGAACCCATGATGGATTTGGTCAGGTTTCGAAAGGAACCAAGATATTATGCTCATACAAGTTGTGTGCAAATTTGATAAAAAAGCAAATTTATACAAAATGTGGTCTCTATCATGTTCACAAGGAAATTGTTGACGGATGGAGGACAGACAAAGGGCGATCAAAAAAGCTCTCTCTTTCATGTGGGTGAAATTAGCCAGAGCAGCCAGAGTAGCCAGTGTTCAGCCAGAGTAGCCAGAGTTTAGCCAGAGTAACCAGAGAAGTCAGAACTCTGGTTACTCTGGCTAGCCAGAGCAGACAGAGTTCAGCTAGAGTAGCCAGAGTTCAGCCAGAGAAGTCATAACTCTGGTTACTCTGGCCAGTAGCCAGAGTTTAGCCAGAGTAGCCAGAGTTCAGCAAGAAAAGCCAGAGTTTCTAGGATGTTAAAATGTTCTGGCTACTCTGGTCAGCCATAGAATCCAGAATAGCCCGAGTCGCCTGAATTTCATTTGCTTTGGTTAGTCTGGCTGGCCAGATCTAGAGTAGCCAGAGTTTCTAGGATTTTAAAAATAGCCAGTGTAACTAAGTTCACAAATATTTTCCGTCTTAGTTGAATTTGATTATGAAACTTAATATGTTATTTCTATCTTAATAGAATGCTTAAACTGAATTTCAAGTTAATTAATATTTTCAAGTGGCTATTTAGAGTAGCCAGAGTAGCCAGAACTCTTGTTACTCTGGCTGGCTGGCCAGAGTAGCTACAGTTCAACCAGAGCAGCCAGATTTCAGCCATAGTTAAGCCAAAATAGCAACAGTTTCTATGATTTGAACATGTTCTGACTACTCTGGTTAGCCAAAGTATCCGGAGTAGCCCGAGTCACCAGGATTTCATTTGCTCTGGTTACTTTGGCTGGCCAGAGTAGCCTGAGTTTGTAGGATATGGACATGTTTTTGCAACTCTGGTCAGCCAGAGTAACCAGGTCCCATGTTCACAAAAAGTTTTCAGTCTTAGCTGAATTTGATTATGAAATTTAACAATTGAGCAGTGCCATGAGAAAACAAACATAGTGGCAGCTTTGCGACCGGCATGGGTCTAGAACAGGCTGCGCATCTGCGCAGTCTGGTCAGGATCAATGTTGTTCCCTTTAAAACGTATTGGACTTGGAGAATCTGTTAGCTAACAGCATGGATTCTGACGCGCAGGCTGGTCTGGATCCATTCTGGTCTCAAACCCACTATGTTGGTTTTCTCATGGTGCGACTCATATGTCATTTCTATCTAAATAGCATGTTTAAAAATGAATTTCAAGTTAATAAATATTTTCAAGCGGCTGTTTAGAGTAGCCAGAGTAGCCAGAACTCTGGTCACTATGGCTGGCCAGAGTTTAGCTAGAGTAGCCAGAGTTCAGCCAGAGTAGCCAGAGTTCAGCCAGAGTAGTTACTCTAGCTGGCCAGTGTTGCCGAGTAACCAGGATGTCAGTTGCTCTGGCTACCTTGGCTAGTCAGAACAGCCAGAATTTCCGAGATGTCCATTGGTTCTAGCTACCCAGGCTAGCCCGAATAGCCAGAGAAAAAAATACTGTTTTGGTTATCTCAGGTTTGATTTTTTAGTGTTTTATTTGTATCAAGTGATTCATAAAACGAACTTCTAAAAGTTGTCTTATTTTTCAGGCAGCAGCCAGAGTAGTCAGACGTTCTAGGATTTTAATATGTTCTAGCTACTCTGGTCATATATAAAATGAAATAAAATGAAATAAAATAAAATAAAATAAACGTGACTATGCAAAGGCTGTTTGTTTATATACATTGTAAATAATACTTAGGTATGTTTTATTTTTATAGGGTAAATCCGTAGAAAGTCGGACATCATATATATAAGTTGTAATTTTACAAAGTAGCCTGCCTCCCATGATGGGTAGATACGACGAAGCGACACCGATCCATCCTGGATCTTCAGTACTTATACGGCTGTATGCCATACCACACTGTACTGTGATTTAGTGCAGTGCGACCTGGCTGTCATGGTCTTTTGTTTTGCATTGACCCATTCTGGATCTTATTCATGGCATATTTTATCCCAGTGTATTATCTCATATTCCTTCTGTTAAAAAATGGGACCAAATTGAAAGTAAAATACACATGTACATGAAAATAAATATGCTATTAATATAGAAATGACATATTAAGTTTCATTATTAAACTTAGCTAAGATGTTAAAATCCTAGAAACTCTGGCTGAACTCTGGCTACTATGTTAGAAACAGCCAGAGTAACCAGAGCAAGTGATATCTTGGTGACTTGGGCTACTGTGGCTACCTTGGCTGACCATAGTAGCCAGAACATGTTAAAATCTAGAACTCTGCCTACCCTGGTTAAATTCTGGCTACTCTGACCAGCCAGAGTAACCAGAGTTCTAGATACTGGATGAACTCTGGCTGCTCTTGCTAAACTCTGGCTACTCTGGCCAGCCAGAGTAACTAATTAGAGTTCTGACTACTCTTGCTGAACTCTGGCTACTCTAGCCAGCCAGAGTAATGAGAGCTATGACTTCTCTGGCTGAACTCTGGCTGAACTCTGTCTACTCTGGCCAGCCAGAGTAACCAGAGTTTTGACTTCTCTGTCTACTCTGGCTAAACTCTGGCCAAACTCTGGCTACTCTGGCTAAACTCTGGCTACTCTGGCTGCTCTGGCTAATTTCACGCACATCTCCCATTCACTATGTGACAATTAAGTGAGCTAGTAAAATCTGTCATGTTTAAACAAATGTCTATAAATATATATTTGATTTACATGAAACTTCATTAAAAATAACTGTATTAATATTTAACAAGTGAATGAAGTATTGCCATGCAATACAAAGTCCCCTACTGGAAGGCACCTAATTTTCTCTACTGCAGTATAACATAATGAACTGATATCTGTCAATGATGTATAAACAATATTGTACTACATATACAATACGTTATAACAACACACTTGGATTAAAATGTGCATATATAAAAACCCACAGTTGTTTTCATACTGAATTTTTTTGGCTGATTATAAAAATGTTATCATGTAAGTTATTTATAGTAACAACAAAGGGAAACTAATCTTTAAAAAAAAAAAAAAAAAAAAAAAAAAATCTATATAATATAAGTCCACAAGAAACTCTTTACCAGGTAGAGATAGGTCAAAATACACCTAAAAATTGGATGTAACATGCATGCTGTACCACAGAAAAGTGGTCTCGATTTTTCTCTACCGCCAGTAATAAAAAAGTTACAATAAAATCTATTTATAGTAAAAACAAAGGGACGTAATTCTAAAAACAAGGGGGCCTCATGGTGGTGAACATTTGGTCCAAGTTACATCAAAATCCCTCCATGCATGAAGAAGAAATGTTCCGTACAAAGTCATTCTTGAATTTGACCTTTGACCTCTAAATATGACCTTGACCTTAGACCTAGGGACCTGGTTCTTGCACATGACATGTTGTCTCATCCAGGGGAATATTTGTGCCAACTGATATCTAAATCCTGCTTTGCATGACAAAGTTATAGACCGGACAGGAAAAAAATCCTCTTGACATTTGATCTCAAAGTGTGACCTTGACCTTTAAGCTAGGGTACTGGGTGTTCCGCATGACACGTCGTCTCATCATGGGAAACATTTATGCCAAGTAATATTGTAATCCCTTGATGGATGACTGAGTTCTGGATTGGACAGGGAAAAAACCTTATTGACCTTTGACCTCCAATTGTGACCTTGACCTTTGAGCTAAGGGTCTGGGCTTTGCGCACGACATGTTGTCTCATCATGGGGAACATTTGTGCCAAGTAATATTAAAATCCCTTCATGGATGGCAGAGTTATGGACGGGACAGGAAAAAAACTCTGTTGACCTTTGACCCCCAATTGTGACCTTGACCTTTGAGCTAGGGGTCCGGGATTTGCGCATGACACGTCGTCTCATCATGGGGAACACTTGTGCTAAGTGATATTAAAATCACTTAATGAATGTCAGAGTTATGGACCGGACACGAAACAGACCCTGTTCATGCTATGTTAACATTTGACTGCTAAGTGTGACCTTGACCTTTGAGCTAGGGGTCTGAAAGTTGTGCATGACACATCGTCTTATTATGAGGTACATTTGTGCCAAGTAATATTAAAATCCCTTCATAGATGGGAGAGTTATGGACCGGACAGGAAAAAAGCCTTGTTGACCTTTGACCTCCAATTGTGACCTTGACCTTTAAGCTAGGGGTCCAGGTTTTGCGCATGACACGTCGTCTCCTCATGGGGAACATTTGTGCCAAGTAATATTAAAATCTCTTCATGGATGGGAGAGTAATGGACCGGACAGGAAAAAAGCCCTATTGACATTTGACCTCCAATTGTGACCTTGACCTTTGAGCCAGGGGTCCGGGATTTGCGCATGACACATCATCTCATCATGGGGAACATTTGTGCCAAGTAATACTAAAATCCCTTCAAGGATGGGAGAGTTGTGGACCGGACAGGAAAAAAGCCCTGTTGACCTTTGACCTCCAATTGTGACCTTGACCTTTGAGCTAGGGGTCCGGGTTTTGCGCATGACACGTCGTCTCATCATGGGGAACATTTGTGCCAAGTAATATTAAAATCCCTTCATGGATGACAGAGTTATGGACCGGACACGAAATTGCGGACGGACGGACGCACGGACGGACGACGGACACTGTGCGATCACAAAAGCTCACCTTGTCACTTTGTGACAGGTGAGCTAAAAAGTAAATTCTAAACTGAAAATTTTGTGTAGGCAAAGTAACTGTTTAAACATGAATATGAGAAAGAATTTATGTAATTCTTTAATACAATGTCATTTTGACTATGCCTGTTCATCTTGGTGTAGTGGTATTTCAAAACAGCTGAAAAATAGATTACAGGTGACTCAAAACAAAGTTATCAGGTTTATCTGTGGTTAAGATTATAAGAGATCTTTGAAAGTGTCAGATTTTTGTAAAATTGGATGGCTTAATATTAAAAACAGAGTCAAACAACTAAGGCTCAATCATGTTCATAAAATTTTTAATAATAATTGTCCAGCATACATGCACAATAACTTCTCTGTTGTCTCTAAGAAACATTCTTATAATTGTAGACATAGTGTTAACAGCTTTCATGTACCTCAAGTTCACAGTTCTACATTGACTACTTTTTATTTTCAAGCTATAAATGACTGGAATAGCCTTCCAAATAACATAAAAAGTATAAAAAACAAGTATACTTTTAAAAAAGCAGTCAAAATGGAACTCATTGAATGTATGAAATGTGCTGAAAAATCAGATTTTATCTTTTATTAGTTGTATGATATCATTTTATCAATATGTGTGCAATATTTCATGATTTATTCTGTGATATGTATGTCATAATTGAATATAACTAGGGATAATACATGTAACTCTTTATTTAGATTTTCATTTATGCTAGTAAGAGTTGTCTTTCTTAGAACAATGTTGTATTTAAAACAGCCAATATTTTGTACCTTGATAACTTTTCATAAGGACCCCATTGGAAATAAGTAGAAATACTTTATAGGTTATCCTGTGATATATATGTCACAAAATTTAATTTAATTTATTTTATTTATTATATAAAAGAGCTAGTCCATTTTTCTTTAATATCATTCTGAGATATAAGACACAGCTATTTCTGTGATATAACTGAATGTATGTTTTGTAATAATGTTAGTTTTATAATGTGATATTTTGTAATATTTGTATTCATGACATATATATTCACGAATAAATCTATCTATCTACCCCCCACCCCCAACAAAGCCGCTTATTCCACCAGTGATTTTTTATATAGCAGATTCGTTTGTATCAGGTTCCAATGGCAGGTCTAATCACCCCAGGACATACCGAGACGCCTTTTTATTATATTAGAAGTTGGAATTAAGTGACTTTGTTGCTATATTTTAGCAAGAAATGGATGGACGAGAAGTAGCTTTATCTGTGTTGTTGGTATCAAAGACATTACTCATCTGGGACAATACACGCTGGGACTTTACTCCTCCAGGTCGATCTTTACACCCTAGGTCTTTACACCTCCCTTATTTATATACCATAAAATCTACTGTGTAGGTCATAGATAAATATGGATTAGGCGTAAAAAAAAAAATTGTTTGTTTCCGGTATCCCGACCTAACCTAAATTTTTGGCCCGACCCTAAATGTTTTTATGGCCTTGGAAAATATTTTTTTCAACTTTTTAACAAAAAGATGCAAAACTGAACTTTCTATGCTTTAAACATGGCCAGTGATGTTAGAAATCAACTTACTGATGCTCTAAAGGCATAACCCCCTTATTTGTAATCATTTTTTGACAAAAAAATAATTTCCGAAAAGTCTCCCTTTATAAAAAAAAATTCCAAAAAAAAAAAATTTTCCGACCTACCTATCCTAATTTTTTTGAGCATGTTACCGGAAACAAAGAATTTTTTTTTTTAGGCCTTATTTAAGTTATAATTGATTTGATTAAATAGAGTGTCAGGCACACTTATAATTTATAATTAACAGTGGGTAGTACTGTAGCAAAACATTATCACACTGTAACTCACTGCTTACAGTTGGCGAACGATAATAAAAATGGCGCGAAAATGTCAGGCGAGTCTAAGACAGATAATTCAGGTTGGTCATTTATCACGATAAATGAGATAGGTATTCTCATGATACTTGTCAAATGAAAACTATCTTACATATGAATGGCAAAATAGCTCAGGAGGTTATGCTGTTGGATTTACAAGTGCAGTGCTTAAATAGCACGAGTTCGAATCCCGCAATCCGTTCATTTTCAAATGAAATGGGTTTTTTGTAATCCTGCTTATTTTTTTTTTATATTTGATTCTGATTTTTTTCTTTTTTATTTTTTTTCTAATTACGTGTATTACTTATTTTTTCTTGTTCTATTTTCTTTTTATTTTTTATTATCAATGAAATTTCAATTAATACAATTTACAATTCATTTCATTTATGGCTCGTACGCTGTATCTGTCGCAGAATCGTCAGCTGTGTCTGTCTCCGAATTTTCACCTTCATACGCTTTGTCTGTATCAGAGTCACTGCCAGAGCTAACAGAAATCACCAACCGTTCCATATCAATATCTCTGGCAACATCCTGTCGCCAAAGTTCCTCCTCCACCCTTTTCACATGTTCGCAGCATGACTTCCAGTCGCTGGGTGTTATCTGTCCGAAAGCTTCTTCAACAAGAGAAGAGACTTCTTTCAAGTTAAACTTGAAATTGCGAACTGCAACCTGTCGTTTCAAGTTAGCCCAGATCATCTCAATAGCGTTTAGATCTGCGTGGTACGGCGGTAACCGAATACAGTCATGTCCATGACTTTTAAGAATGTTGTCAACAACGAACTTAGGTGCAGGCTTGTTCCTTTTGCATAACTCCAGAAGTTCCGGTTTTAGCATGTTTTCATCAAATCTGATATTATTTCGTCGTAACCAATTTTTCACTTCCGCTTTTAACGTTGACTGTGAGGGACAGCGATCTTCCTCGACATTATGATATGGTGCCTTATCAATGACAACAACAGAATTGGCAGGCAAGTTTGGTATGAGTTGTTTCGTTAACCATTTTGAAAATTTTCTGAGTTCATTTCATCATGGTAATCTCGTGATTTCGATTTAAAAACTAATCCGGCACCTTTAACAAAGCCAGCTTCAGACCCGGCATGTACAATGATGAGTCGATCGCCCTTATTAAATGGAACATCGAGAACAACACCTTCCGACTGCCAGCATTTCGAAGCTGTATGTGCTGCGTGCACAAATGTTTCGTCCGTATATATGATAGGGCGTCCGAGGTCCCTGAAAGCCGTCATTTTCCGTAAATTTTGCGCCCGAAGAAAAACAATATCTGACCGTTCCATTAATTGCTTCCTGATTGACCCAGCACGTTTCCAAGAGAATCCCATTTCCTTAAGTATGCGCCTTAAATGATGCTCACCGCCAAGATAATTTATTTTTTCTTTTAACAGGTCCGCTTAGCGTTTGGCTGTTTGAATAATTTTCCGCGAATTAATCATTTCTTGCACTGTTCTTCGTACAACAGATTTATCAATGTCATCTATTATATATTTTTCTGAGCGAGTTTTGCGCGATTGTTCACGAATGTCGGATTCCTTACCGATCCTTTGTACAGTTGTCTCGGATACACCCGTCATAACAGCTGTTCTTCTTACGGCAGCATTCAGTGGAACCTTCAACTGTCCCTTGTTCTTCTTCTCTTTGCATGTCTAAAATTATAAGAAATAAGGAAAACAGAAAAATACTTTAAAAATTACAGGTATTTTTCAAATAAAACTTATCATAATTTCAAAATTACAATAAACCTTTAGAACTTGTCGATTGATCTTCCTAGAATCCTTAGAATAATGAAATCGCTCATCAGAGGCTTTTTCAATGTTCACCATTTCGGGCTACGGAATGGTATGTCAATGTATAAGGTGGAAATACTGTACCTGCATTCCACTGGTATAAATGGATGTTCACGAAAAAAACGTGTACGCTGTATTACCGTTTTACTTTCAAAGCCACTGGAAAACCCGGTATTGTATCTATGCTAAAAATAATTGGAAAAAAAAACTTCAACCCAGTATCGAACTCCGGACCTCGCATGTCACACCTAGCGGCCTAATGCATTACGCTAATACAGTACTTCGTTCAACGTCTCTCAGTTTAGGATACATATTCAGATACCATCTAATCGTGATTTACCTAAACTGGTCAATGATACGGTCGACTGTGTTTGTTACAGAATTGACTGAAATGCTGTTAACAAAATAAACGTTGTGTTGATAGATTTATTCTTTGTAGACTCTCAACACAAAATATTAATTATATTGTTTACATGAAAACCAACAGCATTATCATTGACATTTCCGCAACAGATGTTTTAAGAATGAGAATCTAATGCTAATACAAAATGCTGTCAAGTTCAGATATAATTAATTTTTTCAAATGCATTCATTATTACAGTATTCTAATTAATAACTATTTTTTAAACATATTGTGAATTGTAATTGTTCATCTTAGAATTAATTGTCAAATATTGTGAAGAAACATAATGCATTAAAATGAATTTTTTAAATATAATGAACTGACAAAGACTTTTTAATTATCCAATTAAGATTTTTGAGCATTGATTCTTGCATCTTGGAAAATATAAAACATGAAGCAATGAGATTCATATTTAAACAGAACCATGTTGTCTGAAATGTGTAATTTGACTGCATCATTGTTTTGTTTTTTTGTTTTTTGTTTTTTCAAAGACAACCAATTACTTAAATCTAAATTCTTGCACACCGGACTGGCATTTCCAGTAATTTTACCCATGCCGGCAAAAGCCATCTGGCACCCCCATGCCAGATGACTCTCATGCTGTTAATGACAACTGGTTGTTCATGCACTGATAATATAATGTTTATGTAAAAATACGAGAAAAGCAGGTACCTTGATAGTTTCTCTCCGTTCCTTATAGTATATTTCTCGATTGAAAATACGTTAGTTTATCGTAAAAACATAACATTATGCTACAAACGATAAAACTAAAGTGGAACTTTGTTATTGTGCGTAACACACAACATCATGACATCACTTCTGCTTACGGACGTTAATTTCCCAAGCAAGCCTCATTACCGCCCAATGCGCAGGTGCCCTCGGGATGGATATTTCTATCTGATTCGTAAACACATGACAGATATTATTATTCTAACACACTTTATAAACTTTGATGGATCTGCTGTAAAATGAAACTAAAAAAAAGTTGATTTAAAGACAATTTTTTTTTTTTTTTTGGATAAAATGTCACAGTTTATTCAAGCAATCATTTTAGCACCTGTCGATAATCCTATTAGTGGAGATGTGATTAGATTAACACATCATTAGCAAAGTAAACCTCTTGTGTTACACCCAGAACTCATCAAAGGATTGTCAGTTGATTGTTATGAAATTAATAAATTGACAAACTAGTACTGGTTATCATAAAGTTTTAAAATCATATAAAAGTAATTTTTTGAACCAGTAAGAAAAGAATATTTTATTTTTATTTTTTTCCAGATTGCATAATATCTTTTTCAATATGGTATCTGGTTATTGTCAAGCATTTGTAGTTAAACAGATTCTTGAAATTTCCTGTCTTTGGTTTTGGTTGAAAAAAATATTATGGCTTCAACATATTGAAAAAAAATCTGACTCCCAAATCAGTGAAAAAAAATCAGGCTCCAATCAGGCTTCTGAAAACCATATTTTTGTTTCGAAACTGCATTTAGATTTAATATTTTATAAAACAATAAGGTTAGTACATGATTGTATATATCATAACATAACAGCATTTTTTTTTCAACATTTAAAGCTTGAACACTGCTGAAGAAGAGTGCCAGATTGATTCTGTGTCATTAAGTGTATATAAATTGTTGTTTCAATATGTTATATACTGATAAATTGTTGAAATTCCCTTAGAATTCAGGATTTAGCAGGCACAAATTGCATAATATTATGCGGGAGGACCCTTATCCTCCTTGTACAGTAATAATACAACACTTTCTCAAAATAAGAATAATAATTAGAACTTCTAATTGTTTTAACTGTATAATTTGTGATATCTTGGCCATCTTTTTTTATATTTTTATATGGCCATAGGTATATTGTATATGCTGATATGCCAATAAATCTTAGATCTCAAAATAAGATCAATCAGATGTCAATCAATTATTATAACAAATATATCAAAGTTTGAGGTTTTCAACATAAATGACATAGCCCAACAATAAACAGTTAACCATTTGATGAAAATGGCCTCAGTTCCCTTTATTGAATGTCAGAATTTACACTGTGACAGACAAAGACTCCAGTCCATGGTTCTTGACTACAGGGTTCTCTGAACTTCAATATACTTGTTACCAGTATTCTGGTCTGTACTTGCCTTCTCCTGTGTGAAGGTCCTTGACTGTTTGATACCCTTACTGGTACCTGTATGGCAAATCATGTGAGATTTTAGTAGCGAAACATAACTTGAAATCCTTATGTGTCTGATTCCATTTATTTAGACTATACCAGTGAAGTCATCATTTTGTCCTGTCACAGATTCTTTGTATTGTTGTAATGTTTCTTAAATTCTTCATTTAGTAGAACACGTCTTTATAATTACTCTTTTTGTTTCTTATAAATACTCTTTTTGTTTCAGGGCTATGCATGATATACTGCAGGCAGTGGGTTTACAACATTTAACTGATATATGTATAGGATATAAGACGAAAACGATCCAATATGTAAAATACTGGACTGTCCGAAGCGCGTTAGCACTGAGGACCGTCCAGTATTTTACATATTGGATCGTTTGAGGCTTATATCTTACTTAAAACATTGTTTTTATGGCATAACCAATAAAAAATACGTATAAACCATTTACGTTAAATTTTCTTAAATTAATTCGGTTTTTATTCACTTTACCGCATTTAATAACAGTTGCTGTATGATTATGTAATACTCAGTAGAACCTCATGACTATTTTACGCACGTTTTTCTCATAATGCACGACTGCGTTTTTCTCGGGTTTCTCACCTTCGTAATATTGGACTTTCTTTAGCCCGGGATTCTCATGATGCTATTAATTGTGTTTACACATGTACAGAATAAGCAGTAGTATTATCACAAGTGGCGGTGGGAGGAAAGAAATTTTGTGACATTTTAGAAACAAAAAAAAATGGATTTATTTTAATTCATGGCAAGGGTAAAGTGATTATGTTCTTTTTATTTAAGTGTGAGCAAGGAAACTTGCTTTGTCAAATTAAAATTTACAAGGGTATGGCGGATTAGGATAATGTTTCACTGAAAGCGTAGTTGGAATCGGACAGCTGGAGAAAATGATTGCTGCATGTGCACTAAATGAGAAAATGGGTTGTTTGTTTACACGCCTGGCAATATACTGTTGTGATTTATTAGTTCAATGACAGTTTTTGTTGGGTTGTACATGAATTTGCCCGAAAATCTTCAAATTTAGTGCAAGAAGACTTATACAGAACAGACAATTTTAATATATTATCGGATACAGCTACTGGTAAGTCAAAACTATTCTAAACTTGTGATATTATTTTCGTTCCTTTAAACTGGTTAATACACGGAACATAACGGCCAGGCGGAAGCTGAAAACTAAGGAAAACTTGCTTTCAATATGAATTTTATCTATGCACTCGAAGCTACTCTTATTTAAGTTATTATCACAATGGATGTTTAATGTGGTCCCAACTGGAGTACTGAAAAATATATTTGATATCATTCACTTTGAATTTATTAGATTTATTTTCACTAAAATCTCAGTATTTCATAAAAAATAGCAGATTGAAATAGAATATACGAGTACAAAATTAAAAGATATTTCGGCAAAACTAAGGTTCATGTAAGTACATGTGTCCCTTAATTGCAGTTGTTTTTCTTTTCCAATAGGCAGTCTCACAGACTGAACAAATGTGAACAAATGCTTCACACTGGCTTCAAACACAAGAAATGAAGGCAATTTGTTCTTCGTAGGGTGCTATAAACCTTTATATTTTGAAAGGTTAATGAACATCCTGTTTTTTTTACATATTTTTTCAATACGAATGTAATATTCAAATAAACATAAACTGTAACGATCAATACCCACAACAAAAATGTGAAAACCATCGTATTGGTTTAGCGGCTAGCTTGGATCCAGACCAGCCTGCGCAAACTGGTCAGGGTCCATGCTGTTCGCAGTCAAAGCCAACTGCAATTAGACAAACTGTTATCGAACAGTATGAATCCTGAGCAGACTACGCGGATGCGCAGGCTGGTCTTGATCCATGCTGGCCGCAAACAGGCTGGTAACATTGCCCAATCGGGCTTTAGACATAAAAACTAATGTTTCTTGAAAAATAATGAAGATATTTCTTTCAAACTTGGTCCATTAATTAAGCATAACATATGGCACATACTAAGGTAGAAATAACTTTGTTGCCTTTAGTTTTGTTAGAATTACTTCCCTTTTTTCAGATTTTTATGATGCATAATTTTTGTAGTCCAAAAAAAAAATGTTTTAATGCAATGTTTAAAACAGAAAAGGGTTCAATGGGTTTCTGTTGCTCAAAACATGTGGGCCAATACCTTTATTCTATGTATTTAAGGTTAATACTTTGTTTCTAGTGCAGATGTATGAACAATAAATTATTTTTTTACAACTAACATTTTT
This sequence comes from Mercenaria mercenaria, assembly GCF_021730395.1. Taxonomy (NCBI): domain Eukaryota; kingdom Metazoa; phylum Mollusca; class Bivalvia; order Venerida; family Veneridae; genus Mercenaria; species Mercenaria mercenaria. Next base: position 9,476,743 of record NC_069365.1, on the reverse strand, counting down.
CTATAATCTTGTTAGTGAAAGCACAGTAAAATGTATGCATTCATGTACTAGCGCAATAATTTAGAGCATTAGAAAGCCATTGAACCATTTTTTGTCTTAAATTATGCGTCACAAAAATCTGAAAAGGGGAAATAATTCTACCAAAACTGAAGGCAACAAAGTTATTTTTGTTTCACTTTGTATCATATGAAATGCTTAATAAATAGAGCAAGTTTGAAAGAAATATCTTTACTATTTTTCAAGAAATATTAGTTTTTATGTCGAAAGCCCGATCGGACAATGTAACCAGCCCGGCAAACGCACTGTGTGGTTTTCTCACGACGCGGCTCAAATCATTTGCAGGGGTTTACATGAACATTCATAAACGTATAAGCATTTGTTTAGTTTTTTCTATGTATAGATGTATGGATAAATTCGGAAAAAATGGATTGTGACATAACAAAAATGAGCTATGTATATGAGGATGTAATGCTTCACTTAACTTTCGTAAATCGTAAATGATTATTACTATTATTTTTATGCTTCCCGAAGGGCGAGAATATAGTTGACACTTTGTCCGTCCTTGCGTCCGTCCGCCCGTTCCGTAGTAAAACTTGAAAAGTATTAACGGCATTTTATTAAAATTTTACATAATCATAGAGGCCTTTGAGACAAAGAGGAGTGTTACAGGACCATAACTCTACCTTACTTAGCTTTTGAATTATCTCCCTTTATTATACAAAATAAGGCTTGTCAGGAGCACTACTTGAAAAGTATTATGACATTTCATGTAAACTTCACAAAATCATAAAGGCCATTGACAGTACGGCCTCAAAGAATTATCATGATTGGTCTATAAAACTGCTTTTTAAACAGACAGCAATATATTCTTGCACAATTTTTGAAACTGGAAACGTGAACAATATTGAGGAAGTTGTTGCTCTAGGAAGTTGTTGTTTAGGGAGTAAGACTACGCTGATGCATGCAAAATATGTATAATGCTATTTTTAACTTTTTGCGATTTTGTCCATATATATTATGCATCTAGATCATTACATAAAACTTAGTTTTGATATTAATTTTTCTTTTTATTATCAGTACTGTGTTATTATATTGGACTGCTTTCATTTGATTATAATATTTCTATATGGAATTTCACTACATGTATTGATAAATATTGGACTACACGAAAACATTAATTCTGTATATAAATCATTTTCCTCGTGCAGTCCAGTATTAAATACACAGTCCAATATTAAAATAATATTGGACTCCACGTGGAAAATATTGTACTAAGTCCCATTGAAAGCAGTCCAATATTAAAAATACAGTACAGCGAGAACAAAGGAGTGACCTCATGACAATGTTTTAATTGAGGATAATCAAGTAAGTAAACAAGAAAAAAAACAATGTTTTTCTAGCTGTGTAATTAACCTTCATAGAATGAACTGATGCCATAAAAAAAAAATCAGGTAAAACACCAGACAATGCAGTGTTTTATGTATGAATTAGGAAAGAAGCATCTTTCTCTGATAATTTATACATGTGTTACTTCAACTTACTTGTGTAGATTACTCATTATACAATCATGCAGGAAGCTTTTTTCAGATTGGTGAGCATTTTCATATTTTGGAGCACATCATAATCATGGTGTTCATTGACAAGATTTTTAAGTTGTGTTGTGTGATAAGATTTAACCTCACTGGGAAAATTATTGGGGAGGCCCAGTCACCTTCCTATCCCCTGTTCTATGGGCCTGTTATAAACATGAAGATCTGTATAATTAGCTCCACTATTTGGAGAATAGGGGTGCTATTCTACTCACCCCAGCGTTGATGTCGGCATGAGCTGCCTTGGTTAAAGTTTTTTGGCAACCATTGTTTTTAGCTCACCAGAGCCAAAGGCTCAGGGTGAGCTATTCTGATCAGTCACCGTCCGTTGTCCGTCGTCCGTAAGCATTTACTTTAAACGACATCTCCTCATAAACCGCTAGGCCAATTTCATCCAAACTTCAAGGGAATGTTCCTTGGGTGAAGCTCTACAAAAATTATTCAAAGAATTGAATTCCATGCAGAACTCTGGTTGCCATGGCAACAGAAAGGAAAAACTTTAAAAATCTTCTTCTCAAAAACCAGAAGCCCTAGAGCTTAGATATTTGGTGTGAAGCATTGCCTAGTGGACCTCTACCAAGTTTGTTCAAATCATGACCCCGGGGTCAAATTTGATCCCGCCCTAGGGGTTACTTGATTTTACATAGGAAAATCTTAAAAAATCTTCTTCTCAAAAACCAGAAGCCCTAGAGCTTAGATATTTGACTTGTAGCATTGCCTAGAGGACCTCTACAAAAATTGTTCAAATCATGACTGCGGGGTCAAAATTGACCCCGCCCCAGGGGTCACTTGATTTTACATAGGAAAATCTTCAAAAAATAAACCAGAAGGCCTAGAGCTAAGATATTTGACATGTAGCATTGCCTAGTGGACCTCTACAAAATTTATTCAAATCATGACCCCCGGGGTCAAAATTGACCCCGCCCCAGGGGTAACTTGATTTTACATAGGAAAATCTTCAAAAATTGGCCCCGCCCCAGGGGTTACTTGATTGTACATCAGAAAATCTTGCAAAAAATTTCTAAAAATCATCAGTTTGACATTTGAAACATGTAGCTCATATTACTCTGGTGAGCGATCCAGGGTCATCATAACCCTCTTGTTCTGTCATATCTTCATTTCTTTTGTTTATATGTAACTGTAACTTCACATTAACATTGGGCAGCATACAAACAGTATTTGCAGGGGCTGTGTCCATTATACCCAACTTCCCAGGGTTAAGGTCATCCAAGGTGTTATACTTAGGTTATTTTAAGGTTAAAGTTTTTTGGCAACCTTTGTTTTTCTGTCATTTCTTTGTTATTTTTGCTTATATCACATAAACTTCACATAAATGTTGTGCAGCATACACACTAAGTATATGCAGGTGCTGTGCCCATTATACCCAAGGTCAAGGTCACCAAGGTATTATACTTTGGTTGTTTTCTGGTTAAAGTTTTTGGGCAAGCTTAATTTTCTAGACATAATTATCTTTGCTACTATCAGAGATATTGAGTTGAAACTTAATATATATCTTAATCATCGTGGAAACAATTCCCATAACTCTGATTTGATTGTTGTTTTATTTGACAGAATTATGCCCCATACATAATTGGTTAAAATTTTTGGACAAGCTTTGTGTTTGGGTCAAATCGCCTAATAGTGGAGCGTGCTGTCTTACTGACTGATCTTGTTTTAATTGTACTTTTTGTTTCCTGCAGATCGGACCTCGGGAAGTGCTTCATTTATCAGAAGCAGAATACAATGTTGTAGGTGTAAGCAATACTGGAGATAGGGCTCGACTCGCCAGTTTATAAGTGGTATGTTATTAATATTAAGATGTTATGAATTTAATAAGTAGTTTGATTTTCATTCTATCTGTGGTCAAACCTTATGTTTTAGCAAGTGGCTATGTTTTTCTTCCTCTTTATTTTTTTTCTGATCTACATGTAGTATAGATGTATGTCAGGCCAAATAGAAAATATGTATGGTTCAGGTAACATGCCATAGGTAGGAAAAAAATTATTTGAGCCGCGCCATGGGAAAACCAACTTAGTGGGCTTGCTACCAGCATGGATCCAGACCAACCTGCGCTTCCGTGCAGTCTGGTCAGGATCCATGCTGTTCGCATTCAACGTCTATTGCATTTAGAGAAACTGTTAGCGAACAGCATGGATCCTGACCAGACTGCGCGGAAGCGCAGGCTGGTCTGGATCCATGCTGGTCGCAAAGCCACTATGCTGGTTTTCCCATGGCGCGGCTCATTTTATGTTTAATTTTTGTATCGAAATGTAAGTAAAGAGATTGATAAGGGTCTTAAAGTTCAACCTGAGTAACCATGTACATATTATAAGCTAATATGAATAGAAAACAACATAGTTGTTTGTGGAAGTGATTTTAACATAATATCAGGACTTATTAGAAGGCAGCATTAAAAGATTTTGTTCTTCAGAATTAAAAAAGTTTGGGGCCTAGTTAAGAACTAAGGCAGGTAGGGTTACCTGAACCACACATATTTTGGATTTTGACCTAACATATTTTGTGAGGGTAATTTAAGGCATTGTACAGTTCCTTGCCCTTGGAGTTGGCTGGCATAATGGGAGTTTGTGGCATGAACTACAATAAAACATTGATAACTCAAGGTTGCATGAGGACAAGCGAAATACTCAGAGTTATCCAAGGTCTTGAGTTATCCAAATTCAAGGCTTGTCTGTATCTTTTAAACCTGCTAGTGGCACTGCTAAAATAAGCACAATCTGTACAAAAACAGGACTTTGCATTTGTGCAGTTTTTATTCTTCAGTGTTGTTTGCAGTCTTGGTATAACATTTTGCCTCTATTGTACTTATTGAAATACTATGCATTTTGAAATGACCTAAATTGTGATGAATGGAGATGCAAACCTTTTTTATTATACATATATGCTCGAGTTATCCAATATGAACACAGAACAAAATAATGCCTTGGAGATAAGACATCGCTCAAGTCTTCAAGTTATTGATGCTCAAATTATCCAGGGTAAAGTTCCATTGAACAAATATAAAATTGGCCGGGACCATACAATGTCCTTGAGTTACCCAGGGTTCTCGAGTTATTGATGCTCAAGTTGACGGTATTTAACTGTACAACTTTTGCAGTTGTAGAGAGTTTCCAATGAAACTTCATAAACATGGTTATTATGTAGTGCAGATTTGTGTGACATGTTATTATGACCCTTGGCCTTGCAGCATTATACACCCTTGGACTTAAACTTCCTTATTTCCTTAGACAAAGCAGTAATTTTGCGTATTTATTATGCATTGATAGCTCTAGTTATGTACAAGAAAAAGTAGACATAAAGTAATGAAAAACAACTATCCACATGTCGTGGGCTGAGCGCGAAACTATTGTAACTGTATATAAATAAAGAACAAGATACAATAGTTTCGCGCTCAGCCCTCGATGTGGTCTTACTACGTTTTGATAAGCCTTGAATATAAAGATTGCTTTATTAACTGAAATATGCTTTTCAGGAGAAGCTGAGTCGCCAGTACTGACAAAAGTGAAAGAATTCCAACAGAAGCGAAAAAGAAAGAAACTCAGCTTTAGTCTAGTATGACATTAGTTTTATTACAATTGCTTTTGTTAGATGCCTGCTCAGTTTTTAGCTCGACTATATGAATTATGGAGAGCTTTCCTACTCGACCCGGCGTCGGCGTCCTTCCGCGTCCGCACATTCAGTAAAGTTTTGATGCACTTTCTCTTTATCTTTGTTATTACTTGATGGATTTGCTTCAAACTGAAAATAATTGTTCCTCATCATCACCCACATCATATGGCACAATGGTCATAACTCTGGCACCAATATTTCATGAATTATCCCCCCTTTTCACTTAGAATTTCAGGTTGAAGTTTTAGTGCACTTTCACTTTATCTCAGTTATTACTGAATGGATTTGATTCAAACTTAAAATAGTTGTTCCATGTCACTACCCTCATCATATGACACAAGGTCAATAACTCTGGCACAAATATGTTATGAATTAAGCCCCCTTTTCACCTAGAAATCTAAGGTAAATTTTGATGCATTTTCACTATATCTGTTCTTTCAGAAGGGATTTGATTCAAACTTAAAATAATTGTTCATCATCATTTAATATAAGGGCTATAACTGTGACAGCTGTACATTTTTGTATTTTATGAGTTATCTCCCATTTTACTTAAAAATTCAGGTTAAAGTTTTTATGCACTTTCACTCTATCTATGTTATTACCAAACAGATTTGATTCCAACTTGAAACAGTTTAGTCTAGTATGACATTAGTTTTATTAATCCCCCGCCACAAGTGGTGGGGGGTTATAGGAATGGTCTCCTTCCGTCCTTCTGTCCTTCCGAGCTCACATTTGCATACTTAGGTGGCTATAGGAACAATAGGTAACTGTACTTTTTCTTTGATGTCATTCATTCCGTAAGGCTTTTATGTGGCTATTTTTCTCTTACGTTGCTAAAAGAACAATAGAGAGAACAAATGAGTAGCCACATAAGTATCCATATGTAGGAACATCCGTCCTTCCATAACACTTTCGTGTCCGCTCCATATCTCCTAAACCCCTTGAAGGATTTTCATGAAACTTGGGTCAAATGATCACCTCATCAAGACAATTTGCAAAACCCATGAGTCAGCTATGTCGGTTCAAAGTCAAGGTCACAACTCAAGGTCAAAGGTTTGAGCCTTCCATTTTGTGTCTGCTCCATATCTCCTAAACCCCTTAAAGGATAATCATGAAACTTGGGTCAAATGATCACCTCATCAAGACAATGTGCAGAACCCATGAGTTAGCCATGTTGGTTCAAGATCAAGGTCACAACTCAAGGTCAAAGGTTTGAGCCTTCCATTTCGTGTCCACTCTGTATCTCTTAAACCCCTTAAAGGATAATCATGAAACTTGAATCAAATGATCACCTCATCAAGACGATGTGCAGAACCCATGAGTCAGCCATGTCGACTCAAGGTCAAGGTCACAACTCAAGGTCAAAGGTTTGAGCCTACCATTTCGTGTCCGCTCTGTATCTCTTAAACCTCTTGAAGGATAATTATGAAACTTAGGTTAAATGATCACCTCATCAAGATCATGTGCAGAACTCATGACTCAGCCATGTCGGCTTAAGGTCAAGGTCACAACTCAAGGTCAAAGGTTTGAGCCTTCCATTTTGTGTCCGCTTTGTATCGCCTAAACCCTTGAAGGATTTTCATCAAACTTGGGTCAAATGATCACCTCATCAAGATGATGTGCAGAATTGATGAGTCAGCCATACCAGCTCAAGGTCAAGGTCACAACTTAGAGTCAAAGGTTTGAGCCTTCCATTTTGTGTCCATTCTGTATCTCATAAACCCCTTGAAGGATTTACATTAAACTTGGGTCAAATGATCATCTCATAATGAACTCATGAGTCAGCCATGTCAACTCAAGGTCAAGGTCACAACTCAAGGTCAAAGGTTTGAGCTCTCTATCTCCTAAACCCCGTTTAGGATTTTCATGAAACTTGGGTCAAATGATTGCAGAATTCAAGGGTCAGCCATGTCAGTTCAAGGTCAAGGTCACAGCTCAAGGTCAAAGGTTTACCCTTTCACTATCCATACCAGTGGCGGGGGATTTAGCTGTCTTTCGGTCTGCCTTGTTACAGTTGCTTTTGTTAGATGCCTGCTCAGTTTTTAGCTTGACTATACAAAGTAAGGAGAGCTATCCTACTTGACCCGGCGTCAGCATCCTTCCGCTTTCTCACATTGGTTAAAGTTTTGATGCACTTTCTCTTTCTCTTTGTTATTACCTGATAGATTTGCTTCAGACTTATAATAATTGTTCCTCATCATCATCAACATCATATGACACAAGGACCATAACTCTTGCACCAATAGTTTTTTAAATTATCCTCTTTTGTTTAAAATTTTAGGTTAAAGTTTTGATGCACTTTCACTTTATCTCTATTATTGCCAAATGGATTTGATTAAAACTTAGAATAGATGTACTACATCATCACCCACATCATATGGTACAAGGGCCATAACTCTTGCACCAATATATCATGAATTATGCCCCCTTTTTTCTTAGAATTTCAGGTTAATTTGGTGCACTTTGTCATTACTTGATTGAAACTTAAATTAGTTTTTCCAGATGATCATCCTTATCATATGGCACAAGGTCAGTCACTCCGGCACAAAATGTTTTATGAGTTATTTCACCTTTTTATTTAGAATTTCAGTTTAATTTTGATGCTTTTTATATCCCTGTTCTTACTAAATGGATGTAATCAAACTTAAAATGGTTGTTTCACATCATCACTCGCATCATACAACACAAGTTTGATAATGCTGGCACGAGTACGTTCTGAGTTATGCTCTCTTTTTACTAACAGAATTTCCAGTTCAAGTTGTGCTGCACTTTTGCTGTATCTCCAGTATTACTAAATAGATTTGATTCAAACTTAAAATAGTTGTTCCTAATTTTTAGCCGTATGATATGACACATGGTTCATTACTTTTGCAGAAGTTTTCCATGAATTATATTCCTTTTATACTGATCTGATGTTTGAGACTTAAGCTAATTGTCCATTTTCTTCATCCACATTTGAGTCATTAAACACTCCAGTGACAGCTCTAGCTTCCTCAGATGTACCCAATTTCACTATCCAGCATCAAAGTAGTCGAGCGCGCTGTCTCCTGTGAAGCTCTTGTGTTACTGGGGAGTGAAGGCTTTCAGAAAGTTAAATTTTGAATTCTGATGGTACCAAATTTCAGAATTATAAAACATAGCTCAAGAATAAAGAAGTATGAATACATAGGAAATAACTGTTGCTATAGTGATACATGTAGACAGTAAAATTGCATGCAATATTGACTGTTGAAATACTTTTTCAACCCATATTTCAGTCTGTGTTGGTGTATTTACCGGTATTAACAATCTGTTTGCTATATCCAATTATACCATGTATCCAAGTTTACTTTAAGTTTACAGCTACAACTTGTTTTATTTTTAGACAACACTAAATAACCATAAACCCAGCAAAACAAGACGTGTGACTGTTGGCTGGAAACACAAGACAAGTGACACGTATCATTTGGTTGATCCAAAAAAGGGTGGTGGCAAGCAAGTTATCGATATGGACAAATGTCTATCAATAGATGAAGCAACATCACTAGTGGCAGCAAAGTACTTTCCAAGAGAAAGAAATTTGACAGCAAAGATGAATCTGTCCGGTCTAACATATTTTCTTGCTTCATTTATTGGTGAAACCATTGACTCTGATACCTATTCAACAATAGGAGATTTCTTCAACAGCCTCAAGACATCACCCATACGGATTTATCTTCATACAGAGTTGAAGGTATTCCAAAACAATAGCTTCTTTATAGTAATTAATTTGACACTTCAGTAAGTTGTAAGTAAATTCCCTGTACATTTGTCTGTATTATAAAGGAGGTAATTTGTTCCATTTGCAGCTCAACTATTTGAGGAAGAGGGATAGCTATCTTACTCACTACAATGTTGGTGTTTGCGTCACTTCTTGGTCAAGTATTTTGAAAACCAGACCTTATTGTGTCAAAGCCGTTTCACATATGCTTTGAAACGTTAAATACCGCCGGTATATACTTGATTGACACAATGGCCGTGATCTATAGGCAAGATACATAACTCTGTCAAGGATTTTGGCTGAATTATGGACCTTTTCCTATTAGAAGTTATCCAGAATCTGTATTAAGTTTTTCGTACCAGTAAACAATTTGTTAGCAGTTGCACATATGACTTTGGAACCTACATGCTTGTTTACCCTATAGGCAAGAGTACATAGTTCAGTGATTTTGGCTGAAATAGGGCCGTTTTTGTTCCACCACTCGGTGGTGGGGGGGAGCACTTATTTACCCTAGTCCGTCTGTCTGTCTGTCCCACTTTGCTTGTGGCATGCACTTTTTCACCTGAGGTCATGAAACTTTACAGGGATGTGTAGCTCCATTTGAAGATGTGCACCTGGGGTTTAGTTGCCACCCCTCAAAAACTAGGTCACTATGTCAGAAAATGTGAAAACACATTTTTGATTCTAGAGAGCACATTTTTCATCGGATCTTCACCAAATTTAGAATGAATATTTATCTTATGGAAACCTTGGAGGAGTACAAAATCTGGGTCAAAAAATGGGGGCACAGAGTCAACTTAACAAACTCTTGACGGGTATATTTTGTGACTGTGGCATCCTTGTTACTTCACTCATTTGGCTCATATTCACACACAACAATCATTGTGACAAGATGTTCACTTTTTTTATTAATATATGACCATGACCTTTATTTAACCTTCACTTTTAGAAATCGGAAAAGATGAAATTGCCCTTAACTTTTTCATTTTTAATGACCAGCTTGCCTCAAATACAAACAGAACAATCCCTGAGACAAAGAAGCAGCACAGGGATACGTGATGGTTTCCATTAACAAATTCTAGTTAAAATCTGTGATGATCACTCTAACCAGTAATGTAACTTTCAGAATTTTATAACTGCTGTTCAGGTTGGTGATTGCATTGAACATGAAAGAACCTTTCAACTTTTTCAGACTTCATTGCCAGTTGATTCTTCAGATGATGATTTACCTTCTATCAACAGACAGCCCAGCATCAATCACAGGGTATGTCCATTTTGATTCCTTAAGTTACAGCTACAGTAATATGAAAAAATTAGTTTGTCAATTAAGACTGAAGATGAATAGATGATCATGAAATTTGAATTTCTTAGATCAGCCTATGGAAGGGGACATCCGCCATTTCACACATTATTGTAACTGGTATTCCAGTATGCCAATTCCTTTCCAATGCTGGCAATTCATTTCCCATGTCGCTTTTTAATAGTGCATTATCCATATTTATATGTAAATTGTGATATTGTAATGATAACACGACCTTTAATGTTGCAACCATTGAAAACTTATAAGTTTTTTATAATTCAGTCATAAGAATTAATATGTAGATATTTTAATAAAGATGAAGCATTTGATTTGCTTACTATGCCAATAATACGAAAACCGCCGAGTTATAATTTATTCACTGGACTTTGTATGCAAATATTTAAATTATAATTAAGAAGTTATTTTGCGAACTTTCTCAATCATCATAAAACAAGGACCTGTTCTATAAAATCCTTGATAAAATATTTGATTGGTCCTCATAACAATGATTGCAAGTTAATACTATTGTTCTGCAAATATTTGTTAATGTAAAACATTATGTAACATATAATCGTCGTCTTAAAAATGATCGAAACATAATATGGATGTTCTCATAATAATTTTGACATTTAAAGTTGAAGCTGAGCACCAGACCGCATTTTTAAGACAGAGGGCGCCGTATAAAAAATAACAGCTCCATCTTCGGTGCAACGTCCATTTTCACCTCGGGGAATCTACACAACGACGATAACTACCGCTGAGTACCGGTTTGTACATTTATTATTGTTTTAAACTTTTTTCTATTATTTACCACAGTTCAAAGGTTTTAAATCATTAATATGTGTTAAGAAACCAATGTCGTTAGACAGTCAATGAATAGCGTACTTGTGTCATTTCCTGGACTAGTCATTTCCGTACTCAAATTAGCTCGTACCCATTTTTGGTCACGATATATTGATCGTATGAAAATTAATTTTCTGCAGATTAAATCATAGGCGCTTGATGGTATGAGCGAGTAACCCCTGTGATTATGGATTTTACAACATAATACTATAGATTATTTAGATCTAGACATCAGTAGTTCATTACTTACATGTAGTCAGTGTTAGTTGTCATTGCTGAAAGTTTGGATAAAATCTGTCAAATAATGAATGAGGAGTTCAGGTCACAAAAATGTGTGATGGACTGACAGACAGAAGGACGGGGGACAGACGGAAGGACAAAGTGATTCCAATATCCCCCCTCAGCCTTACATATCCCCCCCAACCTAAGCCAAGGTTGAGGGGGGCATAACAACTATTTTTTCCAGAATAGAATTGAATAGAATAATTCTACTTTCCAATCAGACATTCAATCACACTTATGGCCACTCAAGGCATAGCTTGTTGTTAAAGAGGAACAACAATTGTGTCACTATTAAACAAAAAATATAACTACAGGGTGTTCCCAAATGTAAAGTAACCAATACTTTTTATATTCATTTTTAATAAATTGATGGTCACATATTTTTACATCTGTTTGTAACTCAAATACTTTACAAATGTTTGAAAGGGTACACATAGGCATTTTATTCATGTAAAGTAGTGAAAGAAGCAAATACTGTGAATTCATTATTATTTGTCGGGTTAAATTTTTATTGGCTTATCCTGGTTGTTTGTTGCAGTAGATTGACAAATATGTGCTTTAACATACTTGCAACACACCAGGTTATCTTCTGCATGCCCCCCACCCCACCCCACCCCACTCACGACGCGCACGCCACTAGCGATGAGGATGTAGTTTGTTTTCCATTTTTTTTTTTTGTATTTCTTATATATTTTTCATTTCTGATTGATATACCTGTGATCTGTGATGCATAGGTCAAAAACAGTAGCTTCATGGCAGGTCATATCAGTGACGGTTTCACATTTAGTGTGATGCCACGGAAGTGCTGTGTCAAGTCGCTTTCCATGCAGATGTCATTTATAAATACGGCTAGATGCGAAAACGAACTAAAAGATCAAGCCGAATTTCAGGTGGATTTTTTATAAAGCGACCTGGATACATTTTTATTACATGTTTAAGCCAAACGAGCCATGCCATTAGAAAACCAACATAGTGGCTTTGCGACCAGCATGGTTCCAGACTAGCCTGCGCAACTGCGCAGTCTGGTCAGGATCCATGCTGTTCGCTAATGGTTGGTCTAATCGGAATTCGAATCAACACAACAACACTTCCCCAACATCCTGACTCCCCTCGCCCTCAACTCCCCCCCCTCCGGGTACACCCCCAATCCCCACGGAACGAACCCCCCCTCCCCCCCCCCCACCCAATTTTTTTTCATTTTTCACTTATATTTTTATATTTCAATATGAACATGTGAAATGTCAAAACAACATTTCCCCAACATCACGACTCCCTGCGCCCCTAGCACCCCCCTCCCCCACACCCAATGACATTCCCCCCCCCCCCCCAACGGGGTTACACCCCTGCTCCCATTTTTTAGCTAAATTCCAATATGAACAACCCCCCGGTTGCACCACCCCCTCCCCCTTAATTTTAATCTATATTTCAATATGAACATGTGAAATTTCAAAATAACACATCCCCAACATCCCAACTCCCTGACCTCGCAAAAATAGTAGCTCGGAATATTTTAAAAGTCAGATAGAAGAACAGTATCCAAAACTTATTGGGATAAGAGGATTTGAGTTGTTGCGAACTCAAGCCCGAAGTAGGTGTGATTTGGAAGTCATACGATTACCTCCAGGAGGATACATTGTGAACTTTTTAGCAGACCAGAGCAATCTGGGACAGGCAGTCTGTTATATTAGGCCAATACAAAGGAACCTGTCTTTGAAAGAAGAAGAATACAATGTAAATATTCATTACATGTATATATTTGAATCCCGAGTCATAAATTCAAAGAACAAAGTAATGATAATAGAAATTTTAGGATTGTTGGTATTTATGCCTAAGCCCCCCGCCCCCAACCCAAAGGGATGCATATTCAGATCGCGCCATTTGTCTGTCCTCATTCATGTCAAGACAGTAACTTTGTCATGCATTTTAGGAATTTTTTTTAAATAACATGGCACAAATGTTTTGTACACCAAAAAAAGGTGTTGTGTGCAAGACCTACGTCTCTACCCTAAAGAACAAGGTACAGGGTGGATAATTGTGGACACATTTGTGTCCAGACTTTTACTTTATTCTGTATTGAACAATCTCCATATTATATTAACTTTGAACATCTTTCACCATTATGACCCCAACTTGAAGACAAAAGGAGTAAACACTTTTAAGAATTTAGACAGAATTATGCCCCCTTTTTTGACCTAGAAAAAGGGGTTAAAGTTATTGGTAACATTATATGTCAGTAAGTAATGAAAATAATTTGGGTTGCAACTTTAAGCTATGCTGTTGTTTATTTATGTGTCAAATTTTGAGAAAAAAAACTTTAACCTGACCAACATCTTGATCACTGTCAAAACTTGAAAAGGTGCATATGTATTTGGGTCATTACTGGAGGTCTCTGATCAAGATCTATGAAAAATTACTCTTTATCCCCCTTTTCAACTTAATAAATTTTGGTAAATATCTCAAACACTATCAGAGCTTTTCACTCAAAACTTTGCATATGTAAATTTGTAATAGGGGTCATTAGCAGAGGTCACTGACCAAGTGCCAGAACTCTTTCTGGGAGTTTGAATGAATTATCTCCCTTTTTGGAGTAGGGAAATCTTTGTTAAAGTTTTACATGCAACTTAATAACTGTAAAATTGATAGTGATATTTAATTGAAACGTTACAAATATCTTCAGTGTCATAATGTTAGGTCATTGGCTGACATTGTCATTTATTATATACCTAAATAAATTCTGTAAAAAATCAGCTTGTATTTTACAATTAAATATGAACACACAGACAACAATTCCGTATTGTAACTTTTGAATTCCGTATTGTACCTTCCATATTGTATGCTGCCGGACTATTTTCATTAATATGCATGACACGACACATTTCTATAAATAGCGCACATAAAAACTTCACTTAGTTCCAGTTAATATCAATAAACATTGAAGATTTCATTCAAGAACAAAACAAGAATCAAAATGGTAAAGGTATATAATAAAAGGGTCATTATAACAGTAGCTAGATCTGGGACTTTGTATTCGGCTCTCGTGGATTTTGCAAGGTTGGATCACACACGGCGTTTGCGCGCCTCGTGAGATCCGATCTAGCAAAATCCACTCGAGCCGAATACTGCATCCCTGATCCAGCTACTGTTATAATAACCCAATTATATTTGAATTTAATTATGCTTTTTATGCCCCCGAAGGGAGGCATATAGTTTTTGAACCGTCTGTCTGTCTGTCTGTCTGTCGGTCTGTCAGTCTGTCGGTCTGTCCGCAATTTTCGTGTCCGGTCCATATCTTGTCATCGATGGATGGATTTTCAAATAACTTGGCATGAATGTGTACCACAGTAAGACGACCTGCAGTGCGCAAGACCCAGGTCCGTAGCTCAAAGGTCAAGGTCACACTTAGACGTTAAAGGATAGTGCATTGATGGGCGTGTCCGGTCCATATCTTTGTCATCGATGGATGGATTTTCAAATAACTTGGCATGAATGTGTACCACAGTAAGACGACGTGCAGTGCGCAAGACCCAGGTCCGTAGCTCAAAGGTCAAGGTCACACTTAGACGTTAAAGGATAGTGCATTGATGGGCGTGTCCGGTCCATATCTTTGTCATCGATGGATGGATTTTCAAATAACTTGGCATGAATGTGTACCACAGTAAGACGACGTGCAGTGCGCAAGACCCAGGTCCATAGCTCAAAGGTCAAGGTCACACTTAGACGTTAAAGGATAGTGCATTGATGGGCATGTCCGGTCCATATCTTTGTCATCGATGGATGGATTTTCAAATAACTTGGCATAAATGTGTACCACAGTAAGACGAAGTGTCATGCGCAAGACCCAGGTTCGTAGCTCAAAGGTCAAGGTCACACTTTGATGAAAAGGATGTGCATTGTGGGGTGCCCCGGCCCATATTTTTCATCGGGGGTGGATTTTAAAATAATTTGGCCCTGAATGTGTACCCAGTAAGACGACTTCACCGCAAGACCCGGTCCGTAGCTCAAAGGAAGGTCACACTTAGACGTTAAAGATCATTTTTCATGTAGGCATTGATGGGAGTCCGGTCCTTTCTTTGTATTATGCGGGATTTTAAAATAACTATGTGAATGTGTGACCAGTAGACGATGTGTACGCAAAGACCAGCTCCTAGGTCAAAGGTCCTAAACTCTAATAGGGCCTAACTATTATTAAAAAGTGCCTGGGGGCATGTGTATCCTACGGAGACGCTCTTGTTTTAATAAAAAACCCATTTAAATTATTATTATGCTTTTCATGCATTTGAACGATTTAAAAGGTTTTATTTTTTACTATTCAGCACTGAGAATAGTCGTTGAAGCTCTTGTTTGCTTGTTTGATATATTTTGTGTGGAATACGTTTTGGTCTTTTGGGGGTATTTGTTAAAAGTGTGCAGTTGTTACGTTTCATTTGGAAATGATTTTTCAGCTCATCTGTCACAAAAGTGCCCAATGTGGCTTTTGTGATCGCTTTTCGTCCATCTGAAAAAATTTAAAAGTCACCCCCTCATAAACCATTTGGGTCGTTTACCCCAAAATTCCGGGAATGTTCCTTTTGGGTGAAGCTTACAAAAATTGTTCAAAAAATTTTAAATTTCTGCAAAAATCTGGTTGCCAGGCAGCAAAAAGAAAAAAAATTTAATTTTTCCCCAAAAACCCCAAAAAGGTAGAGCCTTTGATTTTGGATGTGGATATCTAATGGTCCTCTATGAAAATTGTTAAAATTTTATGTCCTTGGGTCACACGGGCCCCCTTCCGAGGGGCCCAATTTTTGCATAGACTTATATAGGGAAAGCTTTAAAAATTTTCTTCTCCAAAATTTAAGGCCTACAGCCTAAAATTTGGTTTTTGGGGCCAGTAAGGCCCCCTATGAAAAATTTGTCAAATTAAAATTCTTTGATGGGATGGGGAACTATGTCACAAATAGGTTCCCCCTGTCCTGACTCACAAGCCCCTATGGGGTCAAATGTTCTAAAATGGTAATTTTTGAGGGCTTTATATTGTGGGTGATGTGGAAAGCCCCACACCCATTTGTCACTACTTTTATTGAGGCTTGTATTTAAAATCCCCTGGGTTTTGTACAGAAAATGTACAGGCGAGCGTTCGGGCCTCATTGGCCCTCTTGTATTGTGTGAAAAACTATATTCATGGTCTTAAAAAATATACTGTTAATAAGGTGATTTGGTATTGGGAATGTACAAGAGAAATGAGCTTATTCCATTGAGATTCTTGAGAACAGCGATGTCTGTGAAGTTGAGTAAGGTAAAACGAGAGTTTTGTGTTTTCCAAAAAAATGTGTATTTTTAAAAAACCCCCCAAATCAATGTTCTTTTAAATTTTAGCTTTTTTTTAAATTGATTTTTTTTTTTTTAACCTAAATTTTGTAAAAAAAAAAAAAAGAAGCTATGTCCCTTTTAAAAGTGTTTTCTTTTCCCTTTGAAATTTGAATTTCAATCCATTGTAAATGTCATGTGGTATTATTAAATTGTTTTTTGGGTTTTATGCCCGTGAAAATAAACAATACAAAAATTTTTTAAAAAAATATTTTATAAATTCTGTTTTTCAAGTGATGGAGGAAACTTTGTGACATCCAATTAAAAAGGCGAAAGATGCCCCTTTGCCCTGCCAATTGTGGTTTGCTTGTGTTGTAAAGTTTTATTCAATTTGCTATTTATGACCAAATATAAGGTCCATTCAGGGTTTTTTTTAATTTTACCCAGAAAAATTCATTTGAGATCCTTTTTAGATGTTACTGCCGTTTTACTGGTGTACAGAATTTTTCTATGTTGCCTGAAATCTTCCACAGTCTTTTAGCATTTTGAAGTGTAATGTTTGTTTAGTTATTGTTTTATCCCCACAGGTGGGGGGGTATGTTTTTAGTTTGTCTGTTGATTAATCAGTTCAAAAATTTCGGCTCTTTTTTCCCCGTGCATTAAAGAATTGTGTGTTTGGGCAAAAAAATTGATGATAATTTGTACAAGGTCATATTTTTGAGATAAATTTTAAATGAAGTGCTTTTAGCTCAACTGAGTTAAAACGTTCGGGTGGCTTTGTGTTGTAAATGTCGTTGGCATTGTCAAAAAGTTTTATGTCGCATGTAGGGGTTTCATTTATGATTTATTTTAACCAACTTGCGCAAACTGTTCACCAAAGTTTGGGTTTCCTTTTTCTTGAACCAGTTGTATCCCATCATGGGTTTAAAGAGTTCGGCCCCTGAGGTAAAAAACATTGCCTTTTTTGGTCTAGGCTGCAATGTGTATTTCATTTTTGTTTTAATTTTAACCAAACCTGCACAAATTGTCCCACAATTAGGTTTTGTTTTTGCTTAAACCCACCCATATCCATCAGGGGACTCCAGATTTTTTCCCTAAAAGGGCAAAAATTGCCTTTTTTGGGTCTTGTTACAGTGGATTTAATTTAGATTTTTTTTAGTTTTTTATACAAACATGTGAAAATTTAAAAAAACAGCACATCCCCAACCAAACCCCTCTTTTTTTATGCAAATTGTCCCTTTTCATGTAGAGCCAGATACTCAGATGAGTGTGTGGGCCCCTTGCCCCTCTTCATTTGATTTTACAGGCTTACTTAAATGTTTTGAAGGTTTGGGAAAAATTAGTTTACTTGACCAAATTTTACATAATATTTGGGACATTGTGCTTTGTGCAAACTTTAAATGAGATCCCTTTTAAAGGTTAGGTGATGTTTTGTTGTTACTTGTCAAAGGTCAGAAACAGTGTCACTGTAAAAATTGTTGTCACATTCTGAAATTAAAAGATGTGCTATGTGAAAAAAATATATTCAAATGCAAAATATATTGTGTCAAAGTGTCTGTATTGGTATTACCCGACATGGTCGAAAAAAAAAAGTGTGTAAAATTTTGTGTTTTAGTAATGAAATGAAAACATAAGTGTTAAAAGGTTATTTCTTTTTTTGAATTGTTGACGAGGAAAAACAGATGCATCCACGATCAAGAGGAGTATGTGTTCTTTTTGGTTTCCCTCTTGTTGTTTTTGTTGCCCGGGTGTTTTTTAAAAGTTATTTATGTTTTCCCACCATGCAGGGTCAGCCAAAAAATAAGCAATAATTTTCCAAACATTTTAAAGGGAAAAAAAAAAACAAATTTTTTTATGTGCTTCATTGATTTTTTGGAAAAATCCAAGAAACCCTTTAATACAAAGAGGTGCCTAGCAAAAATAGGTTCGCTTTATTGCTTGGCAGAAAGCGTTAAGCCAAACCCCTCTAGATTTTGAAAAAAAAAAAAACATAACGTGTATTGCTATATCATAAAAAAGGACAGAATTTTTGGGTAGAAAAAGTAAATATGAAGAAAACTTGTAGATAAAAGAACTGCAAACCCTTTGGGGCACAGAAAGCTAAAGTTATTTTAGACTTTCGCAGTTTTTTGGGATGACCTTGTGAATTTGTTGCCCAAGAAGAATTTGGGGGAGACTTATTTTTTTTCCGCCGATTTGTTGTCTGTTGTCTGTTGTAAATCTGTCGGGCCCCATAAAAATGGATTTAAAGTGATTAAAGCAATGGAAAAATGTAAAATCTTTTGTTCTTTCCCAGATAGGGCTTAAAGGGTTTTTAAAAAACAATGAGAAAACAAAAAGTAGTCACTAAAAGCATTTTTTGAGAATGTCTGTCTGTTGTCTGTCGGTCAAAAATTGTCTAAGCCGCCCGTTAGCTCAGTAGGTAGGCGTTGGGGTCTACGGACCGGGGGGGCGTGAGTTGACCCTCGGCGGGGGTAGTTCTCCGGACTATTTGAAAACGACTTGTGTCTGAAATATTAGTCCCCCACCTTGATTCATGTGGGGAAGTGGCAGTTACTTGGAGAAACAGGTTGTACGGGTCCCAAACCCCGGGCCCCGGGTTTTGGTTAAACTGCCCACGTTAATGAGAAATACTTTTAAAAAAACGGCTTAAAAACCAAAACAAAAAAACAAAACAATCTTTTGGGCGTTCTTTTAAAACCTTGAAGGTTTTCCAAATAATTAGCATAAATTATCACGTATTCGGTAAAATTGCAGAACACATTTTCCCAGCCCCTCCCTCAATGTAAAGATCGAGGAAGGGTCAAAAGTCATTGGGCTTATCTTTTAAAACCCCTTGAAGGATTTTAAATAACTTTGATATTAAAATTGTCACGTAACAAATCATGAAGGCGGGGGGAGACTACTTTTTGTTACAAAACCCCTTTGAGAAAGGGTTTTGGCTTTGCCCCTGTCCAGCTGTTTTATTTAAAAAGCACTTGAAAAATGTAAAAGGGGTGCTGTTTGTGGAATCATTTCCCATATTTAAATTTTATGTGTTTTGTCCCCCCCGACAAAAAAATTGAAGGGGGGGTATATGGTTTAGGTTGTCTGTCGTCTGTCCTCTGTCTTTCCGTCCGTAGACACAATCTTGTGTGCCCCTCTCTCCCACCCCCTTTTGACGAATTTAAATGAAAACTTACAAAGTGATGTAAAACAGTATTGGCTGGGGCTTGTTAGGTTTTTCAAAAAAAAAAATGCAGATTTTGGGATTTTGTTTTTTGTTACTTTTTATACCAGCCATCGTGCGCACCATCTTTCCTCATCCTTGAACAATTTAATAAAAACTTCACACAAGTGATCAGTAACAACGTAGTTGGCATGGGCATGTTAGGTTTTTCAGAAAAAAAATGCGGGTTTAAAAGGGACTTTGTTTTTGTTACATCTATATACTGAACAATATTTGGCCCATCTTCCTCATCCCCTGACACTTTTTAATAAAATTCACACAAGTGATCGTAACACAGTAGTTGTGCATGAGGCTTGGTGGGTTTGTTTTTTTTTTTTCAGAAAAAAATTTGCAGAGTTAGGGGGTTTTGTTTTTTTTTACTAAATTTATACTAAAAAAAAAATTTGTGCACGCCATCTCTTCACCCCCTTGACAAAATTTAAAAAATTTCCAAAAGTGATCAGTAACAACGTAGTTGGGCTGGGGCGTTTGGTTCTTAAAAGACAAAAATTGCAGGTTATGGACTTGTTTTTTTTAAACTTTCTATGTAAATACATCTGAATATGCAGTCTTGTGCGCGCCCAATCTTCCAAACCCTTGCCATTTAAATGAACTTACAAAGTGTCAGTACAACCCTTTTGTGCAGGTGATGTTACATTCTTTTAGTAAATATTCTGCATTTTGGGACTTTTTTTTTTGTTTAAAAGTTTACATCAGTCTATATACTTCGCCACAAATTATGAAATTTTTTGTGTGCGCAAATTGCAAGACTGTGTCAGGCATGCGGGGGGTACATTCATCACCTTTAGTGTCTCTAGTTACTTAAGTCTGTAGATTGAAACTTCACACGTTTTTTGGGGTCGTACGTAAAAACATGGACCATGCTAACTTTGCTTTTATTTTTTTATCGAGTTTTGTTCCATTGTGTTTTAGTTCTATGAAGTTTTTTATGCAACTATTTTTATTTGGGAAAAAATTAAACCCCTGGAATTATTGTCAGTGGTTATTCCTCAAAATTTTTAATAGAAAAAACTAATAAACTTTAAAATTAAATAAGTAGTGTCTTTTACGGGTTTCAAAACACTTTTGAATGCGTAAGTGTTCAGTTTTTTTCCCCTTTTGTTGGTGACCGGGTTGGGTTAGATTATTCCGAGGGGAAGTCAAAAATGTTTTTGACATTGACCAATGAAACAAATTTTTGTTTATTTTTGAAAAATACCCCGTTGCTTTTAGCTCCCTGACCCAAAGGCTCAAGGTGGCTTTTGTGAGCTTGTTGTCGTTGTCAGCGTCGTCAGTAAAAATTTCTAAAAAAATTTTCTTCTCAAGCCACGGGCAGATTTACTTCAAACTTCACGGAATGTTCCTTGGGTGAGCTCTCCCAAAATTTTCCCCAAAAGAATTGTTTCCTGCGAACTTTGTTGCCTGGAAAACCCAAAGGGAAAAAACCCAAAAGGGCTAAGTCTTGAAATTTGGTACTGTATGTAGCTTATGTAGTGGCCCTCTACAAAATTGTTCAATTTTCCCCCTGGGTCAAAAATGGCCCCCCCTGGGGTCTTTTTTTTCATGACTTGTTTGGGAAGTCATAAAAAATCTTTCCCCCAAGACCAATTAACGGGGAGTTTGATTGGTTTGTTGCACATTTTATGCCCCTCTGTAAAAATTTGTTCGATGTGAAATTTGGCCCCCCGCCAGGTTTTCCAAAATTTTACATTGCTTACTCCCGGGGAAAGCTTTAATTTTGGGCCCCTTTAAAAATTTGGACCTTCTAAATTTTTTGTATGTAAAATGAACTTTGTTTTTCCAGACCTTAAACTATTTTTTCTTTTTTTTAAGTTACACCCTTAAAAATTTGGCCACATTTCTTTTTTAAATTTTAAATAAACTTTGCCTTTTTTTCTTTACCTGCCCCAAGACTACTTTTCTTTTTTTGAGCTTCCCCTTTAAAAATTTTTGGACCCATGTACCCCTTTTTTGCAGACTGATTGAACTTTGAGTTTTTTGACTTAAAATTTTAAACTTAAAATAACCTAATTTCCCCCCCCCCAGTCACAATTCTAAAACGGGCCCATTGTGTTCTTTAAAACACAGAGCCACGGAAGGTGAGCGTTTTTGCCATCTGGCCTCTTGTTGTCTTTTCTGAGCTTCTGCCCCTAAATGTAAATCCTTATTTTTCCATCTATTTTTTAACATGTAGGTCCAGCTTCGAAGAGCCAGTAACTCTGAGATTGAAAATTTCGTTATTTCTTTTTTCAGCAATAGCCTCCCAACAGCCCATCCCCTGTTTGGGGTCGGGTTTCCCAAAAAATTTGCTGGTTGCTTGCTATATGTGGCGAGGACGGTCGCACAAGGGGCAAGGACTTTTTTGTAAGGTTGTTTTCAGCTGCGTGAGCAAAAATTTCTTGAAAAAAACACACAGACTAATTCTTTGATATTTGACGAATTATCCCCCCTTTTGTACTAAGAAAACCATGTTTCCCTTGGTTAAAGTTTTACAAGAACTTTATAACTTGTTTGATCCAAAGTTTAATTGGACACTTCTGGGGGAAAAATAAAGTTTTTTGTCTGTCCTTCAGGGCCCCGGGGGGTTTTTGAAAATTTGGTTTGTAGCTTGCCTCGGGCCCTCTACCAAGATGTTCAAATTATGCCCTTGGTTTGAGGATGCCCCAACCCGGGATCCTTGTTGAAGGCCCATAAATAGGCATTGTTATGGACCTCATGGGTTAGGTCTGAAAAAGAGATGCCTTGATTTAAGTTTTTTAAAGTGTACCGTAATTGTGTTATTACCGTGTCATTCGGCTTTGGGGACTCGGTGAGCTATACAGGTATCATGGCCCTTTTTTTTAACGGTTGTCGAAAGATCATTGTTTGAGAAAATTTTTTAAATTTAAAATCATTAGGAGGAAAATATTTTTTTTTATTTTTTCTGTTGAATTCAGTTAAATTTTATTTTGTAAGACACAATATTAAAAACAAAAAAATAACAAAAATATTGATTAAAAAAATAGTGATAAAAATATTAAAAAAAAAACTAAAATCATTTAACAAAAATTTTTTTTTTTTTTTTTATAAAAATTTTGGAGGAAGAACTCGAGGTATCAATTTAAAAACTGAAAATGTCCAGAAAATTGGAATGTTCAAATTATAAGGGTCTTTCTGCAGACAGCTTTGAAGAACTCTTGAAGCCACAGACGACGTTTGGGGGGAAAAACCACTCAAAGTGATTTTCATTGGAGAAGAGGGGTTGATGCGGGGGGACTAAGCAGGAATTTTTCAAATTCTTTCAAAAAAACCAAAACTTTTTAATAGGGGCACATTTCATCTTGT
Source organism: Mercenaria mercenaria (assembly GCF_021730395.1). NCBI lineage: Eukaryota > Metazoa > Mollusca > Bivalvia > Venerida > Veneridae > Mercenaria > Mercenaria mercenaria. The sequence goes on along the minus strand of NC_069365.1, from coordinate 9,453,545 downwards.
GCCGAATTTTGTCAAATAAAGAATATCTTTTTGGGAGGGCAACACGTTCCCTTTTTAATGGGCACCAGGACCCGGGTGCTTTAACGAATAGCGAATCATCACAAGTGGGGGGACCTGACTTTAAAAATCGCCCAATAAATGATCCAGGGGTTTATTTTTAAAATTGTATTAAAGTAATTTTTTCTGTCAACTTTACCAACAAACTTAATTATTTTAAATCAAATCCAAAACAACTTAACAAACATTTAAAAATTACAAATATACCATATAGTTTAAAAAGAAAATTTTTAAACTCAGTCGTGAAAATTTCACACGGTACTTTTGACAATTTCCCAACCCCCCCCCTTTCATATTCAGGACATTTTATAGTCAGGTCAACATTGTGAAATTTTAATTTAACCAAAATCAAAAGGTGTGTGTGTCTTTTGAACAGTAAAGAACACAAAAGAAAACACCATTAATCTAAAATTTTTCTTCCTTGTTTTAAAATTATTTTCTGATAAATTGAAAAACAAAAATAAGATAATCTTTCAGTCTTTAAAAATTACTAACATGGGTACTCGTACAAATAAGATTCCCCATTTAAAATCGGTTTTTTGTTTTTGAAATGTTTTGAATAGTTGTATGTTTTTTTCATTTAAAAATTTTTTTGCAAATGAAAGGGGAAAACTAAGTAATTAGTGATCGTATTTGATCTCTTGGTTACTGGATTTTGAAAGGTGTTGTCAAATTACCAGAAAGAGGCCTTGAAGCCATTTTCCCTTTTTTCCTTGTTTGCAGTATATGGGGGGAAAGTCTTCATTTTTTCATCTGTTTTTATGCTCATAAAGGTAAAAACATTTTTGCCGCTTGTCCGTCCGTCCCACAAATTCTTGTCGCTCTATTTCTAGAACTATTTTGGGGAAATTTAACAAAACTTTTTTGGAAGCTTCGTTCCAAAGGGGAGATGCGATATTATCGCATTTTCCCGGTATGATGTTTTTTAGTTTTTGGGCCCTTTTCATTTTTCCCCTTAAAGTATTCTACATATAGTGCTATTCTTTCTGCGCTATTTGAGTATTTTGGCTTGAATTCAACAAAACTTTAGGGGAAGCTTCTTTTAAGAGGGATGGCTTTTATCCTTTTCCCGGTTTGATGATTTTTTCAAGTTTTTGGGCCCTTTTAAAAATTTTTCGCTTATTTCTTTTTATAAGTTATAACATGTTTAATTTCAAAAAACACAAAAATTTCCCTAAACCCCGCCCCCTTTGACCCCCCCCCGGGCCCCCGAAATCCCCCCTAACTGACACCCCCCCCCATGGGGTAAACCCTGCTCCCTTTTTTCCCCATTTCTAGCTAAATTCCAATTGAACAAGTAAAAATTTCAAAAAAAACTACACCCCCCCCCCCGTGTCCCTGTCCCCTTTTTTTATCTATATTTCAAATGGAGGGTAAAATTTTTCAAAAAACACTCCCCAACATCCCGATCCTGCCCCCCTCCCCAAAACTTTATGCTTCTTGGAGCCCATCGTTTAACGGATTCTTTGTTTTTTCTTTTGATTAAACCCGACTTTGCAGTCTGTTTTTTCAAATGAAAGACACCTTGTTCCATTTCTCAAGGGAAATTTTCAATTTTGTAAACTTTGTACAGGATTTCCAAAAACAAACCAGAAATCCCAAAAAAAACCTCTACTTTCAGTTGTTTATATGAATTTTTTTTTAGCAGAAATTTTGGGGGGGCAGAAAAAAGCCCATTTGAACCCCCTTGTAAATGTGGGAGAAATAAGGAAAGAAAGTGAAATTGTTTATTAAAAAGTTTTCCTTTTTTAAAATTAAGGTTAAAGCTGCACGGAGTGTTGGGGGTGATCAACAACCCCGTCGAAGAGCATTGGTTTTTCTGTAAAGGGAAGTTTCCGACAGCGGGAAAGTTCGGAAATTTTTTGTGCCTTCTTTTTGAAAAAAAGAAAAAAAGATGTGGGGAAGTCGTTGTTTACAATTTCAACAAATTCCCAAGAAACTGAACTTTAGTTAATTGTATTTAATTTAATTGCAATGGGGTTTAAAATTAAACCCGTTTTTTTAATGTTACAGTGCCAAAAAAAAAAAAAAAAAAACTTTGGTAATCTTTAATATTTGTTTTTGCAGTGATGATTTAAAACAAATGTTCTTTTTTGTGCTAAAGGTATAAATTTCCCGGGTGTTTTCCCAAAGATGGTCATGTTAAAGGGCGTTGGGTAGCCTTGTTTCGTTTTTTAAAGGTCACGGACTTGAAATAAAATTATGAAAACCTTTAAACTTTTGTTTTGCTCCCCGGTTTTCCAACATGCCCATTGGACATTGGGGTTTTGTTGGGGATGGGGGGAAAAAGTGGTGAGGAAACTACCCCCTGTGTTGATGAAAATTTGTCAAAAAAAGGGCGAAAAAAACTGCAAACCAAAAAAAAAATATTATAAAAAAAACATGGCAATTTAAAATTTAAAAGGATTTTAGCAGGAAAACTAACTAAAGCAGTTTGAATGGGTTTTGTACTTACATTCTTATTTACTTAATTTTGTGGTGCCATTTTCACCTTGATTAGTGTTGAGGGGACTGTGTTGTGGAAAAGAAAGTGTAATTTAAATTTTGGGGCTGTTTGCAGGCCCCTTGTTGGAAATTCAAAAAATTCCCGAAATTTGGAATCTGGAGTTATGAGTTTGTCACGTTCCCCGTAATTTACGAGTCCAACACATGTGCACCTTCAATAACTTGTCAAAAACCAGTGAATTACAAGATCAAAAAGTTTGAGATTACTTTATGTTTTATTATCAGGGAGTCCAGGCTTGGAAAATTAGTATTGCGCTGCATAGATATTGAAGTGTCCTTTTCCTTGAGATTTAAAAAGTTTTGCTTTAAATCTCATGCCGATTGTTTATTGTTTTACAGTCTTTTTAGAGATTATGCGTAAGGCTGTCAGTAAAGCTTACAATAAAGAATTTATTAAAAACTTGTCAGGGGTCTTGTTTCAACTTGAATGGTTTATAGCTGCCTATTGAGTTTTAAGAAAAGGGAGCTATTCTGTAACCCAGCATCGGCGTATCTCCCCTACGGACTGAAAAAATTTAACCCCCAATATCTCAAAAATATCAAAAATTTTCTTTGAAAACTTTTCATATGTTTTAGAGTAATTGTTGAGGTCATGATAAGAGCAAAAATTCTTTCTGGAAGTTTGACGAATTATCTCCCTTTTTTGCTCGCCACGAAGTATAAGGGAGCTATCCTTCTCCCCCGGCGTCGGCGTCTTTCCGCATCCCCCCCTTGGTTAAAGTTTTGGTGCCTTTCTTTTTTCAACTTATTTTGTAATTTCTTGATGGGTTTGATTAAAAATTGAAATATTTTTCTCTTTCACCACATCATCGACATAAAGGGGCCCTAACTCTGGCACAATTTTCTGAAATTTTTCCCCCCTTTTCACTTGTTTTTAGGTTAAAGTTTTGATGCACTTTTTATCTATCTCTTTATTTCTAATGGATTTGATTTAAACTTAAAATAGTTGTTCAACTCCACCCCCAAACATTGACACAAGGTGCATAACTCGGACCTTTTTTCATGATTATTCCCCTTTTTACTTAGAATTTCAGGTTAAAATTTTGGTGCACTTTACTTACCTTGTTATTACGAATGGATTTGTTAGACTTAAATAGTTTTTGCACCATCACCCACTCATATGACACAAGATGCATAACTCTGGCACAATTTTTCCCTGAATTATTTCCTTTTTTACTTGAATTTTTGGGTTTAAAATTTTGATTTTCACTTTCCCCCGTTCTGTTATTACGAATGGGATTTGACAAACTTAAAATGTTTTTCAAAATATCACCCCCACCCCTATGAAAAACAAGGTCATAACTCAGGCACAATTTTTTATGAAAATTTTTCCCCTTTTTACTTGAATTTTTAGGCTAAAGTTTTGGGCCCTTTACTTATCTTGTTATTATGAAGGTCTGATTCAAAATTAAAACAATTGTTCTCATCATTACCCTTATCATATATACAAGGTGCTAACTCTGGGCGAATTTTTCATGAATTATTTCCCTTTTTTACTTAATTTTGGTTGTTTTGATGCACTTTCACTCTGTCTTGTTATTACTGAAAGGATTTGATTCAAAATTAAATAGTTGTTAACTTTATCACCCACACCATATGCACAAAGGGGCTAACTCTGGCACAATTTTTCATGAATTATTCCCCCCTTTTATTAGATTCGGTTTTAAAGTTTTATGCATTTCACCTATCTTGTTATTTTGAATGGCTGAGGGGGAGAACGGTTTGTCTGGTAAGAAACCCCGGAACATGGTTAGGGTTAATGCCCGCCGTTACTGCTGAAATATGTGAAAAACGGCGTTTTAAACCCCCAAAAAAATCAAAATTAAACAATTGTTTAACTCATTACCCCCATATAGTACAGAGCATAACTTGGGACCCAATTTTTTAGAAATTTTTCCCCCTTTTTTTTGATTTAGGGAAAAGTTTTTTATGCCTTTCACTCAGGCTGTTATTACTGAATGGTTGATTTAAACTTAAATAGTTTTTCAACTTATCACCCCACTTATGCACAAGCTGCATAATTGGCACCAAAATTTTTTGAATTTTGCCCCTTTTTTCGAGGATATATTTTATAGTGTTTTGATAATTATCTTTACCTTCTTTATTACTTTAAATTGAATTTTTTGACATGACTCAGGGGTATTGTGCATTCTTCATCCCCAATTTGGGGTCATTAAAACACTCCAGTGACGCTCTAGTTTCCCCCGATTGCCCCGTTTTCCCATCCGCATTGAAAGTCTAGGGCTGTCTCTTGTGACAGTCTTGTTGGACTTTTGTTGCAATTTTCTGTAATTTCATACTGTAAAAATTTTTAAAGATATTTAAATGAAAATTCACGAAGTTTCATGTCAAAATTTTGTAAAATTGTTGGCTAAAGGGGTAAAATAATTTATTCAGTTTTGCCCGTTTTGTCCATTTTGGAGAAAAGGGTGCTATCACGTCAGCTTTTCCGGTTCAAGTTTTTCGTAAACCCCTGTTTTTCTGTCTATCTCTGGACTTTTGCATACATTTACGTGACTTTTCAGTTATACATGTATGCAGTGACTGTGCCCATTATACCAAAGGTCAAGGTCACCAAAATGTTGTACTTGTTTGTTTTAAGGTTAAGGTTTTTCGTACCCTTTGTTTTTTGTAAATGTTGTTACTATTATTTTATCTTACTGTGACTTTTTTACATGTAAAAATTGGCAACCTGCAGGTCAGGAAAAGTTTGGTTCTTTGACATGCACACCCCCCCAGTGTGTTTTCATTGTATGCAGTTAAAAGTTTTTCATCTTCCTTTTTTTTCAAGTTTGCTTTAGGGGCTAGAAAAGTGACAGACGACAGACAGATGAAGGAAGTAAAAACCCCAATATTGCAGCTACCCGTAGCGGCGCACAACAAGGTTGTGGACTAAAAAGGAAGTTTCCGTATTTTAATTGTACTTTATTTCCACAAAAAAACATAAAAATTTTATTTAATTCTCAGCCCGTTGAAAAATTTTTTATTGAAAAATGCCTATGAAAAAAAAAATTAATTTAAAAAATTTAGGTCAAGATTACGGGCCCATTTATTGAGCAGAAAAAATGATTTTAAATTTTAGGTCACTGTGACCCAGTACGAAATATTGACAAAATCATCTTTTCATTTGACCAATAACCAATATATTTGATTTTAGGTGAAAAAGTCATGAGTTTCTAGCAGAAAAAGATTTTAACCCTTATATGTGGACCGGTTTTATTCTGCCCCTTTCGACCCGTGTGATCATGACAGCCTGGGATGTTCGTCATTCAGCAGTTCCTTTTGGTATGACCCCCTTTTAAAAATTTAAAAGGTACTGTCCAAACTGAAAAATGGCAAGTTATTATATAAAAATTTTGCAGGGAAGGGTTAAATTTCAGACCCCCGTGCCCCTTACTTTTGACCAAATAAGAAAGTGGTCAACTAAAAATATGACCAAAAACCCAAGAAATTTCATGTTTTAGTGAAATAATAATTTTGGTGACCCTTTACTTTGACCCAGTGCCCAGTCTCGTTAGGACCAAAAAGGGCATGGGGATCATTGTGGCCAAATTTCATCAAAATTCATCAGTGTTTATAGGAGAGCGATAACAAAATTTTATCAAAAATTTTAAGTTAAAGGGGCCTGGACCTTTCCTTTAAAATAGTGACCTCTTTTCAGTTAAGAATAAATAGGGAAATGGGGGATTTTTTGGCTAAGTTTTTTAAAAACCACCCCTTTGTTTAAGGGGATGTGATAAAAATTTTTCAAAAATTTAATGAAGGTTTACTGTGACCTTGACCTTTTGGGTACTGATCTCATTTTTGGGAAGGATCATTGTGCCAAGTTTCATTGAAATTTTCCCCTGTGTTTCAAGTAGGTGCAAAGTTGAGGTCACTGTGCCTTGAATTTGACCTAGTGACCCCCTTTTTTCAGTTGGGCCCAACTAAGGCACAGGGGGATCATTTGGCCAAATTTTGCCCCCTCCACGGTAGTTCGAGGAGATGCAAAAACAAAAATTGTTAACGGGAAAGGGGGAAATGAGGCGCAGGGGCCCGGTTTAAAGCGATTTGACTAACCCCATTGGTACATTGTGATGTGGGCTAAAAAAAAAAAAAAGTGGTTTTTTTCACTTTTTGTATTTTTCCTTGCACCTTTTTTTTAAAAAAATAGTTATAAGTTATTGACGTCCAAAATTCCAATATTTTTGGTAGATAAACACCCAAATGTTCGGTCTTTTGAAGTATTGTTTTAACGTTGTTTTTATTTTCTGTGATTTCCTGCTGTCTGGAACAACTACTGATTTGGATGAGTTATTAAGCCCCTGGGTTGTAGTCAATACCTAATCTTTGTTGTCTGAAGCAACAAAAAGCATTTGCATTTCATTGGGCAAACTTTATGTAAATTATACGATGACGGGCAAAAAGTCAAACTTGAGTTTTTGGGTTATCAAATTTATCATAACAAGAGTCCCAGAGGGATGAGGGGTCTTAACACATGAAAAAGATTTTTTAGGAGTTTCAAGGTGTTGTTGAATGGTTCACCGTTACCAAAGGGATTATCAGAAACCCCAAATTTTTTTTTTCATGTCAAAGTGATTTTTGAAATTTTGGGGTATGTATCAATGTTTTCTGGTGAATGTCTAGCCCCCCCCCCCCACCAAATTAGGATCTATGATAAAGTATATATATTTTTAGACAGGACTGAAGATTTTTTTTTGGTTTCAGCAAGAAAATTTAAAAAGTTTTCACTTAAAAATGGTATTTTTAGTCCTGCTGTTGGCATTGGACTGGAACCATTTTAACAACTTCGAACAGGACCCAAAGGTATTCCCTTTAAGTTTGGTCAAAGCCCAAACTATTAACAATCAAATGTAAATGTTTATTTTATTTTAAATTTCAAAATTTTATACCATACATTTTTTAAAAAAAAAAAAAATCCATAATTTTAATCATTATGCCAAAATATTTTTGCATTTTAGATCCTAAGTGAAACAGTTTTCAAAATAACGAGCAGAAAATGGTTTAAAAGTCGAACACTGGACCCGACCTTTGCCTAAGTGCCTTAATACCAGGGGTCAAAAACAATCTGACCAAAACCCAAGAACTTTTAAGGTTTTGGTAAATAGTTCACCCCAAAATTGAGCAGAAAAAATGATTTAAAAAGCAGTCACTGTGCATTGACCTTTTACCTAGTGACCTATTATCAGTTAGGACCAACTGGGGCAATTAAGGTCAAGTTTTCAAATTTCATTTTAAAAAACCCCCCCAATTGGGGTTTAGAGGGATGCGCAACAAAATTTTCCTTGACCTTTGACCTATTGATTAATTCTCGGGCCAATCGGGCACTGAGGGGTCATTTTTTCCAAATATGATCAAAACCCCCCAGTGGTTTTAAGAGGGAAAGCGTAATAAGAATTGTTTATGGAGGACAGAATGAAGGAATGCCCCTTTAACTTCGAAAGCTGGTTTAAGAAAAATTTTTCACCTGATCCTACTCGTTGCTGATTATGGTCTACCAAAGTTTCCAAAAAGGGTTTTTTGTTTTTCTTGTTCTAAGTGGACACTGCCTAGGCTTCGGAAAAATTTTTAAATGAGCTTGTATTTTTAAAGAAACATAAGGGTAGCAAAATTAAAGTGTTTCGTTTGTCGGATCCAGAAAACTGTTTTTTTCCATGCTGTAGAAAAGTGTAGTACAAAATTGTAACACAGCCCCAACTTTATAAGTTTTTTCTGAAATAAAAACCCAACAAATGTGGGAAAATAGTTTATGCTTAATTTCAAGGTAGACCTTAAAATTATTCCTTTATAAAACAAAACAAACTTTACAGTTTGGCTATCGCCCCTTTGGAATCTCAGGCCTGGATAATTTGCATTCACTTGTGTAAATGTACTACAAATATGTAAAGTTTCATTAAAATCCTTAATTAGTAAAAAGCAAGTATTGAGGAAAGAAGGAAGGTGAAAGATGACTCCAAAATTTCTATTACTCCCCCAAAACTTCATCTGGGTGGGTTAAAGCTAGCTGGCTTTCCAAAGCAGTTAAAACACAAATTAAAACCCAAAATATGAATGACAAAATAATTTTTTGCTTAAAAAATTTTCTTATTAAACTGTGGTTTGCTTAGCACTGGTTTTTTCATGTCTTAATAAAAAAATTAATCTATTTGGCTTTTCCCGAGAAAACCAGTCGTTTAAAAGTAAAAATTTCTAAAAAACCCAAAAATTTAGGGAGGTAATAAGTAACTAATACATGTAAAATATGATGCAAACTTTGTTATTACGATTCCCTGCAAAGAATGGGCTATCAACTGTTGTTGATGTGAAGATGTACTCTGCCCCTAAGACATTTTCACCACCTTTGTCAGACCCACCCTGTGGCTTTCCAAACTTTTTAAAAAGCCTCTAAAAAGGCACTTTGGACGTTTGTGATTTTATTATTGCTGACCTTCAAAATTTCGGGGAAAATTGAGAAGCATCACCCCTCCATGAATAATAGGCGCCCTCTGAAAACAAGTCCATTTCTAGTTTAATACCTAAACACTACCCTTTTCAGCCTTTTTTGCCGGAGTTTTTTGAAAAATTATTTTTTAAAAATTGTTTTGTTCCTTACATTGTTTGGTGTTTCATGTACTTCGAATAACTGGTATAACAGGGTAAATTTTTGTTTGTTCTACAGGTTTAAAAAACCTTTTGGTAAGGTTCCCTTCCTTGCTAATGGCATTTTTACACATCATTCAAAAAGTACCCGTAAAATCACCTATCAATTTGTGATTTGTCAATATGCCACGTGCGAGGCCCCTAACTGAGTATTTCTTCTTGTATTTTAGAGAGTCAGAAAACTCTGCGAAAGAGCACTCCCAAAGGGTCCCCCCCTCTTTTGAGCTTTTCGTTCTTTATGTTCCCGTTTTTTCAAACCTTTGAAAAAAAAAAAGACTTTGAATTGTTCTATATCAACATTTTTGGAAAACTGGCAGAGAGTTTTTTTGAAATTCCGCATTATTTCCCCATCAACAAGTTTCTAAGTCTGACGGATGATGTTATACTCTTCCATTCTTCTTTCAACTGTTCTCTTCTTCATTTAGCAACTCTGAAATGTCTCTAACTTTCAGCCAGGTTTATTTGACACTGTAGCATTTGAAATGGAATATATTTTTTCTTCGTTGTTTTCCCAAATTTCTATTTCAGTAATGTGTTTTCAGGCTGTAAATGGACCCAAAATCTGAAGTCTTCATCAAAAAACGTTTAAAAAGTTATACACAAACAAACGGGACAAAATGTAACAGTTGTTAAAACATATTGTAGTTTGTTGTACTGTTTAGGTAAGTCCATTCTCTATACTCGAATAACATAGCATATCTTTTGTCTGCAAAGATTATAATGTCGCGCGTGTTCTTCAGAGCGAAAACAACAAGGCTGTCGGAGGCAGCAAAGCTCGACTATTCAACGCCTTGTCAATGTTAATACGGAAGTCGAAAAGGGGCATAAATTTTTTAAAAAAAAGGGGGAAAAAGGGTTATGAACCTTCACGTGCTTATCAGCTCAAAAAATGAAAAGTGGTGAAATTCAATCCTTTCCCTAGGGGGTTGAAATACAAAAACTTAACAAAAGTCGAAAAAGGGGCATAATTTTGAAACAAAATGCAAAATAGGTTATGGGACCCACCAGTGCATTCAGCATGACAGTGAACAAGTGTGTGAAGTTTCAATCCATTCCATTTAGTGGGTACTGAGATACCCTTACATAAAAACCTTAACCAAGAATTTCTAAGTCGAAAAAAGGGGATTAAAATTTTTTTAAAAAAAAGGGAAAAAAGAGTTATGGAACCTTTTTGAATGTAGGCAGTTTATACAGTGAATAAGTGTGTGAAATTTCAAACCATTCCCCAATGGTTACTGAGTACCAGCTTCTTTCAAAAACCCAACCAACAATTTCCAAGTCCAAAAGGGCATAATTTTGTAAAAAAGAAAAAAGAGTTTGGAACCTTTGCAAGAGGCGTTTATCACAGTGAAAAATTTTGTGAAGTTTCATTTCCCTTCCCAAAGTGGTTATGAGATCCAGCTTACATACAAAACCTTAACCCCAAACGGGGGCGGCGCTGATGCGGCGCGCGCATGGGGGAGTCAATAGCTTATTATTCTTTGAAAAAGTCGGCTAAAAAATCTGCAACGAGAAAATATTCAAATATTTGTTTTTTAATGCTATTTTTAATTTAAGGCCCCTTTTAAGATTCAATACAATTCTAGTTTTTTTTAGTCCTTTCCCCAACTGGTAACTAGTATTTAAATTACTGGTAAGTAGTAAGGCAAAAATTTTTATTTAGACCACTTTTTTTTCCCGCCCCAAGGGGGGTTTTTAAAATTTTTAAATGGAACTTAAATGTTTAAGTATGCTTTTTTGGGGTACACTGTTTTTTTACTACCTATTAACCATGACTGGCCAATATTTTTGACAACAGACCCAGTTCTGAGTTGGGGTAGTTGCAGCTGTTAAAGTTTCACCCAAAAGTTTTTTTCCAGGTCATGACGCCCTCTATTTTTTGAAGATTCCCAAAATTGCCATAAACAAAAAAATATGCTAAATGTTCAAAAAAGTGGTGTACATGGAGTATGGATACTTACTTTGTTTTTGAAAAGGGGGGGCCGTTCGTTTTTGTAAGAGCCAATATCTTTAAAAAATCGCGAGATGTGACTGAAAACATACGCATATTATTTTACCCTTTCATTTTTATTTAAAAAAATTTTTAAATATAAATATTTTTTTCTGTAGTGGACGTTGGACGGCCTACAACATGTATGCGGGGTGGTAGGCTAGGGGCAGTATGATCATTTGATGGGGTTCAAATCCTACGTCGGTGCACTTTTTTCCCCCTTGGTTTTCTCTATGGTTCAGAAGTAATGGTGTGCGACGCCTGGAACGGCTTGGCCTGGGTTGGGAATCAAAAAATAAAGGGGTTGGAGTTTTAGCAGTGTGTGTGTGTTGGGAGTAACCCCACAGGTTCAAGCTGCTCAATTGGTAGAGCTACAATAGTTTCCCGGCGGGGCGTGGGTTCGAGTCCCACCTGGGTGCACTTTTCCCCTTAGTTTACTTTATCATGTTATATTTTGACATAAACAGTGTCAGGATGAGTGGTAAACGAAAGATTTTTAAAAAAGAAAGACTGACCCTCCTAGTCCCCTTTAAAAAAAGTTTCAGACTTTAATTTTTGCCCTTTACTTTAATCAAACTTTTAAATTTTTTTTTCTTTACACCAAAGGGTAGGGGGTTTTTAACCTTTATTTTGGGGGGAAAGTAACATTTATTATATCCCTTTCCAAATCATAGATCTTCGGCGTATAGTTTGCGGACTTTTTTCAGTTAAATTTGTGCAACACCCGGTTTGGGGGCGTTTATTTTTTTACAGTTTTTACAAAATTTTTCCCCTTGTTTTTAAAAGGGCCCCTTTTAGCACCAAAAAAATTGTAAAATGTAAGTGCACTTTTAAGACTAAAATATCAATCTATGCCCCAAAACAAAACGATTTTAAAATAGGAATAAGAAAAAATTTTAAAAATGCCCCTTTTAAGCATATGAATAAAAATGGGGAAAAATTGCAAAATAATCTTAAAAAATTTTTTTTAATTTAAAATTTGCTACAAAGCAGTGAATAAATTTTAAAACGCGGTTTTGTTTTTGGCATAGTAAGCAAATCAAATATTCATCTTTATTAAAAAAATCTACATTTAATTCTTATGACTGAATTATAAAAAACTAAGTTTTTCAAGGGTTTCAAAATTTTAAAGGTCGTGTTATCATTAAAATTTTCACAATTTACATACAAATATGGTTTAAAGCATTTAAAAAGGCCCTGGGGAAAAGAATTGCCAGCATTGGAAAGGAAATTGGGAACTGAAAAACCATTAATAATGTGTGAAATGGCGGGGTCCCCTTTCCCGCATGAATAGCCTTATTATGTGACATTTTCGTCTGCCCATTTGTTGTTCTGTGTAAAAACGAGAAAAGCGGTTTTAGGATACTAATTTTTTAGACAAAAAATGGCCCAAAATGCACACCTTGTACCGATTTATCTGCAAATGACTGACCTAAAACACATGCATATTTTTAAAGCATGTGGCCAGACGAAAATAATGGTGGGAAGAAAAGTGTTTCATAACCGTTTACTTTTTCTGCGAATTTGAGCTGAAGCTGGATGGATGGATGACCGTTTCCAATTTGTCTGACTTCCATTAAGTTTTAGACCCGGCCGTCTACATGGAGCTAGGAAAATCGATACATGCACATATTTATTTTACACGATAATCACTCGTACGCAGGAATCCTTAGTTCTATAAACATCATAAATAACCAGTTGAATATATATGCCTGTAAAGTACATATGTCTATTTTATTTAAAAAACGTACCCGGGCCAAATGCGAAACTGGCCCCTGCCACTAAAGTTTGACTCATTCAGATTAGTCGTTTCATTCTAAACATGTGAGCACATTTATTATTCGCTGTATCATTACGTACATATTGATGTTATATTTGAAATCTTTTGTGAAAATGATGGGCTGTAACATTTATCACATTAAAATATATTTGACTTATGTTCTATTAATGACAAAAAACATGATTCATAGTCAACCCTATGAATGTCAGACAGTACATTGTCATTAAATCATTATAAATCTTGCTTTCCATTCAAATTCAACAAGTTACTTAATAAAGGACATTGTGTCTGAAATCATTAGTCCTGCACCTCTTATTCATGTGGAGAAGTAGGCAGTCACTTGCGGAGAACAGGTTTGTACTGGTACAGAATCCAGGAACACCAGAGGTTAAGGTTAACTGCCTGCCGTAACATGACTGAAATACTGTTGAAAAACGCCGTTAAACCACTTAGTATCTATCTAAAATAGAGAAAAGTGGAAACTTAGACTTAACATACATGTATGTACATGCAGCTTAAGTCTTATCCGTTTGTAATAAGAAACTAAATAAAGATTCTTGTATTTTACAGTTATTGGGCGAGCTGCACCAGGATTTGAAAACCGGTCAATTCTGGATGTCAATAAGATTACTGATTTGAAAGATAAGTGAAACGCCTGGATAATTTTTAGTCAGTAAACATGATAACTGTATGTTACTTGTATATTGCATATGGCTATTCAGTGCTGTATCTAATCTAAACAATGGATGAGATTTGAATTTTGATGACTGATTAATATCTGATTTAACCCTACCATGCTTAATTTAGGGACAAGTGTAGACACAGCCAATCAAATAAAATAACTGGTCCCATATGATAAAACAAGAGGGCCAAAATGGCCCTCTATCGCTCACCTGTTATCATTGCACTTAAGGACAAGAAGGTCAAAAAATCATAATCAAGATCAATCAAAAGAATTATGTGAAAATATAGTTGAAATTTTCTTCAAGTTACTTCAAATAAAATTATTTTCAAATCAGGCCCGTAGTTCCATGCCCAAAGGATTACATCAGAGGAAGATAGGAGCAAAATTTTGACTGATGAAGCCTACAGGACAGGAACAACAAAGAGAAGAAATTAAAAATAAATCTAAGTCCTCAGAAAAAATATCTAAGTCCAAAGGACAGGAACAACAAAGGGAAGAAATTTAATCAAAAAGAAAAAAAAGTTCTTACAAGGTACAGGTATGTCAAAATACACCTAAAAATTGGAGGTACCATCCATGTTGAACCACAGAAAAGTGGTCTCGGTTTTTCCCTACGGCCAATAATAAACAAGAGGACCATGATGGTCCTGAATCGCTCACCTCTTCCCACATGACCCAGTTTTGAGTATGACGTCGTTTTTTCTATTATTTGACATAGTGACCTAGTTTTTGAGCTCATGTGACCCAGTTTTGAACTTGACCTAGATATTATCTAGATAAAAATTCTGACCAATTTTCATGAAGATCCATTGAAAAATATGGTCTCTAGAGAGGTCACAAGGTTTTTCTATTATTTGACCTATTGACCTAGTTTTCGAAGGTACGTGACCCTGTTTTGAATTTTAACTAGATATCATTGAGGTGAACATTCTCACTAATTTTCATGACGATCTCATGAAAAATATGGCCTCTAAAGAGGTCACAAGGTTTTTCTATTTTTATACCTACTGGCCTAGTTTTTGACCGCACGTGACCCAGTTTTGAAACTGACCTAGATATCATCAAGATGAACATTCAGATCAATTTTCATGAAGATCCATTGAAAAATATGGCCTAGAGAGAGGTCAAAAGATTTTAATAATTTTTAGACCTACTGACCTAGTTTTTGACCGCAGTTGACCCAGTTTCAAACTTGACCTAGATATCATCAAGATGAACATTCAGACCAACTTTCATACAGATCCCATGAAAAGTATGGCCTCTAGAGAGGTCACAAGGTTTTTTTATTATTTGACCTACTGACCTAGTTTTTAAGGCACGTGACCCAGTTTCAAACTTGACCTGGATATCATCAAGGTGAACATTCTGACCAATTTTTATGGAGATCAATTCACAAGTATGGCCTCTAGAGAGTTCACAAGGTTTTTCTATTTTTAGACCTTCTGACCTAGTTTTATAAGGCAGGTGACCCAGTTTCAAACTTGATCTGGATATCATCAAGATGAACATTCAGACCAACTTTCATACAGATCCCATGAAAAATATGGCCTCTAGAGAGGTCACAAGGTTTTTCTATTATTTGACCTATTGACCTAGTTTTTGAGGCATGTAACCCACTTTCGAACTTGACCTAGATATCATCAAGGTGAACATTCTGACCAATTTTCATGAAGATCTCTTGAAATATATGGCCTCTAGAGAGGTCACAAGGTTTTTCAATTTTTAGACCTACTGACCAGGTTTTGACCGCACGTGACCCAGTTTCGAAATTGACCTAGATATCATCAAGATGAACATTCAGACCAACTTTCATACAGATCCCATGAAAAATATGGCCTTTAGAGAGGTCACAAGGTTTTTCTATTATTTGACCTACTGACCTAGTTTTTGATGGCACGTGACCCAGTTTCAAACTTGACCTAGATATCATCAAGGTGAACATTCTGACCAATTTTCATGAAGATCTTATGAAATATATGGCCTCTAGAGAGGTCACAAGGTTTTTCTATTTTTAGACCTACTGACCTAGTTTTTGAAGGTACGTGACCCAGTTTCGAACCTGATCTAGATATCATCAAGGTGAACATTCTGACCAATTTTCATGAAGATCTTGTGAAATATATGGCCTCTAGAGAGGTCACAAGGTTTTTCTATTTTTAGACCTACTGACCTAGTTTATGAAGGCACGTGACCCAGTTTCGAACTTGACCTAGGTATCATCAAGATGAACATTCTGACCAACTTTCATAAAGATCCCATGAAAAATGTGACCTCTAGAGTGGTCACAAGCAAAAGTTTAAGGACGCACGGACACCGCGCGATCACAAAAGCTCACCTTGTCACTTTGTGACAGGTGAGCTAAAAAGTTACTAAATAAGCTATTAATAGTAATGTAAAATGGAAGTAATTAAAAAAAAAATTGTAAGTGAACAAAAGAAGGATCTGCCAAATAAAAACAAGAGCACTGCAATGCAACGCAAATGCAGAGCAATATACAAACAAAACAAAGTCATATGACCTTTGACCCCTAAGTGTGACCTTGACCTTGAAGTGAGCCATCCGAAACATGCGCTCTGCACATCGTTGCGATGGGGTGAATATTTGTGTCAGGTTTCTATGAAATCCTTCAAGGGGTTCAAGAGTTACAGAGCGGAAAGGAAATTGCTAACCAACAGACAGACTTTGATAGTGAATAACTATTTTAAGTTTCAAGTCAAAAGCTTTGATAGTAACAGATACTGGACTTTATCCAAAACAAAAACTTATCAAGAAGCTGCGTTCAATAAACGCTTGATGCCCCCGGTGGCATCCTTGTCGATACAAAGCAACCTAAGTCCAAAACGAGGTCAAGGTCAAACTGAGGTCAGGTGATGTTTGAAGATGAGGAATGGTCACAGGTTACATCTGCATTAGTATCAAGTCATTCTAGAAAGGGGTACTGATGCTAGACGAAACGGTCCCATTTGGTTAACCAAGAGATGGCCCATACAAAGCAACCTAAGTCCAAAACAAGGTCAAGGTCAAGGTCAAACTGAGGTCAAGTGATGTTTGAAGATGAGGAATGGTCACAGGTTACATCTGCATTAGTATCAAGTCATTCTAGTAAGGGGTATTGAAGCTAGACGAAACGGTCCCATTTGGTTAACCTCGTACGGACTGACGAACGGACAGGACAATCACTATATGCCTCCCGCATCAGAAGATGCCGGGGGCATAAAAATTATATGTTAAATAGGGACATAACTCTGACAAAATTTAATCAGAGTTATGGGGATTGTTTTTCCTGGTGTAGACTTTGATAGTGAATAACTATATTTTAAGTTTGAAGTCAATAGATTTGAAAGTAACAGAGATATTTGACTTTATCAAAACTTTAATCAGAGGTGACAGTGACGCTGACGCTGGGGCGAGTACAATAGCTAGTCTTTTCTTCGAAATATCGAGCTAATAGTACATTGTTTGTTTGTTGCATAACGGCAAAGTGCACAAATTGTGAAAATTCGAGGACTGAGATATAAAGTCAAAATACAACACTCCTATTTAGGGCCGGCCCTGGACTATAGACATAAGTTTACCTACTAGACCAGATAGTTCATGATAATATTCCCAGTACCAAGCCAAGTTTCTGTTCCTGTTACAAGTGAAACCAAGCTAAAAAAATAAGGTTGTTCCAGTAGTTTCTTAAATCAGTAGCATAATTATACAGTTAGTGTGAATAAGAAATCAAAACTGATTCCCATATATTACAATTGCATATGACTGTTCAAGTTATTTTAATGTTGCGTTTGCGTTACGCCTTGTTAATTTAAATAGATATGTCTACATACTAGTTATGTATGAAAACAATAGTTAGCAATGCAAGAAAGTATTGAGGCAATGTAAGATTTAACATGTCTAAAACTAGTAAAGACCAAACAAGACAGTTTATTTTTCCTATCCATTACTTTAATGCAATTATCTAGAAAATATTTGAACATACAAATCTATTGATTTAACTTTCTAAAAAGGACACTATTTAACCCTTACCATGCTGGACACGATTGTTTCTGCCTTTGCGACCAGTGTAGACCAAGATCAGCCTGCACATTCATGCAGTCTGATCATGGTCTGCACTGTTCGCTATTCAGTCAGTAAATTTTCAGTAAATATCCCTTCAGATGATAAATGGTACTGCCCAAACTGGAAGATGGACCAGTCCATTATAGAAATTTAGCATGGTAAGGGCTAAGTCACACTTTTTAGCACTGTAGATATAGTGATCTGAAAAATAATCCTGTGTTGAAAACTGGAACAAACTTATTACACACCCTTTAGTCTGGTAATATGACTGTTTGCTACATCAGGACCAGACAATAATACACATTTCCTCTTCATAACGAAACAGCCAAGGAAATGATTCAAGAAATTGTCCTGTCAATACTCTGACAAACGAACGTGCAGGTTAGGGCAAACCTAAGTTTCAACCTAAGTGTGCCCATACAAATGTTTCACAGCCATCTATAATAGTACACTCATGAAGTTTTATCACATGTCTTACGTCGCGGGAGTGTAATAAAGCCATTAAATAACAAGAGCTGTCCGTAAGACAGCCAAGCTCGACTATTCGAAATATTGTCCCAGAAGCAGGAAAATATTACCCAAAAAGGTTAAATGTCAAAAGAGTTTTAAGTTCAAAAGGGGGAAAAGTTTGACCAAAATGCATATCAGTTATGGGACTTGCTGCTATCAACTAGTTTTATAACCCCGAAGGCACATGTGAAGTTTCAATTCAATATCTGCATTAGTTTTGGAGATAATAACTTGCATGTAAAATTTACACCAGAATTTTCAAAGTCTAAAAGAGGGCATAATTTGCCCAAAATACATGCCAGAGTTATGGGACTTAATCCAGTGAGGTTAGTAATTGATCTAGAAATAGAAAAAGTAAGTTTCAAATCTATATGCCTTTTAGTAATAGCTGTATGTACTTGCATGCAAAACTTTAACCAGAATTTGCTAAGTCCAAAAGGGGGCATAATTTGGCCAAAATGAAGGTCAGAGTTATGGGACTTGCTGCTATCAACTAGTTTTATAACCCCGAAGACACATGTGAAGTTTCAAATCAATATCTGCATTAGTTTTGGAGATAATAACTTGCATGTAAAACTTTAACCAAAATTTTCTAAGTCTAAAAGGGGGCATAATTTGCTCAAAAAACATGTCAGAGTTATGGGACTTGACCCAATGAGGTTGGTAATTGATCTAGAAAAAGAAAAAATAAGTTTCAAATCTATATGCCTTTTAGAAATAGCTGTATGTACTTGCACGCAAAACTTTAACCAGAATTTTCTAAGTCCAAAAGGGGGCATAATTTGGCCAAAATGAAAGTCAGAGTTATGGGACTTGCTGCTATCAACTAGTTTTATAACCCTAAAGACACATGTGAAGTTTCAAATCAATATCTGCATTAGTTTTGGAGATAGTAACTTGCATGTAAAACTTTAACCAAAAATTTTCTAAGTCCAAAAGGGGGCATAATTTGCTCAAAATACATGTCAGAGTTATGGGACTTGACCCAGAGAGGTTGGTAATTGACCTAAAAAAAAGAAAAGATAAGTTTCAAAGCTATATGCCTTTAACTGATGGCTGTATGTACTTGCATGCAAAAACTTAACCAAGGTGTGACGCCGACGCCGATGCCGACGCCAGGGTGAGTAGAATAGCTAGACTATTCTTTGAATAGTCGAGCTAAAAATGATTATACACTAGTGTAATAAAGCTTTGACATTGACGTCATTTATAGTATAGGCGACACCGGTCAAATTGTCTTGTTTATATAGTAAAAGAAAGTCGAATTTTTGATGTTTCAACAAAAAAAGCTAACATGTGATAAAAAGATTATTACATTTGTGACTTTCCACATTGAATTTATTAAACTCGTTGAACAAAATTGATAAAATGCTTGGCAGAGCCTCGCATTTTATTATTTTATTCAACTCGTTTAATAAATTCAATATGAAAAACACTATGTAATACCTCTATTTAATACAGGTAGTATTATCATATGCAGTTTATTACCATCCTTTCAATCAAAAGCCTAACAGTAATGAACCTTTCCCAAACCTTTCCCGTTATTGGAAACCCGGACTGAAGTTCACTTCATACAATAATTAATTGGTAAAATTCAGATGAACAGCTTGGTGAACAAACAACAGAAAATGCTTCGGGCAGGGAAAGACCTTTTGTGCAACGAAGCCACTTTATCCAGTCCATTAAAAAATTTGGGTTAAATTTCAGCAGGGAATCTGAAATTTTGGTCAATGCATAAAAATGATTCAAATACAAGGAACCCCAGAAATGACATGATAGCACATCAACTTTTAAAAACCCCAAAAGGGGAAAATACGTTGACATAAAAAAAGTGTTAAACTGAGGCACTGTCAGGTTGAACCTTTAACACGGGGGGGGAAACCCAATTTACGGGAGTAAACCTCACTGTGCACAAAACCAATCATCGACGGGATTGAAAACCCGATTTTTTGGTAAAACTGTATGCTCCCCCTCCCTAAAAAGTGCAACCATATTTTTTAAAGGGGGCCATTGTCTTCAAGCAATTTTCAAGAAAAAGGGTCAGATCCGGCGCAGTAGCTGGTTATAGAACTGACTCATTTATTATGCCTATATAAAAAAAAACCCCGCTCTCTGAAGAATTTAAAAATGGCAAAATGAAAGGACACAGAGATATTTTTCCCAAAATTTACTCAAGACCAGGCTGTAACTAAGAGCACCAAAATCGTCACACTTAAGGTATAAAAAAATTTGGTCACCAAGCAACTTTCATTTCCCCTATGTTTAACAAAAATTCCCAATAAAGGTTCATTCAGTTCAGCAAAATTTTATCATAGCAAAATACAAGCAGTTGTTTAATTTCAAAAGGCATTGAATTTTGCTATATTTGTCGCTATTCAAAAAATTCGAGCCAATCTGCCATTAAAAAAATCAAAATAAAAAAAGGATGCAATTTTTTTTCTTTGATAATTTTGTAAAAGCACAATATTCCCCAAATTATTCAGTATATTAACAGAAAGTACATTAATTGATTTTGCCCTCAATTGTGACATAACCACTTGGGGCTTTTGGGAATATCCCTGTACTAACCTTTTTGGTTTTAAGCCTGAACCCCAAAGATAGCATCATATATAGGTTATGTATTGGATATGCATGTATGGGCCCAATAAAAAATTTCAGGTGTGCATTTATCCCAACAATCAAGCGTTGAAAAGGTGCCCAGTTGTTTCAATTTTAGAAAACATAACATTTTTGCACAAATCTTGAAATATGATTTCCACAAAATTATAACAACGAATAAATTTGTTTTAGACAAAGTAAAATTATCTTGATATAAAATAGGGTTTTTTAAATAGTAGCTCGATCGGGACGTTTTGGTTCGAGGGGTTTTTTCCCAGATCGGTCCCGGGGCGGAGTGTGATCCAACCTTGCAAAATTACAAGGGATAAAAAAAACCCAGACCTTAGTCTTAGCTACTGTTATAATGCCCCTTTTTATTAAACCCTTACTTTTGCTTGTGGTTTGTTATGAAAGAAATATTCAATTTTTATTAAACTAAAATTGAACTAATGAATTTTTTTGTGGCTATTTAAAAAACTTGTCAGGTCTTGAAATTTTAATAAAACTTCCGGCGCATACAATACGAAGGTCCAATACGGAATTTGGACAAAGGGAAATTTTTTCTGCCTGTTCATATTTAAAGTGAAAACAAACTTTTTTTTTTACAAAATTTATTAGGCAAATAATAATATCATTGTTATAATGGGGAAAAAAAATGTGGAGAAAAGTGCTCAAGTCTTTACATTTTAAAAATTTTTATAAACATTTAAAAATCAATAAAAAAAGAAATAAATAAAAGGGTTTTACCCCTTTCAACACGGGGTCTTCAGGGTAAATAAGACCCCCCACATCATGGGGTTGTCATCAAAATCACTGTTTTTTGGGGAACATAATTTGGGCTTCTACAACTTTTTACAAATCCTCTGACTATACTATATAGGACTAAAATTTAAAATCTCAAAAATTTCAAACCTCCTTAAAACGAGAAATTCCTTGGCGGGGGAAGCGTAGAAAACCCACATGGGGGTTTTTTGCCGGCATCATGAAGGAGACGCATGGGGGTTGATCATCGATAGGGATAGTCCCCCATTAAGGGCATTGTGGCTGTCTATTTACCCTACTTTCATATGTCGTCTCAAGCTTTTCATGGGAAGATCAGGTTTTTCCCCAGGGCCCCCAGGAAGCCTCGAAAAGCTTTTCTCGCAACCAAAACAATACAAATAAAAGACACTCATTTATCCACCCGGGTCCAGATAAACTGCGTTTTTGCTTTTACGCAATTAAAATTTCAGAAAACCCATTTAATTCATACAGGGCGCTGAAAAGCAAAATAAAATTCCTAATACCCAATTCGTAAAAATGCTTGCGATCGCATTTTTCCCTTTTTATAAAGGGGACTAGACTTTTAAAGCAGATATATGACTGGTTATACTTACCCCAGAAACAGGTTGAAATTTATCGGGAAAAAAAAAAAATCACATGACCCTTCAGTTGCTATCAGTGTTTTTGGACGTTTTGTAAAAAAAATTTTACGCCGATAAAATTAAAAGAGGTTGCAGAAAAAAAAATTGTTGCGCACAAACAAACAAATTAGTGGGAAATTTGCTGTTCAACAGTGCAGTTAAATGTTTGTGACATGTAGGTACCAAAACTGGATGAATCTTGGGGGGAATCATTTGCGGTGACCACACGTTCGGGGTATTGTGGATGAACGATCTCCGACGCTTAAAAATGAAAAAAAAACAACAGTATGGGGCATTCATTACAATTTTTAAAAACCTTTTTTATTTAAAAATTTAAGGGGGCCCTTAAAGTACTTTGGGATTTTAGTCCCAAACCCTTTTTAAGAATTTAAACCCTGTTACTGAGCAAAAAATACCAGTTTTATTTCGAGATTGGGGAAAATACCCAAAATCTTAGCAATACCCAATTACTTCGAAAAGGCTGGTAATGATATTATTTTTTTCCCAATTTAAATTCCAATACTATTCAACAAAAGGATGGGAAATACCCAACTGCACCCAAAAACTTTCTGGAGCACTTCGTCCTTTGTAAATTTTTTCCCTATGACACCAAGGAAAAGCAGAAGCACTTTTGCACTGAAAAATATTCTAACTTTAAGGAAGTTATTTTAAATGTAAAATTTTGGGCCCCAAAAAAACATCCCCCAGCAAGACTTAAAAGGTTACAAAATGGGGAAATAAGTGGACATGGGGTTTTAACTCCCAAAAAGCACGTTATGAACAAACAAGGTCAAAAAAACCCCTTTAAATCAAAGTACACACCCATGGCCCCGGGGGAAACGTCCGAGCAAAGTACCTTGGGGTCACTATATCCTCAATCTAAATTGGAATAACACATCAAATTTTGTCCTCCCCCAAACCCCCAACACAAACTTTATTAAACGAAACCCCATGCAGAACCCAAAAGTTCGAGAAGTTCTTTAAATCATTTGTCAGGCCACCGCTAGAAAAGCAGCTGTGTTTGGAACCCTTACACCCCAAAAAAAAACACCACCAATCGAAATGATTTAGCGGAGGGGGACCGATGGGTAAAAATGACTACTTCCTTTCAGCATGCACAAAAATCTATTCAGCTGAATGGCGACCCTTTAAGATAGGGATCGATTTACGCCCCCTTTGTTTTACAAGATAGTGAAGGGTTTGGTTTCTGTGCCACTACCCCCCTATATCAGCCCCCCATCCCGTCTAACAAGACATATGCATCCCCATTCCTGTACTCAGATCCTCACTCCCTGTAATTACTATAAATACTCTTTCTTCCCAGCCACCATAGTACTTTGGAATGCCCTTCCAGTACAACTTGTGCAAACCCCCACCCTGAATCAGTTTAAACAGGGTGTGACCAAACTTGTACACAATGCTTAACATGATAGACCTGTTTTTAAACTGCTTTTATCTGTAAATCCTTCTTGTTTTTAACACTGTCAACTGTATTTATACTGCAATACATACCATGTATTACTTTTATCCTCCTATCCTATCTACTCTTAACTTCTTGTACAGGCGCGCAGCTGCACATAATACTCGCAGAGAGGAGCGCTGCAGTATAAATAGATAGATAGATAGAGTCCGCACAAAGTCCATTGTACCAATTTTACACCTTAAATCTCTAAGCGTGACCTTGACCTTTCAACAAGCAAAGGTGCTTAGGCAGAAATGAGCAAAACAGAATTCTAAGACTTCTATGTACTGTCATTTCTTTTTTCAAAAGAGAGCAAAAAAAATCCATGCATGTGAGAAATGGGCATTCAATCAATACTGGAAGTTACAAGTTTTGACATTGATTAAATGCAAAGGACCTAAGATGGATAGTGAAGCAAATTATTTCAAGTCAAAATATAGAATTTACAATGATCGCAGTCCGCCTATGGTACATTCTAACAGGTATTTGTACGAGTACACATCATTTTACCTTACGCAAAGGGACATTACTCGGGAGAATGTTAAAGAAACGCCAGAGAAGAAAACAACAAAATGTCGAAATTATCGGGAACTGCGTGTTGTATGCAACTCGTACAACTTCACTTTCATATTTAATGTCTTTGCGGATGATGTAAAGGTAACGATTTTTGTTTATTTCTAAATTAAGACTTAATTTCAGCTGTACGGTAAATGCATCGTTGTTGTCGCTTATGGAACAGAATTAGGACAAAAACTACATGGTGCTTTCGTACATCCAATCCTGCGATTTACATATATGTATTCGTAATTCTTATGTTCACATGCTTCCTTCGGACATCCCATTTTGTATTGTTACATGACCATGTGTGCATTTTATGTTTACGTGCTTCTTTCTCACATTCATACATGTTTAATTGTTTCGTTTTCATAACATGGTTACTTCTTCATTAGTGTATGACGTTATTTTGCTTTCGGTCATGCTGCAATGTGGCATACTCGGTGTATTAGCTTGCTGTTAACCTAGACACACCTTCCACATGTATTTATGTTGTCTATATGCTGATGATATGGACAGAAGCGGCAACTGGACGGGTTGAATGTGCTTACTCATACGCATGAACAGCTAACAAAGTTTAAGCCAAACACAAGCTTACTTGTCACAATGCATAATGCAGCATAGCACAAAGCATAATGAGGTTACCATAATATCATGTACAATTCGCATTATGATACCAGAGGGCGCTTTTATCTTCGCGCTCGGAAGCTTCCGCTAAGTCACGGAAAAAATACGACACTGTTCATTTTGGCTATGTGTCCGGTGACCGGACTTAATCTGTTTGATTTGTCTAGGCGTCCGGTAATCAAGTTCAAAAGGGTATGTGTATCATCAAACATGTACGCATCTTATTTATTGAATTAAGTCAACTGAGATACAATTCGTTTCTAAAAGCAGCATTAAAAAGCGATTTTTGACAGGCAGCTACGTTTACTATCCATTGAAAATCTCCATTTTAATTGTTAATCATGTTATAAGAGTATCCAACTTAAAAAGTTTCGGTGCAACGGGTGATACAGCGTTGGCCGAGTAACATTTTAGTCGTAAGTTCAAACCAAGCTGGCGGCACATTTTTCGAAACTTTTTAGTTTTAAAACATGATGAAAAAAATATTTATTTTATTCAGTTGTACAAAAATGATCATAAAGATGAAACATCTGGTAATGACCAACTGATTTTTACTTAAATGGTTTCTACATATACGTCGAAACGGATGCGAATGGTAAACCGAAAACATATAAGAATTTAAATTCTAGCTCTATTACCAAAGTCGGGCCGAAAATGTAAAAAACTCATTTTTTCCCCCACAAGTTAGTTTACAACTGTATTATGCTTCCCAAATGGGAATGCGTATATAGCCACCACTTCGTCCGTCCGTCTGTCATGCAATTCTCGGAGCATTTCTCAGCAACCACTGACTAGAATTCAGCGATTCTTCATAGGATGCTTCACTTCCAAGCGGAAATGTGCATCTTTTCTTCCTTCTTGGTCGGATGAATTTTTCAATGAGTTATTGCCATTTGATTATTCAACAGTGTGCTATTTAGTTCCATTTCTTATCCGAAGTATTCGTTAGCAACCACTGACTGGAATTCAATGAAACTTCATTGGAAGCTACACATTTTAGTGGAGATATACGTATTGTCTTCATGTACCGGTCGGATGATTTTACACAACGTTATTGTCCTTTGATTATTCAACATTAGTAAACTAAAGCGCCATCCTTGTTCAGGGATTTCCTCACCAAACCATAGGCTGATATTTAGCGAAACTGCAGGGGAAGTTTCACTCAACAAATGCTTACTGGAGTGCCAAGAAATTTCTTTGGAAGCTTCACTACTAAAATGACGTATGTGCTTAGTCGGTGAATTTTGTACTTTTAATACGCATTAAGAATACTATTGGGAACATCCAATGGGTTCACCTTTATTACCTTGTTTTTCCTCTGCTATTGCAAAACAACGCTAAATTTTCCAGGATCATAGTGCAATTCCTAAACGAGATAGCGGCATTCTCCCTTTAATGATCAAAATACCGTCTTTTTATTGATAATATCCAAGAAGTGAAAACTCTAACTATTCCGAAAGGAAAATCAACTGGTTCGGTGTATGTGTGAAATGACCTTTAATAATGGTTGCATCAATCGAAATTAAATCTCAACAAAAGTTTCTATGCTTTTATCTTGGCCAGCAGAAATCTACTATTTCATTTACCAACAAAATGGTCGTTTTGAGTAAAACCATGATTTTTTTTTTACGCACGAAATTAAAGGATTATACAATAACTGGATTTAAATAATTTACTAAAATATTTCCAGGTCATTATATTTCATTGAAATTTAGATAAATGAGCCAATTCTTATTCCTACTGATATATCTGGGCGTGGTAACCAGTGGTAGTTCCTGGATTTTTGCTTTCAAGTTTAACCGCTTAGAGCACTTCAGAAATTACAAGTAACATTTTGATGCAGAGCATCAAATCGCCAGAGAACTGAATTTACAATAAGGTAAAAAAATCACGAAATTTAATGATATACATATACTCCATATCGACAAAATTTATCACGAGATCCGAAACTTTCCCAGCCAGTGTGTTTATATACATACCACATGTACACATTGCAAAGATTAACTAGTATTATCTGGAATAAATAACACACAAAAATTAATTAAGTTTCAATTGTTTAAATGGAAGTACACAGTTTTTTCATTTACCGAGCAAAACAGCTGCATTGTCCGTCAAGAATGTTTGATTCTTTTAGATAATGTATGTGGTAATTCATTTTTCCTCTGACTTCGACAACATTTTGTTTTTAGAAGGAATGTATTGTCTGTTTTACAAACAAACGCATCGTGTACATATTAAACTTTCAATAAAAAAAAATGTATCCTTTTTCAAAGACCCTGTTTTATTTCCTCTTTCTTTTATGTAATCAGCAATATTTTAGAATTCCATTTAATTTTTACTCCAATTCAAAGTGCTACTAGAGGCCATTTCTGAAATTATCTGTAGAATGTTGTAAAGACTGTATTTAAATTAGGTTTCTGTGTAGGTTGAGGGTATAATTGTTTATTTATTAGCAAGTGATAAGGAATAGATTAACCGTGGTTATTAATCTGACATGGTTGTAAACCCATTGTAAAGGCATTCTCTCTGCAGTGTAGTGCGAATGTTTATCTGTTTCAGATCACGTGATAGGTCTACTGATACGGAGTATAGGGATACGTTCTTTATACATTTTTCCTATTTTCCTAAAAAGCTATCTTTTGAAATAATAAAAATCTTATGCAATTTTCAGCTCCTAATGCCTTTATGTAAGCATTTCATTAACTGCCTTATTTTTCTTTTATTTACAGTATTTGATTGCCTTTATTAAAATGTGACAATGAAAAAATGATACTGTAAATAAACATTAAACGTCGCCCCATATTTTATGAGTTCTTGAAAACGTGTTTGCTTTCGTCGTATTAGTGTAAGTAACATTTGATTGGATAACTCTCCTTTCCTTTAAATAATATATAAAGCATATTATACATTGTCAAGTTGTTTGAAGATTTTACTATTTGTGATCTTGGTTACTGTCTTGTTGTGGATACAGTACTCCATATTGTTGTTGTTGTTGCTGCTGTTGTTGTGGATACTGTATTCCATACTGTTGATGTGACTGTGACGGATACACATATTGACCTTGCATTTGCTGACCGGGTGGAACGTACACGGCCGGAGCTTGTGTGTATCGTGGCCTTCCTCGCTGTTGAGCAGAAGAATTGACAACAAGATGTGTCTGTCCTGGAGAAGGAATATGAATACGACCTTGGTTTGTGTATTGTACCGGAATGGGGTTGATTTGTTGTACAGGCGGAAGGATAGGCGTTAGGTAGTCTTTCAAGAAAAGTGGTAAACACACAAGAAGACATAGAGCTCCAGCAATTGCTGACAGGCAGAACGATGCATACAGACTTCCGTAAGTATCCAGATCGTATGAAAGCAAGTCATTGAAGTTGAACAACTCTTCAAAATCTTCTGTGTTCTCAATGCCGAATATTATTACACCAATAACGATAAAAAGTCCTGAAAAAACAAAGTCCGAAAGAAATCTTAAATCCTGTTCTTCATACATGCAAAGTAAGGACAAAACACATATAACATAAAACATCGAAACTAAGAAGTATTTTAGCTTTGCTGATAGTATTTCAATTTGTATCAAATAAAAAGTGCTATATACAGAGCCGGCATTTGGAATTTCTCAGATAGTGGTGTCCATTTCAGGTGCAGCCTGTACGATGTCTATTCACTGGTGATTCTATTCACTTTATATTGCTTTTGTTGCCTTTTGCGTGCAAAGTGTTGCCTCAATTGTAAATAATCATTCAATGCTAATGTTAAATTATTTCCATAAATAAACATGTATGTCACAAGGTTGCAAAGACTTGTCTAAATATGCTGAATATATGCATATATATTAACATCACCTGAACAAGCAGCGAATAGTATGTTGATTCCTTGTCTTGTCGTGAGAACAGAATGATTGTAGAAATGATTGCTGAAATTATCAAGCCAATCAAACCTAGTGTAACCATGGCTTGGACCGTTCGCAACCAGTCTGAAAAAAAAATCGCACTGACCATCGGATAACACAGTTTTTAATATTTTACGGATTTTATAAAAAAAAAATCTTTGTCTTTAGTCATATCATACGTCTTCTATGGCAGTATTAGATAAAGGAGGCAAACTAGTTTCATTCTTGAAGAAAATATTATCGCAGACTAAATGTTAAAATGGAAGGCGTCTTTTCGGTCATCGGACCATGAATATTTGCGTGTACATATTCATACACACGTCAGTCCGATAATTTGCCACAACATTGTTGAAAAGTTTTTAAAAACATTTCGTGCCACAATGTGAAGGCCTGCTTACATAATTTGTTAGAGGACAACTGTTTTATCAGTATGTGCAGATAAACTGATTTCAATCCGACAAAGTAGAGTTACTCTTTGCTATATCTCATGCTATTGATATGGTATAAAAGTTTCAAAACTTGGTTATCGAACTCAAATCTTGTTGAGATAAATATGTTAAAACTGTCATGGAAACGCATCCAATCGTTTTGTTGAAAATAACGACAGATTTGTATTTGTTTCAATATCTTAAATACAGTGCCTAGTATCAAAAACTCTAAAATATCCATGAAACTTCCATTTGAAATAATGAGAAAGTTTGCATCAGACAATCAATATTGAACAAGTTTGTGTCAAGAAAAAGGAATGCAGAATAAAAGAGCCAATCACTGGAATATGCAGTGGAAACGTACCAACTTCAAACTAAAATGAATTAATAATTGTAAGCTCAGTGAAACAAGTTATACTCGTGTGGCTTCTCAATAAGTATGCATTTGCTCTGGGAATACTCAATAAAGATTTTTTTATACGTGACGCTACGTTGATAAGAGAATTGATATTGATTGAGTATTGATCAGTTTGTATTGAAATATCAGGTTGACAACTGAACTTGAAGTTGATAAACATCATGATACAATGGTATTGATTTAGTCATTTCGAAATATTTTCAGTTACAAACACCAAATGTTTCTTTTAAAATCCACCATACTAGGAAATAAATGTACGTCTTTGTTTATTCAAATAAATCTGCAGACATATAACAGCGATTCTGTAGAGTGTACAAAGTATGTCAACATAACAATATTTCACAATATCTACAAACCAAAGGCTTATCTAACATTTACACCTTTCCATTCGGAATATATACCCGCAGTCTAGACAGATGTCCTTACACTGAGACAACCTTAGGGAGTGCACGTCGGTATAATAACTTAAAGGATTTCTGAGCCATGACATACCTTTTGCTTTTATAAAGAAGAGATCATCTAATATAATTAAAGGATTCCAGAGCCATGACATACCTTTTGCTTTTATGAAAAAGAAGGTATCATCTATTATAACATAAAGGATTCCAGAGCCATGAAATAACTTTTGTTTTTATGAAAAAAAATCATCTATTATAACTTAAAGGATTCCAGAGCCATGGAACACCTTTTGCTTTTATAAAAAATATCATCTATTATAACTTAAAATATTCCAGAGCCATGACATACCTTTTGCTTTTATAAAAAAAGAAGATATCATCTATTATAACTTAAAGGATTCCAGAGCCATGGCACACCTTTTGCTTTAAAAAAGAGATCATCTATTATAACTTAAAGGATTCCAGAGCCATGACATACCTTTTGCTTTAAAAAAGAAGATATCATCTATTATAACTTACAGGATTCCAGAGCCATGACATACCTTTTGCTTTTATAAAAAAAAGATCATCTATTGTATATAAGAGCTCTGCAGTCATACCACTGGTAGCTGATGACATGAATGACATTCAGTGGTAACTTATGGTAGAAATAGACATGGACTAACCAGTGAGACCCCTTGAAGCAAGTTACAATGGCAATCTAAAGGTCTTATATTTGTACTGTTATTTATGTAGGGATAATACACGTTTGTTTTGTGTATTAACGGGTCTCGGTCACAAACAATCCCGCGGGCTTCTGCAGACGTTAATACACTAAACAAACGTGTATTGTCGCTATTCTTGCATAAAAACATTACAGGACGACTTTATGTTTTCATATGTGATGACTTGACGATTCCGGTACATTTTTATTTACCATTCTCTGTTGTTCTTGGAAACGGTAAACATGTTTTAAATATCCGTATCCAGGGCCAAGAAATAAACAACACTATCAAAAGCACATCCTGAAGGTTATTAAACGATTTATTTTTGTCTCTCGTCATCACAAACATAAAATTTCCAATAAGTGTTCATATCACTTCACAATTTGGTGCACTCGAGCACAATTTCAAGAATAATAACTTTACATTCGAGTTATATTGAGTACGGACACTGTTGGAGTACGAATGAATACGAACGTAGTGTCGAGCTTCCAAGCTGTTTATATAAATTTTTCGAGAAATTATAGATAAAAACATACCGACTGATACATACCAAAATTATAAATATGATTCCTAAAAACAAAGAATCGCACAGGTTAAACGCGATTCTTTGACATTCACGGTTGTCTACAAAATCTGAATTGACGCCGTGTAAAGGGGAGTAAACAAGGGAAGAAACGAGTACGAACATTGTTGGGGGCAGCGCATTTGGCGTTAAATACCGATACAGCAGAACATTCTAGATTGCATCTTTCATGCTTTAAGAAGAGGTTTTGATGAAAGAAACAAGACGCAGATACCAGATGACAATCTGCGCAGAAATACGTTTACGTCCCTGGGAAAGTCAAAAATAAAAATCGGGTAGTAACAGCACGTGAATTGCCTTGTTACAAACGATTGTTCTCCCGTTAATACATGGGCGGGTCCAGTGAAAAAAAGTAGTTTTTATGCAAGAATGGTATGAAAATATTGATAAATGTAATGATTTTAGTGTCATTTCAAACCAACAGAGAAAACGCTCTGAGTGTAAATTACTAGATAAATTTTATTTTTAGCATTTGATCTAAAACATACATTTTAAAACATGTACACAAAATAAGTAAATAAAATCAAGTAACGTAGAATTAAACAAAGAGAACGAAGTAAAAGTTTTATTCTTAGTCCCGTTGTTAAAGACAAGAATACAGTCACATGTTATTACTTCACAAACAAATCTTACCTGTTATATAGAGTTTCGCAAAACAGCAGCATGTTTCCGAGCCCAAAACACTTGTGCAACTACAGTCTTTCCATAAACCAACGTGCTAGCTTGTGTCAAATCCAGTATCAACTATTTCAGCAGAGATTGTCAATGTAGACCATCTTGGAAATGAAAACCCAGCAATAAGAAGAATAAATGCAAGAAATAAAACGATTGTTGCAATTTTAATAAAAGTAGTCGCCGTAGAGAAATTTCCACAAGACATGCTTAAAAGGACAAATCTCTGCTGATTAGTTTCGCATAAACTATACTTTGCTATATGCAATCTGCTATAATTCTTGATAATTAGTGTTGATAGCTATGAGAAGCATGCGTAATGCATGGCTATAATGAATCTGAGCATCTAACCATGAAACTAGTCTTCCAATCAATATTTCCAGTAATAATTCAGCCGATGGGATTCTAGAATTTAATAGCATATCTCGCTGTTTTAACTTGATTACAAAAAACTGCATAAATATTTTATTACGGAAGATGCTGAACATTATTTCTTTAAATGTCCAAATTTTGCGATTATCAAAGTGAGATGATGTTATACTTGTTTGCACGTGCCATAATGATAATTATTTGATATAAACATTAGATTTCTTTAATCAGCAGTCATTTGTTTTTAGTCTTTATGAAAATTGCTTTTAATTTAAACTAATGAATAAATTTGTTTGAACAGATGGAATTTGTAATACGGATTAATTAGAGGTAATGGCAATGAGACTGTATAAAAAAATAACTTCTTGTGGGAAAGCATAATTCGTTCAAAATGTCAGATCGATTGCATATAAAACATTTACTTAGTATGTATTTATCTTGAACACAACTCTGAGAGGGCCGTCATAAATGTTGGTAAAACTTGTGGCCCAACCCATTTGCTTTTTACCTAAATCATCTTCATCCTATGTGTGTTTGTTTTAATGTGTTATATGTATTATATTTTGCATGTTCTAGTTTAGCAATAAAATATGATTAAATCAAATATGTAACGGCAGGTAGTTGACCTGACCAGTGTTCCAGGATTCTGTACCAGTACTAACCTGTTCTCTGCAAGTAACTGCCAAGTTCCCCACATGAATCAGAGGTGGAGGACGAATGATGTATTCATACAGAATGTCTTTTATCAAATCGTCACGGAGAACATACGCCCTTCCCGGGGATCGAACTCACGACCCCGCGATCCGTAGATCTGTGCTTTCCCTATTGAGCTGAGCCATAGTCAAGGAATACAGTTTCAATAACTGGCATGTACGGAATTGTTTTTGCACTCATTCCAGATAGTATATTTTAGCTTTCAAAAACGATATAAGCATTGTATAACTGTAAAACATATGATCTTCGATGTAAAAGTCATGGCCCTAAATAGCCCATCTGAAGTAAAAGGTTCCGTGCCTGTATATCCTATATATCTATGATAAGCAGTTTTTAAATCCTACCAGGACTGAACTGTTTTGATATTTGTCTTCTGGCCTGTTTCGTCGGGCCCTTAAGGGTGTTTCTCTTGTTGCTCTGTCTTCTGAAAAGGCATTGAGTACATACGTTTTTGGTTCTTAAGGTTTGTTTTTTATATATTTATACACGAGCATTTTTGTGTTTTACATGCCATGCCTTTTTGTTTCCATTACGTGTGTAAGAGATTCACCTGGAGGGGATTACTTTTATTTACACTGTCCCATGTCTTTGGAACATGGTGGGGGTAAGAGTGAGGTTAGGTGCACCATAAACCGGTTTAAGCTCCCCAGTGGTGTTTTTGCCACAGACCGTTCCAAGGCGGTGCCCCACTGTGTTCCTTTGTTTGTTCGTTTCGTCTTATGTTTTGGCTTTGTGTGCGTGTGTGTTGTTCGTTTTGTCCTTATGTGTTGGCTTTGGGTGTGTGTGTATGTGTGTGTGGTGCACGCGTCTGCGTGCTGGGGGTTTCGTTTTGAGGAGGCTGCGTTTTTGGTGCGTGGCATTCCCTGTTTGATATTATTCTTTGTTTCTATAGTATAATCGTGTAAAAGTATTTCTAACATTTTCATGAAAGAAGAAGGTCAGAGTAATACATTTAGCATTTCGTGAAATCGAGGGCATCTCTGGTAATCTTGACTGAGATCATTTGGTTATACATGATAAATAGAAAATTGAAATGGCACGCCAAAAAACCTTTACAGTGTTCATATGCTCAAAATATGCAACGGAATCCTGGTGGTGTCATTTAAATGTCGCACGTTGCTATATCAAAGAAAGTGACTGGGGTTACTATGCCGATGTGACCGAAACAGAACATGCATTTCACATTATGAGAGAAAAGGAGAATGACTCAACAGACAGGTCAGTGATTGAATGTGCCGTATTGTACAAGGTTTAATATAATTAGTAGGGAATTTATACTAATTCAAGAACTGGACAAATCATGAAACTTGGCTAAAAAATCGTTTGATCATACTTGCTTGGGATTGCTTAAATACCTGAAGGCTAGAATATCAACATACCAGGATCCAGCTCGGTGAAACTTTAACAGGTGTTTAAGCTAAATAAAAATAAAAATAAACAACGTTTATAGCAGTCAAACGTATAACGTATAACGTCACATAGCCGATTTGTGTTATTTCAGTCGAATTTATAGCAAATGTGTGAAAAATTCGAACGAAGTCTACACCCGAAAGTAAGGACTTAAAAAAGTCCATTTCATTTCAATGGTTCCCGAACACACAAGCGTCCTCCATGACAAAGGAAATGTAAAGCATTAAAACGGTTTTGATCTTATACGTCATGCTGAACTTTTAAACTAACCATCGCCTGTTTGTATACATTTAAGCTAGGAAAGAAAAATATGAACTATCATTTCTTAATGGGGATACAGATAGATGACGAATGGAGAACTAAATCACAGAAGCACATTTAACGATAGTATTTATTAATATTTACTGTCAGCTTAGAACTTCAAATCGTGCGATATCAAATAAAATGGTAATAACGTTCTTCTATTTCCTATTAATTGTTGTGATAAACTTATACACGTTTCTATGGAGATATACTTATAAATGGTGATATTTAGCCATTTCAAAAGAAAACAGCACTGGAGAAATGACTCCGTATTCAGTCTGATTATGGAAATGAGAACTATATATCAATAATAATGTATATTTGTCTGAATTTTATCATTGAAGGATGAGGAAATTTGAAAATTGGTATTTTCTTATCGAATTTCAAATGGTGACAGAAATTTATCATCACGTACATGCTCTACTTTCTGCACGTGTGCACAATGTGCTGCACGTGTATACTATTTTCATGCATGTGTGCACTATTTTCCTGTGCTTTTCCATTTGTACGCCTTTAGTTGTTGTTTTCAAGGTACAATCAAAAACATGTAGGACTGCCTTTTGAAAAAAAAATATGCAAACATATAAAACCAGACCTACCGCGCACAGTTTTTATCATATATTTAGGAACAGACCACACAAATAAATCTTTTTTAAAGATGAAATTTTAACGCGGGTCTTATTCCATAGTGTTAAACAAATTGAAAAATTATGATCAATTGGCGAATTGCTCTTTTAAAATTGATGAACTTGCAGATTATGTGCAGATGTGTTTAAAGTATGGCTACAGTAATTGGATACTGATATATACATCAATGAGAAGTGGTACTAATGTTCTACAAACCATTGATTTCATTTATAAAAAGTTGGGACATCCTAGACGCTAACTGTAAAGTATGTGCAATAAAAAGATAAGAATATAATGGAATATTTATTTGATTGTTGAGGTAAATAATCGAGTTTCAAATCTTGCGAAGCATCTTGTAAGATTTTTTTCCCTTCATATTTTTAGACATGACACGAATATGTGTAGTACAAATTTATAACAATTTTTTATCAGCAACTCTTTTTAGGCGGGTACACTGTCATGGATCTTTGGAACAAGGAGGAGATTAAGACTGGGGGCTCATGAGCTTTTTTTTTTTTTTGTCACTGACTATTATATGGTGGTTCCGCATTTTGTTCATTGTTTGCTCTTGTTGACTTTTTGTGTGTATTTTGTGTGTGTCGATGTCAATCACTACACATCCATACATACACTATTGTAAGGTTTCTGTTTCGGGAGACGGCGTTCTTGCAACGTGACTATTCCTATTCTATCTTTGTCCTTGGTTTTGAGAAATCAAGTAAATTTTATAAATCTGATAATGGCGTGTGACTTAGAAACGAGGATTGTCAGTCAGTAAGTACCAAACAGAAAGAATATAAATAATTTTTATCTTAAAGTGATGCTCAGATATGTTTTCAAGAAATAGATTCATGATTTCTTTATTCCATTTTACTCAATTATCTATTTAGGAAACAGAAAGAGGTTGACTTACCGAATTTAGTATTGCAGTGATCGCTTTATGACTATATCTGAAGTTGCGAAAACATATGTCAAATCTCGTCCAGAGGAGAATCTGACCATTATGAAACTCAAATTATCTTACTTTGTACGTTGCAAAAGTGAATAACATAAAAAAGAAAAGTGAAATGTTACATTTTACAGCAAAATAATTAGAGCGGAGGCTGTTCCGGTTTAAATTTCTGTATTCTATGCATTCTTTTTAGCTGTCTGAATGACTGCTCATCGCAATCATCTGCCGGTCTTTTTTTTC
The DNA here is from genome assembly GCF_021730395.1 of Mercenaria mercenaria. NCBI lineage: Eukaryota > Metazoa > Mollusca > Bivalvia > Venerida > Veneridae > Mercenaria > Mercenaria mercenaria. The sequence continues at coordinate 9,416,965 of NC_069365.1, read as the reverse complement.
CGAGCATTCAGGATTTTTTTGTCAGTAGGCGGTGACCTAAAGCGAAGGCCAATATTTAATGTTGGTGTGCCAGTCCTTCGTGTTTCAAATTCCTCTTCAGTCCGTGCAATCGATACACAGCGTTGTCTTGTAGTGTCACAACGTAAATGGAGTCTCACAAAATGGCCGCGACCAAGAATAGGTAGGCGAACGTTCGTATGCGTATCAGTGATTTGTCCAATCGAAACTATATCCAACGATATTCCTATATGCAGGGAAAGCAGCCATTGGTCTTTGCGCTGCACGTACGCTCAATGTTGTCTGATAATCTGTTAACGGATCAACTCGACAAACTTGAAGTTGATTCCAACGGAATATGTCTCAAATATAATCTATGAAAGCATGATGAAGAAAGGACACTGGGTCATGTGCTGCTGCATTTAAACCGGACATTTGGCCACCTACCCATAAGTGTGGCACACCATGGGCAAGCTCCAGGTTAAACTGATACTGCGCAGTTGGTTCTGATATTTCACTTATTTTACATCGAGTCATTATTGCAGTAATTACTTCTTTCGAACAGAGAATGCCTGCACAAGATGTATTTCGTGTTAACTGACCAGTCGGGGTGGCCCAATTGGCGAAAGGTCCAGTTGCGACTACCCCGCCGCAATTTCTAAGAAACTGTGATGACCAGATTATTGAATTAGATGGATTCACCATGTCAAGTCAAACGTTGAATTCCAATATGGCAATGATATACTGGAATTAATACGACGTAATACTTCTTCCATCCTGAAATATCATTTTACCGGCATGATATCACATATTGAATAAAGGATCGAAAGTGTCCTATATTTAAGGCGTACATTTTAAGACCAAAAATACATTGAAATAATTACCAGGTAAAATATCTACTCGCAATTGTAATTAGATCTTGATACTAGCATGTTATTAAAAACTTTTTCAGTTTGAAAACAAAACATTTTTAGATTATGGGTAAAAAGTAGTCCGTAGAATGGTGACTTTTAAATTATCAAGCCGTAAAAATTCAGTTCACATTACAAAAAGTAAATAAAGCAAATGTCAGTGAGAAGATTGTTAAAACCAAACAAAATCATACTCAAAATTGAACGACAAGCTGAAAATTACTTACAAAGCAATATAGACGCTGTGCCAGCCAAAGAAGTTCGGTCCACCATGTAATAAGGTTAAAATCGCACCTTAGTGTAGATTAGCAAAAACGTCGTACCGTCGTGTCTTGAATAAGAAAGGCTTTAATTGAAAACTCAAATATTTGCTAAACATTGATCATTGAATTCTTTTTTTAATATATGTGTTATGTATGTTTACTTTCCCTAGACCTATAAAAATAGACGAAGAGAAAAATCATTTTAGTCATAATCATTTACCAGTGGTGTCGAAAATGGCTTTGGGCCGAAGCAATGTTAGTGCGGAAATCTTTTTAGAGTATAGGGAACGGGAGCATTAAACCATTCAGACTTTACCAGTTCAGTGTTGACATGGCAACGATTGTTCGCTTAGACGTTTATAGTTCTTACCCTTTTCATTTGATTAATAGCAGAATGGAAGGCAGTTCTTTCCTCAGCAGAAAGCATTCTGTATTCTCGTCGAATTCTAAACCCTGTCTGTGCATACCCTGTCCCTGGCCATCCTTGGTTCGTCTGCCGCTTTGTCCGACCACGGCGAACGAACTAAAAAAATCAAAAGGATAATATCATGACCTCTTCTTTTCCTCCTTTTAAAAACAAGAAAAACATCGTGTAGAGCTATTATACTTTATCATATAAAATGGAAGTAATTTTATAAATATATATTATATATAGAAAAAAAGAAAGAAAGAAAGTTGACTCGGGGTGTCTGCGACATGGACCTTGAGAAAGGTGTCTGCGTATTGCACAACAAAAAATTGTCTTGTAATGGTGAACAATTATGTCATGTTATTTGAATATACATTCATACACTAAAAAGTTAAAGACAATACGCCCCATCCCATCCCCACAAAAAGAACCTTTTATCTCAAAGCGTGACCTTGACCTTGAGCCCTATGCCCGGGTTTTACATGCGGCATATTATTTAGTTACGTTGACTGTTTACTTGAATATCCATCCTTTCAAAGTAACGTTATTGACCAGACAAAAAAATAACAAGAAAAATTATCACCTTTGACCTCTTAGTGGGACCTTAACCTTTAAGATTGGGGCCTGGGTCTTGCACGCAACATACTGTTTTCTTTATGCATTTATGCCAAGCACTTGATTTTGGACCGGATATGAAACAGACCCTCTTAATCTTTGACTTCCAATTGTAACCTTTGAGCTAGGTGTCTAGGTCTTGTGCACAACACGTCGTCTCGTTAAAGGGAGCATATGTGCCAAGTAATTTTAAAATTCCTTGATGAATGGCAGAGTTTAAGACCGACCATGAAGTGTTACAGACGGACAGACGGACGCAGCCAATTTCTGTGTCCCCAATTTTGTGTTCGAAAAAGGCGGGGTTTAATTACAAATGGAATGGTAATGTACTGGCTGTATTACAATTATCAAACTGAACAACGAAAGCGTTTGATATGTTTTGATGTATGTGACAGGAAGATTTGTCGACATATTGTAGCTTACGATGGATCATCCTAAATAAGCTACTTCCAAATACACGTACACCTTGCAGAATTTTAGTTTTATTTATTATGGCTAAACGTATTTTTCTTTTTTGTTTGTTTGTTTGTTTGTTTCATAAGAATATATCTGTTTAAAATTCTGGTCAATAGAAAAAGAAAGATATTTCTTCCAAAATAATATTTCCCTTCCGAAGCGTTTGTTTTCATGCTCTGTCAGATATCCTGATCATTTTATATTTAAAAAAAAACGTTTACATATAAAGAAAAATTACAATTATTAATTTGTTGGTGACCAAACAGGCTGAAATCTAAAATGGGAAATACCTTTTCAAAATAGACTTTTGCGCCCCATCCCTTCCTTTTCTTAAGTGTTCCTATTGCAAACTTAGGTCTTTCATAGTATTAGTATTTTCATGAAATACAAGAAAAATTGACAAAATCACAGCAGTAGGTGGATCTAACAGCGGAAAAATTATCATGCTCATGAAAATATCATGCTACGTAATTATATAATTACCGATCCTATGAGAGAGTTGATAGAATCTCTGTCTTTTTCGGTGATGTTGAAACCTTTCCAATTTCCATAGGAATTGTTGTAGACAATGGGTATATATGTCTTCAGCCGAAGTTTATTCTGATCCAGCTGGACGCACTCTTTCAGTTCAGTTTCCATGTCGCCCTCAAATAGCTGGCAATGAATCGCCGGCAACGTAAGTGTGTGTGGAATCACGAAAAGCCAGCCATGTACAAAAAGTAACATAAATAGCTAGTAGTAAAACAAAACTTTCTAAGAAATGGTTAATATTGTTCAATCGATACTTTCACCTCATACAGAAGGAACGGTAAATCGCTGAAAGAGATACAGAAGTCAAATTTCTTTTTATCATTATACAGATTTAAGAGAACAATGCATTAAAAAGTATGTTTAAGTTTCCAGAGAAAAAATCACAAAAAATTATTAAAATGCAGATTATCATTAAAACCATTTCGCGGTTGTTGTGTTGTGTCTAACGGCCGAATTTTGGTACGAGTTAGAAACTATCTAACTGCGTTGTGTACAAAGGGGCGAATTTGGGTAGTAACTACTGAAAATGTGTTGCTACCTTTTTGAGGCGTAACATAGCTACTTCGTTCGAGAAGGAAATCTTTGACACAGGAATTATACTGAATGACATGTAACTTTTGCGATTTTTTTTATTTTTAGGAATCACTTGAACGATGCTAGGAAGTATTGACCGGTAGGTTTCAATTTCCCACAAACTGTTTATAAATTCTGGGAGCTTGTCAGTTCGATATCATATCAAAATTATTCGTACAAAATGTTATTTGCAAACTTGTGTCCCTGTTTACGAAATATTTAAACGAGATACAAAATACCGTTAATGTCATGTTTGTAAAAACGAGAAATAAGAGTAAACGATTAAAACATTGAATACATACTTTTAGCTGTCTTGTCGGTATGCGTGCCCCGGTAATGGAAATTCTAAGAAACTCCACAATGGTTAATATCAAATTTGTACCGGAATCATAAAATCGCCACTGTAAGAACGATACATTTAGCTTTTGTGAGAAGTTTTAAGCAAAAATAGCAACATTAAACCTTTGTTATGTGTATTAATTAACGTCTTAAGAAGCAAACAGGATTTGTTGATTCTTGATGACTGAGACGGTCTCGGACACAAGCAAACCCTCCGGTGTCTACAGGCGTTAATACACATTTAAATTTGCTTTCTGTGTTAAAACACTCTTACGCTAGAATGACGTCATGTTAACGTACGGTGACGTCAATATTTTGATTTCGTTTTAACGAAATAAGATTTCGTTCTTACGAAATACATTTCGTTTTTACTAAATAACATTTCGTTTTAACGAAATAAAAAAAGTGACGCATGTTACTTTAACTGCACCGTAGTTTTCTTCATTTATGAAGATATTTCTTTTGTGTGTTAAAGACTAAAAAAGTACTGTCAAAATGCTGAATTTTCAAGATTATTTCAGAATATACACGTGTGTGAACTTGTATGTAATTCACTTTTGTCACTTTTCATTCATTTCGTCATTTTTGTATATATATACGTTTTATAAAATCTTTGTACCACTAAGGGTCCCAATGAGTCCCAGATAAAGCTTATCACGGTGTCCTTTCTATATAAGTGTTACATGCACACATTATATCACACTCGCCGGCCTGTGTTACAGCGTTGGAACTAACATTCATTGGTTAGTTGGTGTGTCGCTCTGTAGTCGTAATGTGCTGTTGATTTATGTATATTATGTTTTAAACAAAAAGAAAAACAAACACACACATTATCTAAATTCGTCCAATTCTTTTCCGTCGAAAATTATGACGTCCATTTTGTATGAACAGCAAAAGGAAAGGTTAGAGAACACCAACTGTTTTTCAACAGACTTCCATTATAACATTATGGCGTGTACGGGCTTCCATAAATCGAGACATGTATATTTAATCACAACTATCTTAGTTTCACCAAAATACCGGACGAAAAATATATAAATAGTGATACTTTATTTAAGTAATTTTCGTGTGAATGATGACCCACTATTTACATCGTTGGCATGGCGACAGAAATTCGTTTTACATACACATAAAATGCTGATTTTTTTTTGTCAAAATGTATAATAGGATACTGACTGACCTGTCAGAACGGACAAACATTACCTTATTCAGACGTACACACCTTATTCCCAGTAAGTTCCCTGTACTTTTTTGGATTGGCGGTCTCTGAATGTTTCGTATCATTGTTTTTTCTATTTTACAGCGTATTTATCAAACACGACCCAATACCAAATGTTTTACAATGTTTCATCAAGAAATATCCACTTTTAAGAAAAATATGGACAGTTAACTAATGTCACCAACTCAGAAAAAATGGGCATACCTGTCAAACAAGAAGCCAAAATTAAAAATAAATATTCAAATTTTACACTTACTTTTGTATGGAAACGTCCTTTTACATCACTTGCAACAAATTTGTGACCATTTACACTGCCTTTTTTTTCTTTTATTGATAGAATAAGAAAATATTATTTTCTAAAATCATGTGCATATTTGTGTACACTGAACAATAAATGGATTAAAAGTGAAATGACATATACTGATGCAAACTCTGACTCCTTCCCCACCACTCACAACCCAAATTCATGCTAGATAAATACATTGAGTATTCTACAAATAAAACATCTGGAAACTAAAGATTCTTGAACAGCGAGCGATCAGTATATACACGCCAAACTTCGTCATGTACCTTTGGTAATCTTTTATTTATAAACTTATTAAATGAAATATAAACGCGTAAATTAGTATCAATTGATACTTTTGAGAACAGTTAAACTGGATAAATAATCTTCGGTTAAGAAATAATAAATTGTTCCTATATTTTATCAGTTAATAAAATATGGGCAGGAGTTTGGATTGCGTAATAATTAAATCACGAGTGCGCAGCACGAGTGGTTTAATTATTCGCATCCGAACGACTGCTCATATCTTATTAACTGATAAAATTAATGGGACATATTTATTATTTCGATTCTAACGACTCAAATAATTTGCATTTTACAGTAGAGCTACTACCCCACAAAGGTCAAAAGTCACAGTGTGGACATGTATTTTTCGCTCTCGGAAAAAACTAAAATAAAATGAATTTCCAATGGATTAGAGTAGAAACGTTTGGATATATGTGTTGTGGAATGTTGTTTACTAACGCCAGATAAGACAGAAACAACAAATTATCAAACAGGGACAAAAAAAAAACGAAAAAATAAACGGTCAGCTACCTCGCCATTGTTACCTGAGAATTCAGTGATCACAAATCATGACGGTGGTGATAAAAGCGGGCAGAAACAAGGACAATCGAAAAAGTGTAAACAAAATAGTAGTGGACAATACACAGGTAAACATTCTGTAAGTGATAATCTAGAACAAAATTTACAATTTTTCTATCAAAATATGGCGTTTCAACAGCAGCCCCAATTTGGTATGCAGTCTCCATATATACAGCATACAGTTCAAAGCCCGCCACCGCAATCCCAGTTCAACAGCCAATTTATGCAGCCATCATCTATACCCCAACCCTGGGCCACAGAACTTCTTGAAGAGATGAAGGGCATTAAACAAAAACTGAAGGTCATGGAAAAAATTGAGCAAACTGTTAACATCATTAATGTCAAAGTGTCCGACCTGGAGTCAAAAATGCATTCTCTAGATACAAGGGTTACTGAAACAGAAATAGCATGCGAATACAATAACAAAGACAATGAGCAAAACAAAACAGAACTTAAACATGCAAAAGATGAAATTAAGCATCTGAAGAAAACTTGTAAATCCCTAGAAACGGACTCCAAATTAGTCTCGGATACAAACAAAAATCTCGAAGAAAAAGTGTTAGACCTTGAATCAAGGCCAATGAGAGACAATTTGATGTTTTATGGGATAGATGAGAAGGGGAAAGATGAAGACTGTATAATGCTAGTAAAAATGTAATGAGAAATAACCTTAATATGAATGAGGACGACTCAGCCAAAATTCTAATCGATCGCGCACATAGAGTTGGGAATTTTGATAAATCAAAAAAACCTCGACCAATCGTTGCAAAGTTTCATTACCCTGCAGAAAGGGAACAAGTGAGAAAGGCTTCGTTTGGGTTCGCGGATCAGCTGAGTACAGCAAAAATAGGAATCGGCGCACAGCTTCCAAGGGAGTTACAAGTCAAATGGTTTATCGCGGCCAGAAATTTGTACAACCGGACAGAAGTTGCGAAATTGTCATTTGTGCAGGAATGAAACGTTTACCATAATGTCCAGTACTGGACAGGTATAGTGACCATGCACGGACACAGCCAATTTTCTCAGAGGGGGTCCGATCCCCTGCCCCCACTCCCCACCCGCCCTGGAAATTTTGCAATTTGGCACTTCATTTTTTGCATTCTGGGACAGTTTTATGGACTAACCTGTTAAATTTGCGAAAATGATAAAATCAAGCTTTCTTGAAGGTAAAATTTTTAGTTTCTTTTAGATAAATAATATGAATTATGTCGGGGTCGTATGTAGCAGCAGCCGCATATACTTTACATGCAGTCCTAATGTTGCCTTTTTCGAAAAACATTTTCTATCCTTCTTGTCTTCTTTCCTTTTTTAAAGATTTTCCAGAGGGGGTCCGGACCCCCGGTCCCCACCCCCCATCTGGATCCGCGCATGGTGACATATCATGCTTTGTTTATGCAGGTAAACTTGTGTTTGGTTAAATTTCAACAGAGCACAATTGTCTGAACAGTGTACAAACTCATTACTGTTTTTTCAGGCAAGGGTGGAAAAAAGTGGTAGACAATGAAAGCAGTAACATTTTTATCAAAAAAAAAATAAACAATGAGACAAACATTTCCAACATCGTTGGACGGTTCAAAAATCCCTTGTTAAACATACGATAAAGCCCGAAACGCGTGAAAATGTTCCGAATGTAAATCGGGTGAAGTAAGCGCTCTATGTAGATTATGCGTCTAGATTGATTAAACTGGGCGAGTCTACTTACTTATTACTTGAGGATGAAAAAAAAACGTGTTTTTTAAATGTTGCTCTTAAACAAGGGTGGCGGTTGAACTACTAAAAGTACAACAACAGTTGATTCACAACAAATCGTACGGTATGTTTTATAATCATTAGAAGCTAGTCGTATTTACGCTTATGAGACCTGTTTCACCCATAAGTAAAGAATTGACAGGTCCATCATGAAATATTTTCCCCATCGTGCAAATACTTGTCCTATTCAATATGATCGCGGCCTCATCGGCCGCGATCAAAGAGAGGCTAGGAAACTTCTATATCCAGCGATGAAAGCCGCCAAAGGGAAAGGGAAAAATGTGAAATTCGTCGGCAGTAAACTTTTTATTGATGGGAAGGAGTTCAGCGGAAGGGAATATCCAACAATGGAAGATTAAAGGTGTCAGGAGACAACACTTAACATATTATCATGGAACATAAATGGTTTGAAACGAAAAATTGTAGACCAAGATTTCATTGATTATGTATCAGATTACGATTTAATATTTTTAAGTGAAACGTGGTTACCTAATGTTGAGAATTTTAACTTTGAAATAGACGGTTTTTGTAGTGACTACATCCCTGGAAACAAATCAAACAATACCAGGAATGGACGTTACAGCGGGAGTATATCATTTTATTACAAAACATGCTTACGAAATCACATTAAGATTGTAGAAAAGAAACAGACTGGTTTTATATGGATTAAGGTTGATGCTGAATTGTTTCCCTTTGACCAAGATGTGTATATTTGTCATATGTATGTACCTCCAATCGATTCGAAAATTCTTAATTCTACGGATTTCGATTTTTTTGAACAATTAGAAACAGATGCTGTAAAGTATTCTTCATTAGGTAAAATCTTTATTTCGGGCAATCTGAACAGTCGTACTGCAACCTTAGACGATTTTCTAGTAATTGATAAATATTTAGATAGAAATCTGCCTATGATTAATACAGGTGATATACCTGCACGCACAAATAAAGATCACGTGATCAAGACCCGGTATTGTTGTTTATAAGTTATATATTATTTAAGTGGTCAGACCCTGTATTGTTGGTTATAAGTTATATAATATGTCAGTGTACACCTTGTCTGCACAATAGCAACTTCATTTATAATTTGATTTTAACCAAACTTGCACACAACTTGTATCACCACAAGATCTTGGTTCCTTTCTTAAACTGGCCAGGTTCCATCATGGGTTCCAGAGTTATGGCCCCTTAAATGTCCAAAATTGGCTATTTTGGCTTTTGCAGCCATATAGAGACTTCATTTATGGTTTTATTTGATACAAACTTCCAAAATATCTTCAACAACAATAAATCTTGGATTCCATGAAAAATCAGATCCAATCGTAGTTTCCAGAGTTATTTTATATCTGATTACCTCCCCTGATTGTAGTCAAAATGGATTTATATCAGTAAGTACCTACAGGACTTATTTGAAATTTCATTATTGTCATTAGTTGGACCGAGCCAATCAGGGTAGATAACTATGGACTTATTTTATGTCAAATTACCTCCCTTTATTTCAAATTAAAATGGGTATATCTCCGTAACTAATGAAGATACTGATCTGAAATTTCATTTATATCAACAGATTTATTTGGCAGATCCTTCTTTTGTTAACTTACAATAATTTTCTTTTGAATTACTTCCCTTTTACGTTACTATAAATAGCCTATTTTTAGTAACTTTTTTATTATTGGCCGTAGGGAAAAACCGAGACCATTTTTCTGTGGTACAACATGGATGGTACCTCCAATTTTTAGGGGTATTTTGACATATCTGTACCTTGTTAGAATTTTGTTTTTCTTTTTGGTTAAATTTCTTTCCTTTGTTGTTCCTGTCCTTTGGACTTAGATATTTTTTCTGAGGATCTTCTTGTCCTCAAGTGCAATGATAACAGGTGAGCGATATAGGGCCATCATGGCCCTCTTGTATAATATGTCAGTGGTCAGACCCAGTATTGGTGTTCATTAAGTAATATAATATGTCAGTGGTCAGACCCTGTATTGTTGTTTATAAGTTATATAATATGTCAGTGGTCAAAACCTGTATTGGTGTTCAGTAAGTTATATAATATTTCAGTGGTCAGACCCAGTATTGGTCTTTAGTAATTTATATAATCTTTCAGTGGTCAGACCCAGTATTGTTGATTTATAAGTGATGCAATATTTCAGTGGATAGACCCGGTACTGTTGTTTTATAAGTTATATAATATTTCAGTGGTCAGGCCCAGTATTGGTGTTAAGTTATATAATATGTGAGTGGTCAGACCCAGTATTGGTTTTTATCAGTTATATAATATTTCAGTGGTCAGACCCAGTATTGTTGTTGATAAGTTATCTAATATTTCAGTGGTCAGACCCAGTATTGTTGTTTATAAGTTATATAACATGTCAGTGGTCAGACCCTGTATTGTTGTTTATAAGTTGTATAACATGTCAGTGGTCAGACACTGTATTGGTGTTTAGTAAGTTATATAATATTCAATGGTCAGACCCAGTATTGGTGTTTAGTAATTTATATAATATTTCAGTGGTCAGACCCAGTATTGTTGTTAATAAGTTATATAATATTTCAGTGTTAAAACCCAGTATTGGTGTTTTTAAGTTATATAATATGTCAGTGGTCTGACCCGGTATTGTTGTTCGTAAGTTATATAATATGTCAGTGGTCATACCCGGTATTGTTGTTCATAAGTTATATAATATGTCAGTGATCAGACCCGGTATTGTTGTTCATAAGTTATATAATATTTCAGTGGTCAGACCCAGTATTGTTGTTTATAAGTTATATAATATGTCAGTGGTCAGACCCAGAATTGTTGTTTATAAGTTATATAATATTTCAGTGGTCAGACCCAGTATTGGTGTTTATTAAGTAATATAATATGTCAGTGGTCAGACCCTGTATTGTTGTTTATAAGTTGTATAATATGTCAGTGGTCAGACCCTGTATTGGTGTTTAGTAAGTTATATAATATTTCAGTGTTGAAAGCTAGTATTGGTGTTTTTAAGTTATATAATATGTCAGTGGTCAGACCCCGTATTGTTGTTCATAAGTTATATAATATGTCAGTGGTCAGACCCAGTATTGTTGTTTTTAAATTATATAATATTTCAGTGATCAGACCCAGTATTGTTGTTTATAAGTTATATAATATGTCAGTGGTCAGACCTGGTATTGTTGTTCATAAGTTATATAATATGTCAGTGGTCAGACCCGGTATTGTTGTTCATAAGTTATATAATATGTCAGTGGTCAGACCCGGTACCTGGTGTTTTATAAGTTATATAATATTTCAGTGGTCAGACCAGGTACTGGTGTTTTATAAGTTATATAATATTTCAGTGGTCAGACCGGGTATTGGTGTTTATAAGTTATATATTATTTCAGTGGTCAGACCCAGTACTGGTGTTTAATAAGTTATATAATATTTCAGTGGTCAGACCCAGTATTGTTGTTTATAAGTTATATAATATGTCAGTGGTCAGACCCAGTATTGTTGTTTATAAGTTATATAATATTTCAGTGTTTAGACCCAGTATTGGTGTTTATATAAGGTATATAATATGTCAGTGGTCAGACCCAGTATTGTTGTTTTATAAGTTATATAATATTTCAGTGGTCAGACCCAGTACTGTTGTTTAGTAAGTTATATAATATTTAGTACTATTGTTTAGTAAGTTATTTAATATTTCAGTGGTCAGACCCAGTATTGTTGTTTATAAGTTATATATTATTTAAGTGGTCAGACCCGGTATTGTTGTTTATAAGTTATATAATATGTCAGTGGTCAGACCCGGTATTGTTGTTCATAAGTTATATAATATGTCAGTGGTCAGACCCAGTATTGTTGTTTATAAGTTATATAATATTTCAGTGGTCAGATGCAGTATTGTTGTTTATAAGTTATATAATATGTCAGTGGTCAGACCCAGTATTGTTGTTTATAAGTTATATAATATGTCAGTGGTCAGACCCAGTATTGGTGTTCATTAAGTAATATAATATGTCAGTGGTCAGACCCTGTATTGTTGTTTATAAGTTATATAATATGTCAGTGGTCAAAACCTGTATTGGTGTTCAGTAAGTTATATAATATTTCAGTGGTCAGACCCAGTATTGGTCTTTAGTAATTTATATAATCTTTCAGTGGTCAGACCCAGTATTGTTGATTTATAAGTGATGCAATATTTCAGTGGATAGACCCGGTACTGTTGTTTTATAAGTTATATAATATTTCAGTGGTCAGGCCCAGTATTGGTGTTAAGTTATATAATATGTGAGTGGTCAGACCCAGTATTGGTGTTTATCAGTTATATAATATTTCAGTGGTCAGACCCAGTATTGTTGTTGATAAGTTATATAATATTTCAGTGGTCAGACCCAGTATTGTTGTTGATAAGTTATCTAATAATTCAGTGGTCAGACCCAGTATTGTTGTTTATAAGTTATATAACGTGTCAGTGGTCAGACCCTGTATTGTTGTTTATAAGTTGTATAATATGTCAGTGGTCAGACCCTGTATTGGTGTTTAGTAAGTTATATAATATTCAGTGGTCAGACCCAGTATTGGTGTTTAGTAATTTATAAAATATTTCAGTGGTCAGACCCAGTATTGTTGTTTTATAAGTTATATAATATTTCAGTGTTGAAACCCAGTATTGGTGTTTTTAAGTTATATAATATGTCAGTGGTCAGACCCCGTATTGTTGTTCATAAGTTATATAATAATTATGTCAGTGGTCAGACCCGGTATTGTTGTTCATAAGTTATATAATATGTCAGTGGTCAGACCCGGTATTGTTGTTCATAAGTTATATAATATTTCAGTGGTCAGACCCTGTATTGTTGTTTATAAGTTGTATAATATGTCAGTGGTCAGACCCGGTATTGTTGTTCATAAGTTATATAATATGTCAGTGGTCAGACCCGGTATTGTTGTTTATAAGTTATATAATATTTCAGTGGTCAGACCCAGTATTGTTGTTCATAAGTTATATCATATGTCAGTGGTCAGACCCAGTATTGTTGTTTATAAGTTATATGATATGTCAGTGGTCAGACCCGGTACTGGTGTTTTATAAGTTATATAATATTTCAATGGTCAGACCCGGTATTGTAGCTTATAAGTTATATAATATTTCAGTGGTCAGACTCAGTACTGGTGTTTATAAGTTATAAAATATTTCAGTGGTCAGACCCAGTATTGTTGTTTATAAGTTATATAATATGTCAGTGGTCAGACCCAGTATTGTTGTTTATAAGTTATATAATATGTCAGTGGTCAGACCCAGTATTGGTGTTCATTAAGTAATATAATATGTCAGTGGTCAGACCCTGTATTGTTGTTTATAAGTTATATAATATGTCAGTGGTCAGAACCTGTATTGGTGTTCAGTAAGTTATATAATATTTCAGTGGTCAGACCCAGTATTGGTGTTTAGTAATTTATATAATGTTTCAGTGGTCAGACCCAGTATTGTTGTTTTATAAGTGATACAATATTTCAGTGGATAAACCCGGTACTGTTGTTTTATAAGTTATATAATATTTCAGTGGTCAGACCCAGTATTGGTGTTAAGTTATATAATATGTCAGTGGTAAGACCCAGTATTGTTGTTTATAAGTTATATAATAGTTCAGTGGTCAGACCCAGTATTGTTGTTTATAAGTTATATAATATTTCAGTGGTCAGACTCAGTATTGTTGTTGATAAGTTATAAAATATTTCAGTGGTCAGACCCAGTATTGTTGTTGATAAGTTATATAATATTTCAGTGGTCAGACCCAGTATTGTTGTTTATAAGTTATATAATATTTTAGTGGTCAGACCCAGTATTGGTGTTCATTATGTAATATGATATGTCAGTGGTCAGACCCTGTATTGTTGTTTATAAGTTGTATAATAGGTCAGTGGTCAGACCCTTTATTGGTGTTTAGTAAGTTATATAATATTCAGTGGTCAGACCCAGTATTGGTGTTTAGTAATTTCTATATTTCAGTGGTCAGACCCAGTATTGTTGTTTATAAGTTATATAATATTTCAGTGTTTAGACCCAGTATTGGTGTTTATAAGTTATATAATATGTCAGTGGTCAGACCCAGTATAGGTGTTCATAAGTTATATAATATGTCAGTTGTCAGACCCAGTATTGTTGTTTATAAGTTATATAATATGTCAGTGGTAAGACCCAGTATTGTTGTTTATAAGTTATATAATATGTCAGTGGTCAACCTAGTATTGGTGTTCATTAAGTAATATAATATGTCAGTGGTCAGACCCTGTATTGTTGTTTATAAGTTATATAATATGTCAGTGGTCAGAACCTGTATTGATGTTTAGTAAGTTATATAATATTTCAGTGGTCACACCCAGTACTGTTGTTTAGTAAGTTATATAATATTTCAGTGGTCAGACCCAGTACTTTTGTTTAGTAAGTTATTTAATATTTCAGTGGTCAGACCCAGTATTGTTGTTTATAAGTTATATATTATTTAAGTGGTCAGACCCAGTATTGTTGTTTATAAGTGATATAATATGTCAGTGGTCAGACCCGGTATTGTTGTTCATAAGTTGTATAATATGTCAGTGGTCAGACCCGCTATTGTTGTTCATAAGTTATATAATATGTCAGTGGTCAGACCCGGTACTGGTGTTTTATAAGTTATATAATATTTCAGTGGTCAGACCCGGTATTGTTGTTTATAAGTTATATAAAATTTCAGTGGTCAGACCCGGTATTGGTGTTTATAAGTTATATAATATTTTAGTGGTCAGACCCGGTATTGTTGTTCATAAGTTATTTAATATGTCAGTGGTCAGACCCGGTATTGTTGTTTATAAGTTATATAATATGTCAGTGGTCAGCCCGTTTGTTGTTCATAGTTATATAATTTTCAGTGGTCAGACCCTTTTGTTGTTTATAAGTTGTATTAATATGTCAGTGGTCAGACCCGGATTGTTGTTCATAAGTTATATATATGTCATGTGGTCAGACCGGTATTGTTGTTTATAGTTATATATTTCAGTGGTCAGACCCAGTATTGTGTTCATAAGTTATATCATATGTCATGGTCACCCAGTATTGTTGTTTATAAGTTATATGATATGTCAGTGGTCAGACCCGGTACTGGTGTTTTATAAGTTATATAATATTTCATGGTCAGACCCCGGTATTGTGTTAGTTAAATATTTTAGCTTATTTTATTAGTTATATAATATTTCATTGTTTTGTTGTTTTACAGTTATATATCAGGTCATCCCGATTGTTTATAAGTTTTATAAATATTTCAGTGGTCAGACCCAGTATTGTTGTTTTATAAGTTATATAATATGTCAGTGTCAGACCCGTATTGGTGTTTTTTATATGTTATAATATATATTTCAGTGGTCAGACCCGGTATTGTGTTTATAAGTTATATAATATTCAGTTGTCAGAACCCAGTATTGGTGTTTTTTATAAGTGTATTTAAAATATTGTCAGTGGTCAGACCCCAGTATTGTTGTTCATAAGTTATATAATATGTCAGTGGTCAGACCCGTATTGTTGTTTATAATTTATAAAATATTCAGTGGTCAGACCCGTATTGTTTTTCATAAGTTATATAATATTTCAGTGGTCGAACCCAGTATTGGTGTTTATAAGTGTATAATATGTCAGTGGTCAGACCCGTATTGTTGTTCATAAGTTATATATATTATTTAAGCGGTCAGACCCGGTATTGTTGTTTATAAGTTATATATTATTTAAGTGGTCAGACCCGGTATTGTTGTTTATAAGTTATAAATATTTCAGTGGTCAGACCCAGTATTGTTGTTTATAAGTTATATAATATGTCAGTGGTCAGACCGGTATTGTTGTTATAAGTTATATAATATTTCAGTGGTCAGACCCGGTATTGTTGTTTATAAGTTATATAATATTTCAGTGGTCAGACCCAGTATTGTTGTTTATAAGTTATATAATATTTCAGTGGTCAGACCCAGTATTGTTGTTTATAAGTTATATAATATGTCAGTGGTCAGACCCAGTATGGTGTTTTATAAGTTATATAAATATTTCAAGTGGTCAGACCCAGTATTGTGTCTTAAGTTATATATATTTCAGTGGTCAGACCCGTACTGTTGTTTATAAGTTATATAATATTTCAGTGGTCAGACCCAGTATTGGTGT
The DNA here is from genome assembly GCF_021730395.1 of Mercenaria mercenaria. NCBI lineage: Eukaryota > Metazoa > Mollusca > Bivalvia > Venerida > Veneridae > Mercenaria > Mercenaria mercenaria. The sequence continues at coordinate 9,400,606 of NC_069365.1, read as the reverse complement.
TTATAAGTTATATAATATGTCGTGGTCAGACCCAGTATTGTTGTTTATAGTTATATAATATGTCAGTGGTCAGACCCAGTATTGTTGTTTTATAGTATATAATATTGTCAGTGGTCAGACCCTGTATTGTTGTTTATAAGTTATAAATATTGTCAGTGGTCAGAACCCGTATTGGTGTTAGTAGTTATATAATATTTCAGTGGTCAGACCCAGTATTGTTGTTTATAATTATATAATGATTTCAGTGGTCAGACCCAGTATTGTTGTTTTATATGTTATATAATATTTCAGTGGTCAGACCCAGTATTGTTGTTTTATAAGTTATATAATATTTCAGTGGTCAGACCCAGTATTGGTGTTAGTATTATATAATATGTCGTGGTCAAGACCCAGTATTGTTGTTTGATAAGTTATATAATAGTTCAGTGGTCAGACCCAGTATTGTTGTTTATAAGTTATATAATATTTCAGTGGTCAGACCCAGTATTGTTGTTTATAAGTTATATAATATTTCAGTGGTCAGACCCAGTATTGGTGTTTTATAAGTTATATAATATTTCAGTGGTCAGACCCAGTATTGTTGTTTATAAGTTATATAATATTTCAGTGGTCAGACCCAGTATTGTTGTTATTAGTTATATAATATGTCAGTGGTCATGACCCTGTATTGTGTTTATAAGTTATAATATTTCGGTGGTCAGACCCTGTATTGGTGTTTTATAAGTTATATAATATTTCAGTTGTCAGACCCAGTATTGGTGTTTAGTAATTTATACAATATTTCAGTGGTCAGACCCAGTATTGTTGTTTATAAGTTATATAATATTTCAGTGGTTAGACCCAGTATTGGTGTTTATAAGTTATATAATATGTCAGTGGTCAGACCCAGTATTGTTGTTTATAAGTTATATAATATTTCAGTGGTCAGACCCAGTATTGTTGTTTATAAGTTGTATATAATATGTCAGTGGTCAGACCCGTATTGTTGTTTATAAGTTATATAATATGTCAGTGGTCAGACCCTATTATTGTTTCATTAAGTTATTATAATGTCAGTGGTCAGACCCGTATTGTTGTTTTAAGTTATATAATAGTCAGTGGTCAGAACCCGTATTGTTGTTTATAAGTTATATAATATTTCAGTGGTCAGACCCAGTATTGTTGTTTATAAGTTATATAATATTTCAGTGGTCAGACCCAGTAATGGTGTTTTATAAGTTATTTAATATTTCAGTGGTCAGACCCGGTATTGTTGTAGTTATATAATATTTCAGTGGTCAGACCCGGTATTGTTGTTTATAAGTTATATAATATGTCAGTGGTCAGACCCGGTATTGTTGTTCATAAGTTATATAATATTTCAGTGGTCAGACCCGGTATTGTTGTTTATAAGTTATATATATGTCAGTGGTCAGACCCAGTATTGTTGTTTTATAAGTTATATAATATTTCAGTGGTCAGACCCGGTATTGTTGTTTATAAGTTATATAAAATGTCAGTGGTCAGACCCGGTATTGGTGTTTATAAGTTATATAATATTTCAGTGGTCAGACCCGGTATTGTTTTATAAGTTTTAATATTTCAGTGGTCAGACCCGTATTGTTGTTCTATAAGTTATATAATATGTCAGTGGTCAGACCCGGTATTGTTGTTCATAAGTTATATAATATGTCAGTGGTCGACCCGGTATTGTTGTTCATAAGTTATATAATATTTCAGTGGTCAGACCCGGTATGGTGTTTTTGTTTATAATATTTCAGTGGTCAGACCCGGTATGGTGTTTTATAAGTTATATAATATTTCAATGGTCAGACCCGGTATTGTTGTTTATAAGTTATATAATATTTCAGTGGTCAGACTCGGTACTGGTGTTTATAAGTTATAAAATATTTCAGTGGTCAGACCCGGTATGGTGTTTTATAAGTTTATATAATATTGTCAGTGGTCAGACCCGGTACTGGTGTTTTATAAGTTATATAATATTTCAATGGTCAGACCCGGTATTGGTGTTTATAGGTTATATAATATTTCAGTGGTCAGACTCGGTACTGGTGTTTATAAGTTATAAAATATTTCAGTGGTCAGACCCAGTATTGTTGTTTATAAGTTATATAATATGTCAGTGGTCAGACCCGGTACTGGTGTTTTAAGTTATATAATATTTCAAGTGGTCGACCCGTATTGGTGTTTTATAAGTTATATAATATTTCATGTGGTCAGACTCAGTATGGTGTTTATATAGTTATATAATATTTCAGTGGTCAGACCCAGTATTGTTGTTTATAAGTTATATAATATGTCAGTGGTCAGACCCAGTACTGGTGTTTTATAAGTTATATAATATTTCAGTGGTCAGACCCGGTATTGGTGTTTAGTAAGTTATATAATATTTCAGTGGTCAGACCCAGTATAGGTGTTTATAAGTTATATAATATGTCAGTGGTCAGACCCAGTATTGTTGTTTATAAGTTATATAATATGTCAGTGGTCAGACCTAGTGTTGGTGTTCATTAAGTAATATAATATGTCAGTGGTCAGACCCTGTATTGTTGTTTATAAGTTATATAATATGTCAGTGGTCAGAACCTGAATTGGTGTTTAGTAAGTTATATAATATTTCAGTGGTCAGACCCAGTACTATTGTTTAGTAAGTTATATAATATTTCAGTGGTCAGACCCAGTATTGTTGTTTATAAGTTATATAATATGTCAGTGGTCAGACCCAGTATTCAGACCTAGTACTGTTGTTTAGTAAGTTATTTAATATTTCAGTGGTCAGACCCAGTATTGTTGTTTTATATGTTATATATATAACTTGTTTACACACTCCATGTACTTGATATATCTTAATATAAAATAACATATTGTATTAACCAGAGTTCTTTTATTTGCAGACTATACGCAAAATTATCATTTTATTATTCATACATATCAAGTACATGGAATGTGTAAACAAGTACACAAACATAAGGCATTATTAATGCAAACACTTTTTTAACATTAAACGACTTTCTACTAGTATCTATCAATTATTTTGCCATTCTTAGATCAGATTGTATTAAGACAACACTGCTGTATTTATATGCATTTATGTTCTCTTATAGAAATAAATGATGTTATTTTTTGGTGATACATGTGCACTTATTGTCATGTTGTAACAGATTACTTGTCTACTATTATTCAACATCAGTTGCATCCCGTTATACAGTTTGTTTCGTAAATTTATAATCTACACGCTAGGCGACAAAAATACGAGAAGTCCATTGTTGAATGTTTCAGAAACTTAATTTCAAAAGAAATGATACTAATATATTTACGAAAATATTAGATATAATGCATTTTAAATAGGCCGTTGCGGTCGACAAAATATTAGTCATAAGGTACGGATCACTTGGCCCTCTCTGTTGGGTGTTTGAACCACGTTCATGGTTAAAGGCAGCATTTAAGAAGCAATCCAACTAGCTTACAAAAAGGAAAATCAAATCGATTGTTCTACTGCAGCACACGCTCTTGTCTTTATCATAAGTCGCTTCTAACGTTTGTTAAACGATATCGGCTGTGACCAGTATGCAGTTATGAAATTGCAGGCATTCGGATATGAGCTTGAGAAGATTATGATGTCTAGTTTCATACTATTTCTGTCAGTAACAGTATTAGCAGGCCAGGTATTGGCATATGTTTTGATACATATTAGGTCACATGTATAACCGCTGGCAAACTTTAAAGATTCATATATTATTTGTTACCAATTTTCTAGATTATTAAGATGTAACAATTTATAAATGTTCTTATTTCGTCAAGGCCTTTGTTTTTAGTACAAGAAAACATGACATCTAGTTTCAGCTACAAATATAAAGGTGACTGTTATGGTAAAACAGAATACAGATGGAACTTCATTATAAATGGTAAAAAGTATCTTGTTTACGTCTAAAGCTAATGTAATTAACATATGATTTTGACAATGAAAACTTGGGGAAAAAACAGCACATCGGTTTGGCATATAGCAATTTATGAACTGAAGTAAACAATGAGCAATTCGCCTCACTTTCTCATCTGTGAATGCTGTGAATGGAGAAATCTCTGCAATTTGCCAGTTTCTTCATTGTCAGCCTATAAAATGGGCTTCTGCCCGTTTGCGTTGCCTGTAAGTTGCTATGCCATTTAGCTAGTGATTTCTCTTGTGTTCATATTTATTTCTTTAAATTTAAACATGCTATATGCCATAATATCAATGAAATAAAGTCGCGGCCATTTCCCATCTACCTGTCTGTTTGTTGTTTGTGAATGCTAATAAGAATAGTTAAGAATATTTGTACTGACGTCGTAAAACGACATAGATATAGCGAACCTCATAAAATATCTGTATGTTTTACCTTGATCGAAACCGATCTTAAGTTGGCCCTTGCATCAAGAATTAGACAGCCACCTGCCTTTGGCAACTTCATGGGTTCATTCCTTTGTGGTTTGCTTAACACAGGTCTGGCTGTATATTTTGTAATAGAGAGGTTGCGATGTTGCACTTGGGCGGATACGCATACGTGTAGGTTCAAAGAACATCTCATGCGACAAAAATCAGACAAGTAAAAATTATTCACATATAAGTCATGTGTAAGCGTATAAGTTCTGATCTGGTAAAGATTACCTGAAAGTCTTTGGCAAACGCTGAATATTACGTATACTTGTAAAAATTTAATTCACATTTTGTATGCGCATGTGCATGATATCGCTATCTCTCTGTTACTGGGCATACTGCCTGCTGTTCATAATAGGTTCTACCATCGCCAATAAAATAATTGTGTTCACGTCTTTGATTTATACTTTCGTTTTGGTTCTATTAATCGGGTAAATACTGGGTATTTTGAATATAATATTGAATTAAAATCCTGATTTTATGTTTATTGACATGGCAATGTAATCAGCTTACACCTTCTGTCAAGGGTGAACCCCTTTTTGTTAACACGAGATAACGTCATGACTTCTCTCAGTAAGACATTTCTAGTTGCAAATAATCCTGTACCGTAGTGACAATACGTAATTATCGTTTCTTATTCTGTGGGATCAATGTTCTTTTATAAAAGAGTCAAACTTACGCCAGTGGGATGTTGTACATACGAAATCATTTTAAATAATAATGACTGGAAAATATTTATGACAAGTATCGTTAAATTAAGTTTGTATCGGCAAGGGTATGATTAATATGGTAAAGCAAATAAAATCTATAAGAAGGACCTTTGTCTTGAAAAGTTTTGATGACAAGAAAGAAAGAAATTATTTATTTTTTTTTTTTTTTTTTTTGTAGGTGATTTTACAAATTCTCACATAGAAGTTGTAAATCATTCCGTAAATGGAGAGTAATTAGAATCATTTATTTGAGTCATGGAGGCCATTCATTTCCTACGTAAAAGAAATCTTCTTCAACCGGTGCTAGGGGAGTGAGGGTAGTTGCACTTCCCAGTACCTCTAATGAACCGAGCTTGTTATTGTTTTGCTTATTTGCTTTCTTTGCTTCCAACGGATCATCTTACAGATTTTATTACTTTGAAATTTTTTGTTTTGTTTTGAGTTTAACAGTGTTTCAGTTATGTAACGGCGGGCAGTTAATCTAACCAGTGTTCTCCACAAGTATCTGTCAACTTCACCACATGAATCACAGGTAGAGGACGAATGATTTTAGACTCAATATCTTTTATCAAGTCGTCACGGAGAACATACGCCTCGTCCGGGGATCGAACTCAAGACCCCGCGAACCGTAGAATTGCGCTCTCTTTACTGAGCTAGGCTGGCGGCTTACTTTGAAAGAAATGTAGAATGTAGACCAAGATATAAGTGTTGATATTATTTGCATTTATATAAAATAAGGTCTATTTCTTTTTATATAAAAATATGTTGTTTTTCTTACTACTCATTTGTAAATAGCCATTCTGTTGATTTGCCAAATAGAAGCACATGGAAATAAAATCTACTAACTGGAAATCAGGTCACCTAGTACGTGTATGCTGAAGTTTAAAAAAGATCGAATTCGGCCGATAGAAAATTTTTAATTTTTTTTAATTTAATACTTTACCAACATTGCTTTAAAACTACGGGTTTTAAAACGAAAACTGCTATTATTGTAAGTTTGATATGTTATGCTAAATTGCACTCCTCAGTTAAGCTTCCTGTGTGTTATACAAATACGAATCATTCTTAATGAACTGAAATTAATGGTTATGTAATGAAATAACTAATAGTTTTCCTTTGAGCTCATTATAAACAATTTACATAATTGTATCACACTGTTTAAATGTTATAGTATGTTTAAGTTTGTACTGTAGTTTGTAACTGTTGCAAATTCAGTTTCCGTTCATTACGCGATGGAAGTATAAATAAAAATACAAACTTCACTACCTATTTTGTGTAGCTCACTGCGTCAAAGTGCAGTCTGACAAATGATGTAAGTATCCTTTTTTGATAATTAGAGTTATTTGAGCCGAACAAAATCACCCCCTATAAACGACTGTACTCCCCCTCTGCCTGTTGCGACCGATCAAAATAAACAACTGGCAGGCCGAAGGTAAGAAATCCATCTTCAAATTAAATATTTTGCTTTACACGGTGTGTTTAGAAAAGCTTTACGGTAAGCTGAACATAATTATGCGTTTGTGATGATATCATTTGTTTTGTAATAGATTAAACACACAAGTAATGTTTACAAAATGCAGACAAAATGTTGACTGATCACACTCATTGCATAGAAATCACCCGACCAAGTCATGAAACTGGTGATTAACATGTCAAATTTATTTGCAATCCAATAATCCATGTTGTTTTCTGAAATAAGCATGTATACTCTATAAATATATAAAATAAGATGCTGCATGGCTGTTGCAGTTTTGAAAGAAATTATTTTTATCTAGACGGTAAAAAACATTCACTGTATGCCGACTTGCCAACTTCGATATTTGATCTAAACTCTTTTTTTGGCGACTGACACTGTATTCCATTTTGCGACTTCAATATGCGATTTATGTCTTTTAAATGGAATAAAAATACACAATGAAGTGTCTATCGATCATTCGTCATGTACATAATGTCATTTCATGTCGACCCCTCATGCTATGTATGTACTGATCCATTGGGGGTGGGGGTACGGGGGTGGAGTCTGTGACTTGCTATCCTACCTAGTTATATAATGCAATTTAATGCTTCATATTCTTTTACATGCAAGTATTCCGTGTTCGTTTTACAGACATATACTCTCATAAAATACAGAATAAGAAACCGAAAGTATACACAGGGTCCCTAATATGTCACGCTAGAAATTACCTTCTGTCGATTCCCTATGGAAGTCACGCAAAGAAATGTTTCCTGACGACTTCAAAAAGTCAATGAGGTCAGACAGGAGGGAACTATAGGTTTACCCCCGCCCGTGTGTGTCTGTCTGTCCGTCCGCCAAATATTGTTTCTCTGATTTCTTAAAATCTATTGTACCTACCTTGAAACTTCACACACAAGATACAAGAGATACAAGATACAGGAAGCTTTATTTAATTAAAGAGAATTCCTATAGTTTTTTTCCTTTCATAGAATTTTTTTAAATTCACATATATGATAGGAAAATTTGTGCTGAAAACAATGAACAAATAAAAACAATAGGTCACCAGGCTTGTTTTTGTGAAAAATTGTTTTGAACACACCCACTGTTGCTGAAACTGCCAGCGATTTTTCAACATTTTCATAATTTTCTGCTTTTTTATAAATACCAACCAAAATATACATCCAGGCAGCACAATACTATTTTTTCTTTTTACAGATTTTATTATATACTTGTTTGATATCATAGTCATATTTGTAATACTCTATCCTTACAATAATGCGTACAAATGAAAAAAAAAATTGTTTCATATTTACTTTTGTGAACTTTTTTCAATGAAAAATATCCATAGTGAAGAATATTATTTTTTAATTTTGAAAAAACTCTTTCATAGAAATTTTTCTTTTTCTTCTTGTGTAAAGATAATTGTATTGTGAGCATAAAAATGGCTAAAAATGTATGGGTCACCAGGCTAAATTTTATGTTAAGACCGCTAGAATACAACACCTGTTCGGGCGGAAATGGCGCGAACCTGGCCAAATTGATTACATGTATGTCTGCTAAAAGTTAAAAAAAAGTTTTAAAAATTCTTAATTCTTTCTATAATTGAATACTAAATAATCTGAAAGGTGATATTGTCTTATCAGTACTAAGTCAATTATCTTAAATTATATGAACAACACTGTCTTTGTACCAAAATGCGATGTGAAAACACAACCACAAAAATAGCAAGATACCTGTCAGGCATGATACTTGCCAATACAACATAAACCAGTATCAACATTTGATTACTGATATGACTTATCAAAAATGTTATTTCATTCAAAATTCCTCATATTTAAGATTGTCTGTAACATGTTTCAACAAATGTTGACTTCAGTTCAGTTTTCCATAGAAAGTGTCGGCTGCGCAGAAAGATGCGCATAAAAAACTATAGGAATTCCCTTTAACGTCGGATATTACATAATAAAACATTAGCTTAAAGCTATTAACTAAAACGCGGATGTAAAGGAAAAAGCACATAGTTCAAGCAAGGCATAAAAAGCATGGGAAGTAACCCTGTTACAGTAGATATAATATTACTGACATGGTTACTCCCCCGTTAAGCAAATAATAGCATACATATGATACATGCATAAAAAGAGGTAGGAGAAAAAACAAGTAAATAGATATAAATAAGAATTACTTTAGTAGTTGACAGTCGGGTAATGTGACAAGTGTAAGACAAGACCTAGATCCCTAAGTAAAAGTACTCCCAATCTACCGAAAGAAAGTGTAGAATGGAAAAAAAAAAGGTTTGAGAGTGTAAAACACATTCACCCGCACCTGTCATCTACCATATTATTACAAAAAAGAGCAATTTGTAAATTGAAGAAAAAATGTAAGCAAATAAATAGCGGTTGTAAAAAATGTAAGACATAGTACTCGATAAAATATGAAGATTATGTAAAAAAAGAATTAAAGAAAATAAATAAAAAATAAAATAAAGAAAAACGGTTTAAATTTGGCTTCGCCTGGTTACACCAGCTGTACGACCAGTCCACACGCGCTGAAACTCAACCAGGCGAGGGAGAAAAAAAAATCTACCTACGAAAATGAATATACATCACGCAGTATGATGATGAGTGAAAATAGTTGATTATAAAGAGAAATGAAGCACAATACTCGGTACAAAATATAAAGCATGAAAGCTAATAAAAAGAAAACAATAACTGGTAAAAACAAAGATATAGCTAAAATCGCAACTAAAAAGCAAACAAGTAAATAAAGCAACATATAAATAAAAAGCCAAGCAGCAAAGAAAAAAATAAAAGCAGCTATGTGCACATGGCGCATTTACATTTGGGACCTGTCCAGGTGCGGATCAGCCTGACAAATTCTTTGTATTACTGTGCAGTCCTTATATCATTTGGCAGGCTGTTCCGCACCCGAACGGCCTCAAACTTTAAAGAGGTCTTGCCATACTTGACTGTCTTTACTGTTGGTATATCTAATGTTTTTTTCGTATCTGAAATTATATGAAGATGATTTTACATTGACTAAGGATCTTATATATTCTGGGGAGATGTTGTTTATCATTTTGTAAGTTTCAAAAGCAGTTGTTCTTATTCTGCTCAGATGAAGAGTAGTAAGTTTTACTTTGTTTAGTAAGGTTTCATAAGATGATTCATAAATAATTATAATTTTTAAACTGCGATACTGTAATTTTTCAAGCTTTTCCGTATTTGATTTACTACAGAAATGCCACACGAGCAGGCAGTATTGAAGTTGGACCGGATGATGGATTTAAAAATTACCAATCTTGTTTGAATATTTAGGTATTTACTTAATCGTTGTAGGACATTTAACTGTTTTGCGGCTTTGCGACATATGTTGGTGACCTGGCTGTCGAAGTTAAGTAGGGAGTATGGTGTAACACCTAGTAGTTTGACCTTGTCTTCACGTGTGATTTCGTTGTTATTTAAGTTAATAGATTTGACCTCATTCTTTGATTTCTTGCATATGCAAATTGCTTGAAATTTATCTGGGGTTGCCTGCATTTGATTGATTTCAAACCAAGTTATTAATGCTCTACTTTCAGATTTGAGTGTTTCTCTAAAGGTGGTTAAGTTTTGGTGACTGAATGACAAGGTATTGTCATAGTTATATAGAGTTGATTTCTTAATAAAAAATGAAGATGTTGAATATAAGAGGTCCAAGTATAGATCCTTGGGGTGCTCCTTTTATGATTTCTAGGCATTCGCTTTTGAAACAATTGATTATGACTATTAGGCACCTATTTGTTAAGTAACTATTGAGTAACCCGTAGGCTTTTTCTGAGAGACCATATGCCTTGAGCTTAAGTAGTATTAAGTTATGAGGTAAGCAGTCAAACGCCTTGGATAGATCCATGAGAAAGGCGCCGACATATTTATTTTCATCTTGGGCCTTATTTCAATCTTCTACCAAACGAAGAATTGTAGGAAGTGTAGTTTAACAGCCAAATGATGGTCTAAATGCTGCAAGGAAGGGGTGGAAGGTATTACTAAATTCGGCATTTAACTGTTTGCAAAGTTCTCTTTCATAAAGTTTTGACATAGTGGGAAGGATACTCACTGGCCTATAGTTCTTTTGGATAAATGGATCATCTTTTTCATAGATAGTGGTAACCTGTGTTTGTTTTAATTTAGATGGGAATTGACCTTTGTTTAGGACTGAATTAGCGATAGCAGTGATAGGAGGGGTAAGACTTTGGGACCCAGCTTTGATTATTTTTGGTGGTATAACGTCCACTCCTGTGTTTAACTATCCAGTTTTTTAATAATAGTACTTTTAATGATGTTAGACTCAGGAATTGGAGAAAAATCAAAGGCGTTCGTATTGGTGTTATCATTGAACACTGGGATGGTCTTGGTTTACTGGTGTTTGGTAGTCAATACCTATACTTTTAACTATGTTAACGTAAAAGACAGGCATTCATTTGATTAACTACGGTTTGATATAAGGGATTCGGAGTCAGCGTCTTTAAGAATAATCTGACTGTTTGTTAACCTGTTTTTGTGATAAGAAAGGTTTGATGGTTGGCCAGAAGTCCCTTGACTTAGGGCCGCCATCGCATCTTTCTTTGAAGCAGACCCATAATACTTTCATGTTTGATATTTGTTTTGGCGTTACGTAGTTTGGTGTAGTGCCTCCAATATTTGCATCAGTTTTATTTTTATTTGATGTGTTTGTAGCTTGTCTGCTTTTAAAAATGGACTTTCTATATGTAGAGTTCATATAAGTTCAATCAACAGTTAACATAACATTTGTATGTAGCATAACATTTGTATGTAGCTGTAGCTATCAAATGTCATTTACGTAGCAGAAATATACGAGTTAAGATATATTCACTAGTCTGTTCCATCATGTTTAATTTTTGCCGGGCTTTGCTTAGCAATAATGTTCCGATAGAATGTTGTTTCCGAAATTCAGTTAATAACGTAAAATGTGTAGGTTGTTGTATTTTCCTTGCGACTACGTCTATGTATACTAGATAGGTGTGTTATATGGTATTTTTCCATCCAGATTTGTCATAAGCTAGCTGCACGTTGCAGAGTGTTTTTAGATGATAAAATGTAAGGGTAGATTTCCCGGAAGCACAGAGCACCCCAAACACAGCAATAAAGCCATGCATCGCAAAGTAGGCCCACAACAAAAAGAAGCTGTAACGGAAAAATATTGTAGACGCATTGTTTCAAAAATCCAACAATAAGTACATTATAAATATATGCAAAATACAGAAACATGGGGATGGGGTGGTAAAGGGTAGATAAAAGGGTCAGATGTAGGGGAAGGTGAAAACAATCTTTTGTAAGAATTAATAATCTTTATTAGGATTTCACATACGCCGATGCGTGAGGGGCGCAGCCTACTTCAGTACTTTTCACGAACCGAGTCTGTTACTATTATATATTTTCTGGGGAATGGAGTCTAGTCTATATAATATGTAACTATACCGGAGGTTCGCTAATCTCTGTTATAGCGTGTGTGAGGTGTGTCGTACATTTCTTTATGCACCCTCTCATGAACGGACGCAACCATCGCTGGTCTGCTATAATTGAAACAAATAGCAGTCATAATTCATAAGAAATATTAGGTAATATGGTGCGTTTCCAGCTTTTGATGGTAGAGGAAGACCCCAGGTGCCTCTCCGTGCATTATTATATTATGAGGGGCACCTATTTAGAAACAACGACCTTCCTGGATGGCTGAATGAAAAATTGAACGCCTAGAGCGGGGCTCGAAAACATATCGGTGTTGGGTAAGTGATTTGAAGTCAGGGACTTTAACCATTTGGCCACTAAGGCCCTCACACACGCAATGGTAACAGAAGACGTGTTATGTATAACGTAGAAATGTTCTTGCAAATTAATATAACAGCAAGTCTAACGAACCATAAACGCGTGAACTATATGAATTTGCAGAAGACAGACAGGAACATTAATTAAGGACCCGACGAAAAATGATGTGCAAAGACAGATATCAAAGCAACTCAGATCCGTTAGGCGTGAAGATCTGCCTATCACCTGGATTCAACCTGTCCCTAAGACACAGCCAAAATAACCTCTTCTAATAAATTATTTTATACTTCAATCAAATACATCTGGAAAGTTGCCATGACATGAATCTTTACGAATTCTGTTAATAACATTTCCACTTTTGATATGCATAAACTTGGGTAATGAATTGTCAGTGTCTACTTTATTGTTTGTTTGTTGACGGCATATGTTGGCCAACTGAACCTCCAACCGATGTTACATACGCTGCGAACACTTAGACTGAATCTGCAAGTAGAGAAACAATATTAAACTTATACCGACAAAATGTTCACTACTTACAAAAATATATATATAAAAGCAGAGATGTTCCTATTATAGATACACGTCTTCCATATAGGCCATTACAATATCAGTTAAATTGGTCTGCAGTTCGCAGTTCGCAGTACGCGTTTCGAATTGCGAACTGCAAACTGGTCTGCAGTTCGCAGTTCGCGATTCGAATTGCGAACTGCAAACTGGTCTGGAGTTCGCAATTCGAATTGCGAACTGTAAACTGGTCTGCACTTTACGATTCAAATGTCAACGTGCAGTCTGATCTACACTGTCCTGCGCATTGCAGACAAGAATGCATTTCACGGTTGGTCTGCAGTTCGCGTTTCGAATTGCGAGCTGCAAACTGGTCTGCAGTTCGCGATTCGTGTTGCGAACTGCAAACTAGTCTGCAGTTTACGATTCAAATTTCAACGTGCAGTCTGATCAACACTGTCCTGCGCATTGCAGACAAGAATGCATTTCACAGTTGGTCTGCAGTTCGCGTTTCGAATTGCGAACTGCAAACTGGTCTGCAGTTTACGATTCAAATTTCAACGTGCAGTCTGATCAACACTGTCCTGCGCATTGCAGACAAGAATGCATTTCACAGTTGGTCTGCAGTTCGCGTTTCGAATTGCGAACTGCAAACTGGTCTGCAGTTCGCGATTTGTGTTGCGAACTGCAAACTAATCTGCAGTTTACGATTCAAATTTCAAAGTGCAGTCTGAAATTTGAATCGTAAATTGTGTCCCAGTTTACAGTTCGAAATACGAATCCCGAACTGCAGACCAGTTTGCAGTTCGCAATTCGAAACGCGAACTGCTAACTTCAGATCAAATGTGAAATGCATTCTTGTCTACAATTTGCCGGGCAGTGCTGATCAGACTGCACACTTTGAAATTTGAATCGTAAACTGCAGACTAGTTTGCAGTTCGCAACACGAATCACAAACTGCAGACCAGTTTGCAGTTCGCAATTCGAAACGAGAACTGCAGACCAACTGTGAAATGCATTCTTGTCTGCAATGTGCAGGACATTGTTGATCAGACTGCACGTTGACATTTGAATCGTAAAGTGCAGACCAGTTTACAGTTCGCAATTCGAATCGCGAACTGCAGACCAGTTTGCAGTTCGCAATTCGAATCGCGAACTGCGAACTGCGAACTGCAGACCAGTTTGCAGTTCGCAATTCGAAACGCGAACTGCGAACTGCAGACCAACTTAACTGAAATGCCATTACATTCTGTTCAAAACCCGACACAATTCAAATCCTCGATGACCTCAAGTCCAGTCACTAAGGATACAATTGTTGCAAGAATATTTCTAAATTTCCTTACATTAACGCAATTTTCATATTACTTATGAATACAATGAATTCGAATACAGTTTTGATATCTGTATTTATCTCTTTCCATTCGTGATAATATTGATCCTTTTTCGTTTTTAATAATTAAATTTTCTTGATTTATACTTTGATCAAACCAAACATATCCAAAACCATTATTGCCTAATAGTTTTCTTACTCCTGAATCCCAGTTGATTTGACCATGCATTAACCAATATTTTCATCATCAGTAGCATTTCCATAAAGCCTGTCTTTGCTCATTTTGACTGAGCCTGTTCATAGACGTTAGTGGAAATGCATGCTACCGTCCGCACCCTCTAGTCCCGGGTTGAGCAAAACTTAACATTTACACAATATAGAGACATCCGCAGATGTTTTTATGCGGCGGTGCAAATGGAACCTTAATGATACACTAGTGTGTATTTCCAAGAAAAGCGGCTTATAGTCTCCAGTTAGAATAATGTGCTTGCCCTAAACGAGGAAATATGGGATAAACTAAACAAATTGGAATTTAGAAAGAGGATCTGAGGTTATGGAGCCTGCATACAGCAGAAACTGCCAAAAGACAAAATTAAAAAGCAGGGAATATTTGAACCACCCAAGCCGAATTGTTCAACAGTACCAATAACACAACATCTTGCTAAACAACCTGAAAAGATCGGAATATAACAGCCCTGATTGAGTACTTCTTTTAGCCACGTTAATATACAATGGATGTCTTCCACAATCAGCTAATAGTATTTTGACTTTCACACATATAACGTTTACAAGCGTAATTATAAATAAGTTCCGTTGAGGCAAATGTATAATTTTCTTTGCTACCCTTATGTCTAAACGCACTCCATAAGTTAACTGTTTATCATATCAAATATATCAAACTATAAAAACGACATACACTTTATCGCGTGGTTTTGATAGTTATTTTTGATGTTGCAACGGACTCGGTCGCTAGGTTTGGACCGGGCATATTGTTCCACGCAACGGTTAACCATCGAAGCAAATGACTGCACTTACCTGTACACTCAACAAAAGAAACAGGGGGTCATGTCTGCTTCAATAGACCCAAAGTGTTAAACCTCTGCATCAAAGTGGTCAACAAATATATTTATATGTAGCATATGTACAAGTACATTGCTTTTTTACTTTTAGACTAAATTAATTAAAGCCGCCATCTTGATTAATAACACACTATATATATCTCCCGGGGATGGGTCAGATTTTCCATATATGGCTCTATGAAAACGGTGAGCGAAAACCTTTTCTTCCTAATCTGCAGTTCGGTTCTCAAAGTGTTTCTTTTTATAACTGATTGAGATGAGAAATTCAGTAAACGATATAGGGCATCCACGACTTTCTTGTTTACGCAAATGGTTATATAAATATGCTAAGTGAGTCCTAGATATATACGTGACCCTAAATTCATGAATTCTCAGTAGGATGTTAAAGTTTTTCTAGGAAATCGGTTAGGATTCATGGGAAAACTTCTCGGAAACAATTGAATGATCTTCCAAAGTATAAAGGATTCATTGGAAAGCTTATCGGAAACACTCGATGACCTTATCAGTTATACTCGGGAAATAATGCGGTAAACATTTCATGCAGGATATAGATATTCGTTTAGTGTTCCCATTTTATCTTATTTTGAATCATAATGAAAAATATACTAATTATACTTCATATTTACTTGTTTACATCACATCAATCATTTCTGTAAATGTTATGATAAAGCCAAGTCTATAAAAGAATTTCTTAAACAGCATTTATAACATAAGAGTGGCACTTAAATACATATATTTCAGAGACATTTTGTTTCTATTCTTTAACGCAAACAAACACTTTTGACAGCAAACCCGCGTATATATATCGTCATATCTATTTTGTATGACAACAAGGAATAAAATATACTTTTTATTGGGTTTAACATGAGTGAGAGAAGTTTATCAAAACAAGATTCATACAAAACAAAATAATTCATTTAAGAATTTTAAAAATTGCTATTTTTATGCGTTTAGACGAGTATAAACCACACTGGGAGTTTTAACAAATCTATGAATCGTGAACTTGGCCAAAAGGAAAACGAGTCTCAATGTTTTTGCTGTCATGAAAGGAACAGCAATATAGTTGTAAATGACAAAAAAGGAATAAAGGCAAACTATAACAAGCGTTATGACTTGTATTTATACGTAAAAATAATGTTTAAATCAAAAGTAAAATACCACATTTAGTTTACCTGCTTAAAGATTCAAACTTGAGTTCAGCGGCAAATACCTACAATTAGTGTATTTAAATCATCGTTGATTTTTCCATCAGCAATTGAATCCTTACACCTTGACCTGAGTTTGCGGTTTTTCAACGAACTAAGTTTACGTTACAGGCTACAAAAGTACGCATTGTCACTTAATACCGTAGTGATGTTTATGTTCTGTCAGTGACTGGATTAATAATGGTTATTGAGAATTCTCCTCCAGCATCTGCTTGCTTGAAAATAGCAACAGTATTTTTATTTCTTATTTTTCCACTCCATATGGGTGGATATGCATTTCCTCGATGGTCTTCCCTTGAAGTTTCGAAAAAGGTGTTGATTGTTAGCATTTCGGGAACATATTACTCTGGTTTATGGCTAGACTGCGGCTGTGTGGGATTTGTTGGATGTTTGTGTTTCCCTAAGATATATAATCCAGGTAACGTTTATTTTCATTTTCATAAGTTGACATTTATATTTGCTCCTGTGCTGTCAGATTTTGCACAAATAATTCCATTCCATACTATACGTTAAAGGAATTCTTGTTTTTTGTTGGGTTTAACGTCGCGCCGACACAATCATAGATCATATCATATAGACCCAAGATGCCCCTCCGAGCATTATTTCATCACGAGCGGGCACCTGTGTAGAACTACCGACCTTCCGTACGTCAGCTGGATGGCTTCCTAACATGAAGAATTAAACGCCCCAATGAGGCTCGAACCCACATTGGAGAGGGGAAAGTGATTTGAAGTCAGCGGCTTTAAACACTAGGCCACGGAGGCCCCAAAAGTGATTCTTGATATATAATATATAATACACAAATGAAAGGCACATGAAAGAAATAATTTAATATGACCCGAATAAATCCTTAAATGCTAATTTACAAAGTCTTAACGAATTACAGCTGATAAATTATTAAATACACCGTAAAATTTCTTAATAGAAATGGTCAACATCCAACAGGGAATTCCACGTCTCCCCAAACCGCAACTCACACACAGACACACATACACACACACACACACACATACACACACACCCTTCGACCCCTCTCCAAAACACACACTAAGCAAACACAAGCGAACTCAGTCTGGCACCGCTTTGGAACGGTCAGTGGCAAAAGCATCACGTGGAGTGCTTAAACAGGTTTATGATGCGCACCTCTCCACAAATTGCAACACGCACGCACGCACGCGCACACACACACACAAACGGGCGCATGCAGACTCCTTCCCCTATTCCGTCAGACACAATAATAGAGGGAAGCGTAGTGTCAAACTGTAAACGTGTTGAACACTGAAGATGACTGAGAAATGTATATTCCAAGATATATCTAAGAAATGTAAGTTGCACACCACGAAGAGTGATACCGAGACAAAGTAAATGGTTTCAATGAATTTTTTGTATAAACGTTATTTGTATGAACGTAAATCTGGCATCGGGGCCGGTAAAAACACTTGTTTTATGGCCTTGATTAATACGAACTTAACTCCCTCAATCCCGAGTTTTATGACGGAGTGGTTCTCTGAACACTACGCATATTTTGGTACAGCTAACGATTTTCCACGTGTCAGCTGGATAACTTCTTCGCATGAATATAACTGACACCAGACCAGAAGGAAAATGCCTCTGTACATGTTATACCCTACCCCTAGGTATAATGGTCATGAATGGGAGAATACACTAACCCATTCTCACATAAAACGCGATGAATGGGTACCAAGCATATTGAACAAGCGGTAATTTATCTTCCATCGTGCACCAGTCACATTGTCTCAATATTTCATATTGCAGAGATACTCTACATATTTTATGCTTTCCTCAACGTTATAGAAAAAAACTTGCGTGAACTTCCCTAATAAACATCCGGTCTAGAGGTCACAGCAAAGTGCACATGTTAGGCGGAATGTAAACAAACAAAAACAGAATGCAAAATATTCACAGTTATACAATAAAACTCAAAATGATGAATGAAATTCATCTTAGAAATGATTTTGAATTTGAAGTCATACATTGTGAAGTATACATCTGTTTTGTTTATTCTATTCACATTGCACGTTTTTGCTGCATATACACATTTTAGCGGACACGTGTAGTTAAACGACGACTGACCTACATTTTCACATCAACCAATCAGAATAGTTTTGTAATCTAGACCGGAACTTCAACGGGCAAGTTCAAAAAAGTTTTTTTCTGTAACGTTGAGAAACTATATTCTACGCATTGTTTCTCTAAGATAAGAAATAATGAAGAAATGTGACCGGTACACAATGGAAGATAAATTACCACTTGTTCAATATCCATAGTACACATTTACCGAACTGCACGTTTTAGGTGAGAAATGCGCGATTGAAATGGGTTAGTGTATTTTCCCGGTCATGACCATGGTTCTTATATTATACCTAGGGTTAGGGTATATGTACAGAGGCATTTTCTTAGTGATGAATATATTCTACATAGGTCCCACGAGGTTAGGTGAAGAGAGTTGAAAACTCGACACCTACCTAATACATTACTAAGATAAACATTGAAGCTGAGGCTCAAACATATGCCTTACTTTGGACGAGCTTTTAAGGACAGAAAATTAAAAACAAATAATGCATGTCAAGTAATCTATAATGACGGTTTTATGTTACGCTATATACATTCATGCATGTCTACACAAATAACAAATGCGCGTCTTTAATTTGAAATGAAAAGTACTGTAGGAAACTACAAAGCATGTTGTAATAGTTTAGTTAGAAAGGACCAAAACTCTAGATAAAAGAATTGACCATAAAAGTCCGGATAATATGCGCATGTCCCCTTCATGTTGCTTATATACTGTATACCAAGTTTCATTTCAATTGGATGGAAACTGTAGGATTGAGATCAAAATGTTATAAATTTGTAATATTTTGAAGTTCAAAAAAGGGCATCAACTTCAGGAAAAACTATTGGGCATGAAAGCCCTGAAACAAAACTCACGCCTCTTCATATTGATGATGTATACCAAGTTTTATATAAATTTAATGGACACAGTATGAGTAAAGCTTTACGGAACCGGGGACATAAAATGTGTTTATTTTATATCAACATCATCCTGAATGGAAAAAGTATGCTTTTTTTCAACGTAGAAAGTTGGTTTCGTAAACCTAGATTAACAGGAACTTCTATATATGACATTTGAGCTAGCAGTCCGAGTTATAAATTTTACATGCCATCTTGTTATGTAAATATTTGCACCACTTTATGTGAGCTTCAATATATTCATAAAAAGTTACAGACAGAGAAAGAAAATAGATGTTTAATATTTGACTACTTATTGTAACCTCGAGTTTCGAACTGACTTATTTTTGTCCTTGTTCTTACGTTTAGATATAGCATGATGGCCATGCGACACATCGAATTTTAACATTAAATGACTGTGAAAAGTTTTTTGAAAATCTATTCAATCATGGAAAAGTTATTGACGTAAGTATCTTGATAAGACGGCCTCAATGATAATAACATTATTTTAATCTCACTTTTCACCACTAAAGTTACTTCTCATCAAATGTAATAGCATGGAAAGTTTTATATTAAAGAATTAAGATTTCTAATTTATAAACGTAAATATGTAACACTTTATACAGATACATGTTACAAAGTGTCCACTATACTGTATACAATCAATGTATTTCTTAGCTTAAAACAATTTTTGGTCGGGCAAACAAACCCAAACAGACACACTGACAGACAAATCGCAAACGTGTATTCCCTAAATCAGGTTTTCAACCACACTAGATTATTAAATTGATGTAGCTAATTTAAAATTTTTATGTAGAATTATGCTGAGAAAATTTTTACAAAAAATATTGTGTCAGTTTCTACAGGACATACATTTTCCCAGAAGAGATGGGTAATAAAAAAACACCTTTCTAAACTTTCATATGCATAATGCCATAAACAATTGTGAGGTTTCAAAGTAGTTTGCAAATTACTCTTATTAATACCCTGGTGACTTCTGTCAGCAGATAAAACTAAGATGATAAATGTATTAAGTCTGGAACCTGAAAGTATAACTGTACTATCCTCGTCAATGTAAAGAATGGTATTGTTGTTGAACTCTTTCGGGATGCAGCGAAAATTGCTGTGAAAAATTGTTGAAAAAGATTGACTCAAATTCTTCAAGACATACAGTCATTGAAACATTCAAGAATAGCCTAGGAAACCTGACAGTCTTTTACTTTCTCTACCCCTCACACCCTCCGCCCCCCCCCCCCCCCCCCCCCCCCCCCACACACACACCCATGCAATGCCATAATGTATCACCATTACTATAAATAATGAAGATGATGAAGTGCAACATGTTCTACTTTTGTAAGATGACTTTCTCTTCCAATTTTAATTCTCTGATTGTTAATAGAAATCTGTTTTAGGACAATCTTATGTATCATTTATTTTTTATTTAATTCAATGAAGCAAGCATAAAAGAAAGGAATATACATGCTACATGGTTTAAAGAGTACAATCTTTAAGTTAAGCAGGTAAAGCAGCACACATGAAAATGAGATGATTTAAAAAAAAATACCTACCCTACTAACATTTAGGGGCAATGTTCCCTGAACCACACATATTTTTTTATTTTGGCCTAAGCAGGTTCTCCAAGCATGATGTACATTTTTTCTTTAAACTCTTGATATTTCTTTTATCTGATTCTCCGAATTTGTGACTGGAAAACTGATTGCACATTTTGTAATGATAGCAACGTTACAATTTTTACGTAAAATTATGATCAGAAAATTGAAAACAAAAATATTGTGGCAGTACTGATAGGACAAGCATTTGCCGAAAGATGGCATCTTTCTTAATTTCCATCTGCATGGTGTCATTAACAATAGTTAGATTTCAAAGTATTTTGCAAATTAATCTAAGGCAGGTTTTTCACGCATGATGTATATTTTTGTCTCCCTAACCCTTGATATTTCTTTGTTTCTGATTCTCTCAATATTTATCTGGAAATACGATTGCATATTTTGTATGACCCACCAAACAGTTCAGCTTTTTCCTGACAGATGGTTCAAACAGCAATGACTCTTTAGACGAGGATCTGAAAGGAAAGAAAATGTAATTGTTTCATCAACAAAATTTTTACACTAGTATAAATCTTACAGGTTTCGTATGTTCATTTTGCTTTCAGCTTGTTTGTGATATAGGACATAGCTCAAGAAAAAATAATCTGACATATAAGTCCGGAAATATGCGCATGACTTCTTCATGTTGATAATTTCATACCAACTTACATTTGCAATGTACGAAAACTGTAGGAGGCGAGGAGTACATTAGGTACACATGTAATTGTAATATTTTAAAGAGGCACAATGCCCCTAAAAATAGTGAAATGCCTTGACATTTATGGTAATAATGTAGAACAAGTTTCATAGGAATTGGATAGAAAGGGAGTGAGTAGCTGAGTACACAAAGTACAAAAGTAGCTGTAATATCTAATTTATAAGGTCCATAAAGGACCATAACTCTAGATATAGAAGTCACGACAGTATGTGTATGTCTGCTGTCTGTTTATGGTGTATCCGTAGTTTGTCTGATTCTGATGGAAACTGCAGGTGTTTAATACACAATATATCAATGGAACTGTGATTATAATAAAATAATAAAGGGGAACAACAACTCTAGACAAGAAAGATCGGTAAAACCGATGGATGCTCCCCGAAATTTGCATATAAAAAGAACAAAAGTTGAATTTACAGACTATAGCTGACGTTGAATGATCAAAGGGAAATATCTCTTTGAAGCTTATTCTAACCAATAATGAAGAAAATATGCATCTCCTCTTAAGGTGAAGCTTCCTAAGATTTTTTGCTGAATTCGAGACGGTGGTGGTTGCTTAGAAATACTCCCGACTACGATAGTGCTATAGTTTACTAATGTTGAATAATCAAATAATCTAACCGAAAGACGAAAATAATATGCGCATCTCCTCTGGACAGTAAATGTCCTTATGAGGTATGGCGAAATTCCGACCAGTGGTTGCTAAGAAATACCCCGGACAAGAATTGTACTATAATATACTACTGTTAAATTTAAATGATAAAGGGGCAAAAACTTGGTATAAAATTATCCCACCGGAACAATATGCCTATCTCCTCTTAGTGATGAACCTTCCTTTGAAGTATTGCTTGATTCCAACTAGTGGTTGCTGAGAAATACAAGAACTGTACCGTAGTACAATATTGTTGAATAATCAGAGGTCAATAACTCGATGAAAAATCCTATGACCAGAACATGAAGATAATATAGGTATCTTCTTTTAAGGGTGAAACTTCCTATGAAATTTCACTAAATTTCAATTGGTGGTTGCTGAGAAATACTCCGGACACGAATTGTACGATAGTATAAGACTGAGCAATCACTGTGAGAAATACTCCGGCCACGAATTGTACGATAGTATAAGACTGAGCAATCACCGTGAGAAATACTCCGGCCACGAATTGTACGATAATATAAGATTGAGCAATCACTGTGAGAAATACTCCGGACACGAATTGTACGATAGTATAAGACTCACTGTGAGAAATACTCCGGACACGAATTGTACGATAGTATAAGACTGAGCAATCACTGTGAGAAATACTAGACTGAGCAATCACTGTGAGAAATACTCCGGACACGAATTGTACGATAGTATAAGACTGAGCAATCACTGTGAGAAATACTAGACTGAGCAATCACTGTGAGAAATACTCCGGCCAAGAATTGTACGATAGTATAAGACTGAGCAATCACTATGAACAATCATCCTATGAAGACTTTTGACAAATCTGATTTTAAGTATTTTGAAACTATTCATACCGCTGTAGTTAAAATACTGCACATGGATCTGTCTATGTACAAATAAATGTAATTGAAAAAGTCATGCTTAACATGAACAATGTTTATTACTATTTAAACTCACTATATAAATCTGGGATAATATATGTTATTATCATTCGGTTAGTATTTCTTGACATTTTAGTTCATTACCATGCTTCATTCAGACCCTTGTCCGTTAATAAATTTATCTATATAGAGGTTGGCTTACTTAGAGGAAATTGCGTTTTTTTTGTTGTTTTTTTTGTTTTTTCAGATAATGATATTGTTTATAAAATATATTGCCATATACCCTTCTGTACTGTTGGTCTCAATCACTGGTTTTCAACATACATTCCGTGCTAGATAATACATGATTGTGCAGGCACTGGATACGCCGAGTATGGTTCGAACAATTTACAAATTTAAAATATTATTTCAATGTTGCAGGTTTTTATTCATCTGAAACGAACACACGACTTTTTTGTAAAAATGAATGAAAAAACACGGTAGTTAACATTACAGAACACTTAAGGAATCTTAGTGGCAATTTCATTCAGTGCTGACCAGCTGATTCAGCGTCACGGCCAATCATACATGTATGCAGAGGTTTTCTGCTCCCTCCCCACTCCCACGCCCTTAGAAAATACAGCTTTTTCAATTCTGTGTCAATTAATTAAGTATACATGTCCTAAACAATAAGTTCTTTTACGTTGTTTTTTTGCCATGACCGATTTACTACTTATGAAACAATGAGTCAATTTTGCATCTAAATTTCTGTTCACAGTGATACACGCATTCTCTACCTAGATAATTCGTTAAAAAATGTTCATGTTTGTGTAGTTCGTTACCAAATCTTGAAATACAGACGACTGGTTATCAATCTTGTTTTGTACTCTTTGCAACAGAACCGAATCATTTATAAACTTGCATTTACCTTGGTTCTTTCCAGAGCGACGTGACCTGTCAAATAATGTCAAAACATGCGAGGTCTTTTGACAACACAGTCATGTAAAACTCCCAGGGAAATAGTCAAAATTTGTTCCACTTTATTCCATTTATGATGATATCGTGAATTATATTAATGCATAATGTATCGCTTGTAGGTTTAAGCATAAATATATCGTTTACGAACCCTGTTCTTCAACTGTTTTACGTTAGGTGCCGAAAATTACGTACTCCTTTAGGTAATGTTCTTAAGCCTGATCACATTACTACGCACAAACACAAACATCTCTGAAAAAGTGCTAAAATATACATTTTATTCTGTCAATTACTTTACGAAAGCATCCGTTTCTAAAATCAAGATTGCCACACGGACTTTTGTGTGTATTGCCCTTGTAATGAGATTAAGTGTGTGTGTGCGCGTGTGTGTGTGTGTGTGTTCGGGTTTAACGGTTTTTTCAACAATTTTTCAGTCATATAAACGACGGTGTCTACTTGTAGCAGTGAGCACAATGCCCAACTTTATAGTGCTGCCTCACTGGAATATCACGCCGTAGACACGTGGCATGATACCCCACCCAGTCACATTATACTGACACCGGGCTGACCAGTCCTAGCACTATCCCCTTAATGCTGAGAGCCAAGCGAGGAAGCTGCTAGTACCATTTTTTACGTCTTTGGTATGACGCGGCCGGAGATCGAAACCACGACCTCCCGCAATCGAAGCGGACGCTCTACCACTAGGCTACCGAGGCGGTTAATGAGATTAAGGATTCTTGTTGTTAATACACATGTAATGCCAAATTAATAACGAAATGATGATGTTTATATGAAAAAAAGGAAGAAAGTATCAATTATCGGAAATGATCGACAGAAACAAGCCTTTTAATCACATCTAATTGAAAATTGATTGCACGGAAGTTGATGATTTATTTAAGTTTTGGTCTCGATTTTAGATAGAATACTGCTTGCTTGTAGTAGCTGTCGATTTTGAAAAAAAAAAAAAAAAAAAAACATGACCTCCTAAAAAGATATTTTCTGTCTTGCGTCAGGACTTTCAGATAAGGTTAGCATTTATTTTTCAAGATATACTTTAAAATAGTGCTTAATCGTTTTCAAGGGAGTTTCATTCATCAAAAAATGTTCGTCTTGCTTGCATTCTTTTCTCCCAAAGGATCTTTTTACATATTTTATTAACTATCACAACAGCAATCTTTAATAGTCGTGTAGCGGCTGTAAAAAGTCTCCCCGTACTTGGATTCAGTGTTGTTATATTTTCGTGTCCTTTCGGATCATGGAGTCCATTCAACATATGTGTAAACCCGTCCGCTTAGCTCAGTAGGTAGAGCGTCGGTCTACGGATCGCGGGGTCGTGAGTTCGATCCTCGGGCGGGGCGTAAGTTCCCCGTGACTATATGATAAACGACATTGTGTCTGAAATCATTAGTCCTCCACCTCTGATTTTTGCGGGGAAGTTCGCAGTTACTTGCGGAGAACAGGTTTGTACTGGTACAGAATCCAGGAACACTGGTTAGGTTAACTGCCCGCCGTTACATGACTGAAATACTGTTGAAAAACGGCGTTAAACCCAAAACAAACAAATAACATACGTGTAAAAAAGAGTTCCGCTTAAGCCGGTGCTAGGGGGCGTGAGAGGTGTTGCACATTTCATTACCGTTCGTGAGCAGACTCAGTTAAACCGAGTCCGCTATTATTCTTCTTGGTTGCATTCTTTGCTTCCAAAGGATCTTTTTACAGATTTTATTACTCTTCAGTAAAATTCCACAAAAAGGTTGTAAAGACAAAATTAGGATCTATAGTTTAGGTCGAAGATGTAAAAGACAAAATAATTGCATTTATCTAAGTAAACTACTAAATTCAGAATGTATATCTCATTAGTAATTGAACAACAAAAGTATTTTGAAAAGAATGTTTATTTGGTTTACACTGAAAAAGATTCTGGCCTTCAGGTTCTGAAAAAATATTCTGACCTTCATATGTAGAAAATATTAAACACTTGTCTCCAAACAAAACACTGCAAGTGAAAACACTGCTTGTTGTAAATCCATTACGGTTAATTGAACGGCTTGAAAACTAACACTTGTATTGCCTTGTTGTCTTGATCTATAACAGGATGTTGTTTATTTTACAGCGTGGCTACTTGCTGTTCGTGCTATGGAAACACTAGGTTTCATTGGATTGATGATTTCGGCAGTACTTTCCATGATCATCGTCTGCAAACGAATTCAAAACAAAGGAATCAAACTGTTCAACATAGTATGTGCTGGGGGCGCAGGTAAAGGACTATTTTATATTAAAGAAAGGAACAAAATTTAAATAAAACGTATCATTTTTTAAACTTATTCAGTCTTAATAAATTTTTGCATTCATGGACTTGCCTGTGGCAAGATTAATACTGAAGTATTTTGTTCATATTTAATGGTTTGTGATATGTCTCTACTGATAAAGTGTACAAATATCTACAAGCAAGACGACTAAGCATTGCTTATGTTCATACTGGCAACCATAAAGGTCGATGACACAATCATATTGTAATAACAAATACTTGTCGGATTTAAGAATATTTTGATGCAGTGAATGGTTTTGTTTTAATTCTCTGTGCAAAACGAAAAAAAAACTTATAACGGACCTTATGACCTTCGGACTGAAAACATCATATTTCTTGTCCCCGTGAACATTAACATACTTTCATTTATTTTTTTCTCATTTTTTTAATAACTACCTCAGAACTAAAAGTACTTCTCCCGGACATATCCTGCATTTGTACGGATTTTATTATCTCTGCTTTGTTTTATCATTATTATTATTATTTTGTAATTGTGTATTTCTATGCGGACGCCAAGTTAAATGTAGCTTTCTTTCATGACCGCGCCCTAAACGAAAATATTGCATCCGGGTACCGTTATCATTATCATGTAGGTTCACAGGTAGTGCTTCTAAGAAACTGTAGGGTGTCTGTCGGTGTCCATATAAAACACGTTGTAGGGTGTCTGTCGGCGTCTGTCGGTGTCCATATAAAACACGTTGTAGGGTGTCTCTCGGTGTCCATATAAAACACGTTGGCACAATAACAACACGTAAATGACATAACGTTGTTCACACTTCATTAGAGTAAGTGCCCTGTACGATAAAAAAAGCCTTCAGTTACATTTAAAAAAGACAAATGTATGTTTTCAGAAAAAATGTTTTGTTTGTTTGTTTTGGGTTTAACGCCGTTAAAATTCAACAGTATTTCAGTTATGTAACGGCGGGCAGTTAACCTAACCATTGTTCCTGGGTTCTGTACCAGTACAAACCTGTTCTCCGCAAGTAACTGCAAACTTCCCCACATGAATCAGTGGTGGAGGACTAGTGTCTGAAATCATTAGTGGAGATTTATGACACACTGATTTCCCATACAAACAACTATTCTGAAACGTATGAGGATAATTTTAAATGCTAACATTTGGCTGTTCTCCGTAGTAAGTAAAGTAACTTCAATGGGAAGTTTAAAGCAAAAGACTGACTTTCATTTGATTATATATCTTCACATTATATTTATTACTGACTTATTTATCTAGCTACGTAAGATCAGAATACCCATAATAAAATGTTCTGAACGAATTCAGTGATACACTCCTTTTTTATTTTCAGGTATTTGTATCTTCATTGGTCTTATAGTTTTCGGTGTTGAAAACGCAGAGGATTTTCGCCTCATTTACAGCTTCATTGAGGCACTTCCAATTGATCTGGATACAACTGCTTCCCTACATGCAAGTTTTGGTGCTTGTGTTGTAGCTGGAAGTGTCTGCCTCTTTCTTTGTGTTCCTCTCTTGGTGAGAGATTACTTCAAGCCAGTTTCACCTGCTGTACAACACAACCCTGTGACTGTCCAACAGGCTCAACAAGGTCAGATAAGCTTTGCTCCGCCTGGACAGACACATGTTCTTATCAACACTTTGAGTCAACAGCCGTTTGGCCACATGCCAGCATATACCTATCAGCAACCTAGCTACGTTCAGCCAGTTCAAGGAATGATGATGGCATCGACCGCTCTAACATCACAACCAGGCTACATACAACAAGGTCAAGGAATGCAGGGAGCGGTTACCTTCACACCAGGTCAAGGAATGGAAGGATCGACAGCGTACATACCGCAATCTGACTACGAACAGCCGGGTCAAGAAAAACAGGGATCGCCTGCCTACACACCGCAAACTTGCAATGTGCAGCCATGTCAAGGAATGCAAGGATCGCCTGTCAACACACCGCAACCTGTTAATGTGCAGCCAGGAGAAGGAATGCAAGGACCACCTGCCTACACCCAGTGATTCCCAGTATCAACTGCAGGAGCAAGATGTTCATAAATCATAAACAATTATAATTGATACCAACTTTTCTTTAAGTATATTCTTGTATATGAAGTAATTCAAGCCATTAACTTGTTTACGCATATATGTAGTGAATGTTAATTGTATTCATATATTCATATTTGAATATTATACTGTTTGAAAAAAAGTTACTAATTCAAGAGTTATCAGGTTTTTCAAACTTAGTTTACTTTTCGACAGGAAATGTAAAACAAAAATAACAAAATGCCATCGTAAAATGTTGACACTAACCCGCAAATCGGGAGAAAATGTTAAATGTTAAAAGAGTATCATTCGTAGTTACATAAATCAATGTGTAATATATATATATATATATATATATATATATATATATATATATATATATATATATATATATAAAGAAACAGCCAAACATGTTAGAGAAATTGCGAAAATTGAAATAAAAGATAATGATTTTATTTCAGTTATTTCTAACAGGTAGATTTTGCTATAATGTACCATAAATTGACTACTAAAACAAGAACAGGTACGCGTGCTTGTTTCCGAAATAATGTAAATTCGGTAACACCACAATAATCCATATTTTGGTATATGTTTGAAATATGCTTAATTAACACAGTGGATAAAATCAGCCAAGGAATTTTCATATGTCACGTTGTTGACCTTCTGATCGGGTTTAGATTCTATAGTATATATGTTTAAACTGATGACAAACTTCATGAAAATAAATTATCTAGCTTGTGGAAACGTTACCCCTATCTCCATTCAACTAGGTAAATCCGGCCAAAATAGTATTTTGTTGTATCTTCCTGGCATATTTTCTAACAATTGAATACAGTTAGGTAAATTTGCTAAAAAGTTCTTTAAATATTGACATGTCTTTTCTATTTATCATATACTTGTAATAAAGAGTGTCTAAGAATGTTCAATGGTTTGGGTTTATATTTCACACAATGATGGAGCATAGTTTAAGGAACTGCATTATCCAAGAACCATAGCTCTACATGGTCCTGATTTCAATCGGGTCGAATTATTATATTTCATTAAACTTTCCGTATCATAACTGACACTATTTATGAGATTTAGTTGACATTTCTCACAATGATGACGGATATTCAGAGAAACTACAATGTGCAGGAAACATAACATTTGTAGAGGTTGGTCTTGCTTCTCGTGAACTTTATTGTACGGGACTATAAATCTTTCAGACAATGTCTTAAACTGCAATATGCTATTAGACGGCATTTATATCTTTGATTTATTTTTATTTCATGGGGTAAGCATAACCAAATAAGGATCTACAATTGCTAGTAAACTGACCAATGCGTCTACAAACTATTATATAATTTACATATTGTTATTTAGTAATACTAAGAATAGTTGAAAAAGCACTTATGCAGAATAACATGGAAACATTGTTTATTAGTTTTCTTTATCATAATTTCAGAAGTTTTGTGGTAGTTTAACATTCACAATTGTATTGTAAAATCTAGAGAGCTTTTTAATTTTGGTCAAAATTTGACGATTTGGGAGCCTTTACTATGCAAAAGCATAATACGTTACCTTAAAGCCTTTGTGTAATGTAAAACAAGGAGTCATACAATATTTTCTTGCTTAACTACCGGGGAAAGATGAGAAGGTCTTATATGACTGCCTTTGTGTCACCCTTCTTTTCGTGTGTAAGACAGGGTTTTCCAAAACCCGATTAGCAGCGTGAAATGGAAAATTGAGCGCCAGCGAGGATTTTTATCCACGCTGTCCCGAGGGTTTTGAAATTACCTGTTTTACTCAGGCAGCAATGTTAGATCATTTTTTCATGACAACCGTTGATGTCATTTCAATAGGTTCAAATATATTATAAATTCAAAGTCGCTTATACACTATGACGTCAAGCTACACGTGCGCGTATTTATATGTCATTATTTGACGTTATATTATGATGTCATTGACTTAGAGCAGTATTTCTGAAAACACTGCAGTGATATTCACGATAGGCAAGAAAGTGATCTTACATGTCTGTCTGAGTAAGGCAGAAGTTTTCCCAATCCTCTGAAAAGTGAAAAGCGTGGATAAAAATATGGAAACACTTGAAACTCCACAGGTCGCTCAACACGAAAAAACAAAGGAAATGTTGCAGGCTCGATTTTCGATCCCACGCTGTCCCTCGGGTTTTAGGAAAACCCTGTCATACACGGACAGTCATTTAAGACCCTTGTATTCATAATAATTTTAGCCATTGAATTACTCTCCGTAGTCATTACAGAAAAAAATAAGTATGAGAGGTTTAAGGTATTTTTTATACAAAAGATAGTCTAAATACACAACGTTTGTTTAAGATGCAACTTTGTTATTACATGGTTTCAAAACATAGAAATAAAGTAGGTTTTAACTAGACGATGACCGCACACGTGACAGTTCTAAAAATAAGCTTGCTTCAAAACCAGCAAGACCTTACGTAATGAAAGGAAAAATATGGAAACATTTTTTGGACATTGAAAGGCGCAGAATCACTACACAAAGACAGATAAAATAGTTGGATTAATTTACTGTTATTTTTTAGCTTGTTTGCATTCTATGCTTCCGAAGGATCTTCCTATAAGTTGTGTTACTTACCCGCGGCTAGAGAGTCCGATTGGTGCTTTCGCACCGCGTTTTTAACTCATCGGAGCACAAAGTGCTCGGGATGAGCTGTTTTGATCACTTACAGTCCGACGTCCATCCGCCCGTCCAAACTTTCCTTCAAACGACATCTGCTCTGAAACCGTGCGTAGGAAGTTGATGAAACTTGGCCTGGATGTTTCCTTGCTGGGCTTCTTCAAAAGAATTTCAAACGGTTCCGCTTGGTTGCACAATGGGCCATAATAAAAAGTAAAACAAGGAATCGATAAAATCGAATGATGCTCCCCGATACATGTGCTTGTCCTAATATGGTTAAAGTCACTGCGCACACAAAGTGATTGGTAAAGAAGAGTTATGGTTCTTTGACACTGCACTTCCCGTCAATGGCCTGTATCATTTTTGAAGTTTGAATGAAATACCATTAATACTTTTCAAGTAATGCTCCGGACAAGCTTTATTTTGTATAATAAAGGGAGAAAATTAAAAAAAACTAGGTAAGGTTAAACCCCCGTACCTCAAAATTTGGATTTAAAAATGCAGCAGGAGCCACCATTTTTAACATATATTTCAAACATTTCCAGGCGGACACGCCCTGACCCACCTACCATGAGGGGTTACCCCCTTCCGTACTTAACTCCACTCGGCTCGCCGATGCCGCCTTCATTCTATATAACTGTTGCCGCTCCACGCACCCCATTGAAATATTTCTGGAACCGGGTCTGTTATACATACACGTCGTATTCTTAAAACGATAACTGACATCTGGCATATTATTGTATTGTTTTATAATCTCAGATCTCCTAATGCAGCTTTAGTGAATATAAATAAATTCTGAATTGCCTGTTCTTTCGAATAGAAAGAAAATGCTTCTAAAACCCTTTACCACTGGCTTCAGAATAACTACGTTTTATAAGAAGTCTGAAACGTGACGAAACCACGACAACTCGACAAATAAGGTTTTTGGCGTGTTTCCGTGTTGGCGGGGCGAAAACACGACAAATAAAGGCGCCAACACGAAAACTAGACAGATACATTTCTCGTGTCGGCGCCTTCTAAACGTCGAGTTTTCGCGTAAAATATTTCGTGTTTTCGCCCCGCCTAAACGAAAACACGACAAATTAGGTATTTGTCGTGTTTTCGCCCCGCCAACACGCGAAAACGAAGTGGCAGAACTCTGCCACCATAAAATTTGGATATTTTACCTCTGGATGTACTTGCTCCACGACTTGTTTTGGTGATATGAATTTACTGCAAAAATTGATATTCTACACCGTGCATGATATGTAACAGAGTCATGTGTCATTTGAAGTTCTTTGCGCTTCTCCAAGTAAATGGCTGGGACAGCTGAGAAACTACTATATTTACTGGTCATTAGCATGAATGATCATCCTGTGTATCCAAGATATATGATGCAAAGACACACTGCAAAGAGGTCAGCATATAACAATGGTTCAGTTCCCATTTACCCTCACACAAAGTAAATGTCAACTACTTTGGTACAATGCATATCTATGCCAGTCATGCACACAAGAAACATGACTGTGTATGTATATGCATAATGTATGGAGCGACGACCCGACACCGCTGCACCCTAGACTCAGGAGACCACCACCTAAACCAGGGTGGTACCTTATACTATATATTCATAATAAATGTCAATAACTAAGCATGCCGGAAATTGCCATACATAATCAGAGAGGAAAATCGACTGTATTTCGTCAGATATGCATTCAAACCAGTTCGTAATACACTGTAATGCCTTACTATTATAAATCATATGACAGTTGTTTGTCGATTATCATATTGCTGTAAGAATATATATGATATGTGATACATTGGTGTGACTCAAATAAAGACGAAATACTTGTATGATGAATAAAAAGGTATACACTCATTGTCAGTTAATTGGTCAGATATAATTTCTTGTCCCAGTTCAATCTATCTTGTACTGAATATAGCCTTCGTATAAAGGTTACTACTGTAAAACCTGTTTATAAAGGACACTATTTTAAGTCCTCGATAAAAACAAAGAAAAATATCAAACAGGGAATGCCACGCACCAAAAACGTAGCCTCCTCAAAACGAAACCCCCAGCACGCAGACGCGTGCACCACACACACATACACACACACACACACACACACCCAAAGCCAACACATAAGGACAAAACGAACAACACACACGTACACAAAGCCAACACATAAGACGAAACGAACAAACAAAGGAACACAGTGGGGCACCGCCTTGGAACGGTCAGTGGCAAAAACACCACTGGGGAGCTTAAACCGGTTTATGGTGCACCTAACCTCACTCTTACCCCCACCATGTTCCAAGAACCAAAAACGTATGTACTCAATGCCTTTTCAGAAGACAGAGCAACAAGAGAAACACCCTTAAGGGCCCGACGAAACAGGCCAGAAGACAAATATCAAAACAGTTCAGTCCTGGTAGGATTTAAAAACTGCTTATCATAGAGTCCTCCCTCTTCCGTCAGACGCAATCAAAGAGGGAAGCGTAGTGTCCAACTGTAAACGGGTTGAACACTAAACATGCGGTATGTCTCAAAACAATTGGGTCGTAACCTCTTTTAATAAAACGTTTGATAATCTTTCCAAATACATTTGGAAAATTACCGTGACCAAGATCTTACGAAGTTTGTAAACCACATCCCCATAAAAACGGGTTTAGAAATACCTTCTCGCAGAAGTGTCTTTAAATTACTATTGAATTTTAAAACTAAATCAGAATTACGATAATAAAATTTAGCAAAATATTTACGCAATTTGTAATAACGGTAGCCTTGCTGAAGAAGTTTACCTGTAATATATTGATTACGTTCATTGAAATGCTTGACATGACTACACACTCTGGCAAACCGAATTAATTGAGAAATATATACCCCATAAGATGTAGCCTGAGGTACATCCCCATCCAAATGGGGAAAATTTACAATACTAAAATTAAAATCATCCATCTTGTCATAAATTTTGGTATGTATAAAATTGTCATAAATAAAGAGATGTAAATCTAAAAATGAAGCATCAGTATCCGAATTGTTAGTTTTAATTAACTGAAGCTCCCTAGGATAAATAGTACCCACCATTGACCAAAAAACGGATTATCCATATTAAGAATATCATCTAGATAGCGTGATGTATTATTAAATGCCGTTATAATATCTGCCTGCGTATCTGGAGAGAGGCTCAACATAAAGTCTCTTTCATAACAATATAAAAACAAATCTGCCAAAAACCATAATTGCTGAAACTCTTGAGAAGATCCACTTTTGCCCCAGAATGGCCTAAAATCTGAAAGTCTCTAAATTGACTAAATTCTGAGTTTTCTTTCAGCAAATAATTTATAATTATTTCAATTATCGACGATTTGAATATTTTCCAAATACTGTAGGCCACATACAGCTGAAGTGAACCTTGACCGTTGATAGTGCAAGCTTACTTGTGTTGAGAGACCACCTGTCAATTTAGACAACATTTTTCATTTCCTGAAGGTGGACACTACAGAAAAATTTGTCTGTGAGATGATACTTGAAGTTGTGCTTATATATTAAAATTCATTTGAAATTAGATTCTAAATTATTGAAATCTTGTTTTATTCGATGTCATTGCATCTTCAGATAGGTAACATTATATGTGCAGACTTTTCTCGTAACAAAATTATGATTTTAATTAAAAAAATAAAACAGACGTAAATGTTTTCAATAAAAATGATGTGTGTAATCACAAAAAGACCATCTTGTCAATCACCAGTATGATAAGAAACAACGTTGTAAGTTCATAAACGTTATAGTTACTAAATGAGTGTTTCCTAATTATTTTACCAACAATCAAACTATATACACGAAAACATAGAGCTTCGTTTTATCAGAATAACTGCTATATAAAAGAGTGAAACATTCAGAATAGTTGGTGCCTTTTTTATGGGATGCCTAACAATGAAAAAATTGTAGAAATGCAGTGTATACATCTGTATCTAAAATGTATTGTTGTTCAATAATATGGATAATATAGTGGGAAAAACGATTGCAGGGAAACCATTTTGGTATTACATAGTTTATAGTGTAAAATAACGACTTCTCTAGTAAATTCCTGAATGTCTGTTTCTAATTTTTCAGTATTTTGTTTCTCTTGTGTGGGAGCGAATTTTAAAGTTAACTTTAAAAGTTTATATACATAATAATCATTTAACTTTCTTAGGCCTTTGGTTCTTCATTAAAGATTACCGTGTTCTGTCCTGGTAGAATTACTACTGCGTGCTTCTCCTCTCCAACCTCGTTGAATTGATTGTGTACCGACAATTCTCTGTGCATTCGACTGTAATCGTTATAGATAAAATTATTAATCCTGGCATTTTTATAATTGATTTGCGGCCTTTCTTGGTTGCGTTTATTGTTAAACTTTAGCACGAACTAAAACAAAAATAGAACTGACAGAACTAAGATCAGAAAGTCATGCAGCACGGGTGGAGCGAATTGATGAAGAAATTATGGCATTATTCTGTCAGAAGATGCAGAAAATTAATTCTTGAAAAAAAAGAATGTAGTCGTGAGGAGCTCAAAATGTAGTGTTTAACTTTAGGCATAGAATTTGTAAAAGGATTTAATCAAAACGGTCATTGTACAATCTGAATCTGTTTATAGAAAATAGTGCTATTCCTACGAGTCAATTCCTCGGATTTTCTGAAAGGAATAGTACTACTTCTCAAAGGTATACGATTCTGGCGATAAAGTTACAAAAATGCATTTTCGCTACCGTCCACCCCCTCTAGCCCCGGATTGAGCAGAACTCAACATTTACGCAAGCTACAAGTACAAACATCAATTTAGAGACATCTGCAGATGTATTCATATGGCGGTGCACATGGAACCTTCAATGATACACTAGCGTGTAATTCCAGGAAAAGCGGCGTATGGTCCCCAGTTAAAATAATGGGTTTGCCCTAAACGAAAAAACAATGGGCAGAACTAAACAAACTTGAATTTAAAAAAAGGGATATGTTGTTATGGAGCCTGCATAGTTGTTTGCATTTTCCTACGATATTGTTTTATGGCACACGTATAGACAGTCGTAATGTACATGTATATAAAGTAGATAATTAACAAAAAACATTTACAAGTGTACCTTTTTCTGACCAGAATAGTTATTTTATCAATGGATTGTATATAACAGTGAATGTCAGATGCAAAATCATCAGCCATTATTTAGAGAAAACAATCATTAAAGTTATTAAGAACTGATAATATCATCATTTCGTTGGTATATGAGATAGCGTCCGACCATTCCCGCAACAATTGAATATCAGTATAAATGAAAACTGAAAAACTGCTTAGTGGGAAAAGGCCGCCACAGAATTTAAAGATTTCCCGGTGAGATAATGTTTGCAACTATACAAACAGTTAAACGTGTATATTGAAGATAGCCTAATTTCATTTGCCCTAGCGAAAACTGCAAAGGAACAAACAAAATCCATTTGCCCCTGCGAAAACTGCAAAGGAACAAACAAAATAAATTATGTAAATCAGAAAAAATCTGAATCCAGCGAAAGAACAATTATCCCCAGCGATGTTTGCAAAGGGAAAAACTTACGAACGATACATAAATTATTAGAAAAACAAAAGTAATTTACTGATAACATAAACAGTAGTC
Organism: Mercenaria mercenaria; assembly: GCF_021730395.1. Lineage (NCBI taxonomy): Eukaryota > Metazoa > Mollusca > Bivalvia > Venerida > Veneridae > Mercenaria > Mercenaria mercenaria. The sequence goes on along the minus strand of NC_069365.1, from coordinate 9,363,703 downwards.
GCCAAATTAACATTCTGATAATAGAAAAGGAAACATACGGCGTAATGAAATACAATGGAAATGTAACTCTTGTTCAAATATGCACAAATATTATACAAGATGCCGTCATATCTATTTAGATGCATGCCACAATCGAGTCATTATATTAAACATCACAGTTCAAGCCTCTACATTTTGTCACGAAGAACAAACTATATTGTATATTTCTCAAACGGAATACAAAAAAATCTCCCGGCAGGATGAATCGTGTTTCCAACACATTTAAATGCTCAGACAATTCCATGAAATACTAAAAAACGGAACTAATTCAAGCATGCTAAATTATATAACAATATTCTATGACTATCATTTCTTTTTAACTATTTCGTATGATAGCCATGCCTAACGAGCAGAAGAACACCAAAATACATGTAAATGCATTCTATATATACAACTTATATATCAAAGTGTTTATGATTTTAATTTGAAATAACACTGCCTCATCGTAAATAAATGCAGAGTATACAGGTAAGGTGCTGGGGACAGTGACATATGGTATTACCGTTACACTTTACTCCTGTCACTGATTTTTATAACTACGGTCCCGGAGGTAGGTATGCACTGTGAAACGAAGGCATGTACAGGAAAATGAGAAATTCACGAGCCACGGGGCGAGCAAATCTTGCGACCCAGACGTCTAGAACAGACCATACATTGATCAAGGTAAATAAAAATTGATACAAAGCTGAGTCTCCACACTACAGATCCTACAACATGGCAATGACTTTATACTATGACGTCATCTAATGACAAAAACTGAAGTCAATATTCGACGTCAGTTAATGACATAAAATAATGACATAGAAAGCACATCCACCTATTGTCGCGAAATTGGTCATTTCGCGCTTTAAGTGCATTTCGATAAATTGTGTCAGTATACAGTGGTCTATGTAAAAGTCAGAGGTATTTCCGTAGGCGAGTGACGTCATACGGCCATATAAATACACACTGCGCATCCAGTTTGGGCAGATCGTCCTGGGAGCTCGAAGAGAAACTGGAGAAATAATTTATAATAAATAAGCCATAATAATAACTGTGACTTTGGTAATAAATAATGTAGGTGAGGCGCCCTCATATTTGCAGCTTAGGCTCATCCTTGCTGGGTCCTCTTGATAGCTATATTATTTTATTGGTCCGGGTCGCAGTATAAGCTGATGGTTTAAGGTTATAGCGCTGAACCTTGGTAGGTCTGAGACAAGGTTTAAAACATAGTTTGAGACAAGGGTTAAAACAGTGGTTTAGGACAAAATTGTTGGGTGTTTGAGACATTTGGCTTGAAATAGTGTTAAGTTTTGGACCTAGGTGGGTTGTTGAAAGGTCAGTCCCACATCCTTGTAGCATATGCACATACTTGAAGGGGTTTCCAATCCATATACTCATTCTAGGTCGAGTGATTCGTGACAAGGTGTTGAAACGTACGGTTTGAAACAGCTAGTTAAAGGTCAGAAATTTAGGTTGTTTGATACCAGTAAGTGAACAATAAGGATTACAAATTGAATTGATTATCTGCTTGATTTTAGTTGATTTATGTTTCAAACAATCATTTACAAATCATTGGTCAAACTAATCAGAAGCAAGGCAGCTTAAGAAACATTTACTATACCAGTTTTATACTAATTAAAAGCAGATAACTTAAGGAAAATTATATATATACAGTTTAATAATTAGTTACGCTCGGTACACGTGACACTATATTGGAATGCCATTTTTTAAATTTATTATAATGAACTCATATCTAAACAGTACAGACACTGATATTCTTAATTTTGTGAAAAGAAACTTCTTGCCAAGTTAAAAGTTAGTTCATATACAGACTGACTTGATTTCCTCAACAGAATTATTTATTGGCTTCTAGCTAGTTCCGGCCGAGAGATTGTAAACATCTATGAAACACAAGTGCAGACCCACAATTGAGACTAATACGCCGACAAACTATATCAAGGATTCTGCTTACACTAGAGAAATTTATGATTTTATCTCCAAAACCACTATAACGGACCTTAAAAATTGTCCAATATACTTTCCCGCGGAAATAGTCCGAGGTGATTCCCGTGCAAAGTTCAATATTTGGCGGGACATATCCATACAAATCGATATGTTTACCGACTGACAGAATGTTATTTTATTCTATTCTTTGTAGAAATTAAATTTGTTCTATCGAGGTAAGAAGTTTATTTGTTAGATGTTTGTAAAATTTGAATTATGTTTTATTTAGTAAGTTTTTGTTCATTCTAAAGCATTTTGTAAAAGGTTTACTTTTCGGCAATCTATAAGTAGGTTTCTAGATGTCAGGCTAATTTATTTATCTCGAAAGAGGAATCTAAGATGTTTCATTTGTATTAGATGTATTAACGTGATATTTACCAATTATTTTCCTCATAAATCATATTTGTCACTTTTTCCGTTGTAAATCATGGAACGCTGATATTGTATTGTATGTTATATTAATAATGTATGGTTTGGCTAGCACCTTATATCTAATATTTAATTGCAATTTAAAAATATTGTGTGCCAGTGTATTGCATAACTATAAAGTGTCAGTTTTGTTACATGGTAGTCGATGATACAGAGTTATCGTTCATGTCAGCTATTGTATTTTGTTTAATTTGTATTGCATGGTTGCAAATAAGAGCTGCAGTAAATCTTCCTCTTATCTTTAATCATAATCTTATCATATCTTTATCATACTTTAACTTTAGTAAGTGTAGTAAGTAAGTAAATAGAAAAAGTGAAAACTCCACAGGTCGCTCAACATGAGAATTGATAGAAGTATCAAGTGACGTATTGTATTCAAGTGACATATGAACTAAATAGAACGTATACTTTGTATAACTAGCACGTATTATTTATGGGAGCCTGCAGAGGTATGGTGTACCCAACGTAACAGTTTGTGCTTTTGATTGTATTTGCTATGGTGCTTACCATATGTTATTTATTTTTGCTTCTTCCACTAGACGACATTTTTCCTTGTGATGTCACGACCCGGAAGTGATATACCCGTGACTTTCTTATCTCGCCTGAATGTAAATTCCTAGCGCTGAGTTTACGTCCCATGGTTGTGCCTTATCCGCTAAGCTGTTGATCTTTGTAAACGATTGAGATAGCTCAAGTATACAAACACCAGCTTTGGGGAGCCAGAATGGGATCAATTTCTTCGCGATATGATAGGACTGTATTTCAAATCGTGATAAATCTTTAAGTGCTACTCTAGTTGAATGGAACTGAAACATCTGTGAAACGTTACTATGAAACTGTATTAGAAATCTCGGACTCGAACATCTTTTCCTACAAACCATTATAGACATATTGAGCTCAACTGTTTCTTTCCTTCTATTTGTTATATACTTATTTTTTTTCTTTTCATTGTAAATATCATTTTCTGTAAATAAACTTGTAAATATTGTAATGAGTGTTAAATTATTCTTATAGTTTCTGTCCCCGGTTCGACCATCCTGTCACACCGGGTATTACGCAGCTGTTTTCTTCACAAAGAAACACATTTTATTGGTAACTGTATCAAGGAAGATAATGCGCATAAAACAGGTTAACACATAGAAAGTACATAATTTAACTGTAACTTTCCCGTTTCCTTGGTTTTCACTCAAATTAAATCCGGTTTTCTTGAATATGATGGTCAGTATTATGACTGTGCTTATCAATTACCCCTGCCTCAGGTCCCATAACTGTTCGTAACTTTTAATGACTTCTAACCAAGTGATTAATTCCTCTTTCGGATCAAGTCCAAAAAGGCGACTGGGAAATGCAGATCCTATTCTTCCGAATCTTTATTAAAGGCATACAACTTGGTGAAAAATTGCTAGAGTGTTTGATGTACTTCAGCAAATTTTAAGAGATCTGGTTTTGGGTAAAGCTAACACTGTTAATTTTGGCAATGATATCCTGTTAAGCAGAAAGGAAGAGAAGAAATTAGTCGAACATTTGCGAGCAAGGGCAGAGCTAGGGTATGGGTTAACAAATGTGTACACCCAGAAGTTGGCAGGAAAAATGACATATGAACTAAAGAAAAAGATCGGAAATACACCTATGAGTAACAAGTGGTTGTGCGCATTCTTAAAGAGATGGAAAATGAAATAGCATCATTAAAACATCAACTTGAAAGCACAAGAGCCAAAACTTCAACTCTAGAGGCAATAGATATCTACTTAAAGAATCTGCAAACAGTTATGGAAGAAAATGAATTGTTATATAAACCCCAGCATATTTATAACCTTGACGAAACTGGTAAACATCCAGAACATAAGCCAACAAATATTAATGCAGGTCCCTATTTCAAAACCAAACAATTACCTCACCCAGATCTACAACAACTGTCATTGGCTGTGTAAATGCGATGGGTAATACACTTCCACCCTTGTTCGTTTTTAAAGGGAAGCGATGGAACCCAGATCTTATGAAAGGAGCATATACTGGGACGAATGGAAGAATGTCGGAGACAGGTTTGTCCAACAGTGAGCTGTTTAGGTATTATCTTGAGCACCATATTTGGACCGTTCAAGAAGGCTTATTATAGTACAGTACATGTATACACATATGGGACAGAACATAACGATATATGAAATATGTGCCCTCGCATACAGAGCGTTTCTGAAGACATTAACGCCAATGAACATACCGTCTGGCTTTCGGAAGACAGGTATCTACCCTCTGAACATTGATGCAATTAGCCGTGAGCAGCTGTTACCCTTTGAAAACCTTCGAGAGAAAGATCCGGTAGGAAAGGCAAAAACCATTAAAGTCGGTCCAGACGCGGTTAAAAAATTCTTGACAACAAAGACGAACATATAAGGAAAATAGTAGAGGCGGAAAAGGAAAATGATGGCCATGAATGTTCATGCAAAAGCAAGGAGAGGTGTTTATTGTAGAAACCAGATGCTAGTGGCAAGGCTATAACAGAATAACTATTTTGAAAATATGACAAATTATATCGACCAAAGACAGAAGTTTCCAAAGCTCAATGTGAAAAAACTGCACTTAAACAAAAGTACTGAGGAGCGTGTTAAAAGGAGGCACAGCGTGTACCTGTGTCCTCATTGCAAACAGAATAAACAAGCAAAAACATCACATACATTCTATACCGTTAATATGTTTTACCCAAGTTGTTCATTGAAATAGTTACACTTGTTTTATCTTGTTGATTTATCAGCTTATTTTACAGACACATGTTTTCCAGGGCTGAGGGACTTTTTTTTATTTAAGGAGGTAGGTTACCTTAACATTTGTATGTGCGCTTGCTCAACCGGAAGCTAACGTGACGATTTACGACGACGTTTACCACAAACTAAATGTGTTTGTATATCCATTCTTCAGGAAAAAAATCATGAACTTGTCTCCGATCTGAGACTAAATGGTTTACTAATGCAGAAATAATGAATAAATTGCCACAGAAACGCTTCAAAACATTGTTGCTTTAAAATGACGTCATTGACGTCATGACGTTACGTGTCAGTTACTGCGCAAAATTAATAGTTTTTATTTTGAAAGTACGTAATTCTGTGCATTTTCTTTATTTGAACTATTTTTAAACAGCCATTTTTGCTGAAATATTTTTCATGTGTCTTTGGCTCTGAATAATAATCAATATTTTTCTTCTTTTATGTAGTTATATTGAAATGTTATGCGGAATGTAAGAAAATGAATGATAGCAGCATGCAGGACGATATTTCCATAAAAAATGTCAGACGAGGGGTACTGCTGTAAGTATTTTAAGCTGTAAAAAATGTTTAAAAAATGCAAATAACACGAAAATATTACTTACGTTAGAAATAAAATGTTTTAAAGCTACATTAACAAGAAAGATAATCTTATTTAACATTTTTTTTATAAGAAATTACGATAAAAAGCAAGATATAAGCTATTTTAAACAACCCTGTTGCCATGGTTACTTTAAACTTTAAGAAAAATAGGGTACCATGAAAAGTGCTTGGTATTTTGCTAATAATATTACCCAAATATTCCATGTTGGTCATTAACAGAATGGCACTGAAGCCGTCGAAAACCCGTTTTCATACATAATTGTTTAAAAATGAGAAAAATATGCGTTACCATGGAAACACGAGCCCCGCGACATATACATTTAAAGCTTATATTAGAAAGCTAACGCGCATACTAGTAAAATGATTAATTATGCATACTTCGTATTTTCCTTCTTTTTTCTATATAAAATACCTTTGGAGGGTCATGTTCTTCAAACCTGTATAAAAATTGTACTTGAAGAGCCAGAGATAAACGGAATTGAGATTGTAGCAGTTAAAACATTAAATTACACGAAATACAAACAATTGCTGCGGTTCAACTAATTTGAATTAACCCTGGTAACAAGGTAACCTACCTCCTTAAGTGATTAAACTGAGCAGTGACTCTGTTTTGCATTTGATGCTGGAACATATTAAATGCAATGGACTCTAGAAGATGTATTGTTCTTATAACTTTTGAATTATTGGCAAGTGTAAATGTAAATGACGTCACGAATGAGGTGAAAGCTCCCAGGCGATCCTGATCATGATGCACATGTTAAACAGGTATGCAGTTTATGCATATTTTCTAAAACTTTCATACTTTTTGTGTGTTACTAGTTTATGTTGAAGTTTATCCATCATTTAATTATGATTTGACTGCTGCCTATGCACATCGTAACGCGCATGCGCAAAAATCGGTGTAAGGGTCACAAAACTAGGGCATAACAGGATAATACTATGTCTACTTTAATACATACGGCTCTGGTACTCTTTTACTCCCACAAAAGAAAATTCTTATTTCATAAACCGACTTGACTTTCAAACCTCGACCGAATTATTTATTGGCTTCTAGCTAACTCTGGCCGAGAGATTGTAAACATCCATGAAACACAAGGGCAGACCCACAATAGAGACTAATACGCCGAGAAACTATGTTGAGGCTTCTGCTAACGCTATTAAGGGCTCATGACATCCCCAAACCAATATAAACCATAGCCAGTGGTCGACAGCTGAAAATTGACAAACCATCAACCAAGGCTAGTATATTATTTACTTTTCTACACGAGACCTAACGACTTGTATTCGTGACTATTTAATTTACTTGATACCATTCTGAATCAAAATATATATTACTGCCGATTAGAATCACTATTTTATGAAAATGTTATAGAGTCGCGACAAAAATTGATGTTATCTACCAGTTTGAATTTATGGCATTTAACAGAATTTTTACTAGCACTTACACTAAACGGTCTGACCCTGTAGGTATTTCATTCGATTTTTCAGTGCGTCATATCAGCAATAATCTCACAGAATCCGTCATTATTTTGACTGTTTTTATTCAACATTATTTCCTGATCGTATACCTTATCACTCAACAAAATTACTGATGTCACTACATAGCCTTTTGTGTGTGAGATAGTGGCATATAAAATTCTGCTATTGTACTGTTCCCTTGTGGGGTATGCTGCAGGAGCCTGAAAAACAGGAAAGATCTCTGATTCACGATAGGTGTATAAAACAATATCAGCAAATATAGGGATAGGCGGGTGGGATAAATTTGGTGAAAGTTCATGTTGTTCCATTGCTGACCAGGATTGAAATTTCAAACAAACGTGTCGAATAAAAAAAACGGTATTGATGCTTTTCCAATAAAAAACGTGCTTAAAATGCAAAGGGGAACAACTAGCGCGCTACTAAATGCTAAGATATTGTTCTCGTTGCGACAGGGGTCCATGAAAAATAAACAGGTTTATTAAGTACAAATGCAACATAAAACCAAATACTTCTCTTCAACAAATGTCTTTTCTATATTTTATACATGTCTAGCCTTAACTATCTAGCCTTAACTTTCAACGACATGAAACAGTAATCCGTGTTGGAAAAAGTAGTATATAGAGGATATTTGTCTGTTTCAGTGAAATATCAATTTTATTTCACAAGTGAGCATCCAAAACTGATATTTTCACGAGTGGCGTAGCCGCGAGTGAAAATGACTTTTTTGGTGCTCACGAGTGAAATAAAATTGATATTTCACTGACACAAACAAATTTTCTTTTTATTTCATGTGTAAAACTCTACTTTTGTTGCGTAATTTATAAAACGTCGAAAATCGCGGAAAATGTCAACAGAAAGCATAACACAAATGACGTCATTTTAACAACGTCATCGTCATTATGGTCCCCGGTATTCATAACGCTCGGTATACAATTTGACGTTAATTGCGACGGAGAACCGGAACTAGTTCGGCAAAAACAGTGAAAAATAAAAGTGATAATCTACTGTTTTAAAACTGTGGATTATCACTTTTATTTCACTGAGAAAACTCTATAATTCACTGGAAAGCATAAAATAAATACATATACTGTGGCATTCCATCGATAGCAAACTACTTTCACTTTGTGCTAATTGCGAAGGTGTCCTGCTTCTCTGCTTGCATATTGCACATTGTCCAGAACACAAGGTAAAATACATCAAAGGTACCCAAAAGCTTCGATCATTTTTTTGCTGTAAAACAAAAATCCTATCGCAATATCTAGTCGAGACTGGCCAGAATAACGGGAGCATTAACACATATTCCGTGTCCTTGTAACCCGTGCATGACGACGCCACGTCAAAATTCAAGCATCCGTCCAGCAAATATACGGCATAATTTCCGGCTATGGTGTCATTTTTAAAGAGACTCATGGTCGAGGCCTGAAAGGGTAAAGGGTAACCTGAAACTTACACTTTGTATGATCGAATTTATTCCCCTAAAATTACAACATTTTCATACTTTCTGATTTTCAAAAACTGAGGGTTTTTTATCCAAGCTGCCTCGAGGGTTGGGAAAATAGCTGTCTTACACAGGCAGACATGTAAGATCATTTTTCTTGCCTATCACGTTCAAACTATAACGTAGAGATAAAAAGGTATGGGTATTTCCTGGCATTATTTTATAGTTTATGACGTACTATGTGATGTGACCTAAGTGCCCACTATTTTAGACAATATTAATTTTTCACTAGGGAAATACAGGAGTATCTTTCCCTGGCGCGTGCTCAGACAGAATGTGTACTTTTAACGCTAGGTAGGTAAAAACACTTGTTTCTAAGACAGATTTACTAGAACAGAAAAAGTACAGGTCACTGCAACCGTTTTTATTTCATAAGGCATTATGTTTAAAGACAGTTTAAGCATTTCAGAAATTAAGTAAAATTGAAAAAAAGGTATACTCAAAAGCACATAATATCCCACAGAATGTTTTAGGGATTTCAGATCTTAGTGTTTACTATAAATACACATTGATATTGAAAAAGTATAAATGCCGTTAATAAATATCTATTTATATCCACAAGAAAAATCTTTCGTGTAGATTTTAAAGATTCTTTCTGCTTAAATGACACACAAATGGAAAGAAAAATACTTGGAGTCACCACAGATATAATAATGATTAGTAAAAACGGGCTAATTATTACATTTCTATTTATTTTCTGTTTTAACTGATGCTTTCTCGACAATATAAAGTGAATTGTTGAACACTGTACTAGTGTATTATAATTGTTATATTAGATTTATACAGCGCCCTTTTCCTGATAAAAAGCGCGTTTTACATAGCACAAAGGCTGCCATCCATTCAGAGCGCCAAATCCATCCTCTGCTAGTACAGACATGGAGCTATCTGACCACAGGGACAGAGCGAGACAAAATCCACAGAGACAGACAGACAGAGACAGAGAGAGAGAGAGAGAGAGAGAGAGAGAGAGAGAGAGAGAGAGAGCTCCGACTAAATTAGCCAAGCTTGGTTGTTTAACGTGCCTTGTGTATACTGTATAGCACTGATACACGCGAAGCCATCTTTCCTGAGAACAAATACAGGCCTCTTAGTTAGGAGGGAGACATCTCAAAAATTTCCAGTGCCTGCACCGGGACCGGGATTTGAACACCGGACATCTGGACTGACAGTAAAAAAATTATCGGAAACAAATGATGACATTTTCAATTAGAAAATGTAGTTGACATTACCGACTACCGCTGATCTTTACCTTGGAAACTAGAACTTTATTGTTTTCCTATTTCATTTTTTGTGTATATTTTTGTAGCTTTTATTTAAATGTTCACGGCATATAATTTACATACTTAAACATGGTGACGCACTATTTACACTGTTTCACTGTAATTCTGTAATAGCGTGCATTTGTCAAGTAATAATATTGATTTTGTTTCCTTCATCCTGTATTTTTCTGAGAAATAACGCTTTTAGCAGTAACATTTGTATCCTATATCCTGTTATTTTTTCGCAGAAATGAATTCTAAAAATAGCTAAGCTACATATTTTTACTGATTATTCAACCGATACGTTTAAACGGGTTTATAATAGTATAAAAGAAACTGTGCATTCTCACTGAATATCCTAATAGGAAAGTGTGTGTGCTAACAGTTTCTATTCCATCAACCGCTTTGATTTATAATGGCTTCTGGGACAACATGTTGTTTGAAACTAGCAACACTTTGTTCAGTTCTTGCTTTTATGATCTATGTTGGAGGATTTGCCAGCCCTTTTTGGTCTTCTTTCACAGTTTCAGCGGATGTTTTTATCGTTGAAGTTGATGGCAGACAGCTCTCTGGTTTATGGACGGATTGTGGCTGTGTCACCCTGGTTGGATGCATTTGTTTCCCTAAAATATATAATCCAGGTATAGTTGAATTTCATTACTAAAGTATCATATGTGTATTAAGTATAACTTATCTCATGTTTGCAGCCTTGCTGCCGCTGGACACCAAGTTATATTTTAGAACTTACATTACTGTCATAACATATTGAAGTTGACGTTGGTCGAATTGATTTCTATGATAGGGATAGAATATTTTAGCAGAATCGAAAACCTAGAATGAACAGAATCTTACAAAGTGCCTGTCAACGTTTGGTTTATTAAATTTGTTTAAGGATGTAGGATCAAATTTGTCTACAGTTAAGAAGTTTTACATACTTGGTGAGCTTGAAGAACATTAATTTCTAAAATTGAAAAAGTGGAAACTCCACAGGTCGCTCAACACGACAAAAAACGAAAATGTTGCAGGCTCGGTTTGACTGAGCCTGTTCATGGACGGTAGTGGAAATGCATGCTACCGTCCTCGTCCTCTAGCCTCGGGTTGAGCAGAACTTAACATTTACATATGCTACAAGTACAGAAATGATTTAGAGACATCCGCAGATGTGTTCATATGGCCATGCACATGAACCTTCAATGATACAATTGCATGTAATTCCAGAAAAGTGGCGTATGGTCCCCAGTTAAAATAATGTGTTTGCCCTAAACGAGAAAACACTGAGCTGAACTAAACAAACTGGAATTTAAGACAAATAAGTGCAGGAAAAGCATAGGTCATCGCACTCATTTTTATTTTATTTTATTTTATAGGACCAAACCTGATCTACTTGATTAGATATTTGAAATTACCGACACCTACCCCATTGTACATCTTACATCAATTTTAGGCAAATGCCAGCTAAAAATAAGGATGAAAATAGCCGCCGGTTTCTTTTTGCCACGCCGGTATTTGGCAAATTCAGCCCATATTTATACGCGCTTTACAAAAATGAAAATTGCCTTAAATTGTTACATTAACCCACCTATTTTAAAGTGTGTTTTGATATAATATCATTACTATTTGTTTCGTAAATAAGTACGAGAAAATTGCATTTGCCATGGCTTAAATCGATGGCAATTTTTTCATTTTTCTTAAAACTGACGTTAACTATTTCCAAACGAATATTTAGGTAGAAATATGATGTTCCATATCGATAAATCGGCAAATAACACATTCTCCGTATACAATTTCAGCATTCTTCAATTTTTACGGAATGCATTTATGTCAATTCTCATTTCTATAATGGTCGTTAGTAAGCAGCTGCTTATAAAGTTTATCAACTTTGAAGTTATTTACTATTATTCAGTTTTTTGTTCAGAAAATAGACACGATCCATAATAAAAAATTATTATTGTTTAAACCTATAAATCAACACAATAGTGGCAAAATCTATGTAGCCAGATGCTCTGTACATAATGACTCCATTAGAAAGTGTGCTTTTTATTAATTACTTTCATAAAAGTCATTTAGTTGAAGACATTTAATAATATATGCTATTTTAGATTGAGTATCTATGGATCGTAATAACAAATAAGCAATTGCGTATAAATGTTTGCTCATTTAATTTATTAAGAAAAAGGAAGAACAAAACTACTCATTGCCAATGAAAATCAATTAGCATTTATCCAAACCATTGTGAGACAATCTATGTAGCAAGATTCTGCGCTTGTCAATTTAAATATGCCATCATAAGAAACTTAAAATCATTTATATTCCTGCTAGTATTGCTTTTCATAATCACTAAATTTAAAAACCTTCCTTTAAAATATTTGAAAAAAACTGTCATGGCAGAATCTTTCCTTGGCAAAATTGCCACGGTAAAATCTTGCCATGGCAGAACCTTGCCATGGCAGAATCTTGCCATGGCAAAATAAAAAAGAACAGAGTTATCGATATGGAACATCATATTTCTACCTATACATTCGTTTGGGAAATAGTTAAAATCATTTTTAAAAAAAAAAATGAAAACAATTTGCCATGGCAAAATGATGAATTTTCATGGCAACGCATTTTGCAATGGCAATATTGGTTTTGCCATGGCAAATGCAATTTTCTCGTACTTATTTACAAGAAACTAGTAACGATATTATTTCAAAACATACTAACATTAAAATAGGTGAGTTAATGTAACAACTTTAGGCAATTTTCATTTTGTAAAGCGCGTATAAATATGTGCTGAATTTGCCAAATACCGGTGTGACAAAAAGAAACCGGCGGCTATTTGAAACGTCTTTTTGCAACAAGTAAAATATGTTTGGTTGAATAGTACATTATTAGTCATATTTTAATTATCTGGCATTAAATTTTACATAAATTCTGTTAGAAAGACATACATTTTTCGAAATGGTGGATATCCTGAAAAAAAAAACGCTTGTATCTCCTTAAGAATACATTAAATTATTCAACAGATCCTCGAATTTTATTATATTATTCAACATGTTTGATAAATTCAAAATGAAAAGACACTCGTGCAAGATCTTTTATATGTTTTCATAATTTTTAAATGTGGTTGTTTATATTTTGGTCAGCAAATGGATTGGTTCGAAACTTTAACAGCTGATCATTTAGACTTATTTGTATCACTGAATTGTTGATACATGCAAATTTTTCACTGAAAGTACTTTTCAAATTTCATTTTCCAATCCTGTTTGCCCAAGTAAGATAGCATTATTTAAGCATAGATATAACTTAAATAGATACACTTTCCCTATGGAATGATATGGATGTTAGGACTATTTTATTATTGTTTTAAGATTTGCATGGAAAAGAATATATTTTGCCGAAATACATTTTAAGTGCAAGTTTGTAAAAGCATTATTACCTCCCTTTGCAAGCTTGACATCGGTTGCACAACCAAGATAGATTGAAAATAGACGAATTCTGAAGCTATAGCTATTTTAAAACTTGCCTTTTGTTTCAGATAGTTGAAACATCCTAATATCATTCTATCAAATGCAAAAAAAAAGGAATCTGGTTGTTCACACGGTTTTTATTCAGTGATCTTTTTAATTGAAAGAAATAAAACCCTTGATATAACATAAAATAAATGAATAAAAAGTTGAATTATGTGACTATGTTTGTCAGAAGCGTAATTGTTTAATAATTGCCGTAACCTGAATACGTGAAAACCGAACAGCCTGTTTTGTGACACGAGTCTAAAGATGTTGTTTAATTTACAGGATGGCTAACAGGGGTTCGAGCCATGTTAACACTAGGTTTACTCGGATTGCTGCTCTCGGCCATGATTTCTATCGGCATAGCATGCTGTTGTGGTACGGGGAAAATAATGAGAGGTTTCAACATATTTTGTACTGGGGTTTCAGGTAAAGAACTCTTTTACATTTATGAAAGGAACAAAGAGTGATTGAAGTATAACATACCTTTTTCAAATACAATATTATGCTTCTCACATGTTTGTATTAGCACGATATAATATGTGGCAGAATTTTCTTACTTTTGTTTATTTGTGTTGTATCCACAGTTTCCAATAGCCTGACATGGATTTTATTAACGTTATCGTACACTCATGAAAAGTTAAAGCACAACATGACCTGCCCGCTTAGCTCTATACGAAGCGCGCAGATCTACAGATCGAGGGGTTTTGAGTTCGATCTGCGGACGGGGAATGTTCTCCGTGACGATTTGTTAAGAGATATTGTGTCTGAAATCTTTCGTTTTCCTCAACTGATTCATGTTGGAAAGATGACAGTTATTTCCTGAGAACAGGCTTTTACTGGTTCAGAATCCAGGAATAACGGATAGGTTAACTGATAAAACTGTATAAAACAATGAGCTTAATTAACCTTTGATTCAGAAATCTTATACTGCTGTTTCATAGTTTAAGAACTGTATACAGTCCAATAGATACGTATTAGAAGTATATGCAAATATTAAATTTAAGTCGTATAAGAGATGGATTTTTTGTCATTTTTACATATTTTTCTCCTCAGCTTTATACACTGCTCCATTTGCAGAGAGCTAAACTAAAACAATTTTGATAAAATATACGCTAAAATATTATAACTGGTTTTGTAAAGTACCAGGTAGATGTAATTATTTTGGCAGAATCAAAAATAATTACGACGGCTTAAATGCTATGCATCAAATAACAATTTGCTCGCAATTTTTTTTCATCCAAAATTTTAAAACAAATGTACAAGGAAAATGTGCGAGCTATCCAGGTAATTCATTTTTATACCGTTTTACATAAAACTGATATATTACAATCTCCTAAAGCTTGGAATTTACCATGCTAGCAGATCGATATACTGTATTTAGCCGTTATCATGCTGGCCATTCAGTCAGTATGTTTTTGGTAAGCACCTCTTTTAACAGTTAATGGTACTGTTCAAATTGAAAGATGAACAAGTTGATTGTAGAAATTAGCAGGAGAAGGGTTAAGCTAATAGCCCAGTAAAAAACAATGCATAATAAATGCACATATACACACATTTGTTTCGACTGTTTTACGACTTTAAGCCCTATAAAAGACCGTTCAGTATTAGCATGTTTCACTAGGTGGGAAATTTGAATAACTTGGGTTCAACATTTAATGTCAGACATTAAACCATTTTACGTACCATTTATTTAACTCGTTTTACATCGTATAAACGGCGAAAACCATAAATCAGATTACTTCTTTTTTCAGGTTTTTAAAAGGTCCATATCTCGTGAATTATACTTGCGCTTGTATCAGTTCAGTTTTCAATTTGACAATATCCTACCCTATAACAATTGCCATAGCTTCTTTTTTATTTAATTAAGCAAGGAAACTGATGTTAGCTTAACTTTTAACTTGTTGATTTAGGTATCAAATCTCATATGTAAACAAAGATGTTGTACTTTAGAGGACTAATTTATCAATAGGCAAAGAAAGAGATGTTAGCACGTGTACGCTGAATTTGCGGCTGATTAAATACAACTATGACCTAAGTGTAAAGAAAACTTATGCCCTACTTTCCATGCTTCGTTCTGGTTTTGACAATGCATCAATTTCAAGACCCACCACAGAAGAAGTGACATACATTTCCCAACACATGAACGTCATAAATCCACTCTGGTAAAACAATTGTTGATAATTTAGGGCCTTTCCTAGTTATATACGAGTTAAAGAAATTGTTCTTTGTTTGATATAAAATTCAGTCATTTCAGATCCATTTTGATATAGTTTCAAGATTTTTACACAGCCATAGACCTATTTCCCATAATCTATACATTTACTTATGAAGAGCTCGTAGAACACGAAATGCCCCCCCCCCCCTCCCCCACCTCTTGATGCATTCAGCTATTGTACAAGGACAGAAAGTATTTGGTCATTGTACACAAAAGTTCTACTATTCTGTCTCAATGTGACCTTGACCTTCAACCTACTGACTTCAAAATCAATAGGGGTCATCTGTTGGTCATGAACAACCTCCCTATTAAGTTTCTTGATCCTAAGCCCAAGTATTCTCAAGTTATCATCCTGAAACGGTTTAACTGTTCTAGGTCACTTTGACCTTGACCTTTGACCTACTGACCTCAAAATCAATAGGGATCATCTACTGGTCCTCCCTATCAAGTTTCGTGATCCTAGGCCCAAGCATTCTCAAGTTATTGTCCGGAAACGGTTTAACTGTTCCGGGTCACTGTGTCCTTGACCTTTGACCTCAAAATCAGTAGGGGTCATCAACTAGTCATGACTTTCATGATCCTAGACCCAAGCATTTTTGAGTTATCATCCGGAAATCGTTTAACTTTTCCTGGTCACTGTGACCTTCACCTTTCAATAGGGGTCATTTGCTGGTCATGATCAACCTCAAGTTTCATGATCCTAAGTGCAAGCGTTCTTGAGTTATCATCCCGAAATCGTTTAACTGTTCTGGGTCACTGTGACCTTGAAATTTGACCTAATGAATTCAAATAGAGGTCATCTGCTTGTGATGACCAACCTCCCTATCAACTTTAATGATCCTAGGCCTAAGCACTTTCAATGCGCTAAAAATGGGAAAATTAGGATCAATTTTTTGAGGACTTGTTTTCGCCCACATGTTTGACTGATATTTGCGTTTCATAGTGTACAACACCCATATGTAATTTATCTAACACATTTAAATGAATTATTTCAAAAACTTAAATTTTCAAAATACCTCCCTTTGATATAGAGTCTTGCCTTCTATCTTTATTGTTGTGGAAACTTGTCGGAAACTGCTCAATATGTATCACATTGTCAAGATTTTTCAAGTTACTCTGATTCGTCAAATCATATCCACTAAAGGGCTGGTAACTTTTCCTAGTATATGAAAATTAAAAAATCTTCGACAGAAACTCTTAAACTGATTGTTCAAAGTATTCTGACTCGCCAGATGACTGCCAGTTTACCAGTATATCTATAGTAGTTCCGTTAAAAGTTCTTCTTGTCAAAAAATGCTGAGCTGTTTTTAAAATAATTTCACACACATGTTCTTTTTGTTTACAAAGAATATAATCATGTCTTCCAAAACTACGCTTCAGCTGGTGCTATCCGATGAATATTCCAATCAAGTTCCCAGACAATAGGTAGAGAAATAATGGTCGTCGCAGGCAAAATAATGACAAAACTAATATTTATCCAGGAGTTTTTCAACCACCTCTTAGTGTTTAAAAGCAATTTTCTCTGACTTGTCTTTTTCAGAAATTAAGCCCATAAGAAATAAAATTTCACCTAGCGATAATTTTAATTGACCACTGGTCGTAGAAAACTACTCAAGTGAAACAGAAGTCATTAAGCTGGTTCTGCAGTATTTTCAAGAGGGCCTAAAGTGTATTAACACAGTTTCCGAGTAAATATTTAAATAGCCCTAAAATCAGTTAAAATTAAAAGTAATAAGTGTCCGCCACACTGCTTCCAAAGTAGAAAATTTGTGTGCAACTAAGTCACCTGCAATACGGACACAGACTGTAACTCGCAGGACAGCATCACTCCTATTTTAGAAGTAATTTAATCATTATTACTACAATGATACAGAACCATTATTACAATGATATAGAACCATTATTACAATGATACAGAACCATTATTACAGTGATACAGAACCATAGCTACCATGATATAAAACCATAACTACAGTGATATAGAATATTATTACAATGATACAGAACCATTACTACAATGATATAGAATCATTATTACAATAATACAGAATCATTGTTTACAGAACCATTATAACAATAATTCGGAACCAGTGTGGTTGTAAACTTACCGTCTACCTTATGAGTCTTAGCATTAACACCACTTTAGACTTATTAAACTGTACCACATACCCCTACCTTACAAGGGGAATTTTAAGGGGAATTTTACTTAACCATACTCTAGGCCAATGTAAGAGAATCTGTTCCAATAACAGTAATTTATATAGAGACTTACTCTAAACTCGCTATATTAAGGTCAAACGGCATGGGTCAGGTGAGCGACTTAGAATTATCATATCCCTCTGCTATTCCAGACATAGTAACGTCTTAAAACCGATGAACTAGTTGGAAGTTTTAGACCTTTAATACTGTATTTACTGATAAGAGTATTAAAATAAAATGTATTGTGCTGCATTGATGCTATATTATATTTATATTTTCAGGTATTTTCATCGCCACTGGCGCATTAGTTTTTGCCATAAACAATGCCAAGGACTTTCAAAATATGTTCAGTTTCATTAAGTCGCTTCCGCTTGACTTGGACACCTATGGCAGTCTATCTTTTAGTTTCATTGCTTGTGCCATCGCTGGAGGTCTTTGCCTTGTTGTTTGCATCCCCCTGTTGGTGTATGACTATCGTAATCCAATCCCACAAGGTGTACAAAGTGTCAGCATGCCATTGCAGTTTGCAACACAAGGTCACTTGAGTTTTGCTCCGCCAGGACATACATATGCTTTTGTCAACCCTTTGCGTCAAAATCAGTTTGGCTACATGCCATTATATGCCGATGCGCAACCTGACAACATACCACCGGGTCAGATTATGCATGTAGCACCTGAATACACACCGCAAACTGGCTACATGCAACAAGGTCAGGTTATGCATGGAGCACCTGAATATACACCGCAGATTCAGCCCAGTGTTTCGCAAAATCCACACCAGGAGCAGGATGTTCCAAACATATCATCAATAATTTAAATTGCTATTTTACATTTCGGCTGTTTTTTTTTTATTCATTATCTAATAACTTCCTGTGTAAAAAAGTTTAATCATTCAATTTTTTGTTCAAAATGACAGTCTTGAGATTGAGACGTGTTGAGCAAAGCTACTTAACAGGTGCTGGATATTAATGATAGAAGCGATGCCACAATCCCAGAAGTTTCTACTGCTTGTTGAACGTGCAAGGTGCCAAGCACCTACACAGGACCTCGATATAAAATCATATGTGAAAGACTATAAGTACTTTAGGTTTAGTTCGATCGAGTTTGTACCCACGAAACGAACATCCGTATTTGAAGCAAGTGCAAATTCCAGTGAGTTATAAAAAAAACTTTGCAATGTATCTCTTTAAGGCTTACAGATTTGTTGTTTTTTTATTATAATTATTATTAAATTTTCCGAATAGGGATAGTATAATTTTACGGTGTGCTATTTTCTAAATTCAAACGAAAATGCGTTTGATTTCTTTTGTTTCTGTGGACATTAGATTTTCAGTGTTCAAGCGCAGAAACGGGTTAATAGACGTGTTTGTATATTTGATATAAACACACATAATATGTCTCATATTAACTAGACTAACCATAATACGCCACAATTTGTATTTTGTCTTCCGATAAGATAATTAACAGTCTTGTATCCTTCCTTACTATAAACAGCATGTGATTATAATATCTGAAGGCATGGTTGTATGTTTGTACGTCAAACAGGATCATCTATCGTAACTATCGTAATGCTGTAGTGTATTTTATAAATTTTACATGTATGTATTGCATATTTCATTGCCTCTCATGAACAAACTCAATCAAACCGAGTCTGCTATTATTCAGCTTAGTTGCATTCTTTGCTTCCAAAGGATCTTTTTACAGATTTTATTATACATAATACTAGACTGAATCCTTTGTAAATTTTAAATTTATTTACTAGTACGAGTGGTAATGTTTACTTTGTTAAATATGTGTTGAACAGCACATATTTCCCACTGTTTTTCGTGTGCACACATAGTATAGTGCCCAAGACTAGCTACTATTGTATGAGTATGGCTAACACTGTTTTGACTTGAGAATATAAGATTTTAGGAAATGTTCAAAGTTTACTGTATAAATGGCATTTTATTAACATGTTATTGTAATAATTAATATCGTGTCTATATTAAAATATTAGAACTATAAGAACAATTATTGTCACCGGCTGGTAAAGTTCAACCTGTAAAATATTCTATATCACAATGTTTGTATTAGCAACATCTATTAATTAATTCTGCAGTTAAAAGTCATTGAATGCCTAAGTCAGATTTTGTTTGTCCACGTGTTAGTTGTCCTCCAAACGTCCGCCATTTATGCGAACCAGGATGTCGCCCATTGTTTTTTATTGTAAATGAATGAATTACAAGTACTTGTGAATTGTATGTTTTTAATAACGATTAAATTTGAATAAGCGCTGTTTTGAAATTTTAATTAAGCCTCACTTAAATATTCATCGGAAATGACGTTAAATACAATATTGTTTTGAAAAACAAAATATGATTAAATTTTGTTGGTGTTTTATTTTTTACGGGCGTAAAAGCGTGAAAATGATAATTATTTCCCTCCCAAATGGTCAGAAACTGGACTTGAATTACAGTAAAAGAATACATATACAATGTACATTTGTATACATTCCATATATACATTTTACCGTGATTTACACACTTTTCTTGACTGGTCACACGAGAGTTCAGTGCCAACTAGCAATTAATGCATTCTCCACGTTTCTTTTCTAAAATCAGGCTAAAATCACTTAACTAGTAATAGTGCCATCGCTTGTTCTATTTAAACTTTTAATCAGATGCATATCGTTCGGCTGAAATAAATAGAAAATAAGTTGTTTTATTCAGAAAACAAAATCTTGCTATTTTCGGAATATCAGTTGTTTTTTTTCTGTAGCTATATTTAGAAAATCAGTTGTTATACTAGGAAAATAAGTTGTTCAGTAAATATATTCCAAAAATCAATTGTTATATTTGGAAAATCAGTTAATAATTTCGGAAAATAAGTTGTTACATTAGGAAATCGGTTGGTTCCACTTTTTCTATTTTATATTTGGAAACAAAACATTTCCCTTTTATATCAAAGCTATTTTGAGTTTTCTTTGAATATACCGCTAAACATACCTCTAATACTTTTCTAACAAAACTAAATATGTGCTGAAAGTACTGTACGATTTAATCAGTTTCTATATCAATTTTAGTTTAAATATTTCCGATGGATTAGCCATGCATTGTCGATTTAAACTGCTGTAAAGGTTTCTGAGTTAGATTTGGGACAATACTAAATATGTTTCTAAATAAAAATCCGTAAGAAAGTTTAAATTTTGCTAAAGTTGTACTTACATTCAGCCTCTTCAAACTTGTTTTGGAAACAAAAATGTAATATTTAGCTACATCTAATATTCTATAAAAGTGAGTCTTCTTCATGGTACATGAATAACAGAAATACATAATACTAACGTATAAAAATCGTGTGTCAAAGGTCACGTGATTGTTCTAAAAATATATTTTTATTGTCTCGGGTTCAGTCTTTTATATTGTTTGTTGCAATGTTATTTAGACTTATTCATATAATATATGTAAATATTTGATCATGATATCTTAATTCTGTGAAAAAAATACTATAGATAGAATAAAGTGCGATATCTACGTCTTTGAGTTCGTTTCTTTCATCTTGGAAGTTTGTACATGTGCTAGTGTCACTTCCTGATGGTGTAGGTTGGTTACTTCTGAACGGCGATTCTGGTAATGGAGAGAGCGGTTCAAAAATGTCTGTTATTACCGTTTTCTTGTTCGTCTCTGTGTGTAGCCAATGTTTCTTCCCCGGTACGGTGCGGAATGAAGGTGTTGCCTCAAATGTTTTTTCCACGGTTTCACAGGTTTTATTTCCGCTGCTTCAGTGTTCTTTTTTCTAGTCTTGCCATGTATCTAGTTGAAGGTTGTTTATGTTTGTTATTAATGTGGACCTGGAGGTGTTCCCGTCGGCTAAACGAGTCATTACAGATGAAGCACACATATCTTATACGTGTATTTTGATGAGTTAGATAGTGTCTGTTAAAGTTGCTCTTGGATCTTTTTAAAACATTTTGCAGGTGTTACACTGTCTCATGTTTTTGTGAATGATTGTAAAGGCGTCGTCTGGAGTTGTTGTTTGTTCTTGTTTGATTCTTGATTCCATGGTTTTACCGTATTAGGTTAAGTCCAAATGGTACTCTTGTTTTAAATATTGCTATCAATGTTTCCTCTGTTCTGAGGCGGATGCTGATGTTGCTAGGTGTTGACAGTAGTACCGTGAAGTCAACGTCATTGACGTTATGGCTGTGTGAACAGAAATGGCGGGAAACTGGTTTTACGTCATTGACAGTTTTGATATCGGCAAAATGTCCATAGAAGCGTTCTCTTATCGTATTACCAATTTATCCGATATATTGTATACCACATTTTTTGCATGTAATCAGGAAAATTACGCTAGATGATGTACAGTCATATGAGCCTGTAATTCTGAAATATTTTCCTGTATAATAGATCCTGATTTCTAATTTCGCGCTTATGTGTCTGCAGATGCTTCTAATTCGGACGGCTTGGCTGTAAGCGATACTTTTCTTTTGGTGTTTCAGGTGGAATGAACTATAGTGAAGGTACATATTCGCATCAGTAGGTTTTGTGTATAATGTTGTTGATAAGTTGCCGTTTCTATCTTTGGTCATTGTGACTTCCAAGAAGTTCACCGTTGTCTGGCTGACATCGCTGGTAAATTTTATCGTCGGATTGGAATTATTAAGGGTCGTGATGAAAGCATCTAATTCCTCTCTGGTATGTGGCCAAATCATAAAGATATCGTCAATGTATCTCCACCATACTAGTGGAGCGTGTGTGTATCTAGCTAAAAAATCTTGTTCCAGCTTGTCTATAAAAAATATCGCGTAGCTAGGGGCACATTTTGTGCCCATGGTGGTTCCGGAGATTTGTTCATAGAATGTATCGTTGAATCTGAAACAAGTTTTAGTTAGTATGAAGTGCAGCAGTCTAAGGACAGTCCAGGTTTTAGGCTCTTGTTCCTTCCTTTTCTGTAGATCGTGCTTTGCAGCTAAATGCCTTCTTTGTGTGGAATATTAGTGTAAAGTGCTGTTACGTCTATTGTAACAAGATATGCATTTTAGGGACCTGTTTAAGTGTTTTTTAATTTTTCCAGGAAGTGGTCAGTATCTTTAATATAAGAAGGGATGCCTTTCGCTAGTGGTTGCAGGAAGAGGTCTACATATTCTGATAACATTTCTGTGGGCTGCCACAAGCTGAAACTATAGATCGTCCAGGATTGTTGGGCTTGTGTATTTTAGGTCGTATATAGAAGATGGGAGTTCTGCAGTTTTTTGGTGTTAAGTAGTTGGTATGGTTATTGTTTAATAGAGAATGTTTCCTCAGGTATGCCAAAAATTGTTGATTTCCCTAGAAGCTTTGCTGGTTAAGTCGGTTGGTGTCATTTTGTAGATACTTGTGTCTTTTAGTTGTCTTAAGTCTGAACCCTTCTGCTATATAGTCTGATTTGTTTAAAATGACTATTGCGCCTCCTTTGTTGGGGGGGGGGGGGGGGGGGGGGGGAGGGTTATGACGATGTCATTGACTTTTTGAAGCTTTGTTATAGCAAGAGATTCTTTTGATGTGATGATAAGTAAGTCGTGTTGGACCATGGTTAAGAAGGCATCTAAATTTGTTGATTTGCCAGCCGGTGGTGTCCATCCTGAGCTTGCTGTGAATGGGTCTGTTGCGTTTCTGGGTTGTTGAGCGAAATAGCTTTTTAGTCTCATTCTTCTGTCGAAAAGTAGAATATCCCGATGGACTTCTATTCTATTTAACTTTTTCAGGGGTAGGACAGAAGGATAATCCTCTACATAATATGTTTTTTGGTCTGTTGACGGATTGTAGTTGGATAAGTTTTTTCTATAAATTTGTGGTAGTTTCTGAGCAGTAAATTCCTCACGTGTCTAAATCTCCTGTTTGGCATTAGTAGATAGAGTATACAGAGATTATTTAGTTATAGCTGGTTTGGGTTCTGATTTGTGGATGATTTTTTGTTGTTGATATCTTTTTGGACCGATACAACTATTTTTGCGATGATGTCCGAGATGAGATCGACTTCGTTACTTGATGTAGTTTCTTTGAGATGCTTTTGTACTTCGTTCATTTCTTCTGTAATTTGAGCTTTTCGTGTGTTCCAGTAGTCTAGAAGAATTTTAGTGAGTTGTTGTCCAAAGTGTATGTGAGCTTCTTCCCATTTAATTTGGCTACTGACACATTTTTCTAAATATTGTACGTGGTGGTCTGTACGGGTTAATTGGATGTGTAATTTCTTTAAAACTTTGAAACGCGGGAGGTTCTCTTCAGCGATTCGTCTTGTTGAGATGTCGTTGTCGTCCGCTTTGCGCTTTTTATTAGACTGTGCCGGAAATGTAATTGTTGATGTTGACTGTGTAGTTATCTGTATCAGACATTCAAGTGATGTTTATGACGGGTTTCCTTTTTCAAAGTTATCGTCGATGCCTATTTCGGTGGATCCAATAACTGGATACGCAGAGGTAAGATAATGCATCTGTGAAAACCTCTCACACCGTGTTAGGTGTCTGTTTGACGAACCCGCGAAGATTGAAATTCTAACGGGATTCGTGTTCGACTAACGCAAAATACTATAAAAGTGGGAAAAGTGGAACAATCAACACAGGATGGTTTAACGTTCGTTTATTGAAATAACATCTAACATAGTCAAAAAAACTTTTTAAACAGTATTGAGCTTTTTTATAGTAGAAACACAATAACTTGCATTTATCCTATTATTTTACTACTCCAGTAATAGTGAATGCATGTTGATGATAAAACCATTATACATTTTTTTGTAAATATTGCATATAATATTGAGCTAAGATCACTCTCATTGGTATGGACATTGACATATAATGTTTTTCAATAAAATTAAACTCATCCAGAATTTAATATGCTCCATGCATCGGTATACAATTGTAACATTGTTCTGGAGGCGAGTTTTTATAACATATCATTGATCTGGAGGCAATTTTTATAACATAACTCTAATCTGGAGCCGAGATCCTATAAGAGAACATTAATCTTGAGGCAAGTCCGCATCGGATAATATTAATCTGGACGCGAATCCCTTGAAATTAACACAAATCTTGAGGTGAACCCCTTTAAGATTATATTATTCTTTTAAAACAACATAAATCTTCAGGCGAATCGCTATACAATAAAATTGATTGAATTAAGTCAAGTGTAATATTAGTATGGATAAATATATATTGAAGTGCACAAGATCAATGTGTATATATTCTATGTTTAGGATAAATAGGATAAACCTCATTACTTGGTTCTGGGTTTTTTTTCTATAAATATTGAGCAACCCTGTCACAAAGAACAATCCTAGTCAAAGTGACATGAAGAAAAAGCGTGAAAAAGACGCAGAGTAAGGTAATCTCTTATTCTTTAAAATAATTTTAACCTGGAAATACAGGGGAAAAACTCCTTAGATCTACCAGGTAAATTTGGTCAAGTATGGCACCAAGCTACTTAAAAGGAGGATGCAGATACTATAAGCCTGTCATTACAAGGTACACTTAGATTCGCAAAATCATAGAATAAAATCTGGAAAGTAGATCCCTCGGAAGCACCGAGAACAAGGCAAACAGTGAAAATTGCAGACTCGGTTTGATTGAGTCTGCTCATGAGCAGTAATGGAAAATGCAACACTGCACACGCCCCCTAGCACCGGCTTAAGCAGTATTCAATCTTCAAATCTAAATGAGTTGAAATCAATGATCCCGAAGGAATAGAAAATATAACAACACTGAGATGAAGTCGGGGCGACTTTTTACGGCCGCCACACAGCACTTAACACCCGCTGTTGTGAAGTAAATAGTAAATAAAATCTGTAAATTAGATCCCTCGGAAGCACCGAGAACAAGGCAAACAGTGAAAATTGCAGACTCGGTTTGATTGAATCTGTTCATGAGCAGTAATGGAAAATGCAACACTGCCCACGCCCCCTAGCACCGGCTTAAGCAGTATTCAATCTTCAAATCTAAATGAGTTGAAATCAATGATCCCGAAGGACCAGAAAATATAACAACACTGAGATGAAGTCGGGGCGACTTTTTACGGCCTTATTATATCCTTATCACATTTATAAGATGGCTCTGTGCAAAAGAAAATAGTTCAATGAACGATTATCAATGATAAGGGAGTCCTGCATCTGCCATTATACTATGTAAGCTCTACTAAGATAGCAAAGCCCATGGTTACCTGTAATCTGTTAGAATAACTGTATTATGCTAGTATTATCAGAATAATTTGCACGAAGTTCATGTGGGAGAAAAAAGTAGGTCATTAGGTCGTGGTAGGTCTTTAACATTACCTGAAATGATATGCATGAACTCACACAGCCAGGACTATAAAGGCATATTTAAGCCGTCACCGTACTATTGCATACTGAGGTACATGTATACTAGTACGAAGAAGATTAATTTCAATTTCCAACGTGGCTGTTCTCATACACTGATAAAATGTATGAATGATCATCACCTCCATCTTGACCCAGTGTATACTGGCCTACCCTTCAAGTACTTGAAAAATGTACTCTGTCCGTTGCATTCACTGGATAAACCTCAGTTGATTGTTTTAACGTAAACTGTATACGACGTGTAGATATCAACCTGATAAATGCATATGTATATTGTTACAAGTGGATCGGAAGTAGTATATCACATACTGATGCGCTGAGTATTTAAGTTTTCATGTACTTTACATTCTATCTGTTGTTGTTTATTTTCCTTGTTCTTGAGATAAAATTTGTCGTCTGACAGATTTTATTAAAATTGCGTTTTGTACAAGTGACACGTTATTTGTATCAGACAAAATATAAATTCATGTTGTCCCTGCTTCTTCCCGGCCGTCTACAAATCAAATTGTCACGGAATACATGATTATTCGAAATAATGGCAGTTTGGAAACATCTGACTCACACCAACACAATGAAGGTTATAGGGCGACTTTTCCAGCTTTTTCTGGTAGAGGAAGTCCCCAAGTGCCTCTCTGCGCATTGGTTCAGACATGGGTGGGCAGTGGGCACCTCCGTAGAGTCCGCCCGTATAGCTGAATTAGAAACTCGCAGATCTGCGGTTCGCGGGGCTGTGAGTTCGATTATGATCTCCTCGGCGACTTGATAACAGACATTGTGTCTGAAATCTTTTGTTCTCCACCTATGATTCATGTGGAGAATTTGGCAGTTACTGGTGAAGAACAGGATAATACTGGTACAGAATCCAGGAACACTGGCTCGGCTAACCACCCGTCCTCTGAAATACTGTTGAAAACGGCGCTAAACCGATAACAGACAAACGACATTATTTACCGCCATTTGTTATTGATAAAGCACGCTAGGTTTGAAACTAGATATTAAGTTTGCTATGACAAAATGTACTTTAAACTAGAATACATATCTTACCTGATCTGCTAAATCTCGATTAGGTAGGCACTGTTATCCATGTTCTAAAAAGCCGTTAGCAGCTGACTGAAAGCAATCTAAGAAGACAAAATGTGAAAATACTGTTGTAAATTTTATGCTTCATTCTAATTTGACAGAATAAATCACAGCAATATTGACGACACATATTATTGACATATTATTTGACGCCATACAGCCGTCCAGAAATGGTGCCGCCACATTTGATCTACGGTTTTATATAAAAGACAATCAAAATGATATAACAGAACTGTGCTATACTTACTAGATTATTAGGCGCACATAATAACTCACTAGACGCCTACGTACTCCTAAGGTATTCTAAAGGACGAGTTAGCTCCCGTATTTCAACATCGGCAACCAAGTAAAATACTAGCAGACCATGTTTATGACAGATTATGAAATGTACAACACAACTCGTGACCTTAGCACCGGCTTAAGTGGAAAAATATCATAATAAAATTGAATGCTCTTTGTGAACTCAAAGGACCAGAAAATATAACAACGCTGAATCCAAGTACGGGGAGACCTTTTACAGCGGCGACACGACCCTTAAAGACTGCTCTTGCGATAGTTAATAAAGTCTGACAAAACATAGAATGAAACAAAGGAAAATAATAGCAGCCTCGTTTATGGTAACGCGTTGGCGTCAAGTCGACCTACTACATTTAGCGCAATACAAGCGGTTGTGCTATGAAATAAATGTTTTACTATTTCATGCTATGTATACAATCGAAATAAAATATTACATGACCATATTTTGATACATGCATGCTTAAACACCCCGAATTGGTTTATATGCAAACTTGTATGTTGTCTAAGTTTAAAGCAACTAAAAAACACATTTTCATGTTAATTTTTTTGAATTAATGGAATTTATGCTATTTTTCAGTTTTTATAAAAATAACTCCATTATTTTCGAGGAAGTTTTAATGAAAACTAATAGCGAAGTGGTGGCAGTTTTAAGCCACCGTAGTAACACGCTGACTTTCTACCTCTTAGTAAAGGAATTTATAGTCCTCGAACGTTTGTTAGGTCAATTACATACTTGTAACCTATCGAACATAGGGCTAGGGCCTATATAGAAATAGGCTTATACTTCGAATCATATAGTTGGACTAGGCGACTTCATTCGCCGTCTGGCATAACTACCAGTTAGATTAGGAATGGCAACAACATGTAGCCTGAAACTAGCAACGCTTTTTTTATTTGTTGCTTTTGCACTCCATATTGCTGGATTTGTACTCCCTGTATGGTCTACGTTTAAGTTGTCGGCGGAAGTTTGGATTTTTAAAATATCCGGCACCCACGTTTCGGGGTTATGGAAAGACTGTATTTGCATGGGATTATTTGGATGTGGATGTTTCCCTAAGATATATAATCCAGGTAAAGTTTAACTGTACTTTAATCTTGAATTTAATGTCTATGTATGTTAACATATTATACATGAAACTATACCGTTGGAATACTAATGTACTAGTTAATCAAATATATAAATTATAATCAATGTAAAACAATGGTTTTTGTTCAAACAAAGAGATTTTTCTTATATATTTAAATTCATGTAACTCTACGTTCCTTTATTTTTTTCAGTGTGACTGGTTTTACCGTAATTATATTGAAATACCTATGGCCACCTGATAGCCTTTGCATAGTTATTCATCATAATTATATTGAAATGTCTATGGCCACCTGGTAGCCTTTGCATAGTTATTCTAATTTTTTTTCATCCAACTCTGTGTTACAAGATTTGTACACAGGGTGTTAGACAATAAAAACTAGTGAGAAACTTACTCCTCTTAATCTTTACATAACACAGTCTGAAAACCAACCGGATTGTTCTAAGGCCCATGATCTATCACTAGTCCCAATCCGTGACTCTAGTTACCTCCCCTGACGGTCCGTCCACAGAGTCACAAGCGGCCACTATTATAAATCGGCGTGATTTAGGTACATCAGTCTGTCTTTCAGACATGACTGCAAAAATAATGACGATTTAATGGCGAAAAGAAAAAAATCTAAATAGCAAATATTATTGCGTTTGTCTTGTGAAATACACGATATGTCAGGTCTTGAGCAGTTCGTAGTTCCTGAAGAGACCTACATTATCGATTTGATTTTCGCCATTGGTGACGTCACAGCTTTATTACGTCACTATTGGCGCATTTCATTCATAGTCAGGTACCGGTTCCGGATTAGCACAACATGGCCCTAATCCAATGTCATTTTGATTACGCCTGTTCTATATGGTACCATAGTCTGACTCAGTTACTTAAATCCAAGCTCCAAACCACACAGAATAAGTTAATGAGGTTTGTTCTGGACCTTGATGCTAGGTCGCACATTGGTCCAGAGCACTTTAAATCGCTCAAATGGTTACCAGTCAACAAACGTGTAGACCAGATTATCCTGTGTCATGTTTTTAAGATAAAAAATGGGTTAGCCCCGGACTACATGGGAGACAATTTTATCCCACAGGATACTGTTCATTCATATAGGACAAGGTTAAGTCACAAAGGTGCTTTTGCTGTTCCAAAGGTCAAAGGTTTTTGGTTAAAGTCCTTTTTCTTTTCTGGTATTTCCCTATGGAATAAGTTGCCTGCTAGTTTAGCACAGACTGAGAAATTACCTGTTTTTAAAACGTTAGTAAAGAATTATTTACTAGACAGTTTAGCATAATTACTTTAATGTGTTTAATAACTATTTAAATTAAATATAAATGTGTTTTAATAACTATTCTTATGGCCTTCGATGTATGTACATTTTAATTTAAGCTCGCATTTTACTTTTTGATATAGTTGTGCAATTTCCATCTAGTCACATAATTCTTTATTTTATATAGCTGTGTAATTTCCATCTAGTCACATACTTCAATTTCCATCTAGTCACATAATTCTGTAAACTCTGTTATGCCTCTCTATGTCATGCCACCAACACAAAGGACCACAATGGAAATAAGAGTTTTCTCTTTTTTGTGTAATCCTTGGTGACGGTGTGCATGTCATGGCTATTTTTAATTTCATGTATGCATTATGTTATTATGTTGTAATTACTATACTTGTTGTTTTTAATTGTCCATGTATGTGCACTCCTTACCGAAATAAATCTATCTAACATCTCAGGCTAATTCTAAATGTATTAGCGCAATATTATTTGTACATTTACTACGATCTAAAGTTGGATTATAAAATTTGAAGACAAAGCAAATATTGGGAGAGAACTATTCACATATATTCTCATGTTCTTGCTCCTTCACGAAAACCTGGAATAAACATTGATGAACAAATCGAGTACGACTTCACATTGTGCTAAATGCTGTACGTTCATGCATATATTTGATAGCTGTTTTTCTATAGTTTTTTTTATGCAGAACATGTCAAATAACGTTTCTGTTCACGAGATAAATGTAATACCTACAGCAAATTAAAATATTTATTTCGTTTTTCATACTGTGCAGCTTATAATTTATGTTCATATCTTAATCACTAATGATTACGCCTGTGTTCGGACGTGGCTGAGTTGGACGTAATATCAGACTGAAATGAAATGAAAGTGATAATTACGTCATGAGTTGGACTAGTCTATCATATGGTGTACAAATGTTGTTAATTTACAGGATGGCTAACAGGGGTTCGAGTCTTGCTAGCAGTAGGTTTAACAGGTCTGCTGCTTTCGGTCTTTATCTCCTTCATGATAGTATGCTGTTGCGGTTGTACTGCGGGGAAAATAATCAGAGGTATCAACATATTCAGTGTTGGAGTTTCAGGTAAAGACCCGATTTACAATTAAGAAAGTAATGAAATTTGAAATACTAGTATCCCGGTCCAGGCACTGGAAATTTCTGAGATGCTCTTGAGTGTCTCCCACCTAACTAGAGGCCTGTACTTGTTCTTCCCAGGAAAGATGGCTTTGCGTATATCGATGCTATACGCTATACACAGAGCACGTTAAAGAACCAGACTGTCTATTCAAAAAGAGCTAGGCTAAGTTAGCCCGGACACGTCTATGTCCCTCTGGTCAGATCGCTCTGTGTCTGTACTAGTAGAGGATGTGCTTGCAGTGTATGTAAAGCGCCTTTGAACGTGTTTATCATGAAAAGGGCATTATATAAATCTGGTATAATAATAATAATGTATGAAATATCTTTTTACAAATTTATTGCTAAGACATCTTATTTACGGGACAACCTTTACTTAATTCAATATTTGTTGATGTCTGATGAATATTTATTTCATGTATAAAGTGGTTATTTTCTATTAGTTTGATAATATGACTGGCTTTTTTTATACGTTATCATAAAACATGTTCTGATGTAATATATATATTTCAAACAGAAAACGATGCAATTACTCGTGTATAAAAACTTGTATGTACATATGACTTAGGGTGTGTTCGATTCGGGTAGAGTCGAGCGGATTTTTCACACTACCGCCATTCGAACGCTAGTGTCGAGGTCAAGTATATCGTCGTGGTCACTTTAAAAATGCCGGAACTACAAAACACCAAGTTTTGAGGAGACGGAAAAAACATTTTTTCTTGAAGAATACAAGTAAAAGGAAACTTTTTTTTGCATGATCTCACATCAGATAAAATGTCTTATAATTGGGTTATGCTTTTGTAACAAAAAAATAATATTGACCGAGATAACTGCAACATCGGCATTTTATTATTTATGTTTGCTGTTCCGGAAAATTGAAATGCAATAAAAAGCCGGAAATGCATTTTTCAGTCTAGAAATTGCAATTCAGGGATTTTACATTGAGTTACAATTAGATTTGTTGATGCTTGTTTTGTTGGGTTTAACACCCGTTTCAGCAGTATTTCGGTCATATTACAGGCGGGCAGTTTACCTAACCATCGTTCCTGGTACAGACCAGTACTAAACACCTTTTCTCCGTAAGAAACTGCAAACTTTCTCACATAAACAGTCATGGTCGGGATTATACATAATAATCGGTAAATCATTTTTCAATTATTTATCCTTTTTGCAACTTCCAATTACATTATCGACTATAACTGTTACTCATGAAACATAGCTCGACACCTGTCAAATAATGCAAGGTCTGGGTGTGCGCAGTCGGTTCCGTCCACACCAAAGTGTCCTCGTAAAGAGGCGGGAGGGACGTAAAACTATGAACTAACTAACAACAACAACAACAACAACAACATGTGCGCACGGTTAGTTTGTGCTGGGAGATTCTGCGATAGGAGCGGATCATTGGTCTAGTGGTAACACAAAAGACTTGTCACCAGGGGTCGCAGGTTCGATCCCCCGCTCCACCACTGAAAATTACAAACAGTTTTCTGACGAGACAGTATAATTTGAAATGATCTTCAAACGTACAACCTTGTTGAAATAATATATCAACCCAAAATGTTAATGTTCATCTTTTTTATTCGAACTGAATAAACAATTTAAACTTCAACATGAAACGGATATTACGTTACTTTTCGTAGAACCTTAACATAAAAACTACTAAAACAGTGCTCAAAACATTTACCTGCTCATTTTCTACCGCACTAAAATACTCTTTGTTTGCAGAGGCCATAGGGTACTTTTATCCATTGAAAAGGATAAAACATCAATATTGCAAATGACTTATTGACAATAATAAACTACCAATTACGTCAAAACAGTTAACTAGAAAGAAACAGTAAATTTAAAAAATGTAGCATAAGTCCTTTAAACAGTTTCTGCAAGATATTTTAAAGTCTTACTTCAATAGCCGTTACTTCGATGAATTGAATTGTAAAACTAATTGAGGAAAACTTTACAAAAGCAATTCAGAAAGCAGTCATTTTATGACAACAACACTTTTCTAACTCCGAAAGCAGTCATTTTATGACAACTTATCAATTATAGCAATAAAACTATTTGACAATAGTTAAAACTACATGTATAGCACAACATGTTAATGTACCTAGTTGAGTAGAGTGTAACTATTGGAAACGTTAGCACCATGAAATTAGAACTTGTAAATTTGACATTAGTTTCAATACCTTCTGCTAATATACATAGATAAATGTCATATATTTCTAAAAATTGTTTCTCTACGATATATTTTAACATTAGTACACTATCAATGATGAAGCAATACTGTCTTGTCAATCTGTAAGGACACATTTGAAACTCAATTGTAATAAGCACTAGTCAGACAGTAATTTTATAGTCGTCCGAAAGTCAAAATATTTGACGTCAAACGTTAATGCCTTACAGTCAGTAGATGTTTTCGCGTGATCACGACTCATCATTGTGGAAGTCCATCGTAGTACGCATGGTAGTCCCTGGGAATGACTGCTTTGATTTGCTGGAGATGATCATATTTCGACTTTCGCAAAGGCAACGCTTTAGCGTATGATGAATGTACTTCTTCATTGAACGTTGGTTTGGAATTTCTAGGCTTTCTCAATGCTACGTAGGCGTCAGTATAGTTAAATCTATACATTATCTCACCGCCTACTGTGTATTTCAGATTTCTGATATCTGTTACAACTGGATCTCCTGCTCTACTCCCGGGTCTGATTGTTGTATGATACTTCAACTGAGAGTAGTCCTTAAAAAAACTATAGTCAACGTATTTCACTTTATATTGGTCATCTTCTCTTGCATCTTCAATCAGTTCAACATACCTCTGAGGTACATATACGTCTTTGTTTTTAATTTTTCTACCTATTACCGAATGCACGCTATCGGCTTCCATATACGTATGGCCCCTCTCCAAGATTTTTTGTTCTAATTCAACCTTATGGGTTACTTCAAATCGCAGAAGTACACACGATAAGGTTACATTCCTATTTTGGTATGTACAACCGTCGCTATAAAGTATAATCTTTTCAATCCCAGTTAAATCTAGGTTTTCAAGATAATCCACTATGCATGTCGCAGACAGGTCTGCTGCGGTCTCATTCCAGAAATAGCACATAACAGCTTTTGTGTGCAAATCGAAAATGGTGAAATTGTGGCAACATAATTTTGTCTTATAAAATAGGCAACTGGCTTTAAGCTTTGGGCATAATAACAGACTCTGAAGATCCATTGTGAGCACAATCTGCTTGCCCTCTTTACACGCTTCTTTGTCAGTTTTCTTTGAATTTTGCGCCTCCGTTTTTCTTTTGATGTGCTGATTGTAGTCGTCAGTCGATACTGTGCTTGCCTTAAAGCCAACGCAAAGGTCGCACTGATCTTTACGAGGTTGATAGAATGTCAAGTTCAATTCGTCGAAAAGTTTGGTGAACTGTGTTCTGCCATACACCGGTTCATTGTTTTCTTCTGATACGTCTGTGTAGTGTTTATATAATTCTCTTAAACTTGCAAGTTCAGTTTCTAAGTAAAGTTTGGAGGAACTGGCTCTACAATAATGGGAAGGCATTTTAGGCAATCCGTTTAACCTTTAGCATGCTAGATAAATTGTCGTCTGCTGGAAATGTCGTCTGCTAAAATTATAAAGTTCATTCAATTTGCTCCAACATTGGAAGAAATATTGTCAGAGTAGCAAACAGCTTGGAACCTGATCAGACGCCGATTTAATCGGCGTCTGATCTGGTTCCAAGCTGTTTGCAAAGGCTGTTAGATTCGCCTGCAGCAGGCTAAGGGTTAAATATTTCATTGCTGTTTCTCTGGCTTCTTTGTCCTTTCTATTTCTGTTCAGCCCTTTCGTGTTTAAATTCGGTATTCCATCACTTGTATTGTTACGTTCCAACCAATTGTATACACTGTCTTCTTTCAAACCGAATGTTGACAGGAACAATGCCTTACAAACAACATGAATCGTACCAGCTACTTTAATATGATACTGATACGAGAACTTCCTTCTGCTTTCATCAGAATCTTGTTTTGTTTTCCTTTTGACTTCTGTTCTTGTAACTAAATTTGTTACATACATTCTCCTTTCTGGCCATGTCATGTTGTTCCAAAAGTCATTGAATAATTCCACTCGTGCATTTTCTTCAATTTTTGAACACTCTCTACCTCCCCAGCCCTTTTGACATCTATCACCACATGGCCGTGATTGCAATACCCTTTCATTACGTTCAATACAGTATCTTATTTTGCCATCAGGTGCCTTTCCATAACCAAGATAGCTCCTACCTTGCATTCTCATTCGTCTATTTTCATCAAAACCTGTCTTAATGGTTGGATCAGATGTTGTGACTGTTTCTTCATGCTCTATCATTTCTGAAACACCATTCGCTGAAGCGGTTTCTGTATCTGGCGTCCAATCAGGGTCATTCGCTTTATCGTCATAGTCATAGAACTCTTCTTCACAGCTACTTGCATCTAATGAAGTATTTTGAGTTTTCTGCATAATTGTATCTATGCTTTCTGTTGCTTGTAACGTTTCCGCGTGATCTTCAAGCGTCGACATTTCAATGCTTGTTGCATGTAAACATTCAGCTGAATCAAACAACTCATCTCTGACCGGGGTATTCTCTGGCTCAGTCATAATTAGTAGATTCTCTATGTCTATAATTTCTGTGAAAAAAGTTTCATCATTGTCACTATCGATCTCGAAATCTATGCCGGACTCAGATGGTTCAGCTGGACTAAATATAGTATAATTATGCTCTGTTATCATAGTTAAGTCCTTGTTTTTATGTTGTTCATTATGTGTAACTTTAAGTTTTTCTTCGCATGTCTTGATAGATTCATTACCCTCATTTACTTTATGATTATTGTTCGTGTCAATTTCATTCTCTTTAAATTTCAGTTCACTATTTTCATTCACTTTGCAATTGAAATTCACTTCATCATTGTTCTCAATCTCTTTGACAACCAAATCAACTTCACTGTTTCCATTTTCATCACAATATAAATTTGTGTCACTATTCTCATTCCCTTTACAATTCAGATTCACTTCATCGATTTCATTCACTTTACAACTGGAATTTACTTTCTCATTTTCAATATATTTGAATTCAAAATTCACTTCAGTATTATCATTTTCCTCACAATTCAAATTCATGTCACTATTTTTATTCCCTTCACAATTCAGATTTTCTCCATCGATTTCATTCTCATTGCAATTCAAATTCACTTCACTAATTTGTTTTTGTTTCTCTTCACAATTCATGGCAACTTCATTCTCATTATTTGCTTTATAGTTATTGTTTGCGTCAGTTTCATCATCTTCACTATTCAGATTCACTTTACTATTTCCACCCCCTTTCAGATTCACTTCAATAGTTTCATGAGCTTCGAAATCAATTTCACTGATTTCATTTTGCTGACAATTCAAATTCAATTCATTGATTTCATTCTGGTCACAGTTCAAATTCACTTCATTGATTTCATTCTGATCACAATTCAGTTCCACTTCACTGATTTCATTCTGGTCACAATTTGTATTCATTTCACTGATTTCATTCTTATCAAAATTCAATTTCACTTCACTGTTTACACTTCCTTTACAATTCAGATTTACATCATTGATTTCATTCTCATTGTCTTTCAAATTCACAACATTGTTGTCATTACCGTTGAAATTCGAATTTGCGTCACATGCTTTAGTCAGTTTGCATTTCAAATTCACTTCACGATTTTCCTTCTCTTTGCAATTCATTTCACTGATTTCATATTGTTTAGCTTTCAGTTTCTCTTTGCATTTCGTTATAACGTTAGTGCACTCATTTTCTTCATGAAATTTGTTTGTGTCATACACATTGGCTGCATTATGTTCGTTTTGAATTCGTTTTAATGCCATAAGTACTTCTAGCCTTCGTCTCGTAGATTTGTGCTTCTTTTTTGCAAGCTCTTCTTCGGTATTCATTAGTGAAGTGGCCACCGGCAACTTCCTTTTTAAACTTGACATTTTGAGCTAGTAATTAATAATTAGCATGCCAGGTTCACATTTTGGACAATGTATGCCATTTTCTTTTATATCACTTAGGTGTGCATGGTTAAGATTTTCATCCGGGAAAGTTACATGCAAACACTGGATATGGTAATAGCGTTCACAGTCTGGAAATTTACATCTCACATAGAGTTGTCCATTAGGCAAGTGAATAAGATACGGTCCGTCTTCAATGATTCTTTCAAGTATATATACAAATGTGTGAAAATCTGGTTTGTAATTACATATATGGCATTTATAGCTACAAATGTTTGTTTCTAGGTCACTTTCCGTATCGCTAGCTCCAGAATATTCAGATTCAGAATAGCTCATTGTAGTTGTCTGGGTATCTCATCCTCTCACAAAATATCTGAAACACAACAAAAGACCCCCATTTAATTCAATAACTGTATTGATGTCACTGTAATTTAGGTATGGCTGCAGTTAATGATAGTTACGTCATCGTTTGTCTATCCTAAAGCTAATCAAGAATTTGCAATACTGGTAGAGCGTCTGCCTCTAGATACAGAGATGGTGGATTCGAACCAACCTCAGGTAGGCTTCAGTCGCAACCTACGTAGGCTGTTTCGGTGCGAATACTGCTTAATAATCAGGAAGCAACCATCGAGAGTGGTTAAAAGAAGCTGGAATAACTTGCCGCAATCGATGCGAAATAAATAGCTTTAAACTAAACCACAGTCTTGATATCAAAACAGTGCCAGTCCTACAAGCAGTATGACCTTTTGCCCGCCAAATGACCAATGCCTGATTCTTGTTATAATTTTTGAGAAAACATTGAAAAAACATTAACTTGGGTTCGAAAAACGTAGTAAACCGCAGCAAAATAATTATTATGCCAATGGACTCAACGTGTACAAGTACAGGGCATGAAGTCAGTCTGCGTATACAAATATGGGGTATGTTTTCAGTCTGTCTATACATTACTGCAATAAATTAGTTAAAATCCCCTGGATCTTATTAAGAATATTTTTTCCAATTAGAACGACTTTAATTGGCAGCAAGTGCGTTCTAGTCACGAGTGTAACGTCATGTTTTTAACGTCATCGATTTCTGATAAGGGTACGAGTATTATGAATTTATACATGTATATATTTGCTTAACCTGATATACATGAATAGGTGCGATTTTAAGCTCAGGCAATATTAGATCTACATTGTAATTAATATAAAATGCCGGACCTACACGAACTCCTTGTCAGATAGAACCTTTACGAAATCTATAAAATACCGAAGTTGCATTTTCACCCTGAAATAAATGTTTATATTTCATTACAAAATATGAAACTGAAATATATGTTTTCAATATCTGTTAGCATACGTAAATCATGAACAAATTCGGTAGAAGAAATTGATTTGTTAAAATTTTCTTGTCATCGTTTTAGACCCAAACGCAGTGCTTCCATTTTCAACATGATTTCTGTCTTTTTAAAGCAAAGCAATGAATTTAAAGATGCATTATGCAAATGCTTAGTTACTATATTAAAAGAGAAAATAAAAATTAATTGGCTTACCTTTCAAATTATCCGTCTATTATTGATTAAAAACACACTTCGTCGGTCCGGTATTATTTTTGGACTGTTATTGTTTACCAAGAAACATAGAAATGCCGGAGTTGCACTTATTGTAATTCCGGCATTTTACACTTTTCAAAAGTTGACCAATGAACATTCGGCATTTCTATAACTTGAAAAAAAGCATACTTCTGATTGGTCTATTGGGATGAATATCGAACAGAGCGACGCGGGAAGGCATGTAGTTACGGAAATTGCAAAAAGCGAAATTTTGTAGTTCCGGCATTTTCAAGTGACCACGACGATATGCTCCTCCCGAAATGGGGAGTTAAGTCGAGCAAACGTGCGTATGATAAGATAAGATAAGATAAGAAATTTATTTATTATAGTGACATGTGTAACAACAATTATATGATACATACAAACAAGAGACATGAAATTTACACTCGGCCCAATGGACCTATATGTCACTTTGTTTATAACGTACAAGTATTTACAATTTTCAAAATTATTTGCACATGAATATCTAAGAATGGCGATTATAAAATTTGGAACAATCGTAGAATAAAACAATGAAATGGAGCTCCCCTATGAATGAAGACTTAATTAAATGAATTTTAGTTAATTATCAGTGATATGGATCAATAAGGCTTAGTGCGTATGACTTAATCCAAAATGGCGGCATAGCAGCGGAAAGCGAAAGGTTAGCATTGAGATTGTAAAAAAGTTTAACATCTGTATCGAAGCTGATGTTGAGAAACAATGCAAATTCATCGAATTAATACAGATGCGTCATTTTGATTTAAAAAATCATATTTACGCTCAACTCGACCCGATTCGAGCCTGTTCGATTAGACAGTAAACTGCGCATGCGCGAGTGTAACACAAGTGTACTACCGCTCGACCGAATCGAAAACACTCATAGACGTGATATGACCACACGTATTGAAGCATTGTTTTAGATTTTTCGAGGCGAAAAAATACTATGCGCCTAAAGAAAATTCTTCAAATACTTCGCCCAAATTCCAGTGTGCACGTTACATACATATTTGGTCCGCGAAAAAAAAAATCGGCAAAGAGTTGAGAAAAGTATTGAGAATGTCTGGCAGACTTTTGTGTCGAGGAAAGCACTCAATTTCCTATCTTCGACGCGTTTTATACAATTTAAATCAGTCAAGTAATAAGGCAATTTTAAGTAAAAATGATACCTGAATCGGGCAATTCCCACGTGTATATGCTAGCAAAATGTCACGTGGGATGGCCACCCTGACCAAACTTATGTAGCAAAGTGATTTATTATTTAATTCCGTTGACATTGTGCTGATATAGGTAACAGCCCCTATAAAGGCTAAAGTTCGACAAGCAAGAATGGTAGGTATTTCATCTGTTGATTGGTAAAAAGTCTTCGTGTGTATAACTACTTTTGTATTTTCTATCAAGAAAATAAAAAATAAGAGTTTTTTATAAAACGTGATAAAAGTATGTTGGCTTTAGTTATTTGTAGAAATAATGGATATATAAATATGGTACCCGTTCTGGAGAGATCCGCAGAAAAAAAATCACATAGAGTAATAGAGAAGACATTCAACGAAAAACAAAAAAATATATATATATAGGAGAAACGCATAGACATGATATAAAACATTTGATAACCGTCTGTTTGATCTGCAAAATGAAGCGCGTTACAAAATTGTATGAGGGCCTGGACAGTAAAAAGACTCAAAACTTGAAACATTTAGTCGATGTTGCTTTAGTTATAGGTCTATAGTTAGAGGTTAATGCACAAAAGAGCCGGGTCGGGGGGTGATAAGCGGCCCGGAAAATGAATAATCGCCAGAGGCGATTATCACCTCCCGGCCCGGCTTTGTCGTGTATTAATGTCTTTAATACATAATGTTTTGTTTCACTACTCAGAGGGAGTAATTACAAAACCTGACTTTAGTTTTCAATAGCTAAATAGTTTGGGATGCTTTTTTTCTCAATGTGTGTTTAGTCGTACCCGGAAGCATTCTGTGGTTATATGGTGGAAATAAGTGAGTGCACTTAACTTATTCTTGCACATTTAGAAAAATTACAGACTTTTTGACGGTACGGAGCGGAGTGAATTCGTATTTATGCATTAATCAAACTCATCAAATGGTTCGCCATTCTTAAAACTTGGAACAACACATAATTTGAGTCATTCCATGAAAAAAAAAACCTGCAGTTTTCTTAGCAGTAGATCTATGTTTATGGAAATCAATTTTAACATGTTTGCAACTTGTTCGAAATTTGAAATTGTTTGTAAATTGTAAATCATACTATTTTACAACACAAACCCGAACACTGTTGAAACTCGGAGTACTAGCTCCAATGTAAATATGTGTATATCCTGTTTTATTACTAAAAAACAAGCATCGTAATTCTGCGACAAACAGTATTTTAACGTTCAGATTAGCGACAGACCATCCAAGCCTAACAAACTGTTTGCTAACGACTCCAACGTCAGCTATCTAGCAATATTGAAAGCGCACTGACCATGATGACGTTTATGTGGCCATAGATTTTCGCGTACGTGTAGCTATTTCAGTCTCTTATGATTTTCTAATAGAATGGTTTTGCATATGATTTTATGTTCCTATAAATTGTAAGTGTGAATTGTATTTTAAAGTGAGAGGTAAATAGAGTATATATATATATATATATATATATATATATATATATATATATATATATATATATATATATATATATATATATATGTGTGTGTGTGTGTGTGTGTGTGTGTGCGCGTGCGTGTGTGTGTGCGCGTGCGTGTGTGTGTGTGTGTGTGTGTGCATTTAATCATGTACTTGCTCGGTCACTGACTTAACATACGTACATTCATGCAATCACACAGTCTCTTACTTAACACCCATACATGTATTATATACTCACTTGTTCACTTACTCAACATCCGTATACTCACTCAGTCACTTACTCAACATAGGTACTTTCACGCGTTCACTTGGTCATTTACTCATTATTCGTACACTCATGTACTCACTCGGTTAGTTACTCAACATTCATACATTCATGCACCCACTCAACATCTGTACATGTATTATGCATTTACGAGGTCGCTTACCCAACACTGTACATTCATGCATTCATTTGGTCACTTATTCAGCAGCCGTACATTCATATACTCACTTGACCAGTTATTCAGCATTCATACATTCATGTACTCACTCAACATCTGTACATTCACTATGTACTTATTTGGTCACTAACTCAACATCCGTACACTCATGCACTCACTTGGTCACCTCTGAACATCCATACATGCACGTAGCCACTCGGTCAGTTACTAAGCATTCATGTACACACATAACACCTGTGCCTGTATCAATGTACTCACTTGCTCAGTTACTCAACATTCGTGCATACATGTACTCACTCAACACCCGTACATATATTATGTACTTACTCGGTCACTTACTCAACATTTGTACACTCCTGTTCTCACTCGGTCACTTACTCAATTTTCGTACATTCATGTACTTAATCCGTCATTTAATCAACTTCGTGCATTCATGTACTCACTCAACATCAGTACATGTATTATGTACTCAGTCAGTCAGTTGCACCACATTCATACATTCATGCACTCTCTTAACTTACTCATATGATTTGCAACTCTCAGCTTCTAGCTAGTTTAACCTTGAACAGAGATTTTATCCATACTGGTTTTATAAAAGCACATTTGAATATATATATATTGTCTCTTGTAGTTCTAGTTAGAACGGTCATTTACAATACAATTGTTTTATGCTGTATGTAAATTTAAATGTTTGTTAACTTAATGAGACGTAAATAAACAATAAAACTACGTGTTCAACGGGCGGGTTATAATTAGAGTTTTCGGCCCGGGCCGATAAGTGATTATCATTGCGTGAAAGCAATAACCTATTGAAAACACATTAATTTGTGTTACTATATATAGTAAAATATGTGTTAAGCTTCTGTATTTCTAACAACAATAATACAAGATAGGCGCCTTTAAGCAAGCCTTTAGATATATAGAAAATTGAAATAACTAGAAGTTTGAACTGTACTTAAAATTAACTGTTTCAGCTAGACTACTGATACAAAATATTTCATTTATATTTTCTTCCGAAATTAAGCAGTGCTGAAACATCCAATCAATTTTATATACCGGACGACAGTTACTAACTAGCAATATATTCATTTTAAAGCATTCCTAAACATAATTTCGTGAAAACTGCATATGTCTATCATCATCGAATTTCCTTTTCCTGACATTAGTAAAATACTTGTATTTATGTTATTTCATGTCCGGACGGCCATCTTAGTAGAACTACCAGCTGGAAGGCTTTTTATCCTGTTTTTCAAGTGAGTCAATCATCAATGATTCCAACGCGCACATGAATAACGTGCAAATCGGCAATTGTGGGACTACTTACTTCACGGTTGATGTTTTTTTTTAATTTAACACGTGTAGTTCTTACAGTGTACTCGTTATGTGGTGTTAAGAAAACAAGTCAAATTTATAAATTTAGATTTCTTATAAAAATACACCAGTTATACATCTGCATAGTTTCCTTTTCTGTTCAGTTTATATTATAACATTCTTAGTTTATTCACCTAACTTCCTGTCTGAATATTCAATTGCAAAGCAATAAACTGATTCAATAAAACATTGTATTTACATTTTCAGGTGTTTGTACCGTCACTGGTGTAATTACATTTGGCATTGAAAACACTGAGGACTTTCAGAACTTGTTCAGCTTCATTGAGTCTCTCCCGCTTGGTTTGGACGCACATGGCAAACTATCTCTGAGCTTCTTTCTTTGTGCCACAGCTGGCGGTGTCTGCATAGTTGTTTGTGCTCCCCTCCTGGCGTATGATTATCGTAGTCCAATTCCGACAGGTGTACAAACAACCAATCGGGTGACTATACCATTAACAGCAGTAATTACTGCTCCGCCAGGGCAGACATATACGTTTGTCAACATCCCGGGTCAAAGTCATTTGGGCTACATGCCAGCATATAACCAGCACCCACCTTACTACGTACAACAATGTTCAGGAATTCAAGGACCTACTGCCTATTCACCACAACAAGGCTATGTACAACCTGGTCAAGAAATGCCAGCACTGACTGCATCCACATATCAACCTTGCTACGAACAGCAGGTGCAGGTTATGCATGGAGAACATGCAAATACGCCACAACTTGGCCATGTTCTACTAAGTCAAGAAAAGCAAGGAGCACGTGACTTTACACCGCAACCTGGCTACGTTCAACCAAGTCAAGTTATGCCAGAACCACCTGTCTATACACCGTAGATTCAGTCCAGTGGTTTGCAGAAACCACAACAGAAGCAAGATTAACTTGAAAAGTCTTCAATATGAAGTCCAGCTGTTATGTTTCATCTGTTTGTTTTATTTTGTACTCATAGGCGACGTTTATTGAATCATATCTTAGTATTCTAGAGTTTGAAAAAAAGAATATTAACCATGCACGATGTCGCAGGTTATAACAGTTTTGATAATGATATTTTTATGCTATTTTTTTTTGTCAAAACATATTATCGTTAGATATTGTGAAAAAATCTAAAATAAATGATCATCTATATATAGTTTGGTTTGATCAGTCATCGAGTAGTGTATTATGTCGATCTTCTGTCAAAACTGAATGCCAAAGAGATTCAGCCATTTATTAAAAAAGTTTTTAGTGGTATAAAATGTTTAACTTACATTAGCGTGTACTGGTTTAAACCTAATATAAAAAAATAATTATTATTCTAATGTTTTGGCAATTATTCGTATTTTGAAAA
This sequence comes from Mercenaria mercenaria, assembly GCF_021730395.1. NCBI lineage: Eukaryota > Metazoa > Mollusca > Bivalvia > Venerida > Veneridae > Mercenaria > Mercenaria mercenaria. Next base: position 9,319,176 of record NC_069365.1, on the reverse strand, counting down.
TATGAAAACAGGTCATACTGTTAAAAACAAGAGTTCGTTACATTAAAAAAAAAAACAAGGACGAAACGTCAAACTGAGCAACGCCTTTTTAACTTTGTGCCGTGATCTTTTTGTGGTAAATTTATTATCCATTTGTGTGTATATTCGGCATTGCACATGTTGGAGACTCCTTAATCTTTAGCCTGCTGGCAGCAAGTGATTCTGTCTTTGCGATGCATCTGCACTGTTCCCTATGTTCAGTGAACACCCCTTCCAATCATAAATGGTACGGCTCAAATTTCATTATAGACAAGTCCATTGTAAAAAAGTTAACAGGGTAAAGGTTAAAAGGAGACTTAACTGAAAGATGTCAAAAACACTAAAAACATGTTATCCATATTTTTATGAAGAGGAACTCAGCCTCGTTTTCGAACCCCTACCTTTCCGCTTGTGAAGCTAGTGCTTTTCAGTTCTTGAAAATTTATTCCTTCAAGACTTCTATTAGTTGAATCTCTTTCATATATTTACATAATAAAAGGTTTTCATTAAAATACTATATATGATGTAACGATAAACGCTTGAAAGAACATGTCTGTGTTTCATTTGTTCATATTTTTAGATGTCTGTATATACTGAAAATGTTGTAAACTTTCAATACAAATCAATCAAGAATGGTGTTTATAGACAATAAAATTTATCTTATCACTAGACATTACTTTACCTTGATATAAACAGCACATGGTAGAAAAATTTCATGCGGTAATCCTTAGCAGCAACTTTTACCAGCAAAATTGACATTTCGGCCTAGTGTATAAATTTTTACTTGCATTAAAATAATTTGATTACCAAAGGCAAAAAGTAATATTGTAGTATATATAACGGCGCATTACAGCTTATCCTGGCCTACAATCTTTGTAAGATGTTTTCTTAAGTTAAATAAACGTGTGTTTTTGGAAGCAAATCAAATTGTTTATTATTAATTGAAATGCACAGGCTGAAATGTTTTGAGAAGACAAGACTCTTGCTCCGTGATGTTGTCATTTCTTCAATATTACACATGTATCAGTTGTAATTTTCATTGGCCGCGCAGGTTTGCGCAGGTTCGAGCAATTTTGCAACGTAAATATTTATTGTATGAACCCAATGTGACTGTCAGTTCTTAAACAACAGAGACTCTCAAAGCTTAGAATTTATATTATGTATTACATACAATATTATAACCTATTTGGAATGTTTCTCTGAATAAAGACTACGTTGCAACATAGTATCATATGAGTAAATGGTTACTTATAATGGTTTTAAGGTAATTTACATATAAACTTCTTCAATACTAATCTATTTCAGAAACTAAACTATTTCAGCATTATTTCATATATAAAAGAAAATAACACAATGTTTTAATATCACAATCAAGGACTTATGTGTGTCCTTTTCACAAGAGTAAATTAAAGCACTAGGTTAAATGCGTAATGTCAAAGGAAGAGAGACTTACGCAGAAAAGACACAGGTTTTACAGTCATGCCGAAAGTGGTTTCAACCAACCAAAACTTACGTTACAAAAGTGCTCGGACTTGCGCAAACCTGTGCGGTCATTGAAAATTTCAACAAAATGCTGCCATAAGGGTCCTTGCCAATCAAATGATGTATTGTTACGTCAAAGGGTAACCACTGCTTGTTAAAATACCTGAAGTGACAGAAAAACAAACCAGAATCTATGAACAATAACAACTTTATTTATAAAATTTACAATTCAAATACCTCAAACAAAGCCCATTCTAATAAACAATAAAAGTCAAATTTCTGTCCTGGTAAACTTTAAATCCAAAAGTAATACTTCCATATTATTAAAAATGATAACTGAATTTAATATGACATTGTCTAATGAATATAAATCCTCTCTTCAAAGAGGTATAGGAAATAGAGATCCATATAATTGCACCTTTAATAATCTTACCTGCGCTGTATTACAACAGTGCTTCTATTGTGACATTTTATTACAAGCAAAACTATATTTAAGCACTAATACATACTTACTGGCAATTTTTTACCATAAGTGAGCTTGCAAAATCATATCGACGATGTCGATCAACAATCCCGAATTACGAAAATGCCTATTTATTTCTTTGCCGAATAATGTTCAGCATTTTCCCGCGCTTATTCTCTCCAAATCTGGGTTCAATTAGACAATGGGAAAAGGGTGAAGCATGAAGAAATAAAATGCCGAATGAATTCGCTGATTTGAAATAAGCCGAATAGTAAAATTCAACATCTTTTTAAGTTAAGAGGGTCTTTTCAATAGTCTAACATGTAGCATATCCAAACACCAATCAGCATTGCAAGTATCGATGTTTTGTGTAGTTTACTTATTTAAATCGTTATTCGGTATTTTATGTTTGATTTGGAAAAGGCGGGAAACAGTTAAAATTGTTTTTTGCCTCTCCTGGAAACCATCTTTTTACTTTTCGGGAATTTCGATTGACACCGTCGATATGGAGCAGGTTTTAAAGGGTAAATCAAGCACATATAAATACATCATAAATGATTGTGTTGCGCGAAAAGGAATGATATTGTGTCTTAAACCATTTTCATTTTACAATCAATTGTATAATTGCATGGGAAGTAAACTAATAGATATCTCTGCTTCTAAGTACTCGCCTAAGTAATGAAGTAGTTTCAGTTGACGTTTTTACAATAAAATCCATACTTTAAAAAGTAAATACGCGCCGTTGTTTATGATTTATGTTACTATTTAAAGCGTATTTTGTACATGTATCCCCCAGCATTTGATTGGTCAGACGATTAGATGTTCGGATCATGATCGTTGATTTCCGTGGATTCTCGTTAAAAACCGTAGTGAAATGGGCTATAGTTGTCATTCTTTGCGGAGCACAGCTTTAAAATAAATAGCGTAACTTCCGTTATTGATATTTACACAACTATCATAAATGTCACATTTATAAAACGATTTTTGGTAATTTCAAGACTTTATTTAATGTATTGTGTATGAAACGTTCTTTTACTATTAACACCGCTTTGTACATTAGCGTAATGATACTTATGTTAACATTAATCATTATGTCGTTTTTGGCCGGTGGCTTATATATCAAGAAACTGACATTGTCATTGTCATTTTATTTCTATCGTTGAAAAGTTTAGGGTCTATCTCCACTTCAAAGATATTTGATTTTACGCCAAAATGCTAATTTAAATCCTTTAGATATTGCATGTCCAAGCAGGAAATATTTTGTTATTAAGATATACAGGAAAGCTTTTAATAAGATCTTAAACTGTAGGTTCAACTCTCACCTCGCAGAGCTCTCTGTTTAAAGTATCATGGAAGGTTACAGAACTGTCAAGTATCTACAAGAATGAAAAAAAGATTATATAAAAAGAAATAATCTAGACTGTCACACCCTGTTTATCAGTATTGTGGTAGAACATTCTGGGACACTATAGAATATAAACAATTTATTTACATGATATCTCAAAACTAGGTCAATAAATAATGATACATTAATAAGATAAGGCCTAAAGGTGAAAGACACATACAAACCACTACATATGCGCATTTAGTGACAACTGAATGAGATCACTGAGCCTGTAAGGCATGTTTATACTTTAATGTGCATGCCCTTTAATGAATGCCAATTGTAATATATTATATTCAGTCCTTTGTAAAATTAAATTCATTTAGTTGTATTATAATTTGTTGTTTCCGGTTTGTTATTCTGTCACATGTTCCTTGCTTTCTTTTGATGAACACTTTGCATGATGTAAAAGACTATCAATGGGTTATGTGTCTTTGGAGTTCATCCAATAGATATTTGATAGAGTTTTGCTTAAACCGGGGCTAGGGAGCGTGAGAGATGTTCCACATTTCATAACCTCTCATGAACAGACTCATCCGCACCGAGTCTGCTATTATACGTTTGGTTGCATTCAATACTTCCGAAGGATCTTCTCGAATATCGATGATTCTAGATATATACGTTCAATCTGAATACTTAGCATATCACTTACATCTTCTGTAAGAAATTATGACAAATTTACTTGAAAACATTAAATTGTTTTAATTCGTTATGGTGTGATTACGAATATCTTCATATTTAAACGTCTGTTTTATACTGAAAATGAATTATTATTACATTTTTTGTTAATATCCTAATACAAATCAATAAAGAACAGTGTAATAGTAATTTTAGACACGAAAAACATTTTGATCTGATCTATAAATGCTTATGTTGCTTTAGTTATTTACTTTACTATAAATAGCACACGGTGAAGAAATTTCATGCGGTAATTCTAGCAGCCAGTTCTACCAGCAAGCTGCAGCAAAATTGGCATTTCAGCCTAGTCTATAAATTTTAATGCATTAAAATTATTTGATATTCAAAGGCAAAACAATAACATTGTAGTATATAGAACGGCGCATTACAGCTTTTCTTGACATCTTAAGAAGTCACTTTTAAAGTTCAATAGAAGTGTCCTTTGGGAGCAAATCAAATTGTTTTATTACTTGCAATGCACAAACTGTACTTATTTGCGAAGACAAGCCTCAGGCTGAGTGATAGCGGCATTTCTTTAATATTATAAGCTGGAATTTTCATTAGCCTCGCAGATTTGCGCAAATTTGAGCACTTTTGCAATGTAAATTCTTATGACCCAAATTTGAGTTCTTTTACAAAATAAAGGCGTCAAGGCTTAAAAATTATATTATGTTTAATTACAATATTATAACTCAACTGTCCAGAATTTTTCTCTGAATAACGACTACGGTACGTTGGTAAGATGGAATGTTTACTTGTACGTATTAAAACACAATTATGTAAAGTAAATTTCATACTAACTTCTTCGATATTAATCTATTTCAGAACCTCAATATTTAAGCCGTATTTCATATATTAAAGTATATAACAAAAGATTCTTACCTAACAATAAAGAATATATAAGCGTGTCCTTTCCGCAATTATAGTAAATTAAAGTAATAGGTTGAATACGTGAAGTCACAAGTTTTTCAAAAATGCCGAAGTAGATTCAACCGATCAAAATTTACGTTACTCAGGTGCTTGGACTTGCACAAAAGAGGACTATTTAAAGAAATGCCACTATCCGGGTCCTTGAAAATCAAAGGATCTATATATATGACAGCTGAAAGAGATCACTGAGTCTGACGCTTGTAAAGCATGATTGTACTCAAAATGTGCATGCCCTTGTAATAAGTGATTCAGTCCTTCGTAAAATTTCGTTGATTTAGATGTATTATACCTTGTTTCCAGTTTCTTATACCGTCACATGATCCTTGCTATCTTTCGAAGAACACTGCATAATGTTGAAGATAGACTACTAGTGGCCTTTTAATATCGATGATTATAGGAACTGGTGAAGTCTGAAGACTTGGCATATCACTTACATATCTTGTAAGAAATTCTGACAGTTTTAATTGATAACATTGCTCAGTTTAAAGGAAGCAGAAAACCTTGTTACCAGGGTAAATTCAAATGTATTGTATTTCGTGTAAGTTAATATTTCAGCTATTAAATTCTCAAGTCCGTTTATCTCTGTCCCTTTGAGTACAACATTGATCAAGGTTTGAAGCACATGATCCTCCTACGGTAGGAAGAAGAAGGAAAATATGGATATTTAACTTTTTCAGTGAGTCTCGCTTTCACTGTTATCCTAAGAAATCTGCTTAGTTGATAATTTTATTAGTATGCGCGCTGTTAAAATAAGCTTAAAATGTATAGCTCACGGGGCTCCTTTTGCCAAGGTAACGCATTTTATCCCATTTTTAAACAAGTATGTATGATAACGGGCTTTTCGACGGCTTCCTTGCAATTTATGGGATATTTTGGTAATATTACTAGCAGAAAACTAAACACTATACTTAGTATCCTTTTTATCTAAACGTTTAAAGTAACCATGGCAACAGAGATGTACAAATATCTCACCTCTGCTTTTACAGTACTTACAGTAGTACGCCTCACCTGACATTTCTATGGAAAAATCATTGTGCTTGCAATATTATTCTTATGGCTATTGTTGAAATACAGATATTAATCTGAAGCTGTTGTCCTTAAATAGACCAGTGTCAAAGCCTTTGAGTTCTACATTTAGACATATAATGGTAATAGCATTAAATTGATTCAAGAGTTTATTAAACTGATTTTGAAAAATTTAAGGTGATGTCACGTTTTGAATTTCCGGTGAATAACAAAAAAACAAAGAATATTCAGTTCTTTCCAAAAACCGTTATGTTATGATTCAACCAAATAGTTTCCTTTGTCTACCAGAAAGGAACACTTCTTACATCTTAGTATTGGGGTTTGGCACCTTTATAACAGACACTAAACTAAAACAATAGAAATTCATACGTGATTTCGGTGAGCTCAACAAAGCAATTTCAAGCATAAATATTAATGTGGAATGTAAAGTAAGTTACACACTACAACATCCGACCAAGATACTTACAAAAACAATGCATTTGCAGAATAGAGAGAGAAAAATAATTTTGACAGCTCGTGAAAACTAATGACTAATTTTGACAGATATATGATGACTCGTGACCTTATTATTTTTTTTTTTTTGTTATTTCTAACTTCCAGTTTGAGTTTCTTAAAATGGGTATTCTATCTTGTAGCTTACAACTCGTGAATAAAAACAATATAAGAATATATTGTTTCCTCACTGTTGTTTTGTCTATCCAAGTCTCGTACGAATTCCTATTGTTTCAGTCATTTGTCACTAATTAGAGCAACTCACGGTGTTGCAATCATACAAAACACATCCCTTATTTTCACATAGATATTGAGAATTTATCTAATGAGCACATGTATTAGAAACACAATTTTAATACCGATAATGCTAAACTATCTCAGCCGTGACGTGTCCTTAACAGCATATTTTAAGTATGTAAGTACCAAATTATCAATGATTAATTCTGTAATATTTAAGAGATAAGAGAATGATAACATATAGAATGGCTGTTTCCGTCACTGTGTGCATTATTTGATAGTATAAAATGAACAAACAATAACAAACGATATAATCCTATCTTGTTATCAAATACTTGTTTGTATAATTATTCGTTTCTTAATACGTTATGGTAAATGATACAATGTGATAAATTTCACGTAATTTTAGAAATAGTTTATCATTAAACTACATTCCACTTAAATCTTAGAATTGTATAGAATATAAATGTTTTGTGTGACGAAATAAGGAACAAGACTTTACGAATTGTTAATCTTTTTAAGTAAACATTTTCTGTGCGAAATATTTTTAGCATTACTAGAGGTTCGGTTGCCAAAGAGAAATACCGTTCGACCTTGACGGTCCACACATGAAAATAAATAAAACTGTCAGACAGACGAGCGGACGGGTATGTACAGCAAAACAGTATATATGGAATTCCGTTAGGGCCATCGCCTTCAAATGTGTTAATCTGAAATCATGAATCCGTGATAACAAAAACGCAATACTACGATACTGAAAACGCAATAATACGATAGTGCGATGATGATACTATGATAAACTATCGTGTTTTCTCCGTCGTACTGTCGCTTTTTCACCATGTTAATATCGTGTGTTCGTTATCATAGTATCGTGGTTTCGCAATTTCATTATCATACTATCGGGTTATTTTCATCGTGCTATCGCGTACTGTCTTGTTCTTATACTACCATACTGTCGCGTTATCGCCACCGTGATGTCGTGTTATCATCATCGTACTGTCGCGTTATCATATATCGTACTATTTGGTAGCGATTATTGATGAAGACCGACAGCTGGTTTATTGATAACGCCCCGGATAAAAATATAAAGGCGTACGTAGGATTTATATAGGCAGATGGCCCCCGATTTTTGAAAAATAAAAAGATCGATGACAGTGTTAAAAATCGACAGTTTTCATTAAACAAAACTTTAAACTACCGAACTATGTTGTTTTTAATATTAACACATTCTCAGTATTGCTGTAAAATGAGTTCAAAGTACGAACGGTACTGGCATTTTGTGTTAAAATTGCTGAATTCGGCCATTTCTGACTCAAAATTCGCTTATTAGCAACCCTTGCTCCGGTTTACAATTTATAACAGCTATTAAAATTGTTAATTCCATTTAATATTTTCCTAACAAGAAACCGGAGCAAGGGTTGCTAATAAACGAATATTGGATAAAACGATAATATTTGTTTGGCCTTTTTCACGTATACGAGTAGCCTCCCTTGAAGTTAGGTGCTCGTTGCCAGGCAATATTATAGGTGGCGCCACTGTCAACATGTGGATGCGAAAACGAAAGTAGATTATTTATCGTGGAATAATTACTATTGTTTACCCTTATAGGCTGAAGGTCAGTAATTCAAATCCTTCTTTGTTTCATATAAAAAACGACAACTTCATATCGTCTTTACGTATCTTTAGAGAACATCACTTTTTCCTACACCTATTTTTCATGAAAGTTCTATCACAAATTAACGAAAAAATGAAAAGAAAATAGGGGGTTATGTAGTTCCTAGTGAAATGCCAGTCAGTTGTGGTCTGCTACCCTAAAAATGGCGCATATTTACTCTCGTCCGCGCAATAAACACCTACTTCCGGTTTCGATCTGCAAAACTTGCCATGTGGGGTGTATGGACATGAAAACCGTCTCATTTCATGCAGAATGTCTTCTAGTAGTGAGAAACGGTGATTAAAGCACTCGTTCTACACGAATTTGCGCAAAAAAATGGGACAATTAGGATCTATTTATTATGGACTTCTTTCGACTACACCACGGAAGCTACACCACGGAAGCACATTTTCGACCGAATTACAGACCTTATTCCTTCTACGTGGAATTTATATGGTAAGTAGGTTAAACGCCATTTTGTTGTGTTAAATAAACCAAAAGAGTATTCATTCGATTCTCTTTCAATGGAAAGCAAGCAGAATTATTGACACACGAGTGTCACAACGATACAGTTATCTGTGACAGTGACACACAATAACTTTCAGTAGTGATTAGAGATATTCAACATTTCTGTATTTTCGAATGATTTTTTTCAGCACTTGATTAGTAAATTTGACATCGTTAGAGCTTCGGACATACATAGTAACCGGACGATGTTTATGAAGTCCACAACAATAATGACATAATTTCATAAAAAGTTAAAATAAATGGACTGGGAGTGGGAAGGGATGTCTGTTAATTTATCACGCTTAAAACGGTGGTGTTTTGGTCATAACTGTCCACCTTGATAAGACTGCAAAAGAAAAAAAATCTACTGACATGTAGTGTTTACATTTTGCATTATTTTTCTGATTTGTTTATAACAGTAGATTCAACCTGATGAAAGGTGCGTAGACTCTACTCATTGAATTGCATACATGATCACTATATGAATATTTCATATTTACTGAAAGTAATGAAGCAGTAATTTGACAAATACAAGCAAGCAGATATTGTTCACTGATTATTAAAATATGGAATATTTTTTCTGATGTACTTCACAAATGAGACAAACCCTTCAGGTATAAAAGAATGCTTCACTGTCTGCTTCATTGTCAACAGAATTATGAGAATATGATTGAAATTGTAAAGGTCTTATCACACGGGTATGAAACGTTGCCTGCGGCACAAAATGTGCCGCACTGAAATGAAGGCATCGCGCCTCCGACGGCGCAGGCATTGCGCAGGATGTTTACAAAAATAACGAGCAAGGTGAGTAAAATTGAATGTTTTTGGTTATTGTCTTTTTACAGTAAAAACTTTTTAGAAATCGGGGAATGCAGCGGGATGTAGTTGTGTCTTGCCGACAAACCCATGCCCAGTTTGTGAAGAAATATGTAATATTGTTATTTTGCGCGTGTTTTTCATCGGATACAGTAACGTGAAAATTACAAAAGCAGTGAATATTACGAGTCATATCACCTCCTGCTGAAAAAGGAATGATGTATTTCTGTAGTATATCATATAAAGACATGATATCTGATCGATTGAGATAAAATAAATGCCTAGGAAAAGGCATATCCCCTCGTTCTGCCGACTTTTCAGTCCAGTGCCGCAGGCATCTCGATGGTGCCGCAGACATCGTGAGAGGCGCAGTCATCTTGAATACTATTGTAGTCAGAAGTACGTGTCATTTCGACCTTCTAACATGTATTGAAGTACAAAAATATCAGTAACAATATTGTTCCTCCAGTTATTGTAGTAGTAAGACAAATCTTCTCACAAATCCGAACGTTGTGATATAAATAGCTATTTTAAGAACTTTGCAATATTTATTCTTGCTGTTTTTTGGAATGGGGCCAGGGAAAATTACGTCATTTTTTTATCGATCTGGGATTCATTTTCTCTAACGTAAAATAGCAATATTCAATCATCCCATTTGTAACAATTATTGATGCTTAGTTCAAAGCAAGGTATGAAAACCAGCATTGGAGCACAAAAACTGTCATAACTTTTATCATTTTTCAACCAATTTTGATGATTTTGTTTCAGCATCGAGTTTTTTTTCTTTACAGTTTGGGCGTACTTTTTTTATTAACGGCGAGCTGAATTTCACCCCCCCCCCCCCCTCCTTCCCACCCTCCCCACTCCAAAAAATAAGAATAAATAAATAAATGGTGAGATTCGCAGTTTTGGCGTTCCGAAAAAAAAACGCATTAAGACCACACACACACACACACATAAAAACATAAAAATTCTCTCACTCAGCTCGCGCCATGTTATTCTGTAACAGTATATCAGCACAAATTTCACTGTTAAGTCAAGATATTTAAATACGAACGAAGAAACGATACTGTTCCCAAGTTTTTGTAGAAAAGAACTAATGAAAAAACTGTCCAAAATGGGGCTTAACTTGTTCTAATTATTTCTGAAATTCTACAAAAATATTAACGTATTTTACTCACTCTTTGTCGTTCAACTATGATTTAGGTCTGTGCACTGACTGTACACATAAAGTTTTCGTCTGATCATAAGGAGAAATGATTTATTTTTATTTTTAATATACACTGAATGCATGTACATCCATCGGAAAATATAATATAAACAAGATATTTAACTATCAATAACTTCATTGCTTCTTTTCCACACAAAACTTGGAAACGGTAACATTTTAAGGGAAGTTTCATGTTTTAAATTTACGGGTTTTTTTTTTGTGTGTATGTGTGTGTCTTTTTTGCGTTTCTTTTCTTCGGAAAGCCAAAACAGTGATTTTTCGCCATTTTTTTCGGGGGTTGTGGGGTGAAATTCAGCTCATCGCTTATCAAAATAGTACGCCCAAACTGTAAAGAAAAACAAACAAAACAACAACAAAACTTGATGCTGAAACAAAAACATCAAAATTGGTTGAAAAATGACAAAAGTTATGACAGTTTTTGTGCTCCAATGCTGGTTTTCATATCTTGCTTTGAACTAAGCATCAATAATTGTTACAAATGAGAATGTTTGGTAATTGAATATTGTTTTTTAGGAGAAAATAATCCAAAGTCAGTACAAAATGACGTGATTTTCTCAACTGGGAGGCACCTGGTCCCATCCCCCAAAAGAGCAAGAAAACATATTGCAAACTTCTTAAAATAGCTATTAATATTACAAAGTTCGGATTAAGCAGATTTATCTTACACAATGACTGGATGAACAACATTGTTATTGTGTTTTTGTACTTCAATACATGTTAGAAGGTCGAAATGACACGTACTACTGACTACAGTAGTATTCAAGATGACTGCGCCTCTCACGATGTCTGCGGCACCATCGAGATGCCTGCGGCACTGGACTGAAAAGTCGGCAGAACGAGTGGATATGCCTTTTCCTAGGCATGTATTTTATCTCAATCGATCAGATATCATGTCTTTATATGATATACTACAGAAATACATCTTTCCTTTATCAGCAGGAGGTGAAATGACTCGGAATATTCACTGCTTTTGTAATTTTCATGTTACTGTATCCGATGAAAAACACGCGCAAAATAACAATATTATATATTTCTTCAAAAACTGGGCATGGATTTGTCGGCAAGACACAACTACATCCCGCTGCATTCCCCGATTTCTAAAAAGTTTTTACTGTAAAAAGACAATAACCAAAAACATTCAATTTTACTCTCCTTTCTCGTTATTTTTGTAAACATCCTGCGCAATGCCTGCGCCGTCGGAGGCGCGATGCCTTCATTTCAGTGCGGCACATTATGTGCCGCAGGCAACGTTTCATACCCGTGTATCAACATTATTATTGTGATGTCTTGCACTAATCAGTGTTTGTTTTGTATCATATTTCAGGTAATGGTATGAATTGAGATGATTTATTTAGTTACCTTCAACTGGTCAGTGGTCAACAAGGTATGTCTTTTAGATAATTGTAAAATTTTCATTACACAATTTTTCTTATGATATAGGCTTTCCAAGTTAATCTCCACAGTTCTTTAACCATCTATCTACTTTGTTTCTACTGAAGGCATAAACACTTTAAAGTAATTATTCTATATTCTGTATAACCAGGGTTGCAGTGTATTACAAGGTCCTTTTGAAATTTCCTTGACCTGTATTTTCTAGAATAAAAGGAAATGTTTGTCATATTTATGCAAGAGTAATACCAGATCAACTATAAGATCCAAGATATAGTAGTGGTGTTATGACTTCTGTTCTCACGACACATTCTATACAGTGAAAGAGCAGCTGCTGTGGAATGCCAGTCTGATACATGTACCTGTCAGGACATTACCTTTTAATTCAAGAAAATTGCTTTGAAATTCATTTTGTGACTTTATATCTATAAACTTGAGGCCATATTGATAAAGCATCTAAGATTATTTTCATTTAAGATATTCAATATTTTCTTGTATTTTCATCTTATTCTATATTTTCATCTAAGATTGAATGTAAAATTTTATTTGATGAATATTAAAAGATGTTCAGTCATATTTTGCAAAACTGTTAATAATATTGCTATGAATTTGCCTTTGTAGTGTGATGAATGCTGGTTATATGAAGGCATTGTTTTTATTCTAAGCATTGAAAGTGTTAGAGACTTGAAGTTGAAATATTTTCTGAAACATTATGGATTATGACCTCTGTAATTAAATTAACACACAATTATGCATATTGGTTATGTCATAAATTATTCTTTGACTTTTTTATTTCAGAGAGTATTACTGTGTGTCTTGAAACATTGAATGCCCCAAAACAACTAGTATGATAAGAAGGTAATTTAGAACTCTTCCTTGCCTTTCACAAAACACAAAACCTGTAACTGTGGAATTGAATTGAATTACCTAAGGAAGATCTGATAAATAAAACTTCAAAATACTAATTATGCTCTGATGTACACACAGATTGTACCTTGCATTTTTTTTTTGTAAAGATGAGAAGATAGTACATGTATATATTTGTTTCTGAACAAGATTCAAAATCAATTTTCTATAAACTATGACAAAAGCAGACAGATTTCTTTTATTCTAGGTATACTATCTAGGTTGAAATTAGCCATGGACAATGAATTTGGAGGTGCATGCTGGAGCATCAGAAATTACAGACTTGGAATAGATATTTGCATAATATACAAGTAACATTTACTGAAAAATGACTAATGTTTATGTTAATAAAGTGCAATATCATGCTTGTAACATTTACATGGGGGTAATAGTTACAGTGTTGAAAGAGACTGCCAGTGTTACATTTCAATCTAAGTTACAGTGTGGATGCTAATTCTAAATTCTTGATAGTCAAGTGTTTTTAGTAACTTATGGATACTAATTATTTATCAAACTGTTTAATTTATCACATTCCTACATCATTATTTTACATAAAATGTTTGTGGTTATATAATATATGTTTATATGGTAATAAATTTTGTTTCTGTGTAAATATCTTTGTTTTTAAAAAATGAAAATGAAACATTCAGTGACCATCTTCTGTCAACAAGTTATTATAAATGCAACAAAACTGATGAAAAGTTATCCAATTACTTTTCACAGGTTAATATTGAATAGCAGAATACACATAACATTGTGTAGTTTTCCTAACTTGTATCTGAGGCCATTATAAATTAATTGCTAGATTAAATTTTCTTCACAAGGGTAAGAATTTTTTTTTTATTTCAGATATATTTTATTTTTGTTTAATGAAGAGTTAAATAGAAATAATGACATGTAATAGTTATTTTTGTCAAATAGATTTGATTATAAGGAATAACAACTGAAAGAAAATAATTTATTACATTCTTTATAGAAGTTTTTCATACTAAAAATGGTTAAGGGGAGGCATAAAAATAGTGGGAGTGGATGATAATCTATCAATTAATATAGTATGGCCTTACATATATAAATCAATAAATATTTACTGGCAATAATATTGATTAGGTATGATGCAGCTATATGTTAAATATATTTTTTTAAAATGGTGATTTGTTATGAGAAAATAAGCTGATATATACAGTCTAGAGTCTTCTAGTAAGCTGCATAATCATGCTTGGAACTAGCTCCATATGTCCTTTCTTTTGAAATCATAAACTTTACTTCATATAAAATAGCCAAGTATCACAATTATATGAATGTGTACACAACTGAAAAAGCATTGCATTCATTTTCTTAAGTAATAGTTAGCATTTGGTTATTACTCATATTTGGCTTTCAATAACTGGAAAGGGAAATCAATAAAAGGAATTTATGATTATACACAAAATATGGAGAAGACTGAAAGCAGTAACTGATCATTGCAATAATAGCAGAATACTTTAGCTTATGATTGTCAAAATTCATTGTAGACTAATAGATGAACTCTTTCTTTAAGGTGCCAGTAGGTTAAATGTCAATATCACAGTGACCCTATATAAGACTGAAATATTTTATTATCGAAAGCTGAATGATACTTAATTTTGCCCATTGTCATCAGGCTTTAAATGTAACAGATGAATAATGTGGGGTCAGTAGATCAAAGATAAAGGTCACAGTGACAATTAGATAAACAGTGATCTTGAGAACACTTTGATATACTATGTGCAGTAGACGACCACTATAATAATTTGGCACATAGGTCAAAGTTCAAATTCAAACCATTCTGAAAATAAATGTAAGTTACATGCCCAGTCACCACTGACAGGCCATCATGGGAGACATATAATTTTGTCTTTTTTTTCTGTTGCCATTGTTATGAGACCAGCTCTTCAATTGGCTCTCTTCGAAATTGTGCAGTTTCTACTTATTTTTCTCCAGTAATAGTACCTTAACCTTTGAAACCTACATTTTCTCTTCTGTTGCCATGGCAATGAAAATTTTTTATACCTTTTTCGCATGCAAAACAAAGTGAGTGGATTTAAATCCATTTTATCACTGCTAACAGTTTTATCTTTATAATTAAGTTGTGACAACAAATGATGAAAACTTACCTTATCCTACGGAAACATTATTAAACAGATTACCACATGGCCTGTTACCATGGCAACTGAAAGGCTATTTTCTGTTTTCTTTACAGGAGCATTGTGAATTGTCAATTGTAACAGTGATCAGCCCATAAATGTCCAAAAATCAAAATATTGAAGCCATAACATGCAAAAAGGTTAAAAAATGCTAAATTTTAGCCCCGTTGCCATGGCAACTGAAAGGCTATTTTCTGTTTTCTTTACAGGAGCATTGTGAATTATCAATTGTACCAGTGATCAGCCCATAAATGTCCAAAAATCAAAATATTGAAGCCATAACATGTAAAAAAGTTAAAAAATGCTAAATTTTAGCCATGTTGCCATGGCAACCAACAGTAAAAGTACACCTTTTTTATTCACAAATATACCAGACCAAGAATTCTTCCTCTGAACATGATTTTAAATCATACTTTGAAACGTTAACAAAAATAAAACAATAAAATATTGTTTTTTAAGAAATTTTTAGTTTCAGGATTCCAAAGAGTTATTTCCCTTAGTTAGAACCGTTTCTATGACAATTCTGTTATCGGGTTATACATGTTTGAATAGCCTGATGGGTTTACATTAATATTTTAATTAAACATTTGTAACAGTAATCATTTATTATTTTGTTTTTCCAATTTATTTAAGTATACCCCCAAGACATGCTAATGCTTTCTTTCACAACAGCACATAATGCAAACATTAAATTTTCCATAAACAATTGTCCTTGAAGATTTTAATGTTTATTTTTGGAAAATACATGCATTTAGGTAAAAAAAGGCATATACTTTATCATCATTTTGGTGGGGGCCCAAATCCTACGTACCCTGTTATATTCGAAATGATAAATGAGGCCTGAACTTTGAAAACCTGAAAAATGTTTTATTTATACCGATAAATCTTTCATATAATTGAAATATTGAACCTTTAAAGTTCGACTTGCAGATTGAACCAAAACTAGTGATTTGTTATTTGTTAAAATAGTAGGCTAATATGATAATAAGTTCACTTTTCTAGTATAAATACTAACGTTATAATAATTATTAACATGAAAGTGTTCTGGTATGTTTATATATATTTAAAAAAACGGTTCAGATTTTATAATCTTGTAAATCAAGGTCATCAGTGAAGATCGAGTTTTAACCTTTGGATTTCATGTCTGCTCTATTTTTTATAAACCTTTGGAAGGATTACCATGAAACTTGTGTGACATGCTCCCGTCTTGAAGGCAATATGCAGAACCCACAAGCAAACCATGATGGCTGAAGGTCAAGGTCACTAATGTCAAAGTTGTGAATTTTGGTAATGACCCTTTTATGACAGGTGCTTGAATGCAGGCGAAACACGTGTTCCAAATGTTCCGAAGAACACGTCTCTAGTTTCTCAGATCTACGGTGTTCAAGCATATAGATAATTGGCAAACAAGTGGGCATTCAACCACAAAAAAAGGGGCACACGAGAATGATGATAACGCGACTGTATGATGATGATAACGTGATATTGTGAAATCACGATACTATGATCCGAAAACGCGATATATCGATATACGACAGAGAAAACACGATGATATATAGCATTACCGTCATCTTACTATCGTATTATTGCGTTTTCGTTATGGTAATATCGCGTTATCATCATCGTGTTGTCGTGCTTTGTTATCAAAGTTTCGTGATTTTGCGGGTTTTTTTCCATCATACTATCGAGTAACGCATTTCAGATCATCTCATTTAAAGGCGATGACCCAAACGAAATTCCATAGGAATATCCCTACAGACAGATATTATAGCTATAAACTCCGACTGATCAAGCCCCTGCTCCCCCTTGAACGGATAATTTTGCAAGAACTTGTGGCGCGGCTCATTTGCTTATTTTCTTGGCTGTATATACATGTACACTCATGTACGCTTATTGATAGATGTTATTATGAAAGCAATAAATATGATTAAACTAATGGACTACTTGATCCCAAAGTTAGCTAAATGTTGTTCAACACTGTGTCGTTCATTTGCTTGGAGACGTTTTGTGGCCGATTCAAGGCACTTCGATACTGCTTTTGGGATACTTATACATACATTCGTACAGACAGCAACCACTAAAAATTGTTGCATCCACTATCACGCCGCCTCCCTATAAGCAACAGTACAAGCGGAACTTTGAAGTTAAATAAACTTCATAATCTCAAAGGAACAAATATAATAACAATAACGAAACTTAGCGACTGCAACCGGACTTCCGTTACTCTGGTGGCTGCAATGTTTCCAAGGATTTAAAGCGCCGCTGAAAACGAATTATAACAGACGAAAACCTTTTCTGACTTTCTATGCAGTGTGATGATTTAGCGGATTCGTAATGTTAAACTTGCATTATGACTTTAACGTTCCTTGTATCTTTATTGATAATGTGGTGCTTAAAAATAATGTAATTCATGAAAACTGTGTTGCAAAAATGAGATTAAGTGAAAACTTGTCTTATAACACAACTGATCTCTTACTGCTGTAAAATCTGTCCTTAAAACAACACAAAAAGCAGACTCTTAACAGACATGACCACTCGGGCGAGTTTGGCTATTCTTGTTGCTTCGAGTTGTCCTTTATTAAACTTGATTCAGGGTGTTTTTGTAATGGTATTGATTCCAGATCCGCTTGTAGACTCAATTTGTTCTATCATACCCTGAGACTGAAATATAACAAAAACATAGTATCACTTGACCCCTTCTATATATCGCCGGTATAAAATGTATGACTGGTCTTTATTCAACAATTGTTTACGGGGAACAGGAAATAATTCTAAAACCTTATAAACAGACTGTAAGAGTTACAACGTTATACATTATTTGTATAGGTCATCACATCAAAAAGTGCCGCCTGATAGGTTTCTAGAAGAAAACAAAACAGCGTAGTCCTAATCTTTTCTGTTATTGAATTTCAAGGCTATAGAAAAGTGCATGTTTTGCATTTAGGTTTTTGTAAATTGATACAAGAATATCCGAACAGTAATAACTTTATCAAGCTGCGTGGCTTCTTCATCCATGGCGTCCTCATGACAAAGGTAGATACTATCTAACTTTTATAGACAGATGTCATCTTCATTTTTACCTTCGTACAACTGTATTATGTTTTAAAACAAGTTATTTCGCTTGCTCCAAAAAAATATTAATATTGACTCTCTGTCGCCACTTTTCTCTGAATACAATCAAACTTGTGATCAAATTCAAAATGTAAACAAGAAGATATCGGTATAGTAAAGCCGGTGGATGTTCCACGAAGTATGATTATTACATTTGAAAAAACACAAAAGCGCAATTTATCGACTGGACACATACCTCGTCTCAGCAGTGAAGCGTCCGAAAAAGTTTCTAAGAATTCCAGCAAGTTGTTGTTGAGAAAACACAAGCACAAGGCATGTGCATCTCTTCTTTGAAGTGAAGCTTCCTATGAAGTTTCGCTGAATTCTTGCCAGTGGTTATTGTGGAATACCACGGGCGAGAAATGGTTCTTTATTTTACTAATGTTGAATAATTAAAAGACAAAAACTCAGTGAAAAATCATCCGAGACACAAATGAAGATAAGATGCGCATTTCCGTTTTAGAGCAAAAATTCCTATGAAGTTTCACTTATTCCAGTCCGTGGTTAATGAGGAATAATCCGGTCAAGAAATGGTGCTTGAGTATACTAATTTTGAAAAATCAAAGGAAAATCATCCGACTGGAACATGAATACAATATGCGCATCTTCTGCTTGGAGTGAAGCTTCCTACAGGTTTTTCCTCAGTTCCAGTTAGTGGTTGCTGAGAGATACTGTGGACAAGAATGCGGAACGGAAGGAATGACGGACGAAGCGGCGAAATACAAGTTTCCCTTTACAGGGAGAATAAAAAGTGCTTTATCTCCTTATGATTAGTGCCTCTGTTTCACTTTGATAGGCTATATTTATACTGAACATATGACAGTAATAATCAAATACTAAAACAATGAATAGTTCTTACCCATCCAAAGAACGTAGCTGCCCCAGCGCTGACGTCACGGATTTGGGACATAGAGTAGTCCTCTATCATACGATTGGCTGTCTTGGCTACAGCCAGACTACATTTATTGGGGTCAAAGGATGATATGCGTCTCATCAAAGACTCTCGTCCGGTCTTGCCGACTAATGCCTGGCATGTCCGCCAATTCTGAAAGTATAGGAGAAATCTTAATGTTTGTTGGTTGGTTGTTTGGTCCGTCCGTACGTCAGTACTTTGCAAAATCCACTTTCACATCTTGCAACGAAACTGAAGTGTATATGCGTGAAACATATTTCTCCTGTGATGAAACTTCAAACACAGGGTCATCGTGAAGTATGTATGTACATAACGTTTTTCCTTGTTTTTTTTTTTTCATTTAGTGGTGAACACAATGCCATCTTTACTCTGACAAAGTATTCGGTATTAGTTTAGGGTAATGATTTCTTATTTTCATTTCAAAAAGAGAAAATATGTTTACAGAAAGCATATTTTTCTAATAATCAGTGTCAAGTGATCGACTTCTTGTCCTGGTTTTGCAACACAACATAATAATACAAAGTTCACAAGAAGTAATTGTGTTAGAGGTATGTGATCCAAGTGCTAAGTATTCTCTTTGTATAACAGGTTCTGTAATGACTTGTTATTCTGTGACTAATCCTTACCCTGCTGAATTTCTATAATGAACTTGTTCATCTTCCAATTTGGACAGTACCATTAACTGTTACAAGGGGTGCTTACCAAATATGTACTAGCTTAATAGCGAACAGTGCAGATCATGATCAGACTGCACGGACTACTCTGGTTGCAAAGGCAGAATCAATCGTGTCCAGCAGTGTCTTTTAGTTAGAAAGATTTGTATGATTATCAGTGAAAGGTAAAATTCAGTCTATACATTTTATTTCTGCTTTGTTTAATTACGTCCTTGGAAAATATATTACGAAGAGCATGTCTTCCTACACTCATGAGACATACTGTTACAGGTTTCGTAAAAGTTTAAATAAGGCAATAAAATTTCTGTTTTACCCGAACTTCTTTTGGTGCGCTGCCAAGCAGTATAAAGGTTGCCATCATAGATTGGTGGACGCCATCTGGCGGACTAGAATAAGTTTTGATTTCTGCGATTGTCTTACTGTCCAAGTTGAGTACAGAATGCCTTAGTTTCTCTATTCTCTCAAGCTGATCCCGGAGTTTGTTTGCCATGGCTAGCTGCAGATCAAGCTGATGAGCGTAGTTCACTTCTTTCGCACGTGAAATAGCTTTCTTCAGAAAATCTAGGTCACGTCTCTGACACGCTTGTATCAGTTCTTTAACGAAAAAGTGTACAGAAAACCTGACACTAATCAATAGAACTTAAATTATTAATATATCATGTTATTCAAAATGTATATTCCTAAAGTTAAGTGAAGGAAATTGCTAAATTACATGATATTTATAAAATACTGTGTTTGAATGCATTCTTCTGCGTCATTCTAAATAATGCTATACGTTGTGTTAAGTATTTTGCAGAGTCATTATGGCCTGACTAGAGGATATATATGTTTGTTACCTTCTTTTGCCCCCAGTGCTGTGAGCGTCCTTTTGGCTTTAAGAAGGGCTTCGTCATCGCACGATGGATTGAGTTTCTCATAAGCTTGTATATAACGTTCCAACATCTCGGGATTTTTCATGCCTACGGCCTTCTGAATGTGTCGTCTGATCGCTTCGAGCTGCTCTTCTATAAACGTAGAGAATGATGTTATCATCATCGTTATAAAAACTATATACAAAAAGTAAGGCGTATACTTCTGTCATGTTTTACGTAATACATACGTGGACCCCTAACGACATTCGGGAATTCCGTACGACAGCGTACTCCCGTTATGCTGTATGGTAATCTTAGGACTTACATGTAGCTGAACGCACACGTGACTTTCCGTAAAAAAACAACGGTAAAATGCCAAAATCGACTTCTGAGAAATCATAATTTACCGAATATAACTATGGATGACTATAGTCTGCCTATATATCCAGAAAAGTGGCCTAGAAATTGCCTTTGATGGTATTTTTTTGTTAATGCCCGACAGCCATGTTCATGGTTAACTTTATAAAAATTGGAAAAGTTTCAGGGGGGCTGTCGCCTTCTAAGGGTCATAGTAAGGTCACAGCACAAGGTCAAAGGTCAATAAGTGCATTTTTGTTATAAACGTCAGAGTTTCGCCATTTTTGCTACCTTTTAATATAAACTTGTAATTTTTCGGTGATAATTATGAATTTGAGAAGTAAATAAATTACTTTGTGTAGATTGATTGCATTTGAGACTGGCAAAATTCAAAGCGACTATTTAAAGTTATTTCTATAGAATGAGCTTAATTTTTCGTACGCTCTGATATTTTGTTCATTTATAAAAGCTATCTTTTTCATGTTTGATCTTCTAATACTTCCATTTTCAGGCTAACACTTTTTAAAAAGGCTAGTTGATTGCCTGTATGATTGTCTGTATGAACAGTACAGGTAGAAAAAATCTATGGCGCGTATTATAAGACTGGTACAGTTAAACTTTGTTTACTCGAATTAGGATTATTCGCTTACTACTCTTGGCTCGAACTCATCGTCAGGTCTATATAATGTGTACTTCATGTTGGCTTGTACTACTAATATCTCGAACACTAGCGAACATAGTTTGACTGTAATAGCTATTGACAGATCTAAAGATTCTTTCGGTAGCATAGAACTCAAGGACGTAAAATAGCAAACTAAGTTTGATTAAGTCTGTTTGCATTGTGAGATAGTATGAAATGTGCAAATTCTCTCAAGCGTTACCTAAAATAGTCTAGTATATGCTGTCAATTAAAAATCTATTCCAGTGGTTTACGCATATGCTGTAGTAATTTCAGGAATGTGTGTGCATTTAGAAATACCATCTATGTATCAAAATTAAGCGGTATCAAAGTTTGAATATAGATATTAGATAACCCGCAAATGTTATGCTGTTTTTATTTTCATTCCATTAGCATGAAAATGGTAATCTTCATATTTTTGAATCAGCTAAAAAATAATTCTTTGCACATTAACATTAGGCTATTATAAGGACTGGTAACCGCTCTTCAAGTGTTTTCAATATCTACAATATTGTAACTACCAGTGTTTGTTTATGTTGGTTCTATCAATGTCATAACTTGAAAAAGGCTTAATAATTGTCAGTGAATTTGAAAGTATATCGAAAATTTATTAGTAATATCTTTATGACTGTGAATATAGGGGTAAGCATGTTTGTTTTCCTGTTACAACGCCTTTAGATTTCCGAGTATTTGGTTGGTGATAGAACCGGGTAGAGCAAACGTACCAATGTATCACAAAGGAATCTGATGTTATAAAATGAAACAAATGTGAGCACAAGCTATAGACGTTTTAGCCTGACATATTCAATCGACAGTATTTGTTTATTATAAATCCATCGTTTTGAATTACAAATCTCTTCTTCATGCTCAGTCTTCTCACCACGAAGAAAGTTATTTTTACATTTTAATTTGTAAAACATATGAATGACTAATGTTTCAGTTCCAAGATACTAGCTTTCTTTTCACAATGTAATCAAGGACATCCTGTCTGAAACCAAGTATCAGAGCTGTAAATTGTTATGATCTGATTCGTTTTCAACTGTTGTTTTGAACAGGAAGTGAGAGTGTGGAAGCAAAGCCAAAAAATATAAGATTCGAAAAAGAAATAGCGTGCTGAATTTTCAGAAATAAATAATTAAATTACAGATACATAAATATGATGATGAATGTCTGACCGATAGTATAAAAAGGAAAGAAATTACAGCAAATCAAAGACATGGTGTATAGAGTAACTAGTTGAATTCCTACAGATCTGTTCTGTTTTGTTTATTACCGTACATGTTCTGTGCACACCTATACTGTGACCAATATTTCAGTTATTCCTCTAAAATGGTCCTATTTAACAATCACCGCGTGGACAAATAAAAATAAATATATATCATATAATGAATTATCACCAGTATTGAAATAGTTTCTTTAGGAGCTGGAGAAGCATTCCATATATGTAAATGTTACTTTCAACAGTATTTCAGTCATGTAGCGGCGGTCAATTAACCTAATCAGTGTTTCTGGGTATAAGCCTTTAAGTATTAGCCTTTTCCCCGTAAGTAACTGCCAACTTTTCCATATGATTCAGAAGTGGAGGACGAAATTACTCCTGACAATGTCTTTTATCAAATCATCATGGAAAACATACACCTCTCCTGGGGATCAAACTTACGACCCCGCGATCCTTAGATCTGCGCTCTCCTAATTGAGCTAAAATACTTGGTTGTAAACATGACAGTAAAGTGATTTTAACTGTTTATGTGAGAATTTTTATATATATTTATATGTAATTCATTTTCGTTGTAGTCTTCCTCCTCAAAACCAACCATATTTTCCCTCTGGCACAAATTTATCAAAAGGTGTACAATATGTAAATAATCTTTTGATAGTCAGTTCAAAGCTTAAATTCAAATTTTATTGCTACCTGACTTTTGTTTTTATCTCTGTCAAATTTTGACAGATTTGAATGAAAATTTGACACATTGTTTAATAACCAGTTCAGTTAAATAAACATAACAGCAATATCAACTGTGCGTACATCATTGAGCCATGACAGTTCAAATAAGGTGACCTAAAAATAAAACGTCACAGAATGGATGCAACTTAGTGCTGGTCTCTTCGTGGCAAGTACTGCCATCTGCAGTATTAAACAATTTTGTCATTAATTAGTGTCATTAATGACATCACAAACCGGATATAAAATAAATATGTTCATATTGAAAATATTGACGGATGTGCCATTTCAACTAAACATAGTTGAACATTCAGAATATGATACTTTGAATTTCTGCTGTGATACTAATTATGTGACTTTTAATTTAAGGGTTACCTTATTGTTACCCTTACTGTTAAATGAATATGATTCAGGCTATGATCATTTTTATGTCCTATTATAATAAAATAGTCATTAAACGTTGTGTAGAACATCATTCAAATCTGTCAAAATTTGGCGATAAAAGAAAAAATCAGGTGTGGAGTTAGAAAAGTTGTTGAGTTTATTATTAATAAATGCACTATTTTGCTTCCTTTAGTACCTTAGAAGTCATTTTCAAAAGTTCATTTTTGACCTTGACATGTCTGTGACCTTGAAATTACATTAAAATAACCCTTGGATACGACAGTACCAAAAATAGTTTTGCAGCTGATCCACATATATAGATTGGCTAACATATCAAGTATAACACACTTTGCCATCGTATGACACTTTTCCTAGATATATATATTATTCTATATAATATATATATTATATATATTTTTAATATTATCATCAGTTTTATTTACAAAATACAAAAGGGCGTTGAAAAACAATATTTAAACCAATTTAGATGTTTATATGAAAATAAAACGAGTGAACAGCGGTATAGTTTATTTATAAATGCACTCATTTGACCTTTGACCCCATTATACTGTAATGAGGAACCCTATAATGCGACAGCCCCTTTTGAATTTCATGTTTGATCTTAATGAACACTTTTATAATAATATCCGAGAATTAACAAAAAATGCCATCAGAAGTCACATTTTCCTCAGATATTGGCAGACTACTAGTTTACATAAAGTTTGGTGGAAGCAAGAAACCATTAAAGCACAGAGCCATTCCATTTACATGTGTTCGGCGGAGAGGAGGGTGTGATTACCAAATTATTTTATTGTTTCTTGGTGTTAATGATAGAAAAACCTGTTATAAACAAAATTTATATATTTTATATGCATATGGTGTACAATAATAATCCGGTATGAACGAAAGTTACCTTCAAGCCTTCTCTTTGTATCTTCGTCTGTCTCGATATTATTATTAATGACTGGAATACTATATTCCTCCGCATCCTCCTGCTGCTGAGCTCCAAGATTCTGCATCAGCATCTTAGTGTCGTCTGCATACAGCTCATCTAGATGAAATAAAACTGAACCACTGGATTCCAATAAAAATCATTTTTGATGTTCTTATATTTGTAAGAAAGGTGTTTGGAAAAAAAAAATTTTTTTCCGCGGGATTTGGGAAGGACAGATGTAAGTGAGTCCAGAATAAGGAATATGAAAGGTGGATAGGCTTAACATCAGAACTGTTTATATATAAACATGATATCGAGCTTGGCGAAGGAGTAATTAAACTCATCAAGTTGTTTTAAAGAACTTGCAATAGATAGTTCTGATGCTAATTCATAAATTATTGAACTTACCTGGCGAGCGTCTATTGATCTGGTACTTTGCAATATTTCGCAAAATATGTCCATTCTCTCTGTCGTACATATTCATCTGGTACTCGCCAAACTCCGGAAGTCTCACTCTGAACAGCTGTATCCCGTCTTGATCTGTGATATCAACTTGGTGCGCGTTCGGTGGGTCAACTGCATTTCGTCTGTGAAGTGATGCGCAAACATCATCAAAACCAGTTGGGATAGGTATCAGAACCTCGTTATCGGAGGTCTGGACGGTTTCCATCGGCACTTGTGTCGGCATGTACATGCTCTGTTGCCTCATTTCTAGTTCAGCTGCATCGAGTTTCCGACCTTCCGATTTCACAAGGTACGAATGGATGTTATATATTCTGTTTGTACTACTGTTAGAGCACGCAAAAATATTTAGAGAATATTCACCTTCCTCTGGCAGATCTAAATCAAATACACATTTTTCGTTTTCTTCATTGAATGTAACCAACATTGTCTTACAAGCTAGTTCATCATTACTGTGTAACTCTGCCATGAGCTGCGACCCGCTTCTAGCCTGGAATTCCATTTTAACCCTGCTATTATTCACAGTAATATGTCCACCTTTATGACTCAAAGCTTTTACTCCCAAAGCGTCTGCAGCTGGCTTAGCTCCAAGTGATCCATCGCTCACGTTAGGGAAAGGCAAATTATTGAGGTTCTCTCCTTCGCTCTTGATTAAGTAATTCAAAACGTTTGGAGAGACCCCTTCTTTTCCCGCGTCATCAGCGTACAACTTAAGAGCGTATTCTCCACCTTGAGGTAAACGGATGTTAACAATAGCCTCCCCATTCTCAAGCCGAGTAACTGCATAATTACTTAATGTGGCTTCATCAATAAGAGCGTGTTTCAACATCTGGTGTAGCTGAATATTTTTCTCCATTGCGAGACGAATATTAACGTTGCCGTCTTCGGAAACAATGATCGCGCTTTCGTGGGTAATAGGCTTAAGACCGGCTTCTTTTGTGTTTACACCAGGGCCCCAGCCGATAGGAGGCACGTCCAATAAAGGTAAACAATTTTTCTTTGCTTCATTACACTGAATAATGTACGTACATACCAAGTCAAACATGTCAGACTCTGTAATATTGAGTCCATATATGTCCATCTTGAATTTACCTTCAATGGGAAATCTGAGCGTGTACCTTAGAACGTTTGCTGTATGCTCAAACATCACAAATCTATCCAATAACGTGTCCAATTCAAAAGCAGTATTTTTTTGTTCATGGTATAACCTGTATTTGAAACGCAAATTTTTACTGTGCTCTGTAGGCAGGGAAAATACTAGTTCTATTTCACCATCTTTGGATGTTATCACACATTTATCATGGCTGTCGGGCGAGAGTTTCATGTCCAATTCATAGAAACGTTCTTTGATGTACACATGCTCCTCAAACTCTTTAAGAGTGATGGGGCTTTCCAATAGCTGCCAATGTATCTCATCAGGGTAATGCGTAAATACGAATTTATCCGGGTCTGGGAAAAAATAAAACTCATTTATCCTGTGTTGCAATGTGCCTTCAGACTGTTGCTCTGCTTCCTGTAAACAAAGTAAAATATCTATGAAGCAATTTGTTAACAATGGAATATAAGAGGGAACGCGTGAGTCATATCATCTTTTAGTGCAACTTTTGCAAGTCGTCATTGATGCTACGTATATGATAAAGCCAAGTCATAGTTGATACTGGAGTAACAATTTAAAGGAAGCATAAAGTCGCGGAAATAATTACGCATTTAATGTTTCTATGTAGCATATGTTCTGATGCAGCAAATACAAACCAAAGAAGTGCCTTAACGTACTATCACAATATGGTACAATGTTAGTTGTTGACAATGCAAGACGAAGTAAACTTCCATACTACATTTGTTTTGAGCTGGGGTGGAGTTTCCGGGCGATTGAAAGTAGAGTGTAGGTAACGGTCGCTGGGAGGAGATAGTGGAGTAAGTGTTGTCTTCAAAAAGTCATCAAGACACATAAGATTAAAGAAACTGAAAGCGTTACAGTTTTTTTCTATTTTTTGTGTGTCTGTCGGGGGAGTTGGGAACGGGAAAATACCAAATGAATCCCCAGGGGCATAACCTTAAAAGACATTAAGCTGCATGACTCTCTTGATAAAAGTGCGACACAAATAATTACGTGCTTTCAGCATAATATGCCTATGGTCAATGACCATAAAGCTGGTCTAGCCGAGTGAAATATCAAACAAAAATATTCATATAATGTTTAATGAATCAATGTCAAATTCCTTTTTGATAATACAAAACATAAATTTGGACGGACAGACGGATATTCTTTTGATTTGGTCTACTGATCCTTATAATCACCGACTGATAGGCAACCAATTTATGAAGTTTGTATAGTCTGACAGTCGTCGGCCAAAGTTTTTTTTCTAATTATTGATCGTAGGTCATTTGAAGTAAAAAATATAATGTTGCAAAGTTTAACATGCAACATGTCTGAATTTATACAAATATTATAAAACAAAACGTAACGATTAGACAACTGCAATTATTTAAATGATAATTCATGTCCTAAACCGAGGTACGAGTCTCAAACATTTTTTATTTGATAACCTGCAGAAATTACAGATGGTTGCGAAATGTCAAATGGACATCATGGGTTTTACTGAACTATTCAAGTAAAAGTTAGAAAAGCAGATTATTGCTTTAACTGTCAGGCTTTGTGACCTCCACCAAAAAAAAAAAGAGAAATACCTGTGTAACATTTCCGTCAGAGTCTACTAGGGTCCATTCTCCCGACCTTTTTCCAACCACGCACGATGACGCCCAGAATGCATCAAGGAAGCGCCAGTCGCCATTCACGAACACAGCGTTCCATCTAGCACCCATTACCATCCGGTCACATCTGCTACCTACCTTATACGCAGCACTTTTGTTCATTCCACTGATAATGACACACGGGATACCTGCCATTCTATACGAGAAAAAGTCAAACTCATGTTTATTTTTTCCTTATAATTTATTTACAATACTCGCAATATTTGGTCACATCTAGTTCGCATCTACGAAAGACCTATAGTTCCAATTAAATGTTACTTTTAAATTCAGGTCCATTACATTTCGATCTTTAATTCAAAACTTTGGCTCACTTAACAGAAATTTGTACTTGGGCACTAAACAATCACGACTTGCTTATCCTAAAATTTAGACTTGCTAACTTCGTGAGATAAATATTTTCATAAATAAATTTGTTACGGCTACATTCTTTTTAATTTGTTTGAAATTCAACCGAACTATACTAGTTTTGCCAAAATAATTCGCCAGAAAACATGGACTACATACGCTACTTGGCTTTGTTGGGTGAAATTCGACATGCGCTTTTTATTAGAGAATGTCAGACAATCTTGACAAACGGACAGACTGACGGGCCATTTCTGATATATATGCTTGTTAAAACGGATACACAAACATTACAAAATCAACATATCATCACCTCAACGCAAAACGTGGATAACTGCATTGACTTAAAAAGGACTTATTCACTTTTTGCGCTAGGGTGACGATATCTACCCCTATATAGATTTGAAAGTCGAAATTCTGAGGTACTAAGATGATATTTCGAGTTGGTTAGTCTAAGTTTCGAGGTAACGCAAATCGATGTTTCGCGTCATGTAAGTGAAATGTTATGTTGACGAAATCTCAAGATTGTAATAAAATCTGTAAAAAGATGCTTTGGAAGCAAAGAATACAACCAAGAAAGTAATAGCAGACTCGGTTTGATTGAGTCTGTTCAAGAGAGGTAATGAAATATGCAACACCTCTCACGCCCCTAGCACCGGCTTAAGCGGAACTCTATTACAGATATGTTGAATGGACTCAATGATCCCAAAGGACCAGAAAATATAACAACAATGAATCCAAGTACGGTAAGACTTTTTACAGCCGCCACACGGCACTTAAAGATTGCTGTTGTGATAGTTAATGAAATCTGTTAAAAGATCCTTTGGAAGCAAAGAATAAGTCAAAATCTCGAAATGTTGTACAGCGTTCTTCATAAATAACAAGTACTTTGGACCTTTGCGTTTGTATTCAAAAGTATAGCATACATTTTGAAAATTCGAAAATTATCAAAGTACTCATATCATCGTGTACTTCAGAGCGTCTTATTTAATTATTCATTTGGATGAAGTTAACGTCGCACCGACACATGATAGGTCATATAGCGACTTTCCAGCTTTAATGGTGGAGGAAGACCCTAGGTGCCCCTCCGTGCATTATTTCATCAGGAGCGGGCACCTGGGTAGAACCCCCGTCCTCCGTAAGCAAGCTGGTTGGCTTCCTTTACATGAAGAAATCGACGCTTCGAGTGAGGCTCTAACCCACATCGATGAGGGGCAAGTAATTTGAAGTCAGCGACCTTAACCCCTCGGCCACGGAGGCCCCTTCAGAGCGTCTTAGGATAAGATAATAATGGTGGTAGGATTGCGAATAAGTTGACTTACTGACATAATGATGATATCAGGCGGGCGTGGTTACCCATATTACACCAAATTTGTGTGAAATACTCAAGCGGGGAATGTTCAGGAGGGGCGCCCTCCACTCTAAGGCCGAATACGTCAACTGATGTAACCCACAGAAATATGGCACGTACTTTGCACACGTCGTCCCATCGGGGATTACTGCGGGTAAGATATTCTATCAGTTCGTTATAACTCCCAGTTAGGAGCTGTTGAGGTGCCTGAAAATTAAACAAAAAAATCCATTTAGTAAAAACATTCAAGTTGATGCTGCAGACAATTTGTATGTCCGGCCCGACCACTTGTTGAAAACCACGTATTGTGTGTAAATGGTCATGTCTACGGTCGTTCTTTTTTCAACTTTTCTCACAATATTAAGCAGATACTAAAAGCATACATATACACTTGATTGGCAATTAGTTCTGTCTATCATGTAACCATAACTTAACTAACACTATCTTTATATTCCTATGGTTGCGACTATCAGGTTAAGGCTGATTTGACCACTGCCGAGCCGTAATATCCACACGGAACACATGACGCGTTGCGAAGTTCGTTTAACATTTTTAAATTTAGGTTTATTCGTTTTTAAATATCATTTTTAAAACATAAAAACCACAAAAAATGATAATGATTCTATAATCGGTTTGTCGGTCACGTGAAAAAAGTAATGGCGGTAAAATATTGCTGAAAGTGATAGCATGTGGCATTTCTGTGAAAAAATCGTTTCCTAAATGTGTTGAGTGGTTTATTATGTCAGGTGATAAGAAAAATGAATTGAAAATATACTAAATTCTAACATGGCTCGATTTGATTTCCAGTTAAGCAGTTTATTCTGCGATAAACAACGGTTGACGCGCGAACTGTTATGAGAGCATTATAACGTCAATTATGACGTCAAGTTGCCACAGAATGTCTGATACATTAGGCCTACTCCAGGGGCTTATGGTGTCCAGCATAATATTTATTATAATAAGTCAATAAGCATGTCAGAATGAAAATAATCAATGCTTTCTTTTGATTTATCGTTTAGTGTTCCACTGTTCAGTGTTCAAATGCTTCAATATTTAACCTCTCGGGCTTACGCCCTCGTGGTTCATTTCCTACACACCTATAATCCGAGCTGTAGTACACTAAACGAGAAACCACTAGAAGGCCTTGATCAGTTATTAAGTAAATGATAAGTCTTTGGAAAGTGAAATTGTTACATTGTAGCACGAGAGATTTCTGGCACAGTTCCTGATTAGGTTCCATGCAATGTTCGTTTCAGCTCAGAGATATAAAACAGTACAAAACATCTTTGAAGCTGAACGTTTTAGCTAACAGTAAATTCCCAATACAGAAATATAAGAGATCAAAAAAATATCGTCTTCACAAAATAACAACGCTTTAATTAACATTCTAATATGTGTCGATTTGATTGCCAGTTAAACAAAGAAGAAATTCAAGCTTTGTATATTATGCCATAAACAACGATTGATGCGAGAACATAATGGCGTAAATTATGACGTCAAAACTAATGATACTAACCCTAACCTTTAATTAGTATATTATACATATTATACACTAAATGTGTGCAGGCATGCAAACATTTGTGTATTTCTGCCGTTCGCTCTAATAGATTATCATTTCCGGGCATGCGCAGATCGGCTTCATCAGATCTGTAAAGAGAGACATCGTTTAACCATCTGGCTAACGCCTTTATGGTTCAATTTCTGCATATCTGAACTCTGAACCGTGGTAAATTAGACGATAAATCACTCGGAGGCCTTAATTATTTCTTAATTCTAACATGGCTCCTTTTGATTTCCAGTTATTCAAAGAAGAAAATCAAGCTTTGTATATTCTGCGATAAACAACAGTTGACGCGCGGACCTGTAAAAGAGTACTATGACGTCAATTATGACGTCAAATTGTCGCATAGCGTCCGATTTATTATACATCGGAGAAATGAAGTCAGAATGAAAAATCAAGGCCTTCTTGTAATTTATCGTCTAATATACCACAGTACAACGTTCGGATGATTCAGTATACGCATCTGAACTCAACTGATAAACCACTCGAATGCCTTGATTACTTATTAATGCTAACATGGTGTCAGGATACGAGTTATATGACCCAGGTAAGTGCCTACCCCTTCAGTATCTTGAACAATGGTTTGGGTCCAATCGCCAAGGTGACTAAGTCTTAGACTAGCTGACAAACGAAATAGAATGTCCTCTGTTAAAACGTAAAGCTGGTGAGACCAAATATCTCATAAATAAAATTTTCCTCTGGCTACCTTGCCTAAATGATTCGTGTACCAAAGATTCGTAAATGATTTCTATTTGGAGCTAAATAATTTCAGGGATTAGGCAAATCACTATATGTTTCAAACTAACTGTCTTCAATCAATAAAAGTGAGCTCGTACTCCTATGCTTGACTGGTCTTTTTGCTGAAGTTCACGTCAGACAATGTCTTTGAATCAACAACATACGACTCCTATCGCATAGATGCTCGGCCGCTGTCCTCTTTATTGAAGTTGCAACTCTGTATGATTGCCCTGACTCCTGGATGCTCAGCGACTACATGCTATCACATGTAGCAATCAACTACCATATAGGTATATCCCCGATGCCTTGGCTGTACTTCGCCAATAACACTGAACCGTCTATAAACTGGAACGCTCCTACTATCTCAGTAGATTACCAAACTCTGTGTCTCTGTCTAAGCTTTCCGATGCTCAGCCTATATTTGCTATCGTCTACAGCATTCAACTTCCCTGGCCCTATAGCTCGAAACCTTGTATAATTTCTGCACCTTTTCTTTAGTCTATGAAATTCAAATGTCTTTTTTCTTTTTTAAATTTTATCCCCCCTGACAGTGTAGTTGCAATAACTTCCTCATCGTGGTACTTTTTGATTGAATCCTCGATGTGTCTCCATCGACTGCTGGATACCTAATGACCTTTCTTGTGTGTGTAGTTAGGTTTGTTTATACTCGCTGCCGGGTACAAGCCCATATGAGCGAGAATATCTGCGCCTTCGTCTTCATCGTAGAGTGTCTGTGGGCATCTTTTCATGCTGATCTGTCGTAATCCTCTCGGAGTACTATGTTCTGCGTTCGTAGACAACTCTTAACTGAGGAGGTATACCACCCTTCTTAGGACCACTGCTCCCGCCCTTCGTTACGACTCCAACAGCTGACATCAATATAACAAGAGCTCGTCGAACACGAAATGCCCCCCTTGATGCATTCAGTAATTGCACAAGTAACAGAAATTATATGCTCACTGTAAACAAAAGTTCTACCATTCTGGTTTAATCTAACCTTGACCTTTAACCTATTAACCTAACAAGAGATTACAGAGTGATCTTGGCGCCATCCACTGAGCCATTTTTGAATGTTCCAAATTTCAAGACTAGTTCAAGGTCAAAATCAATGTCAAATTTCATTTCGGTACAAAACAATGTGTATGTGGTCCAAATTTGAAAGCTGTGGCTTGAGAAATGTGAAAGCAGGTCACTAGATCAATTTCAAGGTCAAAGTTCATTTCGGTAGACAGAACTATGCATGTGCTTCAAATCTGAAGGCTGTAGCTTGAGAAATGTGAAAGTAGGTAATAGGTAAAAATCAATGTCAAATTTCAATTCAGAACACAAAAATATGCACGCGGTCCAAATTTGAAGCCTGTAGCTTGAGAAATGTGAAAGTAGGTCACTATGTCAATCTCAAGATCAAAGTTCATTTCGGTACACAAAACTATGCATGTGTTTCAAATTTGAAGGCTGTAGCTTGAGAAATGTGAACGTAGGTCACTAGGTCAAAATCAAGGTCAAATTTTATTTCGGAACACAAAACTATGCATGAGGTCCAAATTTGAAGCCTGTATCTTCAAAAATGTGAAAGTAGGTCACTAGGTCAATAACAAGGTCAAAGTTTTTTTCAGTACACAAACCTATGCATGTGGTCCAAATTTGAAGGCTGTAGCTTGAGAAATGTGAAAGTAGGTCACTAGGTCAAGATCAAGGTCAACTCATGTCCAGGTTCATCTTGCCACTCAAAACTATACATGTGGTCCAAATTTGAATGATGTAAGTTATGGACATGAAGGTTCTAAGTTTTTCCCTATATAAGTCTATATGAACCATATGACCCCTGGGGCGGGGCCATATTTGACCCTAGAGGGATAATTTGAACAAACTTGGTAGAGAACCACTAAATGATGCTACATTACAAAATATCAAAGCCAT
Source organism: Mercenaria mercenaria (assembly GCF_021730395.1). Lineage (NCBI taxonomy): Eukaryota > Metazoa > Mollusca > Bivalvia > Venerida > Veneridae > Mercenaria > Mercenaria mercenaria. The sequence goes on along the minus strand of NC_069365.1, from coordinate 9,284,810 downwards.
AGTCTTTGTGGTTTGGACAAGAAGATTTTCAAAGTTTTTCCCTATGTAAGTCTATGTAAACCATGTGACCCCCAGGGCGGAGCCATATTTGATCCTAGGGAAATAATTTGAACAATCTTAGTAGAGGACCACTAGATGATGTCATATACAAAATATCAAAGCCCTAGGCCCTGCGGTTTGGACAAGAGGTTTTTCAAAGTTTTTTCCTATATAAGTCTATATAAACCATGTGACCCCCGGGGTGGGACCATATTTGACCCCAGGTAAGAATCTGAACAATCTTGGTAGAGGACCACTAGATTTTGCTACATACCAAATATCAAAGCCCTAGGCCCTATGGTTTTGGACAAGAAGATCAGAAAACATTTTAACTGTTCCTGGCCAATGTGACCTTGACCTTTGACCTAATGACCTCAAAATCAATAGGGGTCATCTGCTCGTCATGGCCAACCTAACTATTAATTTTCCTGACACTAGGCCCAAGCGTTCTAGAGTTATTGCCTGGAAACCATTTTACTGTTCCTGGTCACTGTGACCTTAATCTTTGACATACTGATCTCAAAATCAATAGGGGCCATTTGCTGGTCATGACCAACCTCCCTATCAACTTTCGTGACCCTAGGCCTAAGCGTTCTTGAGTTATCATCCGGAAACCGTTTTACTGTTCAGGGTCACTGTGACCTTGACCTTTAACATACTGACCTCAAAATCAGTAGGGGTCATCTGCTGGTCATTACCAACCTCCTTATCAACTTCATGATCCTAGGCCCAAGTGTTTTTGAGTTATCATTTGGAAACCGTTTTACTATTCAGGGTCACTGTGACATTGACCTTTGAAATACAGACCTCAAAATCAATAGGGGTCATCTGCTGGTGATGACCAACCTCCCTATCAACTTTCATGATTCTAGGCCCAAGCGTTCTTGAGTTATCATCCGGAAACGGATTGGTCTACATTCCGACCGACCGACTGACCGACCGACCTACCGACCGACATCTGCAAAACAATATACCCCTCCTTCTTCGAAGTGGGGCATAATTATAGTGACTTCCGGTGGAGCCGCATGCCTTCTCCGCGATGTGCGCGCGGCGGGAGCTAAGGAGAAGATCCATCTACCTATTTTAGCAGTCGTGCGTTTTGATTGGTGCTATTTATAGAATGTGTTCTGATTGGTCCAAAGTTATACATAGTTTTTTACAACGAGTACTTGCTCTATTAAGTATCTGGTTCCCTTTAACTATTGTATATGACATAATGTGTGATACTGGGATCCAGCCATCGACATAATGAACCCAGATCAACCACAAATAACCCAAATCCTATTATTAGCAGCAATTCAACAATAATTATAGCAATGATAGCATGAAAAGGGAGTCAACCACTATCTGTGCTTATGTGTTACGTTTTCAATATACCAAATATACAAATTATCCCGACACACGGCTCAATTTGATTTCCAATTTAACAAAGAAGGAGAACAAGCTCTGTATATTCTGCGATAAAAACACGGTTGACGCGCAGACTGGTAACAAGAGCAGTATAACGTCAATTATGACGTCAAATTGCCTCCCGCATCACGTCCAGTTCATTACACCTCAGGTGAATGAAGACCAGCATAATATCTCTATTAGACTATATCTATGAGCATGTCAGAATGAAAACAATCAAACGTCTTGCGATTTATCGTCTAATTTACCACGGTTAATCGTTCAGATGTTTCAGTATTTAGCTTCTCGTGGTTCAACTTCTACGCATATGATCTCTGAACCATGGTAAATTAGACGATAAACCACTCATAGGCCGCGATTATTTGTTCATTCGAACATGGCTCGGTTTGATTTTTTATTAATCAAAGAAGGAAATCAAGCTCTGTATATTCAACAATGAACAACGGTTGACTTGCGGACCGGTAAGAGAACATTATCACGTTAATTATGACGTCAAATTGCCGCATGACGTCTGATACATTACTCCTCGCGAAAACGGAGTCCAGCAGAATATCTATTAGACTATATGACTGAGCATGTCAGAATGAAAACAATCAAACGTCTTGTAATTTATCGTCTAATTTACCACGGTTAATCGTTCAGATGTGTCAGTACCTATGCTGTCAATCAAGCAGAATGCACTCCATAAAACATAGTATCAGTATGCAATCAGTTACACAATTAGAAAGCAAATCTTTACTGATATTACTATAAAGCAAGCAAAAGATGGACAGAGAGCAGCTAGCATTCCATAAATATGATATGATTGCTTGAAATACATTGTTACACACTTTTTCATTATTGTCCCTAAGTCTGCGCATCAAGACAAGAACGACAGGACTTGTTCTTTTTTTCGTATGAATTAGTTAAATTATTCCAGTATACTTACACACAGAACATGATCATCAACTTCTTTGTACCTCTCAATGGAGAAGATATCTGCTTTCATTGTTCTTGGAGGACGAGGCGTAGGTAACTGAACCATACGGACCCCTTGCTGCGTTGTCCATATCTACGTCACGGTATAATCAAAGAAATATAAAAATGTACTAAAATTTCGTAAAACATGTATATATAAATGTTTGACATTTACGAGGGCATTGTCAGTCATTTCCGTCAGATAAAGGTATTTTGTGAAAGCAGTATAACGTTTAACCATTTTCTGCTCTCATATTGTCATTTCATCGGTGCAGGTAAGGTAAAACAATCATCAGGATCTGACATAATTTAGTTATGATATTACCATCGGTATATACCAGCACTATGGCGAACATACAGAACAAATTGTCAGTAATTTGCAACATAGTCAATGAAATTTGAAAATAAACAATTTTGAAACCGTCAAAATAAACGGTAAGACTGGAAAGTAATTCGAACTCAAAATTACTACATGGATAACATGGATATATTTCCCATTCCCTGAAACGGGAATTCAAAGTACTAATATCCAATGAATGATTTAATTCAGAATCGCAATTTTTGCATGCATGAATAATAATATAACATAAACCTGCTTTATAGTACTTATTGTTCATTATATTTGGCGGTAGGGCAAGTGATCGAAAGTACGCCCGTCATTGGACCCGGACTAATTCAAGGGCCATAATCCAAAAGTACCTTGGGCAGTTTGGCTGTATCGATCTTTGCCGATAACCCAAGAGTGCCTCGGGCGATTTTGCTGGTTATCTAACTTGGCCGAAATATTACGTCCATAAATATTGTCACTAAGTTTGTTGAAGATCGGATGAAAAGTGTTTGACTTAAAAGACGGACAAAGCTAAATTTGCAGATTTTGTGTAGTTCAAGGTACATTTCCCAAGAGTACCTGGGGCGACTTAAGGTATTAGGCCCATAATAGAGTACCTTCTTTTTGAAGAGTATTCAATTCCTACAATAAACCTACTTTGACAGCAATTTTCAGGGGGGCGTAGGTTCAAGCCCTACTGGGACCAATTTTTTTTTCTTGTTTTCCTTTTTTTTCTAGTAAGTTTTTACTTCTTTCAAGACTTGTTATTGATTTATTGTACAAAAATGGAAAAAAAATCATTTGATATGCGATTTCTTGCTGTTAAAAGTGAATTTACCTCCAAAACTGAAGGGGTACAGTTAGACATCTTTAAAAATACTGAGTTACATGCGGTAAAAGTTCTCTATTTTGTCTTCATTCTTTAGATTACATATTGTGGAAGAAATGTAGGTCGGTTTCACTTCTGCCCCAAGGTTATTTTTGAATGAAGTGAGCAAAATTCAAAACAGACCCGCAGGATTCGACCATAATTTTTCAATATTGGAGTTAGAATTCTGTCTGATTAAATCCGTTTACTCGAGGCACCCTAGAAAAAATGATATTGACAGTTTTTATTTTAAGTTTTATGATTGTTTACCAATAGTTTGATGTTTCTTTCATAAAAAATAATGGAATAATAAATTCTCTGAAAACGTTTTGGATAAAGCCCACCACTTTGAAATTTGTCTCTTCTTGAGCTTTAGGAAATACCATAAATTACACAAAATTTATAAAAAACGGCACGGTAAAAGTTTTTAAAAATTTGCATATAAGTGCGAAGCACGGTCAACTGTAAGAATATACCAAGCAAATGCCATTTTTTAAACATCACTAGTAGGGGCCTAATACCTTAACTGGTTATCAAACTTGGCTGAGATATTATGTCCATAAACATTGTCACCAAGTTTGGGGAAGATCGGAGTAAAACTGTTTGACTTATAGAGCGGACATGCTTTTGGACGCCGACCGCCCGCCTGCCACGGGTGATCACTTAATACGTCAGACTTTTTCAGAGACGGGCAATAAAAAAAAAGAGATAAAGTGAAATTAGAAGATTAAAAACCAGAGCTGCCACAAGAGACAGCGCGCTCGAGTATTTCGATGCTGGATAGTGAAACTGTGCACATCTGAGGAAACTGGAGATGTCACTAGAGTGTCCAATGACTCCAATGGTGGATGAAGATACTACACAATAGCTTGAGTCTGTGTCAAAACTATTAAGCAATAAGAGAGGTAAAGATAAAGTGTATCTAAACACTATGTAGATATAATTCTAAGCAAAAAGAGGGCATAATTCATAAAATATTGGTTCAAGAGTTATGCACCTTGTGTCATATGATGTGGAAGATGATGTGGAACAACAATTTCAAGTTTGAATCAAATGCATTATGAAATAACTGAGACGTAGTGAAAATGCATCAAAATAAACCTAAAATTATGAGTAAAAGGGGGCATAATTCATAAAGTCTGAAGTCTGAATCAAATGCATTTCGTAATAACTGAAATAAAGTGAAAATGTATCAAACTTAACCTTAAATGAGCAATAGGTGGCAGATTTATGCATCTTGTGTCATATGAGTAGGAATAGTTGTTTTAAATTAGAATCAAATCCTTTTAGTAATAACTGAGATAGAGTGAAAGTGAATCAAATCATTAACCTGAAATTCAAAGTAAAAAGAGGGATAATTCATGGAATATTGGTGCAGCAGTTATGGCCTATGTGTTATATGATGTGAGTGATGATGTTGGACAACTATTTTAAGTTTGGATCAAATCCATTTAGGAATTACTGAGACAGAGCGGAAGTGCATCAAAACTTTAACCTGACATTCTAATTTAAAAGGGGAATAATTCATGAAAAATTGGTACCAGAGTTGTGGGCCGTATGTCATATGATGCGGAAGATGATGTGGAACAACAAAATCCAGTTTGAATCAAATCCATTTTTAGGAATAACTGAGAAAAAATGGAAGTGCATCAAAACTTTAACCTAAAATTCTAAGTAAAAAGGGGGCGTGTAATTCATGAAATATTGGTGCCAGAGTTATGTGCCATATGATGTGGGTGATGATGAGGAACAACTATTCTAAGTTTGAAGGAAAAAGTGCATCTAAACTTTAACCAATCTACGGACGCGGAAGGACGCTGACGCTGGGTCGAGTAGGATAGCTCACCATACTTCGCATAGTCGAGTTAAAAATAGCTATAACTATAACATAACCTTACTGGTGCCAGGTGGCCTTTTGAAGTTTCCGTAGAATACCGCCGCCAAAACTAAGGCTTACACTGACCCTTTTATACAACATCTAAAAAGTACTTAAGAACGATTTGACGAGGTTGGAAAAATCCTCTTGTACACTTGTTCATGGGATTTGGGTTTTTTCGCTTAAAACTTTTCATATATAAGAGGCTGACATGCTCAACTCTAGACATTTTGAAACCGTAAGGAAAGGGCAAAAAAAAATATTCTAAACTTGTAACGCGCTTACTTTTAGACAGAGTCTTGCTCGTGAACGCTTGACGTAGACCATCAATTCTTCAACCTGCTGAAGCTTAGCCAGCTTATTTCATTTTTTAAGTACTTCCGGCACATTTTCAGTTTTGTCAAAAAGATATATGTATGCCTTTCTAGAGCCTATAAAATGTGCCGGATGTCTTAAGGTTGTAACAATTGTGGACGAAAAAAATAGGCAGTAACTTAATTAAAAGTAGAAAACTAGTGAATTTACTTATTTCATATAACGTATTTATAGCCACCTCCGGACACTCCTAGCGAACGGATAATGCAGGATACAGAAAACTCTCAGAATCCCTCGAGGAAGATGTAGAACAACCATAAAACAACTCTTAACCCAATGTTAAAAGAATTAGTTGAAAGAGCGTTAGGCTCGGACTCACGACCCGGGTTTAATAGTTAGACAGTCAGTGTTACAACTAGACCACTGAATCCGCTCGATGATAATCCTGCTTGATATATTTATATAAAGTTCGTTAATTATAGCGTCTAATTTAAATATAAAAGTCAGCAGTTGGGTCCGAAGCCGATTGTCCCGACGAAGTGGAAAAGTGGGTATTTTGGCACCCAACTACTTTTTACCACTTCTCTAATGGTCTTCGGGGTTACCCCTATGAAACTTGCCCCGATACGTGGGTCTCTTTGATTATAAGTAATTGGTTGGTGGGTCACAATTTTATATACAAATTCAAAAGGGACCCTTTAATTACCCAGTTTGAGTACATACATATACCTCTGCATCTGTATAAAAAATAAAAGGTAAAAGGAAAGAAAACTAGAAAATGCTTTTGTAAAAAAGCGCATGTCTCCCCCAATGCAAAGTCCTATAGGCAAGAAGTCAATAGGGGTCAGGAGCAAAAATCAAAGAGACACTGATGGTTGGCTGCAATAGGGATCATCTACTTGGCATGTCCAGTCATCCCGCTAGATTTCAACACTCTTGGCCTAGTGGTTCTCAAGTCACTGTTCAGGCTCCTGTGACCTTGACCTTTGATCAAGTGACCTCAAAATAAATAGGGGTCATCTACTCTGCATGTCCAATCATCCTATTAAGTTTCAACATTGTAGGTCAAGTGGTTCTCAAGTTATTTCCAAAAAATGATTTTACATGAACAGGCCACTGTGACCTTGACCTTTAACAGACTGACCCCAAAATTAATAGAGGTCATCTACTCTGCATGTTCAATCATCCTATGAAGTTTCAACATTCTGGGTCAAGTGGTTCTCAAGTTATTGATCAGAACTGGTTATCAATGTTCAGGCCCCTGTGACCTTGACCTTTAACGGAGTGGCCCCAAAAACAATAGGGGTCATTTACTCTGCATGAACAATCATCCTATGAAGTTTTAACATTCTGGGTCGAGAGGTTCTCAAGTTATTGATTGGAAATGGTTTTCCATGTTCAGGCCCCTGTGGCCTTGACCTTTAACAGAGTGACCCTAAAATCGTTAGGGGTCATCTACTCTGCATGACCAATCATCCTATGAAGTTTCATCATTCTGGGTCAAGTGGTTCTCAAGTTACTGACCGGAAATGGTTTTCAATGTTCGGGCCCCTGTGACCTTGACCTTTCACAGAGTGACCCCAAAATCGTAAGGGGTCATCTACTCTGCATGACCAATCATCCTGTTAAGTTTCAACATTCTGGGTCAAGTGGTTCTCAAGTTATTGACCGGAAATGGTTTTCAATGTTCAGGCCCCTGTGACCTTGACCTTTAATGGAGTGACCCCAAAATCGATCGGGGTCATCTACTTTGCATGTACAATCATCCTATGAAGTTTCAACATTCTGGGTCAAGTGGTTCTCCAGTTATTGCTCGGAAATGGTTTTCCATGTTCAGGCCCCTGTGACCTTGACCTTTGATGGAGTGATCCCAAAATCAATAGGGGTCAATTACTCTTTATGACCAATCATCCTATGAAGTTTCAACATTCTGGGTCAAGTGGTTCTCTAGTTATTGATCGGAAATGGTTTTCAATGTTCAGGCCCCTGTGACCTTGACCTTTGACGGAGTGACCCCAAAATCAATAGGGGTCACCTACTCTTCATGATCAATCATCCTATGAAGTTTCAACATTCTGGGTCAAGTAGTTCTCTAGTTATTGATCGGAAATGGTTTTCAATTTTCAGGCCCCTGTGACCTTGACCTTTGATGGAGTGACCCCAAAATCAATAGGGGTCATCTACTCTTCATGACCAATCATCCTATGAAGTTTCAACATTCTGGGTCAAGTGGTTCTCTAGTTATTGATCGGAAATGGTTTTCAATGTTCAGGCCCCTGTGACCTTGACCTTTGATGGAGTGACCCCAAAAACAATAGGGGTCGTCTACTCCAGCAGCCCTACAACCCTATGAAGTTTGAAGGTTCTAGGTCAAATGGTTCTCCAGTTATTGCTCGGAAATGAAGTGTGACGTACGGACGGACGGACGGAAGGACGGACGGACGGACGGACGGACAGACGGATGGACAGGGCAAAAACAATATGTCTCCTGGGGGAGACATAAATATACATTGTGCATGTTTTTTACGACTACTTCACTCATATAAATTTTTCCCGCGAAAAAAAAAAGAATTACGTATCTGTCAATGACTTCATAGTTACGACTCTGCATCTATACAAGTGTACTTACTGCATTTTCTTGAGACAGTCTTGGTTCGGTTAACCGACTAGCCGCTACATTCGTCGTAGTTTTATTGAACACTGGTTGAATTCCTGTTCGCGGTGGCTGTTGAGCTACCGCCCGGCGGCCGCTAGACGCACCTGCTCCCATTGTTGTTTAGTAAGTGTGGCACATCTTCCTGTCAATCTGGTGAAATTAAATCAAGACTTAGGCTATATATCTTTTGATACTGATCCCGTATAGCCGTTACCGTTGGCGCTGTGCAATAGTCAATATGTCATTCAAAATTTATTGAGATGAGGATTAACACATTTCAGAACAATGTGTTTTCGGAAAACGGTCCTCAATCCAAAAATAGGTCATTTATTTTTCCGAAAATTTCAGACTAAACACGGATTTAGACAATTTCTTAATGTAATATCGATTTTTATAATAGCAGGGTAAAGCAATTTATGTATCGAAGACGCAAATTGAATATTAAGACAAGTTTAACAATGCAAGACAGTAGGTTAAATTTTAATTAGCTTGATTCCGATTATGTAATTAAAATCTATAAGGCGCTTTGGAAAAATAGAAAGTATAGCAGGCTTGGTTTGATTGAGAATGTAAACAAATCACGTACCTTGTTCAAGCAAGTGGAATTTTATTCTACAAATACATCTGATATACTTCATGTCACCAAAGGTCCAGAAAATGTAGCAACTCACTACATTGTTCTCTGAAAACAAATATATTTACCTCAAAACAACTGTTATCTTACAATAAGTTTAAAACAGTAGACATACGATATACATGGATGGTTTTTAAATACAGATGAGTTGATTTTGTAAATATATAACACACTTGGTTTTATACATCTTTTACTGCTAAGAAAAATGGACAAAATAAATACATGTTATATGACATTATATCATTATAAAGTAAGATAATTCCGGATGGAAAAAAACAGAGACACACAATATGAAAGTTATCTTGGGTTCCTGTGACCTTGACTTCTAAGTCACTGACCCTGAAACCACTAGAGGTCCCGTAATGCAATATTATTGATTAAAATCTGAAAGCCGAAAGTCACAGCTGTTATTCTTTCTGACTTTAAGCACAAAGGGTATGGAACATTGTCTTGGCCTTGGGACTATCAATGCAACCTTAAACGCACATTTTTATGTCATACCATCTGCAAAATTCATAGGGATTTGTTTGTGCACGAGCACGTAGAGTTGTATTTCATTTTAAGGTTAAGAATGAATCTTTAGTCGTGACATTCGCATCGCCACGATCGTTTCTTACTGACGCAATTGTCAAATTTTATCAGCTTTTAAAAATTAGAAATGAATAATGACATGAAAATGATTAACCCCGCAACTGAAAGAGACATGCGATGAATGTTGATGGCCTACGAATATTTGGACATTTTGTTTTGGTTGAAAAAATACAGAGCATGAAACGTATGTCACTGTGAAATGCAGCACTGCTAACTTAAACGCATTGATTCAATTTCACATTTAGTACATGCTGGTTTGGGGGAGGGTTCCGGATTGTTCATTGATGTTTTTAGTCAACTATCTACATTATTGACCAAACAAATGTGCCGAATGCCTATGATCATCGGTAGGATGAATGAACATGTAAAATAGACAAAAACATTCAAGCACGTCAACTTACTCGATTCAAATTGATTTGAAAAACGAAATTGTATTTCTCTGACTGTTATTTTTTTCTATCATTTTCGCGGATAATATCGCGACATTGTTATATACGAAAATGTTAAACAAATGGCACGTGCTCACAAGAATCTCCTTGTTTGTGCACGTTTTCTTCTCTTTTCGTGCATGCCCAAATCGAAAAAAAAACTGAAGTTTTATATAAGAATATTTACCTATGCATAACAGGGTTACCGACCGGATATTAAAAATGACGCAAAATCTTTGGCCTCTATTTGTGGCCTTAACCTCTGAGCTAAGGAATGTGTTCTACATCATTTAGAGACGGTTAGAGAACGGAATGTGTTCTACATCGTTTATAGACGGTAAGAGTGTGAGATGTATTCTGCATCGTTTAGAGACGATTAGAGAACTGGATATGTTCGACATCGTTTAGAGACAGTTAGATAGCGGGATGCGTTCTACATCGTTCAGAGACGATCATAGAGCGAGATGTGTTCTACCTCGGCCCTCTCTGCTCGTTTAGAGAGGTTAGAGAGCGGAGTGTGTTCTATATCGTTTAGAGAGGGTTAGAAAGAGTAATTAGTTCTACCCTGGTCCTCTCTGCACGTTTAGAGACGGTTAGTCAGCGCGATAAGCTCTGCTCCGGCCCTCTCTACTCGTTTAAAGACGGTTAGACAGCGGGATGTTCTCTACCCCGGCCCTCTCTGCTCGTTTAGAAAGGTAAGAGAGTGGAGTGTGTTCTACATCGTTTAGAGACGGTTAGAGGGCTGGATGTGTTCTACATCGTTTAGAGACAGTTAGATAGCGGGATGCGTTCTACATCGTTCAGTAACGATCATAGAGCGGGATGTGTTCTACCTCGTCCCTCTCTGCTCGTTTAGAGAGGTTAGAGAGCGGTATGTGTTTTATATCGTTAAGAGAGCGTTAGAGAGGAATGTGTTCTACCTTGGTCCTCTCTGCTCGTTTAGAGACGGTTAGACATAGCAGTAAGTTCTGCTCCGGTTCTCTCTGCTAGTTTTAAGACGGTTAGGAAGCGGGATGTGTTAGTTTAAACATAGTTTATTTCAAACAAAATTGCAATATTTACAATTCATGATACATGGTACATAAGATAATGCCTGAAAAAGGATCAGAGCCGAAAGCAACAGCTTATAGAGGTCTTCTCCTACAGAAACATATTGTTGTAGGTACAGTACGGCAGTGTTTATGATCTTGTCTGAAATATTATCTTTAAGCAATATAATAAATCTTAGCGCTTAGTCAAAGAACTATATATAAGAACAATATCAATAAAGGGGTACAAAAGTGAAACAAGCACCCATGGCTAATGAGTGTATAAGTTTAAAGTGAGATAAGCAGAGAAAGAAAGAGAATGCATTAAAGTATAAAGATTCATTCGGATTGTAAAATGGTGGCAGCCAGTTATATTACATAATCAAGTGCTCATGAAAATCTTCTACTTTCCATGATGTAGTTTTGAACTGCTTGAAATATCTGGAAGTTAATATCATCGCTGAGATCCCTGTCTCCAATCAGTAAGGTGTGAAGTGTTACAGTACAAAAGATGGAAGCAGTCTCAAGAAGACGGACTGTGATGTCACTATAACGGTGACATTCAAAGAAGAAATGATGGTTACTCGTTTAGAGAGGGTTAAAAAGAGGGATTAGTTCTACCCTGGTCCTCTCTGCTCGTTTAGAGACGGTTAGACAGCGCGATAAGCTCTGCTCCAGCCCTCTCTGCTCGTTTGGTGAGATTAGAGAATGGAATGTGTTCTACATCGTTAAGAGACGTTTAGAGAGCGGGTTGTGTTCTACATCGTTTAGAGACGGTTAAAGAGCGGAATGTGCTCTACCCCGGCCCTCCTGCTCGTTTAGAGAGCAGGATGTGTTCTACATCGTTAAGAGACATTTAGAGAACGGGTTGTGTTCTACAACGGTCCTCTCTGTTCGTTTATAAATGGTTAAAGAGTCGGATGTGTTGTACCCAGACACTCTCTGCTAGTTTAGAGACGGTTTGGAAGCAGGATTTGTTCTACCCTGGCATTCGGTGCTCGTTTAGAGACGGTTAGACAGCGGAATGTGTTTTATCCTGGCTCTCTATGTTCGTTTAGAGACGGTAAGACTTCATGATTTGTATCCTGCCTCTTTTTTGCTCGTTTAGAAACGGTCGGACAGCGGGATGTGTTCTACCCTAAGATATTTGACGTGATTTCGTGTCGGCGAGGCTAAGTCACGACAAATAAAGGGCACCAACACTACATATTTATGTCCGCCAAGACGAAAAGTCGACAAATAAATATGTCGGCACCCAGTAAACGCCGTGTTTTCGTGTAAAATGTTTTTTCGTATTTTCGCCTCGCCAACAGGACATGGCAGAAATCAGCCACCATAGTAGAGACTCATTAATTCTACCTCGAACATAAATTTGGTTTAAACGAGTACAAGGAAATGTCTCCTTGAAAAAACTTAGAAAAAAAATAATGGTAATTCTTCTGCAAGCAAAGCACGAGATGAAACAACATGAGAAATAAAAGAGAAGCGATATTTCTTACCTGTCTAGAGATTTTCCTTATCCAGAGACCAATATGTTTTGAATACTAATGATCTTCTCTTTATTTAAGTAAAACATTTTTGAAAAACAAAATTTGCAACAAAAAATACTTCAGTTTTCCAGTCGGGTAAACAACATGGTATTAAGGCAAAACGTTTTAACAATAGATCTCTAAATCACTATTTTGAGCCCCTAACGTTTAAAGATTGTTATTTCATTGCGCATTGTGTATAAAGATAATTGTTGACATGAAATAAATCTAACGGCTCACTGCACAATAATGATAAAACGGTTCGATTGTAGTTACGTTCTGGTATGTTAAAGGTGGTTAATCATATTTAAGCAGCATTTACTTTATTTTTCATTTTAATGTATTCTATAAGAGATTTAATTCACGAACATTCCATTGCATATTTGTTAATGTTAATCTATGCCAAATAATAATAATAAATGGTTCTTATATTCGTAACATTCGTATTACGCAAAATATGTTTATTAAATTAATACATATGCTAAAATATAACTCTATTTATTGAGGAATCTGGATTGGGAAATCAAATTTTGAGAATACTTCCATTGAAAATCTAACCTGTATTTAAGAAATAATTTATAGCAAAACAGTGTTTTATCACTATTTATACACGCTGGGCGGTTATACGTCGAGCGTAATAATTTCACAACGTATAACCGCCCGAGTGTATAAATAGTGATAAAGCACTGCTTTGCTATAAATTATTTCAATTCTAATCTGTTCTTTATTGTAAAATTTATATCAAATATGATGGAACTGTTTCTTCGCGCAAGCATGGCGCCAATAGTAGGTATTTGTTAAAACACGCCAGGACCGGAAACGGTAATACGTCTTGCGGCAGAATTCAGTTCGAGCGAAAATTATTGCGAATTATTCAGCAGAGCGAATAACTAATTCAGTATGTGTATAAATTAATCAAAATATTTGTGCAATGTAACATTTCGTTTAAAACATGTTATTAAGTAAAATAGTTCATGAAATTTGAAAGCGCTATTTCTTGATGCGTACATAGCGCTAAATATCACGTTGACGTGACGTCAACATAACATCGTTGTGATGATAAAAGCATTGTTAGCCATATTAGAATAAGCATTAAAGCGTAAATGATCATTTGTTAAACTTCCGATAAAATCCATTTCTTGATCCAATTCTGATTAACCACCTTTAAATGGCGTTTTAGCTTAGTGGTTATAAGCGGTAGTATTGTATACTATTTATCGGAACTGTCAAAACATGTTCCCGGCTTTCATTATATTCTGTTCACACCTACATAAGATTAACATGAAAGCCAAAAACAAATTTTAACAGTTCATATAAATAGTACACCAAGGCAAAAATCGAATTTATTTTTAGTTCACCCAGTAGCTGCTATGCTAACTCATATAGGAAAGTTCTTTGCTGAAGATGTGCTAGATGGTGATGTGTTTGTAACGCTTTGGCAAAATAATTTACTTCACTATATGTTACGGAAACCCATTTTACTACTTTTTACGATGAAAATCTAAAAGCGTTTGTAACGCTTTACTACAAGTAAACTGTTTTGATTATAAATTATAACCTTTCCTTTAAATATACCTTCGGGGACGGACTGAACTACTGTTATATGAACCTGTGGTCCAACCCTTTTACCTTTCTTATATTTATTAGAATGGTTTGTATATGTTCTGTATATGTACATTGTATATGTTGTCATAAAAAAAGAAGGAATAGAATATGTTTAAATCAAATGAAATTATAGATAACTATATTTCAAAGTAATAATTCCGCTATAGCGCAATTGGTAACGGCGACATGAAATTGTCTTTATTGCCCCGGGGGTCCGGGAGTTCGATTCCCGACGCGGTCTTTTTTTTTGGGGGGGGGGGGGAGGGGGTGGGGGAGGGTTTATTATATTTTAGAAACAAAAACTCACATTCTAATGCTCATTATATGACCAAACTTTAATTTGAGGGAATTATTTTTAGCCAAATCTGTTTTCGTGTTGTGTCGGCGTAACGAAAACACGACAACACGAAAAATCGACAAATACCTAATTTGTCGTGATTTCGTGCTGACGGGGCGAAAACACGAAACCTCGACAAGTAATTATTTGTCGTGTTTTCGTGTAATCGTGTGCCGGGCGAATACACGACAAATAAAGGGCGCAAACATGACATATTTATACCCGCCAACACGAAAAATCAACAGATAAATTTGTCGTGTCGGCGCTCTCTAAATGTCGAGTTTTCGCGTAAAATATGTCGTGTTTTCGGCCTGCGGATACGAAAACACAAACACTCGACAAATTAGGTGGCAAGAGGGCCATTCTACAATAAGTATTTTTTTTTTTTGCTGTAACTGAATCACAGAGCCTCGGGGGAGGCCATTTTGATTGCTCAGCAAATTATTCGGGTCATCGAGGGCTCCTTAAAAAATGGCTCTTCGGCTTTTGCCCCACTAACCTAAAGTACTAGACCGTCCGTCCGCATTAAGCTTGACCGGCTTTCACAGGTCAAACTGCTGGCCGGGTTTCGACGAAACTTAACAGGAGTGATCAGTACCGAGCTTAGTTGTGCATGTCGCCGACACGTTCCGTTTCGCTGCACCAAATGGCCGACAGAGCTATAGGTATACATTTGAGGGAGACATATGTTTTTGTGACAATACATGTGCACCTTCTAGTCTTACCTCCTACTCTACACCCCAGCCAGCATGACTATATCGGCCCGATATAGGTATAATGTCGGAATGTCGGCAAAATTTGCCGATGTAGGGCAGACGTCGGGCCGTTGTGAGTGAGTGAGTTAGGTTTTACGGCGAATCGACACAAATTGATCATATATCGCCGAGATCGGACCGTTGAACTGCCGCAAAATATTGAAATCCGTAGATCGACATCAATCAGTGTAACTATTTCGTAAGTCGGACTGACATCGGACCGATATTGGATTCTCTAATATAGCTATATTTTTCAAAATATTATTGATAAACGTGAAAAAGTAACTTAATTGTTTATGTGTCTTAATTTATTAAGCAAATATCATGTATGCCACAATTAATCAAACTAAGTTCCAAACAAAATTTGTAGACGGTATTTATCAAAATTTTATATGTAATAAAGGGAGGTTATAATTAAGATGCATTTTTATTTTATGAAGAATGCCGCCGTAGAAATATTTATATTTACAAAAAAATGAAAATATAAATATGTTTAAAATTCTAATTGAACAATTTTAATAGTGTTAAGAATATTCAGAAAACTTAGGTAACTGTATGAAACATGTAGTATATAGTTGTGAAAAATATTATCTCAATAAAATCAAATAACCATCATACGCATGATGCGAGACACATCTGTTCTCAAGTAAATTACACTTTTTAAGTTTTTTAAGTTACTCTGAGAATTTATGATGTGTATATTTGAAGAAAACTTTGATGAAGCACTGCGTGTCACACTATTTCGCGACAACGACATGATCTGCCGATATCATTTTGATGTTGGCCAAATATCGTTTGTCAATCTCGGACCGATGTCATTTTGATGTTGGCCCGATATCGTCTGCCGACGTCGGGCCGACATCATTCCTATTTGCAGCCGATATCGGGCCGTTATAGACAACTACGTCGGTTTGATATCGGGCCGATATAGAATGCTGGCTGGGACGGAATACTTGCACTTTAGCGGTCCCTATAATAAAAGTAGTTTAAAATGTCTTAAAAGTTAAAAAACTATACACTGTTATAATTCTGTTTCGTCCTTGCGAAAATAATCAGATTTCAGTATATCAGAAAAGTCTTGAAACTTCGGCTTTCATCCCGTTTCCTGTTAAATCCTTTAGATTAAATTATCATAGAACAAACTGCTGAGTAACAAATATATTAATTCATTTTGCTTACGATGATTTAACTTAAAACACGGTTTCGTGGCCGCGTCTCCCATACAGAGTTATTGTTCCTCTATTTCTGCTGAGGAAGAGAATAAAAACGGCACAAAACACTTAATTTACTTTCGGAAACGATATCTATAGATGGATCTAACAATCTGACTTGAATGCTAGCGATATAACAGTCTTTTTATTGTAATCAAAATTCATATCGGAAAATTACTAGCAGGATATGGAATATATTCCGTCTGCATGTGACGTCTATTGACTAACAGAAATGCAAGAAACTTACAGAAAGCGAGAAAAAATCCACGACTCGTCAGTGGTTATTATACGAATTCGGAAATTGGCGCCCTCGCGACGATAGCGATGTAGGGACTTTCTAGATGCAGTGACCCGGTTCCGCCTGTGATCGTCAGTGAGTAACCGAGGTATCTACCTTGCACTCATCTTCCTCGTGTTCATTTCTTCAGTGATAACACGCTGTACTGTCCCGCAGATGTACTCTGTCGCATCTCAGATGTCACATATTGTCACCTGCCTGTCACTATCAACCTATTAACAATGTTTCGGCTGACGTCACTAACGCAGCATCCATGGTAGATTACAGACCTATTAAGCTAGCTCCTTTCTTCATAAAAACCTCCGACACAAAAACTTGACTTCTTGATATTTTCTTCCCTGTACATGTATGTAAGAGCATTTCACACGTTTTCGTTGGTGAGTAACCAAGCTGGCAACAAAAGTTAATAATCGTGTGCACTTTTTGCTGTTCCGACGACGTCATGAAGATAATCCAACAAGATGTCTTTTTAAGAAATTATTTTTATCGGTGTTCATGCGAAATGAACGACAGAATAGGATCGACAAATGTTTAATTTTCCGAGTTTAATGTAAAACACTATTTAAGCAAACTATAAAGTTACTTGAGTGAAAACATGATGAAAATCTCTTGAATATTAAGAAAGATATGGGTATAATCCGGTTCACTCTGGATCACCCCTCGCACAGTCAGAATCTCTTGAATGTAAAAGGAAAATATAAATAATGATAATGAAATGCTATTTCTTACCAGAGGTCTTCCCTATCCTTAGCCGTATATTACGTTTTGTAGTGAACTGCTTTCTACTTCAAGTGAAACAATTTTCAGTTTTTGAAAGATGATAAATATATCTGAGCCCTTGTTGTGATATTTCAAAATATGCTCTTTTTAACTGCCAAACTTTAAACACCCTGTATTTGTCGATAACAGTCGTAAACGGTTGTATTATTGATTAAATACATGTTCCCAATCCATGATATCTGACAAAAGATAACATTTCAATTTACTGTTTAAGCAGTATACTGCCATTTAGTGGTTAAGGTATTTTCCGAAAATGTGCTTAATTTTCATGAACAATGTAAGTAAAACCCCGATTTACTGCTATAGAAGAAGAGCATTGCTTTAACATATGTTTATGATTTGACAAGCTTAGAATGAGCTAATCTTAAGTAGTAACAATAAAATTTGTGATAAAATGACAAATTTATCATTTGATAAATGCAAGCAGTGAGCACGTTTCTACCGATACCGCCACCTATTTGCATTGTGGATAAAATTCTGCATCTTAGGATTTATTTTGTTGTATGCGAAGAAAAAAATACAAAATTTCAGCTTTCTTAATGTTCAAATGACGGAGAAATTGGTTATAAACGAGCGTCGATGGTGTACTGTGTATTGAGTTTTCAAAATATATTTGAACTGTGTATTGCAGTTTCGTTTACTGAGTATTAATCGTGCATATTTTCAGTATTGATTGGCATTAAATAGACAAGGCATGTAATGGCATTTACCCAATGGTCTTAATGCAAAATGGAATGTATTTCTCTGTTTGCAGATGGCATTTGACTTCACAGCGGGTTCTGTAGCAATATACATGAAAATAACAAGCACCAGTTTGAACACTGAAATCACAACTTACAATTACAGCGCCATGCCAATAGTTACTCCGAGAAACTGTCTTAAGACAAACCATTGCCAAGTACAGGCCCAGCCACAAGTACACAAGTTTTATAATAATATAACAATGGATTTGATGACGATAAGTGTGGAAGATGTTTTGCCCTCATAAGCAGAACAAACATAAAAATATATAATCGTGTTGCCCTTAAATAGAGACATAAACCTTGGTCCATAGATGACCTCTATTGATTTTGGTGTCAATAATTAATTCCAAGGTCAGGGTCGCAATGTTGTCATGGTAGTTCCAATATATAAAACGGGTAATTTAGAAATTTTCTTTAGATTTGTGCGATCAACTACACGTTCCATATGTCCTCCAGTTCCATGGGATTTAATTATTCTTTTGTGTGTAATATATCTAGACTTTTTATTGCAGTATTTAGTATTAATAGGTTGTGAAAGAACCTTCCTAGTCTAAATTGTATTTACATTATGTTTTGCCTACTCAACACTTCATAAATGCATTTTGGGACAAAAAGATTTTTAGATGCAGTCGAAGTTATTGATAGTCCTCTTTTTCAAAGTATTCCTAAATATAAACATGCTTAAACAAATAACACGAGAAGACTACAGAAAATAAAAAGGAAAATTGTCTGCTTGTCAAATTTGATTCAGAAGACATATCAATAACGTACCTATAATTTATCTTTAAAATTGCTTTAATAGGGTTCCAAACATTTTATACGGTCAGAGTAATCACTCCAAATATGTATATGAATGTTCACTGTCAAAGATATTTTTTCAAATCTAGTTGCAACATAAATCTCCTCACTTTGACATGCTGATCAACTGTCATGATGGAACATGTTTGAGTTTCTGCACAGTTGAAGAAAGGAAAATTTGTTAGTTTTGTAAACAATGGTTGTCTTGCCTGTGCTGGTTTACCTATAGCCTTTTGTACAGTTCAGCTAAAATTTGATGGCTCGACATAAATTTTGGTGTCAGTGTCCATTTCTTTGTCACAATTGAAATGTTGATGGCACCTTTAGGAAAATGTTCATGGCAGATCATAGTTGTTGTCTAAATCAGCTCGAATAATGAGGAAACATCATTTATCTTTCAGTTTCATGTCATCTAACACAGCCTTTGGTACTTTAAAACAGTGAATGTCATTTAAGTCCATATGCTTTATTGTACTGTCGTGCATAACAGATAAAAACACAAGACATGTATCTTTGCTTTCACATGCCTTAGATATTTAGACTGATACCCTTTCAGCAAGATCCACAATTTACAATCTGTAAAAGAAAGATGTGTTGAAAATTACCAGATTTCAAATGACCCACATTAGTTTATATTTAGGACATATTTTGCCTTCACATAATAATGATGATTCTTATACCGGTATGTAAATACGACAAAATATATCATTAACATGAATGAAATCAAAACGAAATTAGCAGATACATGTTAAAAAGTCGGCTGTTCAAAACAAATAATCTCCAAAATAAATAAATTTCGATAATTTTATCAATACTCGTTTGAAACCTATAAAATATAAAATTAATCGGTCTTACCAACAAAATAAGTTGTAAAGGGTGATGATCTGGCGCCCTGGTCATGTAACTAAAAATAGTAACAAAATATGATGATCTGGCACCCTATGGGAATTTAGCCATCCAGGGTGCCAGATCATCATCCGGGTGCCAGATCATCATACGGGTGCCAGATCACCATCCTGGAAGGTGCCAGATCATCATGCGGGGGCCAGATCACCATCCAGGGTGCCATATCACCATCCAGGTGTCATTCACTATCCAGGGTGCCAGATCACCATTGGCTAAGTTGAAAAAGAGCAGGACCTCTGGTATTTTTGAGGGATGAGTTTATGCACCTTACTACTACCCCTAGATAGGGAAAAAAATAAAAAATGGTATTGTGGGTTCACATTTTTTATTGAACAAGTAACTGTATTAACAAAGAACATTAAGGATACAAATAATCATGGTCTATCACATACAATTTAAACAAAGCTAAAGCAAGTTTATCAGATTGATCTGCAGACAACACTGACAATGTTCAGGTTTAGCTAGTGATCTAGCTTTTGCTAGAATTGTTTAAACCAAGTTCCAACATCTTTGTCATTGTGATTCCAATATCTTGGCTCTAATTAAAATTTGATAGTCAATATAGTCTCTAAATCATATCTTCTGGCTAAAGCGTCCAAAGCAAATCAGGTAGATGATCCTTGGGGTACACTTCTCCATTGAGTGTTCTCAATATAAACAATTTATCCAAGATGTATTGAAGTTCATGGGTATTCATGTTTCCAGGCGTCTTTTACTTGTCCCTTATATCTACCCACATAAGCAGGGCTTGTACTTTCTCACTGCCATGCACGTCCATGAGCTCTAGTTTTGGATACCATTTTTCCATTACATTGTAGAGATTCAGTTGATTAAGAGCTTTTTCAATATAAAACTCCACCCACTCGTCTGTAGATGCGAAAAAACACAGTTGATGCTGTAAATGACTGGGATGATCGATTATACATCCTAAACCGTTCTTATGTACTTCATCGGAGATGAGTGTTTGAAGTTCTCTCACAACACATTCGTTTAAGGTGTCTCGCATATTCTTCAGTTATCTTTTAAATATCGGTTCGTGATATTTCACCTTCTCAGCATCTTCTCTAAGTTTTCTGGCATAGGCATGACCATCCTGCGTACACTATCACGTTCACGACGCTAGGAAGTTGTTGTGCAAACTGAAGATCTATCCTCAGGTTCCCCGTTTTTATAGAGCGAAGTTGACCTTCCTCGCAACCTTGATCTGCAGTGAGATCAAATCTCCAGAGAGTGTAGCCACTTTTATATTCTGTCATAGTCAATCCAATCGACCTGTTGAGTCCAAGAGCTCCTGTTGCCTGGTAGAGTGACATGTAGGATCGCAAACATTCTCCAATTTCAAAATCTGGTTGGAAGGCTTTGTTGTGAGTGGTTTTACCGTCGATACTGACTTCTAGTTTAGACAGATGGAAATGTTTGAAATCAATCGGGTTTGATGCGGTGGTCTCCATTCATATCTGCATTTCTCACCATACCAATGATCGGCCAGTGAGTCGTTTTGGAAGTTGTCCAAGAAACAAGTGATCATCAATTTTAGATCTCTGTCCATCGTAAATGTTTTCACTACAGCGCGTCGTATCGGGATCTTCATGTTATGCTGACTAATGGCCTGATTCAAATCGTTGGCCACCACAGGAAGCAATTCAACCGTTCTCACGTGAATCCCACTTGCTGGATATCAACTTTTCCTTCGGCAGTGCCCATGAGACAGAAGTTGCCGGAGGCTCTGTTCAACCTGAGGCGTATTTCAATTCCACTGGGGAGGTATTTCTCTTGAAGGAATAAATCCAGATGTAATCTTCCAATGACTTCACAGGATTTGCTTTCTGCAATACGAGTTCTACGACGTTTCCATCCATCATTAGCTCCAGCTCGTATATTATCCTGCATATGAGTGGCTGTATCTTTATCCCAGAGTTCAAATGCCCGCAGTTGTGTGTCTTTACATTCTTTGTTGTAGGACAGGAGATTTTCAATGTAGGCTCTGTACGAATAGGTGTGTGAGTTGCTCGAAATCAGTTTATTGTTCAAATACAGACCAATGCTACTGTGGAAAAAGTTATTGACCACACAAGTTTCAGTGGCAGCCTCCAGGTCGGTTCCATCAGCCTTGAGCACTTTGAATTTGATATACAAATAGGACTGATTCAAATCTGTCCATTTTTCCGTTTATGGAGGAATAATAAATTCGATGGGCGCTAAATTATTCAAAGCCGAAATCGGGTAATGTTCCGTCCATTGTCCATCTTGCATGGCTGACATGGTTGGAGGTACAGCAGAAACATCAAGTTCCGTTTTGCTACACTCGCAAGAACCGTGTTGCATCATATTTTTCAGTCGAAAATATCAACAGGTCTAGAATGTCTGAACCTTCTGTGACTACGTCTCAACGTCCTTCTTCGACGAGGTTCAGATGAAGACTGACGACGAGACTTTGGTTTTGAAACTTTTTATAGTTTTGATCAAAGATTCTCCCAGGGATAAAGCTGTTGATTTTCCAACAGACTTTAATGCCTTTTCTCCACGAGACTTTAACACCTGTTTTGGATTTTTTTCCTGACATGATATCTTTGACTGCACACAGACCTTCATGTTTGAGGGCTTAATTGCTGATTTAACCATGGGTTATACAATAGGAGAAGTTGTTTTGATAGCTGATTTAAAGATAGATCCAAGTCCATGACCATATTGGCGTGGAACACTACGATACACGGGGTACATTGTGATCATAAGTTAAGTCGTGATTTCTTCCGAAAATGCAACTTCACAATAGACTTGCCACCAACAAACTGAACGGTTTGTCCAGTGTCACCCCTGATACCTATTTCATCAAAACTGGATTTGGAGATTGGCACATAATGCAAATTGACAAATTCTTCGTGAACATGATTTGAATCTCGCTTGCTCGGTTCAAATGGGACCACACGAAGGATTGGTGCCTCAATGTCTCCCAGAAAAGTAAAATCTGCCAGATCAGAATAAATGAATAAATGATTAGTGCCAACATTTAAATCCACACCATAAGGAAAAGGATGTTCATCCCCTGGATAAACATCTCCCAGATGTTGACTTTCTCCCCCTAGCTTAAGTAATAAACTAGGATGAAAATGTATACCCACATGCGATATATTAGAACTGAATTTGATACGTCTCTTTGGTTTGGAATAACCAATATGAAACACCATAGACAGTTTATGGAGAGTGTCATCAAGTTCTTTTTGAATAGCATTGTCGATTTCAGTAATGAGATGCTCCGGGGAAGAATACACTTCAGATTTGATGCAGCAATGAAAGGTGTACCGAACATTGATTTTCTTACACCTGTACGAAGGAAGTTTACTAAATTCCTTGCCAAGTTTGTGATGCATTGTAACAGTTTGAAATTGAGATTCCTCCTTTGTCACATTGACAATTTGAGAGGGAATGATGAGTTCGACCAAAGCCATTTCATAATCATCTTTATTGACATGAATGGGTTTGGGTAATTTTGTCCTGAATTCACTCTGGGTATTGTTAGAAAACATGCCCTTAGAGCTGTCACTGAGCACCGTTATGTAAAATGAATTCATCGCTGATGACCAATAGCTAGACTTTGCAACGTAGGCTGTTTTATGAATTTTAAACCTGGGGTAGGTAAAATGTAACCAAGTGTGCTACTGAGCAGAATTAATCAAATCCTATCTTCAAATTTCAGACAGAGTTGAATGATGGAAACCACCAACACAAAATAAATGGCAAAAATCTGTGACATGTAAGTGAGACGATTTTTTGGCTCACGAGTTTTACAAAACGTCGTAGTATTGTCTGTCACCTCCACGCTAGCGGAATCTGACTGAGACATCCTGTCAAAATGTAGAGTCTTTTATACCAAATGACTATCTGGAATCCAACTGTCAAATTTCTTTGGATAACCTTCCCAGTGAACTTTAATTTCTTTGATCTTTTTTTCACCTACTTTTCTTGTGCGACGAGCAAGTACTGGTTCAATTTCGTAAATGTCTTTGTCTTTTATAGTCTGAATTTCAGGCAAATAAAAGGATCCTTCAATTTTTCCCCGCCCAAATCTTCTAACTGAATGGTTGGTGGCAAAGAACGGCAAATGTGAATGACCTTGAATAATTCTTTGGTCCAGTTTGGGAGATACCCTTTGTCAAAAGTTCGCTTTGTTTTGTTGATGCGAACTAAATCATCCACTTTGACCGAGATAGGTTTTGATTTTGTTTTTGATCCATACAAGTGTTGTGATACTTCAGGTTCTGTTTTTTCAGTGACCGATGGGTGTTGTTTGAATACTCCGATGAAAACTATGATTGTAGGCATGAACCAAATCATCTAAAATATCAATGTAATGTCGCATCTTTTTCATATGTGAAATACTTCCACATGCGACTTTTCAAACTTCTTTGACATCTTCAGTTTCAGGATTTTCTGTAGTGAAAACATGAATATGTTGGGACTTTAAAAACTTCTGAAAGTCTTTATTTTTGAATTCCGACTCTTTGTCAGTTTGCAAGGACTTTGGGGATCGACCTGAAGTTTTTAAAATAGACTCAAACGCTTGAATCGAAGTTTGACCTGTTTTATTATAAACTGGAACAACCCAAGCGTGTTTTGAAAACACATCAATGACGCACAACAAATAACGAAACTGATCATTGTCTTTCATTAACCTTTGAAAGTCTGCTAAATCCGCCTGCCACTGATGATCAATCCCTCCCACCTTTGTTCGACGTCTTTTAAATTTTCGACGAATAGGTTTTTTAAGTGTAGCATTGACGGTTCCATGTGCACCGCCGTATGAACACATCTGTGGATGTCCCTAAATTGGTTTTTCGTACTTTTAGCATGTGTAAATGTTGAGTTCTGCTCAACCCGGGGCTAGAGGGCGTGGACGGTAGCATGCATTTCCATTACCGTCCATGAACAGGCTAAAATAAACCGAGCCTGCAACATTTTCGTTTTTGTTGTGTTGAGCGACCTGTGGAGTTTCCACTTTTTCAATTTTATGCAACGTGTAGGTTTTCTGCAACCATGATCTGACTTGATCTATAGATAAAGATTTGATCTGTTTTCGAGCTGACCGATACAGTTCTTGTACGCCCGAAAATCCTGCAGGATGTTTAGGATCGTAGTAAATTATATGAAGCAATACCTCTCTTTTACTGTCCATGTTAATATGCCTCCAACGACTGGGACGTTGAAGCTCTGGGTTCACGTTTTGTAGAGTTAGGTGGTGTATGCGGTAAGTAGGAACTGGTCTCAAAAAATTCATCTTCATCCTCGGACCCGTCTCTTTGCATCCATAACCAGCGCTGTCTGTTGCCAACATATTCCTGAGGGACATTGAATTCTCTCAGACCTCGAGAAAATTCTTTCCATCCTCTTTGGTTGGATCCTTTACGTTGTCTTAGGACATCATTGACTAAATCGGTCATATTAGATCCAGGAATAGGTTTTCCATTGACTTCTAAATTTCCCTGAGCATTCCAACTCATGCTCGGATGGTCTTCCAACATTTGAAGAAGAAGTTTGACTCTATGATAAGCAGTTTTTAAATCCTACCAGGACTGAACTGTTTTGATATCTGTCTTCTGGCCTGTTTCGTCGGGCCCTTAAGGGTGTTTCTCTTGTTGCTCTGTCTTCTGAAAAGGCATTGAGTACATACGTTTTTGGTTCTAAAGGTTTGCTTTTTATATTTCTATACACGAGCATTTTTGTGTTTTACATGCCATGCCTTTTTGTTTCCATTACGTGTGTTAGAGATTCACCTGGAGGGGATTACTTTTATTTACACTGTCCCGTGTCTTTGGAACATGGTGGGGGTAAGAGTGAGGTTGGGTGCGCACCATAAACCGGTTTAAGCTCCCCAGTGGTGTTTTTGCCACTGACCGTTCCAAGGTGGTGCTCCACTGTGTTCCTTTGTTTGTTCGTTTTGTCCTCTTGTGTAGGCTTTGTGTGTGTGCGCGTGTATGTGTGTGTGTTCCTTTGTTTGTTCGTTTTGTCCTCGTGTGTTGGCTTTGTGTGTGTGCACGTGTGTGTGTGTTTGTGGTGTGCACGTCTGCGTGCTGTAGGTTTCGTTTTGGGGAGGCTGCGATTTTGGTACGTGGCATTCCCAGTTTGATATTTGTCTTTGTTTTTACGACGCATGGTTACTGGCACACTATCAATAATACGATCATGCAAAGTCTCAGGCTTCTTCTCTGTTTGTACAGTTTGCTGTTGTTGCTGAAAGTTTGATGACGGTTGCACTGCCTTTTTATGAGCCTTTTGAAATTTCTGTAACGTTTGACCGTATAATTGAGCTTTTTCACTTTCAGACAAATCCTCTCGATGAAGTACAGACCCCATGTCTTTCTGAAGCTCTGATGTTTGTGTGATGTTAGGGTTGTGTGGTAATCTTGGACGTTGCTGTTGCTCTGCTTTCCTGCGATTCATCCCTTCCAGCATTTTAAAAGGAACAATGGTCATCTTCTTCATATTTTATCTATCAATTTTTCAAGACTGTTGCTGAGCACAGGTGCTAGCGATAAAGCTAACAGTGGTAAAAATCCTCCTTTCTGATTTAAAATTTGTTTTTTCTTCTGGATGTGAATCTTTTTGTTTGCCAAGTCCCGAAGTTGTTGACGCTTTGGATGCAACTGGCGCTTCTGATAGTGATACATTCCCTTTTAAAACATTCTGACAGCACTCCCCCGCACAGTTGATCAGATCTTTAGGCGCTTTCTTGATTATATTTTTTCCTAAAGTGAGGCTGTGCTTTGCCTAAAGCTAATATCATTGCCCCATGTTTCTTGATCAACGGTGTTTTACGTTTTGCAGTTCTTTTGCATGCCATCTTCGTGACTGTCCCAACAACAAAATGATGTTGTTTCTGTGAATACTTGGGTTTAAATAGGCGACAGGGCATCAAAGGCTGTTTTTGCAGCATTATTATACCAGTCCCGTGTACACAACAGGTCCTTGATTTCCTCCAGTCACCCAGTGATGAAAGATATCTGTTCTCAGTCTGTAGGACTCGGGAGTTCTTGGATGAAAATCAATCAATTAATATCCATGAGGGACTGAAATGGCATCTCGATAGGCTTGTAGAAAAGGTGGCAATTGAATTTGACTTGCCAATACTTTGATTTGTCCTTTATCTCTAGTATTTTGAAATAGAATCATATATTGCGCATTCAGACTCATTGTTCTGCTTGCTTTGGGTTGTTGAAACATGTTCTGGGTGATATAAATCACACTGGCATTACGATGATGTCCTTTTCTTGTAAACCAAAGTTCGATTTTTTCTTCATCTTTATCGCCGAACATGTCGTCAAACACCACCAAATGAGGAATACTGGTATCGCTGACAATCTACTCGTCGTCGTCACAAACTTGATATAAGATCCTTCTCTTTCTTGCAACATAGCGTAGGTAGACTGCCATTCTTTGAAACACCACACCACTTGTTGTGGTACAGTTTGAAACACATCCGTTTTAAACTCAATCAGTTGTTTGACAAATTGTGTTTTACCAGACCCACTTGGTCCAGAAATGAAAATATTGCAAGGATGTTGAAAAAGTAAACTACTTTCTTCCATGATGGTTTCAATAATAATGACAACGTATTCTGTTTTTACACGTTTATTTATACTAGTTGATGACAACAAACACAACACACATCTTTTTCAAATAAGTGTTTACAAAAAATATTTACAATAGTTGACAGTTATTCAGCAATGTTCACAAAAGTTTTTCAATAAACATAGTCAATAGCTATTCAACAATGTTCACAAAAGTTATTTTTCAATAAACATAGTCAATAGTTATTGAACAATGTTCACAATAAAACAATAGATAACAATTATTTAACAAATACATGTCTTCTGCCTTGTCAGATACTTTTAATTTCAACAATTTCCTTACGAATGAAGATATCCGTAAGGCACGGTCTTATATTGGACCACCACGACACATTTAGTATACACTGAACGGAAAAAGTCTTGGTCTAGAGCTCACTGGTGACCTTTCTATCTCTGTGTCTTTTGATACGGTATGAATACTCAATGAGTTCTGAAAACGATTCCCTGTTTTGCACAGCTTGTAACATACTGTTGAAATTGACCTTTTGGGTGGTATTGTAATTAGTAGGGTGACTTTCTGGCTTTAAAAAATATCAACCTAGACCCCCTGTACAACAATATAAGTTATATACCAAAATGTTCGTAGAAGTCTGAAGTGTATGAAACTACCGGCATAAATCGGCATAAATGGTGGCGTTCTGAGAAATCCAAGATGGCGTCCAAGATGGCCGCCACAAATTTAAAATATCATTTTTTCAGCTTTGTGGACCTCAGTGTTGCACACAATGATTCTAATTATGTTTTATGTCTTCATATGCACGAATACTCATTGGAATTACATTATTTAGTTGTTTTATATATATATTTCTGTACATTTTGCAAAAAAGTAGAAACTTGTTGCCTCGGAACTGGTTAAATTTAGGATATTTGGTGTTATTTTTAACAGCGGGTAAAAGGATATGACAAAATGTATATGTATTTATGCTCAGATATGAAATGTAACATTCAGATATTGAAAATATATGCATAGAGTTAGAAAAAAATAGATTTTTTTTATTCATAAGCTTTTATAAGTGGGTGGGGTAATTTGACATGAATTTTAGAAATAAATGGAAATGGTTAATATGACAAGAAGCTGACATTCCATATCAGCTCCAAGCACTGTTTGTATATATAATGTTAAAAACATGTTATATTTGGACAAGAAGAATGTGTAAACTGATATGTAGAATCAAAGGTGGCTTTCAAAATGGCCACATTTTTCACTGAAAATAGCCTGACTTAAGAGCACTGAGCATATCTTTTCTGTCTTAAGTCACCTTTTCTTCACCTACACATGTTTTTGTTGTTATAAACACATTAAGCGTTTAATAAGAGCTTACATCAGTTTTACTTCAAATATTTTCCTACCGTTATCTATGGAACAAACTGGGCTGTGCCTTGTTTGATCAAGAGTAACTCATTTGGATGTTGTCCTATGAAATAACACGAAAAATAGCTGATCATTGGGAATGGAAGAAACTGGTTAGTAGTATTGGTCTTATTTGCCCATATCTGTTTCATTTACTATCATTTTAACACTTATTTTGTTGCTGCAACAAACTTTGTTGGCTACCGATAGTAGTTTTTGGGTAGGACCAAATTGTTTAAGTACAAATAGCCACATCACCGGTTAATGTTTGGAAGCGGGAACATTCAAATGAATAAATGTAAACAATATAGAAATACACAAAATTACATACTAATAAAGCCTAAAAAGTGTAAATTTAGAAGAAAATATTTTACAACTATTGTTCCTGATAGATTTTACAATGATACATAATGTCAATGTAATAAAATATTGAAACCCAGAATGTAAACAGTGCACATGGCCTTGTCAAGTTTTCTAAATAAACAAGAATTAAAATCAGTCTCAAAAATGGGGTTAAAACAAGCAGATAAATCCAAAATACTTCCATGAATTATTTGTACAACTGAATTATTTGTTCAGGACAATGATTTTGTTAATTCAAAGGTTGTCAGTATAAATGAAGAGGAAATGTATTTAAGACTGTTGCCATCAATGCCCTCAAGAACGTACCACTTGAACGAGTACTTTCATTTGAAAATACTCTGTACCACTTAGTTTGTTTTCTGATGTAGGAGACATCATGTCAACGAAGAAGTCTGATTTTGGTGAGAAGCTAGAGAAACTTGCTGGTTCTGATTTCATTGTCCCAAGTGTTTCTGAGCCTGACTATTGTTTTTGACATATATTGTTCAATTGCTACAACTTTCTAAAGATGAAAAACAGACATACATTCAGATGGCCTCTGGGTTTTGGAGCTATATTATTAAAAGCAGTTTGCATTGTAAACAGGTTCATGTTGTCTTTGACCTATATTTGACAGATAGCTTGAAGTCCCAGACATGCCGGAAATGTTGTAACACTGGTACAACTGCGCCAGTTGCTATGCAGATGAACATGTTGATTCCTGACTGGAAGAAAGTCTTGACTAGCAGCAAAAGCAAGAATGAGTTAATAAAGCAAAATATTTGACAGAAAATTGTCATAATCTGCTTGAGACAGATAAAGTTATTTTTGTTTCAGGTGGTATGGATGAAAAAAACCTACGAGTCTGTTGTAGTGCTGTTTCTTTTGTTTATCAAATGGAATGAAGTCAGGAAGAAGTTGATGGTAGGATGATATTACACTTGGCATATGCATCCAGTCTTGGCACCAGAAAGGCCGTTGTTTTAGTCCAGACACAGGCGTTTTGGTTCTGTTAACTCATCACACCAGTAGTCTTGGTATTGACACAACCTTTCTCAGAACTGGTCGAAGACCTTACCAGATATATACCAATCCATGTAGTGGTTGAAAAGTTGTCGCCAGCCAAACAGGATGTTACCTGTATACTGTGTTATAGGATGTGACACTTGTTCCCCAATGTATGGTGTGGGTAAAAAGAAGGCATTCCAGGTACTGCTGAAATATGCAGAACAACTTCATGATCTCTCCAGTCTTGGTAGTGCACCATGTTTGTCTTCCGAGTCTAAGTCTGTTACGACTGTTTTTGTGGGGTACCTTTATGGGCCTTCAAAGTTTCAAACTGTCTTTTTTTTTAATTCCTTGCGTATCGTTCTCGAAAAGAAGCGGGTGAAACCAAGAAAGCTACCTCCAACTGACGACAGCTTTATGTTGCATTTACTCCGCTGTACGTATCAGATACTAACTTGGAGAAATGCAGCAAATAAAGATTTAAGTTTGCTAATCCAATTCGATTTTGGTTTCATGGTTGATCCAGATACTGGTCTATATAGCCCACACATGATGTCTCAGCCTGCAGCAGCACCCGAACTCCTAAGTGACCTAGTATGTCTCTGTAAAGATTTTTGCTCTGGTGACTGCATTTGCACAACAAATGAATGTAAAGGCTGCATTGAAAACACAGATACATGCCAAAACGTGATTACAATATTAGTTTTGAGTGCAACTCAATGACTATTAGACTTATAAACTAAAACTGTCCCTTGCAGTCTTATCCTACTGTTTACAGTTAAAGCAAACTTTAAGTTTGCCATTTATCTAACTTTGTGTTATTCAGTTACACTACATTACATGTAGTCAGTAATACTTTTCTACAGAACTGATAATGCAAGTATTTCCAAATTTCAATGCTTTTTTGTTTTTGTTTTAAGCAAATATAGATTCCTCGCGATTGTTTTTGATTAAAGAAAGGTTACATAATATTTTATAACCTCAGAAATACCACTAGGGGCGTGTATCAATAAATCGATACACCAGTACGGTACTGTAAAGTAACAAGAGGGCCATGATGGTCCTATATCGCTCACCAAAGTTGATCTGGCCTACTGACCTAGTTTTTGACCCCAAATGACCCAGTTTCGGACTTAACCTAAAGATCATCAAGACAAACATTCTGACCAAGTTTCATATAGATCGAGTCAAAACTGTTGCCTTTAGAATGTTCACAAACTTTTCCTTTGATTTGACCATGTGACCTAGTTTTTGACCCCAAATGACCAAATTGAATCTGGACCTAGAGATTATTAAGGCACGCATTCTGATTAAGTTTCATGAAGATTGAGTCACAATTGTGGCCTATAGAATGTTCACAAGCATTTCTTTTGATCTAGCCTACTGACCTAGTTTTTGACCCCACATAATCCAGTTTCAAACTTGACCTGGAGATCATAATGCAAACATTCTGACAAAGTTTCATAAAGATTGGTTTACAACTGTGGCCTCTAGAATGTTCATAGGCTTCTCCTTTGATCTATAATACTGACCTAGTTTTTGACCCACATGACCCAGATTCAAAACTGACCTAGAGATCGCCAAGACAAACATTCTGACCACATTTCGTAAATATTGTGTCACAGCTGTGGCCTCTACAGTGTTCACAAGCTTTCCCTTTGACCTGGCCTACTGACCTAGTTTTTGACCCAACATCATCCAGTTTCAAACTTGATCTAGAAATCATCAAGGCAAACATTCTGACAAAGTTTCATAAAGATTGGTTTACAACTAGAGTGTTCATAAGCTTCTCCTTTGATCAATAATACTGACCTAGTTTTTGACCCACATAACCCAGATTAAAAATTGACCTAGAGATCGTCAAGACAAACATTCTGACCAAATTTCGTAAATATTATTTCACAGCTGTGGCCTCTAGAGTGTTCACAAGCTTTTCCTTTGATCTAGCCTACTGACCTAGTTTTTGATCCCATATAACCCAGTTTCGAGTTTGACCTAGAAATCATCAAGATCAATATTCTGGCCAAGTTTCAAAAAGATTGGGTCACAACTGTGGCCTCTAGAGTGTTCACAAGCTTTCCCTTTGATTTGACCTAGTTTTTGACCCCACATGACCCAGATTCGAACATGACCTATAGATTATGAGGGAAAATAGTCCGATTAATTCTCATGAGTTTCAAACTTAAATTGTGGTCTCTAGAGTGTTAACAAGATTTTCCTTGATCTAACCTAGTGACCTAGTTTTTGATCCCTCATGACCTAGTTTCAAACTTGACCTAACAATCATCAAGACAAACATTCTGACCAAGTTTCATAAAGATTGAATCAAAATTGTGGCCTCTAAAGTGTTCTCAAGCTTTTCCATTGATCTGACCAGGTGACCAAATTTTTTAACCAACATGAGTCAGATTCGAACTTGACCTAGAAATTATCAAGGCAAACATACTGGCCAGGTTTCATAAATGCTGGGTCACAACTGTGGCCTCTAGAGTGTTCACAAGCTTTTCTTTTGATCTGGCCTAGTGACTTAGTTTTTGACCCAACATAACCCAGTTTCGAGTTTGACCTAGAAATCATCAAGATCAACATTCTGGCTAAGTTTCAAAAAGATTGGGTCACAACTGTGGCCTCTAGAGTGTTCACAAGCTTTCCCTTTGATTTGACCTAGTTTTTGACCCCACATGACCCAGATTCGAACATGACCTATAGATTATGAGGGAAAATAGTCCGATTAATTCTCATGAGTTTCAAACTTAAATTGTGGTCTCTAGAGTGTTAACAAGATTTTCCTTGATCTAACCTAGTGACCTAGTTTTTGATCCCTCATGACCTAGTTTCAAACTTGACCTAACAATCATCAAGACAAACATTCTGACCAAGTTTCATAAAGATTGAATCAAAATTGTGGCCTCTAAAGTGTTCTCAAGCTTTTCCATTGATCTGACCAGGTGACCAAATTTTTTAACCAACATGAGTCAGATTCGAACTTGACCTAGAAATTATCAAGGCAAACATATTGGCCAGGTTTCATAAATGTTGGGTCACAACTGTGGCCTCTAGAGTGTTCACAAGCTTTTCTTTTGATCTGGCCTAGTGACTTAGTTTTTGACCCAACATAACCCAGTTTCAAACTTGACCTAAAAATCATCAAGACAAACATTCTGACCAAGTTTCATAAAGATTGAATCAAAATTGTGGCCTCAGAAGTGTTCACAAGCTTTTCCTTTTAATGGACCGCGTGACCTAGTTTTTGACCGCACATAACCCAGATTCGAATTTGGCCTAGAAATCATCAAGGCAAACATGAGTTTCGTAAATACTGGGTAACAACTGTGGCCTCTAGAGTATTCACAAGCTTCTCTTTTGATCTTGCCTACTGACCTAGTTTTTGACCCCACTAACCCAGATTCGAACTTGACTATGGCCTCTAGTGTTCACAAGCTTTTCCTTTGATCTGGTTTACTGACCTAGTTTAGACCCCACATGACCCAGTTTCGAACTTGACCTAGAGATCATTAAGACTAACATTCTGACCATGTTTCATAAAGATTGGGTCACAAATGTGGCCTCTAGAGTGTTCCCAAGGCAAATGTTGACGGACGACGCACGACGCACGCCGGACAATGACCGCTCACAATAGCTCACCTTGAGCACTTTGTGCTCTGGTGAGCTAAAACGCATGTCAGAGTATCCCTTCCGTTTATAAAAGCTTATAAAAGGATATTAAATATCTGTTTTCTATCCCAAATGAATAAATATGAATATATTCTGTTTAATACAATATGTTTCGTTAATTTTATGTCATTAAGTCAAATTGCCACTCATATGAACGAAATTTAACCCTATATTGGACCATTTTCAGTGTAAGTGGCAGCCATTTTGGAAGCCATCTTGGATTTTCGCTTTCAGGTAGTACATTCTTTTTGCCTAAATGTAGCATGAATGTAATATACTATGCACACAGAGCAATCAAAGCTAACATGTAAAGTTTAATAAATAGTTTAAAAATATAAAATGTACCAGTTTACACATTTATATCTAAAACTTGTGCGAAATTACCCCACCCACTTATAAAAGCTTATGGATTCAAGTATTTAACCTCTTTTCTTAAGTCATGTAACTATTTTTATTACCTGAAGGTTACTGTTGATTTCCAAGCACAAATCTATTCAAACTTCGTAAACGGACCTTTGTTCTGCTGTTAACCATCCCATACCCTAAATTTAAGCATTTTATGGGAACATTTTGTCTATTTTTTGGCAATATTAATAGAAAATTCACAAAATTTACCAATAATTGGTCATATCAATGTGTATTCTTGCATATTTAAGACATAAAAAATAATTAAAATCATTATGTGCAATATAGGGGTCCACAAAATTGCAAAAAATGATATTTTTAATTTTTAGCGGCCATCTTGGACGCCATCTTGGATTTCTCAGAATGCCAACACTTATGCCAATTTATGCCGGTAGTTTCGGAAACTTCAGACTTCTACGAACATTTTGGTATATAACTTATCTTGTTGTACGGGGGGGGGGGGGGGGGGGGGGGGTCCGGGTAACTTTAAAAATAGAGCCCTTTTGACTCGATTGTCACCCTACTAAATCCAGGGTAATGCCTTTGACCTTGCACACTGTGTTGCGTTCCCCATTGACAATGTAATCATACCCGTAGTTTTCGGACCTAGGGCAACATACTTGACAATTCTTCCATTGGGTACTTCATCAGTCCACTTTCCCAACCGACTATCTGTAATGGGAATGTTGTATTTATCCGGGTCGTAAATGTACATACAACTGTCTGTGTCAAAGTACAAGACCCGATCCCCTAAACTTTCCAGGACTGAGTACAGTTCTAACCTAGCATAGGCAGTGACAAAAGCTGCAACTACCACACTGGCTGCAGCATTGGGTTCTGATATATCCGTGTAATCGGAATAATTGATCAGAGAGAACTCATCATGTTCAAAGAAATCAAAGTAGTGGACTTTTTTGTGAGGGTCAGCCATGATCTCATATAACCTGGCTGGCTTGTCAATGTATTCCGATTTTGGCAAGACATTGTTTTGGGCGTTCTTCCCCCAGAGACAATTGAGCATGGTTTTGGCCACGGCCGTTTTGCCTGGATTCTTTTCCACATCTTCAAGGATGACACCTTCGGCCTGAAAATAATCTCCTTTGAACTTATCTTTATCTGCCTGAGTCTTGACCCAGTTGGGATAACCGCTGACCTCCTGTTTCCTTTTCAAGTACTTATTGATGTATTCCTTGTAGACAGTGTCGCTCCATTCCTTGAAGTGCCAGATTTGATACACTTCAAGGACCTTGTAACCTAGATCTAAAGCCTTATTCAATTCCACTGAAGTCCAAACCCCAACCAAGACCCTTTCCTCCTCTGAATGAGAGCAGGTCTGAAGTTCTTTCTCTGCACATGTACGGCACAAGGTGTACACCATTTTCTTGTTGAAATGCGTGGGTAGGACGGGTAACCATAAATTTTGAGGAGAGAGCACGTTACACTTGACCAAACCCCTGTATTGCTTAAAGTTTGTAATATCAATTTCCTCCTGACTTAGAATGATAGGGTGGTGGAGGGGATATTCTTTGTATTTGTTCACGTAAGGATACAGTGAACAAATATCAGCATACTTGATCTCTTGATTGGTACTTTCATCTACTTCATGGTATAGGGTTGGTACGTCCACCAAACAGGGCATCGCGAGGTTTGATCGGTTTCATATGGGGATAGAACCGATCAATCAAACTCTTGTACTCAGAGTCTTCCTTGCACTTTTGGTCAAAGGTACATTCCCAAATGTATTCAATGTGGTACCCTTGTTTTTGCAAAGCTTCAAATCTTGAAAAGGTCTCTAGATACAATGTGTTCATGGTCTTTAATGAGTAGGGATTCTTGACATCACGATTGGGATAGCACTTTTCACACCCATGAGTCTTTTCACACCCTAGAAACTCGTACACCGTTTTGGTCTCTGCATTGTACCCATCAACAGAATAAGGACCTATACGGACCTCCCCACCGTTCAATGCATGACGAATGGGCTTTCCTGTGGTAGTTGCCTTGGCCTGTAACCATCGTGCACCTTTAATGGAATAACGAGTCTTCTTTGGATATCCTGCATCTGAAATGATACCCAAACTCTTTTCTGGCAATGTATTTTTGCGGTGGGCACAATAACAGACTTGAGCCAAAGTGACACATTCGGTAAAAGGATTGATGCCGTCACTGGCCATTAACTGATGTTGACATTTACCACAACCCCTCCTTAAAAGATCTACCTCTGATCGGCAATACTTTTCCATCTCTTTTTGAAAGTCAAAGATGGAACCTTGTTTGACCTTTTCCTGATGCCATTCTTAAAAGGCGGGCTTCGGGTTTCATACCGACAGGATTATGGTATTCTGAGTCTAAGTAAAATCCCACATAGTTCTGGAATTCAGCTTTGTTTGCCCAATGTGGAAAATAGCCTTTAGCCATTTCAGTTAGACAAAACGTTTTGGTAAGGCTGACAATGGCATCCTGAGAAAGCTCAATGAATCGATCATTCTCAGTCCATGACATTTCAGGGAAATGAGTTTGCTCCCATTCATGATGACCTCGGGTTTAAATGATAATATTTATCAGGAAGGTAATATCTCTAAAAACCCTGATATCGATATCTTTTCTATTTTAAATATTAGGAAACGTAAATCCAGGTCTTATGGAATTAGACGAAATGGTAATGTTAAACGCAAATCTAAAGTCAATATATCTGTTGCTGACCTCGATTTAATTCTTTCAAACTCTGGTAGACATTCAATGCTTTCTCGTCTTACATCTTTATCTGTACAGTCTCTTAAAAAGCTAGACGAAGAAGCGGACCAGTATGTTATTCAAACAGATCCGTTTTACACTGTATCATATCTTATTCAAAGTTACACACAACATGTTCTCCGTCCACATATTGACACCCAATCTGACCATGAGAGACATTTTCTTAAAATTTATTTCATGAACAAAGGTATTGACTTCATCGATGTACCTAGTATATTTCGTGATAAACGTGTCATTGATTCTGTGCCTAAATATTTCAGGAACTCCGAAGTTCCTATTATCTGTTATAAATATAAAACACCTGTAAGAAATGTTATTTTCAGTTACAATAAAATTGTTTCCGACTTAGATGTTCAAACAATTACTCCTTCTTACTGCGAATGTAAAGACTCAAAATTTTGCTATTCAAATGCAGGTCATGTCATCACTGGTAATTTTGATATTGTTAAGGACAAGCGTATTCGTAATTTATTCTTTAAAGGACCTAAATATAGAATTTCTTCAACTATTGATTTTAATGCTTGTCGTGGTCAGATTGCAGAATCCATCGAAACCTTCTGTGTTAAATGGTGTCGTCGTGAGAACGCTGATCCCAATGCATTAACGTCTTGGAAACGAAATATTTTTAACATTGTTGATTCTCGAATAAAATTTTATCAAACTAATGAACACCTACTTCCACCAAAACCCAAGTTTACTTTAAGACATTTGAAAAAGGAAATCCAAGAATTTCATTCTAACTATGTCTTAGTTCCAGCAGACAAGGCGGCCAACAATATTATCATCATTTGACGCCTACATTATATTAATGTTTTACAAAACGAACTAAATAGCACTAACACTTATACATTGAGTCCTTCTGTTGAAAATAAATTGATTACTGATCACATCACTGAAGTTTCTAATTTAAGTTCGTATAGACGATCATCAAATTAAACTACCGACCATGTATTGGATTCCTAAATTGCATAAACAGCCATATAAAGCTCGCTTCATCGCTAATTCAAGCTCTTGTACAACTACAAATATTTCAAAACTATTAACATCATGTCTAACTGCTGCGAAAGCCCACGTGGAAAGATACTGCGATAAAGTATACGAGAACTCTGGTAAACACTTATTTTGGTCGATTAAAAATTCTGGTGAAATCCTGGATAAGTTGAAAATTAATAATTACAAGGTATCTACAGTCAGTACATACGATTTTTATACGCCCGTTTGAAAAACGGGACGTATTATGGGAACGCCCCTGGCGGGCGGGCGGGTGGGCGGGCGGCGTCCACAGACCTTGTCCGGAGCATATCTTCTACATGCATGGAGGGATTTTGATGAAACTTGGCACAGTTGTTCACCATCATGAGACGGAGTGTCATGCGCAAGAACCAGGTCCCTAGGTCTAAGGTCAAGGTCACACTTAGAGGTCAAAGGTCAAATTCAAGAATGACTTTGTCCGGAGCATATCTTCTTCATGCATGGAGGGATTTTGATGAAAGTTGGCACAATTGTTCATCATCATGAGAAGGAGTGTCATGCGCAAAAACCAGGTCCCTAGGTCTAAGGTCAAGGTCACACTTAGAGGCCAAAGGATACAAGAATGAAAAATTCAAGAATGACTGTCCGGAGCATATCTTCTTCATGCATGGAAGGATTTTGATGTAGCTTGGCACAGTTGTTCACCATAATGAGAGGGAGTGTCATGCGCAAGAACCAGGTCCCTAGGTCTAAGGTCAAGGTCACACTTAGAGGTCAAAGGATACAAGAATGAAAACTTTGTCCGGAGCATATCTTCTTCGTGCATGAAAGGACTTTGATGTAGCTTGGCACAATTGTTCACCATCATGAGACGGAGTGTCTTGCGCAAGAACCAGGTCCCTAGTGGTAAGGTCAAGGTCACACTTAGAGGTCAAGGATACAAGAATGAAAACTTTGTCCGGAGCATTTCTTCTTCATGCATTGAGGGATTTTGATACAACTTGGCACAAATGTTCACAAGCATGAGACAGAGTGTCATGCGCAAGAACCAGTCCCTAGGTCTAAGGTCAAGGTCAGACTTAGAGGCCAAAGGTCAGATACAAGAATGACTTTGTCTGGAGCATTTCTACTTCATGCATGGAGGGATTTTGATGTAACTTGGCATAGTTGTACACCATCATGAGACGGAGAGTCATGCACTGGTCCCTTCTTTTGAATTACTTCCCTTTGCTGTTACTATAAATAGCTTATATTGTAACTTTTTCATTACAAGTCGTAGGGAAAAATCGAGACCACTTTTCTGTAGTACAACATGCATGTTACATCCAATTCTGAGGTGTATTTTGAGCTATCTCTACCTGGTAAGGATTTTTGTGTGGACTTGTAATTTTTTTTTTTTTTTTTTTTTTTTTTTTTTTTTTTTTTCTCTTTAAAGATTAACTTCCCTTAGTTGTTACTATAAATAACTTACATTGTAACTTTTTTATAATTGACCGTAGGGAAAAACCAAGACCACTTTTCTGTGGTACAACATTGATGTTACTTTCAAATTTTGGGTGTATTTTAAGGTATCTCTACCTGGTAAGGATTTTTTTTGTGGACTTAGAAAAATAAAAGAATTACAATAATTTCTAAAAAAAACAACATTGTAAACAACTAGAAAATTAAAATTCCATTTGCAAATACAGGTGCTAGTGTAAACAAATTTGCTGTGACGGGCGTATATTGTGACATTCTGGCACCCTTGTTCTACTTTGTATACCACTTTACCACATAACTTAATAAATGACAAATTAACTGCCCTAATTCAAAAGACTTTTGCCAGAGAGAATAATACATTGATT
Organism: Mercenaria mercenaria; assembly: GCF_021730395.1. Classification (NCBI taxonomy): domain Eukaryota; kingdom Metazoa; phylum Mollusca; class Bivalvia; order Venerida; family Veneridae; genus Mercenaria; species Mercenaria mercenaria. The sequence continues at coordinate 9,244,745 of NC_069365.1, read as the reverse complement.
GCTTGCAAGTTTGATAAAGCTTTTTTTACTAACAATATTATTAAACATTATACAATGTGGACCTGTGACGAAGTTTGTAAAGCCCTTTCCTTTTTATTGAACAACATTTACATCAGGTTTGGGAATGCAGTTTTTAGACAAGTTGTTGGTATTCCCATGGGAACAAATTGTGCACCCCTTGTCGCAGATTTGTTTTTATATTGTTATGAAAGAGACTTTATGTTGAGCCTCTCTCCAGATACGCAGGCAGATATTATAACGGCATTTAATAATACATCACGCTATCTAGATGATATTCTTAATATGGATAATCCGTTTTTTGGTCAATTGGTGGGTACTATTTATCCTAGGGAGCTTCAGTTAATTAAAACTAACAACTCGGATACTGATGCTTCATTTTTAGATTTACATCTCTCTATTTATGACAATTTTATACATACCAAAATTTATGACAAGAGGGATGATTTTAATTTTAGTATTGTAAATTTTCCCCATTTGGATGGGGATGTACCTCAGGCTACATCTTATGGGGTATATATTTCTCAATTAATTCGGTTTGCCAGAGCGTGTAGTCATGTCAAGCATTTCAATGAACGTAATCAATATATTACAAGTAAACTTCTTCAGCAAGGCTACCGTTATTACAAATTGCGTAAATATTTTGCTAAATTTTATTATCGTAATTCTGATTTAGTTTTAAAATTCAATAGTAATTTAAAGACACTTCTGCGAGAAGGTATTTCTAAACCCGTTTTTTATGGGGATGTGGTTTACAAACTTCGTAAGATCTTGGGTCCCGGTAATTTTCCAAATGTATTTGGAAAGATTATCAAACGTTTTATTAAAAGAGGTTACGACCCAACTGTTTTGAGACATACCGCATGTTTAGTGTTCAACCCGTTTACAGTTGGACACTACGCTTCCCTCTTTGATTGCGTCTGACGGAAGAGGGGAGGACTCTATGATAAGCAGTTTTTAAATCCTACCAGGACTGAACTGTTTTGATATTTGTCTTCTGGCCTGTTTCGTCGGGCCCTTAAGGGTGTTTCTCTTGTTGCTCTGTCTTCTGAAAAGGCATTGAGTACATACGTTTTTGGTTCTTAAGGTTTGTTTTTTATATATTTATACACGAGCATTTTTGTGTTTTACATGCCATGCCTTTTTGTTTCCATTACGTGTGTAAGAGATTCACCTGGAGGGGATTACTTTTATTTACACTGTCCCGTGTCTTTGGAACATGGTGGGGGTAAGAGTGAGGTTAGGTGCACCATAAACCGGTTTAAGCTCCCCAGTGGTGTTTTTGCCACTGACCGTTCCAAGGCGGTGCCCCACTGTGTTCCTTTGTTTGTTCGTTTCGTCTTATGTGTTGGTTTTGTGTGCGTGTGTGTTGTTCGTTTTGTCCTTATGTGTTGGCTTTGGGTGTGTGTGTGTGTGTGTATGTGTGTGTGTGGTGCACGCGTCTGCGTGCTGGGGGTTTCGTTTTGAGGAGGCTACGTTTTTGGTGTGTGGCATTCCCTGTTTGATATTTTTCTTTGTTTTTTTTGGTTGTGGTATGGCAATATACCGCAAGATAAACTGACCATCATACCCTTGAAAATTGTGTGCTATGACCGTGGAACCTTTGTGGGTGGGGTTAAATAACCAAGTACAAAATTCAGCCACGGTATTATCACCCCTAAACAACATTTCCCTGGGTTCAGGTAACGTGTCGCAGTGATCGCACGATTCAGTGATGTCCTTACGGATACATTCATCGCAAAAACGTTGAGCACAACAAATATTTGGTATGTGCTCACTTGTATCGAACCGGCTCTCAAAATAAAAAAAAAAGATGTAATCTGAAGGACCTTCAATTCAGGCGAAACATACTTTGGTATGTGACAATCATGATTAGGTCCAACAATTTCCTTACAATATCTACATTTCTTAGACCCTGAACAAACATGAATTTTCTTTGTATCTACAACAATTCTATGACATGTTTGACATTGCCATACAGATTCACAAATACGCTTCTTTTTGTGACCTGTGATTTGTTTATGCTTTTGATAACATTCAACACTTTTAAAGGTTATCCTACAGTTACTACAACTCACCTGTCTGCCAGGTTCACAGAGTTCCGTTGAATAACACTGACAAATGTTTTTACACTTGTGCTGTTCTATATTGTTATAGCCAATGTCACAGTATTCACAATAATAACCATATCCATAGAATCCCTTGATTGAAGTGATGGTGTCATAATGTCCTCCGTGGTGGTATACGTATATCACTTTACTCCCTTTCTTCATGGTGGGTGGGGTAAACAAAGGTTCACTCACCTTTACCGTGTTGGGTGTGAACCTTGATAATGTAGTCTGGGTAGAGCTTGGTCTGGATTTTCTGGTACTCCTCTATTCCGCACGGCTGGTCGTATCCAATTCCAACACTGTCCAATAGCGCCTGAGCTTCCTTCTTTTGTAAAGTTTTCTTTGATTGACGCATCATATGCCATCGTTTTTTCCATTCCTCGGTATTTGATTTTTGAGCATGGCATATACCTACAACAATGGATCGTGCCAAGCACATGCTGTCATTAGGATTGTCAATTTGTATGACACTTTGTTTGAGTTTTGACATGTTCTCTATACTGACATGCGATCCATGATGCATATTTCTTCTGGCTTTGCCGGATCCTTCGGGCATGGAGATATGAGTAATTTCAGCATGTAGTTGACCATCATGAATCTTGAAATCTTCATTGCTTTGCATAACATTTTCAATTTCTTGAAGCAAAGTTTCCCCTTGTCACTGCTGAAACATTGTCAAATGGGACGTGTATTCCAAGTTTCAAACTGGGATGATCAATACAGACTCGACTTGGCTTGGTCTGACACTCCTCTTTCATCGTGTCTACCATAGCATTGAATAGTTCGTAAGTAAAGTCATACGGCTGGTCATAGGGTTTGAATGTAACATCGTACACTTTACTTTGCGTCTTGAATTTTCTTGATTTTCGCTCCACTCTGGGTGTAATGTTCAAGTAGTTGCTTGCCAGGTCGTGTCGTTTCTCATCGTGTTGATCTCGTCTTGCATGTTTAAGTTTTTCTTCTAAACCCTCACGCCGTTCTTTTCTAGTAGCTAATATTTGTTTCTTTTTAGTTAATGATAAACGATGCTTCTTTAGTTCTTCTTCATCATCTTCACTGCTACTCGAAGTATCTGAGTAAGGTACTAATTTACGTGGTGCTGCCATATTTGCTTAGGCAGAAATGATACAAGACCCTTGATGACTGTCCTTTTATACTTACAGAAACCAAGCTGGTATGATGACCTTGAAAAATCCTATAAATACGGCCACTGTTAGTACATCGACATCAGTTGATATTTAAAATTTGAAGAGACAAGATGGAAAGCAAAAACTTATACACCGATATTTGTGTTTTGTTTTGTTTTCTTCAAAATACCAAGTAGATTTAATTAAAATCTGGAAAGTAGATCCCTCGGAAGCACCGAAAACAATGCAAACAGTGAAAATTGCAGACTCGGTTTGATTGAGTCTGTTCATGAGCAGTAATGGAAAATGCAACACTGCCCAAGCCCCCTAGCACCGGCTTAAGCAGTATTCAATCTTCAAATCTAAATGAGTTGAAATCAATGATCCCGAAGGACCAGAAAATATTAAGTTGTATTTAGAGTTTGTAGTTTCGACCAAAGCTACAGTGCATTAAATTAATTTATTAAAGATTGCGAAATTTATTACAGATAAATGTCTTTAATTACTGGATATTTTTACACTACTTACAAAATATGCGAAATTGATTCAAACACATTTGTTTATACACAATTAGATCTACACCAAAATGTGTTGGGAAATATAAATAAATAGGCCTACTGTCTGAAGACTGGCATAGCTACTGAACATTTTAAAAATCAACCCCGAATTTGATTTTCCCCTGACGTTTCTAGAATTTCATTTTTCACTGACCATTATCAAGATTTCCCTGACAATTCACTGGCCTTGAAAAAAAATCATTTTCCCTGACTTTTCAAGGTAAGTGGCAACCCTGTGGGGGTAGAGGGTATGGACGGTAGCTTGCACTTCCACTGCCGTCCATGAACAGGCTCAATAAAACCGAGCCTGCAACAAGTTCGTTCATGTTGTGTTGGGCGACCTGTGGTTTTCAACTTTTTTTATTTTATAACACTTCACAGCAAAGGGATATATGCACAAACTTTGTATCTATACATTTCCCAGAAATTCAACAACGCTCCATTTACTACTCTCTTCATATATTGTCTAGATCTTTTTAACAAAATGACATGATGGGAATATGGCACCCCATGTTAAAATCCCATAGGGTGCTATCAGTGACTTGCCGGAGTAAGGCTATGCTCAGACGCTTTCACCGTAGCCTAGTCTTTCTTGGTTTCTGCCAGAAAATACAATAAAGCCTATAGTGCGTTGCGCTATATAAATATAAGACGCGCGAACCTAATAGAGAGCACTTTAAATTACGTCATCGATACATTTTTCTGTGCGACTAAATGTAACGTCAAAATGACTTATTTGTGTTTCTTGAGTCGAGTTTTTTTCTTCATTGCTCATTGATTAATGGTCTGATTTTAAATGAAAAGACCCTTGTTAGAAAGATCCAGCGGTGATCTGGTACTGGATGGGTACCTGGATGGTGATCTGGCACCCTGGATGGTAATCTGGCACCCTGGTCATTTGACTAAAAATAGATTAGAGAGGCCTCTAGCACCCGTATGGTAATTTGGCCCCCGGATGATCATCTAGCACCCTACAGGATGGTGATCTGGCACCCGGATGATCATCTGGCACCCTGAATAGCAGAAGTACCATACTTAGCGCAAGTGTTGCTTTTTTACGCTACTAGAAAATCCAGCGCTATTTTTAGCTATCATTTTCCGAAAACCGCACGTCAAGAAGTAGGGCGCTAGATTTTCTGAAAATTTTCCTATACGAAGGTCAGCACTCCATTTTTCTTTTACGGAGTATTGCCTTATGAGAAGTGGAAAATTTAATGAAACTGCTAAACGTTTTGTAAACATCCGTCAAATAGTCATTAAAAGCGTTTATCTAATTCTAGCTTTGACTTAGAATACATTTATGTATTCCATTTCCTTAATAATATTATAATTTACGCCTGTATAAGGGCATTTTACTAGACTATGAATAATCTTTGATGACGGTAAAAAGAGAATGTGCTGAAAGAAAAATCCGGAATAGGACAATTGCTAAACTCATTCGTAATAAGAATAATATACCTTTTGTGTAACCACATTCACCTGTTGAAACAAGTACTTGAAATCCACACCATGTTTTTGTAAATAACTCGTGTCGATTTATATCGTGCTTAGTTGTTAACAAAGAAAATTTTACGAATCAGTCAATACATTAAAGTATTGATTCTCTTACATTAGAAGCGCGCATTTTACCTGAATACTTCGGCAGGAGGGGTGATAATTTCAACTTGGATTTATAATGGCTGTAGGGAACTTGTCTTCGTCAACAACGAGTCTTAAAATAGCAGCAATATGTTTAGGTCTTGTTTTTATTCTCCATATTGTTGGATTTGCTCTCCCTAGATGGTCTTCCCTGACGCTTTCGGCTGACTTGTGGACTATCATTTCTGTTGACGTGTCCTATCACGTTGGTTTATGGAGGGATTGCAGCTGTGCGAGTGTTCTAGGAACAGAAACATGCAGCTGTTTCTTAAAAATATCTCTTCCAGGTAAGGTTTGGTGTACAAAAATAAATATTATTAAAGCTTTCATGATGGTCAGTTGATATTTCTCAACGACAGATATAAGATGCATAAAGAGAAAAATTTTACTTTTAGATGATGTTGACACAGAATTTGCTTTTTACGAAATAGTTACATACATGCTACATTGTATTGGATCAGGACATCTTGGATGTTTTAAGCACTATTTTATAGCCAAATTTAGCTCTTAAATAGTTTGTTCATAATAATCTACTTAAAGAAGGGTTTCTTTTCTATAACTGTTTTAATGTAAATATGCACTCTTCTATTGATATATATATACACAGTGAAATAAATCGAACCATTCTAAAAACATAAGTCAACCAAAGTGTTTCGAATGATTATGTTCCTTGGCTCAGCTCCAGTCTCCGTTTCTATGATTAAGTACCATCACCCGAAAACCAAACACTTACAGTCCCGCGGGGTTCTTGTAAGAGAAGGATTGGAACTGCTTACCCTTGCATGGTCGTAAGAAGTGACCATTAGGGCCTCAACACTTGTTTTTGCTGTATGTCCAGCAGTTTTGCTTCCGTACCTCCTACTTCGATAAAAATGAGATGTGAAACTGAATTTTTAGTCCTGTTTGGCGTCATATAAAAATAATTGTGTTTGTGCGCCGTAAAACCCAAATCAAATCAATTCAAACTAAACACTGATACGCTTGCGACCTTTATCTGTTATACGGTGTCAAAGTTATTGTACATCTTACAGAGTGGCTGAAGGGGGTTCGGGCTTTGGAAACACTAGGGATGATTGGATTGCTGATTTCAACAATTATTTCTACAGTTATCGTATGCACACGACAAGACAAGACTATCAGAGGTTTCAACATACTCTGTGCTGGGGTCTCAGGTAAAGAATTCTCAACATTAACGAATCTTCATGTATTAAACCTGACAAAAATGCTGCCTGTGTAATTTGTTATGTTTGATCTTCGTATTTCCTGTCTTTGCAAGTCTACAAAATTAATTGCATTTTTGTCTGCTCATTCTTCTTACATGTAATAATTTAAACTCGTGTATATTATAAGTAGACAGTTTCCATAAGCCGGACAGCAAGTGTAATTTTTAAATGAGTTCGTTTGTCCGTCCGTCCGTCCGTCAGGCAGTCAGTCAGTCAGTCAAAAGCATTGCACAAGGTTTCAATCATACATTGTATTTAAACTTTCAGGTCTTTTTATCGTCACTGGTGTTATTATTTTCGGTATTGAGAATGCTGAGGACTTTGAAGAGTTGTTTAGCTTCATTGAGTCGCTTCCGATTGGTTTTGATACTCATGGCACTCTAGCAGCGGGCTTTATTCTTTGTACTATAGCTGGAGGTCTATGCCTTGTTGTTTGCGTGCCTCTCTTGGTGAATGATTATCTTGCACCCATACCAACAGCTGCACAACAAGTCAGTCCAATGACTGTACAATATGCAACACAAGGTCAAGTTATTATTCCGCCGCCGGGACAGACACATGTTGTTGTCAACACGAATCAAAACCAGCTTGGCTACATGCCAGGATATACTCAAGCGCAACCTGGTTACGTTCAACCAGGTCAAATTATGCAGGGACCACCTGCATATGCACCACAGTTTCAGCCCAGCGGTTCACAGAATCCACGTCAGGAGCAGGATGTACCATACAAATCTTAAATACCTTAAATTACAATTACAGTTTTTCTTTTTATTTAAACAGCAATTGTTCAAAAAATGACAAAGCCAAATGCACCAATTATAAGTGTATTCTCATACTAAGTTTGAACTGCATTGTTGACAAATTCTATTTTTTCTTATAGTACCGTTGTTATAAAATATTTCCGTTATAAATCACTTTTTGAATAATACTATGTAAAATAAATATAACAGCAAATGTACTTCCATTATTTCGAAATTCATTTGAAATATCCGTAAAAAAACATTTTCATTTTAATGTATTTCGTAAGGCAAGAGAAAAAAAAATCTCTTGTAATTAGAAGGTTCTGATATATCTTACGATACGAAACAATAATACCTTTTAAATAGTTCAATTTATTGGAAAATATCCTCTAAATTCTAAATAACTTTTATCAAAATATGTACTAGAAAAGGGGAAATGAATGTTTTTGTATTAATAAAAAGTCAGAAACAATGCGGTTGCAACCGGGTGTTTTATTCCTATTAAGAGAAGACTGGCTTTATTTATTTCTGCCTCGTCAAAAGGCCGATCCAAAAGTAAACATTTAAAGTTTGGTTTCTATACACTATATCAATAGTATATATTACCAGGAAAAATGTGGCATTTTGATGGTTTATGAAGTATTTCAGAAAAATGAGAAGCTAAAGAAGAGGCATCTGTATCTGATATTCCGGACTTTGTGTCATTCCTGTACTTGTGCACCTTTTTCTTAAAATGTTTAGGTGACTTTTAATGATGTATTATGCCTGTTATAAGCTAAAAAGGTAATATAAGGCGTAAGAAAATGTTTGTTTCCGGTATCCCGACCTACCCTAAATTTTTGTCCCGACCCTAAATGTTTTATAGCCTTGGACATTTTTTTCAACTTTTTAACAAAAAGTTGCAAAACTGCACTTTTTATGCTTTAAACATGGTCAGTGATATTAGAAATCAACTTACTGGTGTTCTAAAGGCATAACCCCCTTACTTGTATTCATTTTTGACACGAAAATAATTTCCGAAAAGTCCCACGTAATAAAAATATCCAAAAATAAAATTTCGACCTGCCTACCCTAATTTGTTTAGCAAGTTACCGGAAACAAACGATTTTTTACGCCTAACCTTTAAGTTTAACTGCTTTCTTTAAATGATTATTCATTTTCTTCGCTCGCATTACTTTTTTTCTTCGGTTTTGTAAAAATATAGTTTTACCTACCCATTAAGATTTGTGTGTGTGTTTTTTTAAACTTTTAACAACCTTGAAAAGAACAGATTAGAAATAAACAAGTTTATATTCATGTTGTTTCTTGTTGTTTGAATGTCGTAATCAATATTTATATTTGTTTTGTATGAGCTAGAATATCATATTTCTTGTAATAACAACGTGCTTGAACAACTTCAATATTGTCGTCTGCAAAGCAAAAATGAATCAATACGATAGCATTTATATTTCGTCGTTTCTGAATAAATTGATTATTTACTTTAAAATAATCTTGTATGTTAGACAATCCCATACAGTTGTACTAAAAGATGAGATTTTAAACGGAATCAATGAAATACTACTGAGAGATACATTTTTAAAAAAAGCTTTTCCCATGGCAGAGCATTAGTGTCAGGTGTATATTATTTATTAACTCGAGTTACTAGCTCAAAATTTGGACTTACTGGCTCGCACTTTCGAGACAATAATTCGAAACTTCGAGTTAGTATACCATCTAACTTATACGTAAATGAATATGTCATCGATGACATTGGGTACATTGTGTAGCCGTCGAGTAGCCCTGATGTGGGACCTCAGTGGCCGAGTGGTTGAGGTCGCCGACTTCAAATCACTTGGTCCTCATCGACGTAGGTTCGAGCCTCACTCGGGGCATTGAATTCTTCATGTGAGGAAGCCATCCAGCTGGTTACAGAAGGTCGGTGGTTCTACCCACGTGCCCAGACGTAATGAAATAATGCATGGAGGGCATCAGGGGTCTTCCTCCACAATTAAAGCTGGAAAGTCGCCATATTAAAATAAAAAACAAGGAAAAATATTAAACAGGGAATGCCATGTTCCAAAAGCGCAGTCTCCCCAAAACGAAACCCACAGCACGCAGACGTGCAACTACACACACACACACGCGCGCGCATACAAAGCAAACACACGAGGACAAAACGAACAAATAAAGGAACACAGTGGGGCACCGCCTTGGAGCGGTCAATGGTAAAAATACCACTAGGGAGATTTAACCGGTTAATGGTGCGCACCCAACCTCACTCTTACCCCACCATGTTCCAAAGACACGGAACAGTGTATATAAAAGTAATCCTCGCCAGGTGAATCTCTAACACACGTAATGGAAACAAAAGGGCATGGCATGTTAAACACAAAAATGTTCCTGTATAAATATATAAAAAGCAAACCTTAAGAACCAAAAACGTATGTACTCAATGCCTTTGTAAAAGACAGAGCAACAAGAGAAACACCTTAAGGGCCCGACGAAACAGGCCAGAAGACAGACATCAAAACTGTTCAGTCCTGGTCTGATTTAAAAACTGCTTATCATAAGAGTCCTCCCCCTCTTCCGTCAGACACAATCAAAGAGGGAAGCGTATTGTCCAATTGTAAACGGGTTGAACACTAAACATGCGGTATGTCTCAAAACAGTTTGGTCGTAACCTCTTGTAATAAAAAGTTTTATAATTTTACCAAATACAGTTGGAAAATTGCCATGACCCAAGACCTTACGAAGTTTGCAAACCACATCCCCATAAAAACGGGTTTTGAAGTATCTTCTTGCAGAAGTGTCTTTAAATTACTATTGAATTTTAAGACCAAATCAGAATTACGATAGTAAAATTTAGCAAAATATTTACGCAATTTGTAATAACGGGAGCCTTGCTGAAGAAATTTACTTGTAATATATTGATTACGTTCATTGAAATCCTTGACATAAATTAATTGAGAAATATATACTCCATAAGATGTAGCCTGAGGTACACCCCATCCAAATGGGGAAAATTTACAATACTAAAATTAAAATTATCCCTCTTGTCATAAATTTTGGTATGTATAATATTGTCATAAATAGAGAAATCTAAAAATGAAGCATCAGTATCCGAATTGTTAGTTTTAATTAACTGAAGCTCACTAGGATAAATAGTATCCACCAATTGACCAAAAAATGGATTACACATATTAAGAATATTATCCAGATAGCGTGATGTATTATTAAAACTATAACGTTAAACCCAACATACTCGATGTTTATATAAAATGACCGGTTTTATCCATGTTTTAGCCAATTTGTCAAGGAAATAAAGGCAAACTCTTCGTGCACATGTAGTTTTGGGTCACGGCTACTCCTTGCGGCCAAGATCGGGTACGTGGATGGCTGCACATTTTAAGGAGAGGTCATAGAAGATGACTGGATGGTATTTTAACTTAGAATTTGGCACTATTTTGACCATATCTTGCAGGTTATCGACCTTGTTTGAGCCTCTGATAACAGAAAATAGTACAGGTATATAATTAAATGTAACCATAATCCTGGGTTCAGTATAAAATCTTAAGTAACTCAAGATGCTGGGGTAGGTCATATATTAATATGTGGTAGTGTATATTCAAGTTCTGCATGCGGGGTACTATACATGGATATGTAGGTAAATGTATCCACTTTACATTTTTATTACGTCAATATATTACTCCCAAGCTCAGTAGCGCATTAACATTTTTGTTTTTTGACAGACGGACAGACGTTCACATTTTGCTGATTAGAAGGCAACATTATATGTCGGAATTTCGAGTTATTCGAGTTATTATCTCCAAATTTCGACTTATTAACAAGAAATTTAAAGTAACTTTTCTCGAAATGTCAGGTTCTTAAAAATATCTGATAATAGTTTGAGCGCAAATGTCTGGGGATTGATCATGTGTTTTTGTCTAAATTGACATCTGAATTTAATGAAAAAAGTGCCTGTTTTTCTGAAAATTACCTTAACACGAGCCCTTCAATTGTTCAGTCTTGTAAAGCATTATTTCATACTGCGATTTTCTTCACTACTTTATTTTCGGCGCTATAGTTGAAATGATTAACATTGCATGATGTCACAGAAAGTTTTTTTCGTCATTTTTTTCTCGATTTGTATTAGGTAAACTGGTATTACACAGTTTCAAGTTGTTTTTTTTTTCTTTTTTTGTTACGGCTAAAATTTATATAGCGATTGAATGATATCCATGTTCAGTATACTATACAAACTGGTTTTGTCCAGTTAACACATTGGAGAATATTTTGTTTATCATGTTTACTTGTATATAAATCTTTATAGAGAATGTGCCTGTACACGTTCATATGTATTATATCAATTTATATTTATCTACATTGAAAACATTATTAGGACACAGTTTCAAGATTCTTTGTTACGGTTAAAATTTATATAGCGATTGAATGTTCAGTATACTATACAAACGTTAACACATTGGAGAATATTTTGTTTATCATGTTTACTTGTATATAAATTTACATAGAGAATATAATAACGTGCCTGTATACGTTCATATGTATTATATCAATTTGTATTTATCTACATTGAAATGGATAACACTTCTTTTACCGTCGTTTATATGACTGAAAAATTGTTGAAAAAGACATTAAACCCGAACACACACACACACACACGCACGCACGCACGCACGCACGCACACACACACACACACACTTCTTTTCACATTCGTACGATGTCTGATAGTACGTACCCGTTTAACCTTACAAGGTACATAACCTTGCCAACAGTCTTTTTTTATTCAAATAATAATTGTCTTTCCTCTAAAGATTTTTTAATTGATCTCTGCTTTTTCCTAATATAAGCTACAATTTTGCAAAAAGATTTTTTTTCCTCGAAAATTACGATTTTCATTGAAAATAACTCCATATTATATCAGTACAAAATAAGATATTACAAAATTCTAACTTCTAATTATACCGAAAGACACTAGTCCTGGAGTTATTTCTGGGTTTTGAATTTAAATTATTTTCAAATTTCCATTTGATAAACGTAGGAAATATGAACTGTGTTTTGATATTATACTTCTTGTTGTGGTGTTCCGAGGTGCTGCCCGACCGTCCTACGCTCGCATTTGCCCCGATTTTCGTACGGTTGTTCTGCGAAATACTATATATATAATACTCTAATTAACCGATTTTCGCTCTGTTTCTTCTTTATATGTTTAAATTGCGGTCAGTGATCCATATATTCCTCTTTCACCTGTGTGAAAGTATTCTAAACGTGCGCTTTGCTCTTGTCACATGTCTTCTACTCCAAGATTGTATTTTAACATCTTCCTTGTATGCGAAATTAACGCCGAGTCTTAACAAAACTCTTACTACCTAACCGAAAACATAAATACGGTGTACTTCTTGAAAATGTTGCTTTATCTAGCTGGCGATATCGAAACAAATCCAGGTCCGGATAATGAAGTCGATCACTGCTTCTCAATCCTTCATCAAAATATTCTGAGTATTAGGAATAAATTTGAGTACATCAAAGATAATTTTCTAGACTTCGACATTCTTACATTTACGGAAACTCATCTCTCGGCCAGAGATTTCAGATGTAGGTATAATGCTTAAGGAGTTTGACAAGGTATTCCGCAAAGATGTTTCATCTCATTCTGGAGGTATCCTTATCTATTGTCATTCAAGTCTAAAACCAAAACGAGTATTCGAACTGGAACATATTTTACCAGAATCTTTGAATATTCAAATACATGATAGAACAAAATCCTTCCTTATCTGTCTAATATATCGAGCACCCAACCTTAAAGTTGAATTCTGGGATAGACTAAATGTATTTATCAAGCAGGCATCTGAAATCACAAGTAGCATTATTCTGGCGGGGGACATTAATGAAGACCAACTTAATGTATCGAATCATAAACTCCATGATATTCTTCTTTTAAATAGCATGAATAATATTATAACAGAGCCTACTCGTGTAACAAATAACTCAAGTACGTTGTTAGATCCGATAGCCCTTTTCAGCGATATTACCCCGCTATACTCGGGCGTTTATTACACGCAAGGCGACATAAGTGATCATTATGGAACCTTTGCTTATATCAAAAGTGATTTTATATCTTCTACTTCTTATAAACGGAGAGTATGGAATTACAAACGAGCTGACTTCCAAACATTGAATAATTTGGTATTGTCGACAGACTGGACTTCTTTATATACTGGATCAATTGATGATGCAACTCACCTTTTACACCAAAAATATTTATAATTAGTTGAATCCTGTGTCCTTTCAAGTATAGTAACAATACGGCCTAACGATAAGCCATGGTACAACTCTGAAATTCGCCGTACCTCGAGACAACGCGACCGTCAAAAACGAACCAAATTAAGATCTAGTAAATATTCTGACTGGTTAAAATTTAAAACAATACGAAATAAAGTTAAAATAAATGATAAAATACTCAAAGGAAATATTTTTTAACAATTTAGAATTCTCGATGAATGAAATCAGTTCTTCAAATCCTCGGCAGTATTGGAAATGGGTAAGAATGTTGGTAAAAGAAAGCTCGAGCAATATTGACTATATTCCGCCACTATTAAATGATATTAATGACTATACTAGCTCCGATGAAGACAAAGCAAACCTTCTTAATAACTATTTCGTCTCTATTTCAACGCTTGATGTCTCACAAACTGGTCTTCCAGAATTCAGTCTTAAAACCGATAGCATCAACAACATTGTAATAACAGAACAAGATATAACGGACATTTTATCGAATTTAGCTATTAATAAGGCTGAATTAAGCCACCAATTGTTAAGACAGACGTCAAAGTCAGTATGTTTCCCGTTAAAAATCTTATTTAATCGATCACTATCTGAACAAATGTATCCGAATCCATGGAAATTAGCCAATGTTATGCCAGTCTTTAAAAAGGGCGAAAAATCTTCGCCATCCAGCTATAGACCCATTTCCTTAATGCGCTGCTTAGGTAAAGTAATGGAAAGAATCATGTTCAAGAATATATATAATCATCTCCATTCCAACACCTTATATGCAAACATCAGTCTGGCTTCCTACCTGGCCATTCCACAGTCTACCAACTTATTGATATCTATTATCAAATATGTAAATCCATTGACGAAAAATAACCGACATGGTATGCATGGTATTTTGTGACATATCCAAGGCATTTAATAGAGTTTGGCAAAATGGGTTAATATTCAAACTTAGACAGTATGGTATCTCGGGCAATATTCTCAGCTGGATAGATAACTACTTAAAAGATCGTTCTCAAAGAGTATTCGTCAGACAATCATTTTCCGATACAAAATATGTGAATGCTGGGGTTCCTCAAGGATCAGTGCTTGGTCCCTTATTATTTTTTGTTTACGTTAATGATATTGCTAAGTCTCTTATAAGTGCTACTCGTCTATTTGCTGACGACAGCTCCCTTGCAGTTTCTACCAACGACATTCCTCTCATGGAAGAAATGTTAAATCCTGACCTCGAAAAATTTCTTCCTGGGCAAAGCAATGGCTGATTAAGTTTAATCCAGCTAAAACAGAAGTGATGTTCTTCGCGCTATCTAATTCCATGAAACGATCCCTTATTTTTGAAAATACACCGCTTAGTTTTGTCGACCATCATAAACATTTAGGAATTACTTTCAGCCAAGATTGAAAATGGCATGACCATATCAATAATATTTTGACATCAGCATCGAAAGTGCTCGGATCTATGCGTCAATTAAAATACAAGCTGAAACGCGTTACACTTAATCAAATTTATATCGCTTATTGAAGACCTCTTATTGAATACGCATCAATTGTCTGGGACAGTTGTACGGAATATGAAAAAAACTCTCTGGACAAAATCCAATATGAAGCTGCCAGAATAGTGACAAGTCTCACGCGTTCCGTATCAATAGAACGTCTTGCACAAGAAATAGGTTGGGTCTCCTTGTCAGATCGTAGAAAAATTCAAAAACTGAATCTGATTTACAAATATAAGCATGGTCTTTTGCCAGAATACCCGAGGGAACTTTTTCCCAATTCTGTTCAAGATTCGACTCCATATAACTTAAGAAACAATTCTGACTTTGTCACACTATCAAGACGTACTGAAATGTACTTTAAATCTATCACCCCGGCATCACTGAATCTATGGAATGAACTCGATAATAGTTTCCGTGAATCACCGACGCTTGCTTCTTTCAAATCCCAGTTAAAACTATGTTCAAACCACCAAACGTACCTAAATACTTTTTATACGGAGAAAGATTATATTCAGTACATCACGCACACATGAGAAATAGGTGCAGTAACTTAAATTTTGACCTTTTTACAAACCATCTCAGAGATGATCCTATTTGCGCATGTGGAAATGGATTCCATTAACAAGTATACTTATAGCGCTTCCTGGTCACAGAATACATGTAGTATCTAGTTCAACAAGGGATCGAGTATCGGGGGGGGGGGGGGGGGGGGGGGGGGGGGGGGGGGGGGGTCGGTCACGTTGGCGGCATTGTAACAGAAGTACAACCATAGTTTTTGTATAACCATAGTTTTTTTCTTTTTTGTTTCCATTTTATCTTTTCTTTTCGTTTGTGTCATTGAAAAGTTTTTCTAGGTGTTTTTCTTCATTTCGTTAAATTATAAAAAAAAAACGCCATTAGTTTAATCTACAAATTATTAGACGCAGTGGGAAGGGCTGCTTATAATGTCGGTATAACTTAAAGTCCAACCCATTTGCTACTTTCATACGTTTATATTAGATATGTGTATATTATGTATTTTATGAAGATATGCAATAAAATATGATTAAACTTCAAATATCGAGGTATAAATCTTGACATCGAGTTACGTAAATCGAAATTTCGAGACGTATTGCGGGTTATATCGGCATTGCGAGTTACGTACCTTTCGAGTTACATAAGTTAATCAAAACATGAAAACTCAAAATCTCGAATTGATATCCCGTAAGTACGAATAAGTAAATAGCATGTACTTTGCATTAATGATCTTTCGTATTTTCCTATTTTTTGTTTGTGCAAATAGCGTCACTTTTAGGTTTCAAATTTAATATTCAATATAATGGAAGATGTTCATCACTTTGTTTTTGTTTTTAGTCCATCCATTATTTGACGTAAGGTTACATTTATGAACTTGTGTAGGTATTTAGAAAATAATGTATAAAAAAACGTGTTTTAACGTTATTAATGCACGAAAATAGGTTATACGTCCGCGAAATAATTTCACGAGGGCATAGCCCGAGTGAATTATTCTGGGGACGTATAACCGAGTTGAGTGTATTAATTCAAATAAAACACGATTTTGCTATACATTATTTCGATTTTAATATGCTCTTATTGTAAAACAGTAGATAAAATATAGTAGTGCTCTTTCTTGGTCGCAACAAAAATGTTGACGTCATCGCACGTTAACGTGACGTCATTTTAGCGTAAGCGTGTTTTAACAGAAACAAGCATATTAAACCCGCCCGCTTAGCTCAGTAGGTAGGGCGTCGGTCTACGGATCACGGGGTCGCGAGTTCTCCGTGACTATTTGATAAACGACATTGTGTCTGAAATCATTAGTCCTCCACCTCTGATGCATGTGGGGAAGTTGGCAGTTACTTGCGGAGAACATGTTTGTACTGGTACAGAATCCAGGAACACTGGTTAGGTTAACTGCCCGCCGTTACATAACTGAAATACTGTTGAAAAACGGCGTTAAACCAAAACAAACAAACAAACAAGCATATTAGAAAATAGTGTAAGTACTTTGCTCCAACGGTCTTTTAAATTGTTTTGAATAACATTTGATAAATAATAATACAATGTTATAAGGTTGAGTTTCATGTAAAGCAATATTTCACTGAGCAATATGATTAGCGGCAGACTACAACTGCTATATAAATTAAAGGTAAATTACGAATGACCCGCTGGTGTACCTTATTTTCGACAATAATCTTAGACAGTATAATGAAAAACTTGAAAAAACAATGTTCGTTTTTCAAAAGAAATGTAAATGAATAAAATAATAAAAGTAATATTAATACAATATTACATTACATTGAAGTAAACAAATTAGTCTGAACTGAATTCGAACCCATGGTAACGTGCATAGAAGTTGGAGAGCTTACCACTATGCCAACGTACCATTAGTAAATTATATAGATTATTTTAATTAATTGAGATATTTTGAGGATATAGATATCGCGTAAAATAACGAAAACGCACGAAAATATTGGCGAAGATTAATGAGTGCAAGGTCAATACTTACGGACAATACTTGTATTTTTATTTTGCAAAGTACACGTAGGCAGCCAACACAACGCGTTTATTTACACATAAAGCAACTTTTAAATGCGCGATTTATTTCGTTTCAAATATCAACCTTTGTATTTTGTAAAGATCTTGATATTTTAGGGGAAGTTATAGGTGCCTTACCTCTAGTTAAACTTTACATGTTGTTACGCAACTTGAATAATCAAATTGTATGAATACCATCAAATAAACAAACATAAATGATTTGTCACACACTGATTTGTGTCAATTGTGTCCAGATCACATTGAAACTAAAAAGAAAAGAATCGGTCTTGAAGTCCATAGCTGAAAAATTGTTCAAGTCTTACAATTCAGTGTTGGAATGATTCCGGTCCTATGGGATCATGGAGTCCATTCAATGGACGTCGATAATTTAGTTCTACTTAAGCCATTTCTAAAATGCTAAAAAGTATGAGGAATGCTATATCTCGTGACAAAAATAAAAAAATTAAAAATATATTTTACCGGGTTGCGTCCCATGCATTCAAGCTATCTTTATATATTTAATTTTAAGATTATACTTGTTTTGTTTATGCTATTTTTTGAGCTCTGTTTTGTGTCAGTCTTTTTTTTTCAAATTATAATTTAATTCATAGGATGGTTTCTGCACATAAATGAGTTACTCTGCAAGATGTATGTTGTTTAAGTTTAGTCAAAGACGTTTAACTGAAAATGGACAAACAAATGAACCAATTTCCAACAATGACCATGATTTGATAGTGAGCAGTTTTGGAAGTAGCGACATGAGACTTTTTCCTGTGGTTTGTCTGTTTTTTTTTCTGGATGTTTGATTCAATTCTATGCTACCACTACCTGTTTGTTTTGCTAAAGTTGGGTTGTTGTTTTTTTTTTTTTGGCATGTTAAGTTTGGATTTATATGTAACCCTGCCTTTACATTGCTACTTTGTGAATGCATTTTGAACTGGATCAAGATTTCAGAAAATGTGATGAGCGTTCAAATATTTCACCATGAGTTTGAAAATATGGTTTCAAAGTTATTTGTGGCAGCAGCTCGCGTTTTCACTAGGACGCCCCTTCGCAATCATATAACACCGGTTCTGAAGGAACGCCATTGGTTGCTAGTAAAATACAGGGTGCAGTACAAGGTTCTGATCCACACCTTTTAGGCTGTACACAATCAGTCCCCTGCTTATAAATGGGATATGATAGAAGTGTATAAACCGGTCAGAAACCTAAGATCAAGACCAAGAACGAAGACACGCTGTCACTGGTTATGCCAAAGACTAAATCCGTGATGTACGGCAATCGGAGCTTATCGTTACTGCTCCCAAGCTTTGGAACTCTCTCCCCGTCAAGAACAGGCAAGTTGACACTGGTTGCTTTTAAAAGCCTGCTAAAAACCACTTCTTTGTAAAACATTTTGTTAACTGACCAATACATTTTTTTTCTTTTCATAAAACAGCGTAGAACAGTATTTTATCCTAGGCACTTAAATACTTTTAAATATGTAAATATGTGTGTCTTGCTTTACATTCATGGATTTTGTTAATGTGAAAATGCATTTTTTGTGTTGAATGTGTAATTGTTTGTATTATTTGCAATTTATTCTGTAAAGCACTTTTGAACGTGTTCATGTGCATGAAAAGAGTGCAATATAAATGTGGTATAATAATAATAAATAACATGTGTTTTAATTAGAAAAAAATCTCTCTCTCTCTCTCTCTTTGTTTTAGAACGATCTGCAGGCAAGTGCCTTTAACAAAAATAGATTTATCAACCAATCGGATTCTTAATTATATTATTTGGTGGATTATTAACAATACCATTGTAACGGTGTTCTAAACAAACACATTACATAAACCGTTGCCCGTTCTGCTATTCCCACTAAATGTTGTTTTTTTTACGATATAGTAAATATTACTTAATGAAATAATCTATATTCAGCTGATTTGAATTAAAGAAAATAAAAATGCAATGATTCATACCATTGCTATATAATTTTATATGCAAATATGTGTCTTTAAATAAATTTATTTTATATTCAAACTTCTATCAGCTGGATAAGATGTTGTCAACTGAAAGACATTATTTTCATTTGTATATCTTTTATTTTCATTTTACTTTATTTCTTGTTCGTGATTACTTCTATCTATATTTATTGTATTAAAATCCTTCTTGATATAGTTCTGTTCTGTTCTGTTCTGTTCTGTTCTACACTTTTCTTGTCTGTCAGATCGACTTAGGTAATTGTTTTCCCTTGAACCTGGATGCGTTGCCATATAGAGAATATTAAAATCTTCTATGATTTAACTGTATTCTCAAAACACTCAAACAAAATAATATGTGTCTCGTGCAAAAACACTTGTGCATTTAACTATCGCCGATAAATTCGAACTTCCGCTTAGGTACGAAAGGCAGAGCTGTTCATTTTTTGACAATTAACAAAAAGATATATTTCCCTTTGTTGTTTTTAACTACTGTTATTCGTGTCAGGATTACATTATTGTTTGGGAAAAGTCCCCAAAATTAAGGACTAATAAACGTAATTCTTAAATTATATGTTATCTGTACAACTTGGATTCAAGATAATCTTACTTATGAATACATTTTTTGTATTTAAATGAAAAAGATATGTATAGTGGCTGCTATTATCGCATACTTTGAAGTTAATAACTAACCACAGTGTACACAAACTTATTTGCAGTACTAAGACCTTGTAAAAGTCGCGGAATAACGAATCCCGCGCCACTATATAATCAGTTTGGAACTTTAATGATAGCTATGCGGAAGTAATTAAGTATATTATTCGTATAGATAAAGAAGGTTTTATTAACCTTTAGTCTGCTGGCGGCAAGTGATTCTACCTTTGCGAGCAGTACACACCGAGCAGGCTGATCATGGTCTGCACTGTTCCCTATTCAGTAGGTACATTTGCAGTGAACATCCCTTTGAATAATAAATGGTATTGCCCAAATTAAATTATGGACCAGTCTAGTTTAGAAATTTAGCAGGGCAAATGTTAAAGGTATTTTGTTTGAAACTTAAACAAAATTGACAGTTGATTCGGCCAGGAACATTAGTTTCAAATAAACCTGCATTTACTGTCTTCTTTTCCCTCTTCGTCTTTCAGGGCAAACATCATGTAACCGCTTCCTACCCTTGGGTCTTGGAAGGTGCCATTTCCTATCGATTTTGTTTGCAACACAAAAACCATTATATCTACGTTACATACATTTAAAGGTTACCAAACGTCTAAAAAAGGCATTATTTCAAAGATTACAGTATGAAAATTATAAAACGTTTTCTTTTCTGTTTCTTTTTTCAACTTCACTTTTGCATTGATTCCATCAATTTCGCAGATTGTAGACATTACTTGAAGGAACGCATTGTTACTTAGAATACATATTATTTTTAATTATAAAAATGAAAATAGATTTTATTATGATGAAATGCATTCCGTTCAGAACAGCAATTTGTCTGCTTGTCAACAATACCAATCTAACCTGATTTTCGATTGCTAACAAATACAGTTCGTATAATACTAGTGTAACAAATGTACTAACAGTCAAAATTTAAAGACTGTCCTGGTGCTAAAAATACAAGTTTGCACAAGTTATAAAATTAACGTTCATATGAGCTGTTGTTTAATACATGATTTTTATGTTTGAAATGCTTTGCCAGATGGAAAGCTGGTATCTGTGTCTTGTCTCTTCCATAATAACCTCTTTTTGTAGAATAAAAGATGCAATTTAATTCATAGCATGTTACACTGCACTCTGTATCGGTAAAACGTTTGCCAATAACCGTGAATGTATTGAATCGCGTGTAACTTGTGCGATTGTTTGCTTTTAGGAATCATATTATTTTTTTAGGAAATATCAGTCAGTATGTTTCTATCAAATTTCTCGGAGAATTCATCTTGAAAGCTTGTCACTACGCTCGTACACATCCGTTTGTTTTGTGTATTATAACGTCTGCAGAAACCCTTGGAATATGGTTTTGACTGAGACCGAAAATAAACTTCATGGCATTACCTCTCCTTTTATTACGAATAAGTTATCGCGCTCACCTTAATTTTGGCTGCCGGAATCCTTAAGCGGTGCCCGATTGTTGTTTTTTCCTGCTTATTGCTTAGTGTGTGCGCGTGTGTGCTTGTGCGTCTGTTTCTTTTGCGGTGCCCTACAGTGTTGTTATATCTTACTTGTCTGTTTGTTTATCTATGTAAAATAGTGTGTGCGTGTGCGTGTGTGCGCGCGCGCGCGCGTGTGGTTGACGTTGTAGGGTAAAGTTCTGTGATTAAGGAACGCTGCATTCCCTATTGAATATTTATCCTTGTTCCACTTTCCCCCCCCCCCCCCCCCCCTCTTTTTTTTATACTTTGCATAAAATTTAAATGTACTAGTTGGATTTTAGAAGCAACCCGTCTATAATATTTTCCGTTACAGCTTTTTTTTTTGTTGTGGGCCTACTTTGCAAATGTGTGGCTCTGAGGCTGTGTTTGTGGTACTCTGTGCTTCCGAGAAATTTACCATTACCTATTATCTTTCTTATTCTGTGTTATCTTTGATCATTGGCATCTATCTCAAAATTAAGCAAACGGAAATATTTATTTTATTTCATGGTAAGAAATAAGTAGATTTGAGAAGTTTCATGAAAATGTACCTCGTAGGCTTTTAAATTTCAGGTTTGTCGAATTGTAACGGCAGCACAAGGGGACATATACTTTATGTGTAAGTAACGGTTATCTACCATTATCTAATAAAAACGTTGAATAATACTCGATATAATCCGGATATAGAACTGAAATGTCCAGATGGAATCCTGATAGAGAAATGAAATGTTCAGATAGAATCCGAAAAAGAAACCAAAATTTTCAAATACAATCCGCTTTACAATACCGGTTCGAATAAGTGCGTGTGTACTCTATATACCGTTTTTCCACTCTTTTTTTTCAGAGATAAGTATTGACATGTAATTTTTTATCTGATTAAAAAAGTTTTTATGGCATGACACACGACACACTGGATAACCAATTTGACTTTTCCGGCTATTGTTCTTACAAAGCTTAACTTATGACAACAAGACTTTTTTTGGGAGTTGAATTGGAAAGTGATTCCCCTGCAAAAGTGTAATTATTTCAATGGTCCTGATTACTGCAAAAAATAGAAAAGTTATTTTTGCTGTAATCACCATTTTACAAAGAATGATTGACACACCTATTTGTCAAATGGCTTGAAATATGTGTTACTTCCTCCAATAACTTCATACCGATGATAGAAATCTCTTCGAATATACACGTAGAAAGAAATACGTTGAAATGGCCGCTGAAAATTTTAGTAGTTCAACTGTTAGTCTGAAAGTTGTGCCGATCGGTTTATGCATTGTTCTTATTGTACATATCGTTGGATATTCTTTGCCAAGATGGACCTTATTTGAAATTAGTGAAGATGATATCGTCGAAAGCATTGAATTGCCGTTAAATTTTGGTACCGCCAATATCACTGACGAGATGCTCTTTTGTCAAGCCTTTACCATAAATGTTCAATTTGGTCTGTGGAAATATTGCACATGCAAAAGTTGTGATGGCTTTGAAACCTGCTCTTGCGATACAATTAAAAAACCTGAAGGTATGTTATATTTAAATGGTAGTATTAGCAATTTTGCATCATACAGTTACAAAGATTTTTTTTACTGCAATCTTTTATTTTCTATTTAAGAAATAATAAATCTGTTCCTATATTTTATAAGTTAATAAAATATGGACAGGAGTTAGGGTGGTTAGCACGATTGATTTAATTATTCGCATCCGAATGACTGCCCATATTTTTTAACTGATAAAATTATTGGAACATGTTTATTATTTCGATTCTAACAACGGCAAGTAGTACTACACTTTCAGCATAATACGTCATTAGGGTCATATGCTGTTTCATTTGACCCCCATGGTTACAAAGTGTTGAAAAGCCAACAGAACTTTTAGAATTTTTTTAACTGAATTTTAAGAAGTATTTATAAACTAGTCTAGTAATCTAACAGCTCGCAAACTATTAATTAACAGAATCATCAACTATTGGTAATTGACCCAGTATTGCAAGCTTAACTTTTGTGTGACGCCACATCATTATGACATCATACTTTATGTCATACTTTTATGACATCACTGCTGAATCGTTAAATACGCTAATACGTTCAAAACGTGTTTTATGGTCTTGCACATAAGTCAGTACGACTTTTTATCAGAATTGTGTTTCTAAAATGTTGTTTACAACCGTTTGGCCCTGGAATAATTCGTATGTAATGGAACAGAAGTAGAATCTCTTATATTACAATTGTAGGGGGTAAAATGTATCATCAAACTATATTTTATCGAAGATTCATATATATAGGCTGTTTGCTATATCTTTATATAGCAATTAATGCGTGTCGTGTTAGAATCTTTAATAATGTTAAGAATGTAACACCAGTCAGTGGTCTTTTGAACTACAAATTTCGAAAACGATGAAATGACCAAAGAAACAAACAAGAAAGATTTTACCGAAATACCGTGAATGGAGGACAATCCAGTACCTTTCAAGTATAGAATTACCAGTGTATACAAAATTGAGTATTCTGCGGTGCATTCTATACTGGTACTGATGATAAACTCAGACAGAAAATGAGGCTTTTTACCTGAATTTTTTTTTATTTCTGCAAATTGTTATCAATAGTTGGTATCAAAATAAAGCTTAACATTTGCTAAAAGATTTACATAATTTAAATTTATATTTAGTAAGCAAACTCACACTACGTGAGGCCCTGAAAGTGGTATGTAAAATGGGGACTGTACGAAGGTTGACTGATAAAAATTCGACCACTTTGTCATTTAAAAAAAATTCTCCATAGTATTATATTGAAACTTACCCAAAAATGCTGCAACAGTCATTCCGGATCAAGTAATGAAAAGTGACCCAATGTCAGTACTTCATGTGTTGGCATTGAGCATGCGCAGAAAACATACTCTTCCCCAGTAATTTTGGATAAATATTTTTAAACAGATAAATGTAAGTCATTTATTTATACAGAATATTTACCAATTTTGTTTTTGTTTACACCAGTTGGTGTTGTAAGTGGTTGCTATTAGACGGTGTGTTCAATTATATAAGTAACCGATTTCAATTGAATAACTTGAAGGTGGCCGACTTTATCATCTGTCCGAGTTTATCATCAGTACCAGTAAGTAATTCCAGATTCGGTTATTATCTACAAATATTTATGCAAGTATACGAGTAACAGCTGGTTATAGCTAGAACTATTTCAAAATATGTCATTAATTTTAGAAATGTGCAAATATTTTTCAGACTGGCTGAAGGCAGCTCAAGCGATGGAAACACTTGGCATTATTGGATTGCTAATTTCTATTTCTATTTCTGTCGTCATATTGTGCTCTAGGCAAGATAAGACAATAAGAGTTATCAACATTACTATTGTTGCTTCCTCCGGTAATTCTTTCGATTTCTATTTAAATAATTTAACATATACACCATGGACACCGTAAAATCGGTAAAAAGTGTATGCAAGCGACTGAGAAATCTTTTAGAATAAGAAATACATCAGTTTAACATTGTGAAGACAAAATGTTAATATCATATTACATAAAAATGTGGTTTGATTATGATGTAAGTCATTGAAAACATTTATCATCTGGGCCTTTATTATCATAAAATATGAATGTGATCTTTTCAGAATTTAGGATGTATTTTTTTTATATTTATTATGCAATTCCTAAACTGACGAAAAAGTTTATAAGAACCTATGCATTTAACAATTTAATATGAACTTAAATATTTTATAAAGGCATTTATTTTCCAGGTATATTTATCCTTATTGGTGTTACTGTATTTGGAATTAAAACCTCTGAAGACACGTCAAGTACAAATCTATCCGGAGAGTTTAGCATCTGTGTATTTAGTGGAGTACTCTGCCTGCTTGTGTGTCCACTCCTGTTACATGACTATGTCACCTATACACCAAACGCAGTGCAACGAATCCACCCGACGCCAGTACAAGTCATAAACCAAGGTCACGTAATGATTCGTCCGCCTGGAAACTCCAATGCTGTCATTAACACAGTAGTACCACAGCCGGTCGGCTATATGCCGACATATACACAGGCATATCACACACAGCCTGGTTACATCGTGCCTACACAGATTACGCAATATCTTGCCGCCCAGCAACAGGCACAACAGAACCTGTATGGAGCGCAATACTCCTAAAGGGGAAACGGAAATAAGTCTGCCTTAAAGTTGTTGATAAACAGTACATTTTGACCAACGTCAATAGTCTATTCTTTGTGCATCGTTTAACTTTAAAGGTAAAATCTCAATGACAATGTATATAATGTATCGTTTTAATAGGATTATCTTATCTTCTTTTGTGTGATGAAATAAACATTTTCATACATCTGTAAACACTCCTAAATAATGTATACATTGAACAAAGCCCAAAGATGTTTTCGTAATAAGTCATGGAATTCACATGCATGGACACCTACTGTTTTCTGTCAGAGCCATCGTTCATAGATTGGTCACAATGCGATGATACATACGTAAAAACGATACGAAGACGCTGTATCAGTCTTCGCATCGTATTTTTGCGTTTTCGCAATTTTGTCAGGGCGAAGGGTCGAAACAACGATAGATTTTAAAATTTAATGATTTACCTTCTTCTAACCACACTTTATAGAAAGCATGACCGTATGGTAGGACTTTATCGAAGTAAGAAAATGAGTGTTCATATTAACATCTTTTGTTTAGAAGCAAGAAAGTTGAATAGATGCAAATAAATACGGTTCATCAAAGTAATAACGTTGTGGTTTAACCAGTCAAATTACTTAGACTAATATTGGAATTATACAAACTTTCACTAGACGAATACGAATATAAAACAAAAAATCGTCGACAATACATCTCTCATACTATTTATGTAAGCGTCTCAATATAAGACATTTTTTTAAATAATACATCTCATACTATTTTATGTAAACATCTCTGAATATAAAATAATTTGTCAATAGTATATTTCTCATACTATTTATGTTACCTTCTCTGGGTATAAGGTAATCGATACATAATATATATCTCACAATTTTTTACATACATATTCTCTGAATATAAAATGATTCGTCGATAATATATATATCTTAATTCTCTGAATATGAAATAATTCGTCAATAATGCATATCTCATACTATTTATGAAATCGTCTCTGCTTGTTAACCAAACATTTATGGCATGTGACAAGATGTAAATTCTACATGGAACCGTCTATATTTAATGACATTTATGTGAAGAAGACATGGTGTTTTATTTGCAACAAAATATAGTCAATGATACAATGAGGATCGAATTCGTGAATATCGTGTTTCCTTGTAACTTTATGAAGTTTGAATAACTCTGAGTATTTGATAACTGTTGAATTTCATCATAACTTATCCAATTTTTTTTATTTTCTCACCATACGAGTATTGTAATATTACTTAAGAAATGTATGAAAATTAAAAAACTGTATAACTATGTGTTGTGCTTGTTTATTAATCTTGCGTGTTTTGGAGTTAATAAGCATAGATATCGCCTAGCCTCCGGAATGTTTTGAAAATGCAAATACTAATTAAAACAGGTTCCATTAGTGTCAGATTAAAGAGGTTATGCTTGACTGTAATGAAACACAACTCATGTTTGGCGTTCAATGGAACAGACTTTATGATAGAAACTTAAATAAGAACTTCAAAAATCCAACCTCGATTGAACTGTTTTCTGGCCTCTTTTGCCGGGTCCTGAATGGTATTTCTTGATGCACTGTCTAGGCATAGGAAATACAGATCAATAAAGTTGCACCTTTACTAATCCTACATGTCAGGTATTACAACACCTGTTCATATTTGTTACATTTTAATAAAGCAAAATTGTATTATTTTCACTATGAATTAGCGTCAAGAAGGCTGGTTTTGTGCTGACTTGATAAATTATTTTATCAAGCTTTGTTTCTGTGCCATTACAGGTAGAAACATTCCATCCTGTACAGTAACCCATATGAACGTGCATGAATTTGTATTCTCCAAATACCGGATATACTACAATTTAATGCTCAGAAAACGCTTTTGGTCAGTTGCAGTCGTCACTGACGAGCAATGAAAATGTGAAATTCCCATAAATACAAAAAATTTATTGCTGGACAGAAGTTTGTTTAGAGTAGACATATTTGCGAAACACCATGGCAGACACTATGAGTCAAAACCGATAGATAGTTTCCGAAACCGTTAAAAGTTTTCAGCAGATCGGATGTTTACATGTCAGTTAACAAGAATTATTTTTACTGGTTATCAAATACAAAATTCAACTTGTATAAGAAAACGTTTTTAATTATCATCTTTAAATACTTAAATCCTGCCCTTTTTTTATTGATCGGCATAAAATGACAAAATAATTGTTTCTCTATCGATTTTTGTTACTGAGCGTTGTTCATGCCCCAGTGTTGGTGTTTAATTTTTATGGTTTATTATGACATATCTAATGCATAAACACTCATAGGAAAACAATTACACATTCTACTGTATCGTGATTTTCCGTACCATATACAGGCTGGCAAACCCACGTGACTTTTGGATACCGTACACACGGAGAAAAGGTCTCTATTCATGCAATATTTTGCCTATATTTTTCTTATTTCTTAACAAATTTTTATTAAATTAAGTGAGCTGAAGACTTCAAAGTGACCGCTTTCCTCCGCACAAAGTGTTTGCCATCAGTGTTTAGTATTTTTCTCCTGTTTTTCGTGAAGTAGCTGTGTAGATAATGTAATACTTTCGCATAATGGAGACGTGTTTTATGAAAATCCGTGAAGTAAGGAAAATATAGACAAAATGTTACTCGAGAAGAAAATTTTCTCCGTGTGTACAGTATCCAAATATCAAGTGGGTTGGCCACCCTGATATCATTGTTTTACTCCGAAGGGACATATAATGTTATACCCCCGGTGTCCGTCCGTCTGTCCGTCTGTCCGTTAGCAATTTCGTGTCCGCTCTGTAACTCTTGAACCTCTTGAAGGATTTCGAAGAAACTTGACACAAATGTTTACCACATCGAGGTGACGTGCAGAGCGCATGTTTTGTATGGCTCGCTACAAGGTCAATGACACATTTAGGGATCAAAGATCATACCTATCAGTTTGTTTCGTGTCCGCTCTATAACTCGAACTGCTTGAAGCACAAATGTTCACCACATCGAAACGACGTGCAGAGCGCATGTTTCGGATGGCTCGCTTCAAGGTCAAGGTCACATTTAGGGGTCAAAGGCCATATGACTTTGGTTCGTGTGTATATAGCTCTGCATTGCGGTGATCTTGTTTTAATTTGACAGATCCATTTTTTGTTCACTAACAATATATTTTTTAATAACTTCCCTTTTATGTTACTATAAACAGCTTATTTTCTAACTTATTTATTATTGGCCCTAGGAAAACCCGAGACCACTTTTCTGTGGTACAACAATGATGGTAACTCTAATTTTAGGTGTATTTTGACATATCTGTATCTAGTAAGGATTTTTTGTGGACTCAGAATTTGTTTTTGTGGACTTAGATTTCTTTTAAAATGTCTTTCCTTTGTTGTTCCTGACCTTTGGCATCAACAGTTCTTTAAATTTTGCTACCACCCTCCTCTGATATTACCCTTCGTGCGTATATTGCCCGGCTTGGCGGAGCTCTTGTTCTATTTTGTTTCAGTTGACTGCATTGTAAGGATCGTGCAGATCCAATATTACACCGACAAGAAAGCTACGACAGAGATTGCTTTATCTTCAAAAACAAGTATATTCAGAAACAATTACAACTGTTGTCATTATCAAATGGAAGAGTTTCAGTGAATGTGTAAATTTCGTGTATACACCGTGACTCCAGTGGATCGATGGATTTTTAAAATTTCTGTTTAATGTAAATACTTTTGGCCGTGGAAACTGTTATTTATGTAGTTTTCATATGTACAATGCATTAGTTATTCTAGTTTCGTATTTCTGTTTGTCTCATTTTTATATATTCAATAACTAGGGACTTTTTACACTATTATTTCAGACGTAGTCATCATATGATTTTGTTAGACGTGTGTGCTAATTCTATTTTTAAACCCAATGAAGTAGAGACAAACCTTGAAATTTTCGAACATAGAAAGACATTAAATAAAAGAATTTATAATTTGATGGTAGATGTGGGTTCTTGGGGTGCTACATTTATTTGTCTCCCAATACACACACTTTACTGAAACAAAATAGTATTTATCTTAGATAATTTGTTTTCCATCAAAACAAAGTTACTAATAAAAACTTTGATAATGCGGCAGTTGAGTCCAAAAGTCCAGCGGTCCGTCATAAAATTATCTTGAGGCTACATTGCAAAGTAATTATTAATTACCTGTATTGGAAAATAACAGTGTCGATTGTATCAACTGACTGAGGTCAACTGCCATATTATCAAAGTTTATTAATATATTCTATATGTACGCATTAATATCAAGAAGGCATGTGCAACGAAGAATTTACGCATTTACAAAACTAACAGCACATTTTGACCGCGTACTTTTTGTGCTTTGTGCTTTGTGCTTTGTGTCTTATTTTGTACAATCGATATGCTATATACATAAGAATTATCCAGTAAACTAAGTTAAGTTTTGTTATACTTCTTATTGCGCATGGAGTGGAAGTACATTAATCATAATCATTAAGTGGCGTATTGTGCCAAAACGACGACAGGGAAATTATCTAGAGAGGTTCTCAAAGTGGTAAGTGTAAATATTTTTTTCTAAAAAGGCTTGGCGTACATTGAGCTTACTTTTCTTTTTTTGTGTTTTTAATGAACGATAGGCAAAGAAATATTATATATAAAAGAGAATTATTTCAACCATATAAAATGTTTTGTATCATCGAATATTATGATGCGGGCAGACCTTCAAAATATCCCACTATACAAGGTGCGAGCGCCTCTGTTTTGGCGCCTGAAACGTCACATGGATTCGGAACCAAAGAAAATAGTTTTTAACTATGTCCGGCTTCAAATTGTCTTTCATTTGACAAAATCTCTAAAGCTTTCCCTGAAAGTTACCACAATGTCAGCACTTGCTTCTAAACAAATTACTTCCCTTGACAAATGCTCTCCAATTTTGCGTACTTCTGACAAATAAATTTCTAACATTCATCAGGTTTAACTTTTTAACAGATAAAGCTATTAGAAAATGGTTTTCACCATTGTTTCTCTTATAAATAGATCTTTCTAACAATAAACAGCATGTACCATTTTGTTTTAAAGCAATTGCATGTGATCGCTATTCATGCTCTCAACATGTAAGCAAATAAAAATCCCATGTAGGACTAGAAATATATATCAAATAAGTATGACAACGGCACAAAAGAAATACGAAATGTCAATATTTGACAACCAGGGCCCATTTCACAGAATATTATGAATATCACAGAATATGTTCATGTTGACTACAAAATTTTCAATGGCAAAGTAGCTAGGACTGCTTGCAAAGAAAACTACCTAGAAACTGAATTGCACGCATTATATTTCAGAAGACCTTAATCATCAAATCAAATCTTCCATGTTCTATCCGAGAAATCATTATAACTATAAAGGTAAAGTTTCTTGTTTTGCTAAAATCCACATCTGGAATGGATGGAACAACTTATTTCCGGCCGTGTCCACGGCAAGTGATATATTTACTTTCCCATCATCTAGTTTAGGCCGACTTTCAAAAAATCGACCCCGGATCGCTAGTGTTGTAGTCGTACCTGTTAACCACTGCGCCACTGACTTCCCCTATGTTCACCATAACCATTTTATTTTACATATAACAAAGAAGACATTTTAAAATGTTTAAAAACTTCCGCTTCCGACAATGACGGTTCACAGTTTTATATAAACAAACACAAACGAAGAAATATGATAAAAATTACGATTCGGGAATGCTGATTTTATAGGATATGATGTCATGAAGTATTAGTCTTTCATAATATTGACTCGATATCGTTAAAACTGAATGAAGTAATTTATTGGCATCTGATTGTTCTTTGCACGTGATTCTCGTGGAAGTGGTGAATAGAAACTCCCCCGCATAACTCAATTTAAAACTATACTGACAATCAAAAGTTTGTAACCAACTCATCGAAATGTCTGAACAAAGTGCTGCCGGTGAAACACCAACGTCGGATAGCAGGAAAAGGGAGTTATCCTCGCCACTTGATAGCTCTGAATTGAAGAAATCCAAAACTAATGAGCCGCATATTGTCCTTTCGAGTGATGACATTTTAGCTATCAGCGAAGCTTTAAAAGGGACATTTCGATCCGAGCTTAAATCAGAGAATGAAAGTCAAATTCAGGCTATTATCGAAGGGGTTGTGTCTGGGTTGTCTTCAAAAATTCAGCATCTGGAAAAAGAAAATGAAACATTGCGTGCGCGTGTTGCCAAACTTGAACTTGATGCTGACACTGCAGAACAATATAGTAGGCGTAACTTTTTGCGTATTAGTGGCGTACCAGAGGAAGGTTTGACCCGTGTCCGATAACATATACATGAACGGAAAATCCCTAGAAAAGGACAGTGCTGATGAAATGTTATCCTTAAACGACGATCAAGAATCCAATACCGATGGTCACTCTGACCAAAAAGAAACTACAGACTGCAAAGTACTTCAGCTTGCTACTGTTCTGGAAGCCAGGGTGTCTCTAACTGATGTAGACCAATCCCATCGTATTGGCCCTCCAAAAACCGGTAAACCACGTGACATCATCGTCAAATTTACATCATACAGAGCGAGGAGCAATTTCTATCGATCGCAGTTCAACTTGAGGTCACATGGATTTCCAGGTATATTTGTGAATGAGGATTTAACTAGATCTCGCTCAACTTTATTCTATCAGGCGAGGACGCTTCTTAAAGAACGTAAACTTTTAGGAGCTTGGACCCATGACGGTCTGTCATGGTGAGGGACGCCGGTCGTAAAATCCACCGTGTCACAACCGAGTCCGATCTTGCTAAGGTGAAAAGCAGAATGCCAATTCCTCACCAACCAGCTTCATATGCGGCAGCGACTGCTGCATCAAATCCTTGGAATTAACTTTTCTTCAAGTGACTGTACTGTGGGCACCATCATTTTGTTGAACAGTATAGCTGGCTTTGTCATAAAGTTATATTTTTACATGTGTGCACTTGATCAATGTATTCGACACACTAACTCGGGTTGACTTAACCGAAGGTGGTTTTCATCGATACGTTATAATGCATGTACAATAAATGTTTTGTATTAGACCCATTTATTAATATGAAATTATACAGACGAATTTTTTTTAGTAGATTAAGAAGTGCTACTCTCTTAAATATTTTGTGTACAAACGCTGAAATATCTTGGCATTATATATACTTGACCAATTTAAATGTATTTTTAAGCAATTCATATTTACTGAAATGCGCTGTACTCGTAATTGTAGTACATGTATCTTTTAAATGCCAATATTGCGTCAAAGAGATGTTCACTTCAAAGCGGATCTGGTATTTACATACTCTAGCTGTAATAATGACAATTCAGGTATTACTATTTGTAATGGTATAGATGATCTATTATCAAAATAATTTTTCTTAATAAATTTTAGCGAGGTGAGATAAAGGGAGACTACTCTCGCCGATTTCCTGTAAACTATATTTACACTAGTTTATCATGCTGTTGACTTGGAATGTTTGTACGAAACAGCATCGATTGTTGTTTAAAAATGGTTTTGACGATTATGATTTGGACTCTACTACCTTTTTATACAATAGGTTATACATTTTATCGTTTATTCATGTAGTGTATTCTCAATGTGTTTATAGTATGGATGTTTCATTCATGCAAATTGATGATTGATTATACAATAGGTTATACATTTTATCGTTTATTCATGTAGTGTATTCTCAATGTGTTTATCATATGGATGTTTCATACATGCAAATTGATGATTGATATCTACTTATGTAATTTTGTTCGTAATAAATGAATTATAATTTCTACAACAAATATATGAAACTCTATCTACAATATTTGTCTGCATAAAGTAAGAAACACACATCTTTTAAGAACACTACATGCACTATATCTTTGGACTCCAGTATCATTCATAACTATCATTAAATATATCAATTGTTGTTTAAATCATTGCATATGTTTTAAACTTATGTTAGATATGTCAGATGTACAAATTTATAACACTTTTCTTATAAATTAATTCCTTTTCTTCTGTAAGTTAAATGAATTTAACCAATTAGAGTTTTCATCTGATAACCTAGATGATATTTTAGGTAAACACTTTTCTAATTAATACCAAATGGATCGTATGGCTTTAACTTAATATTAATAGAAACATAAATAAAAGTTATTTTTATCATGTCTATACTATTCACAAGTCCAAATCTTTCTCTTTTTTGTTTTGTCTTCTAGTCATTGCTCGGCTTCATCCTTGATCTATTTCTTGTATCATGCAGTCACCGTGTTATTGCCTCGGGCTTTGGACGATGGTCTTGAAATCCGAACAGTCTTCTTTGACATCAATAAAGCATTTGACAAAGTCTGGCATGATGGTCTTCTTCTGAAACTTCGTAAAGCTGGTGTTGATGGTTTATATAAACGATATCGTTAAAGATATTGGTGCTAGAATTAACATGTTTGCTGATGATACTAGCCTTCATATTGTAGTTGACCATCCTGTCATCTCCGCTCAAGTCTTGCAAACTGACATCAACAAAATCTCTACTTGGGCAGATACATGGCTCGTAAAATTTAACCCATCAAAGTCAGAAACAATGCTTATCTCACGTAAAGCAAATAAACCACTTCATCCACCACTTCTCATGAATCATCAACAAATATCAACTGTAACATCTCATAAACACCTTGGAGTTCATCTTTCTGAGGATGGTTCCTGGAATAATCACATAACACACACATAACTGAACGGGCCTGGAAGAGGATCCATCTGATGCTCAAACTTAAATTTCAACTTGACAGAAAATCTCTCGAAATCATTTATTTTTTCCTTTATAAGACCCATTCTCGAATATGCCGATGTTGTTTATTGCAACTGCACCCAATACGAAAAACAGGAGCTTGACAAAATACAGAACGAAGCATCTAGAATTGTGTCTGGAACGACACAGCTTGTTTCATTTCATAACCTTCATAAAGAAGTTCCCTGGGAACCACTTGAAACACGTAGATTGCATCACAAACTGATTCTTTTGTATAAAATGGAAAATGGTCTCACACCTGAATATTTGTCTTCGCTTGTTCCACAAACTGTGGGAGAAACAGCCACATACAACTTGAGAAATGCCGCCGACAAACCAAACCCAAACGACTGTTCCTTAATAAACGACCAACTAGTTGTCACCGCTGCGTTCTCTTTGATATCTAAGATCATTTTGGTAGGATTTTCGCTAAAAAAATGGCGTATTTCTGGATAGATCGCCGAACTCGAAAAATGTCCGTTCTAAAGTCCAAAAGCTCTCACAGAAAGCACTATTTTGATATAAGTTAGGTGTCATTTTACAAAAATATATCTTTAAAAACTTTACCTTCAAAAACACCGTTTTGTTTACGAATTCTGTTTGGCGTGATACCCCAGTTGAAACGACACAAGTCACGTGATTGTGCACCGTGTATCTTACAATGTAGAAACAAAGCGTGGTCTAAACTCACCTTAATACATCAATTACTTTGCATACTACTATATTGATTTGATAACATGTTTAGACAATAAGCACATTGTCTTGGCCTTATAAATATCACTGTCAGTTTGTAACTAGATATTTGTTATTTCTCTATTTTGTCATGCAAACCATGTATAATTACCATCATGGAAATAAAAAAGAATACAGTTATTTTGTGGCATCTTTAAAGATCCACCACGACTAAGTAACCTACTTTTTCTTCCTGCATAAACTTATTGAAAATCACGAGTCAGTCTACCGTCTGTTGGATGATTTGATCTAAAACAATTATTTTTGTGTGCACCCACCCCCACAACCTACCAACTTCACCCCCATCCCTCAAAAAATAAATATTTATTTATTTATTTATTTGGGTGGGTGGGGGCACTTAAAGTTGCCCTTGTCCGTCCGTCTGAATTTGCGTCGTTTATATCATAGAACATTTCTTCAGCATATAGAGTTGTAAACCTGGGAATTTGTTCCGGATTTTTGTCAGTCAGAACAGAATTATGGCCCTTGATTGTCACAAATATGCTTAAAGTTTTTATCGCATGTATCTAAAAAAACACTTAACGTAGAGTCATAAAACATTAGGGGATTGTTACATAGCATGTGAAGAAATGGTGTTCTGTTTGGGATTTCTCTCATCTAGACTGGATTTATGGTATTTGACTTAGTAAAAAATACACATAAAGTGCTTAAAAATTTATATTACATATATCTTAAAATATTTCATGTAAAGACATGAAACCATGTAGGCATATCTTCCAGCATGTGAATTTGCGCACATGTGCATTTTTATTTAACTTTGCAAGACCAGAGTTATGACTCTTGACTTAGTCAAAAAAGTTTGTGTCCCATGTATCTCAAAATGCACTTTATCTAGAGTCATAAAACATTACAGGATTTTTACAGCATGTTAAGTTGCGCATCTGGTGTTCTCTTTGGGATTCCACTCAGCTTGGACAGAGTTATGATCATTCTCTTTGTGAAAAATACACATAAAGTTCTTAAAAGTTTGTGTTGCAAACATCTTAACGACTTTTCGACTAGAGTCATGAAACCGTGTACAGTGACAGGAGTGCATTTGTCTACCATATTTAAATGTCAATTGCTTTAAGTGAACACCGATCAGTAATTGAACTGAAACTAGGCCCCTACCAAAAACGTTTTGCCGTCTTCCCTATCACTTTAAAAGCAGACCCCTTGTACAAATTGGTTTTTTGCAATTTCAAAAGGCGCTTGAAGAATATGCAGGGCTATTACACGCGTTCGTTTGTCGGCTTCAGCGTCCTGATTTTGTAACATTTTGTGTATCAGCCGTTATATAAGTAACCACTAGTAGAAATTTATGGAAATTAAATACAACTATGCACATATTCCATATCACTAGTTTGCTTTTCTACAAAGTTATGCCCCGTATTAGATTTTACAATTTTAGTTTTGTAACGTTTTTGTAACGCTTTTGTATGTCAGCTGGTATTTCACTAATTACTTGTGAGAACTGATTAAAACTTCATACGCCGGTTCACTGTGATAATCTAACATGCAATTTTACATAGAGATAGTACCTAAAATTTCTAATTATAAAAACAATTAAAAAATTAACGTTGATTACTTATATATATAATTTACAACCAAAAAAATTACTCAACTCTTGATCTGATCATTTTCAAGCATGTTATTGATGATTTCTTGAAACTTCTTATTCAATTTACATGTACTCGCTCTTGCAGATAGTCCTACCAATGTAGCCATTGATAAATATTTAATCCCCAATTATAACTGGATTATTGCAGAAAAAAAACTTATGTCAATGCAAAAGAATTGTCAAATACATGCATATTGTATGATATCACAAAATGTTTTAAGACTGATAAAATGAATTCAGATCCACTATTTAAGCTAAAATTTAGACATAATTTTATCTATACCATATCAC
Organism: Mercenaria mercenaria; assembly: GCF_021730395.1. Taxonomy (NCBI): domain Eukaryota; kingdom Metazoa; phylum Mollusca; class Bivalvia; order Venerida; family Veneridae; genus Mercenaria; species Mercenaria mercenaria. Next base: position 9,207,338 of record NC_069365.1, on the reverse strand, counting down.
ACATCATACATAAAAACAAGAAAAAAACTCTTCAGTATTTACCATGAAAATGGGTATTTTAATGAAATGACTTATCACTAAGTTTTTTACCATACAGTTAATGCATTCTGCCTTTTAATTTTCGTCATACAGATGTAGATGTGAATGCAAGGTAGGATTATTATTTGCGTTATTGATTGATCTCTAGTACTATGTCTACATTCAATGTCCAGCAATGTGCTTATTTCATTGACCACTTTTAAGAGTAAAATGAAACTTCACACACTTGTTCACTGTGATAATTTGACATGAATTGCACACATTCCATGGTTTAGTTTTACTTTTCTTTAAAAAGGTATGCTCCTGTTTCAACTTAGCAATTTTAGTTACGTTTTTATTGTTTGTTAGCAGGTATCTCATTCAGCGTTGTAAGAGGAAGCTAAGTGGCTTTAACGGAAGTTTGTAATTATTTATGCCATCGATTCATTCCTTTAGCTTTTTTTAGTTCAGGACGGATTACACCAAACCGGAAGTGACTACTCAGTGTTACATGTGAAGTAGTCCAAAATGTAGTTCCATGCTATGGATGAAATCTGGTATAATGAGTGACATGAGGAGGTGACAGTTAAATTTTTGGCTTATGTTTATTGCTTATAGTATTGAGAATAGATCTAGACCATTTTCATTGTAAATTTCTTGGAATAAGTTTTATTCTTTGCGAAAAATGTCTACCTACGCGTAACTGCTAAATGGCTGTTTTCATGGGGGCATTTTTAGAGGGTGATGTTTCTCAGAACAGATTATTTTTCTTATATTCAACATAACATGTCAATATTTTTCTATTTTTGATAAGAAGACATGTTATAATAGATGACCATATATGGTTTTTATATCATTGAAAGCTCTAAAGTGCTGAAAATGAGGTCTGAATGTTTTGTTATTAATATGAAATAAATAAGGAATTGAATTGGTAGAATGTAACCTTCAAAGGCACCTAAATAGTCAAATTTCGTTGTCCTCCTTTAAATTTGACATGTTCCCGTTTTCAACGAAATAAATGTAAACAGTCGTGACATGGTTTTTGAATTTATAAAGGAATACAATATATCGAAATTGTGTTAAAGCAGTTATGTCTGCCTGTCATTGAAATGTAACATCCACAGACAGGAAAGGTTTTTAATGGTTCCCTAGGTAAACTAGCCTAGAAAAGGTGAGCAGAACAGAAATGGCAAAGAGAACTAGAAGTGTCAGAAAACTTTTTTATCACATGTTTGACGTCGATGGAGTGAAATAAAGCTATAACATAAACTTGTTAATACACTATAGTGTAATAAAGTTTTGACGTTAACGTTGTCTTAAGCATAGGAGACGTTGGTCCAATTCACTAAAAAGTCTTGATCTGTAATAGGTAAAGAAAGAAGAATTTTTTATGTTTCAGCAGGAAAAGCTTTCATGTGATAACAAATATTACATTTGTGTCTTTCAACATTAAATTTATTAAACAAATTGAATAAATTCAACATGAAAAGACACTCATGTAATATCCTCTATGTATGCCATCTTCTTTAACGCAAGAGGTACTGTTGTACAAAGTCCTACAACGTAAGGAAAGTCAATCACTGGAAAGTTTTTTAGAGGCAAAGTACTGAAAGCTGTTAAACGAAAATACAAAAAGAAAATGCAAGGACTGGTCTTCGTGGTCTCATGACAAGAGCCATCGTTATGATAGATGAAACAATAGTAAAAAACATCCCGCTTATTCACCAGATCTAGGTCCTTGTGATTCTTTCCTTTCTCAAGGATGAAAAAGAACCTGGCTGGGTGCAAAAATTTATATTGCCCACCCGCTTAGCTCTCCGTGACGATCTGTTAAAATACATTGTGTCTGACATCATTCGTCCTCCACCTCTAATTCATGTGTGGAAGTTAGCAATCACTTGTGGAGAAAAGGTTTGTACTGGTACAGAACCCAGGAACACTAGTTCCTAGGTTAACTGTCCGTCATTACATAACTGAAACACTGTTGAAAGAACGGCGTTACCCTCCCCGCCCCTAACCCTCAACCGCCCCCACGTTGATTAGAGCAAATATTTATCGAATAAAGCACTGGGGAGTGGTAATTTTCAGTTACTTAAGACCGTTCTAAGGGGAGACTACTTTGCAGTGTTCATCTCTGGATTTCGCGACTTGGGAAGTGTGTGGAACTCAAGGACAAATACTTTGAAGGGATGAACTAAATTTGAAGTCTGTACGTAGACTATGTATCATATTCCAGCACAATTATCATTATTTATTTTAGGATCAATCTGACTAAAGTACACCTCCTATTAAGCTACGCTTGGGATCTGAAGACGAGCTATTGATAGCCTCGTTCTAATGACCTTTCCGCTAGCCAATCAAAAGCTAACTTACAACATTCTGCAAGCTTAAAAAAGCCTTGGTTTTTGATATCTACAATTCTTATGTCGCAAGATGTCAGATAGCCGGTTAGCTCAGTCCGTACGGCACTTGCTCTGTAAGCGAGGGGTCCAGGGTTCCAGCTTTGAACTGACTGCAAATATTTCCTACTCTTTGACATTTCGAACAAGTCGTCTAATTGGTTCAAATAAAAATAGATTTGCGAAAATAAAAATAGTAATATTGGAAATCCAAAATATACAGAAGACGAATGTGAATGGGTCATTCTCAGATCTTCGTTTAGAAGATCAAGTACTTTAGTCAGATTGTTTTAGGATGGCCCTCCTAGTATTATTCTACGATTTTAACTTATTCATTGATATCTTAAAATCGATTATAAATTATGCAAAAATAGTCTTTATCACGTAATGTAATTAGTGATATCCATTAGTTAATTAGGAGCAGCAATAAGTTAAGTTGTGGTATCCGTAAGTGAATTAAGGATATCACAAAATAGTGATTCAAAAGTAAAAACGGCACCACATAACCGCCACTTTTCTACGACCATTGCAGTTCGTTCTAAAGCTGATTGAGACACATTTATACAACATTATAATATCAAATACATTACAGATAATTATATTGCTAAACGTAAATATATATATGAAATGGCTTCATTATTGTAAACAGTTTTCAATTGCCGTTAAGAATAAAGACCTTTTATGTGGATTAAATTGAAAAATGTAGATGAAAATAATAAGAAGGAGAGTAGGAAAAAGGAAAGGGAAAGGGATTTTAACAAAACAAAATTAATCAGAGAGGAAAAAAGATAAATGCTTTGATAGTAAGCATCGTTTATACATATTAAAATACTGAACACTGATATGAAATTTTTCCATCGTTGAAGCTATCAAGAGAAGCGTTTAGAAATGCCTTATACTTATCGACTTTTTACCTGTTGGACGGTTTTTGTTGTTCGCAGAGGCGTGGTCAGCCAGGAATAAATATGCACGAAATTTGGGGGTTCGAGCAGTGGGCAGGTTTCCTGGGAGATCTTTTAATTGTAAAACAGTTCTGCTGCATTTGACACTATTTTGAAATATAATATTCCTCCTTTTGAAATTATCAATATCTTACATTATGCTTGTGGAAAACTTGTGGGCCTTATGGGTAGCTTCGGTACTTTTAAACTATATTGACATTGAAAGCAATACCTTGGGTACCGAAAGCACTACCGTAGTTATCGGAAGCAATACCATTGTATTCTCAAACAATGCCATTGTTAGCGAAAGCAATATTGGTACTCACGTTGAGAGTTACTGAACATATTGGCTGGAATCCACTGTTGTATACTTAGAATTGACATTTGTATTCAAAATTATGAAAAAGTTTATACTATTTTTGAATTCAGCAAATCAGATGCGTAAATACTGAATATTGTCATAATAATCTGCCATAGGTTATTGACAGTTATATCCTCGTTTCTCCATACAAAGTAAGTAAGTATCTTTTGTGGAATTGCGGGTAAATGATTGTATATATCTTTAATCCATCTGTTCATGAGCCTGAAATCAATGCAATGCGATGCAGTAAAGTAAAATGTTCCCATACACTCCAGATTCATACTTTAACTGCTAGCAGTATATACCAAAATATATACATACGTATTTTCTTTTTATTTTACAGATGGAGACGTCATTCCTGAGATCGTTGGTTGTTTTCGTTGCTTGGACGTTAACATCTTTTGCTTATCATTTTTGTGCCAAGCTGTTCTTGAATGAGACTTCGCCTTTCATGGCTGGATTTAGTTATCAGGTGATTGTTCTAACAGAACTGCAAATAATATTTTGCTTGGCATTTACGTCAGTGTCTGGCGAAAGTGATACAAAAGCGACGACAAACAAGTATGTCATTTTCGCCGCGCATGCTTGCGCAACGTTGACGACCAACTTGAGCATGTCCGTCACGCATGCAGCTTCTACATTTGTCATCAAACTCATAGAACCTTTAACCAGTGCTCTTTTGCAAATGTTGCTTCTTGGCATCAGGTTATCGTACTTACAATGGATTTGTATCCCAGCTGTTGTTTATGGTGCAATTGTATTCACTGAAGGAGATAAAACTCGTCATTTTAACATATCCCACGGAGTTATTTTAGCATTCATATCGAATATATGTTTGTCTTTAAGAAATGTCTACATGAAAAAGAATCATATATCGAAAACTGAATTCTCAATTAACAATTTACAACTTTGTTTGAGCGTACTTATTTTATTAACAATTATAGGAATTTCTAGTATATGTCGAGGTAGCACCTGTAGGAAGTATTTACATTTATAGTCTACTCATCGGTTCCTCTTTGTTCCATGTAAGTTACTCTTATATATCGACAATAATAGTGTTGAAACATTGCTCCGTTATGGGTCATGCATTTGGAAACATCTTGAAAAGATTTTTAGTTCTAGGCTTTCTGTACATGACAGGATCTAGGACTGTTTCTGCATCGAATTCCATCGGACTTTTCATTTGTGTAACAGGTCTGGCAGTGTATACTTTGTTCAACAAAAATGAAAATGAAAACTGCGCAGTCAATAATGATCTGATGACCAAATCTACAAGTACGTATACATCTCCTTTTATTGTATTTGTCTATATAGTAATACATGTATATGTGAGTTTATTATAATGCTTATACACACAAGAAAACAATAATTTCTGAAATATACTTAAGCATTTTAATGCAAAATGTTTTATTTCATCAGATTGGTTGTTTTATGTTTTCTTGCACGTAGAAGTTTGACAGTAGAATGTTAACGAGAGTTTTCCCGTAAAGACAATCAGCATATTATATATTCCCCGTATGCGACTTCGGTATTTTCCGTTTTTTACGAAAGTTATTGCACGTTGAGTTACCTTACTTCCAAAGAATACCGCTTTACCTGAAGAGAATACGTAATCATACAGAAATATATATGATGTGAGAAACATATTTCATCAAACTATTTAAACCGTCTCTGAATGTTAAATAACAATTACTACTTATGTTAATATTTGCAGAATCTACAATTACGGAATTTATACATTATTACATACTCGTTTCTATTCCCCGTTAAGTTACACTGGTACCGGAAACGTCAATATTTTTCCATACACTGACGCCTGAATTTCATATCGGGTGCCTGACGTAATTCAGTGTGTGTTGTTGCACTATTGTTTTCTATTTAGTTCAGTATTGTCAATCCTATACAAACTATTGAACATATTTGTGATATTTACATTATATTTATAAGTGTAGATGCGTATGTAATAAAAAGGTTATTATCTTTGCATCGATAAATATGCTCCTAAATAAAATCTGGAAAGTAGATCCCTCGGAAGCACCGAGAACAAAGCAAACAGCGAAAATTGCAGACTCGGTTTTATTGAGTCTGTTCATGAGCAGTAATTGAATATGCAACACTGCTCACGCCCCCTAGCACCGGCTTAAGCAGTATTCAATCTTCAAATCTAAATGAGTTGAAATCAATGATCCCGAAGGACCAGAAAATATAACAACACTGAGATGAAGTCGGGGCGACTTTTTACGGCCGCCACACAGCACTTAACACCCGCTGTTGTGAAGTAAATAAAATCTGGAGTCGCGCAATATTTTTGCTGAAGAACTCGAGCATATTTCCCGATACAAAGCTAATAACCTATAATTATTTCATTTTTTTCAATGATGCAAATGACAATTTTAAAATATATATTATTTACATAAGCGACATTTACATTATTGATAACGTCGTTGCCTGACGACGTCATTAACATTCTTCTGAAGATCCATATAAATGGTGAAACCGGTTTAGGTTTTAAATTGTAATTTTACTCAATTATACTATGTAATACCAAAAAGGCATTTCCATTTCCTTCTATAATTTTTCCCGCTCTATATATGTATATAAGTGAGGAAATAAAGAAAAAACCTCAACGGAATGCAGCCTCTTTGGTAGGAAAAGTTCTTGAAAAATACATAACATTATAAGATGAAAATCTAATACTAATCCTGTGTTTTGTACCCGGCTTCTGCGTAGAGTATTGCTAAATTGAATTTGCTGCCATGTTTATACGAAATTTCGTTGCAAATTGGATACCTGTTCTCACCAACCTGATTTAAATTTGTCGACAAGTCATAACGCCGCTTCATAGAAAAAAAATGGAAAGCCGTTTCGATCTGATTCAATATAACATTCCTTTCCAAATGCAATATTTCTTGATTTAAATGCAGTAATCAATCCTTTGCAAACGCTCTGGATGACTCAGTTCCGTCCGTTATAAGAACTTCTTCTGGTAATTGCAAATATCATATTTCGTGCCGGTATCACGAACCTAATAAAGGGCGTTTATAAAACACTTGTGGATCAATCGTTGCATGAAATATGTCTTGAGTAGTTGTTCTCAAAAACAATATGGCGTCGTTTTGAAAATAAAAAAGTCATAAAAGAAGTCTCGCAAAATTTTATTTCCCAGCTGACCTGATAAAGAAAAATTTATTATAACCCTAGATTTCACCCTTTATATTGCTTGGAGGTAGGACAAATGCTGCTGTGCGACTGTCCCGTGAGTTTGCTAATAGTTTAGACATTTAGGATGTACGAGCGGTTTTTTTTTTTCAGGATATCAGCCATTTTGAAAAATGTTTCTTCGTATATTGCTTTCTAACAAAAGTTTTGCCAAAAATTAATGCTAAATTATTAAAATATGGCTAATAATGTAACATTAACTAAATAGATTCTACTTTTTGCGAAAAAAAACAACAAATTTTTACCCTTATTTCTGGCTGGCATTTGCCTAAAATTGACGTAAGATTTACAATGGGGTAGAGGTAGTTAATTTAAAATATAAATTTTAAGTTAAAGTGGAACAGGTTTGGTTTTGATATTTTTCTGACTGATACATATAATAATAAGCTATAATTGAAATAAAGGTTTTCAAGATAGCACTTTATATTATCTAGAAAATATGAATTAAAACAAAAAGAACAAAAAATATTTTAAAAAATCACCATTTTTTAACTGTTTTTTTCTTAATAAATTCTTAGATGCATGGTGACACCAACTATTTTTCTTTCCATTTTGGTCCTTCATTAGAGCTGCAAAATATTTTGAAAATCTTAACGTCGGAATTTTTTTTGTAGATCTAAATACGTTTTCCATTAAAAATAAAGTGGGTGGGGTAATTATGTCGACATGTAAAAATGAAAGAGATTTGTTAGTGACATTTATGCTTATATAATACTGACATCACCTTGTATTCAAATTAAGCTGTAAGACCTGAAATCACTATAACATTAAGTGGGATATTATATGTTTTATAAAGTAGCACCATTTTTTCAGTTTTACAAAATTTCAGAAATGCTTAAACAGTGGATGAAGAAAATGCCCTATAAAATTAAAACGAATCCAGTGACCTATGTTTTTTCTTTTCTGGTTTGTCTTGAAAACTAATGTTCTTCAAGCTCACAGAGTATGAAAAAATTCTTAACGTTAGAAAAAAATCGTTCCTACATCCTTAAGAAGTAACTTGTTTGTTTTGTTTTTGTCGGGTATAACGTCACACCGGCCCAGTTATAGGCCATATGGCGACTTTCCAACCTTTAATGGTGAATGAAGACCCCAGTAGCGCCTTCATGCATTATGTCATGTACCGATGGGTACCTTGGTAGCACTTTGACAAGGCAACATAATTTTTACCTGCAGTTTGATATGAATCAATAAATGTAATTGCTTATATAGTTCCAGACATCATGGTATGTCCAAAGTACTTGGGGACGGGATTATTTAAATATGTAGCATGAGAATATCAAATTACAGTGTGTAGCCGTGAAACAAATTGAAAAGCGTAGGGGTTGACTTGAATAATTAGATTATTGCGTTCTTTGCTATTTGTTTGGTCTTCGCTATGTGAAAGGTTTACTTTGTCAGGTTTGTGTACATTACACATCAATGCATACGCTGAAATCTTCATTTTTTCAGATACAGCCAGGAACACGCTTTCCATCATATGCATATCGGCTGCTACTGTATTCATGGTGTTTCTGGCAAACTATGGAATAACTGGCTACATTAGTTCAATGACGTACAGCCGTACTTTATCTCTTTCAAAACCACTCAACTTTAGCATCAACGATTTCTTTTCGGTAGATCTTGTTGAAAACCCAGAAGAAGCAAATAAACTCTCTCCTTTACTTACAACAAGACCGGGTGTTATCGAAGAAGCTCAAAGAATACATAAGAATACATTCAAGTCTTTGTTGGGCAAATATAAATATGCAATGCTTTTCAATTATTCTCCGTCTGAAAATAAAGGCGATTCAGCTATAGTTGTTGGAGAAGTTATCCTTTTGCATAAACTGAATATAAGTGTCGTTTTTGCATGTAAATTCGGTTGCACGAAACAGCGTTTAGATAAAGCGCGAGCTATAGGTAAGAATTATACGGATAACGAACTTGTAATTCTGTTTCATGGTGGCGGGAATGTGATAGGTTGGCCGGTAGCGGATCACTGGCGTTCAGATTTGATTCCACGTTTTATGCGATTCAATATTATCAGGTTTCCTCAAAGTATTTTATATATCAAACCACAGTCCCATATCGAATTTTGCAAGAAGCTGTATGCAACGCACCCGAGGTTAACATTCATATGGAGAGATAAAACCTCATACATACTTGGAAAAGAACTTTTCCCTAAAGTGCGCTCTTTGTTGTCGCCCGATATGGCTTACCAGATTGGACTTGTGCCTCGTTTCATGCAACCAATTTACGATATACTTTGGATCAAACGCGGGGACAAAGAATCACCAGTATATGAAACACCACAAGCCCCAATAGGCTTAAGTATGCACGTTTCTGATTGGATAAATTGGAAAACACCGAGAGGCACTTCACCTATGGAGGATACGTTTCTTATGACAACAAATGGCATGATGTTTCTGCAGAGAGGGCGGATAGTGATCACAGATCGCCTTCATGGGCATATTTTATCAACTCTCCTTGCCATTCCACACGTCTATATAGACAACAATCAGCGAAAAATTTCTAACTATCACAACACTTGGACGGCTGGGTACGAAAAAATATATTTTTGGCCAATTCTAGCTCGGATGCTGTTGCAAAAGCAAGGCAATTGCTGATAAAGCTAGATAAAGATTTGCCTGAAATAAAAGGGTTTTATACTAATACGGGTAAATGAATATCCAGTGTAATAGTAACTTATTACAAGGTACAGTCATGCTCCAAATATTTATTATCGACGGGCTGGTATTAAGACAGAAATTTTCTTTTAACACAACGAAAAAGACCAAAGCTTTTGAATCCCATGAAGGGTTTTTACCTTGTTTCCTTTACAAGCACTTGTACTGGCATACTGAGAAGCATCTGTTACAATATATAGACCCAAAGAGATTCTTTCTAAATGAAACTTGTTTTCTTCTTGTGTAATTGATCAATGGTTGTCAGAATATGTATCTGGAAGATATTATAGTCTCAGTTATCTTTTACACAAAGCTAACCTACTTATACCCTTATCATTCTGGACACGAATAATTCTGCCTTTGCGACCGGTGTAGATGGATGCGCAGGCTTATCATGATCAGTCAGTATCTTTTTGGTAAGCACCCGCCTTAACAGTTAATGGTACTGTCTAAATTGAATGTCGGATAAGTTCCTTATAAAAATTTAGCAGGCTAAGGGTCAATGTTTATGCTGAAATAAGGATAACACGGCAGATATAGTTGGTCATTGTGTGCCATTACTGAGTGATAACTAATCTCATATGTTAAGTGTTACAACTTACAAGTAATATTATTGGCGGTTAACATAGAAATATTCACCATGGCGAGGCATATGTATTTCGTATGAAGGTATTCTATATTTTCAATTTTGTTTCATTTCTAAACGAACCTAGCACTGCATACAAATAGATATACAATATACGCAATACTTTTTATTTTTGAATAAGATGTTCATTTCTTAAGATTTTCTTCACCATGTACTGGGTATATATATGTATTACTGTTATAATCCTAAAATTTTAGTCAGTGGATTTCTAGTCAGTAAACATTTCATATGAAAAACACAAAATGGTTAGACTTTCTGCTGAAAAAAGCTCTGTTGCTCCTCAAAACGGTAGCAACGCATTTTGGTAGTCACTACCAAAATTTGACCGAGTTGTGGTAGTCACTACCAAAATGTGTTAGACTCAAAGCAATTTGGTAGTTTACACAAATGTAGTACCTAAATGCATTGAATATGTACACATCCAACGCAAAGCGGTATTAATAATAATCTCATGATTTACAAAAAGAATATTTTGTGACGAAGGGACAATATTATTTCAAAAAGAGTCATGATGGACCTTGACCTTTTGACCTTGTTGATATAACGGCCCTATATTCAGTCAAGCAGGACCATTGGAACACACGTGAGAGAGGTCAATGCAACTTTAACTTTGACATACATTGAGAGATATTGAAGGAACTTGGCACAACTGTTCATCACAATTATTTGATGCGTCGTTCGCATGACCTTGGGACAGGATTCACAAACGCCCATATGTAAGTGTAGACTGTTTGTGGTTAAAATTCAGGAGATCATAGTCATTTCTGAGTAAATGATATATTTTCTACCCATGTAAACACACAGAACCCACCATTTCTATGCGTTGTCCGGGGAGGACCCCAAAAAAGTACTCACGTGTATACACCAAACCAAAAATCTAAATCTAACGATGGAGAACTTGGTTTTTGGAAAATTATTCGAGTATGCACAAGCCCACATTTTACCATTCTCTTAAGTTTTGTTTCAAAGATATTTGTGGTGGACTCTCAAAACCACTCACATTTAAAAAGAAAAAAATTTTGCCGGGAATTTATTTTTATCTAAGACCCTTAAAACACGCACAGAATTCACCATAAAAATATCTAGGTAGAGGACCCACGTGCTATTCTCACATTTATACTTCGTTTTACAGAATTCAACATTTTCGTGCCTTAAAATCTCACTCCGGCAACACTAGAACATTAAAACAACAAAACAATACAACGTTATTGCATAGGAAGCGTCGTTTGAGGCCCCTTTCACACGCTTAGGTATCTGCATTTTGGTTGTTTATATACGAAAGCTATATCTTTGGAGGGGAACTCCGAACCCCCTCCCACGTAATTTTATAGGAGACATGTACATCCCCTCCTTTTATCTCTCTCCCTCTCTCTATCTCTCTCTCTTCTCTCCTTCTCTCTCTCTCTATTGCGTAATGTAAAAATAAGCACAGTCCCTGATGTAAAAAAATAGAACTACCAGAATACGTTCCATTCCATGATCCTTAACACATATGTTTCAGTACGGAAGGTTATTTAGAATCATCAGTTAGAAATACACTTAAAGCATTATTTGCTAAAATATTGTTTCCACTCGGCTTAAGTTACAAACCATTATATTTTGTTTTATATATATAATAAAAGCGTGTTTACAGGTAAAAAGAGGTATGCAATTTGTGTGTGATAGAACACCTACTCGTTAAGCTATTTTATTCCCTCACAATAATGAACGATTTAGAGTGTCCCTCACGCTCGCTGGATCTTAACCTGATAAAACACTTTTAGGATTTCTTAATGCAAAAGTAAGTGTTTTTGAGCCAAAGAGACCATATACAGCCGTTCTGTGTTGGTCAACATATCACAAAATGCCATTTGAAATGACAGTATGTCTATGCGAATTCCCTACCAAATACATACGCATGTATATGTACTAGCTAAAACTTTACTCAAATACAACGAAAAAGTATAATTAATATCATTGAGTTTGGTAGTATTACGATTATTTTCTGTTTCTGTTACAATTTTGTGTTCCTGCTATGATATACTCTCGTTCAAAAATGTCCTACTTTTGTGACAAATTCAAAAATGGAATGAGGTGTATGACTCCGAGTTTTTATTTTTTAAAACAATTTAACATAATTAGTCAGAGCGAAAGACTCATAAAAATACTTTGGCAAATAATGGCTGTTTAAATAAAAAAAATGCTCAGAATTACATATGTAACCATTGGCTATTTATGTATTAAAAGTTAGTATATAAACACCCAAGGCTGGGTTCGGTTTTTCTTCTTTATTTATATTAAGACACGTGACATCAGTTACCGAGTTAATACAAAGCCAGAGATGACGATGATAACATGAAGACGACACCCTGAAATGATACAAAGTACAACATACTAAATATCTTAGTCGCAGATATCACTTCTCTGAGATATCAATATCTAAAGGATATCTATACGCAATAAAGGATATACAAATCTCTCAAAGATATCTAAACAAAGTAGCCCCTCTCTATACCAACAATAGGTGCATGTCCTATAACTGAAGGTAATGCCGTCGTAAATTAATGTGTCTAGTGGCTTTGAATAAAACATTGCAATGGTTCATACCGGTATATACATGTATACATAATGGTAAATCAACAATCAAACAGTACGCTTACCAATTTATGGAATCAGGTGTACAAACTGCCCTGTTCTCTGCTTCACTCCACCCTGTCTCACTGTGTGATCTGTGCTGTAAAGTTAGGAAATGCATAAATATTATTAACGGTGAAATAAACAGAATCATGTGTTATTAGAAAGAGACTGTCATCTCAAAACCATCTCGACTTAAAATATTTAACTTATAAAAAGGGAACTGAACTGCAAAACATTAGTCTGTAGTTTATAACTTAGTATACATCTGATAAAGCCTTTACAACAAGCATTAACCATGAAATCCTCCTATAAAAATACCGGCAAACTGCCTTTCAACATGTCTAACTAAAAACAACCTCCAAAACAGAAGAGCTCTGGTCATGTGACCAGTTTTGGCGGCAACTAAAACAGAGGTCAAAAGGAAACATCTCTTACAACTAGGTCAAAGGGAAACAACTCATTTAACTCTTAACTCCACATAAAACCTACCCTAGTTACACTCTCCCCCACTCTGTTAAATGACGTCCCGTCATTCTGTCAACAGTCACTGTGTTTGTACGTCATACCTTAACAACCACCTGTTTAACTTGCAAAAATTTTATGCTTACATACTTTTATAATATGATAAACATTATTATACTAATTCTTGACTTCCAAAACAAAATTCAAAAGTTGTTATAACATTCCCCCTGACCTTTAAATTGCGACCACGCAATTTTTTTAAAAATGACTGAATGAGTACATCCATAGCATCATACATTATTTATATAGTTATTACATTCTTCATTAATTTGAAATTTATTCTTGATCAAATTAATTTTCACAAAAAAGTATATCCTTATACAATATCATATTAAAACAACATTATACATCAATTAAAACTATCATTACACATAATATATCATTTGTTTCATATGATAATCTTTATGCCATTCTGGTTCTTTCTTATCTCTCTTGGAGCGTCTAGGTGCTGCTTTTCGTGGAGACACATTTATAATTTGTTTAGCTTTTTCGTCTTTATCTTTCTGTCCTATCAAAACATTCCTTGTGTCTGTAGTAGAATCTTTGTCTAATTCTATAACTCCCTTATGTTTCTTACTTTTTTCACTTTCACTAATATTGTCACCTATAGCACCTACATTATCTGAACTTTCAACTGTCACTTCGTTATCTATATTTTGTATCACAATATCTGTGTCTCTCTTCTCTGTGTTGTCTACAAATGCATTTGTACATCCCGTTTGATCTTTTGGTGTATCAGGTCCTTTTTCCTTTTCTTCATCAATCTTCTTAACTATTGTCGTATGATGATCTGACAGAACATCAATCCTAACTGTATCTGTTTCAATACTCTCTGTAGTTAAGACCTCAGGCACACATTCATCTTTCTCACTTTCTATTCTCTGTGTTTCAGAACTAGTATCCGGATCATGAGCGTCCTCATGTCGATATGTGGGTAACACATATGTTAATCCAGTCTCTTCTTCCGACTCCTCATCAGTGACGTCACTAACTTTTTCTTCTCTTTTCTTTATCTCTTTGCCATTTGGCTGATCAACTTTATCTGAAGTTAATCTCTTCTCAGGTACCTGTTCATTTCCTCTCACTTGTGTTTCTGTACGAGACTGAACTCTTTCATTGACCTCATTTGTATTGTCTTTATCCTTGACCAAATACAAGTGATTTCTATGAAGAGTTTTAACTTTGCCTGATATTTCTGCTTTAACCTTATACACTGGGATGTTTTCTCTTTGTTGTTCAATAACTTCATAAAGTTCTTCCTCAAATTTGTCCGCAATTTTGTGTTTACCATCAAATTTCAAGATCTTTACTAACACTTTGTCACCTACAGATACTTTTACAGCTTTTGCTTTTCTATCAAAGAACTTCTTTTGTTTCTGTCTTGCCTTTTCAGTGTGTTGTTCTACAATTTCTTTTGTCTTCTCTATTCTTTTTTTAAGGTCTTCAGAGTATTGATTTACTGTTTTCTCTTCTGTTTGATCATTTGCTTGTTGAAATAGCATATCTACGGGAAGTTTCGGTTTTCTGCCAAACATTAGTTCATACGGTGAAATTTTGGTTGTTTCGTGTGGTGTGCAATTGTATGCGTAGACAAGAGATGGTATGTATTTCTTCCAGTCGGTCTTTTGCTCTGTTTCTAATGTTTCTAACATGTCTAATAAGGACCGGTTAAACCTTTCAGTAATTCCATTTCCCATTGGGTGATATACAGAGGTTTTGCTCTTTTTCATGTTGGTAACCTTACACAATTCTTTCATTATTTCTGATTGAAAGTTAGCGCCTTGGTCTGAATGTATGATGGTTGGTATCCCGTAGTAAACTGTGAAGTGGTTATAAAATGCCTCTGCTGTTGTTCTTGCCGTATGTTTTTTTGTTGGAATAGCCATTGCGAATTTAGTGAAGTGATCTGTTATAACCAGGATGTTTGAAATACCACCTTTTGCTGGTTCCAGTGTAAGGTAATCCATGCATACCAATTCTAGTGGATATGATGTTGTTATATTGATCAATGGTGCAAATGAACTGGTCTTCGATTTCCGCCTGAGACACCGATTGCATTTTGATATCCAATTGTCCACATCCACAGTCATCCTCGGCCAAAAAAATCTTTCACGTAACAAACCAAGTGTTCTCTCACGTGCAGGATGACCTACTTCATCGTGAAGTCCTTTCAATATATTTTATCTATAGCAAGTAGGGACGACAAGTTGGTAAAGATCATTTTCTTCCAAATACTTGTACAGAATACCTCTTTTCATTTTAAGATGGTTGAAGTGTTTACGCATAATCATGTCCTCTTTATCAAAGTTCTTATTTGGTATGCGTTTGTCAATCACTGCACGTCTCCATCTTTCTATAGTAGGATCTTGTCTTTGCATCTTTCTTATTTCTCTAAACTCCAGTTGTGCCATTTGTCCATATTCTTCTGTTGCTTCAACTATGTTGATCTCTGCTGCAGGTAGTATTTCTATGTAAGGTGGTACCACTAAACTGCTACAAATAGTCTTGACTACATTGTTTTCTATTTTGATCATGTCTGTACCATCACTCTCCACCTGTTCATACGGATAACGTGACATTCCATCTGCATCGGCGTTATTAATGCCAGGTCTATATAGAATTTCAAAATCAAATTCTCCAAGCGCTGATGCCCATCTTTGTCCCGTAGCGTCTAATTTAGCTGAATTTAGGATGTGTGTGAGTGGGTTATTGTCGGTTAGTACTGTGAAGTGTTTCAGCGTGAGATAATCTGAGAACTTTTCTGTAACTGCCCATTTCAATGCAAAGAATTCTAATTTAAATGCTGAGTAGTTTCTTTCTGATTTTGTTAACAGTCTGCTTGCGTATGAAATGACACGTTTGTTTTTTTCTTGTATCTGATATAAAACTGCTCCAAGAGCTTTTGTCGAAGCATCAACATGCAGTTCAAAGGGTAATTCAAAATCTGGGTACGCCAATATTGGGGGTGATGAGAGAATTATCTTCAATTTCTGAAATATCTCTTCTTCTCTTTCTGTCCATTCCCAATCTCTTGTAGATTTTTTCAACTTTTTTGATGATGTTGGTGGTAGAAGTTCTGATAAAGGTCGTGTTATAGCAGAAAAAATTTCAATGAACCTTCTGTAGTACGACGCGAAAGCAAGAAAAGATCTTAATTCATCGGAGTTTCTGGGCGTTGGCCATTCTTTTATCTTCTGTATCTTTTCTGGGTCAGTCTCTACTCCATCTTCGCTTACAACATGTCCTAAGAAGTGTACCTTCTGTTGAATAAAGAAGCATTTCTCAGATGAAAGTTTTAAATTGCATTCTCTTAGCCTTGTTAACACTAGATCTAAATGTGTAAGGTGTTCCTCAAATGTTTTGCTGAAAATGATGAGGTCGTCTAAGTAGATGACACAGATTTTCATGTTGTAGTCTCCTAGGCATTCTTCCATAAGCCGTTGGTACGTCGCAGGGGAGTTAGCAAGTCCGAATGGCATCTTGTTGTACTCGAAGAAACCTAGCGGGCCAACAGTGAAAGCCGTTCTTTCTTTATGCTCTTCTTCAATTTCTACTTGATGATAGCCTGCCTTTTGATCAATTGTGCTAAAGTATTTACTGCCTTTTAACACGTCGAAAACTTCTTCAATTCTGGGAAGGGCGTATGAATCACGCACACATTTATTGTTCAATAATCTATAGTCCACGCACATTCTGGTTTTTCCATTCTTTTTCTTTACTAATACGACATTGGAACACCATGGTGATTTTGACTTTCTGATGATTCCTGCAGCTAATAACTGTTCTAAGTGTGTTCGGATTTCGTCAATCATCATTGGGGGTATTCGTCTGTGTCTCTGTTTAAATGGAGTCTGATCTAATAAATCTATTCGATGTTTGATCATCTCACAATTTCCAATATCAATGTCACTAATGGAGAAAATGTCCTTATGTTTTTGCAGAATCTGTTTTATTTGTTGAGTTTGTTCTAGAGTAAGTTGTTTACTATCATCTATATGTAGGTTATCAATGATGTCATCATGAATTTCCTTTTCTTCTATCCTGTCGAATACATCTTGGTCAATGGATACAACCTGCAATTCTCCAATAATTGCTCTGGGTTCTATTGTCACTGTGTTTGTGGTTAAGTTGGAAATGTTGACGGTAATTTTTCCATTTTTTCCATACTCATAATGAATGACGCCTGGAGTTATATCTAGAAATGATGATATACTTGAATCTTCTGTTTCTTGTATGATGGCTGCCGTTGGATGGTATTCAACTTCTTTATCTGTAGTACAGGCTATATGAACAGATTCATTTGGTCTGATGTAAATCTTTTCAAACACCGCACTTCTAAGAATCGCTAATCTATTTTTGTTTCTCTTAAGTTCTTTCTCTCGGACTACAATGCATCGAAATGTCAAGTACCATGAAGTGTGAAGATCTGCCTTTTGCAAAAATTGCTGACCAAAGGTGTTTCTACATTCTGTTAGTAGTTCTTGAATAATATTTGTTCCAATGATAACAGGAGTCTTGGAGGAATATGTTGTATCTGGTGTTATGAGAAACAAACACTGGCATGGCAGAGATTTCGGTAAACCACTGTTAACTTGTAATTCCACTTCAACATATCCGAGGTATGGAAGAATCTGTCCATCTGCGCATTCAATGTGTAATATATTGCGGAGAGGTTGTATTTCAACATCATTGAGGTTTTCGTCAAAGAATGATTTGCTTATTACACTTACACAACTTCCACTATCAAGGAGAGCCGTGGTTGTTATGTTGTTGATATTAATTTGCGCTTCATTTATATTTCCTATTAATTGGGGATCTTTGTTTTTAGTGCTCTGGTCAGATCCCACGACAGGAGCACTTACTCTTTTGGGCAATTTCTAGCATAATGTCCTTTCTGGTTACAGTTGTAACACGTTGGTAGCGATTTCAAAGTACAGTTTCTTGCTATATGCCCTTTTCCATTACAGTTGTAACAGGTTGGTTGCATGGTACCTGTTCCTATGGGTCTTCTTGGTTCATCGCCCCTTCCTCTACCTCGGCCTCTATTTTGTATTCCAGGTCTTCCTCTATATTGATTTCCACTGTATCTGTTGGAAAATCCATGTCCAAATGGTCTCTCTGTGGGACTGGTGTCCTGTTTCTTTTCAATTGTGTCAATTCTCTCGTGTAACTTCTTCAACAGCGCCTTTACTTCTGTCAGTTCCGAGGAGTCTGTCTTTTAGCTAACATTTACTGCTGCTTTGCAAGTCTTTCTGTCTCCTTCTGATTTCAGATCAGCCTCTATTTTTCTTAACTCAATCTTGAATCTGTCGTAGTCATGGACCGTGTCGCATTTGTAGGCAGCTAAATGTTTAATTTCTGTTTTGAGTCCTTGGAATAGAACCTGTTTCAAAATTTCATCATCACTTCTTTTCAGGCCTTTAAGTTCTACTGCTTGGTTGAACATTTCTTCTAATCTGGATGTGTAACATGTGATTGTTTCATGATCTTTCTGTTGGGTTGAGTAGAATTTTCGGAGTATACTTTCTCGCGTTTCAATATTTCCAAATGTGCTACTAAGTTTCTGCATGACTTCATTAATAGTAACTCCAATTCCAAGTCGACGAACTACATCACTCGCATTCCCTTTAACAGCCCGTCGTACTCCTAATAAGATCTGCTCTTCTGTAAATGTTTTTTCAGCTATTAGAGCTTGAACTTCAAACTTAAATGTTTCCCATGTAACTTCAGTTTTATTATCATCTCCTGAAAAACTAGACAGTTTTGGAAAATGATAAGTTCCAGCAGTTATCCTTGGTGTTATTTCCGGCGGTGGTACTGTTACAGCTGGAGTAGTAGGTTTTCTTAATTCAAATTCCTTTGTTTTAGGTCTGGCTCCCATTGGTTCCATCTTGACTGTTGTCTCTCCAATATGTTTGATTGCAGATATAACGTCTTCCGGTGTTGTACTTGATTTTTTTATCTTAAATGCGTGAAATGCCGCTAAGATGTTTTTGTCTTCTTCCGTTAGTTCAGTGTCTGTAACATGTTTCGGTTCTATACTTTCATCCTTAACATCTGGGCTGACTTCTTTTTCTCCCCCAGTTTTTGGTGCTCCCCCAACAGCTATACCGTGTTTCTCGTCGTCACTCATTGTTCAAAGTTTCTTTTTCTAATATGTCAGTTTATGGCACTTTGAATCCTTTCTCTAAATGTATCAACTTCTCTTTCCTTCTGTTACTTTCAGTTAATTCTGAAAAATTAATCAGCTTGCTTGGTTCACTAGTACAGTGTCTATTTCATTCTAATTTACTTCTACCTCAACTTATCTTCTTACAACTTTTCACTTGAATCACTTTTCAATAAGTTCAGTTTATGTACCTTTCACTTCAATCGATTCAGTACTAATCAACTTATTTCACTTTATTCACTTAAGTAGCACTCCTTCAGCTACTTCTATGCATGCGCATTTATCTAATTCACTTTTGCAGTGTCTATTCAATTATTTCAATTTATTTTCCAAGTATTAATTCGATGTAATAGTGTCTGAATACCTATTTCATTTCATTCACCGACGACAATTTTATTATTTATAAATATGATAGTACACTCTACTTGTACTTATTAAGTTCACTTTTCTCTCAACCTTTCTAAATTTTCAATTCACCTTCAATCTAGGTAATTCACTTTGGCTTCTGTTCGATAAATTTATTGCACTTTCAAAGTTTTTAGTTCAATTTGCTGCCAACCTTTCAATAATAGATAATCTCACTTTCTATCTATTTAATTCGCTTTGCTGTCGACCTTTAATATAATCAATTCACACTGAATCCAGTTAATTCACTTTGCCGTCATCCTCTCTATTTCTATCTAGTTAATTCACTTTGTCGCCTGTTCAATAACTTGTTGCACTTTCAATGTATTTAGTTCAAATTGCTGCCGACCTTTCAATAATAGATAATCTCACTTTCTATCTATTTCATTCGCTTTGCTGTCGACCTTCAATATACATGTAGTCAATTCACGTTGAATCTAGTTAATTCATTTTGCTGTCAACCTTTCAGTATATTCAGTGTACATTCAATCTATTTAATTCAGTTTGCCGTCAACCTTTCAAAATATTCAGTGCCCATTCAAGCTATTTAATTCACTATACCGTTAACCTTTCAAAATATTTTGTGTATATTCAATCTATTTAATTCAGTTTGCCGTCAACCTTTCAATATCATCAGTTCATATTCAATAAATCTATTTAATTCAGTTTGCCGTCAACCTTTCTACTTCTATAGTTCCTTTTCAATCTATATCATTCACTTTACCATCAGTCTTTCAATCTATTTAATTCACCTTGCCGTTGACTATTCACTGTATTTAATTCGCTTTACTGCTGACCTTTTATATATTTAGTTTACTTTGCCATTGACTTTTCAATGTATTTGGTTTGCTTTAGCGCCGACCTTTCAACTTATTTAGTTCACTTTCTCTTCAACCTTCAATCTACTTAGTTCAGTTTGCTATCAACTCTTCAATATAGTTACATCACTTTACTATCAACACCTCAATTTATTTAAGTCGATTTGCTTTCAACTCGGCAATTAATTTAATTCGTTTTGCCGTTATCTCATCAATCTATTTAATTCACTTTGCTTTCAACTCGGCAATTAATTTAATTCGTTTTGCCGTTATCTCATCAATCTATTTAATTCACATTGCTTTCAACTCGGCAATAAATTTAATTCGTTTTGCCGTTATCTCATCAATCTATTTAATTCACTTTGCTTTCAAGGACTCACTTCAACAATCAACTTCTGAAGTCAACCTCTTATCTTTCACTTAAGGCGTTTTCGCATTCACTCTTTATTTATTTCAATTTTATTTTTTTCAAGATTTCATTAAAATTGACCAATTACTCAATTCATGGTATTTAGCTTTCAATTGTTATTTAATAATCAGAGTTCCATGAACTATGTCACAGTGACCAGTAATTAATATAATTGATATTGGTGCTAATACAAATATTTCTCAATATGCAAAAAAATATTTCTTATTACATATACAAAGTATGTGAGACTAGTGACTATTAGTACATGAGCCAAAGGGTTGATTTGTACCATCTCGGGGGATTAATTCTTATACTGATTTTTGGAAAGGTATACAACCCTGGAGTAAGATAATATGTGATAGCAATGTATCGGTGGTAGCTTTTGGTGTGATATCATCTTGATATATGCCTACACTTAGATACAAGTTCAGGTGAGCTAAAATATAGCCAATGTAGGCATACGAGTTATGGAACATATGCTTTTCAGTTTGAATAATTGATGTATTTGTAACAAGTATTTAAAAACAAACAAAACATTTTCTTAATTTTCGACATTTTTGGGTTTGCTTCTTTGAATAAATGTTAATTAAAATACTGATTATGTTTAACATCTTAATAGCATGGACAATTAATAAGCATAATTATAGCTCATAATTAGATTTTCTTCCGGTGGATGTTAGACCTTGAGGTACCATCTCCCCCTGCCTTCCCTAAGGATTCAAGGAAACATTATGACTAACGAATGCTTTTTATTCCTACATGAATGCCGTTTAAACGTTAGGGCTTTTGTAACTTACGTAACATTTAATATGTTTCCTAAAAACATTTAAGACGATGAAATAGTGCTACACAATGATTAAGAAAAAGTGCAGTCTGTAGTTTATTAACAACCTTATACATGTATAACAATGAATTGAATGTGCTTTAAAATAATATATCTTTCACGTACCCGTTAACATCTTAATTAGTGTAATTTACGTAACAGTGATTTTATTCCAACATTATAGATATTTTACTTGTACTAATCACCCAATGACCAAGGTGTTTATGATTCTTCAATATAATTGAAAGTACAGACTGAATAGTGTTTCTTATAACTATTTTTCTGCAGTGGTAGGAACTTTTCCATGATGTAATCTCCGTATAAGTTTTATGTTACCAAAATGTACAAAACTGAAATTTCTGAAGTGAGGAAAATGCCCTGCACAGATCGGGAAAAAATTATAACATTTTATAATAACTATACATAATTTGTGTTGTTGAACTAGATATTTACTAGGATGCAGTGAATCACCATCTCATTTCAATAGTTGTGCGAATTTTACGTGACAATAATATGTGTTACCAAAATCAGTACAAATCAATTATAAATGTTCAAGAACATAATTATACATGTATATGTACTGAAATACATTTTAGAAATGGACCTTAAACAAGTAGAAAACAAATTGATACTCATTGGAACACCATGGCTTTATAGGGACAGAATCATTCTTAGTTTAAATGTTAGAAATCTCCTGACACTTACTTATTAACAGATGACACACATATTCAACCTTAATTATTTGACCTTCAACCGATGTTTATGTAAACAAGTAAAGGAACTTGCAGACAATTCAAGCCTTGAAAATCTGTTGAAAGTCAAACAGCGTTCAAAGAGTACTTTCAAAAGTACCAACACTTCAAAAGTGTCAGAGAGAGACATCACGGAAAAGGGCACACTTCTGTATATACTTTATTGATATTATTCATGATATACTGGCATTAATACAGGCCACAAATGTCAACGACCTAGATGTGAAAACAGGAGTCTGGCACAAGTTGTGCCCACTATTATTTGCGTTTAATCATATAAAGGTATATAGGTGAAGCCATCAATGACCGACTTTGCAAATTTTGTTCAAGCAATACTGTTGAAAATGAGACGCATTTCTTATTACACTGTTCAAAATACAATGACTTACGAACTCAACTATTTGGTGATGTAATACATGATTCTGCTTTTAGAGACTTGTCAGACATTGAAAAGATGACTTTTCTGACAAAACACCATGTGAGAAAGTTTGCAAAATATCTAGTTCAAGCATATTTGTATAGATTTCTAATCTATTTATCTAAATGTATAAATGATCACACAGGGTTTTAGTGTATGACTTACCACTATATAATCTTAGTTAAGTTGTTCATAAATATATATATATGCTTACGTTATAGTTAATTTAAATTTACACTGTATTATTACTATTATATTTCGATAGTGACTTATAGGTCCATGGGGCCGGGTGATTCTTGTTTTGTTATTTATATATTTTGCTATATTGTATATATCACATGTCACTTTAATAAACAAATTTTCTTCTTCTTCTTCTTCATATAAACAATGCAATGTATCTACCTGCTTATCCGTTAGTTTATACTAATTAGTTCTAGCTCGATTGTGATGAAAGCTTCAAGCCTATTGGTATCACCCTCGAGTCCGCTTCCTGGAAAACCAGTACTGGTGTGATTAGAAAAGACATGGTTGTGACCCCAGTGGGGCTGTCGAACCTACGATTCCTAGATTGAGCCGACACCTTAGACCACCGCTCCCCTATCTACTCCTAATGATGGATCTTGAAGTAACCCACCCTTGTGCAGGAAAGCTTTTGAGGGTTCGTGGCTTCAGTGTGTCTAGATCAGCCGCAACAGCATCACAGAATGTGTAAATTACTATAGAACAGACGATCAATCTTCATGCCAAGAAAAAGGGAAGCATCATAAGCTTCAGCAAACAATATTCTTCATACTACAGGTGTTGTTTGACACAGCACATGCGAGTTAAATATGTTGAAGCTACACAACAGAAAACAGACATGACTTCAGAAGACAAATCCACACACAAAGAAGTGGAACCTGCGCATATTTCTGCATACGAGAATCATAAAGTTTTCATGAACATTTTATGAA
This sequence comes from Mercenaria mercenaria, assembly GCF_021730395.1. Lineage (NCBI taxonomy): Eukaryota > Metazoa > Mollusca > Bivalvia > Venerida > Veneridae > Mercenaria > Mercenaria mercenaria. The sequence continues at coordinate 9,183,200 of NC_069365.1, read as the reverse complement.
CTTTCCCGAAAAAAAAACAATACTTTTTGCGAAAAATGGAATAAATTTTCGTGAAAGTAGGAGGTTTCCGTGAAAATATTATCTTGTTAACGAGACAATGTGTCAAAATAGTGAACTGAACTGCATAAAGATAACCCAATAGTCCCCTCTACGGAATGAAGCGGGTTATATCAACCTTAGTCCCCAACCACCACCCCTAAGAGTGTTTAAAACCTATAGATATTTTATTATAACATTCATATGCGTTACAAAATTAACGTATTTTTTAACTCCCTTTATTATTTCTGTTAATTCGGTATCTGTTATCGTATGCAGAAGTTCGCACTATCGTGAATTTTTTCCACTTAGAATAAGAGATTCTTTTCGTGAAAATCTTTTAGATTTTCACGTAAACTGTTCGCGAAAACTTTCTGCTTAAGTGAATGCAGAAATATGCCACCATACCATTCTATTGAAAACGTATCTTACATCATTGATGGTGATGCTTTGATAGTAGATTTCATTGCAGATACATACTTTTCCAAAAGAATCTAGTCTGTCGAAAGAAAACGACGTGGAACTGCACCAACACTTCTGTTTTCTGGTCAAAAATACCAAAACATGCGCAGAATTGGAAATATTTCATGGGTAATGATGACAACAAAATAAAGTTATGTTTAGACAGCTAAATGTTGGGACGTCAACATGTGTGCTCCGACGACGTTTTGGAGACGGAGAGTCATTTATATTTGCAGTATAATGGTCACCAAAAATATCGGAACTTCAACAAGGTTAGATACGAAATGTTTGTCAACAAGAATGACAACCAAGACGGCGTCCTAAATAATTCTGACGGCATAGACATGACCCTGATGCCACCATATCAGTCCAGTCAACTATCAGTTACTTATTCATTTATTCTTATTAATTTACAAAATGTGTAATATACATATCTGCGTAGCTGTTGTACAAATAATAGGAAAACTTTATCATAATATACTCAAATTTGATAAATCTGTTCATGTTTTTCTACATTAAATTAATAATTTTGTAGTTTAACTCTTATTCATATCAAAATCAAACAACCTTCATCTTTTCTTAAAGATGTATATTTGACTACATGCCCATGAGAATAGCCTTTATCTATGTTTATCCATGTTAAAATTGCTGGGACTTTGATGACGAACAACAGTTAGTGAACAACTTGAGTGACAAAAAGATCGTTCCTGACGAACTTGTAAACGAAACCAGTGAAACTGATGAAGATTATTCGCGTACCAATATTGACGATATCTTATAAGATTCAGACAGTGATGAAGAATCATAACTAAGAATGTTCCCGTGTGTTGAATACATAGAAAATGTGGTTTATTGAAAACAAAGAATAACCTTGACATGATATAGAAAGATAATAGTTGAAAATAATAACGGCGGCATATTACCGATTAAGGTAACATATTGTAACGTAAATTACACTTTTACATTCTATTAATTTACATGGCATTTGATATCTAACCGAAGAATGATTTTATTGATTAGTTAAAATATTTCTTTTCTAAACATAATACTAAATAACAACGACTTTAACATGTTTATATGAAATATTATGAAAATCTTAATTTTATGGTAACGTATTTTACTGTATAAAAAGTATCATTTGGTATTATTCAGCATAAAAATATTTACTGTTTAAGCATAAGATCATTGATACAGAAGTAGGTATGAATATGCACCTTTTAGGCAGATCAGATAGTAAAACATCATGTTTAAACAACATATTTTGTGTTTTTCGTCTACACGTGTATTGTCAAGTAAATTACAATAACAACAAGGTGGCTTTGATATTAAAAACTATTGGTCTGCGAATAACTGTCTAATTGTTAATTTAACATATCAAAACTAGTTTAGAAATTGCTTTGATTTAACGATTTTCATACTTTTCTATTCCATATCATGTATAGAAGTATTAATTAATTTCAAACAAATAGGTAACGCACATTAATATGCCGTAAATTACAAGCGCCCCCAACAGCCAATGGCAGACAACTTGGTTTTGTAATATGTAAAATTCTATTACCTTATACTCTATGTATTTAAACATGTCATATTAGTTCAAGAATGAGCAAAATACCTTTCTAACTGCATATTATGAAACAATATTTGTGTTCTTTAATTATGTTTAAACACTGGTCTATGTTTGTCTGTAATTGCAATCACTAAACGCTTAAGTGGCAATATTTTAATAACAGTTCTTTTAAATACATAAAATACATAAACTGAGCTGTTTGTCTATCAATTTCCAAGTAAATATATTCAAAAATAAGAGAGAACCATTAGTTTGAAATAGAAAGTCTGTTTATATATAACGGGAGTTTGATGAAAGTCTATTTTTGGGTGGTGTTACTAGATGGCTAATAACGCACAAAAAGCTACCACCACTACAATGCTATCACATAGTTTCTGAGTTGTCAAATGTTTACCTATCCAAAAATAGCATTGAGCTTTAATCCCCTCAGATGGTACCGCTAGCCAAAATTTCTGGGTCTGGCTCAAGGACTATATGTGTATCACTGTAAATACCTAAACCCAGTTCAAAATCAAAACACTATAACACAGGAGAATATTACTAGAGCTATGTAAAAAAATTTAATTTCTATGTTCAACCAAAATAGTATGTCTTTAGTAAACAGTAACAAATACCAAAATTTTTTCACACCTAAAGTATAAATTAGGCTAATCAATAAAACAATTGATCTTCTTTATAATAAACCCTCTTTTAAAATAACTAAACTTTAAATGAACAAAAATAATCAACAACCTAAATTTTCCTACTGTTTATTATTCACTACTACTTTAGTACTATATGCCTGAAATAGATTTATCAATGAATTGTACAATCTAAATTTAGATTTGGTTGCTAGAGTGGTTGCCAAGATTGTACAGGTATTCAGTCACGTGGTCTTATGACGTCATGTCTCCCTCCAGTGAGCCAATCAAGTTCAAGCCAGAACCAATCAAATCAGGAATCCCAGGGAATACCAATGTTTACTTGCTCAAAATAGACCCAGCAAGGTCAAGCAGCTGTGAATAGCTTCTACACAAAATAATCCAACTAAAACTACACTAAACTAACCAAACAACCAACTATTTTGTCTTTAGTCAAATCAATTAAGTGTTATAAACCACAAAGTAAACTATAATGTTTTAAATATAGTAAATAAATTTGATTTTAGGATGCTGACAGCAGGTCAGGAATTTCAACACTGAGGTCAAAAACTGTAACAACAGTTTGTTTACATTATTTTTTTTTTTTTTTTTTTTTTTTTTTTTGATATAACACTAAAGTGAGATGGTTCTGAAAAGATGACAATTACATATATTAGTTAGTTAAGAATTTTTTGTGACAAGATAGGAAATATAGGCTATGAAGAGAAAATTATGTGAAAGATTGATCCCTTTACCAATTAATTAATTGTGATATCATGCATAGTGAATTTCTCTTAGACTTTCTACATTATTCACCTCCAGACAAAGTATCAAATAATTATATCTGAAACTTATAAAAGTTGCTACTTTCAAAAACTGCAGTCTCAAACAGGCTATATAGCTATGCTTTGCTTATTTTTTTTTCAAAACTTCAAAAAATAAGTGGTAATTTCAATCTAAGCCTGGAACAACTACAATTTCTGAATGTTCAATCACCTTTAAGTTACTTACAAATCTGTTGACCGGTGAAGCCACTAGATCACAATTCTGTCTCTTAAATGTTTATATTCTGACAACTGTTATTATGATGCACTGTCTTAAGTTTTTCTGGATACATGTACATCACCACAAATGTTCTGTTGTCTGAATTTAGTATTTCTGATAGTTTAGTTCAATATAACACTGTCACTGTACCAAACACAATTCATTTATTTATATCGTCTTTGTTATTGTTAATCAAATCCTACCTTTGCCTCGTATGTAAATCCATTTGTTGCAGATAGCCGTGTTTGTCATCAAGGCTACCACTGATCGAATCCCGTCTATATCCTGATCCAAAAGTGAGTCCTTCGTACTGCAGACAGCCAAGTATAACGGTTTTGACTATCACTGATCGACTTCCGTTGACGCCGTGAACCAAAATTGATCCCTTATAACTGTAAATTGTCAAATCTATCTTTTCTGATCATCATCAATAGAATTCCACTGAATAATACTGTTCATAGTAAAGTCCATCCGGTTATCACTGTTGGCTTTCAAAGAACAATGAACTATTTTCACTGTACAGTGTCAAGTCTGATGTAAAATTGCTGCTTAAAACTGAAAGGGGGGGGGGGGGGGGGAAAATGGAACATACGGTTGAATGGAACCGACTTGATTTAAACTGCATGTATTCATTTATAAACATTCCGAATGTTACTATCTTTTTCTTTTGGTACTTTATGGTTCTTTCTTGTTTTTTGTTAAATTTGGTTTAAATTTAAGCACGAAGATATCATGAATTAGCGCGGGTTTACTACACAAAGCGATAACATGCGGGTTCGCCAAATCCTGGCATAGTATTTGCAGAAATATGATGAGATGGTCTTAATGTCATTTATTCTGTAAAAAACATAACTGAAATATTTCTGTAAGAAATTCATCGATTTATAATTCGATGACAGCTCACGAACATTACCCAGTTTTTTCTGTTGTTTTTGTTCTGTCTGGCACATTTATTTTATCTACTAGAAACATTGATGTTAGTAAATACTCGGAAAGCGGGGGGTGGAGAGAGCCTTTTCGCTGGTCAGAGCCTCGGATTCTCCCTACCTCCCCCCTCTTATATAAAAATATTATTAAAAATAGAAAAGAGTGAGGATTGGGGCAGCCGGCTCGCAGCATACGATTAACCTGTCTTTCTCGGTAGGTTTTAGATGAAATTAAAATAATAATAATAATAATAATAATAATAATGTGTAGAGATTAAGATAACATGACAAGTATTTGTGATATTACATATGAACTGTCCATTCTGTATTCTGTCTTATTGCATATGTTCATAAATAGTCCGGTATATTTTATGTTTCTTTCGGCATATTGATTGCTTAAGTACATGCATATTTGGAAAGAATTATGGTATTTCTGTCTATATATATTTTGTAGGCGTTCTATTGATGTATTGTGTTATGGGGATATGGATGTGTTATATGAACAGTAGTTAACCACCATCTTTGAAACCAGTTTAAGTTGTTTGTTTGGTATTAGTTATATAGTAAAGGAAAGAATATATATATATAAATACCCTAGCACCCACCAATAAATTAAACGAGAAAGGTAATTTTATTTGATATTTTTTCAAAGAAATTACGATAAAAAGGAAGATATGAGATATTTTAAACATTTTTGTTGCCATCGTTACTTTAAACGTTAAGATAAATAGAGTACCATGTAAAGTATTGAGTATTCTGGTAGTAATATTACCCTAATATTCCATATTGGTTATTGTCAGAATGAATGGCACTGAAGCTGTCAAAAAACATTAATATTTATAGCTGTCTAAAGATTACAGAAAATGCGTTACCATGCAAACACGAGCTCCGCGAGGTATACATTTCAAGCATATTTTAGAAAGCTAGCGCGCATACTTATAAAAGTATCAACTTCTATGGATAACAGTACACCCAAAATGCACTGAAAAGTTAAATATCCGTATTTTCCTTCTTCTTTTAATATGAAATAAATGCTACGGTTAAACTAATTTGAATTTGCCCTGGCAACAAGGTCACCTCCCTCCGTAACATGAATTAGCTAAACTTCAAATCTTAAAAAAAGAAATAATAAAATAAAATGGTATTTTTCCGACAGTTAAGCATATAATAGTTGTATTCAACAGGTTAAGTATCCAGTTCATTTGATATCGTCTATGTAACGCATGAGGCCTCATACGTTCTACTTTATTTTTACAACGCAAATAAAATCATTTAAGCCTGTACATTTCATGTAAGTGGATATTCGAAATTTTGAAATATACGTAGATTATGGCGGGCAGGAATGGTGGATTTTCGGCTACAACAGTTTCATTTAAAATCGGCACCCTGGTTCTGTTTGTAAGCTTTATACTTCATGTTGTGGGGTTTTCGGTTGCAAGATGGGCTACCATCAAAATGTCCTTTTCCGGTAATGAACTGTTTGAAATTCAAAGTTATTATCACGCTGGATTATGGCAGCATTGCGGATGTGTAGAATTTGGCGTTGAAACCTGTGTGTGTACTTCCAGAAGCGGAGATCCAGGTACTTTTTCTTGTAAATTTTATTTCATGGACTGTTCAAAAAGGGAATATTCTAACTATATATCTACAGAATTATTGCAATATCATCATCAACATACATGTATATTCAGTTATGAAATCTATTCTTACTATGTTTACATAGAATTACAGTATTCCTTCATGCGTAACGCATTTAATAGCTTAGTAAAACTAGCACACATCAGTTTACATCATCCATCCATTCGTACAACCAGTTTGAAACGTTTTTAGTTGTAGCTTTATTTGTTATAAAACGGCACCCGCATAGTTGGAGCTAAACAGTTTCTAAAGTATGTCATTCATGTGATAGGGTTAAAGGCCTAGATTTTGGCAGTGGGCCAAGGGATTTCTGTCTTCACCAGCACAGTTGGGGTCTAATGACCATCACAGTATGGTTCCAATAAACAAGGATCATTGTTTATTGGAGAGTCAGTCTACCTTACAAGTGTATCAATTAGTAAGAAGGGGAAACAATGTAATTTATTTAAAATTAATGAATAAATGATAACTTTTAAAGTTATACTAGTTTTTTTGGGGGCATTTCTATGTAAAGAAAAATATTTGTTGATCAAACACAATAATAAAATAATCATAAAGTTATTTTCATAATAATGAAATAATGAGAAACTTACTTAAAGAAATATGCAAGTTTTTTTGTTTGTTTTTTCAAATTCTGTCTGGAGAATTGTGATATTTTAGAAAAATGTGACTTTCACTCATCTAAAGCTTGCAAATACTATAAAAAACATTGTCTAGATTGAAAACAAAAATGTGCATTTCAAAGTTACAAGCAAGCATGAAAAAAGTCCCTTTTGGCAACATACTGAAAAGGAAAATTGAGTATAGATGGAAAAACAATAATTTATATTCAAAAATTATCTTTCATCATCCTAATGTAATAAAATAATAATAATAATAATATTAATGATTATGATTATGGTTATTTTTTAATTATTATTATTAAAATTTATAACATTAAAGAATAGTTATTATCAATCTATATTATATCAAAATAATAATTATTATTATTCATTCCACATTCACTGAAGAAAAAATAATTTTTTTCCCAACTCCACTGCACACATCTTCATGGTCTAGTAGGGTCCCTGCTTGCTAATTTGCCCTCTAATCAGTTACTGTACAATCGTTGATAAGCAGCAGATAAGATGGGAGTTATATATTGGATTTGGGGGGGGGGGGGAACTTATATAGTAGTGAATCTAGGCCTTTAATGGGCAATGTGTTTCCTAAGAAAAATACTGTAATAAAGACGAGTAACCACTAATTCTTCAAAATGAAAGAACTTGTTGACGTACAAAGACACAATGTTTCATCTTTTTTGTGAAATTTTACTGCTTGTCGAAATTCAAGGAGGTACAAGTTTGTTGTTAAATACTTAGTCTACTACTTAAACGTATATAAGGTTGTAAATCTTAAAAGTTTAAGTAGTTACACGTTTTTCAGTTCATGTAAATAAATATCAAATGTAATCTCAGCGCGTTTCTCAATGATCAAACACTTTTCACTAAATGTAAATTGCGTTTTATCAATTGTATCATTCAAGCAACTAATCGCTCTTAACAGAGTTTAAAGTTGTTGAAGTCAATACATAAATCCCCAGAGGTTGTGTAATAGGAACCTAATAGAAGACGAAATTCACTTTCATGTTGAATGTACTTTATACAATAACACGGGATCTGTCACCTTTGGTGAAATTTTGAACTGTGATGAGTATATAAACAAATCAAAGAAAGATAAACTAGTCTTCTTGGCCCCAGGCCACCCAAGAAAATGTGCAAAATTTGTTGGTCAGGCTTATTATATTAGAAGAAGTATGCTATATACCCAATGATACTCAGCTGTCATTTTGTATATGTAAATTTGTACATGTTGATTTATTTTCTCTTTAGAAGAAATATGCCACCGTTTCCTTATTTTGCGTTATCTAGTTATGAAAATGGTAAAAAATACAAAGCATGTGATGTAAATTTACAGGTCTAAACTACATTTGTTATTTATCATTTTCATTTAAAGCGTTAAACTGATATTGTTCATTGTTACCCGGTAAAACTTGATTATAATTAGTAGAATTTTTACTTAAAAATAAAGAATGCAATATTAAGTTAAAAGTTAAATACGTTCATGTTACTTTTGTATAGTCATTATATCTTATCTTAAAAAATATGTTAATATGAATTTGGAATATTCAAGTAATTTATGTAGATTCTCATGAAATATTTTAAATGGTGATATCTATGTGTTTATATACAGAAAGCGTTTTAATTTGTCCATGTTTAAATTTTACATTGTTATTAAGGTGACTTATAGGCCCGTGCGGCCAGGTGTTCTCGAATTCATTATATATATGTCTGTTCATTATTATGTACGTAAACACATGTCACTTTAATAAAAGATTAAAAAAATACATAAGTCTGTTAACTAAGACAGTGCAAACTTATAACTTCCGCGTTTTTTTTATGTTTTGTTTGGTGTTTTTTGTTTGTTATTTTTTACATTTTAAAATTACATTTTTTCACTCAAACAATATGGTCAATGGTAGAATTCATTTAAAGTTGAAATTAGGATTAATACTATCATCAAGAAGGCCTCTTCACTGCTGAATCTTGTCGTATTTTATAGTTGTGGTTGCTATAGTTATACCTTTTTCCATTAAAATTTACAGACTGAAACATCCAGAAGTTTTCGTAGTCGCAAATTAAATATTTACGTATCAAATTGCCACATCAAAGAAATTAAATATGACAAATTTGGTTCATTTACTTTCTCTCTATTAGGTAAACGTTGATCTAGCATAAAAACAAAACTTACCAAATCACTAACATTGGATAGAGAGAAACAGGAGCTTAACAAAAACAAAGTAGGACTTTCATACTTGCGTTTAAAGTTCCTTTTTCTTCTTTACTTATATTTGTTTATACAGTCTTGCATTTTCTTAAACGTTATAACTGAGAATTACAGGCTACTGTGTTTTGGGATGAGGTTTACTGAACCCATTCCGCCTATATTTGCTGAGCCTGAAAAGATTTATATAAAAAGACAATAGCTTGTTATTCTTTTTATCATGTTAGTCATATAACCTGCCTAGGATAGCATACTTTTTTATCTTATTTCGTAGCAAAATTACTTTTTGAAGTTAAATTAAGCTTATTCAGATATTACGGGTTTTAAAAGTCATTTTATTCTTTAACATCTGAACGAAACAACATGCAGCCATGTTAAATTCAGCCTAGAGCATGTTTATTGACTTTCTAATATCTTACAAAACTAACGACGACATATTCCGTAGTAAAAAGTCATCCCCTTGAATCAATCAGAACATGCTTTATTTCCACATTTCCAAACAGATGCAGTCAGACAGTTACCTGTCAAAATGTCCCAAGCTGTGTCATAGAGATTTTTATCTGCAAATTTACAGTTAAAAACTGATAATACACATATAAATACTTTTATCTACTTAATCCAAATAAAACCTTTAAATAGGTATTGACCTTTTTACCCAAGCTATCGGGTACTATGCAAATTCATGGATGTTTTGATTTTTACGCGCATGCGCTCTTTACGTGTGGCAAAAGAACGATATGAAAACCTACATAAAATTATCATTATATATTACGAATATTTTTGCCATTATAGAGATTATTTCAGTCAAGTAATTTATTTCACAGTATGCTTTGATTAAAGACCTGTATGTTATCAATCATATCTAACCTGAAAAGCCCGCTTTATTCTTATTTTCGTCAGAAAAGAAACAGCATTTCCAGTCTATTTCCACACATCATACAAATATAAAACTCGTTCCTTACATTTAAAAATGTCATATTTTCTTCCATTTTATTTTTTTTTTCCACTACTTCAAATAGTTGTTGTATATATTTTTCTCCCACTTGAATGACATCTACAAACTCTGGGGTCGCGGCTCCATGTTACTGAAGTTGCTAATATACCGGAAATTATTACGTAACTATTATGCAAATGACATAATAAAACAAAGGTCACCTAGGTAATCAAGACCCTAACCTATTTCGAGGGTGTCCCCTAATTAGCGCGGATCATAAAGGTTACTGAAGCATACAAGATGGCTTTGATGTGATATACTTTAATGCTTTCGGTCATCAATACCATAATAAGAACGCACTCGGATTAATATATCACGTGGCGAAGCTGTTTTATGAATTAAAAATAAACATTTCACGTGATATCTAGTATTTTAAAATCTATAAGAATATATTTTGGAACTGAAATGGACATTTCCTTTTAAAACGATGAAAATGTAGGTATAAAAAAGTCTAAATTCGTAAGATATGAATCAAATCAAGGACTATAACTACATACTGAAGGAAAATATCTATTTTTTTCATCTCTTATGTTTACATACTGGATCATTTTCATATCGAAAATGTATTGTGCGCAGAAGTCATTACCCTTAAATAAATGGAATAATTATGATAAACTTGAATTCCGCAAGGAATAGAACATCGTTCAACAAAAGATAAAGAATATAATTGTAGAACACACTTCCCCGCTAGCCCCCCCCCCCCCCCCCCCACCCCACCGCCCTCTCTCTCATCCCCCCTCCCCTTCTCTCTCTCCCCCCCCCTCTCTCTCTCTCTCTCTCTCTTTAATCTGATCGCTGTATTCACCATCCGAACCTCTTTGATATTGTCAAATAAAAACTTTCAAATTCAAAGAATCAATAGAAATAAAAAAAAATAACAATTACTTTTTGTGAATACGGAATGAATTGATCCCAATTTGATCATAATTGGATACAAATTCAAAGGCTGAACTTTGTTTATTAAACATTTTATTTTATACTTTTAATTATATTACAAGTATCAAATAAGCTAATTGCGACAGGTGGTAAGTTCTGTGAGATCATGTTAGGAAAACAAAAACTTTATTATTACTTTATTAATTCATAAAAAATATCCTCTTTTTTTCATTTTTCTTAACCTAAATTTGTCGAGATCAAAATTGCTGAAAAAAAAGTTCATCAATGATAATTCACATTTCTTAAAGGTTTGCAAAGATCTACATATATTTTCCTTTGTCTTACGGTGGATATTTATTATCAAACCAGCTCATTATTGACCGAATAGATTGAAATGCAATATATAAATCTAACGTAATTTATATTGTGCGGTCATGTCTTTTTGCCCTACGTAGAGTGCGCATGCGCGAAAATTGTCCCGCGTTGCTACGGAAATAGCTCTCTGTGAAAAGGTTTATAAATCAAGAATGTAAAATACGTATATTGTCTCAAGTGTTGGATCTATCAATGTAAACATTGTTATCTCTTGTCTATCCAGCTGGGAAAGTATACATTTTTCCGACCACGTGCCATGGATACCTTGTCTAAAATGGTACTTAAGTGACGTCACATGGTACAAGCACAATTTTTGACGTCAGAATCTACATACATACTGCCATGATATACACACATAATATTAATCATTGCGATCTGCTTTTTTAACGTGGTAGGCGAGGAAAATATTATCTTACATATCTCCCAATCCTCGAGCACCAATAAAAAACCTCCTTAACACATTGTGTTTCACTCAACACCGTCCGTTGGGAAAACCCTGCCTTACACAGACAGGCAGGCATGTAAGATCTTTATTGCCATGATGAAAGTTACACAGTAGCGTTATTTAGTGCTGTTGTCTGTTTGATGATAATAGAGACAGGCAAAGTAAATGTATTTTCCACCTAAAATAAAGAATTTGTTTAGAAAAGAATCCTACAACATTAACTAGATGCCTAAGGGCAACATGTCGAGCCCACCAGTTGTCAAAAGGACTGGGAGTTGCATGCGAAACTTTGCCAAATAAAACAATTGTGCCAGGTTATTTAATGATCCAACATTCAATAACAAAGTTATTGTCCGGACGAGGTTAATTATAGCCATATTTGACCTTTAAACTCCAAGTGTGACCTTAACCTTTAAGATATTGACACGGGTGTTGCGCGCGACACGCTGTCTCATGGTGGTGAACAATTAGGCCAAGTTATTTTAAAATCTCATAATCAATGACAAAGTTATTGTCCGGACAAGGTCAATTATAGCCATATTTGACCTTTAAACTCCAAGTGTGACCTTGACCTTTAAGATATTGACTCCGGTGTTTCACGCGACACACCATCTCATGGTGGTTAACAATTTTGCCAGGATATATTATAATCCCACGTTCAATGACGAAGATATTGTCCGGAAAATGTCAATTATACCCATATTTGACCTTTAAACTCCACGTGTGACCTTGACCTTTAAGATAATAACACGGGTGTTGCGCGCGACACGCTGTCTCATGGTGGTGAACAATTGTGCCAAGTTATTTTAAAATCCCACAATCAATGACAAACTTATGGTTTGGACAAAGCAATCCGGACTGACGCACTGACGCACGGACGCACATACACCGAACAACCATTTGGACAACTATTACGGGCTCGACAAAAATTGGACTCTATGATGAAAATGAATTTGGAATGCAATAGATGTTCAAAGTAAGCCGTCAATATGGCGGGGCCAAGTTTTGTTATCTAGTCAATCACGTGATGACAAAAAATCATCTTTTTCATAATAGTTGCTTAATAAACTTTTTGATGGTTAGAATTATTTTTTTATTTTTATATGTCTATTTGTTTGTCTTGTTTGGTTAAATCTATATGTCTGTTTGTTTAAATTCGTGCTTAGTAATAAAGCCTCTTTTATTTGTGCTGAATTTGTGGTAGATTTTTGTTGTTGTTGATTTTTCTTAAATGTATTCTGTAAAGCACTTTTGAACGTGTACATATGCATGAAAAGAGTGCTATATTAATGTGGTATAATGATAATAATAATAATAATATTGATAATAAAAATAATGATGATGATGATGATGATGATGATAACTTATTGCGGATGTTTGAATGAAAAGCAAAATATATATTCTAAATGTAAGTTTACTGTTTGTCAGATATCATCAGCATATACTTCACGTATGTAAACTTGGTAATGTGTCAAATTCAGAAATGTCGAGATATAATTGACCATATGTGTCCCATTTGGACTCGAATATTGTGTTATTTTCAGGCGTTTTGATACTGCATATCAATGTGGCTCTGAGTGTCAACTGTTGCTGATCATTTATCGTTGAATCTATAACTCTCAATTTTCTTCTTTAGCAATTCGTGAGCCTTGTAAAGCTGAAACAATACCTCACTGAGTTAAACATCAATGATATTCATTTTATTTTCGGTAGCGGTTAAGTTATCTTTGCTGTCCATAACCGCTACCGAAAATATTTCAAATCATCAAATTTTCAATCACTCAATATGCTTGCATGCATTTACCTCCTCTCTCAAATCAATCTAGTATAAACTGATTAAATGATGCACAAAATGTTTTAATTATCATACGTTTTAAATGTACTACGAGATATAAAACACCTTTAGTAAAAGAACAAGTAGATTTATAGGATTGAAGTGAATTCTTTATCAAATTGCTAGTTTCCTGTTTTAGTAGTGAACGAAGACACAATGTGTTCGAAATCTTGCATTACTTCAAACGTGCAAAATAATTAGGTAGAACCAACGGCCTTCCTGAAACTAGCCTGACATCTGAATCACCTGCAAGAACAACAGGACTATGAACCGCCTTGACCACCCGGCAATCTGAACCTCTTGATAGTAAAATTGCTATATAGTCATATAAAAGTTATCATGTTACAATTGTTTCATTTCAAGATTTTTAATGGTATAAGTTAAAAATATTGATAACACTTAAATTTGATTTTATGATATTTTATCACTTTTCAATATATTAAATGTTCAAACATTTTATTCTTTAAGATATGTATTTAATTGCACATATTGATTCTTGCATAAGATGTGGGAAATTTGCAAATGGAAGGAAATGGTAAACTTTTTTTATGATTCAAATACTTTCAGCATGGTTCAAAGCTGTTCAAGCAATGGAGATTCTTGGATTGATTGGGTTGATAGGCACTGGAATTATTTCTTTGTCTCTGTTGTTTTACAAACAGACAATGACAACGAAAAATATAAACATTTTCCTGCTTGCAGTTTCAGGTATACCATTTCTATTGTCTTTTCAACTAACAATCTATCAATCTGGCAACTGCTGTACATCTGTTAAGATTTACAAGATATGAAACTCACTGTTGAAAGAAAAACACTTCAAACAAACGACACGACAATAACATCGTCGTATCGCTGGTTCAGCTATCAGTATTGCTTACACGAGAGCCTTATTTGCTCCACTTGCGCGGTTGTGGTCCTAATCGTTATACAATCCGATTAAGCGTAACGCTAGTTTATCATTTAGACTACATCCTTCTTTTTAGTATATGCAAGAATTATGTTTTAGAAGCTACATATGTCAACTATAGATTTATGTGTAGACAGAAATGATTTTTTTTAAATGTTGACATTTTGCAAAAACATAAATCTAATATTATATGTTACTATTTTTAGCTGTTTGCATTGTGATTGGATTGATAATATTTGGAGTGGAGAACACAAAAGATTTTAAAGACGTGTTTGCCATTACTGACGCAATCGACAGCGTAGATGCACACGGAACCTTGAGTACTTCTTTCATTCTGTGCGCCATCGCTGCTGGCCTTTGCCTCTTCGTGTGTCTTCCTCTATTTGCGGTAGACAGAAGCACACCTATACCGCCACCCTTACCAACAGCGCAACAGCAAATGTTTCAGGCACCAGTTCAATATTCAAACCAAGGTCAAGTGATAGTTCCGCCTCCGGGTCAGGCACAAGTATTTATCGGCACAGTTGGCCAGCAACCAACTGGTTACATGCCAACGTACACGTATGGACAACATGGTTTGCCACCGGCATACGCACCGCAAACATCTGCTGGGCCATATGGAGCACCTTCTCCACAGCAGACAGATGGCATACCGTACAAAGCGTAAATCTTAGATCTGGTATACCATTGTTGGCCCAAAGTACAATTATTGTCATGCGTCATTCAAAAAGCTTGTAGAAATTATCATGCAACATAGAATATTATGTCATTACTCAGAAAACGAAACCTACTCGAGGTACATGTATTGCCTTCAAACAGAAAGCCTTTAAAACTTTAAAACATCTTAGGTATTATCCTTTTTAATCATTCAGGTAAAGTTATTTAATACGTTTATAAACATTAGGGTAAGAACACAGAAAGTATGACAGATATATTTGAGATCGATGTTTAAATGTGCACTGATTTTCTAACTTAACGTCATTATTCGCAACATACGCTTTAAAACTAAGCTAGTTATACTTATTTTACTGCAGTGGGACTTTATAAAATGGCCCTTGCACTAATCCTACTAACATTTCTGTTATTTCCTTTATGACTTCCTTTATGACTTCTTTTTTTATTATTTTTGTTATAACAGTTGATAATAAATACTTTTCAAATATAATTGCCTTTATAAAAGGGTATTTGATACAGGATATAAGGAATTATCAGGAGCTGTACTAGACACGCCCGAAAGACTGTTGTTTAGTAACCTCTGATGAACAAAAAGATTGAAAATAAAATGGCTTCGTCTTACTGTGGCTGAAATAAGAAATGACTGTTACATACAGAGCAATATTCATGCTATATCAAAATGTGACATTCGTACACTAAGTAAGTACGTATCTTATTGTACATATAGAATGAAGTATGATATTTTTCAAACAGTCTGGGTTTTGCGTCCCTTTATATAGCCTTATCTACTTTTATGCACATCTTATATCGATTTGTAAAATTGCTTGCAAATTGTCTTGGGGGTTACTTAAAAATTAATGTTATCTTCTGTTTTCATATTTCATATACAGCACTTACATCTGTTTCATATTACACTGTCAGCTCATTTTTATTTGTTGCTATTTTTAACCTAATTGGTATATTGTTTTAAATCATTCATTGCTTCTTTCAGTTAAGCTGTTCAAACTTTACTGTAATCAGATTGATGTGTTTTGCTTTTTGTTTCGTTCCGTTTACATTAACGAAATATTTTCGATTAAAATTAGCTTAACCATTACCTTGTTCGCTTCTTTGTCGGACTAAGTTCTTGTGAAAAAATACGAAAGTGGCTACAGCGAGTACCGAATATTTGTCTTCCCAGTTAAGCGGCCGATGCCTTATCCTCTTCGATATTTTCTTTGTTTGAATTTCTTTTTCATTTTCTTTTCCTTTTTCATTTTGTTGTCAATGATTTGACATAAAATTGAATAAGATGTGGATACATATAATATCATTGCAACATGTTTTGTGTTACATATAGAGCTTTGGGAAAATATGCAATATCTTGGTTATGTACCACCAAATATATTGGACAGGGAAAACAGAATAGCTCTAAGCAATGTACCACAAAATATTCATAAGACTGATCCGCAAGAAATCTGAGTGAGCTAATAGATTAACCTTGTTAAACTTACTAGCTGATCTAGCAAGTTGCTATTAGCAACAGGTGTTTAATCAGATTATTAAATACAGTTATTTGCTTAATTTCGTAAGTGATTTATATACTTCATTTATCACCTTTTCAGACAACATTTTGGCCTCTGTACATATTTTGGACAAAAATTACAATAAAAGCAAAAATAAATTTTACGCAAGGTTTTTGAGTTGGCTAACGCTGAAAACGCTCAACAATTCATTGCTTTTCCCGAATTCTCATTAACTGACCGAGCAACACAGTACAGTAATGTAGTTCCATTGGAATGTCTCAAACATCAAAGAGATAACCGCATTGATGAAATTAGATTTAATGTCAGTTTCTTTTGGTATGACCACAAAACTATATGTTTTGTCGAATTGATGAAGTATATTTGTGCCATAAGTGAAGAAAACGAAATATTTTCATTTTCTTCCGTGAGACCCTTTAGCGGATGTCTCGTTTATTGGTTATCATTCTGTGACACTTCCAAAATCGGTCGCTGACGAATACATTTAGTGGCTTTATGTCTTTTTGCACAGACACTTGGTTCAGAAAGTCTGAATTACTTCTCTTAGTTTCGAATACGCAATATTCCTGTCAGAGTAAACATTCATAATATTAGCTTTTACGTATTTTCAAACCTAAAGCTAAGTACAGTTTTAATTAAATTCAATTATAATATGAATAAACAATACCTTAGAGGTATGATCTGAATCCATACAGTTTATATGAGGATAGTTTAGAAATTACTGTATATCTAACTTATGCTTTGAAGGTACATTTTAGTATCATAAATTGACTAAGCTTGAATGTTATGCACATGAAATTATTTTTAAAGAAAAAAGTTGAGCAAGAGGTTTTATAAGTTCAGAGCCACTCTCCTGGCCTGCCCGAGTCGAAATAATCAAACCGGCCTGCTATTAAAATTTCTTCTGGTAATTATGCCGGTGCTTTGTTGTCAGATTAAAACTTGTACATGTTAGTAACATCGATTCAGTACTATATCCTGACATTATGCGTTCTCAACAGTTTCACAAAAACAGGCATGCCTTTAGAACAAGAAAAATCACAATTTTCTCATTATTGTATACTTTCTTAATAATCCTAATATAAAGAAGAAACACTTCGATCTCTGTTGTGTTTGCAATCACAATTTTTATCACTGACATACTTTACAGCTCCAGGAAACAGCGGTCATGTATTCTCTTTTAAGGAAATTAAGGCTTTTAAAGTAACTGCTATTTTTACATTTCAGTTAAAATCACTGCCAATCAATGAGTCCAATTCATACCATATGACCTTCCAATATGATTTCTGTATAGGGAAAAGGGGTCATTTTTGTACTGGACGGTTCGAAACAATGAAAAAAGCGTATGTTAAATCAAAGATAAAAGCTGTTGATTGATATAACTATCCGCATGACGTCATTGTTGAATTATTCCACTGATGATGTTAAGTTATTTTATTCTTTCTACTTCGCTAAGAAAAATAAGAACAGATTAAAAAATTTATTTGATGTTTCTCGGTACTAAACAGTAAATATATCGGCTAGTCAAATATGACTTTTCTGCTCAGCATTCATCTAATTATATCAGAGCAAAGTTTGATAGCCTAATGTACTTCAATACTTTGAGCTATTATCGCCCCCGTACACCTTAGCGTGATACGTTCTACTACATCAGACAGTAGCCGACACTCAGGTTCTTCAGAGCTTTGATAATTGTATGCGTTTGTACAATTTATTATCTAATTTTAAATGTATGGTGTTGAGACAGTTGCTTTGATACCAGCAGTGATATTATTTATATTCAGCGACTAATTCTGGTATAAAACAAAACATGAGCATGTCCTATTCATTTAATATGTCAGACATGGCAACATGTATGTGCAGAGTCAGTAATGGGATTCGTCCACTTCACATAATATGCTAGGCATGGAAATACGTAATGTGCTACGCCTGAAATGAGACAAGTCCTATTCATATGATATGCCAGGCATGGCAATACGTAATATTAAGCCAGTAACCGGGCATATTCCATTTGCATGAAATGTTAAGCATTGTAGTCAGTAATGTGCAGAGCCAGAGAGTTACATGACACGGACATGGCAATATGTAATATGCAGAATCAGTAACTCGATATGCTAAGCATGAAATACCTTATGTGCAGAGCCAGTAATGGGACGTGTACACTTCATATAATATGCTAGGTAAGACACGCCGTAATGTGCTAAGCAAGAAATGGAGCATGTCTGATCCACATGATATGGTAAGCATGCCAAAATGTAATGTGCACATTTCCGCTTCACAAAATATGCAAAGCATGTCAATACGAAATGTATGAAGCCAGTAATGGGACATATCCTTTTCACAAAATATGCTTAGCATTGCAATACGTAATGTGTAGAACCGATAATGGAGCATGTCCTTTTCACAAGATATGCTAGGCATGGCAATGCGTCTTGTGTGTTTGCAAGTAATGGGGCATGTCTAATTTACATGATATGTCAAGCATGACAATACGTAATGTGCAGAGCCAGGAATGGGACATATCCGTTTACCGTAAAATGGTAGGTATGGCAATACATAATGTGCAGAGCAAGTAACGGAGCAAATCCAATTCACATAATATGCCAAGAATGTCAAGACTTAATGTGCCGAGCCAGTGATGAGACATGTCCGCTCCACATAATATGCTAGGCATGGCAATGCATCTTCTGTGAGCAAGTAATGTTGAATGTCAAATTCACATGGCAATACGTAATGTACGGAGCCAGTAATGGGACATGTCCGCTTCACATAATATGCTAAGCATGCCAATATGTAATTTGAAGAGTCAGTGATGAGGCCTGTACGATTCGCATAATATGCCTGGCAAGACGTAATATACAGAGCCAGTAATGAGACATGTCGACTTTACATAACATTCTTTGCATGGCAATACGTAATACATGTATATGGAGCCGTTAAGGGCACATGTGAGCTTCACATAATATGCTAGGCATGGCAACACGTAATGTATGGAGCCAGTAAAGGACCTTGTCCGCTTTGCATAATATGCTAAGCATGGCAATACGTAATGTACAGAGCCAGACGATAAAAAAGAAGTTTAGATTGTGCAAGATCTTAGAAATCCCTGCAAACGTTAGCTTCCCGATCCTGCTCTCATTTCAAAATAAATGCTACAGCTATGTTTAAAATGTTAAAATTCACACTTTATTAACATATATACATATTACATATTAATACAACTGAAAATTCAATAACTTTTTTCTAAATTCAATAATCAATAGTTTTGTTTAACCCCCTTTCAAATATCTTCATGTTCTAGTTGGGACAACCTACTCTGGTAATTTCTCTACAGTTAAACTATTACATTGCAGATAAGATTGACTTTGTGGTAGGTACTTATAGAACATTGGATCTAGGCATTTCAGACGCTACTGAGGAGTATTCTACATTGCATAACATGTAATGAACAGACTAAAAAAACCCAGAGCATTCTAGTAGTTTACTTGTGTGAGGATACTGGTTATATGACCCAGGGAAGTGCCTACGCCTTTAGTATCTTGAACAATGGTTTGGGTCCAATCGCTGAGGTGACTAATGTCTTAGACTAGCTGACAAACGATGTAGAATGTCCTTTGTTAAAACGTAAAGCTGGTGAGACCAAATATCTCATATATAGAATTTTCCTCTGGCTACCTTGCCTAAATGATTCGTGTACCAATTAATGATTCGTAAATGATTTCTATTATGAGCTAGACAATTTCAGGGATCAGGCAAATCACTATATGTTTCAAACTAACAATCTTCAATTAAAAATGATTAGTTCAAACTCCTATAGGCTGAAGACTCTATACTTGACTGGTCTTTTTGTTGAAGTTCCCGTCAGACAATGTCTTTGAATCAACAACATACGAGTCCTATCGCATAGATGCTCGGCCTCTGTCCTCTCAAACTCTATATGATTGCCCTGACTCCTGAATGCTCAGCGCCTATATTATATCACATGTAGCATTTAACTACCATATAGGTATATCCCCGATGCCTTGGCTGTACTTCGCCAATAATGCTGAACCGTCTGTAAGCTGGAACTCTCCTACTGTCTCAGTAGGTTACCAAACTCTGGGTCTCTGTCTCAGCTTCCCGATGCTCAGCCTATATCTGCTATCGTCTATAGCATTCAACTACCCTTAAGGTAAAACTCCTATGCGCTGGCCCTATAGCTCGAAATCTTGTTGAAATTCTGCAACTCTTCTTTAGTCTATGAACTTCAAACGTCTTCTTTTTAATAATTTATCCGCCCTGACAGGGTAACTGCAATAGTCTCCTTATCAAGGTACTGGGATAAATTATTAGTTGAATCCTCGATGTGTCTTCTTCAACCGCTGGATACCGAATGCCCTCTCTGTCATCCATCTACCTATTTATACCTCAGCAGACGTGCTATTTTTAGAACTTGTTTCTGATTGATCCAAATTTAAACATAGCGTTTTACAACGAGTACTTGCTCTAACAAATATCTGGTTCCCTTTAACTGTTGTATATGACATAGTGTGTGATGCTGGGATCCAGCTATCAACATAATGAACCCAATTTTGCCAGAAATGGCCCAAAGTCTATTATTAACAGCAATTCAACAATAATTATAAAAAAGATAGCATGAAAAGGGAGTCAAGCACTATCTGTGCTTATGTGTTACGTTATCAATATATCAAATATACAAATTATTCTGACAACTTGGTTGTGTTCTTAGCAGCCAGTTGATCATCATATTGATTTTACAAGATTTAGCTTACCAAAAGGTTCCTTCTAGCGCATATAAAATATTCTTTTTAAGGGATATTGTTTTAGCATAATGTTACAAAATTTGGTTATCAAGACAAATATTCTGAAGTTTCATAAAGATTGACAAAACTGTGGACTGTTGAGTGTTAACAAGATTAATGTTGTTTATTAATATAAGCAAGTGCAGTACACATTATGCTAATTGGAAGCATTTGTCTTGCAGTCTGTAGATCTATTTCAATTCCGGATGTTTTCATTACGCGACTACACCAGCGAGTACCTGTACACTTAACACAAAGAAATTTCATACATGCATTTACGAGTCGAAAAACAAATCAGGAAGAGTAAAAAAAAGTACGCAAAAGAAAGCACTCGTAAATGTGAAACGTTACAAGCTAAAAACATTTACATGACCAGGGACAATTTTATTACGTAAATCTTTTTTTTTTTTTTTTTTTGGCTGGAATCTATTTTTAAATGATGCATATTCATTTCAATAATCTCGATTCTTTACTATGATATATTCAATTGAGGAGTTACA
The DNA here is from genome assembly GCF_021730395.1 of Mercenaria mercenaria. NCBI lineage: Eukaryota > Metazoa > Mollusca > Bivalvia > Venerida > Veneridae > Mercenaria > Mercenaria mercenaria. The sequence goes on along the minus strand of NC_069365.1, from coordinate 9,161,153 downwards.
TATGATTTAAACTTTATTATTGTGTCTTGTTGTTCTGTTATTTTAGGTAGTTGTATTGCACTAAAGACTGAAATAAAGATTGATTATGCGTAAACACATACTGGGCTAGAGGCTATTTGTAATGAATATGCATGAGTCCAAGATGGCGGCGCCCATCGGGAAATCGGATTCCTTTGACGATACCCTTGTATCCATTACATGCTCAGTCAAGTGTGACATGTTCACCATAAGTGTTCCTTCCCTTGAGAAGGAACAATTAGTAAGAATACTATTACATCCATTATTGTGTTGAACGTTCTGTTTAGATCAGCAGAATGCAAGATATTTCTTAAGTCTGCAGTTTATAGAAAAGGTCACGAGTACTTTCTCACAAAGAATAAGGCTACATTATGTCTTATAAAGAAATGCAGTGTTTTAAGATATTTTATATGGTGATCTCTTTTTTTTGCAAATAGATTTTTTCTGCATGTATGCTTGAAGTGGTTTAGTTTTGCACTGTCATGCTGAAATTAAAATACGCTGACATGTAAAGGTCTTTACAATGTAAGTATGATTTATATCTGTATCCAAGCTTTCATTATACAGTATCTTACAATTTATCATTCAAATACTGATTGCGATTTGGAGGTCCTACGTGGCCGAGTGGTTAAGGTCGCTGACTTCAAAACACTTGCCCCTCATCGATGTGGGTTCGAGCCTCACTCGGGGCGTTGAATTCTTCATGTGAGGAAGTCATCCAGCTGGCTTATGGAAGGTCGGTGGTTCTACACAGGTTCCCGCTCGTGATGAAATAATGTACGGAGGGGCACCTGGGGTCTTCCTTCATCAATTAAAGCTGGAAAGTCGCCATATGACCTTTCATGTGTCGGTGCAACGTTAAATCCAACAAAAAAAGGTCCTACATTATTGTTTGTACTTGCACGGCAGTTTTGTTGCAATTATGTTACTGTATTCTTTTACAGTTATCACGCGATTATTACGATAGTGCACATGATAATAAATTTCTGTTTAACATATCACTGCGTCATTTCTATATCTGATCGCTTAAGCCAGTGCTAGGGAGATTAATGAGTGTTTCACTTTTCATTACATTTCATGAATAGAATCATTCAAACCAAGTCTGTTAGTATTTGCTTTGTGGCATTTTGAGCTTCCAAAATATTTCCATAAAGATTTCATTACTATTATTATAAGATTCTATCACCGGTTTTAGGTGCAGATGGGAATATTTACCTCGAGAGTAATTGTTAAAGCAATGACAAGGTTCTGCCGAGCAACAACGTAAGCAGTTACCTGATAGCAGGATATTCCCAGCCGCACTTACAAGTAGTGATAGAATCTTTTTATTATCATTTTGAATTGAATTAAAGGGCAAATAGGTGAATGTAAAGTAACTGACTGATATCTTATGTAAAACAGCGTGTAACGAATGGGTAGATTTTACTAGAAAATCAAACACAAACATTTATTATTTTGAAACAAACAAATATATAGCAATATGTAACGTAGCATGAATATAAGTGTCGAACAACGCTTCTTGTGTAATCATATTAAATTAGTGCAATCGCTACTACCTTAATTAAAACATAACAAAGAGTTAGGTGGTTTTGCTCTAGTTGCGCAACATAAAGGCAAGTGCACATGTATCTAAAATCGGATTAAACTGTAACTGTATATTAAAATTCTCATATCAAAGTTAAATTATGTCTTATAACGAAATGCGGTGTCTTAAAATATTTTATATGATTATCCTTTCTTTTGCAAATAGATTTTTCTGTAAAGTTTTTTACATGTATGCTTGAAGTGGTTTAGTTTTGCACTATCAAGCTGAGATTAAAATACGCTGACATGTAAAGGTCCGATCAAGAAAGAAAGATCATTGATTATACGGGCAGTGTGATTCTCCTAAATGCGGTTTCGCCCTGTAACTTACTAAATTTAGTCATCTACTATCATTTTAATTAACTTTGTTTCATGAAGAAAACCCGAAAGGCTGTTGAAAAACGAAATTATTCCCAATCTTACAAACAAACAAGTATAATTAACTAGAGGAAAACAACTTGAATTATGTATAATTATGCTCAAATAGTCTAATTTCTTTTGAAAGGGGAAGAATAAAGCTGATGTTTACAATGTAAGTATGATTTACATCTGTATCCAAGATTTCATTATACGGTATCTTACAATTTATCATTCACCCATTTCTTGCTTAAAGATATCTGTCAAGCCAATTCAAATCGTACCCGTTCTAATTTATAAAAGTACTTCATGATATTCACATGATAGAAGCGGATTTACTGATTGTGATTTGGAGACCCTACATTATTGTTTGTACTTGCACGGCAATTCTGTGGCAATTTTATGTTACTGTATTCTTTTACAATTATCACACGATTATTACGATAGTGCACATGATAATGAATTTCTGTTTAACATATCAAGCGTCATTTCTATGCCGGTGCTAGGGAATTTTTTTTTTCATTATCTCTCAGAATCAGTCAAACCGAGTCTGTTAGTATTTGCTCTGTTGCATTTTGAGCTTTCAAAACATTTCCTTACAGATTTTATTACTAAATATTATAAGATTCTGTCACTGGGACTATTTACCTCGAGAGTAATTGTTAAAGCGATGACTGTCGAGTAACAACGTAAGCTGTTACCTGAGAGCAGGATATTCCCGACCGCACCTACAATTTAAATTGAATTAAAGGGTAAATAGATGAATGTAAAGTAACTAATTGATATCTTATGTAAAACAGTGTGTAACGAATGGGTAGATTTTACTAGAAAATCGGACACAAACATTTATAGTTTTGAAACAAACAAATATATAGCAATATGTAACTTGTTTAGATTATACTAATTTATTTTAGCTCGACTGTGATGAAAGCTTCAAGTTTATTTGAACCACTCTCGAGTCCGGTTCCTGGAAAACCAGTACTGTTGTCATATGAGAAGGCGTGGTCGTGACCCCAGTGGGGCTTGAACCCACGAGCCCCGGGTTGAGCGGCCGACACCTTAACCTGGGGGTCGTGTATTCGAGTGTTTAGATATATGTAGTATGAATATAAGTGTCGAACAACGCTTCTGGTGTATCATATTAAATTAGTGCAATCGCTATACTACCTTAATTAAAACATAACAAAGAGTTAGGTGGTTTTGCTTTAGTTGTGCAACATACAGGCAAGTACACATGCTATCTCTGTATACTGAAATTCTCATATCAAAGTTGAATATATGGCTAGCAGATTCTCTGGATATTCGACCTCTAAAATGGGTAGTGCAGTTCTACTTGTATGTTTTACAGTTCATGTAGTAGGACTTTCACTAGCACGGTGGGCTACCATTTATATTTCTGGAGATCTAATCCACGGTACTTACAGTACTGGGCCCAGTTGTTCGAAACTTTAACAGGCGATTAAGCTAACGGTCAATTAACTTTTAGAGTTACATTTCAACATTTTAGACGACTTATTAAAACATATTATAATTTAAGAATCATAACACTAAAATGTCTTTACAGTAAAATTAATACATCATTCTAGTAGTTTCCATCTTGCCTAATATTTTGAATCAAAATTTAACAGGCGGTTAGTTTAACAGCCGATTAAAGTTTCGAACAACTGGGCCCAGGTTGGGTGATGACAGTGCTGTATATTTGCACCACTCAATGATAGTGAAGGTTGTACATGTGTATCCAGAAGTGATGATCCAGGTATTCATTTAGTTGTATTATGCGTGTCCACATAGCTTAGTAGGACCTCTTGTGCTTGTCATTCAAAGATAATAGTATGTAAGAACACAATGTTGAGTACAAATATAATTACTTAACATTGATCATCTATGTTGTAAAAAAATAAACTTTGAGATTTGATAAAAGATTAGCATCCTCGGGTTATTATTATTATTATTATGGTTATTATCATTATTAATATTATTGTTGTTATTTCTTGGTGTTGTAGTATAAGACTCTTGGCGTGTTCAAAAGTATTGTATATGGACAATTTACATCCAAATGACAAGACTACTCGATCAGTTTGCAAAGCGTAGTACAAAGGAATGATTTGTTCTATTAGTCTTTTAAACGAAATCAGTCACTCTTACTGACAGGGTGTTCCATTCTATATTATGCATGCGTAAGGCATATCTACATATTTTGTTTTATCTGATAATTACAAACGTGTGTACACACTGCTGAGGGCTTTGTTTTCATAAGGTTTTGGTCTTGGACCGCTGCCATTCACCTTTCAAGTATTCATAAAAGACTTTTTTCCCAATTCAAGGGATCGATACACTGCTTAAATCAAAATAGTTTATAAATTGCGAAAAAAAGTCTTAACTTTGTCCTGTCTCAGTACACATTTGTTGAAATGCTTGCTAATAGGCTAAATTATTTGCTGCCATTCTGGATGACTTGCTGGTCAATAGTCAACACTATTGCTCAATGTTTGAAAGATCAAAGACAAAGAGTTTTTACTTTTTACTTCTGACCAGCAAGCAATTCAGTAAGTGTGTATATAAAACTTTTATCAGATAGAGATTACCAAAGTTATTTTCTTAAGATTTGACTTTAACACTGCACACTTTAGTGTTGAACTATAGACCGGTCAAAAATACAAACTATGAACCAGTGATTTCTATAAGGAGACATGTAATATTGTCTCTTCACGATAATGCTTCCCTAAGCATATCTAATAGTAATATGTGAAAATCAGTTAACTAATTTTTTTATCTGATGTTATTCATAATGAAAATAAAGATAGCCAGCAACTACTCTTGATCTGAGTTAAAGCAAAAGAACATTTAATCTAAACAGAGCTACGGTGTCCTGTAAGGGTCAGTGCCTGCTCCTTATGGTGACAGTCCATCGTGCTGTCGCGCTTCATTGTCGCACACTGGAGCTTCACCGTTGTATTGTCGCACTACGCCATCGTACTGTCGCGCTCTACCGTCCTACTGCCGCGCTCCACCATCATAATTTCACACTTCACTGTCGTACTATCACGCCTCGCCATTGTACCGTTGCGCTTTGCCATCGTACTGCCGCGCTTCTTCATCATACTGTCGCGGTTTACCCTCGTACTATCGCGATTTGCCATCGAATTGTCGCGCATCACCATCGGACGGTAGCGCTCTCCGTCGTACTGTAGCTTTTCGCGATCGTACTATCGTGCTTTGCCACAGTACTGTCGCGCTTCACTATGTGACGGTCACGCTCCCCTTCGTACCGTAGCTTTTCGCCATCAAAATGTCACGCTTCACCCTGGTATTGTCGCGCTTCACTATCGTATTATCGCGCCTCACCATTAAACTGTAGTGCTTTGCCATCGTACTGTCGCACTTCACCATCGTTTCTCGCGCTGGCCCTAACGGAACACTTTACAGCATACTTATTCCGAATGAGCGCAAGCACTTAGATCACATTCGCGAGTCCAATCCGTTGTAAAAAATGGATTGATTTAGCGTTATTAATTCTTTTTACATTCCTGTTGTTGCATATTCTTTACAAATCAAATACATATACAAGATGATTATAACAGAGTACCCCCACATTAATAACATTATGCCAACCTGTTAAAATGCAATTTTAACCTTTATTAAACAACTAAATGTAACATTTATACATAAACTTATCTACAATGTAAATCTTTTGACAATTCATTTGTAATTTGTGAAAAGATATTTCTGAATTCAAACTTTAGAAACATACAATCCTAATACGAAGATATCAACCACTGTAATCGCCGCCATATTGAACGCCATCTTGAAAAATACGATTTCGCAATTCGATGAAATATAATAACCAATAGTTTCTCAAAATATAAATGTTTAGCTAATTATAACAGTCGTTATTTTTGTATTATCTGCTGAGCAATAAATTTCTATTTCATTAGCCCAGAATCCAAACTAAAATGTGTTGATATATAGTGCGAATAGTAAAATATGATGACAATAGACCTTAGTTATGTTACAACTACACTGCTACGTTTCTCAATGCGTTTGTTACCTTATTATCATCTCTATTATTGTAGGCATTATTATTTCATTATTTCTACTCAGTCCTAGGAATCTCAGTTCCTAATTAAATATTTTTTAAAAAAACTGTTTATTAATGTTTATATTGTTACATACGCTTGGTTTGATAGGAATAATTTGTCCTTGGGTTATTTCCTTGGTTCTTGTGTGTAAGAGGCAAGAAAGATAATAGCAATAGTCAACATAGTCCTCATTCTCTGTTCAGGTAGTTTGAAATATTCATTTTCTCATAAAGAAATAAAACATTACGAAATTGATAATACAGTTCAAATTTCAGTGAAATAGGTTTAAATATGTGTCGTAATGTTAAATATCAACATCGCAGAATGACTCGTTTGGGTGCTTTTCGTAACGACGGAGAAACTGGAAGATAAGAACAGTTTAGTATCAAATCAAATATGATTCAAGTAAAGTCTATCAAATACAAATTTAATCAGGAAGCGAATAATCAAAATATTAGATAAAGACATACATGCAAGTGCAAATTATCAAGGAAAAAGAACAAAGAAAATAGGAACAGAAAGGAAAAACAAATATAACCTGATAAATATTTTCATAAGAACTCGAATCCATTACACAACGATTTGATTTGCAACTAGTATCTGTATTTTAACCGAATGAGCTATTTTGCGTGTTAAAATGAGGTGATGGTGTATTTTCGCGAAAAATACGCATAACTTCTGTTTAAGCTTGATGAAATTTTATTCGCTGAAATTTTAAATGTTTTCGTTGTAATTAGAAAGTTTAATTTTTACCTATTTATATTCTGAAGAGGGCAGGGATTAGGAGTTAAATGTGTATGTCAAGAACATTATTTATAATTTTTAACTATTTGTCTTTCGGGTTTCTGCGCATGTGATATTATTTTTCATAACTCCCGTTGGGTGATATAATACTTTCGCATTGAGGAGAAGACTGCAACGATCAAAGATGACTTGTATATCATAGGATAAAATTATTTTTTGTAGTGGTCATGCATGTGTGAACCCTGCCGATTTTACTCTTATTTTAATGATTCGCTCTCCGTCTTAAAAAAATCGAAAACAATTTTTTATCAAATCGGAACTATGATGACGCAAATCATTATACTCATTATAATCATTATAATCATTATCATCGACGATTTTAGTGCCATTCTGTTAATAATCAACACGGAACATTAGGGTATACGTAATATTATTAGAATACTCAACGCTTTACACGTAGTGTGCACTTGTAAATAAAAACACCTAGTGAGCACAGTTCATATAAATAAATATACCTCTCCGGAAGGTGCGCCTATCCAAGAGGCGGAATTTACCTGTAATACAATACAATATGGGCAGTGTTGTTTTTATTCCAAAATCTACCTTTAAATGTTTAGAGAATCGATCCTACGCGTATCGACGAAAATCGGGATCGATCCTTCTACGGTACCATGCGATATACCGAATGAGATATTTACTATCGAACCAAAAAATGTGTTATTCGGTGCTGTTATAAGGCAGTAACGTTATGGGATGAGTTCAAGTCCGATCGATTCCCGATTGAGTTGAGACAGAGCCTTATTTCATAGTAGATACTGCTGCTTGTAAGTACTAGGCTTAGGCAAGAGTTGTCATTCTTTGTAATCACAGCTTTAAATTATATACTTAAACTTCAGCTATTGATATAAACAAAACGTTTTTTAATTTCACGTTTGTAAAATAATTTTTGGCTATTTAAAGGACTTATAAATCATTTTCAAGATTTTATCTAATGTCTTTCTATCGCTACACTATCTTTTACCAAAACTTGATATTTAGCCATTTAAGAATGGGTGAAGAAAAACAGTAGTTTGAATTAACATCTTTATTTCTGGAGACAACGTAATATCCTTTTTTTGTCAATCATCGGAAAATCAAAATGCGGTGCCACCTTCACGAAATGATTGTAAATCATTGTCAGAAACATGACATGATATCTGCTTTGGGTGAATGAACGTAACATAACAAGACGACTGACGTTTGTCAAAATAACAACGGAATTTCAACTTGTATTTATTTCTCAGATTCCATGTTAATCATGTTTTTAACAATATCTGTTCTTGTTTTGTACGAAACTAGTTACTGAGAAATAGTAAATCAATCGTACCTATTTAACTCGCATGCAGTTTGGAGAATTCTCCATGCTCGTGTGTGCTATCGTAACACATCATTGTAACATTTTTACTTTATTTGTGTGCCCCTTTTTCGCATCAAGATTCTCAATTTTGTATCAAACACTTTCAATGAGCTATACATACACACGAGTCTAGTGCGTAAGGAAAGCAAGTAATTTGTCCAGCGAGTCTGTCAACAATGTTTGGGGTAAAGATAAATCTGGGGTTATAACAGTATAAAGAATATTTGTATTAAGATTATTATTTCCTGAATTTTTCCAGGTCTAAAAGAGTTCTAAGAACATTTGACAAGAAAAGCTTGCTACTGGCTTGCAGTTTTAGGACGCTGCGTTATTGCAAAGTGGCTTTGTATTTTGGATGATTATCGTTAGAACAATTTTTCCAAATAAATACATGGTAGAACTTCGGGTTTTTGACACAATCTGAGCCTTGCACGAAAATTCATTTCCTGACTTACCTAGTGCGAAAAGTCATATTTTCTGGACAGTAGATCACGTTAAAAAATTTATGGAACACGCAAATTAATGTTATGCCGTTATTATGTACATAATTCTCATCAGTTATGTTTGGAAGCGTTGAAGGTAAGCACAAAAATAAGTAAACATGTCTGTATAAAACATGTGATATCCCACTCTTTAAATCTATAAATTATACATATGTATGTAATCCAGTAATCAAGGGCGTGTTTTTATCTTTAATACAATATTTTAAAAAATCATCTAAAATGTCATTCGAAAGGATACAATCCAGTTTTTTTTCCGATTGATGCAATGTTTACTATAGATTTTAGCTAAATTGCCATGAATGCGGCTGTTTTGAATTGTGAATTGTCCAGCTAGAAGAAGTTGTTTTTTTCTGTAGCACAGCTGGTAATGTGATCTGATTAGAGGAATCGAGATATCATCGCCGTGTCCTAGGCTTTATCACGGTATTGCAGGAGCCGTAGAGGGTTTTACGCTGCGCGTTTTTTATCTATGACGTCATAACAATGATTTCAGATGCGATGTAACTCATTGCAGAGTTGGAGCGGTCTTCTGCGCATGCCTGAAAGTGATTATTAGTTGTAGCGCACGGCAAAAATATGCATATTTTTGCATGTCCGCGTGCATTTAGTGTACAATATGAATAAAATACTGACTAAAGGTTAGGGTTTGTATCACCATGGTTACAAAATATATACATTTAAAATATTTTCGTTCAAATTTAATCCGGTATGTACCGGAGTCTGTAATTTATACCGGCGCTCCAAGTCTGCATTGAGTCACACTCTTTCAGATGTGCACACTACCAGCACACACACACTCGCATACAAAGCAAACACACGAAGACAAAACGAACAAAAAAGGAACACAGTGGGGCACCGCTTTGGAACTGTCAGTGGCAAAAACACCACTGGGGAGGTTAAATCGGGCTTAAACCGGTTTATGGTGCGCACTCAACCTAACTCTTACCTCTATCATGTTCCAGTGTAAATAAAAGTAATCCCCGTCCGGTGAATATCTTAACACACGCGATGGAAACAAAAAGGCATGGCAGGTAAAACACAAAAATGCTCCTGTATAATTATATAAAAAGCAAACCTTAAGAATCAAAAACGTATGTACTCAGTGCCTTTGTAGAAGACAGAGCATCAAGAGAAACACACTTAAAGGCCCGACGAAAGAGGCCAGAAGACAGAAATCAAAACAGATCAGTCCTGGTGGGATTTAAAAACTGTTCACTACAGAGCCCTCCCCCTCCCCTCTTCCGTCAGACACAATAATATTGACAGGTCATAATTATGTTGGAATATGATTAAGTCAAATTAGCTTAGTATCAACATGTACAAAGACCTGTCACTCAGTCCATATTATTATAATCAGGGATTGAAGCAGCATTGTTTCAGTACAGGCACGAGTATCGGACCTGGGATTAAATAAATATGTCACGATAAATAATATGTCACTAATAAAAAAAAAAAAACTTCCCACGCCGTTTTGAAACAAATTCTCTAGACGCAAACTTTATATTTCATGTATGCATTTAGTTACAAAATGAGATCGACCACAAGTCTCTAGCCCTTCCCGTTAATGAATTATCAGTTAGAAAACGAGCTAAAGATGCAGCACAGCGGAACAGTCCGAAAACATCGACTAAACTATGGTTGTCAGCCGAGCACGGGTCAATATATAGGGATAACTGAAGATGTAATTATATAAGATCTATTGTAAAAGTGCCAATGATCTACTTTGTATTGTATTTGCATAAATTTTGCATTTACAATTATATATTTAGCTGGCATTCATTACAAATGCAAGTTTGTAGAATTATTATTAGCTTCCTTGACCTATCTCGGTTGAGACAGACTGGAAATGGACGAAGTCCGAATCTTCGCGCAGCTCTAAAACTTTGTTCAGATTGTTAAAATGTTTCGATACCTATCAAAACAAAAAAACAAGAAACTCAGAGCAACATTTTAAAGGAAAAAAGCTATAAATGTACATTCCAAACAGGGATCTATCTCTGTGTCTTCTTGTTCCTTAAGTAATTCTGTAACAGAATATTCGAACAGAATTAAATGTCAAAACGTTTTGCTTCAATATGATTGAAATTTTTTTATGGAACATGATGGTAGGGACAAGGAGGGAGATTCCGTGCAGAGTTAATCGGCTTAAACTTGCCGGTTGTGACTACAATGCACCGTTCCAAGACCGCGACCCACAGCTTTCTGGACACGGCTCTGAAAATGATCTATGGTCTGGCAAGACAGGGATCAATGTCATCTTATAAGAATCAATGGTGAACAATATTTTTAAGAATGAAGAAGTTTGTTTCAATGGAAAATATTTCTTTGCTTCCTTTTTTCTAATGATTCCGTCTGTCCAGTTTCAAGCAAGTATGGCTAAGATTATTTTGAAAACGTCGTTTAACAAACAAATAATGAATTGACAGTGCAAGTTTACCTGTCCTAATTCGTGGTAGGACATGATCAAAAGTACAGTCGGCGGGTATAGGTAATGCCGTTTAGGAAACATATAATGTTACAGACACATTGTTCTTACATTTGTGTTCCTTTTTCTAACTCAAAACTTAGTAATTCTGCGATTTGTCTATTGACAAAATGGATTACTCACCGAATCGAGTTTTTATTTGATGAAACTGTGTGTTATAATGCAACAAAATCACAGTTTATACGTCACAATAATTACATCACAGCGTCAAATGTAAAAGCTGGCTGGAAAAAGAAAACCATGCAAAACAAGCAAATACTAATTCTTGATATCGTGTTTAAATCGAATTCTAATATGTTTTTCTCTGTTAAAACACTCTTACGCTAGAATGACGTCACGTTAACGTGCGGTGACGTCAATATTTTTGATGCGACCAAGAAAGAGCGCTGCTATATTTTATCTACTGTTTTAGATTCAGGGCATATCAGAATCGAAATAATTCATACCAAAAGAGCGTTTTAATTAAGAAATAATATATCTCATTTAGTTATTTGTCGCTGAATAAATCATTGTTTGGAGTTCAGATGCGAAGGAATTATATCACGAGGGCGCAGCCCGAGTGATATGATAATACGCATCTGAAAGACAAACAATGATTTTATGCAAGAGCAAATCACGCAATGAGATATATTATTATTTCGATTCTAACACGTTACCAAGGACTTTAAAGTACATCCTTGACGGCATTCATTAAATAGTTGCCCATTTTCAATCGGTTTCTTTTTCAGCTTGCCGCTATGCCGTTTGACGCTATGACGTAATAATTGTGACGTCAGAAAAGTGAATTGTATAATAATTCTCTGTTTACAGCCTTCTTTGTTTAATAGGAAAATGAATCGGATCGTGTTAGAATACTATTTATACACTCGGGTGGTAATACGTTGTACAAATAATTTCACTCGGGCTGCGCCCTCGTGAAATTATTACGCCTGACGTATAACCGCCCATCGTGCATAAATAGTGTCAAAACACTCTTTTGCTATAAATATATAATATATCGTAAGATTATAAAATGACTTCACACGCTCGCTTAGATTTTCTTAAATTTTGATAGAAAAGTCACAAACTAGTTTCGCCGTGAATGGCTCATCAGTGTGTCTAAATATATAACAACAAAAGAAAGTCATGGTCAGCTTTTAACGAGAATTTTCAAGAATTCTCTCCCTTAATTATTGACTGTGTTAAGCAATTCCCTTCATATTGGATTGTCTCCCTTACATTAGCTAAAGTCATGACCTAAGTCAATAATTCTTTGTCATGAATTTTGCATTGATCTAAAATTTTGCTTTGGGTTATACATGGAAATTAAGGTCTCATGTTACTCCATAGAAAGTACAAAACATGTAGCCAGTTTTTATAAATTTTATAAATTATGTCGTTTATAGTAGATTCATACAGAAACATTATTCTTGCAAAGATATAAAAGATTTCTGTAAAAAAAAGAAACTATTATGTTAGCTTATTATATTGCGAAATTCGTGTTGTCATGTAACAGAAAATGAAAACATTAAATAATTCTTTTCTTTTCTTTTCTTTTGAAACGTTGAATGTCGCTAAACATTGAAATCCGAGAATTATTTCATAAACGAGCTTTCCAACAAAAACTTGCATAATAGTTTTTCCTCTAGAAAAACGAAACTTGTGTGAAGATACATGTACATGTATTCCGATTTTGTTTGAATGTACTTGTCCATATAACGGTACTTTTGTTTGACTTTCACGCCTAGAAGTTTACTCTTAAAACGTGATAAAATAAAGTAATAAGGTAAACAATACTTATTTGACAGGCAATGACAAAAAAAAAAAAAAAAAAAAAAGAAAAACAGCAATTTAACAAACTTAGAAAACACACATGTTAGTAAAACACGCTCACACATGTTTTATTAACTGGCCTTGATCCTAGGTTTTCCATAGAAATCAAGGAAAGAAAGAATCTATTAATTATGAATCAAGTTTCTGATTTTTCTTATCAGCATTGGTGTATGTGTATCACTGAGATCCGAACTCCTCTTTTTTTTTAAATTAGCTCTGATTCACCTTGTCTACTTATCTATAGTGTCTAAGTTACCGTCTTGTATAATCATTGACATACATAAATCAAATATGCCACTCAGATATGTGTTTGTACATACTATACAATACACTCATGAAATCAAATTTATCCGTGTAAACTAAAGTCTTCAGCTGTAAAGGTGGCTATTTTGCATGCTTTCCACGCACAAACCGTGCCAAAAATGTAGGTCGTACTAAAGAGATAATCCTACCGTGCAAACTCACGGAAAGCACGCTATTATAAATATTTTGTTTTTGTTTTGTTAAATGTTTTCAAGCTTGGATTTCATTTCTAAAATAGGAATGATATTGCGCGTCTGTTAATTTCACCCTTTCTTTGCAAAGCGTGGAAACCACGCTGTGTCTTTTGTTTAAATAAATGTACACATTCTCTCCCCCACTCACCAGCTTTCAAGGAGCGCCTAACTTGCAAATTACATCATTTCATAAGAAAACTATTCCTTGGCGTAGTTTTTCTCCTGTCATCGAATGTTTCAATATTCCAAAGATTTTAGCTTTCAGTCAGAAAAATTGTAATTTATGTTGATTCGTATTGTTCTCATAAACAGTTTGGTGAAAAATCAAAGCTCTGTTCTATTCTGTTCTGTTTTTTTTTTTTCTATTGTTTACTCTGAGACAATAATTATGAACAATATTATTTCAAAAGACTATATTGAATCGTACGTCAATTGTTAGTATATGCAGTTCCGTAAATCGTTACATCGTTTAAGTTACATCAGAACTTTAAGAAATCCACATTTTTTTTTATTTCTTGATACACTTTGAAGTTAAATGGGAGCAAGAAGCCTTTACCCTATTACACTTTTAATTACACTGTTGTATTGTTTATAAAGTCACGAATACCTACATATGTGATAATAAATTGTCATGCTTTGGAAAATATAATTTATTTGCCTCTAAAGTAAAAGAAATTGAAAAATTTAGTGATTTTCACTATATGTTCAATATAATAGATGGTGATACTTTTTAAACACAATTGGAAGCAAGAAGATGTTAAGTCAGAATAAATATTTTCACATCAAATTGAAGAGAAGAAATTGATGTATACTGTCATATCTGGTACAATATTCACAAACAAAAACACATATTTGAAATTAATCATTGAAAATAAATTTCCTATATAATCTATTGCTCAAAGTAATATCAGCACGGAAACCAATACTGAATATTGGATAATTTTCAAGGGGGACAACCTACTACGATAAGCCAGTCAAATATAATAAAAGCTGGGGATGATATAAGAAAAGAAATATATATATTCTCATATGAACTCCAATAAAGTTATCATTGTTTGGGACATATTATTTCTTAATTCAATATCTATATATATTACAAAATTATTGAGACGTAGTCAGAAAGTTTTTCTGCCATGTTTTATTTATAAACATTATATTTCTAATGTGCATATTCATTTTGATAAAAAACTCTTTCTTCATCAACGAATTTTCACTATGTCAATGATTATTTATCCAGTATTCTCAAGGTATTCTGGTCGCTACAAACGATATCAAGCATGTCTATTTAAGATAATGAAAAACAAATCAAAAGGAAACTAGAACTGTAAAATTAGATTTTACGTCACTTAGATAAGAAGTTTGGACATACAATCTTAAGAATCTTCGTGAAAAAGATGTCTGTGAAATATACCATGATCAGTAAGCGTATATTTAAAAAAAACTTAATTGTGTTTGTTCTGGTATTTGTCTATGTCTCGAAGAGCAATAATATGTGAACTATACAACTCAAAAATGAAAATTCACGTTAGAAAAAATGAAATATCGCTTTTCGTGATCCTTAACGTATTGATGTACATAAATACTCGAACCACGTTAAATGTAAAATTTAAGTATAAGGTATAAAGTTGTGTGTGTGTGCGCGCACGTGCGCGAATTTATAGTCTTGTACCAGCCGCACGGAATTCATTTGTGCTATACTTCGTCGGCTGTATGCTAAAGTGTTCTATGGCTGTTTCTAGAAATTACTGATTGTGACATACAATTAGAATGGTTTTTGAGTTATCTATGATGTGTCTACATGGGTTATATGACAACATTATATAAAACCTGTATTACTTGAAACCAGCGGTTCAGTTATTATCATTTTATTTCACGTGATTTCTTTTAAGGGAACCTATGACAATCTATTGATTAGATGCACAGACAAGATATTGGACTGTGTAGTTAAAAAATAAAAGAAATCTATCTTTAGCATAGAAAAATGTGTACGTTGAAAACATTTATAGCAGTAATAAATGTTACGTTAGTTTTACACGGTTGTTCTATGTACAAATAAAAGAAAATACAAGAAAAATCAAGTGAAATCGAGCAAATAACATTAAATCGCCTTTAAACATAAAACAGCCAAACTTAAAATTAAAATTAAGGAGGTAGGTTACCTTGTTACCAGGGTAAATTCAAATTAGTTGAACCGCAGTGATTTTTTGTATTTCGTGTAATTTAATGTTTTAACTGCTACAATCTCAGTTCCGTTTATCTCTGTCCCTTCAAGTACAATTTTTATCTAGGTTTGAAGTACATGACCCTCTTAAGGTATTTTATATAGAAAGAAGAAGGAAAATACGGATATTTAACACTTTTCAGTGTAGTTTGGTTTCATTGTTATCCGTAGAAGTCTGCATAATTAATAGTTTTACTAGTATGCGCATTAGCTTTCTAATAAAAGCTTAAAATGTATATGTCGCGGGGCTCGTGTTTCCATGGT
This sequence comes from Mercenaria mercenaria, assembly GCF_021730395.1. NCBI lineage: Eukaryota > Metazoa > Mollusca > Bivalvia > Venerida > Veneridae > Mercenaria > Mercenaria mercenaria. The sequence continues at coordinate 9,145,193 of NC_069365.1, read as the reverse complement.
AACGCATTTTCTCTCATTTTTCAACATTTATGTATGAAAACGGGTTTTTCGACGGCTTCAGTGCCATTCTGTTATTGACCAACATGGAATATTTGGGTAATATGATTAGCAAAATACCAAGAACTTTACATGTTACTATGTTTTTCTTAAAGTTTAGAGTAACCATGGCAACAGAGATGTTTAAAATAGCTTATATGTTGCTTTTTATCGTAATTTTTTATAAAAAAATATTATATAAAATTATCTTTCTTGTTAATGTAGCTTTAAAACATTTTATTTCTAACGTTAGTAATATTTTCGTATGAATTGCAGTTAATTTAACAAATTTCACAGCTTAAAATACTTACAGCAGTGCCCGTCGTCTTACATTTTTATTGAAAAATCGTTCTGCATGCTGCTATTATTCTCATGGATATTGTTGAAATGAAAATAAAAAGCCGAAGCTGTGTTCCTTAAATAGACCAGTGTCAACGCTTTTTAATTTTACAATTAGACATATATGTCACGGGCTTCGTTTCCATGGTAACATCAATTTAATTCAAGACACCACAATTTTATACTGAAATTTGAACAATTTTAGAGCTTAGTTTTAGTATTTAAGTAACAAATTATCAACGGAAACTGGGAAATAGGTATAACAAATCAAACTGCCCAACTTTTATTTGTAAATGACCGTAATAAGTTACCTTTCAGCCAACTATATTCCCAATCACATCAGTTACCATCATCCATTTTCTTACATTCCGCATAACATTTCAATATGATTACATAAAAGAAGCAAATATTGATCATTTTTTTAGAGCAAAAGACTAATAAAAAGTATTTCAGCAAATAATGGCTGTTTAAAAATAGTTCAAATAAAGAAAAAGCACAGAATAACGTACTTTCAAAATAAAAGCTATTAATTTTGCGCGGTAACTGACACGTAACGTCATGACGTCAATGACGTCATTTTAAGGCAACAATGTTTTGAAGCATTTCTGCGGCAATTCATTCATTATTTCTGCATTATTAAACCATTAAACATAAGACCGGAGGCAGGTTCAAGATTTATTTCCAGAAGAATGGATATACAAACACATTTAGTTTGTCGTAAAGCGTCGTCGTAAACCGTCACGTTAGCTTCCGGTTGGACATGCGCACTTACAAATATCAAGGTAACCTACCTCCTTAAATGACATTTAACCGACAGTTAAGCATATAATTGTTGTATAGCCGCTCATTTGATAACGTTTACGTAACGCATGAAGCATCATACGTTCTACTTAAGTTTCTACTTTATATTTACAACGCAAATAAAATCATTTAAGCCAGTACATTTCATGTAAGTGGATATACGAAATTTTGAAATATACGTGAAACATGGTGGGCAGGAACGTTGGATTTTCGGCTACAACAGTTTCTTTTAAAATTGGCACTCTGGTTCTGTTTGTTAGCTTTATACTTCATGTTGTGGGATTTTCAATTGCGAGATGGGCTACTATCAACCTGTCCTATTCCGGTAGTAAAGTTCGAAGTTCTTATCACGCTGGATTATGGCAGCATTGCGGGTGTGTAGAATTAGGCGTTGAAAACTGTGTGTGTAATTCGAGAAGCGGAGATCCAGGTACTATTTTCTCGTCCAGTTTATTTCCTTAACAGTACAATCTTCTAGCTATATATCTACAGAATTAAAGCAATATCATCACAATTAACATACATGTATATTCAGTTATGAAATCTATTCTTATTATGTTCACTTAGAATTACAGTATACCTTCATGCGTAACGTCAATTGTTCGCTTTATTACGCTCCATTTAACGCTGGCACACATATCAGTTTACATCATCTACCCAATGTGACCCATTCGTACAACCAGTTTGAAACGTAATTAGATGTACGTTTATTTGTTATAAAATGGTAAACGCATGGTTTGAGCAAAATCAAAGATTTTAAACAGTTTCTAAAGCTACAGTCACACATACGGATATGTCCGTGCGTTGAGGCACGGTGCGGATGGGATTGGTCTGTGATGACCCCGGACACGGATAAATACGGAACAGTAGGTCTTAGTACTGGAAAAATGGTGATAAACGGGGTACAAATAATACAGGGCGCGAATAGGTACTACTCTGAACTACGTTTTACTGCGCCTGGCAACTTGCCCAGTGTGTGGACAGGTCTGCCGTGAACTACGTTGAACTACTCTTAAGTACGGGCAGTCTCGGGTAACTATGGTCAGCTATGGATCAATAAGGCAAGGTACGTTTCAGCACGGACAACTAAGTTTTAGTACGTTTAACTACGGATGAATAAGTTTCAACCAAGTTGGACTAAGGTCACGCTCAAATGGCTACGGATCGCTCAAACTTTTGTGCATGTTCAAAAGTTGGAGAAACTTGCAAGTTTGGCATAAGTCTTGAATACGTTTTTACAAAGTGTTGGTACGGATTGGTACGGATTACTACTTTAAGGTACGGCTTAGGTACGGATCGATACGGATTACTACGTTTCTATCCATGGCTGGACGCAGCTACCCGTGCCGTATTTGTGACTGGGGTGTAATGCGCGTGACTTAGTCCAACTTGGTCGAAACTTATTCATCCGTAGTTCAACGTATCAAACGTAGTTATCCGTACTTAAACGTACCTTGTCGTAGTTTGACATGATGTAAAAGATAATCGTAATGAAAACGCTGGCTACACGTGGCCTATTTATATGAAACTTAGCGACCCGTTACTAAACCTTAATGCAAACGTAGTCATGCGTATTGATCCGTAGCTTAACGTAGTTATCCGAGGCTGTCCGTACTTAAGCGTAGTTCAACGTAGTTCACCGTAGATCCGTCAACGCGCTGGGCAAGTTGTCAGGCGCAGTAAAACGTAGTTCAACGTAGTACGCCGTACCTATCCGTACTTATTCGCGTCCTGTATGGTATCTTTTTGTTCCCCGTTTCTCACCATTATTCCCGTACTAAGGCGTACTGCTCCGTACTTATCGGTGTCTACTCCCCCACAGATCAATCCGATCCGCACCGTACCTCAACGCACGAACATTTCCGTATGTGTGACTGTAGCTTAATACCCCAGTCACACATACGGCGCGGATAGCTACGTCTAGCTACGGACAGAAACGTAGTAATCCGTATCGATCCGTACCTGAGCCGTACCTCAGAGTAGTCATTCGTATTAATCCGTACCAAAACGTGGTAAAAACGTATTCAAAACTTATTCCAAACTTGCAAGTTTCTCCAACATGCACAAACGTTTGAGCGAACCGTAGCCATTTGAGCGTGACTTTAGTCCAACTTGGCTGAAACTTATTCATCCGTAGTTAAACGTACTTAAACGTAGTTATCCGTGCTTTTACGTACCTCGCCGTAGCTGAACGTAGCTATCCGAGGCTGCTCGTACTTAAGCGTAGTTTACCGCAGACCAGTCCGTGCGCTGGGCAAGTTGCAAGGCGCAGTGAAACGTAATTCAACGTAGTACCTCGTACCTATCCGTACTTATTCGCGTCCTGTATTGTTTTTTTTTTGTTTCCTGTTTCTCACCATTTTTCCCGTACTAAGACGTACTGCTCCGTAGTTATACACGCACAGACTAATCCTATCCGCACCGTACCTCAACGCACGGACATATCCGTATGTGTGACTGTAGCTTTAAGCATGTATGTAATTCAAGTGATATGGTTAATGAGCAATAAGTATCTAAAGAAAAATACTGTAATAAAGACGAGTAACCACTAATATTTCAAAATGAAAGAACTTGTTGACGTGCAAAGCAATAAAGTTTTCATCGTTTTTCTTGAAATTTTATTGCTTGTCGAAATTCAAGTCCGTTATTGAATGTTGCTTCTAAAAAGGTTCATAATGCCTTTGTAAAACATGGGTGTTAAGTGCTGTGTGGCGGCCGTAAAAAGTCGCCCCGACTTCATCTCAGTGTTGTTATATCTTCTGGTCTTCGGGATCATTGATTTCAACTCATTTGTATTTGAAGATTGAATACTGATTAAGCCGGTGCTATTGGGGGTGTGGGCAGTGTTGCATTATCCATTACTGCTTATGAACAGACTCAATCAAAACGAGTCTGCAATTTTCACTGTTTGCCTTGTTCTCGGTGATTCCGAGGGATCAACTTTCCAGGTTTTATTCCATATATTCTGCTATGAACATAAAATATAAAGTTATGTTACATCCTATTTCAGATAATTGTTTTCTCTAATATTTGTCAAAGGTTTGAATTCTGATGAACATAATACAAAGATTGATTTGAATATGCTATTTTCGATTACCTCCCTTTAAGTCTCAAACTGTAAACATCCATGTGCAGTATTAAAAGTAGCACATTTTTAATCACGTAATTACGAATAACTTCTATTTGGAAAACTGTTTCATCCGTTTTTAACATAAGATTTAAAGCCTTATGGAACTTTAAACGTTAACCAGAACACGGTTGCAAAACTGAAATGTTTAAGTTGTTAAACGTTTTGTTTTTTATTTCATGTAAATAAATATTAAATGTAGTCTCGGCACGTTTCTCAATGATTTATCAGACCTATCCTAACACTTTTCACTAAATGTAAATTGTGGTTTAATCAATTGCATCATCGCTCTTAGGAGTTGTTGAAGGGTGTTAACTTAAACAAGTGCAAACTTATTACTCACGCGGTTTTGTTTTTTTTTAAATTTAAGATTATATTTGTTTCTTTCAAATAATATAGTCAAAGGTAGTATTCATTGTTGCAAGCTTATTACTCACGCGGTTTTGTTTTTTACATTTTAAGATGATATTTGTTTCTTTCAAATAATAAAGTCAAAGGTAGTATTCATTGTTGAAAACTTGAAGTTAGGATTAATACTATCATCCAGTTTCAGTTCTTTATAAAATGCTCTATACTGCTCAATTTGTCGTTGTACATGTGTGTATGCTATAGTTATACCTTTTTCCATTAAAACAATTACTCAGCTTGCAAATGCAGAATTTCAAAGTTACAGACTGAAACATCCAGAGGTTTTCTTAGTCGTAAATCAAAAAAGTATCAAAATGCCACATCAAAGAAATTTTGTTCATTTACTTGCTTCTTATTACGTAAACGTTGATTCAAGCATAAAAACAAAACTGCCAGAATCACCGATATTTGGTAATGTTAAACAAAAGCTTGAAAGTAGGACTTTCTTACTTGTGTTTAAAGTTTATTTTTCTTCTTTATTTAAACATATTTATCCAGTCTTGTATTTTCTCAAACTTATTAATTGCGAATAACAGGCTACTGTCTTTTGTGGTGAGATTTACAGAACCCATTCCGTCCATATCTGCCGAGCCTGATAACATTTGGTATGTTACAAAAGCAATGGATCGAGTAGTAAGCTAATAAGCTTTTTAAAAGACACTTTTCCGAAAAACAGGTACATACAGTGACAACAATTAATTGCAAAATAAGTGCATGTTTGAAGTCAATTCTTTTTATAAAACGTTCAAGTTTGAAGTATTTTTAAAAGTTCTGATATTAGAGTTGACTGTATACTAAGTCAATTGCGGACATGAAATAGAAATGTGATATTTAATACGTTTTGGACTGTTTGGAAATTACCGATGAATGATTAAGTTAAATGAACATTACTGATAGAGAGAGAGAGAGAGAGAGAGAGTTTGGATGCTTTTGGGGTGGGGTTACTTGTGGGATATCAAGGATTGGTGTTTGCAAGTCTTAAATAAATCTCCTGGTTTGAGTATATGTATTCTTGAACGTGAGACAGGACAGACATATTGATTTGAAGACTATTTGCATCACCAAGTAGGAGGAGTGGTAATGTAATGTTTGTGATAGGGCTAATTTTATCTTGTAACTGTGTTCGCTGCCTCTGGTATCGAGGACACTTCTTAGTCTGTAAGCAGTAGAGTTCCCAACGAGATTAGGTACTAATGATGATATATAAGATGGAGCGAGATTGTTCGACAATTTATAGAAAAGAGTAAGCATCTGTTTCCTTCTCCGTTCTTTCAGATGTTGGAAGCAGGTTTTTTGTACAAATTGTAGAAGGAGACTAGTTTTGTGGTCCCTGATGTGACTCCAGTTGTATTATTCCTTGATCAAATTCCTCCTAGGTAGCAATGTTGTCCCAGACAACATTAGAGTACTCGACAAGGGGTCTATTGAAAGCAGTGTAGATAGTTTCCAATGATTTTTTACCCAGAACAAATGTAAAAAAGCAAGGAAGAATATCCAACAGCGCCTCATGATGTTTACCCTCTGCCATGCCTTGATGCTTTCAATATGCTCATGTTAAGTGGTAAATGAAAAGGTTTGTGAACTTTACGAGATAGTAATAGAGATTCTGATAACATTGACATCAAAAGATCGTAGTCTGTTATTCTATTTATCATGTAAGTCATATAGGAACCTGTCTAGGATAACATATTTCCTGATCTTATTTCGTAACAAATTAATTTTTGAAGCAAAATTAACCTTATTTAAATTTTACGGATTTGAAAAGTCATCTGCTTCTGTTATATCTGACAGTCAAGTTTAATCCTGCATAGTGCATCTTTCTGACATTCTTATCAAACTCACAATGAAATATTCTCTAATAAAAACATCATCCCATTGAATCATTCAGAAAATGCTTTATTTCCACATTTTAAGGAGGTAGGTTACCTTAATATTTGTATGTGCGCATGTCCAACCGGAAGCTAACGTGATGTCTTACGACGACGTTTACGACAAACTAAATGTGTTTGTATATCCATTCTTCTGAAAAAAAAATCATGAACCTGCCTCCGATCAGATGCTTAATGGTTTAATAATGCAGAAATTATGAATAAATTGCCGCAGAAACGCTTCAAAACATTGTTGCCTTAAAATGACGTCATTAACGTCATGACGTTACGTATCAGTTACCGCGCAAAATTAATAGGTTTTATTTTGAAAGTACGTAATTCTGTGCATTTTCTTTATCTGAACTATTTTTAAACAGCCATTATTTGCTGAAATATTTTTTATGAGTCTTTCGCTCTGAATAATGATCAATATTTTGCTTCTTTTATGTAGTTATATTGAAATGTTATGCGGAATGTAAGAAAATGGATGATGGTAACTGATGTTATTGGGAATATAGCTGGGTGAAAGGTTACTTATTACGGCCATTTTCAAATACAAATTGGGCAGTTTGATTTGTAATACCTATTTTCCAGTTTCCGTTGATAATTTGTTACTTATATACTAAAACTAAGCTCTAAAATTGTTCAAATTTCAGTAAAAAATTGTGGTTTCTTGAATTAAATTGATGTTACCATGGAAACGAAGCCCGTGACCTATATATCTAAATGTAAAATTCAAAAGCGTTGACACTGGTCTATTTAAGGAACACAGCTTCGGCTTTTTATTTGCATTTCAACAATATCCATGAGAATAATAGCAGCATGCAGAACGATTGTCATACGAGGGTACTGCTGTAAGTATTTCAAGCTGTGAAATTTGTTTAAATAAATGCAAATAACACGAAAATATTACTTACGTTAGAAATAAGATGTTTTAAAGCTACATTAACAAGAAAGATAATTCTATTTAATATTTTTTATAAGAAATTACGATAAAAAGCAAGATATAAGCTATTTTAAACATCTCTGTTGCCATGGTTACTTTAAAATTTAAGAAAAATAGGGTACCATGTAAAGTGCTTGGTATTTTGCTAATTATATTACCCAAATATTCTATGTTGGTCATTAACAGAATGGCACTGAAGCCGTCGAAAACCCCGTTTTAATACATAGTTGTTTAAAAATGAGAGAAAATGCGTTACCATGGAAACACGAGCCCCGCGACATATACATTTTAAGCTTATATTAGACTGCTAACGCGCATACTAGTAAAATTATCAATTATGCAGACTTCTACGGATAGCAATGAAACCAAAATACACTGAAAAGTGTTAAATATCCGTATTTTCCTTCTTCTTTCAATATAAAATACCTTTGGAGGGTCATGTACTTCAAACCTGGATAAAAATTGTACTTGAAGGGACAGAGATAAACGAAATTGAGATTGTAGCAGTTAAAACATTAAATTACACGAAATACAAAAAAAAATGCTGCTGTTCAACTAATTTGAATTTACCCTGGTAACAAGGTAACCTACCTCCTTAATACAAACTCAGTCAGACAGCTACATGTCCTAATGTTCCAAGCGCTGAAAATTGCACTTCCAGACTAAGTCAGTTTTATCTCCAAATTTACAGTTTCAAAATGATAATACACATAAATAATTTTGCATCTACTTAATCAAATTAAGCCTTTAAATAGGTATAAATCAATAATGCCAAAAATATAGTGTTGGACATTGTCATTTCTTGCCTACCCAGTTTGGAAAGCGATGTTGCTCATTGCGGACCTGGAGCGGTCTTCCGCGTATGTCCGAAAGTGATTAGCAATTGGAGCGCACGGCAAAATACGCAAATTATTGCATGTCCTCACGCATTTAGTGTATAATATGTATGATATACTGACTAAAGTTTAGGGTTAGTATTACCATGGTTACAAAATATAAAAATATATCTATACATTAAAGATACTTATCATTCAAATCGCTTCAATCCGGTATATACCGGGTGTCAGTAAATTATCACCGGCGCTCCAGGTCTGCAGTGAGTCACAGTCTAATATACATCTGTCCGATCACGTGCCATTGACAGATATCCCTGTCTTTCCCTAGGGAATAACCTTGTCTAAAATAGTATTTAAGTGACGTCATATAGTACAAACATAATTATGACGTCATAACCTATATACATACTTCCATGATATACACACATGTATTACTCATCTCGATTTTATTTTAACGTGATAGGCAAGAAAAATGTTCTTACATGCCAGCCTGTGAATGCCAGCTGTTTCCCAATCCTCGGGACATCATTCAGCACCGTCCCACGGGTTGGGCTTAATTCTGTATTTAATATGTTTATTTGTTTCTCTTGTTTAAATATTGTTATCGTAAAAAGCCATTGTTTTTTAAGTTGAAACCGCTAAGCGGTTCAACGTATTATAACTGTATTCTGGAGACTGCAAAAATATCAATAATGACAACTTTCATTGAAGCAGATTAATCCGCCGTTCTATGTCCGCACTACTGTTATTGATTAATTACCGACCGCTTATCATTCTACATATAAATTTTTTGGTAAAAGTTCCTGGTAAAGGTTTAACAATCGTTTCAATGCACATGACAAGTCCAGTGGTTTATCACGGCCAGAAATTTGTACAAACCGGACAGAAGTTGCGAAATTGTCATTTGTGCAGGAAAGAAGCGTTTACCATAATGTCCAGTTCTGGACAGGTATAGTGACCATGCACGGACACAGCCAATTTTCTCAGAGGGGGTCCGATCCCCTGGCTCCCCCCCTCCCCCCCTGGAAATTTTGAAATTTAGCACTTCATTTTTTGCATTCTGGGGCAGTTTTATGGACTAACCTGTTACATTTGGGAAAAATGATAAAATCAAGCTTTCTTGAAGGTAAAATTCTTAGTTTCTTTTAGATAAATAATATGAATTATGTCGGGGTCGTATGTAGCAGCAGCCGCATATACTTTACATGCAGTCCTAATGTTGCCTTTTTCGAAAAACATTTTCTTTCCTTCTTGTCTTCTTTCCTTTTATAAAGATTTTCCAGAGGGAAACCCCCGGTCCCCCCCCCTCCTCTGGATCCGCGCATGGTGACATATCACGCTTTCTGTTTATGCAGGTAAACTTGTGTTTGGTTAAATTTCAACAGAGCACAATTGTCTGAACAGTGTACAAACTCATTACTGTTTTTTCAGGCAAGGGTGGAAAAAAGTGGTAGAAAATGAAAGCAGTAACATTTTTATTAAAAAAAAAATAAACAATGAGACAAACATTTCCAACATCTTTGGACGGTTCAAAAATCCCATGTTAAACATACGATAAAGCCCGAAACGCGTGAAAATGTTCCGAATGTAAATCGGGTGAAGTAAGTGCTCTATGCGTCTAGATTAATTAAACTGGGCGAGTCTACTTACTTGTTACTTGAGGATGAAAAAAAACGTGTTTTTTAAATGTTGCTCTTAAACAAGGGTGGCGGTTGAACTACTAAAAGTACAACAACAGTTAATTCACAACAAATCGTACGGTATGTTTTATAATCAGTAGAAGCTAGTCGTATTTACGCTTATGAGACCTGTTTCACCCACAAGTAAAGAATTCACAGGTCCATCATGAAATATTTTCCCCAGCACGTATATACTTGTCCTATTCAAAATGATCGCGATCAATAAAAGAAAATATATGTAATTATACATCTTCGAAAATCTCGGATCGCAAGCTTTCTTACAGTGTATATCTTTAGAAAGAGAAACTATGACACACTGGGAGTTTAAAAATAGCATTTTCTATGGATTTTTAGCGAAAAGTAACGTTTATATCTTTCAAACTATTAAATGTTAAAGGGGTATATGGTCGCATACCATATAACTGAGTGCAATTAAATATCTTCAGAAACCATGTGTAAATGAATCACTGAATCAAAAAGAACAAATAAAAGAAACATCCAACATCACCAAGCAGTATACTTAAAAATCACGACACATACGGCGCCGCAGCAGCAAGCGAATTCGCTGCGGAAACCACGCTTTTTTACCTTCTTTCTTGATTATTTTACACGCACCTGTATTTATTCATAAGACAACATCAACACTCAAAATTTCAGCTAAACATTCAAGCAATAATAAGTGAATTAAAGTTTTACTATTTATTAAGTTGTTGTTGTACAATTTTGGGTGGATAGCAATTTATTATAGACAGACGCTATATAGGTGATTATTCGCCCAAAACGGAATAGTTCGATATATGTTCTTGTTGAAAAATGTGATAAGTTCTTCATTTATGTATGTCAAGCCCATAATATACGGTTGTAAAATTTTAATCTGCTAGATGTGGGGCTTGGCTCTTTATTAAGCTGAAGATGAAGGGTTGCATTGCCCAGCTCGTCAGTGTGTTTCAAGACACGTGATGGTCAGAGAAGAATTTCTAATATATAGTGTAACATTGATGCAAATGGTTTGAGTGTTACTTGAACTGTTACAGTCGGGTGGTTTATTGCACATTAAATGTGGGTTTCAACCTTTCTGTGCTTTTAGTGCTTTGATTTTGTCTTGTGCTGATCTTGTGATTTTTTTCTTTTTAAATGTTTTCTGTAAAGCACTTTTGAATGTGTGCATGTGCATGGAAAGATTGCTATATTAATGTGGTATAATAACAATAATAACAATAATAATATGCGGATGTTTGACTGAAACGCAAACATAATTTTAAACACAAGTTTACTTTTCGTCAGCTATCATTAACATAGACTTCACGTATGGTAACTCGGAAATGTGTCTAATTCAGAAATGTCGAGATATGATCGACGGTATGTGTCCCATTTGGACTTGCATATTGTGTTGTTTTAGTCAGTATTTTTGATACTGCATATTGATGTGGCTCCGCGTGTCAGCTGTTGTTGATCATTTATCTTTAGTTCCCAGTATAACTAGCAAATCATGAGCCTTGTAAGACTGAAACAATAATTCACTGTGTTAAATCAACAGTGACATTCAATTCATTTTCGGTAGCGGTTAAGTTATTTGTGCTGTCCTAAACCGCTACCGAAAATATTTGAAATTTTAATATTTTCTATTGCTCAAACAGCTTGCATGCATTTACCTCTCAAATCAATCAAGTATAAACTGACTAAGTGATGCACGAACTACTTTGAGGTATAAAACACCTTTGATAAAAGAACAGTTTTGTCTTTAAGATATGGATTTAATTGCACGTATTGATTCTTGCAAATATGTGGGAAATTTGCAAATGGAAGGAAATGTTAAACTTTTTTATGATTAAATATATTTCAGCATGGTTCAAAGCTGTTCAAGCAATGGAGACGCTTGGATTGATTGGGCTGATAATCACTGGAATTATTTCTCTGTCTCTGTTGTGTTACAAACAGACAATGACAACGAAAAACATAAACATTTTCCTCCTTGCAGTTTCAGGTATACCATTTCAGTTGGCTTTTCAACCAACAATCTAATCATTTTTGATAATTTACTTCATTTTTACGCGCATAGCAACATTACTGTAAAAATATGCAGCAAACGACAGCTATCTCAAGACAGAACTAAGACAGGGACCTTATTTGCTCCACTTACGCGGATGTGGTCTTAACCGTTATACAATCCGCTAGTTTATCAATTCTTTTGCGTTGATGCAAGACAAGAAGAAGGTTTTAGAAACATAGTTTTATGTGTAGACAGAAATTTAATTCATAAAAATAAAAATTTATTTTGACGTACATATTTTAGAAAGTGACAGTTGCAAAAACATAAATCTAATATTGTTTGTTACTGTTTTTTAGGTATTTGCATTGTGATTGGATTGATAATATTTGGAGTGGAGAACACAAAAGATTTTAAGGACGTGTTTACCATTTTTGATGCAGTCAACAGTGTAGATTCAAACGGAACCCTGAATACTTCCTTTATTCTGTGCGCAATCGCTGCTGGCCTTTGCCTCTTCGTGTGTCTTCCTGTATTTGCGGTTGACAAACGCACACCTTTACCAACAGCGCAACAGCAAGTGTTTCAGGCACCTGTTCAATATTCGAATCAAGGCCAAGTTATATTTCCGCCTTCGGGTCAGGCACAAGTTTATATCGGCACAGCCGGTCAGCAACCAATTGGTTACATGCCAACGTACACGTATGGACAATATGGTTCGCCACCGGCATACGTACCACAAACATCCGAAGGGCAATATGAAACACCCTTTCCACAGCAGACAGATGGCATACCACACAAAGCGTAAATCTTAGATATGATGTACCAGTTTAAGACCAAAGTACAATTGTCATTTAAAAAGCTTGCCAAATGGCCGTTCAAATTATCACACGGCATAGAATATTATATTTATCAGAAAAAAATCATTATCCTTTAATATATTTATCAAATGGCATTCAACAGTCATAACCAAACGTACTCGAGGTACATGTTATATTACCTTCAAGTGGAAAGTCTTAAAAACCTTATAACATCTTAAGTATTCTCCAGTTTGGTTATTCAGGTCAAGCTATAAAATATTTTTACAAACGTTAAGATTAGAACACAGAAAGTATGAGAGATATGTTTGAGATGGATATTGAAATGTGCAGTGATGTTCTAACGAAAATAATGCGAGATAGGCTTTAAAACTGAGCTGCTGGCTAGCTCGGAGTTATACTTCTCTTACTGCAGTGGGACTTCAAAGGTCATCTCCCATGCAGCACTTACATCTGTTTTATATTACAGTGCCAGATCATTATTTTATTGCTTTTTTTAACCTGGTATATTGTTTTGAATTATTCATTGTGTCTTTCAGTTAAGCTATTCATACTTTGTTGAAACCAGTTAGATGTGTTTTGTTTTTCTTTTCGTTTCGATTATATTAACATAATATTTTCGATTAAAATCAGCTGAGTCATTACCTTTTACGCTTTCTTGTCTTGTCAGACTAGGTTCTTATGAAAAATTACGAAAGTGGTCACGGTGAGTACCGGATATGTGACTTCCAAGTTAAGCTGCTTAAGCCTTAACCGCTTTGAATTTCCACTCTTTGTTTGCATTTCTTTTTCATTTTTCTTTCTTTTTTTCATTTTCTTTAGCAAAGGACTTGTGATAAAAATGAATAAATTGTGGATGTATAATGTACTTGCAACATATTTTGTACATAATTTGTGATACATACAGAGCTTTGGGAAAATATGAAATATCCAGATAATACACAAACAAATATATTGGACTGGAAAAAACAGGCAATATCTACACAATGCACCACTAAATATATAAGACTGGTCCGCAATCATCCGAGTAAGCTGATAGATTTACCTTGTTAAACTTACTAGCTGAGCTAGTCAGTTACTATTAGCAACTAGTAGTTAATTAGACTATTAAATACGGTTGAAACAATGTGATTATTTGCTCAATGTCGTCAATGCTTTATATACTTCATTCGTCACCTTTTCAGACAACATTTTGGCCTCTGTAAACATTTTGACAAAAAATTACAATCAAAACAATTTTTTGAGTCGGTTCGACGATTCATTGCTTTCGCCCAAATTCTCATTAACTGACCGAACAGCACAGTACTGTGACGTAGTTCCTTTGAAATGTCTCAAACATGAAAGAGTTTACCGCATTAACGAAATTAAATTAAATGTCAGATTTGATATGATCAGGAAACGATAAGAATGAATTAATTGTGGATATATAATGTACTTGCAACATATTTTGAAAATAAATTGAGTTACATACAGAGCTTTGGGAAAATATGAAATATCTAGATAATACACAAACAAATATATTGGACTGGAAAAAACAGGCAATATTTAGGCAATGCACCACTAAACATATAAGACTGGTCCGCAATCATCCTAGTAAGCTGATAGATTTACCTTGTTAAACTTACTAGCTGAGCTAGTCAGTTACTATTAGCAACTAGTAGTTAATTAGACTATTAAATACGGTTGAAACAACGCGATTATTTGCTCAATGACGGTAGTGATTTATATACTTCATTCGTCACCTTTTCAAACAACATTTTGGCATCTGTAAACATTTTGACAACAAGTTACAATCAAAACAATTTGTAAACAATAGCATTTGCGTCATTTATGGACGACTGCGGTTAATTACAGCAACATTGCACATTTTGTTATATACAGTAGTTAAAGGGAATCAACCATTTGTTAGAAGAGGAAGAACTCGTTGTAAAATACTATGTTTGATTTTGGACCAATCAAATACAAGCTCTAAATAACAACAGTCAAAGCGCACTTCAGATAGGTAGACGGATGGCATTGAGGTCATTCTGTATCTAGCGATCTATGTAAATAGATCGAGGATTTATCCCTTGACAATACCTTGATAGGAGAACTACTGCAGTTGGATAAATTATATAACAGAAAACGTTTTGAGACTAAAGAAAATTTGCAATATCGGAACTAGATTCCGAGCTTTAGGCCCAGTGCATGGAAGTTAAACCTTTACAGTATAGAATACAGGTTGAGCATCGGAAAGCTGAGACAGAGACATACGGTTTGAGACAGTAGGAGAGGTCTAGCTTACAGACGAGGTTCAATGTGATTGGCAAGATACAGCCAAGAAATTGGGGTCATACCTATATGGCAGTTTAATGCTACACGTTATAGCATATAGGCGCTGAACATCAAGGGGTCGGAGCAATCATATTGAGTTGCAGCTTCAATTAAGAGGATATAGTCGCCATTGTTGAGTTATTTCAACGACCAAAATAGTTGCAACCTTGGAGCATTTATTTTCATTTGCTTCCAGCTAATAGAGCATTTTATAATCCATATGACATTAGTCTTGGTAACAACGAACGGATGAATTAAGTATTCATAGCAACATGTTCTTTGTTAATTACCATAAAACAATTGAATATCAACCTAGATGGAAGGCAACAGCATAATGTAAGCGATCTTTTGACAGCAAATATATTCTTTTTTATTTTCATTAAATTCAAGCTGATTTCATTAGTGCTTAGTCCGTTTTTCATGGTCATTGAATGACAATACAATTGCATCACTTAGAAACAAGCGGCGCGACGAGGATGTCGCGACTAATCAGCCATTCAAAAGCTTCTACAAATACAATACAATCACATTCGTGTAAGCTATAACAAATACTATTTTTACCTTTTCAATATTTTATCGAATGTTAAATTGATTAGTTTCAAATCTTGTTTACTTTCGATTTGCCGATCGACTTCAGAAAAGTTGCTCCCTTTATGTTTTGAACTAAAACAACAAAACGTTCCGATTTTCCCAAAATAAATCAAAATGAACTATAATGTGTATTTAATGATTGTTGTTGGCATGCAGATATTTGGCCATATCTGTTTGGGTTGAAAAATGACAGAGCACGGAACGAAGGGCGCCGTAAAGTGCAACACTTTGACAATTGAATAATTCTTTTCGGTCAACATATGGTAAACGGGTGTTCAATTTATTTTGGAGTCCTTGACTGCATATTGATGTTTTACCACAGTTGCCAAATTCGTATGGCATCAGCTAAATAAAATGATAAAGTGGAGATAAAATGTAATGAATATGAAAACGTGAATATCCTTACTGCATACTTGCACTTGCAAACATCAACAAAACCAAAATAATAAAGTGACAATGAAATTTAACGTCACTCTAATCACCGGACAACTTGTTCTGTAGATTCTCAATAACACTTGTTCTAAACCTATGCTCAATGTATGCATGTATGAAAACAAAGAAAAATATCAAACAGGGAATGCCACGCACCAAAAGCGCAGCCTCCTCAAAACGAACCCCCCAGCACGCGAACGCGTGCACCACACACACACACACACAAAGCTTACACATCAGGACAAAACGAACGACACACACACACACACTCAAAGCCAACACATAAGGACAAGACGAACAATAAGCATACACACACGCGCGCACACAAAGTCAACACACAAGGACAAAACGAACAAACTATGGAACACAGTGGGGCACCGTCTTGGAACGGCCAGTGGCAAAAACACCACTGGGGAGCTTAAACCGGTTTATGGTGCGCACCCAACCTCGCTCTTACCCCCACCAGGTTCCAAAGACATGGGACAGTGTAAATAAAAGTAATCCCCTCCAGGTGAATCTCTAACACAGGTAATTGAAACAAAAAGGCATGGCATGTAAAACACAAAAATGCTCGTGTATAAATATATAAAAAGCAAACCCTAAGAACCAAAAACGTATGTACTCAATGCCTTTTCAGAAGACAGAGCAACAAGAGAAACACCCTTAAGGGCCCGACGAAACGGGTCAGAAGACAAATATCAAAACAGTTAAGTCCTGGTAGGATTTAAAAACTGCTCATCATAGAGTCCTCCCCCTCTTCCGTCAGACGCAATCAAAGAGGGAAGCGTAGTGTCTAACTGTAAACGGGTTGAACACTAAACATGCGGTATGTCTCAAAACAGTTGGGTTGTAACCTCTTTTAATAAAACGTTTGATAATCTTTCCAAATACTTTGGAAAATTACCATGACCCAAGACCTTACGAAGTTTGTAAACCACATCCCCATAAAAAACGGGTTTAGAAATACCTTCTCGCAGAAGTGTCTTTAATTACTATTGAATTTTAAAACTAAATCAGAATTACGATAATAAAATTTAGTAAAATATTTACGCAATTTGTAATAACGGTAGCCTTGCTGAAGAAGTTTACTTGTAATTATTGATTACGTTCATTGAAATGCTTGACATGACTACACGCTCTGGCAAACCGAATTAATTGAGAAATATATACCCATAAGATGTAGCCTGAGGTACATCCCATCCAAATGGGGAAAATTTACAATACTAAAATTAAAATCATCCCTCTTGTCATAAATTTTGGTATGTAAATATTGTCATAAATAGAGAGATGTAAATCTAAAATGAAGCATCAGTATCCGAATTGTTAGTTTTAATTAACTGAAGCTCCCTAGGATAAATAGTACCCACTAAATGACCAAAAAAACGGATTATCCATATTAAGAATATCATCCAGATAGTGTGATGTATTATTAAATGCAGTTATAATATCTGCTTGCGTACTGGAAAAAGGCTCAACATAAAGTCTCTTTCATAACAATATAAAAACAAATCTGCGACAAGGGAGTGCACAATTTGTTCCCATGGGAATCCAACAACTTGTCTAAAAACTGCATTCCCAAACCTGATGTAAATGTTTATCCAATAAAAAGGAAAGGGCTTTACAAACTTCGTCACAGGTCCACATAGTATAATGTTTAAAAATATGCTAGTAAAAAATGCTTTATCAAAATTGCAAGCGATAAATGTAGCATTCTCTCTGGCAAAGTCTTTTGAAATAGGGCAGTTAATTTGTCATTTATTAAGTTATGTGGTAAAGTGGTATACAAAGTAGAAAAATCGTATGTATGACTGTAGATACCTTTTAAATATTAATTTTCAACTTATCCAGGATTTCGCCAGAATTTTTAATCGACCAAAATAAGTGTTTACCAGAGTTTTCGTATACTTTATCGCAGTATCTTTCCACGTGGGCTTTCACAGCAGTTAGACATGATGTTAATAGTTTTGAAATATTTGTAGTTGTACAAGAGCTTGAATTAGCGATAAAGCGAGCTTTATATGGTTGTTTATGCAATTTAGGAATCCAGTACATGGTCGGTAGTTTAATTTGAAGACACATAATTGAGACAAGTAATGTTCTATGCAAATGTGTACATTAAAGATGGCAAGGACAACTTACATTACAAATCTGGAAATCTGACCTGCTACCTTTGAGGGTCTTCACAAGCTTCTTATCCAAATAAAACGAGCAATTCCATGTTTTTTTTTGCATTTTAAGAAAGGCTGGAAATTTTACGCGGTTTGCTTAGATTAAAGTAAATGTCTTTGCGGAACGTTTTCACTACATTTACGTTCTATCTTTGTCTTTGGATATTGCATTGATCATGCGATTTTTTTTATTCTATACCTAAGTTTGGGGTTAATTAGGTGTTTATTTTACAAGAAGTTCTTGATAAGTACACATCTTGCTTTACTTTTTAATGTTTCAATTTTTGTCACACATAAATAATTCATTTTAAGTTATGTACAAACGAAATTTAGACTGTGTAGATGTGTAGCCATCATGGTATTTCATGTGCGATATTTCACATGTAAAAAGTATTACACGTAAAGCAAGAGCTATCAGTATGACAGCGAGATCTAACTAACTGTTCTCGGTAAAACAAAACCGTTTGTATAATCACAGAGGAAACAATCTTGATATACAGTTAGACAGACTTCCAATATAACAATAACGTTAGAGTTATTATACTAAAGATAAATAAAGATAATTAAGGTTGGCGAGAAATTTAAAGAAATCGCGTTTACCGTGACCTTTAAGATAATTGTTGAAGCCACTACACTTACCTTTTTGTTTATGTCAATTTACATTAAGATTGCAGCAATAGTAGGACACAGCTTTCAAGAGTACTTTTAATGAGTGTTTTCTTTGGTTTGTGGAATAGCATCATCTTCTTTTAGATGTTTCCCGATTTTGTACCGTTTTGGGATCTTTTTGTTAAAAAAAGCATAAATAGAAATAAGAAAGTTAACATTTTGGCGAAAACAAACCTTGTAGACGACGAAAGTACTGGCGATGTTTATCTACAAGTGAAATGAAATGACATTTTTGAGTTTTAAGTTCGCTGTTTAAACTCCGGTTTCTCGCTCCCTAGCCTAAATGTCGAGTCATGAATCAACTTGGGAGTGAAGTTCAGTCGTAAGCTAGAAATAAGGTCTTTAGCGAATAGACTTACAATATTTCTTAACTTATATTTTAAGTTTATAATGTTATTCTTATATATTCCGTGAATTTTGCCCCTGAATACCAATATTTCCTCTGTGGGTGGATGGTAGCGACTTTAAGGTGAGCAAATGTAATTATCAAACTTTTCTGAATATAGCCGTTAGAATATATTATACATAACAAGAAGCCATGGGCAAGGCGATCATTGCAAAATCTTTCGCTCCGTATCAGTTAGATAGGTAAGCCAGTCATTTTGCAATTTAAACACTGCTAGGCCGGTGTTTTGTGGAGAGGACAAAGCTGCTTAAAAGTACTGTTAGTGACAAGTCTGAATTCTCTCTTTCGGAATGTAAACATGTGCTTCAATAGCTTTCCTACCATTGACAGATCATGCATATTAAGTAAGATTTAGAAGCTAAGTTAAAGCGAAAAGTTCATGACATAATAATTAACAACAACAACTTATTATCATTAATAATCATTAGTAAAACAAGTGCGAATAAGATGAATTTGTTGATGATTTTATCAATAAAATAATGGTCTTGACTTTTTATGGGTATACCATGTTCTGAGTGGAAAGCAAAATTTTAACTTTGATGTTTGATTGTTATTACAAAATATTGTTGGAATATGTTGCACATGTACATACGTTTAATCAGTTCTTTGTTTCATGAACATCAACCGATCATTGTTTAAAATATTGAAAACTTTAAATAAAGATTATACATTAAAACCTCGGTAGCCTAGTGGTAGAGCGTCCCCTGCGAGTGCGGAAGGTCGTGGGTTCGATCCCCAGCCGCGTCATACCAAAGACGTTTTAAAAAAATGGTACTAGCAGCTTCCTCGCTTGGGGCTCAGCATTAAGGGGATAGTGTTAGGACTGGTCAGTCCGGTCAGTATAATGTGAATGGGAGGGGTATCATGCCACGTGTCTACGGCGTGATATTCCAATGAGGCACCACTATAAAGTTAGGCATTGTGCTCACTGCTACAAGTAGACACCGTCGTTTATATGACTAAAAAATTAATAAAAAGACGTTAAACCCGAACACACACACACAAACTAAAAAATAAAGTAATGTATGCTGCACTGTTTAGGACATCATAAAAATGCATCCTCTAGATTTTTTGATATTAATCCAAAACAAATCGAGAAATCGAGAAATCGTAAAATCATTAAACTGAGAAATTGTGATGTAAAATTGAGAAATCGTAAATAAAAATGGGGAAATCGTGAAATAGTTAATTTGTGAAATTGCGAAGTAAAAATTGTGAAATCGAGAAATCGTGAATTTGAAATGTCATCACCGGTCTTTCGTAATAACCTATTCTGAGTTTCATTGATGTCGCAATTTTTTTTTTTTTAATTCCGAACTTTTGCATTGTGAAACCGCTTTTTTTATCGTACGAAATGCGTACAAAGTTCGTACGAAAGTAAAACCGCTTTCATACGAAGTTTTGTGAAACAGACACCTGATGTGTCTACGTGGGTCATATGACAACTTTCAATTAAACATACCTGTATAAGTTGAAACCAGCGGTAGAGTTATTATCATTTTATTCCATGTGATTTCTTAAAAAGGAATCAATGACAATATATTGATAAGATGCACCGACAAGATAATGGACTGTGTATTTGAAAGCAAAAGGAATCTTTTTGTGGTATAGGATGAGTTAAGCGTTGGAAATATTCATAACAGTAAAAACTAACATTAGTTTTCACGGTTGTGCTATGTATAAATAAAAGAAAATGAAAGACCAAAACGTTAATAAATGAAGCATTATTATCATATCGCCCTTAACATAAAATAGCCAAACTTCAAATCTTTCAAACAAATGGAAATGAAATGATATTTTACCGACAGTTAAGTATATAAAAGTTGAATTAGCGAGTTCATTATCCTGTTCGTTTGATCTCGTCTATGTAACGCATGAGGCGACATAATCTCATTAATTAAAATCATTTGAGCCTGCATACTGCATGTAAGTGGATATACCATCTCTTGAAATTTACTTAAAATATGGCTGTCAGGAACAGTGGATTTTCGGCGACTTCGGTTTATTTTAAAATCGGCACATTAGTTCTGTTGGTAAGCTTTATACTTCATGTTGTGGGCTTTTCGACTGCTAGATGGGATATCATCAACCATTCCTATTCCGGTACTATTAAAATTCAAAGTTTTCATTACGCTGGATTATGGAAGCATTGCGGATGTGTAGAATTTGGCGTTGAAACATGTGTGTGTCATTCCAGAAGCGGAGATCCAGGTATTAATTTCTCGTCCAGTTTATTTCTTTAACTGTGCAATAAGGACATATTCTAACTATATATCTACAGAATTAAAGCAATATCATCATCATCAACATACATGTATATTCAGTTATGAAATCTATTCTGATTAAGTTTGCATAGAATTACAGTATACCTTCATGCGTAACGTCAATTGTTCGCTTTATTACACTGTAGTTACAGCTTAATTACGCTGGCATACGATCAGTTTACATCATCCACCCAATGTGACCTATACGCACGTAATAAGTTTAGTTTATTTGTTATCAAATTGCAAACGCATGGTTGGAGCAAAATCAAAGATTTTTAACAGTTTCTAAAGCATGTAATTCAAGTGATATGTTAATGTGCCAGCCTAATATGTATCTAAAGAAAAAAGACTGTAATGAAGACGAATAACCACTAATTATTCAAAATGAAAGAACGCTGCAGAGTTTTCATATTTTTACTTCAAATGCTTGTCGAAATTCAGGTCAAGTCTGTTATTGAATGTTCATAATGCCTTTGTTAAAATGTGGCTACCATATTTTCTGTTATGAAAATAAAATATATTAATTTTAAGTACATCCTATTTATGATCATTGTTTTCTCTAATATTTGTCAAAGGTTTAATCCTGTTGAACATAGTGGAAAGTTTAATCTGAATATTCTGGTTTTGATTATTTCCCTTTATGTCTCAAACTGTAAATATCCCTATGCAGTATCAAAATTAGTGCATATCTAAAAGCGTTAAACGTTAACCAGGTATATGGCTGTAAGTATAAATGTTTAAGTTGTTAAACGTTTTTCCTTTCATGTAAATGAATTATTATTGTAGTCTCGGCACGTTTCCCAATGATTTATCAGAACTTAATTAACACTTTTTCACTAAATATGAACTGTGGTTTATCCATTGTATCATCGCTATTGACAGAGAAGTTAAAACAGAAGGGCGTTAAATTAAAAATGTGCAAACGCAACAATATGGTCAGTGGTATTATTAATTTAAGTTGAAATTAGGGTTAATACTATCACCCACTTTCAGATCTTTCAAATGCCTCTGCACTGCTCAGTCTTAGAGTATTTTGTCGTTGCATATGCTATAGTTATACTATTTTCCATTAGAACAATAATCAACTTGCAAATGCAGGATTTCCAAGTTACAGAATGAAACATCCAGAAGTTTTCTAACTCGTATATCAAATATTTACGTTTGAAAATGCCACATTACAAGATATTAAACATGACAAATTTAGTTCATTTATTTGCTTTTTTAGGTAAACGTTGATTCTAGAAATAAATCAAAATTGCATGAATCACCGATATTTGACGATGAGAAACAAGAGCCTGACAAAAAAAGAAAGTAAGGCATCCGTACTTTCGTTTAAAGTTTATTTTTCTTACTTACCATTCAAATCGCTTGAATCCGGAATATACCGGAGTCTGTAATTTATCAAAGGCACACCAGGTCGGCAGTGAGTCACAATCCAAAATCACATTTGTCCGATCACGTGCCATGCATAGATATTCCTGACTTTCCCTACGAAAAACCTTGTCTAAAAAATAGTACTTAAATGACGTCACATAGTACAGGCATAATTATTACGTCATAATCTATACTTCCATGATATACACAAATGCATTACTCATCTCGACCATTTTTAATTTGATAGGCAAGGAAAAAATGCTTACATGTATGCCTGTGAATATCAGCTGTTTTCCCATCCTTGGAATAGAATAAATGTAAAAAAAAAACACGCTAACGCTATGTGTTTCATTCAACACCGTCCCTAGGGTTGGGAAAAACCTGTCTTACACGGACAGGCATGCAAGCATGTAAAATCGTTATTGCCATGATGAAAGTAACACACTGACGTTATTAGGTACTTTTATCTTAAAACTCGGAAATGTGTCTAATTCAGAAATGTCGAGATATGATTGACGAAATGTGTCCAATTTGGACATAAATACTTGGTTATTTTTAGTAAGGATTTTTATACTGCATATCGATATTGCTCCGCGTGTCAACTTTTGTTGATCATCTACAATTGAATCTATAACGCTAAACTTTCTTACTTCGTCCTCAGTATAACTAGTATAACTAGCAAATCGTGAGCCTTGTAACTTTGAAACAGTAATTCATTGTGTTCAAACGACAGTGACATTCATTTTATTTTCGGTAGCGGTTAAGTTATTTTTGCTGTCCTTAAACACGCTACCGAAAATATTTGAAACTATAATATTTTCTATCACTCAAAAAGCTTACATGCATTTAAATCTAAAATCAATCAAGTATGAACTGATTAAGTGATGCACTAACTGCTGTAATCATCTTATGTTTTAAATGTACTATGAGATTTAAAAGACCTTCGGTAAAAGAAAAAGTAGATGTATAGGATTGAAGTTCGCCAGTTAATTATTAATCAAACTTTAGTTATGAACGAAGGCACAATATTTTCGAAATATTGCATTACTTTGAACGCGCAAGATACTTAGGTAGAGCCAACGGTCTTCCTGGATCTGGCCTAATAATCTGAATCAATTACAAAAATAACAAGGCCATCAACTGCATTGACCGCCCGGCAATCTACAACCCTTGCTAGTAAAATTTCTACATAAATTATTATAGTAATATAAAAGTTATCAAGTTACAACTGTTCCATTTTAAAATTTTAAATATATTAGTTAAAATTAAGGATAACATTTAAATTTGTTTTTCTTATATTGAATCACTATTCAATATCATTAAATGTTCAAACAGTTTTGTCTTTAAGATATCAATTTAATTTTACATATTGATTCTTGCGTAGAAAGTTGCAAATGGGAGGAATAATTATGTTAAACTTTGTTTATGATTAAATTTCTTTCAGCATGGTTCAAAGCTGTTCAAGCAATGGAGACGCTTGGATTAATTGGGCTGATAATCACTGGAATTATTTCTCTGTCTCTGTTGTTTTACAAACAGACAATGACAGTGAAAAACATCAACATTTTCCTGCTTGCATTTTCAGGTATACCATTGCTGTTGTCTTTTCAACTAACAGTCTAACCATTATTGATAGTTCACTTCATTTTTACGCGCATAGCAACATTACTGTAAAATATCACATCTGTCAGAATGAGTAGTTTATTTCATATAACCAGATTGAAGTGGTCGAACCTACTTTTTGAGCCAATCCGCAGACAAACATTTACAAAAGAAATCATGATTTTCCAGCAATCTCGTACCTCTTTCTCTTCATTCAAATCAGCTCTATGAAATTTGTTTACTTTCAGAAGCTCAGGCAAACATATCTATCATGAAATTTTAGACCTCTTTTGTCTCGGATACACTTCCTATACGCAGGTAACTGTACCTAGCATGCATTTCCACTACCGTCCATGAACAGGCTCAATCAAACCGAGCCTGCAACATTTTCGTTTTTGTCGTGTTGAGCAACCTGTGAAGTTTCAACTTTTCTCTATTTTATTATCACAGCAGCGTTGTTTGTGCCGTGTGGCGGCCGTAAAATGTCTCCCCGTACATTCAATCAGGGCTGTGATATTTCGATCTTCTCAGATCGTTCAGCACGACTTTTATGTCGTGTTATTGGTACTGTTTAGTTTCTCAACATGACCATTTTTGCCTGGGTGGTTCCAATACTCCCGCTTTTATAGCCTTCGGTATTGTATAATCACCCCTTGGATATGGTGGGTGCTTTTTGATTTTGTCTTTTGACAGTTCCTGTGATACGCAGGCTCCATAACCTCAGATCCCCTTCCTAAATTCCAGTTTGTTTGGTTCTGCCCATTGTTTTCTCGTTTGAGGCAAACCCTTTACTTTATCTGGATACCAAACGCAGCTTTTCATGGTATCATTGAAGGTTCCATGTTCACCGCCGTTTGAATACATTTGCGGATGTCTCTAAATTGCTTTTTGTACTTTTAGCATTTGTAAATGTTGAGTTCTGCTCAACCCGGGGCTAGAGGGCGTGGATGGTAGCATGCATTTCCACTACCGTCCATGAACAGGCTCAATCAAACCGAGCCTGCAACATTTTCGTTTTTGTCGTGTTGAGCGACCTGTGAAGTTTCCACTTTTCTCTATTTTATTACCTATTTGGACCTACTATTAACTTTAAAATAAATATTGTTTTACCAGTACAATGTCAATTATATTATAAATTGAAACTGAAAGTTCTATCTTTGTTGATCTGTGCATTAAAATTTGATAGCTTTCAATCCAACATATGGATGCGGTCAAATCTAAGTGACAAACTTTTTGCAGAATCTTCAGATGGAAAACGCAAAATTCTATAAATCTTTTGTTTGATGAATTTTTTATCCGAAATAAAAAAGAGAATATTTTCTTACCATAAACCTATCCAAAGTAAGAGCTAGTACAAATCTAATTACAAAGTCATTTCAGATTTTTATGTAAATTATTTATTATAACCAAAATACTTCGTCTGCTCAATCAAAGATAAAGTTTGACCTAAGAGCTTACTAAAAGCTTATGAGCCTCTCTGGAATGAATATTCCACCCAAATCTTACCGTTTAAAGACATTTAGTACAAACGGTACAAACAAACATTTGCATAACATGACCATTATCAAAAGCAATCCCTCTGTATATAAGGAATGATTTAAATGTTCAACACTGCATACAGAATGTTTCAAAGAGGCTAAATTTCTGTGTAATAAATAGAAATATCAACCTGGGAAACTACAATTGGTTCTCCTAACTTTTCCAGTAACGGGTGTAAATTCCCCGAGACCTGAGACCATTCTGGGATTCAAACAGCAACTTGTGTAAGAATGAAAGGCCTGTGGCCCTACATCATCTGAAAGATGATGGAAGCTAGTAATAATATCTCAGATTAAATACCAAAGAAGTTTAAATGTTAACATGTATGTGCAAAATATGCCTCTAAGCAATCTGACAGCCAATAAACTACGAAATATAAAACAACGCCCCTCATAGCAACTTTTCCATGAACGTTATATCACGATTCTCCTTTCCCTCACACTGAAAGTGTCAAAATGTGGTATAAAACTTCTATACCAACTCATATATATGTAAATTGTGCCATAATTTAGAGTTAAAATAACAAATATATTAATGACAAAGCAGTTTGTTCATATTCCTTGCTAACTGGCCTGAAGGTCTAAAGAAATGTATAGTGTCATCAAGCTAAATCAACTATAATCTCAACTGAATATCCTCACAGGGAATACAACTTAGTGCACCAACTTTGACGATTTAAATTATGTTAGATTTGATGGTTATTGTTAATAAATGTAACCTTCCTTCCTAACTTGCTTCCAGAACTGTCATTGTGGTAAAACTAGTTGAAATAATCGTATTCTACTATAATTGTGGTTTGAGCCTGTTTTCGCATTCCGTTGCAAAAATATCTATAATTTTGAATGTTCGTAGATTTAATTATTGATAAAATCATTATACCTCAATTGATAATGTTAAGAACAATGTACAATTATAGTTTAGATTTTACTAAATCTATGAAATAGTCATGTCATTTACCCATTCGCGATACCGAACTGTCTTCGGTCAAAACTTAGAAGCGGTAGACTTATATATACAAAGGCGGCCATTTCCCACCTATGCGGCAAACTACTCATTGTCCGAGGGCTCTCAATTCAGTTTTTTTTTGCATACTAATAATGTTAGAAATCCAACAGAATTTGATAACGAAACGATGCAGGACTTCAGATTTGATTATCTATACTCAATTATAGGTAAAGGCAGTCAAAATGCAAGTGTTATGCGTGGCCTTCTCATTCAAAATTAGTTCAAATATGCCATTTTCAGGCAAATACGTTCAGTTTTCAAACCCTTTAATAGAATATTTTGCACCATATTATTAAAATACATATTCCTCCATACAAACTGTGTGTACTGTGTTTATTCGAATAACCAAGGGAGCAATTTCATGTTAACAAGAAGAAAAAAAATACTTATGTCTGTCGGCTTGGCCTAAATCTATAAAAATACGAGTACAATATATATAAAAATATCAAATGCCGTTATTTCTTAAACATCGTTCTGTTTTTTACATACCGGTTAGAAACATAGAACTTTATAAAGCATAAAACTTGTCAATATGCATTTTATGCACAAACACCTGCAAATATAGAAAATTTCCAGTGGATGTATGCATGTTACCCAAACTGAAGCAAATGCAATGATTTAATCAAGTATTTACCACATTTCTAAGCCATATTAATTCTTAATCACAGTCATATGGAATGAAAATGAAAAAGAAAACATATTGACAAAAGACTTTTTGAGTTATCCGTCCATATCAGGACCCAAAGTACAATTAATTTTCTGTAGAGTAACATACAAATACATCAATGGAATACTTTCACACAATGTCCTGGAGACAAAAGCAATTATCTTTTCTTAAAACATCTATCTGAAAGAAATATAAAATCCCTATTAAGTTATATGTTGACCTGCTTCTTTACTCCTAACCTGTGCCAGAATTGATAGTGTATTGCATTTAGCCAGAGTGGAGCGGTCAAGCCTTCTTTTTGTACAAATCCGCAGACAGTCATTTGTAAAAGAAATCATGATTTCCAGAAATTTATTTCTTACCCCTTTCTCTTCATTCACATCAGCTCTATAAAAATTGGTTGATTTCAATAGCTCAGGACATCTGTTTTTAAAGAAATCTATGATGAAATATTAGACCTCTTTTCTCTCTAATACACTTCCTGTACTTATGTAACGAGGGGCAAGTAACTGTTCCTTATTACATATTCTTTCGCGTTTATACAAGAAGACAGTTTTGGAAACTGCACATGTCAAGCAATGATTTATGTATAGAAAGAAAAGTAATGCATAAAATTACAAAAATTACCTTGACATACACATTAGAGAAAGTGACAGTTGCAAAAACATAGATGTAACATTGTTTATTTCTGTTTTAGGTGTCTGCATTATGATTGGATTGATAATATTTGGAGTGGAGAACACAAAAGATTTTAAAGACGTGTTTGCCATTTTTAACGCAATCGACAATGTACATTCACACGGAACCCTGAGTACTTCCTTCATTCTGTGCTCAATCGCTGCTGGCCTTTGCATCTTCTTGTGTCTTCCTTTATTTGCGGTAGAGAAACGCACACCTATACCGACCCCTTTACCAAGAGCGCAACAGCAAATGTTCCAGGCAGTTGTTCAATATTCGAATCAAGGTCAAGTTATAGTTCCGCCTCCGGGTCAAGCACAAGTATATATCGGTACAGCTGGTCAACAACCAGTTGGTTACATGCCAACGTATACGTATGGACAATATGGTTCGCCACCGGCATACGCACCACAAACATCTGTAGGGCAATGTCAAACACCCTCTCCACAGCAGACAGATGGCATTCCGTACAAAGTGTAAATCTTAGATATGGTATACTGGTTAAAGCCCAAAGAACAATTGTCACGCTTCATTTATCAAAACTTGTCAAATGGCCGTTCAAAATATCACGCGGCAGAGAATATTATGTTATTTATCAGAAAAAAAAATCTTTATGTTTTGATATATTTATCCAATGACATTCACTAGTCATAAAAATATTACTTGAGGTAGATGTATTATTACCTTCAAAAGGAAAGTCTTTAAAATGTTATGCCATCTTATTAATAAGTATTCTCCATATTTTTATTATTCAGGTCAAGTTATAAAATATTTTTACAAACGTTTAGAAAGTATGAAAGATATACCTGAGCTAGATGTAATTCTAACGAAAATAATGCGACATAGGCTTTAAAACTGAGCTGCTGGCTAGCTCAGAGTCATATTTCTCTTAGTGCAGTGGGACTTTAAAAAATGACCACAATACTGATTTAATTAATGTTTCTGTTATTTTATATACATTATATTTTCTTTTTTCACTTGTTTTTATAACTATTGATAAGAAACACTTTACAAACCTAAGGCGTAAATGGATTTTTATTTTACTGAGTGGGATTTTTCGGAAATTATTTCCGTGACAAAAATGAAAACAATACAAAAAGGGGGTTTGCCTTAGTTGATTTCTAACACCGCAGACCATGTTAAAAGAGCATAAAAAGTGCAGTTTGCAACGCTTAGTTAAAAAGTTGAAAAGATTTCTCCAAGGGTATAAAAACATGTAGTATCGGGCCAAAAATTTAGGGTAAATTAGGATACCGGAAACATTTTTTTTTAATAGCCTTTATAATATACATTTATTTCTTTTTTTACTTGTTTTTCTTATAAGTATTGATAAGAAAGACTTTACAAACTCAATAGCCTTTATAAGGCCTTTTATAAAGCCTGTATTTAATACGGGCGAAAAAAGCATTTATTAGGAGCTGTTCTAGAACCGCCACGAAAACTGTCGTTTGGTAACCACTGATTTCCAGAAAGAGCTCCATTGAAAATAAAATGACTGTTTTATTGTGAATGAAATAAGAAGAATCTGTTTCCTATAGCAATATATATGTGATATCAAGATATGACATTCAACGCCAAGTAAGACACTTTGCTCAACATTAATACGTATCTTACCGTATATATAAGATAAAGATGGTAATTTTCAAACAATTCGAGTTTTGTATTCCTTTATATAGCCGTACCTACTTTTGAAATGTCTCAAACAAAGGGTTTACCGCATTAACGAAATATGATTAAATGTCAGATTTGATATGATCAGGAAACGATATGCATTGTCGAATCTCGTATATTTGTGCCATACGTGATAAAAAGCAAATATTTTCTTCCATGAGACATAAAATATCGGTGAATCCTGATCGCTTGGTAGTATTTTCAATTATCATGACGTCAGTTCTTACATTGCCACGTACACGTGAGTATCAAAGGCGAATAAATGATGGTTTTTACTGAAAAAGAACTACATTACTTATTATATTTGTAACGATGAAAAGGGAAACAGCGGTTATCATTCTGTGACACTTCCAAATTAGGTTGCTGACAAATAGATTTAGTGGCTATCTTTATAAACAGACACTGGGTTCAGATAGCCTTGAGTTACTTCACTTAGCTTCGAAGTCCGTGTAAGCATTCATCATAGTAACCTTTACATATTTTTAAACCCAACTTTTGTATGATTAAACAATACCTAAGAGGTATTATATAAATCCGTACAAATTATTTGCGGATGAAAATAGAAATTACTATAAAACAATTCAACTAATGCCTTGAAGGTACATTTCGATATTTTTATATATAATCATACATTAACTAAACTTGAAAGTTATGCACATGGAATGATTGTAAAGAAACAAGTTGAGCAAGAGGTTTCATAGGGTTCAGAGCTTGTCAGAATAATATATATTTGACATACAATGTATTATAACGTAACAAATAAGGAAAGATAGTGCTTGACTCATTTTAGTTCTATAATTGCTATAATTATAGTTGAATTGTCATAAATAATATGAGTTTGTCATTTATGGACCATTGGGGTTAATTTAAGTAATAGTTTGAAACCAGCATCGCACTTTATGTTATATACAATACTAAAAGTGAACCAACTTTTTGTTAGAGCAAGTACTCCTTGTCAAATTCTATATTCAAATTTGACTAATCAGAAACAAGCTCTATAAATAGCATAAATCAAAGCGCAGTTCTGCATGGGTATAGATAAGTAGACGGATGATATTAAAGTCATTCTTTATCCAGCGATAGAAGTTAACACATTCAGGATTTATCCCTTAATATTACCTTGATAAGTGAACTATTGCGACTACACTCTTAGGGCGGATAAACCATATCAAAGAAGACGTTTGAGACTAAAGACGAATTTTAGTATTGGAACTAGGTTTCGAGCTTTAGGGCCAGAGTCAGAGGCATATGGTTTGAGATAGCAGTAGAGTTCCAGCATACAGACGAGCACATAGGTGCTGAACATCTAGGAGTCGGAGCAATCAAAATGATTTGCAGCTTCAAGAGGACATAAGCTGAACATCAATGCGATAGAACTTGTATGTTGTTTATTCAAAGACATCGTCTGACGGGAACTTAAACAAAAGAACCAGTCAAGTATATTATCTCCAGTCCATAGGAGTCCGAGTTGATTATCATTAATCGAAGGTTGTTAGTTTGAAACAACGAATGATTTGCCTGATCTCTGAAGTTATCTGAAGTTATCTAAGAATCATTTAGGCGAGGTAGCCCATAATATATATATATATATATCATATATTAGATTTTAATATATATATATCATTTTAATAGATCTCAAGTCTGCGTTACATACTCCTCGTTGACAGCTAGTCGAATAGTCACCTAGCGATGCCTTACTAAAGGCGTAGGCACTTACACAGGTCATATAACTTGTATCTTGACATAATGTATCGGTGATATCACGGGATTGGTTATATTGTGTATTTATCAGAGAACGTAAGTGAAATTATGGTTTTTCTGAGTCACGGCATTGTTTACCTGCTATTTTGCATGGTTTTCTGGAATGATTGAGAGAAGTGATCAGATTGGCTGGAAAACAAATAGCAACGAGTAATGCTCGGAGCACATCTTGCGCTGTATGCCGTTCTTGACAATAGTTTCTAAATAACAGAAAAATACAATTCTCTTACCCTAAATCACCAAAGCCGATCTATTTCGTCCAAGATAATGCGTTACTGATCCGATTTTTCAAAGTAATGTTTGGTCGCGGTGAATAACAAGTTTTATCACTGACTTACTTTACAACTCCAGAAACATCGGTCATTTATTCCAGAGCTTGTTAGGTTAAAATTTTTACTATTTCTGTTAAATTTCCTGACAACTAGCGAGTCCTATTTATTCCACATGACCATCCAATATGATTTCTTTATTGGCAGATCTTTTTCGTATTGAACGGTTAAAATGGAATAATCGCATGTTTAATCAATGAAAAATAGTTGATCTATAAAAGTATCCGCATGACGCCATTGTGGGGTTATTCCAACTACCAACATAGTTGCAACCTTGAACCATTTGTTTTCTTTCCAGCAAATAGAGCATTCTATAACAAACATGACATTAGGCTTTCTAAAAAAACGAAGTGATGAAAAAAAATAGTATTTAATCATATATAGCAACACGTTCATAGTTAATTAGCATAAGAGATCAAATATCACACTAGAGGTAAGAAACAGCACAATGTGTGCGATCTTTTGCAAGCACATATATTCTTCTTTTTCATTTTCTTTTACACTTCAAGCTGTTTTCGTTAGTTCTTAGTTAGTTTCTTGCGGTCATTGAATGGCAATACAATTGCATCACTTAGAAGAGGATGCCATGACTACTCAGCCATTCAAAAGCTTCTACAAATACAATACAACCGCGTGCGTGTAAGCTATAAAAAA
Organism: Mercenaria mercenaria; assembly: GCF_021730395.1. Lineage (NCBI taxonomy): Eukaryota > Metazoa > Mollusca > Bivalvia > Venerida > Veneridae > Mercenaria > Mercenaria mercenaria. The sequence goes on along the minus strand of NC_069365.1, from coordinate 9,112,225 downwards.
TACTTAATATTTATCAAGCATTTTTACCTTGCACATTTTTATCGAATGTAAAATTAATTTGTTTCAAATCTTGTTCACTTTCGTTTTGCCGACCGCCGTTTCATTAGAATTGCTCCCTTAATGTTTTTGAACTGAAACAACAAAACGTTCCGATTGTCACAAAATAAATTAAAATGTAAAATTTTAATATTTAAAATAAACTGCGTTCACAAGGTGCATGCCAAACATTGCTTATTTGTATTTGTTATAACTTACACACACATAGTTGTATTTTATGAATGGATGTTTAGTCGTGACATTCGCATCGCCAATATCGTTTCTGACTCATGCAATTGTCAATGTTTGTCAATATCTCAGAAATGAGCACCGACATGTGAATGATCTATATGTATATTAGTGTTGTAGTAGTTTCAAAAGATTCCCTTATAGATTGTTTTGGGGTTGCTTTTATAAGCGATTATCTAGATTTTATATTTGATAATCTAATTAATCAACTTACGAAGTTCCTTTTAGATACTTAAAAGAAGTGTCTTTTCAACAGAAGATATGTTTTGCGGCATAGATCGCATCAGCTCCCTTTTCCGGTTTAATGCGTAAACAAAACATAATAGGCTTCTTTTAAAAAAGAAACCTTGGAGAGGTCCAGTGTTGCTGCTTTTAAAGTTATATCAGGGACATAGATAACAATTGTTATCTCTGTCTCTGGTTATATGATAGGTTGTGCTATATACGAAAAACAGTTTTCCTGACGCAGATCACTGTGAACTATTAGGAGTCATCAATCTGTTGATGATGGCCAACCTTCGTGTCAAGTAGAGAGATCCTGGGCCTAAGCTTTCTTGGGTTATAGACTTGAAACTGTTTCTTTGTACAGGTCACTGTAACCACGACCTAATGACCTCAGAATTAATAAATCATCTTCAGATTATGATCAACCTCCGCCAGTCCGAGGACTGTAGACCCAAACATTTCTTATATACTGAATTTCATTTTCATTCATGCTCAAAAGCTACCACAGCAATAATTGCACGCTGAAGTCTTTGGCTCCAAGTCCGAAGTTGGTCCTGGTAAAAGCTGCCCAATTGGCATCTTACCATTTTGCGATAACCTCACCTGATAAGCTTATTTCACGGTCAACTGCCCCGTTCCTTTGGGCCCCTGAGAATAGCTTCCGAGAAGCTATATAAAAGCTTGGAAGAAAATCGCAATCTGACGGGCGTCTGTCGGAAGTGAAAAAATATATCATTCTTTTCTAAATGTTTTTTTTTTCAGAGATTTGTATTGTTAATGTGCTATTTGAAAAAGAAATTTTATTTGTTCTAGTTTATTACTCAGTTTGTAAGTTTGATATACCGTATTGCTGTCTTGTTTTGCTACCTTTTCCTACTATCCGGTGGAAGACACAGAATATCTTCTAAACATAGAAGACGCACAATCGAACATCTCGGAAGAGCTCTTCTCATTCCGGCACATCTTCCATGGCCCAAACGAACGGGGCAAACGAACCGCCAGTTTAAAAATAAATTTATCTAATTAGACGAAATATATTTAACGTGATTCTATGCATATGCATATCTTTGAATACTGCGAACAAAGATATTTTTTATATTTTGCTATTAATAACTGAACTGTTTCCAAGATTTGTAACAATAGCATAATCCTATGTTTCTTTATTTTAAACGAATAATTATTTTTGTCTTAGATTATTTCGAAACGTACGTGTGCGCAAGCGCATTGGGCCATTTTAGACTGGCTCACCCTTATTTGCACCAGAAAAGTGAAATATAGCGCGGTAAAATTAGTAGATTAGTCTAAATTTTCCAAGTTTGAAAGCCAACATTACGGAGAGGTCTTGATAGAACTTTCCAATGAATAGCTGTTTAACTTGAAAAATAATCGACAAATTGCTCGTGCAATTAGGTCAAATACTCGCTGCACCACTAGTCATCCGTTCAAGGAAAATGGACCCAAAGAAGAGGTAACATTTGGTTCAGCAAAATGAACAGAAATAGGGCCTTAAAACTCTGGTGATGAACAACACTAGTGAAGACTCGGGTAATGTATTGGATATCCGGTAACTGTATGTAATTTTTCCCGATTTTCCATCACGAGATAATAACAAAGAGGAACTTAGTATGCCAAATGAAATAACTTGCTGTTTAAATGCCGGTCACAAAAAAAGAAAAACTGAAAATGTTATTATCCCCAATTCCTATATCTAGAGAGTTGAGGTCACCAAAGTACGTAAGCATAACACATGGTATTTTAATCCATAACAAGAGGGCCAAAATGGCCCTAGGTCGCTCACCTGAGAAAAACACCATAACAGTGTAAACATGATTGACCTAGTAATTTTATGGAAACAATTTTCATTAGGATTGGTCCAAAAATATGGTCTCTTGAGTTAAAACAAGTATTTTCTCTGATATGACCTAGCGACCTAATTTTTGACCCCAGATGACCTATATTCGAACTTAACCTAGATTACATAAAGACAATCATTCTGACCAATATACATGAAGAGCAATTGAAAAATACAGCCTCAATCACATACACAAGGTTTTTCTTTAATTTGACCTAGTGACCTAATTATTGATTCAAGATGACCGATATTCAAACTCAACCTGGATTTCATCAAGGCAATTATTCTGATAAAATATCATGAAGATCAATTGAAAAATACAGCCTCTACTGTATACACAAGGTTTTTTCTTTGATTTGACCTACTGATCTACTTTTTAACCCAAGAGAAACCATATTCAAACTCATCCTAGATTTTATCGAGGCAATTCTTATGACCAGTTCTTAAGAAGATCAGTTGGAAAATACAGCTACACAAGGTTTTTCTTTGGTTTGCCCTAATGACCTAGTTTTTGACCTCAGATGACCAACTTTGAAATTCGACCTACAGTTAATCTAGGCAATCATTCTGACTAAATTTCATGAAGATCAATTGAAAAATACAGCCTCTATCAAATTGCATGAAGATCAATTGCTCAGGTGAGCTAAAAACATATATTTTGCCTTTAATCCACAGATATTATATGCCTTTCATAAGAAAATGTGCACCTGCTCGCAAATAAACCAATAACAATCCAAATATAAGTTATATATAGATATCCAATTGTTCTGGTGACCTATTTAATTGACGTGTAAAAACTTTCAATTCTGAATGTGTGAAGAAACATGGATGTAAAGATTAAACTTTATGTTTGTTTTCTTTTCGGTATCATTTCAGCTTATACAGAGTCCTATACAATGTGTTTTTGTAGGTTCTACCATAGAAAAAAGCCAAAGAGACCCTTTGGGTCTACATTCTTTAAAGAAGCACTTTTATCAGCATATTCTGCTGAAAAAGAATTGGCTTGTAGTAAAACAGCAGTATGACTATTTAGAGTGCCTGTTCAAACACTTAGATAAGGGTACATTTTCCCTAAAAACTAACAAGTCAATATAATCTGGAAAGTAGATCCCTGTGAAAATTGCAGACTCGGTTTCATTGAGTCTGTTGATGAGCAGTAATGGAAAATGCAACACTGCCCATGTCCCCTAGCACCGGCTTAAGCAGTATTCAATCTTCTAATCTGAATGAGTTGAAATCAATGATCCCGAAGGACCAGAAAATATAACAACACTGAGATGAAGTCGGGGCGACGTTTTAAGGCCGCCACACAAGTCAAGTCAAGTAATACTTATTTAAGTTGGATAGTAACAACATATAACTGTAACTTGGTCCCGACACTATGCTTTAGCATGAGGAAGATCTAACCCTTCTTAAACATGTAGAAACAATATCATAGCTTGGATTATAAGGTCAAAATGCTTATTAAAACTGTTAACAATGTTTATAATTGTGTTCTGAGGTTACTGTTATCATTTTCAGCTGCTTCCATATCATTTTAAATATAAAGCATTTACAAAAATGAAGTAAAATTGCTACTACCATTATGATGATTTAACGGTAGAATCATTACATTGTGTATTGATTAATATAAATTAATATGACAGATTACGGATTTTCTCACTCAACCATCGTTGCCTTCAAGCCATCCTCGGCCACTCGAAGATCAAGATTTGCATGTCATTATCTTACTGCAGTGTCTGCTTTATAAGTTTATAAATTTGAGTTGGTGTTTGCAAAAATCTCTACATAACTAAGCAAATGTCTAATTATCTATAAGAGCCGATCACTTAACATGTCTTTTCAATTGACATTGCTCACTTACTTTAAACTTTCGGTGAATTACAAATATATATCTCACATTTCACTATACATGGGATTTTCATATTAATTTAGTGAGGAAATTACAACGACACATATTAGAAACAAATATTTTGCCATTTCAGATATGACATTGTATTTATCACTCAGCTACACTCCTAATGTACAAATCATTTAGTTACACCAAAAATTTATAAAACATTAAGCTACACAAACAAATATCATTTTACAAGATTTATATGCCCTAACCTTACTGCGGCTTCTGTTTATAAATTTGAGCTGTTGTTTGAAAAAATCTCTGTATAACTAAGCAAATGTCTAATTATCTATAAGAGCCAATCACTTAACATGCCTTATCAATTGCAATGCTCACTTAGTTTAAACTTTCGGTGTATGTCGCCTTGGCGTGGGGCTGCTATCAGGTCAACAGGTGGACTTTCAGTCGGATTCAAATCTGGGCAGACAAAAATAGTACTCTGCCAGTTGTGCGTAGATACGGTAAATATAACGTTCGTTCTACGCGCTTCGCATGTCAGCAAAAAGTTTACAAAAATGTATGCTCAAAGATTGCGAATTACAAGTACCGTATATATCTTACATTTCACTATACACAACAGGCGGCATTTACTACAAGCAGTGATTCTCTTTTTATTATATGTTAAATTGAACTATACGGCAATTGAAATAATGTAAAATAGCTATGTAAGGAATATGTATTTCATGGGTAGACTGTATTAAAATATTCACTCACAAGCATTTATAGTGTTCAAAAACTAATATATAACAATACACATGTAACACATTCGGATATGTATATAAGTGTCGAACAAAACTTCCGGGTATCATATTAAATTAGTGTAATAGATACTATCCTTAATTCAGAAAAAACACAAAGGCATTGATCGAATTACTCTAGTTTCGCAACTATACATTTAATAAAATCGGCGTAAACTTTAACTGTATACTGAATTCTCATATCGAAGTGAACTATGACAAGCAGATTATCAGGATGCTCGACGTCTTCTGTTTGTTTTATAATAGGTGGTGCCGTTCTACTTTTAGGATTTATAGTTCATGTTGTAGGATTTTCAATAGCAAGATGGGCTATATTTTATGGTACTAACAATACTGGTAACAACCACAATTTTGGATTATGGAAGCGGTGTATATGTGCGCCACTCAATGAGAGGGACGTGTGTACATGTGTATCCAGAAGTGGTGATCCAGGTATTCATTTAATTTGAATTATGCGTGTCTACATAGCTTAGTAGGATCTATTGCGTCTGTCATTCTACCAGATCGAATATCTGATCATAGTATGTAAGTGCAAAATTAAATATTTATTAGATATTTAATGTTACACATGCGTTGTGAGACTTTTTAATGAAATTAATAAAATAGGTTTGCATGCTCGGATAATTATTGTTATTATTATTGTTGTCTAGTGCATCAATAAGTTCATAAACATACACCCATCTAGATATAAAAAAAATCTTTTCCGCTGGAAGTTCACTGTACCGCTTTAACTTTACTAACAAGATATACCATTGAAATGCACAAGAAAGCATACTTAGACAGGTTTATGTATAAATTTTATTTCATTTTAATAATGAGATCAATGCATCATTCAAAGCTCCACATTAACTTCGCTAGCAAGCTATACCTTTTAACTACACTGGAAAACATATTTACACTGTATATGTGTAAATCTTACATCATTTTAACGATGAGATCAAAAACATCATTCACTTCATCTTCAGTGATGAGAATTCATGTACATGGTAAGTTATTTACCATTTGACTGCAGAGCCAAAGCACATTTACCCTAGTATATGTATAATAAAATCTGTAAAAGGATCCTTAAAACTTATATCAATTCATAAGATCAAAACAAAATCATTCATTTGATGAAAATGTATGAGATTTTCATATTAATTTAGTGAGGAAATTACAACGACACATTTTAGAAACAAATGTTTTGCCATTTCAGTTATGAATTGTATTTATCATTCAGCTACACAGCCACTGTACGAATCATTTACTAGTAGTTACACAAAAAATTTATAAAACATTAAGCTACACAGATGGTGTAATGTGCCTATATATTTTTGGTAGTGCACAGTAATCGGATACATTTTCATTGTTAAGAATATAGAAAGTCAACTTAAAAGACAACTTCAACTGTCAATATATCACAATACGCATTTTGTACGCCATGATTTACCTCATTTTTACATTACCTTTTGTTTGGATTGTAATAATGTTACAAGAAGAGCTACTTGATTGATTCCATTATTATTATTATTCGTACAATGTACAGTAATTATTATCATCATTTCTACTAAACTGGAATCTTATTACATTGTTATTCAATTTCTTCCAGCATGGTTCAAAGTCGTCCAGGTGATGGAAACGCTTGGGTTGATAGGACTGATTTGTTCTTGGATTATTTCGTTGGTTATTGTGTGTTACAGGCAAACAAAGAGGATAGCAATAGCCAACATAGTCCTCATTGTCTGTTCAGGTAGTATCATTGTGTTTGCTTATATAGAAATAAGACATTACGAAATTGAAAAAAAAACACGTTTCAGATATCAGTGATATAGGCCTAAATAGTAGTGTGAAATCCAGAGTACCGATTACGTCCCGGGACGTAAAACACATCGGGACGTAAACCGCATAGAGGCTGCAAATTTCCTCCGGGACGTAAAACACATCAGGGCCCGTATTCATAAAGCACCTTAGGATTTAAGTAAGGAATTTTTCCCCTTAACTAAATTCTCCTTAGGGAAGAAATTCCTTAAAATTCTTATTCATAAAACACCTTAAGTTTTTCCTTAGGCAAGAATATCCTTAAACTCAAATTTTCTCCTTAGGCCAAAATTATGCATTTAAGGAAAATCTTAATATCGCAACTTCGGAATCCCGGACATCCCTAGCGCTCAAAATAGTAACAGTGACGTCACTCGCGTGACCGAAATGGTGGATTAACTCAGCTTCCTGCTTGGATGCAGCGAAAATTTTCATTTCCTAACGATAAGCGGAAAAGTATAGACAGCGAGGTTTGCGGTTATGGTATGATATGAAGCTGAATTTTATATTGCTCATGATTCAGTTTCATTTGCATACCTTGTTCGTCGACATTGCCCTTCACGACCACATTCATGTTCAAAAATAGAAAACGAAAGTACGGTTTGACGGCAGGTAAACTCGAGAAACAAAGCAGGCTCCAAAATTTACGGCTCAGGAACACGGGTATTTGGCGCGGGGTATTTGATACTTTTTTTTTGCTTTGACAGTAGCTGAAATAATGTTGTGTTCTCAAATTAAGCCAGAAAAGAAACATTAAAAAGTAAAAATTGTTTAACAAATGGAGAAAAGTACGGTGGCATAGAGGGGACATAGGAAATATTTTATTTATCACGTGCGCACGTGTTAGCTCCAAAATTTACGGCTCAGGAACATGGGTATTTGGCGCGGGGTATTTGATACTTTTTTTTTTTTTGCTTTGACAGTTGCTGAAGTAATGTTGTGTTCTCAAATTAAGCCAGAAAAGAAACATTAAAAAGTAAAAATTGTTTAACAAATGGAGAAAAGTACGGTGGCATAGAGGGGACATAGGAAATATTTTATTTATCACGTGATAACTATCAAGTGCGCACATGTTAGCTATCACGTTCGCATGTGGTAGCTAACACGTGCGCACGTGTTAAATAAAATATTTCCTATACGAACGTGATAGCTATCACGTGCGAACGTGTTAGCTACTACGTGTGAACGTGATAGTTTTCACGTGCGCACGTGTTAATTAACACGTTCGCACGTGGAAGCTAACACGTGCGCACGTGATAAATGAAATATTTCCTGTGTCCCCTCTATGCTACTGTAGAAAAGGGAACCTTTAGGAAAGAAAGTAAGAATGAATGCAAATCAAAAGCTGTGGCATACAGATAAAATTTAAAGAAAGTGAAATTGAACTGTGCTGGAAATATATACAGTAAATTCTTCTTATAACGATTCCCCTGGTCAGTGGGACTTTCAAAGTGTTTGTTGTATACACATATATAACAAAATATTTCTCAGATATATATGTAAACTGAAAAAAGGAATAAAACAAACAAGAATTATAAGTAAGTTAAATGTAATAAAATTTGCGACCACCAGTTTCAAATTTATTTTCCAATGTTGTAGTTTTATATTTTCATTCCATGATCTATTTTTTATTTATGACTAAATAATTGAACACAGTGACTGTCTTAATTATATTAGTATTAGTTAAAGGAAGTTGATTATCTCTTACTTGTGTTGTAGACTTGTGGTATGTATATATATTTGGATTCATGGTGAACTCAACAATGTTGTAGATATATTCCCATTTATTGGACCAGTGTAGTACAAGAAAAACATAAAACGGTAAAATCAGGAACATGAAACAATACAAATTGTAATACAACAATAACAAATGTGGGAATATGCAGATTTCACAAAGTACATCTCGCACAGCTATCACTAAAAGAAAAAATGCCAAATGAAATAGCTTACAAGATACGTCTATGAATGGTACACTTAACAGGGTTGCCAGTTGCCACTTAGTTGAGAAAATGAAATTCCCTGACTTTTTCCTGACTTTTCCCTGACTAAACCATACTTTTCACTGACTAATACCACCATATTTTTCGGCCTCCTACTACCCTACAGCTGTCCAATCCACCCTTTTATATTTATTTTATTTCAGATATAACAATTTAAACTTTCATTTTCAAATACCAAGATTCAAAAGTTAACATAAAAATCGATTGATTCAAACTCATTTAAATTATGTTCATAAACAATTACACAAAAATGTGTTTTGAAATTAACTTATAAAATTTAATACTGCTTGAAGACTGCCATAGCCACTGAACATTGACCAAGATTTTCATTTTTCCCAGACTTTTCACTGACTTTTCTAAAATTTTATTTTTCACTGACCATGCATTATCAAGATTTCCGTTACACAATTCACTGACCTTGTAAAAAAATCATTTATCACTGACTTTTCAAGGTATTAGTGGCAACCCTGCTTAAATTTAATAAAAAAGTAAGTTGTCCAAAGGTAAGGACTGTTTACTAAAAAGTAGTTCTAAATAAATGTGTTCACTCGTAAATGATTCTAAAAAACGATGTATAGAGGGCCATGCAGATGTTAGTTCGCGCCAAAAAGTTGTTATTCATGCATAAAGCATAGCTGACCAATCAAAACGTATTCTATCTTACAAAACATGTTCATACGCAAGGGTGGACACATGAATGGATATGAAAAAAACTAACACGGCGTACAACATATTACAATGGAACACAAAGTACAGACCTGATACAACAGAATATGGAGTACTGATACAACGGCTTTAAGGACATAATTATACATACAAATATAATAATTAAATTATTTCATATAAGTAATTGCTACACTTGTCTTAGCTGGAAAACCATATTTTGAAGTAAAAAAAAAATGATTTCTGATCACATGGTAAGGTAACTATATCCTTGAAAAGGGAATTGAATCTATCCACATACATATTAGGTGTATGATATAACATTAAATAAAGAAGGATTAGAATCAGGCCAAACAAACAGTCGTTATAAGCAGTGTTTACTGTACAATGTAAGAGTGCTTATAAGTACATAATTTTTTTTTATTGTGTACATTGTGGAATCATAATGCGTTTGAGGTCAGTGAATTAGACCACACGTAACGTTGTGACAGTTTGCAAGTTTTTAGTTCTCATTTGTTGAATTTAAAGTAGTACCGGTATGCTCCACATGTAAGACTAACAAGAGCTGTCTGTAAGACAGCCAGTGCTCGAATATTCAGACTGTTGTCCCAGAAACAAGAGTTTTATTATAAAATGTTAAAATATCTATAGAGTTTCAATCAAGTATGAGATAGTAACTTGCATGCAAAACTTAACCAGTAGGATTAAGTTAAAAAGGGGCATAATTTTGAAAATTTCATGTCAGAGTTATGGGACTTGACCAAGTTTTATAATCCCTAAGAAATGTGTGAAGTTTCAGTTCAATATCTGCATTAGTTTTGGAGATAGTAACTTGCATACAGAACTTTAACCAGGATTATCTAAGTAAGTTCAAATGAAAATTTGGCCAAAATACATGTCAGAGTTATGGGACTTGACCCAGTGAAATTGGTAATTGACCTAAAAATGAAGAAAAAAATATGTTTCAAAGCAATATGCCTTTGAATGATAGCCATATGTACTTCGCATGCAAAACTTTAACCAAGGTGTGAGTAGAATAGCTAAACCATTCTTTGAATAGTTGAGCTAAAAAGGCAATTAAAATGTATCTTAAAAAACAACAACAACAACAGTAACATGAATACTAGGGGTACTGCTAGCTGCATTAAAGATTAATAGTCATGTTGAAATGTTTTATTATGACAATTCTTTTTAACCTAATGAAAAATTTCATTTTAAATCTTCCTTGTGGTATAAGCTTCTGGACAAAAAAGATCATATCTGGCAATTTACTTTAAATTATTAAAGAACATTTAACAGTAGGTTGTGCAAAAGTATCACTGTACCACTGTACAATGAATATCTTAAAAGCAACATTTTTACCTTATTGAAAAATGTCCCAACACTAAATTTACTAATATTTTTGGAGGATTCCATCATTTTGCCTTTTTTTCCTAGGAAAGTAAACAAATGTACATGTATATAATTATTTTGATTGTTGTATTGATTAATTGTTCCCTAAAGTTATGTTAGAGACACTAAAATGTGAATAATGGTGTTTTTAAGCCTTTTGTTATTAGTGAGCTTACAACATTCAATATTTTCTTGATAAATACAATACATTATAATAACATGTGTAGCAATAATACACAGTAGGGGAAACTTCCCGTTCGGGAAATCAATTTATGTTTTCTTCTACTTCACAAACAGAATTTTTTTCTAAATACAGTAATTTGTTTCCTGTTGGGGAAGCAAAATTATCATTTTTTGACTTGTTTCCATCAAAAGGCATGAGTATACATAGTGTCATTAAATGAAACTTACTTTATCTAAACTTCTACCATTCAGATTTTTTTTATATTTAATTGACAGGCTTCAGTCAGTTCACATTTCCTTGTAGTAAATTTTATTTTAAAGAAAGTATTTTTTGTCCTGTCTACAACTTTTTAATAGTAAGATACTCTCCACTGGGACTTGAACCCAGACCTCTTCCTACATGGAGTAAGAAGCATTCTTACATTGAACTATGGAGAGGAAAGCTAAATGTTTTAAAACTGGAAAATACAATGGTTTTGGTATATTCTGAATTTCATTTGTAATCAGAATAAATTTAAATATATTAGTGAACAATTTATGTTTTTGCCTATTTTCCTTGAACAATAATTCTATTTAAAGAACTTGAAAATATTGAAATTAATCCAGAAATATAAATTCTTAAACCAACATCAAGTATATGAAATTATTCATGAAATTATCTTAAAGAGGATGAGAATATTATTTCTTCATAAATACTTTAAATCAATGTTGTGCAGCATTGTTCAAACATTTTTGAGAACAGGCACTTGTTGTAGTAGGAAATTAGTTCAGTTGCAAAATCATGTTACACAGGTGAAATTGAGTTGTTACTTGTAAGAACAAACAAACTGGACACTTTGTTCGTTTTTGTTTTTTTTGTTTTTTTTTTTGCAATAAGGAACAGATGAAAAAAGCAGTCAACTGTAGTGTATCAAATGTGAATAAATTTTTCCATTATAGTGCAAAGTAGTTTGGAACTTCTTAGATAAATTTAAAATTAAATGTTTTCATAAGTTTTTTATTGTTGATTATGCATACCTAAAATAACTACCAGGAATAATATAAGCATTTTAACATATATTCCAAACAAGTAATTCTGATTTTTAGCTCACCTGAGCAATGCTCAGGTGAGTTTTTCTGATCGCTCGATGTCCGGCGTCCGTCGTCTGTCGTCCGTCGTCTGTCGTCTGTCAACATTTAGCTTGTGTATGCGATAGAGGCTGTATTTTTCAATTAATCTTCATGAATATTGGTCAGAATGATAACCTTGATGAAATCTAGGCCGAGTTCGAAATGGGTCATCTCGGGTCAAAAACTAGGTCAATATGTCAAATCAAAGAAAAACCTTGTTGCTGTATTTTTCATTTAATCTTCATGAATATTGGTCAGAATGATAACCTTGATGAAATCTAGGCCGAGTTCGAAAATGGGTCATCTCGGGTCAAAAACTAGGTCACTAGGTCAAATCAAAGAAAAACCTTGTGTATGCGATAGAGGCGGTATTTTTCAATTAATCTTCATGAATATTGGTCAAAATGATAATCTTGATGAAATCTAAGCCGAGTTCGAAAGTGGGTCATCTGGGGTCAAAAACTAGGTCACTAGGTCAAATCAAAGAAAAACCTTGTGTATGCGATAGAGGCTGTATTTTTCAATTGATCTTCATGAATTTTGGTCAGAATGATTGCCTTGATGAAATCTAGGCCGAGTTCGAAAATGGGTCATCTCGGGTCAAAAACTAGGTCACTAGGTCAAATCAAAGAAAAACCTTGTGTATGCGATAAAGGCGGTATTTTTCAATTGATCTTCATGAATTTTGGTCAGAATGATTACCTTGATGAAATCTAGGCCGAGTTCGAAAATGGGTCATCTGGGTTCAAAAACTAGGTCACTAGGTCATATCACGTAAAAACCTTGTGTATGCGATAGAGGCTGTATTTTTCAATTGATCTTCATGAATTTTGGTCAGAATGATTACCTTGATGAAATTTAGACCCAGTTCGAAAATGGGTCATCTTGGGTCAAAAACTAGGTCACTAGGTCAAATCAAATAAAAACATTGTGTATGCAATAGAGGCGGTATTTTTCAACTGATCTTCATGAAATTTAGCCAGAATGATTACCTTGATAAAATCTAGGCCGAGTTCGAAAGTGGGTCATCTGGGGTCAAAAACTAGGTCACTAGGTCAAATCAAAGAAAAACATTGTGTATGCAATAGAGGATGTATTTTTCAATTGATCTTCATGAAATTTGGTCAGAGTGATTGCCTTGATGAAATCTAGATCGATTTTGAATATGGGTTATCTGAGGTCAAAAACTAGGTCACTGGTTCAAATTAAAGAAAAATCTTGTGTATGCGATAGAGACTGTTTTTTTCAATTGATTTTTATGAAATTTGGTCAGGTTGATTGCCTTAATGAAATCTAGGTCGAATTTGAATATGGGTCATCTGAGGTCAAAAACTAGGTCACTTGGTCAAATCAAAGAAAAACTTCTGTATGTGATAGAGGCTGTATTTTTCAGTTGATCTTCATGAATTTTGGTCAGAATGATTGCCTTGATAAAATCTAGGTCGAGTTTGAACATGGGTCATCTAGGGTCAAAATATCTAAGAAAATGCTTGTTTTATCGCAAGAGACCAATTTTTTGGTCCAATCTTAATGAAAATTGGTCAGAATATTTGTTTCCATGAAATCACTAGGTCAAACATGTTTTACACTGTTATGGAGTGTTTCTTAGGTGAGCGACCTAGGGCCATCTTGGCCCTCTTGTTATAATGAACTTGTGCAGATGTTTGTATTGTAGTTAGCTATGGATGGAATCCTCAAGTCTAAATTTATTCAGTCTAAACATTGTACAGTTGTGATCTTTTAAGATCCCTACTGGAAGGGCTTTGCCTAGTAAATAGGTGATAAATCAAACTGCTATTTCATCTGATGATCTAAAAAACATCATATATACACTGGAGTGTAATTGTATATTTCTTAAAGTGTTACCTAATTTAAATTTTTGAAGGATGATTGAACTGTCCATATCATTAGACAGGTAAAACATGAATGTCATTGTATGATGAACATTATATGCAAGGATTTTTCCCTTATTAAAGAGCCACCTGTAAACTGAAAAGTCACCTTGGTTGGTCTTGAAGTGACGTGATATTTTACAGTTCATTTTCTTTAATTTACTTCAGTTTAACATTTTCGTTTATGTCGTGTTGAGCAACCTGTAGTTTTCCATTTTTAGCTCGACTATTCGAAGTATAGGCGAGCTATCCTACTCGCCCCGGCGTCGGCGTGAGCATGGGCGTCACACAAATGTTAAAGTTTGCGTACCACCCCAAATATTTTCAAAGTCCATTGACATATTGCTTTCATATTTTGCATACTTGTTTATCATCATGACCCCAGTCTGTAAAAAGGAGGAGGCAACTCTATCAAGCATTTTGACTGAATTATGGCCCTTTTTCGACTCAGAATAAATGTTAAAAGTTTGTGTACCACCCCAAATATTTTCAAAGTCCATTGAGATATTGCTTTCATAATTTGCATACTTGATTACCATCATGACCCCAGTCTGTAAAAAAAAAGGAGGAGGCAACTCTATCAAGCATTTTGAATGAATTATGGCCCATTTTCGACTGAGAATATGCTTATTGTAATGTTAAAGTTTTACTCATTGCTTATATTATACTATCAAGCACTGAGAATAGTTGAGCGCGCTGTCCACTGACAGCTCTAGTTATGTCTCCCCCAGGAGACATATTGTTTTTGCCCTGTCCATCCGTCCGTATGTCACACTTCATTTCCGAGCAATAACTGGAGAACCATTTGACTTAGAACCTTCAAACTTCATAGGGTTGTAGGGCTGCTGGAGTAGACGACCCCTATTGTTTTTGGGGTCACTCTGTCAAAGGTCACAGGGGCCTGAACATTGAAAACCATTTCCGATCAATAACTAGAGAACCTCTTGACCCAGAATGTTGAAACTTAATAGGATGATTGGTCATGAAGAGTAGATGACCCCTATTGATTTTGGGGTCACTCCGCCAAAGGTCAAGGTCACAGTGGCCTGAACATTGAAAACCATTTCCGATCAATAACTAGAGAACCACTTGACCCAGAATGTTGAAACTTCATAGGATGATTGATCATGAAGAGTAGATGACCCCTATTGATTTTGGGGTCACTCTGTCAAAGGTCAAGGTCACAGGGGCCTGAACATTGAAAACCATTTCCGATCAATAACTAGAGAACCACTTGACCCAGAATGTAGACACTTCATAGGATGATTGTACATGCAAAGTAGATGACCCCTATCGATTTTGGGGTCACTCCATTAAAGGTCAAGGTCACAGGGGCCTGAACATTGAAAATTATTTCCGGTCAGTAACTTGAGAACCACTTGACCCAGAATGTTGACACTTAATAGGATGATTGGTCATGCGGAGTAGATGACCCCTAACGATTTTGGGTTCACTCTGTGAAAGGTCAAGGTCACAGGGGCCCGAACATTGAAAACCATTTCTGGTCAGTAACTTGAGAACCACTTGACCCAGAATGATGAAACTTCATAGGGTGATTGGTCATGCAGATTAGATGACCCCTAACAATTTTAGGGTCACTCTGTTAAAGGTCAAGGCCACAGGGGCCTGAACATGGAAAACCATTTCCAATCAATAACTTGAGAACCTCTCGACCCAGAATGTTGGAACTTCATAGGATGATTGTTCATGCAGAGTAAATGACCCCTATTGTTTTTGGGGTCACTCCGTTAAAGGTCAAGGTCACAGGGGCCTGAACATTGATAACCAGTTCCGATGAATAATTTGAGAACCACATGACCAAGAAAGTTGAAACTTCATAGGATGATTGAACATGCAGAGTAGATGACCCCTATTGATTTTGGGGTCAGTCTATTAAAGGTCAAGGTCACAGTGGCCTGTTCATGTAAAATCATTTTTTGGAAATAACTTGAGAACCACTTGACCTACAATGTTGAAACTTAATAGGATGATTGGACATGCAGAGTAGATGACCCCTATTTATTTTGAGGTCACTTGATCAAGGTCACAGGAGCCTGAACAGTGACTTGAGAACCACTAGGCCAAGAGTGTTGAAATTTAGCGGGATGTCTGGACATGCCAAGTAGATGATCCTATTTGCAGCCAACCATCAGTGTCTTTTTGACTTTCGCTCCTGCCCCTTATTGACTTCTTGCCTATAGGACTTTGCATTGGGGGAGACATGCGCTTTTTTACAAAAGCATTTTCTAGTTTATTTGAGTGATTGGTTAAACTTACCATGCCTAAGAATGATTTCTTGTAATTTCTGGACAGTCAAAAAAGTTATGTAATCTTTTTAACAAAGGCAAACTAAAACTACATATTTGCTTATTTGGCACAGTACAACATCAAGAATATGTTTAGGTTTGTACATACTTTCTAGTTTCTTAAAATGGGTGGTTGTTGCTACTGGGCTAAACGAGGCTTTAACAGGTCTAGGATTTTGTCCTTTTTACAAAAATTACAGGCGCGGAGATACGCAGCTGTGTAAAGAAAACCTGGCAAGCATGCACAATTAATTCGGCTAATCTGAAGCATTTGTATCTATTTGGTTACAGTAAGGAGCCTATATCATTTAACGAAGGATGTTGTAGGCAACTCGTTACATGTATGTCTAAATGTTTCAGGATTTTCATCTAAATATATGCGTCTTTGTATGTATACCGGTGTGAAGTGTTTTTCAGGGTTGTGCGCCGTATGCTTCTGGGCTGTAATGTCCACCATTGAGCTTTGTGTTCACGCGAGCACGAGCACATTAAATTCGGGTTGTTAAAAAATTAGGAGTAACCTAATAACCATAGTAACTCGCTATTGTCTTAAATTTGAACAAATCAACAGACTGAAATGAAATAACATTACATGTAATATATGCAACAGGACATCACAACATCTCTTCAAATCTTGTTCGGTCTTTAGCTTTGTTTTCATAAGAACGTCTGTAGAAACCTGATTAAACCATTAAATAATGCATAGAAATTTTCGAACTACTGAAAATAACGAGGGTTATTGCAGGCTCATCATGAAAGTGAACATAAAAGCAAAAATTCTAAAGGAACACTTAGAAAATTTTCAATATCACCCCTTGGATGTTTTTATGATTTATACTTTTATACTGAGGTTATGACAAAAGTCTGCGGTGTTTTTTAGCTGATGTATTTAGAGATGAGACCGTTTACTTTGTTGGTATTGTATTCGCACTATAAGCAGCCCGATAGCTCAGTCGATATTGTATTCGCACTGCAAGCAGCCCGATAGCTCAGTTGGTATTGTATTTGCACTGTAAGCAGCTCGATAGCTCAGTCGGTATTGTATTCGCACTGTAAGTAGCCCGATAGCTCAGTTGGTATTGTATTTGCACTGTAAGCAGCCCGATAGCTCAGTTGGTATTGTATTCGCACTATAAGCAGCCCGATAGCTCAGTTGGTATTGTATTCGCACTATAAGCAGCCCGATAGCTCAGTCGATATTGTATTCGCACTGCAAGCAGCCCGATAGCTCAGTTGGTATTGTATTTGCACTGTAAGCAGCTCGATAGCTCAGTCGGTATTGTATTCGCACTGTAAGTAGCCCGATAGCTCAGCTGGTATTGTATTTGCACTGTAAGCAGCCCGATAGCTCAGTTGGTATTGTATTCGCACTATAAGCAGCCCGATAGCCCAGTCGGTATTGTATTCGCACTGTAAGCAGCCCGATAGCTCAGTCGATATTGTATTCGCACTGCAAGCAGCCCGATAGCTCAGTTGGTATTGTATTTGCACTGTAAGCAGCTCGATAGCTCAGTCAGTATGTATTCCACTGTTAGCAGTCTGATAGCTCAGTCGGTATTGTATTCGCACTGTAAGTAGCCCGATGGCTCAGTCCGTATTGTATTCGCACTGTAAGCAGCCCGATAGCTCAGTCGGTAAGTATTCGCACTGTAAGCAGTCCGATAGCTCCGTCGGTATTGTATTTGCACTGTATGCAGCCCGATCGCTCAGTCAGTATGTATTCACACTGTAAGCAGTCTGATAGCACTCAGTCGGTATTGTATTTGCACTGTAAGCACTAAGCAGTCCGATAGCTTAGTCGGTATTGTATTCACATTGTAAGCAGCCCTTTAGCAGTCGGTATTGTATTCGCACTGTAAGCAGTCCGATAGCTCTGTCGGTATTGTATTCGCACTGTAAGCAGCCCGATGGCTCAGTCCGTATTGTATTGGCACTCTAAGCAGCCCGATAGCTCAGTCGGTAAGTATTTGCACAGTAAGCAGTCCAATAGCTCCGTCGGTACTGTAATTGCACTGTAAGCAGTCGGATAGCTCAGTCGGTATTGTATTCACACTGTAAGCAGCCCTTTAGCAGTCGGTGTTGTATTCGCACTGTAAGCAGTCCGATAGCTGTCGGTATTGTATATGCACTGTAAGCAGCCCTTTAGCAGTCGGTATTGTATTCGCACTGTAAGCAGTCCGATAGCTGTCGGTATTGTATATGCACTGTAAGCAGCCCGATAGCTCTGTCGGTATTGTATTCACACTGTAAGCAGCCCGATAGCTCAGTCAGTATTGTATTTACACTGTAAGCAAAATGTCCACCAATAGGGGCTCCTAAGCCCAGGTATGGCTACACATTTTTTCATACTGTGACACTGGCAGTACTTACCCAGTACTGATCAAAGTGCTCGGAAATAGTTGTGACTGTGACAGATATAAATTCTGAATTGACCTACCTTACCACAGTAGTCAGTACATACGATACCTTTTGTTAGTCCCATTTTGATCTGGATTTTCTAGCTATTATGATATTTTAATGTATAAATTTATGACGAAATTTACACATTCTTCTATCCGTAGCATTGTAGATAATTTCTGGCAGCATTTTCTACGCTTAAAATGACTGCAAAATCTTGGTGGATCTTTGTCCTGCTTTCGTCGAAAATTCACCGGAAGTTTACATACATGTACGCGGTCCGATACGATTATAACTGCTGTGATATTTGTAAATCAATGTGCTTAAGGTCATAGGCTACAATTTTCTTAAGAATCTTACCACAAATATCTTGTTTTTATATCGAAAAGAAAGGAGTCGGCTGCTAATCCGCCATTTTTGTTTCCCCTTAACTTTGTCCTCAAAAGTTAAGGTACCTCTGTAGGTACCTTACTTTTTAAGGGAAAAAATCTTCAACTTAAGGAAAAAATGATCGACTTAAGGAGTTTTTTAAACTAAGGTGCTTTATGAATAACACTTAAGATATTTCCTAACAACTAAGGAGAAAATGCAGAAAACTAAGGCAAATCTCAATAACTAAGGAATAGTTTTTCCTTAGGTGCTTTATGAATACGGGCCCTGGGGTCTGCAAGTACACGAAGACATTAAACGATCCAAATGTTAAAGTAGTCTGAAGCGTGAAGTACGCCGTGACGAATTTTATTGTTTAGATTACAGCCACATATACCATAATGTTGAATAAATTGCTTTATAATGCTACATGTCTCATTACATGTTTGTATTTATTTTGTAAAATCAAAATGACTGAAGAAATTCTTTTTCAACAATACACCACGGAGGTATTTAGAATAGAGGGACGAATTCTGTACAGGCTATTCCTATGTACAAACTTAGGATTTAAATTAAATGGTAAGCGAAGACATATGAAACAATATTAAAGACATGTGACTGCACTATTTGTTTAAATGTAAATCATAAATATTTCGTACTATGAGTTTGATAATGGAGTCATAACATTTCTGATGATTGGAGACATTATATAAACTTATCCTTATATACACTACAATTTAATAGTGTACAGTATTTACTGGTAAAAAATAGTTCAAAAGTACCATGAACAGTTACTGGTAATTTCATGTTTGTAATAACTAGAGATTAAAAATTCGTTTAAAAGCCTGCAGGATGTACCTCTGATGGTGTTGTTTATTTCTGAGCCCTGTATATAGGCATAGGAAATAGAGATCAATATAATTGCACCTTTACTAATCCTACCAGGTGTTCTGTATTACAAAAGTGCTTCTATTGGGACATTTTGATACTAGCAAAACTGTATTATCTGCACTATTAATTCCTTACTGGTACTTCAATTTATTATTGGCTTGTTAAAAGTTAATTTTTTTACCATATGTAAGTTGACAGAATCGTAGGAACCATGTTTTGAGGGGTAAATCAAACACAAATGAATAAATCCTAAATGCTTTTGTTGTGCAAAAAAGTATGATATTTTGTCTAAAACAGTTTTCATTTTCCACTCAATTGTGTAATTGCAAGGGAAGTAAACTAATAAATCTCTTTGCTTGTAAGTACTAGCCCAAGGCAAGAGTTGTCATTCTTTGTGGATCACAACTTTAAATTAAAAATTAAAACTTCTGTTATTGATATTAACAAAACTATCATAAACTTCACATTTGTGGAATCATTTTTGGTTATTTCAAGGACTTGGAAACCAATTTCTAGACTTCATTTGATGTATTACTATCATTGAAAATTTTAGGGTCTATCTCTACTGTATACGGATATTTAAAACATGTTTACCGTTTCCAAGAACAACAGAATGGTAATTAGAAAATGTGCCGGAATCGTAAAGTCATCATATATGAAAACAATACATTAAGTCGTCGTGTAATCTTTTTTATGCAAGAATAGCGACAATACACGTTTGTTTTGTGTATTAACGTCTTCAGAAGCCCTTGGAATATGATAAGCCCTATATGATAAGCCCTTCGGTCTCGGTCACAATCAATCCCGCGGGCTTCTGCAGATGTTAATACACAAAAAAAGACGTAGATTATCCCTACATTCAGTGTTGGTTCTACACTTTCTGATTCTTTTGAGCAAGAACGTTCCACAAGGTTTCATATTTTTCTGTTACAATTTTTAGCATTAAAATAAATAGCATAGTGAAATTTTGATACTATGGACAGATTGTTCATTACATGTCGATAATATTTTGTATGTTATCGTTCGGAAAATACGCGTACAACTGAACGCAAACTACAGTGATTGAATAGAATTCAAACTTTGGCTACGGGAAATGGTTTTAATTTTTTTCCAAATTTTATTTGATAAAAAATTCTTTTATACCACATATACAATGTTAAAATATGCTTGAAGTCATTGAATCTTTCGTTCAGTAATTCATCTGACACTTGTCGGCGCTGTCCGAAATGTTAGACATACAGAAGTTGTACTTCAACACAGTTAAAAAATATGCAGATTTCTTTAATTTTGTGTCCACTCTGTACTCCTTATCTCCTTAAAGGATTTTAATATGACTTGTGTGTCTGTGTGTCTTGTGCGGTGCCATACAGTGTTGTTATATCTTACTTGTCTGTTTATCTATGTTAGTTAGTTGTGTGTATGTTTGTCTTTGGTACATAAATGTCTGCGCTACTGTGGTTTACGCTGTAGGGTAACTGTGATTAAGGAAGGTAGCATTACCTTTGTATATTCATCCTTGTTCTACTTTCCCCTTCAACCACCCCCACCCCCCACCATGCCATGAATATACTACCACTTTAGATTTCATACAGTTTGCCGGGTTGTAGTGATAAATATAGCCAGTCTATCCCTCTGATCCGTGACATTCCGTGCAAAGCATGATTGCAAATTATCTAGATACATGTACACTGTTGACTAGTGTACAAAATTAACCAACTACAGTTAATGCGGTCTCAATCAAATTGAATTTGCAATATTCACTATGAGCCTGTCATCAGTGCTTCCGAGGAATCCACTTTTCAGATTTTGATAATATATTTTGTTAGTATTACGTTAATTAGTATATATCTTTTTCAAGAATTTTACAAAAGCAGTTGATAATTTTAGGTTTTATTTATCAAAAACATTCTTACATTTTTATGCCCCCGAAGGGAGGCATATAGTTTTTGAACCGTCTGTCCGTCTGTCCGTCTGTCAGTCTGTCCGCAATTTTCGTGTCCGGTCCATATTTTTGTCATCGATGGATGGATTTTCAAATAACTTGGCATGAATGTGAACCACAGTAAGACGACGTGTCGCGCGCAAGACCCAGGTCCGTAGCTCAAAGGTCAAGGTCACACTTAGACGTTAAAGGTCATTTTTCATGATAGTGCATTCGTGTCCGGTCCATATCTTTGTCATCGATGGATGGATTTTCAAATAACTTGGCATGAATGTGTACCACAGTAAGACGACGTGTCGCGCGCAAGACCCAGGTCCGTAGCTCAAAGGTCAAGGCCACACTTAGACGTTAAAGGTCATTTTTCATGATAGTGCATTCGTGTCCGGTCCATATCTTTGTCATCCATGGATGGATTTTCAAATAACTTGGCATGAATGTGTACCACAGTAAGACGACGTGTCACGCGCAAGACCCAGGTCCGTAGCTCAAAGGTCAAGGTCACACTTAGACGTTAAAGGGCATATTTCATGATAGTGCATTGATGGGCCTGTCCGGTCCATATCTTTGTCATTCATGCATGGATTTTAAAATTATTGGGCATGAATGTGTACCACAGTAAGACGACGTATCGCGCGCAAGACACAGGTCCGTAGGTCAAAGGTCCTAAACTCTAACATCGGCCATAACTATTCATTCAAAGTGCCATCGGGGGCATGTGTCATCCTATGGAGACAGCTCTTGTTTAACGATGTTTCAGCAAATAACTTCTTATTTACACTGTAGTATGATTTTTTTTTTATTTTTATGCCTCGAAGATGGGCATATTAACTTCACATTGTCCGTCCGTCCGACTGTAATTTTGTAAATTCTTGTCCGGGCTGTAACTCGATCTGCTATCCATGAAGGTATTTTGAAATAGTTTGGCATAAACATTAACCTTAAGGTATAGGTCCATGTTTCGGAGAAAAAAGTTCGAACGTCAGCAAATCATAGAAAGAAAGCATTGTTTTACATGAAAATTTAACAGCGTATAAAACATTTATATTATTCTACAAAACCATTGTCAATTTACTCATATATATATTGAATTCCGGAAAGGGACTGCATGAAGGGGACAAACTTCTGGACAGTCCAGCGCCTTTAAAAACTCACCATTTTTTTTAAAAGCTGTTACAGGTCTTCGTTTTGATGCATTTGCAACATCGTGCGAGTGTTTAAACTTTACATAACTGGGTAAAACATCGTTTTGACAATTGTTTACATTTATTTCTTTACAAAAGCCATTCTTATTCAAGCGCGTAGTGAAAATCTGGCAAACATACACACTTCAAATTGCTAATCTATGTCGTTTCAATACGAAGTCTATATAATCCAACAGAGATTGCTGCATATACAATCATTGCTTACTTCATATTCTGTTTTTAAAAAAGTGGAATGGCGAACTCAATGGGACATGCAAAATGTGATCGTTAAAAATATATAATACATGTTCCTTACCAGTAGGACAATTTTTGTATAGGTTTGAAATTTATTTCATTATCCTTTTATTTGGTTACTTATTTTGTAATAATCCTGAACATGTGAAATATTACAATCTTACAATTTTAAAGAGGCGAACTTGTATAATAAAATTTTAACACAATGTCAAAAAAAAAAATGAAACAAATTTTGGCCTTCAAGTCTAAAAGGGATTTCGAATATGATATTTTTGTAATAGTACAGACATAATTTTCGCACATAATAATTATTAAGTTATTTTCAGACGTCACAGAATATTTGCTATGTCTAATAATTGTACTTAAATGTATACAATTATCAATTAGTCCATGGTCACATTGTTGTAGAAAATAAAATCCTATAGAAATCAAATAATTACGCCCGATTAAATCTTACGCTATTGCCCCACAAGTCGTAGGATACTACTGTGACATCCAGTTCACAGCGAGATAAATATCGTCTTTCTTTTATAATTGGTGGTTATATATTTTTAATGGCCTATTACTAACTTAATTATATATATTATATTTCAGAAGACCTTAATCTACATTCAGATCAAGATTTCAGTGTAATACTTGGTTTTAGATGTTGTTCAGATATATCAACGAATCAATATGTTATTACAATGTCTACCCAATGCTAATGTTAAAGCCTCGTATAAAACTTCTGAAAAAAACAAAACAACCTTTCTTTGGTTCGCTATATCTTAATATGTGTTATTTCAATGTATATATATTTTAACATTGGGGCATGGAAATATGTTCTTTACAAACCATGTTTGTTTTCATAGATCAAATAAGAGCTAAAATAGGGACATTTTCAATTACATTTTACCGAAAATTAAATAAATCAGTGTTCGTTTTAGTTGAAATTAACTGTTCATATTATTTCGCTATCGTGAAATCACAATGACGAAGCACGAAATCACAATGGCGAAGCGCGAAATAGTGAATTTTTCGGAATTTCGCGCTTCACAATTGCGCTTCGAAATCGTAATATTGCGTTTTGTGCTTCTCCATCATGCGCAGGTGATGAGGGAAGCGTTGGATCCGATCCATGACGGCAAAGAGCGAGATCACAGCGAAATTTTCTCAAAGTCGCACTTCGCCATTGTGATTTAACATACGACGACGAATTACGGAATTTAGCGATTTCGCAATTCGCCGTCGTGACCTCGAACGAGATCACGATAACTAAGCATGAAATCGAGAGTTTTTAGCAGTTTTTAGCAGTTTGCCACCGGTCGCACTTTACAATCATGATCTAGCTCTTCGCCATCGTCATTTCACTGCGCAGGTGATACATGAAGCGCGGAATCATGAAGGCAAAGCTACACTTACAGTAAAATTCATTTTACTATCGTATATTTACCTACAGACATATCCCTTGAATGATATATCCAATTATAATAATATTTCGAAAGTTTGTTACCACGAAACATCTGTTTTGAACAAATATTTTTAGCTTCAAAAATATCAGGAGGATACCCTGACCCCCACATACCTCTGCGTACTATGAAAATGCCCCAGCTACGTGCCTGTTATTTAAAGGGTGACAACTTATTTAGAATATTTTAAATATCCAACTCTGTGGGACAGAACAGTAAAACATGTATTGGACAGGTATGTTGTGTGTCAAGATGCTGTTCATTTACTAAAAAAATATGTTGTTTTGTGATATACTGCTAAACCTTAATGAGACGACGTTTCGTGTGTAATACTCAGACCCCTAGCTACAAGGTCAAGGTCACACTTAGAAGTCAAACGTTAATAGGGTTTGTTTC
This sequence comes from Mercenaria mercenaria, assembly GCF_021730395.1. Lineage (NCBI taxonomy): Eukaryota > Metazoa > Mollusca > Bivalvia > Venerida > Veneridae > Mercenaria > Mercenaria mercenaria. The sequence goes on along the minus strand of NC_069365.1, from coordinate 9,086,986 downwards.
GTGTCCGGTTCGTAACTTTGCCATTCAGCAAGAGGTTTTGAAATTACTTAGCATGAATGTTTATCTTTATCAGACGACATGTCATGGGCAAGACTTAGACCCCTAGCTCCAAGGTCAAGGTCAGACTTAGAGTTCAAATGTTAACAGGATCTGTTTTTGTGTCCGGTCCATATTTCTGCTATCGATGAAGGGATCTTGAAATTCCTTAGCATAAATGAAAACCATAATCAGACAATGTGTCATGCGCAAGACCCAGATCCCTTGCTCTAATGTCAAGGTCATACTTAGAAGTCATAGGTTAATAGGATCTTTTTCGTGTCCGGTATATAACTCTGTTATCCATGAAGGGATTTTGAAACAACTTGGCATAAATGTTTACTATAATGAGGCAATGTGTTACGCTCAAGACCCAGACCTCTAACTCCAAGTTTACACTTAGAAGTCAAGTCAAAGTTTTATAGGTTTTATAGGGTTTGTTTCATGTCGGGTTCGTTACTATGTCATTCATCAAAGAATTTCGAAATTACTTGGCATAAATATTCCCTATAACGAGAAAACTTGTTATGCATAACAAACAGACCACTAGCTCCAAGGTCAAGGTCACATTCAGAGGTTGACAGTTTACATGGTGTGTTTCTTGTCCATTCCATAACTCTTCCATCGATTAAGAGATTTTAAAATTACATGGCATAAACGTTCCCTATATCAAAATGACGTGTCAGACACAAGCCCAAGACCCCTAGCTCAAGGTCAAAGTCACACTTAGACTTTGTATCCTTCTTGTGCAGTCAGTAACTCTGCCATTCATCAGAAATTTCTTGTCACAATTTTTCCCTATGATGAACTGGTGTGTCATGCTCAAAACCTAGACCCTAGCTCCAAGGTCAAGGTTACCTTCGGAGAACTTGTTTAATCTGGTCGCAAAATGAGTCATACCTAAACTATGCTGGCATATTTTGCACAGACAACTAGCATTTTTGTTCACACTTCGTGACTTCGGGGGCGTTAGTCACTAATAGTGCCAGCTCTTATTTGAGCTTTAGTTTTAAATACTTAGTATATTTTGAGAGTTGTATATACTTGTATTTTCCCTATAAAATGTCAAGGTCAGTAGTGGCTATTGTTAAGTTACCTTTAAGACACACCACAAAATAACTATAATATTTTGTATTTCCATGATGGTAATTATACATTTTTTATATGAAGAAATGAGAAATAACAAGTATCTAGTTACAATTTGACAGTTACAGATATAGGGCTAAGACAAATGTATTTAAAGCCCTGCTCCCGTCCTACCTTTTAACCTTGAATTGTCACTGAAAAAACATGAAAATCCTGACTATGAACAGTGGCGCCTGTCAAAATAGAGTCTATTTTATAAAAAAAATTCTATATGAAATACCTGTGGTTATGCGTGCTAAAGTGTGGCACGTGGCCGTTAACTGTTCCCTATTGTAATCATGGGTTGCATACACACAAAAGAATTTGAATAGCAGCGGAGCAGGGCTTTAATGTCTAAATATATTATTCAATGAATGTAGTAGTATGCACGATTATTTGCACCAAGTTCATGTGAGAGGAAAAAGTGGACCACTAGGTATTAGTGGGTCTTTAACACTCCTAATTTCTTGAATACCGATGGATAAAAATAAATGCTATAGCCTACAATTAACGGTTAATGCGAACACGATAATGTTACACACCGATAGCCACACGAGAACTACATGCAGTTATAGACTTGCCACAGTTCGTTACTGCGAAAATACAAAGTGGTAATATTGGACTGGGAATTCACGGCATGCCACCCCCTCCCACACACACACACACCCTTTCTACCTCTTACCCCTTCCACTTCCTCTATCTATATTTTGCATAAAATTAAAATGTACTTGTTGGATTTTTTAAGTAACCCGGCTGTAATATCTTTCCTTTACAGACTGCCTTGTTTGATTTTGACCAGACTTGCACACCACTTATTTCGTTGGTTTAAATGGATTGAACGATATTTGGATGCAGTCTTAAAAATGTGAACATATTATATAATACGACATAGGCACATTTTGGGATATCATCACAAAAGTTTATTTACTATTTTGAACAAAATGTATACAATTTGAATGATTATAGCACTGTAGGCTAAATGGTACAATTTTAATATGTGTTTCCATATTATGCCTAAGTCATACACTCAGAGGGTAAGGAAGATGACGCAGTCCGCAAAATAAGAAAATGGACATATGCACATGCGCAAAAATACATACATGGTCCTTGCCCTATTTTAAGATTTGTGACAAATTGTATATAAGTCCAAATGGATGTATTAGTTTATTATTTTTCATCTTAGTCCGCATGGTAAAGGTGGCTCAGTTACCATAACTATGTTGGGTAACTAAACCATTTTGGACGATTCGTCACATTTCGTTTCCCTAAAATATTAAAATAGTGTTTCGGGAACTTTAGCCCGAAATGTGATTATAACATGTATCCAATAACTGAAATAATAATAGTTGATAGATGCTGCCAATTTGTTTGCAAGAAACAAGCTTCATAGTTCTTAATTGGCTCAGATACCTGAATTGAGCTTTCATTGGAGGCAAGAAACTTGTATTTTTACAAATGTTACATACGATTCATAAACAAGGTCTCCATATTGCTCTTAGCGCTTTCAATACATCGCGCCTATTGAAAGTTAGCATGCCGAATCAAAAGAACCAAATTGCTTTGAGTGGCCGTATCCTGCTCACAAAATCAGTTTGAACCCCCAGTACTTCGATTCGTATGAGAAAAATAAAACAAAACAAAACCGTTTGAATTTTGCATTAAATCTGTTATGAATTTCGCATTAAATCTTCTATAAATGACATTATCTTCGAGTTCAAAGATATAAAAATCAATTTCGGGTACATCGCCATGGATCTTAAACTCCCCTACAGCTCTTTTTCAAAGAAAAGCACAGGCACCAGTATCGGACCTGGGACAAAAAATATTGCCTTGTTTTCTTCCTAAATGTGTTCAAAATGAAAAATATGTAATGAAATATGAGCCCCCTTCAAAAGATACATATGTCTACTGAAGGCCAGAATCTTGAGAATCGAGCCTGTGAGCAATGGGTTCATTCTATGGGCCGTTGTGAAAAATTTCTCTAGACAATTAAATAAACTACCTATCACTTTTTCCCGTATACATTTAGCTACAAAATGAGACCAACCCCAAGTCTCTAGCCCTTCCCGTTCATGAAATATCTATCACGAAACGAGTGCTTTCCTGCTGAAAGTCACTGGTAGATAAAAATGCGGCACAAAGAATCGGTACGTAAACATAGACTAAAGTATGGTTGTCCGCCGAGTACGGCTCAAGTTCAATAAAAAGTACTAAATAGTATAAATAAATACATATGCAAGGGGCACTCACAATCGTCAGTAGCATCTCAAACACGCGATATTGGCGTTTCAAATTTTCCACGGTCTTTCAATTGAATGCTACGCCATTGAACAGAATTCATTAGGTATTTTCAAACGCAATTTCTGATTGGCCAATAGCGACACACCTCCGACAGAATCGCAACGTTTCGCACAAAATTACTCGGATATTATCGTATCAGTTTCAATGGCGGAGAATACACTTGAAAGACTGACGGAAAAATAAAAAAGTAAATATCGCATGTAGCAGATGCTACTGACGGTGGTGAGTGGCCATAATTTACATATTTAGTAATACTTGTTACTCATGGCAAATGAATTTGACCCTTGCTAGGCTGACAAACATCTTTTAGTCCGTGATTTCGTACCGTTTCATTGTGCCACATTTCTATCTACCTGGAACTTGCAACAGAAAGGCACTCGTTTTCTGATAGATATTTCATGAACGGGGAGGGCTAGAGACTTGGGCTTGGTCTCATGTTGTAGCTAAATGTACACGAGATATAGTGATAGGTAGATTGTTCAATTGTCTAGAGAATTTATTTCACAACGGCCCGGGAAGTGAACCCATTGCTCGCAGGCTCGATTCTCGAGATTCTGGCCTTCAGTAGACATATGTATCTTTTGAAAGGGATCATATTGCACTACATATTTTTCATTTTGAACTCATTTAGGATGAAAACAAACATATATTTCTCCCAGGTTCGATGCTGGTGCCTGTGATGAAAAGTACGATGAAAATGTCTGAAACGATTCCTGAATTATTCAAAACCAAATGTAATAAAATCAAATCAACTTACAAAGATTATTTCCCAATTTCAAAAGATGGTTAGGTTAGGTAGGCTTTGCTGTCAGCCACATTCGTCGGTCAAATTTACGTTTGCCAAATAACACAGCAATACTTTAGGCAAGGCAAATGGTGTTGATTTAAATACAGATATACAGAAATCTGACGGAAAAAATTCTGAACATTAGATATTATTTTTTTACATCTACTGTAATATCATACTTTTACATCTGATATTTCAATAATATACATATTTTTACAACAATGTTATTAGAGACTTTTTACAATTTGCGTTTTTTTTTTGTTGTTGTTGTTTGTTTTTTGTTATTGTTGTTGTTGTTTCCGTATAACATTTTCTCGGGGTTATGTGACCTTTTTCTGTCGAATCGAAGTAAAATTCAGCTCATTCATTCACTAATATTATAGAATTAGTATTTTATTAGCACTATACAGTCAGTATACTTCTAACGGTAAACAATTAGTATAACGTTAGTATAGTGGACGCAACTTGACCCCGATGGTTGACCTTTGCATTATAATACATGATAAGGCACACCCTATTATTGAAAAGGAGTGTACGTAAAACACGAGCTGCACGAGAAAAAGGAAATAAAAATTTGCGTAAATATAAATCAGTGTATTGGAAAGTTTTAACTGATAAAATGTAAGTAAATATACTTTGATACTGCACTGTATACAAACTAATTCCATATAAATATACACGGCTACCCTAAGTACCTTGATTTCTACAATGAAATAATTGATATGAACAATCAGCCTAAGGCCAACCATCGCGGTCAAGTTGCGACTACTATATAGTTCGACCGCGTGTTTTGAGCCGTGACGGAATGATACACTTTTTCAACTGGGTTATATTGATATTCGGTCCATACCTAGCTGAAAAATCTTTATAGAGTAAGTTGATATGTATGTTTTGTTTACCACGAACTTGATTATATCGCTGACGCAATTGGTAGAGCATAATGGTTTCAAACCGTGAGAGGTGCGAGTTCAAGCCCAGATTACCGCCGTATTTTTGTCTAGTATACATTTTCTTTATTTTAGTCAAGAATTTCGTCAAATCCGTCGACGGTATAATTCGTTGTCTTTTGGGTTTTTTTTTTTTTTTTGTTTGTTTGTTTTTTTTGGGGGGGGGGGGTGAGGGTTGGGGTTTTTGTTTTTTTGTTTTTTCATTTTCTTTGATGCAGGTACACTAAATTCTGCAGCAAGCACGGCTTATACTGGTAAGTATTGAAACACACTCTTTACTGCGAGTCAGTAGGATCTTCAACCCGTTTGTCTTCTCCTCGGCGCAAAATGAATGAACATCTTTGATGATTTTGCGAGCATCATCACAATATACGTAACGTGGTGAAGCTAACATGCTAACTAGGAAACACATCATTAACAATCAATTCAATGAACTGCACACTTTTCTCGTGCAATGTGTATTGAAACAAACGATTAAATGTCTTTTTTTAAATTGAACTTAAAAGGTTCGGACCTCAAAAAGCAAGTTTGTTAAGCCAAAACCATATCCTTTGGACCATGCATTCATTTACATTTTATCGATTACTTATACCGCTGTACTATATATTAATATATGTTCCTACCTTTTTTGGGCGAATCAACTGTCCTGCATAAATTGATCATGGCTCAAAAAACGTGGTCGACCTATAATACTATTGAGATAATCAATTTGCATATCATTACACATTTCGATTAATACCAGTTTGTTACGTTATACTATTACCTCATCTGCATATGATTTTTTTACTTATTCTATACTTATGGTATACTCTGTACAATTAGATGCTTATGGTTCATGTAAAGCGTTTGAGACCACCCCTTAGGTAAAATTTCATTTTGGAAATTATACCGGACAGACTAATAATATTCATAACATACATATACAGAGTTATTCAGAAGAAGTAGAAAATACTTTCTATAGGGGTCACCTTGTTTAGTAATATGTATTTTTTCTTACAAAACATGTACTTCAGCTGTCCACATTCTATTTTTTACAAAATACCAAACTTCTTTTTCAAACACATTTTTTCTCTAAGTTTGTTTTTGTTCTGTGTCTTACATACTTATCTAGGTACTCCGGGAAATGAATAATAGTTGACTGTTATATTTGTTGAAATACTGCAGATTTTTTGTCAGTTTGACAGCTCTACTTTCACTTTCATTTTGTATTTCTTGCATTTTTTTGAAATGTACAAGGTTTGTAACACTTTCAACTCCCGAAGTACCTGGGCAAATATGTTAGACACACAATGATTATAAAAGTAATGACAAAATACTTTTGAAAAAGAAGCTTGATATCTTCTACAAAATAGAACATGAACAGCCAAAGCACATGTGATATAAGACAAAATGTGTTGTTCAAAATGGAATAACCTGTCTTGAAAGTTTCTTCTACTTATTATAAACATTTTGGTGTATTCTTTATGATAGACCAAGGCCTATGTGGCATAAAAAATCTAAAACAAAAATTCACCCGAGGGATTGTTTCAAAAGACTTTACTTGAACCTTAATATAGTAGTTTCCCCCTGTTTTTCCCTGTTGTTTTCGTTTGGGTAAGAAACTATCAATATTCAATGTAAAGAAACTAGTTATCATTGTAAACTGCTTGTCTATAATAACCATGTGTTCTATAATGCTATATAACTAACAATTCTGTTGTAGAAAATAAGATTATGTTCAAAATACTGCATATGGAGTTTGTTGTATTTCAGGTGTTTGCATCCTTATCGGATTGGTAATATTTGGAGTTAAGAACAACAAAGATTTCGAAGATATGTTTAGTATAGCCGAAGACAAGACGCTTGGTGTTTCTTTTTTCCTGTGTGGTCTGGCTGCTTCAATTTGTTTCTGTGATCTGCCTCTCTTTCTGATAGGCTTAAGAACACTCGTACCACTAGCCAACCAGCAAACGTGTCAAGAATCAAACGAAAGTCAAACACAAACGAATTACAACGTAGAATGTCATTCACAAATTTATCACCAATCCGCAAACATGCATGAGCATATTGGAAGGCCAATGGCGTACATAAACGGGCAACACGAAACGCATAGGCATATTAGAAGGTCACCGCCGTACATAAATGGGCAACACGAAACGCATGAGCATATTGGCAGACCGCTGCCGTACATAAATGGGCAACACGAAACGCATGAGCATTTAGGAAGGCCACCGCCGTACATAAATGAGCACGAAATGCCCCCGAGATACACAGATGTGCAACACGAAACGCCATCGGCAAACACATATTGGCAACACGAAACGCCACTGGCATATACTTATGGACAACACGAAACGCCCCCGGCATACACAGATGTGCAACACGAAACGCTATCGGCAAACACATATAGGCAACACGAAACGCCACCGGCATATACTTATGGACAACACGAAACTCCCCCGACATACACAGATGTGCAACAGGAAACGCCACCGGCAAACACATATGAGCAATACGAAATACCACCGGCATACATAAATGGGCAACACGAAGCGCCCCCGGCATACACAGATGTGCATCACGAAACGCCACAGGCAAACACATATGGGCAACACGAAACGCCACCGGCATATACTAATGGGCAACACCAAACGCCCCCGACATACACAGTCGTGCAACACGAAACGCCATCGGCAAACACATATGGGCAACACGAAACGCCACCGGCATATACTTATGGACAACACGAAACGCCACAGGAATACACATATGGACAACACGAAACTCCACCAGCATACACATCGTGAATAACACAAAGCATTACCGGCTTACAACAATGAACAAAATACTGCTAACAGCCTACATAGCACAAGAATCATCAGAACCAGATCAGACACAGTCTACACAAAAGACGAACGGAATACCTTGCAAAATTTAGATAATTCACGGTATACCCTCGGCAGCTTAACTATAAATCAAACATGCAAGGAATTAAATACGTGTATTATATGTAAATCCGGACGAATACAATAGAACATATATGCCGTAACATAATACTCAGTATTTAGTAAATTATAATAGGCCTAATAATAATACATGTACAGGATTTCAGATCACGATATATATGGAACATATATTTAGACTCTCGTCCGTTCATTGGCGTCCTTGGTGAATATTTTTTCATCGTGGCTTCGATCCATGACCATTATGCTATTGTAACATCATTGTGTTGTAGTAGCATCTCTCCTTCACCATCGTGTAATTGCTGTCGTAACATCGCCTTCCTGCCTGAATATGTTAAATACCACATTTAAAGTGCGATGAGCTTGGGTACAAAAACAAATCATTCAGTTTATCATAAAGAAAGAGAACTACAATTTTATTTGGTTTTTAAGGTTACGGATTGGCACTTGAGATAACTCGGTTGAAAATCAGCCCAATATATACGTGATGACAGTGTCCACTGTATCGATAAGGAGAAGTAAAACTGTATCGTAGTTTCTTTACATGTATCTGACTAAAAACATAAAAAACAGAAGAGCGTTTAATAGCATTGATATTACTATTGAAATAATACCCTATTTGTACGTACAGTTGGTCAAGATTACAAATAACAGCTACAGAACAGCAAATTCTACTGCAAGGGTGTATCATGTTCTAAAATATAAATTAAAATGAGGTAAAGACAATTTCATAGGTAATGAACAAGTCACATTGTGACTGGTCATCTGACGCTGTTTACATGACCAGACAATAAATTCCCTCTTGCAGCATTGATTTCCTCCATCAAACAGTGTGTTAGCTAGTTTACAAAGAAATGTTGCAAATACCGAAAGAATTAAAGAAACCCAGGAAGCGCCAATCCGATGATATCAGTCAAAAACAATACACTAGATGAACATATATCTGTTGTAGTATTTTTTTTTATTTTTTTTTTTTTAATCTGCACCTTTTGCGCCTCACCATGACCTTGTACAGTCACATTGTACGACAATGCTCCAGAGAGGGTTATGTACAAAAACGGAAGAAGAAGAAGAAGAAGCTTTAACCCTAATTCTTGCATAAAAACTACTTTTTTCACTGGATCCGCCCATGTATAAACGGGAGAAAAATCGTGTGCAAACAAGGCAATTCACGTGCTGTTAATACATGATTTTTATTTTTGAAATGCTTTGCCAGGGGCGTATGTATGTATTTCTGCGCAGACTGATATTTGGCATCTGCATCTTGTTTCTTCCATAATAACCTCTTCTTGTAGCATTATAGATACAATGCAATCCATAGTATGTTTAGCTGTATCAGTTTCCAACCCCAAACGTACTGCCCCCATCAATGTACGCACTAGCTTCTCTTAGAGTTTACTCCCTTTACAAAGCGTCTGTTCAGTTATTGTAAATAACTGTGAATAAATAAGTATCGCGTGTAACTTGTGCTATTGCCCGTTTTTAGGTATTATATTAATGATTTTTGTTAGTATCAGTCGGTTTGTTTTTACCTGATTGTTCGCAGAATTCATATAATAAACCTCGAAAGCTAGTCACTAGCTTCGTACTCATCCGTACTCTGTTTGTTCGTACTCAAAATAATTCGAATGTAAAGTTGTTACTCTTAAAATAATTGTGTTCCTGTTTATCAAATTTTTAAGTTATATGCAAAATTATGTATAATGTAACGTTTGTAGTAACTAAAAATAAAAATAAGATGCTCAAAAACCTTCAAATCACGCTTTTAGTAGTGTTGTTGTTATGTGTGCCCCGGTTATGGATATTTAAAACATGTTTACCGTTTCCAAGAACAACAAGAATGGTAAATAAAAAATGTACCGGAATCGTCAAGTCATCACATATGAAAACAAGAACAACAAGAATGGTAAATAAAAAATGTACCGGAATCGTCAACTCATCACATATGAAAACAATGCATTTAGTCGTCGTGTAATGTTTTTTATGCAAGAATAGCGACAATACACGTTTGTTTTGTGTATTAACGCCTGCAGAAGCCCTTGGGATATGTTTGTGACCTCGACCTTCGGTCTCGGTCACAAACAATCCCGCGGGCTTCTGCAGACGTTAATACACAAAAAAACGTGTATTATCCCTACATTCATACAATGCACAATAAATTCGCCATCCAAATTCTGCTAGAATGCAGAATATATATATACAGTCAAACCTGTGTTAATGACCACCTCTGAACGGAGACCACTGGCTTTAAAGACTACATGTTTTGTTTCCCATTTAAACATTTGCAGAGTATTTTAACCTGTGAATAAAGACAACCTACCAATAAAGACCACATTTTGGCTCTCCCAAGGGTGATCTTTATTAAAATTTGTAGACAGGTTTGACTGTAAATGCATTCAGCCAAACCGTAGTAAATGTACTGGCATACATGCAGGCAAGAAGAAACTACAAAATGGCATTTACAGAACGTACGATATAAAACAGTAACACCTTAAAAAATGAAAACTGGTGTAAAATTATATATACTTACATGTAGTGAAATACACAATGTAAAAATAAAATGGACCAGTTTAAAGTGATTTAATAAAAGAGCACTACAAATGTGCACTTATTCCGAAAATATGTCACAATAACCAGATTTGCATTTTGTATTTTGTATATATGTTGTTATCTGATCTGACTTTATATATATTATTATTGTTATTATACCAGATTTATATAGCGCCCTTTTCATGATAAACACTTTCAAAGGCGCTTTACATATGGATAGCTCTTATTTCAAACCACAAGACGACAAATTCAAACCGCAACCTATCCTTTATACCTATGTTTAACATACCCGTAACTTCTAGTCAAGAGTATTGTACGCAAGGTACGCAAGGTTGTAGTTTGAATCGCCTGATGTTTGAAATAGTACAGACACAGAGCGATCTGATCAGAGGGACAGAGTGAGAAAAGCCCCCAGAACAGATAGAGAGAAATCCGTTTTAGATACAGACATGTCCGGCTACGGCTAACTTAGCCTAGCTCTTTGCGAATAGACATTCTGGTTCATTAACGTGCCCGGTGTATAGCAACGATACACGCAAATCCGTCTTTCCTGGGAAGAACCAGTACAAGCCTTTTGTATGATCTTTAAAAAGTTGCTTTGATCCAGTTGTGATGTTATATATACTCAGCAGAAAACTACCACTTCCTAGTGAAAGGCCTTACGTGAGTCCTGCAGAGCTATTAGTGGGACATGTCCTATTTATGTAATATGCCAGGCCTAGTAAGATGTAATGATCAGAGCGAGTATTGAATATATTATGCATATTATGCCAGGTAAGGCGCGAGATAATATGCAGAGCCAATAATGGGACGTGTCCGACTCACATTATATGCCAGGCATCACAAGACTTTTTTTGCAGAGCCTGCAATGAGGACATATCCGATTAAGATATTATACCAGGTATGGCAGAACGTGATATACAGAGTTCGGACATATCCGATTCATATAATATGCCAGGCATGACAAAAGATAATAGGTAAGGGTAGATTCCTCGGAAGCACAGAGCACCACAAACACAGCCTCAGAGCCACGGAAGACATATTATGCAGAGCTAGTAATGAGACATGTCAGGATCATCAAAACTTAATGTGCAGGGCCATTATTGGAACATATCCGCTTCACATAATATCACAGGCATTGCAGGACATAATGTGCAGAGCCAGTATCGGGACATGTCCGGTTATCACAACATGTCAGGCATAGCAAGACGTAATGTGAAGAATCATTATTGGGACGTGTCCGCTTCACATAATATCTTAAACATTGCAAGTGCTGAGCCAGTATCGGGACATGTTTGCTTCACATAATATGTAAGGCATTGCAATACGTGATGTGCAGATCCAGTAATGGGGCATGTCCGATTCAAATATTATGCCAGACATGGCAAGACGTAATGTGCAGTTCCGTTAATGGGATGTGTCCGCTTAACTTAATATGCTAGACATAGAAAAACGTTATTTGCAGAGCCAATTATTGGGGCATGTCCAATTCAAATAATATGCCAGACATTGCAAGACATAATGTGCAGAGCCAATTATTAGGATATGTCCAATTCAAATAATATGCCAGGCATTGCAAGACGTAATATGCAGAGCCAATAATGGGAGATGTCCGAGTTATATAATATGCCAGACATTGCAGAGCCAGTTATTGGGACATATCCGATTCACATAATATGCCAGGCATAGCAAGACGAAATGTGCAAAGCCTGTATTGGGATATGTCCGAATGATATAATATGCCATACATGACAACGCATAATCTGCAGAGCCAGTAATGGAACATGTACGATTCACAATATATGCTTGGCCTGGCAAGACAATTTCCAAGAAATTGAGATGAAGAAGTACAAGGTCTTAGAGTTACTTGCAAACGTCTATCCGGCTTCAATATCAACATAAATGTCACAGCTATGCTATTTTATTATTTATACATTGATATTCTTCTTTGACAAAAGTTGAAATTATATTACCTGGGTTATGAATTCAATTAGAAAAGTTCCAGAATGTAGCAGATTTTTAATGATTAAATTGACCATCTTTTAAAAGTAATTTCAGTTTTGTTCTAGTCGCGTAAATGATATAAGTTATATGGATGTATTTTAACGCTTGCGGCGCGACAGGATTTCACAATTTAATTTACTACTCGAATATACTCGATCAATCTGAGTCTAGGAGGCGATGATCTTTTGATAGATGCCGTGTGGTGGCTGTAAAAAAAGTTTTCACGCACTTGGATTCCGTGTTGTTATATTTTCTGGTCCTTTGGCACCATGGTGTCTATTCAAAATTTGTACGGTTGAGATCCACTTGACCGGTGTTAGGGCTGTTGCACATGTCACTACCTGTTATTAATAGACACAATCAAATTAATTCTGCTATAATTTTGCTTGGTCTTTACCCCCATTGATCTACTTATAGAAGATAAAATGTATGTGTAGATTTCTCGGAAGCACAGAGCACCCTAAACACAACTATAGAGCCATGCGTCGCAAAGTAGGTCCACAACAAAAAGAAACTTAACGGAAAAATATTGTAGACGAGTTGCTTCAAAAATCCAACAGCAAATACATTGCAAATATATGCAAAATACAGAAAAATGGGGATGGGTAGTAAAAGGGTCGGATGTTATGGGATCATGAATTACATTCAATCTATTTGTATACTGGGTGTTTTGCACACGTTTGGAATGTCTTAAAATCTCAGTGAGTTATTTTTTTATTTTTACGAAATGGGTTTACCAACTTCTAATTATTTAATTAAAATGCTTTCTTATTTTTTTCTGTACATTATAACGTTAAATTGTCATGTTTAAAGCCGGTGATGGAACATCTAGCATTCCCTTAGCTGTTTACTATTATGTCTAATCGTTAATCTGAATATTGCAGTCCAATTATGATTAATCATCATCTCAATGTGAATGTAGGACAGCCCCGTTCCCCGGGCAAAATCATCTTCGGCTCAGTTTGACTCAGGCGGACAAACTTCACTTTTATTCTGTCGGATACAATAACAAAGATTAAAAGAAAATAAACAATATCCTTTTTACATATGATAAGTAAATTTTTTAAACGGATGACAAAATTGAAACAAGAGGGTCATTGACCCTAAAGCGCTCACCTATGTACAAGGCTTCAAGTGTGTTTTTATAAGGCTAGAGTTAGGTTTCTTCAATGTTAGCCTATATTATGTACATGACACAACACACTTTTGAACCTAGGGCAAAAATTTGAACAATTATGGTAGACATTACAAATCAGATATCACACGCCAAAGATCAAGGCTCTAGCTATTATTGATTCAGAGAAGAAAAGTGACCACGCCCCCTGGCAGCCTTTTTTTTTCCTTTTTGACGAATCGGAAAAATTGAACAATCTTGGTAGTGGGTCACACAAGAACCACTTGTGTAAAATTAGTTTAAAATCAGGCTTGCAGTTTCAAACAAGAAGATTTTTTAAAGTTTCCACTATATACATATAGGGAAAAGTGACCACGCCCTCTGGCGGTCATGTTTTTTGACGAATCAAACTAATTTGAACAATCTTGGTAGAGGATCACAATGACCATTGGTGTAAAATTATTCTAAAATCGGGCCATTAGTTTCACACAAGAAGATTTTTAAAGTTTCCACTATATACATATTGAGAAAAGTGACCACGACCTCTGGCGGCCATGTTCTTTGACGAATCGGAATAATTTGAACAATCTTGGTAGTGGATCACACAAGAACCATTTGTGTAAAATTATTTTAAAATCAGGCCAGCAGTTTCACACAAGAAGATTTTTAAAGTTTCCACTTTATACATATAAGGAAAAGTGACAATGCCCTCTGGCGACCATGTTTTTTGACAAATCAAAATAATTTGAACAAGCTAGGTAGAGAACCATTTGTGTGAAATGATTTTAAAATCATGCTTGCAGTTTCAAACAAGAAGATTTTTAAAGTTTCCATTATATACATATAGGGAAAAGTGACCACGCCCTCTGGCGGCCATGTTTTTTGACGGATCAAAATAATTTGAACAATCTTGGTAGAGGGTCACAAAAGGACCATTGGTGTAAAATTATTCTAAAATCGGGCAAGCAGTTTCATACAAGAAGATTTTTTAAAGTTTCCACTATATACATACAGGGAAAAGCGACCAAGCCCTAGCGGCCAAGTTTATTGACGAATCGGTATAATTTGAACAATCTTAGTAGAGGGTGACATAAGGACTATTTGTGTGAAATTATTTTAAAATCGGACTATCGGTTTAGGAGGAGATGTCGTTTGAAGATTTTTCTATTTTTAGCTCTGGCGGCCCCTATGTGCAATCAAGCGTAACCGTTTGAACAACTTTGGTAGAGGACTATCCAAGGAATATCCACGTAAAGTTTCATCAAAATCTATTCAGTGGTTATGGAGAAGATGTCGTTTAAACGCAAACGTTGACGACGGACGAACGACTTGACGGACGGACGCACGGACGCACGACGGACGACGGACGCCGGACACAGCGTGAACACAAAAACTAAGGGGTATTTTTACCTTAGTCAAATGGAGCAGGGGGATTTGTCAGGATAATTTTATTCGACTCTAGTGCTTTCAACAAGTTGTTAAATATGAGGCAGCCTATGTGCAAATAAAACCTTACTTACCTTAAAGCTAATGTTTACAATGTGGGCATGATTTGGATCTGTATTCAAGCTTTAACTAGAAGATGCTTTTTGTAGAAAAGCACATGTCTCCCTAATAGGCAAGAGGTCAATAGCGGACAGGTGCGAAAGTCAAAGAGAAACTGATTGTTGGCTGTAATATGGATCATCTACTTGGCATGTCCAATCATCCTACTACGTTTCAACATTTTGGGCCTTTTTGAAACAGTTTTCCATGCTCTGGCCTCTGTGACTTTGACCTTTGATTGAGTGATTCCGAAATAAATATTGGTCGTCTACTCTGCATGTCCAATAATCCTAGGAAGTTTCAACATTCTGGGTCAAGTGGTCCTCAAGTTATTGATCGGAAATAGTTTTCCATGTTAGGCCCCAGGGACCTTGATCTGTGTTCCAGTGATGCCACAGCTATGAAGTTTGAAGGTTCTTGGTCAAATGATTCTCAAGTTATTGATCGGAAACCGTTTTCCATGTTCAGGTCCCTGGGACCTTGACTTTTGATCAAGTTATACAAAAATCAATAGGGGTCATCTACTTTACATGCCCAATCATCCTATGAAGCTTCAACGTTCTGGGTCAAGTGGTTCTCAAGTTACTGATCAAAAACGGTTTTCATTATTCAGGCCCCTGTGACCTTGACCTTCGAGCTAGTAATATAAAAATATTAGCGGTCATCTACTCTGTAAGCGCTATCACCATATGAAGTTTAAAGGTTTTAGGTCAAAAGGTTTTTCAGTTACTGATCGAAAATGAAGTATGTCAGACGGATGGACCCTGTGACCTTGACCTTTGATTTAGTGACCCCAAAAACTATAGAGGCCATCTACTATGTAAGTCCTATCACCTTATGAAGTTTGAAGGTTCTAGGTCAAATGGTTCTCAAATAACTCATCGAAAATGGATTTCCATGTTCTTGACCCTGTGACCTTGACCTTTAATAGAGTGATAGTTTATAGCTTATACAGAATTTATTTTAGGTCGATTGTGAAAGAAGTTCTACAACTCAATCCTGATGGAATCCATCGCCACGAGGGTATGAGAGAAGAGGCCAGTTTCCCTTTTAATGCTGAGCGCCAAGCAAGGGTGCTACTGGTACCATTTTTCACGTCTTTGGTATGACGCGGCCGGGGATCGAACCCACGACCTCCCGCACTAGAAGCGGACGCTCTACCACTAGGCAATCGAGGCGGTTGAATAGAGTGATATCAAAATCAATAGAAGTCATCAACTCTGCATTTCCAGTCATCCTATGAAGTTTCAATATTCTGGTCAATTGGTTCTCAAGTTATTGATCGGAAATGGTTTTCCATGTTCAGCCTCCAATGGCCTTGACTTTTAAAAGTGTGACCCTAAAACCAGTAGGAGTCATTTACTCTGCATGTCCAATCATCCTGTGAAGTTTCAACATTCTGGGTGAAGTGGTTCTTAAGTTAATGATCGGAAATGTTTTTCATATTCAAGCCCCTGTGACCTTGACCTTTCATGGAGTGACCCCAAAAACAATAGGGATCGTCTTCTCCGTAAGCCCTGTCACCCTCTAAAGTTTGAAGGTTTTAGGTCAAATGGTTCTCTAGTTACTGGTCGGAAATAAAGTGTGATGGACGAACGGACAGGGCAAAAACAATATGCTTTCCCATGAGGGAGTGGAAAGACATAATTATACAGTATCTTATCATTCTACCTTCTCTTGCTGAAAGATTCCAGCCAAGATCCTAAGTACTTTCTTACTTACATGATAGAAGAAGATACACTGATTGTAATTTTGAGACACTGGATTAAAGTGTGTACTTTCAATGCAGTTTTGATACTGTATTATTTAACAGTTATCACGCGATTATCACGACATTACAATTATATGATATTATGAAAATAAAAGTGTTTAACAGAACGTATCACTGTAATTCTGCTGAAGCTGGTAAAAGAGAGAGGGGTTCGGGACGTTGCACTTTTCAATACCTTTCATGAATAGAATAAAATCTGGAAAGTAGATCCCTCGGAAGCACCGAGAACAAGGCAAACAGTGAAAGTTGCAGACTCGGTTTGATTGAGTCTGTTCATGAGCAGTAATGGAAAATGCAACACTGCCCACGCCCCCTAGCACCGGCTTAAGCAGTATTCAATCTTCAAATCTGAATGAGTTGAAATCAATGATCCCGAAGGACCAGAAAATATAACAACACTGAGATGAAGTCGGGGCGACTTTTTACGGCCGCCACACAGCACTTAACACCCGCTGTTGTGAAGTAAATAAAATCTGGAAAGTAGATCCCTCGGAAGCACCGAGGTCAAACCGAGTCTGTAAATATTTGCATTGTTGCATTTTGAGCTTTTTAGCTTCCAAAGGATTTCATTATTGTATATCATAAGATTTTGACACTGATTGTAGGTATAGATCTTGAGGGTAACTGCCAGTGTCATGCGCGTAGCGTGGCATACTCGGTTACTCACCTGAGTATCTTTAAGATCCAAAAATAAAAATAAAAAGGCGAAAAACTCCATAGAAGCAATAAAACACTGATCAGGAGGAGGTATGGAAGTAGGGACAATGTCATAGCATATGAGTATGCTGTTGTCTTGGTCCTTGACTTCGATATAATTTTTTGTGACGGCAGACTGCTGTTGCTCTTTTATCAAAATTTCTAAATTTTGTTGTTTCTTGCTCCGCTTGCACTTGTTATTGTAAATATATTTAAAATTCTAAATACACATATGATTTCAGATGCATATATACTATAGCTGCTATTGATCATAAGAACAATTTGCTTAATAGCAATTGTCCATCACTAGTAAAATTTAGAAGAATAAACAACTGTGTCTGTAACAACTATGAATTCCCAAGCATTCTAACATGGCTCGATTTGATTTCCAGTTAAACAAAGAAGGAAATGTTGTGATTTATCGTCTAATTTACCACGGTTCAGATGCATCAGTATTTAACCACTCTGGCTAACGCCCTCGTGGTTCAATTCCTACGCATCTGAACTCTGAGCCGTGGTAAAATAGACGATAAACCACTCGAAGGCTTTGATTATTTGATGATTAGTTCCTAAATCGCTACGCTCAAACAAAAATAAATTATCTATCCCATAGTCAAAGAGTCAATGGGAGCAAAAAGAACAAAGTCATAAATTAACATTTAGGCTTTGTTATCCGCATTGCCATAGTATAACACTCAACATCAGTCATATAAACTGTCAATTCATTAATTTCTACGTTATGAATATACTTTCCGGGTCATTATGCTGCGAAGCACCTACCCAACTCTACTTCACTCCGTCGTAGGAATGGGGAGTATAGAGAAACCAAGTTTTATTGCCGAAAAAATACATCAATAAAAATTATTTAACGCATGAAATAGTTATACATCCTACACTTCAATACCTTTGAAATACGGTAATACCTCGATTTCTTTAAACCTAGGATACACATATGAAATAAACACTTTTAACCAACATTTACGGTAAATTCTCTTTTAAATATTGCAGTTAAAGAAAAATGTTGTAAGCATTATATTGATTTCTAGACCAAGGTTATTTTAGCCATCTGTTGCATGTTTAAAAGTTGTATGTTTACAAGTTGTATGTTGCATGTTGCTTTAATATAACAATCGTCATTGCCATGAACATTGATTTTCAAAACTTACAATTTCCGTGAAATGTATCTCTACATCCTTGGAAATCAAGTAAATAATGATACAGAGACAAAAGTCTTGTGACAGATGTTTAGGTTGAAATATAAAATCTAAGTTCACGAAACGATAATAAAGGCAATGTGTGAATATTGTGTTCAAAAGTAGGAAGCATAGTTTTGATGAGAAAAGTCACCAGAAGCCACCCTTTCTCTTGATCTTGACGGGGGAGGCTCCCCGGACCCCGCCGGAGGAGGGGATTCCTCTCCCCACACTCCTCCCTTGCGTAACATCTAAACTGATCACGCTGCGCCCCTGAGTGTAGTGCAAGGTTCTCTCGAGTAACAATGTAGACAGTTTCCTGACAGCATGATATTCCCAAGCGCTCCTACAAACAGTGATAAAATCGTTTTATATTTTTTAATTGAATTTTATCACTACTGATTTAAAGTAAATAGCTTTTATATTATTTTTGTAAGAAAGCGTGTAATGAATGAATATGATATGGGTAGATTTAATTAGAAAATCAAACAAAAGCATTTATAGCTTACAAAACCTAATATATAACACTATGTAACGTGTTTGGATATGTATATGTGTCGAACAACACTTCCGGGTTTCCTGTTAATGTAATTCATGTATCTTTGTGTGTGGTTTTGCTCGAGTTGTGCAACATAATGGTAATAACATATGTATACAAAATCGGCATTACCTTTAACTGAATATTGAAGTTGAAATATGGCACACAGATTCTCTGGATATTCGACCACTTCTGGTGGTTTTAGATTGGGTAGTGCAGTTCTACTTGTAGGTGCTACAGCTCATGTTGCAGGAGTTTCGGTAGCAAGAGGGGCTTCCGCTTATATTTCCAGAGATTAATCAACGTTACTAACAGTAGTTGGGTCATTCTTTATGTTGGGCTATGGCAGCGTTGTGTTTGTGAACCAAACAGTGACATGGAAATATGTACATGTTTACCCAGAAGTGGTGATCCAGGTATTTATCTTTATAATATGTGTGAAGATAGCTTGTTTCTGACTGAATTCTAGAAGGTCGTACATCTGATCATAGTACGTAAGAAAAGCAGTGTTGCATATAACATCAATGATTTATTATTCATTAAAATGAAACGTCTCTTTAATATTGAAAATAACTAGGTATTGAAAAATATTTCAATGCATGTATCCTAATTATGATAAGTTTTATAATTGTTGTTGTTGTTGTTGTTGTTGTTAATTTCTACTCTATTTCATATTTAAATCATTTTCCGAAGTATTGCATTTGTGCAGGGGTAATATTTACTCCCTTGATTAATGATAGTATTATTACCGAACAGTAAATAAACCTTTTTCACATAGTGTCACCTTGTCCTCTGGGTATTGCGCATGGCACGTTGTCTAATTACGCGTAACATTTGTGCCAAGTCGAGTTACTATGGGGAATATGGAGTTATGGACTAGACGGGACAACAACTACAACAAATATTGCAACTTGACCTCCAAGTGTTACATTGACCTTTAAGCTAGGAATCTTGGTTTTGTGCACGACATACTGTCTCGGCACAGGGAATATTTCTTTCAAGGATAAATAAATCAAAAGAAAAACCTGGGGAGTAGGGGAGTTGTGGAAAGTACAAGAAATTGTGGACGAACGGAATGACGGTGGTAAAACCGCAATCGTTTTGTCCCCGAAACTGGTTAGGATAAGATACTGATTAAGCATACTGAAACCAAGAAAAAACAAACAAAGCAACACAATTATACATTGACTTGGAACAGTCAGTGGCAAAAAATAAGGAGTTCAGTTCAGAAGCCTAACTCTTGCTCCACTGGCATGTTCATGTTAAATGTATCCTCCACAGGTGAATCCCAACACATGAAATGGTAATAAAAGTCATGATATCTAAAATACAAAAAGAACTCGAATATATCAAAATAAAAATAAACTATAAAGTTAACTGTATATGCATCAACGTTGAAAAGACAAGATTACTTAGTCAGTTTGCAAAATATAGTACAAAACAAAAGGGTTGTGTTAACAGTCGTTTAAAAAAGTGAGTGTCTTCAGATCAAGACATCATTCCATACATAAAATCTTAGTCTACATTTTGTATCCGCAAGGGATATCATCATAAAATAGTCAGAAAAGGCGGCCAGAATAATTTCAGTTGTTTAATATGCAAGTTCTTGTTACATTGAAAATCAATGGCACTGAATAACAGGGTTTGTATTATAACAATAAAGGCGTAAGTAGCTCTCAGTAAATGACTCTAGTACCTATACCTTAACGAACGAAGTGTCACTTTTGATAATCATTTCCTCAAGTTAAATTAAAATGTTAAATTGTTAAATGTTATTAAAGTTATGCATGACTAAACGGTTTTTGCTTGAAAGATATTTTGTTGCAATATCTTTTCATTTACAAATATAAACACACTGATGTTTGGTTGCTTTTAATGAGGTTGTGCTCTTAAAATATTGCCATTTCTCTACCAGTATCCACAAAATACATTTATGTGATTAATTATTGAAAGATGATACACTGTCAAAATGCCATCTTGAATTAAAATACATTATAAATTTAAGTCTTCACTTATGGCTCGGTCAAAAAAAATCGTACAAGTCCACCAACTTTAGAATCCTTATGGTCTCTGTACTATCGTAGCGTCTGATCGTGGTACCTACGGGCCCCGTACGATCTTAAGAGGATTCAGTCATATGATATTCTTACGGACATCGCAGACAAGTCGTGCGGAGCTCGCAAGGAGCCCGGCCTTACCTCGTTCGGTACTCGTTGGTTCGTACATCGCTTGCACGGCAATCGTACGGAGTCCGTAGTTACTGTGTTGTAATACCAAATTGAATTACCAAGGAAGTCGTACGGAGCCCGTACGGCGATCGTAACGCCATGCAGCCCCGTTCGGACATCGCACATTTTCTGCAAGGTATCCTCAATATCGTACGTTGAACGTGCGAGTCCCCTGCGATCGGAAGGCCTCGCGGTTTTTCAAATCCGCACGGACATCGTGCGATGCCCGTACGAAATCTTCAAGGGCTCGTGCGGTTCCTGGATGGGGCTCTTGGGAGCTGCTCCCGAATTCGAAAATCTCTGCGACCTCATAGAGAACTCAAGAGCCCGGTGAACCAATTCTACCGAGTTCCCGAATCCTCTTTGAGCTCAAAAAATACGTACGACGCTCATACGAGTCAACGATATCCGTACGGACGCCGTACGTGTTTGCTGAAAATCAGCTGAAAACATACTTGTACGGAGCTTGTAGCGTTCTACTGACCGGTGAAATCGATTCAGAGAGAAAGCATATACAACAATTACGTTAAAACCTTAATTGTGCTTTATGAAGTGACAGATATCGAATTACTTACGAGAGAGAGGAACGAATGCAAATTGAATTAGAAATGAAAAAGTTTGAACTAGCGAGTAGAAGAACTGAACCGTCTTCAAGTTCTTCTCACGTTGATGTCACCAAACACATTTGGTTAGTTCCACTTCTTCAAGAAAAAGAATTTGATAATTAGTTCAAACATTTTGAAAAAGGTAGTGGAAAATCTTCAATGACCCCAGGGAAATTGGAGACTAGTACAAAGTGTTCTCATCGGAAAAGCACTTGAACTTTATACACAGCTGTCTGTAGAACACAGCTCAAATTATGATGTTGCAAAGAATTAATCTTTAAAGGTTATGTGCATATGCCTGAGGCGCCCCCATGTGGTTCTGGGACGATCTGTGTATGAAAAGAATTGGAACCACTGCCTTATCCTTGCATGATCGTAAGAGGCGACTAATAGGGTCTTAACACTTGATTTTGCAGTAACTGTGATTCCAGCAGGTATGCAAATTTTGATTCCATACCTCATGTTTTTATTTCGATGTAAATGAGATGTGGAACCAAAATTTGTAGTCCTGTTTTGCGCCATATAACCTATACTGTGTTGGTGCGCCGTAAAACCCAAATAAATAAATAAATTATGCCTGAGGCATACAGGCAAAGATACTGAAAATGTAGGAAGGGTTCAGACAAGAAACATGTTGAACTTGCCCGAGCAGTTATTTGATAGGTGGTGTACAACAAAGAAGACAGGAAACCTATGGTTGTCTTCAGTGACAAATCCCCTCAAATGAAAAATAAAAATCAGAGATTGTTGAGATGGAGTGTTTTACTCAAAGTGTGTAACTTGCATATTCAGCATATCAAGGGCAAAGATAACGTTACACCAGATTCCCTAACCAGGAACTGAATTATATTTAGTATAAGTATATTAATTGTACACATGATATATTAAAGTATTCAATTTCTTTTTCATATATATATATATTTCATTGGTATTGTGTAGTAAAATTGAAATTTCAAACTTTGGGGGATATAACTATGACTTAGCATACATTGTCCTTATCTTAAGCTTTTCGTAAAGATTTGACCTTATCCCCAAATCTCTATTGCTGATCTATAGACGGCCAAAAGCACAAGCTAAAGAACAGCGATTTCTAAATGCAGTCATTAATATTGTCTTCTATAGCATGTACTTTTATCAAACTGATGCATGAAAATTAATTCAACTACCATTCGGGTATCTAAAGTAGCTAAAGTTAAATACTTAGCGTCATTTCTCTGATTAAACGCCAAACGGAAAATAGATATCTACATTTGTTTCACAGTAATAGACATCTTTTATTATGCAAAACATTTTTTTTCTTTAATTAAAAAAAAATGCATACAATTAAATGTATGCAAACAGCGAGTATTTCTATATGTAGTGCAAATTTGAAAAAATAAAGGAACACCATGATGATGTCTTTTATGTCAGAACACGTTTCTCATTTGTTTTTGTTACCTTATTATTATTATAATCATTATTATCATTATCATTATTATTTCTACTCAGTCTTTGTAAATTTAGTTCTTACAGTCCGTAGGTATTGACCTGACACACATGAGTATTGTGTATGTTTGGGTAAATAAAATTTCAGTGTCCGAACTTAAATAGCGATATCAATACCAGATATACATTTCTTAATCAACACCTTCATGTCACATTTGCAGACATAGCTATGCAGACAAATAGTTTAGATGCCAGTCACAAGATTGTGATCTGACGATATCATGTTTTTGTTATTTCATCAGTAAACCTGGCATACAGGACAAATGTTTCATTTATCATGATTATAAAGAAATACACTAGTATTCAATATTTTTCAACGTTCATCTACAAAATGTTGACTTAAATCTTTTAAACATTATAGATCTAAAAATAACATTTCCAAATATTCATTCATTCAAAGGACAGTTCAAGCGACTTGTGTCAGTATGCGATAACACTGAAATGATGAAATAAATACTTGAAATAAGGAACGTAAAATAAATTTCAAAAACTAATGAAAGAATAAAAGCGAGACTCAAAACACTGAAATTGAAAGAAAAGGAATTACTGAACTGATTTCGAACCTATGATGTATGATGTATGGAAGTCGGAGATCTTACCACTACCCCAGTTGTCATAAGATTTTTATATAGGTTATATAGTTAATGTAGATATTTTTAGGATACAAATCTAGCGTACAATAACAAAAATGCTTGAAAATATTTGGGAAGGTTAATGAGTCCAAATGCTGAAAGATGTGCATGCACTAATGGCACATTGAAAGGAAAATGCAGCATTATAAGGTCTAAGCTTCAGAGTTACAATGATAATAAAGACAATTTGTTTACCTGTGCTGCGGTTGATACAGGTTTTGTACCAGTCTGGTTAACTGTTGCTGTAGCAATGGTTGTAGGATTCACGGACAATAAGTGATGTTAATATTATTATTCGATTTCTTCAGTATGGTTCAAAGTCATACAGGTGATGGAAACACTCGGATTGATAGGACTGATTTTTTCTTGGATTATTTCCTTGGTTCTTGTGTGTTACAGGCAAACAAAGACGATAACAATGGCCAACGCAGTCCTCATTTTCTCTTCAGGTAGTATGAAATATTCATTTTCTCATTTTTAAAATACGGGTTCAAGTGTCGGTGAAATACGCCTAAATTTGTCTCGTTACGTGAAATACTCCACCTCGCAGACCGATTCATTTGTGTGCTTATTATTTTCTCTATGACACAACAAAACGTTTACCATTAATTCGAATATGATAGTAGTAAGTTGCAAGTTTACTAAATAAGACATTTATGTAAACACAAAAATATGAAGTGCTCACTTGAAAAGAAGATAATAGGAACAGAAAAGAAAACGGATGGGAAAAAGCAAATATGTTGTGCAAAATATCCTCACGAGGACTCGAACTCATACAAAACGATTTGTTTTTCTTCTGGTATGTGCATTCTAATCGGCTGAGCAATATATTTTAGACATATTGGGTAGTCATAGAGAAAAAAATGATTGATATTTTAATTAAAAGTACATATAACATATGTTCAAACTTTATAACATTTCAGTTGCTGAAAACTTCAATATTTATGTTATAATAAGAAAGTTTATTAACTTATACATATTTTGAAGAGGCCTTTTAAATATCTGTGCAGATTTTTTAGATTATATGTGTATTGAAAACACATCAATATTTGATGTAAAGAAAATATTTACAATAGTAAACCATTTGTCTAAATATTAACTTTGTATTCTTTTCATGATGCTGCTATAAAACAAAACAAAATCTATTATTAAAGAAAAGATAGAATTCAAATTACTAAATAGTAAGTTCTATTTCAGGTGTTAGCATCCTGATTGGATTGGTAATATTTATGTCATATGGCGTTGAGAACAACAAAAATTCCAAAGATGTGTTCAGTATAGCCGCAAGAGCTGACACGATTAGTACTTCCTTTTTCCTGTGTGCTCTTGCCGCTTCGATTTGCTTCGGTGTTCTGTCTCTCTTTATGGTACGTTTAAGAGCCAACCAGCAAATGATTCCCGAATCAAAGGAAAGTCAAGTTAGAATTCCTTGTACTTGTCGAACACAGAATATTTGCAACGCAGGAAGCCAGCCATCAATTTGTTATAAATCCTCACATATGCATGAGCAGCATGGAAATCCACCGGCATATGAGCAATACGAAGCGCCACCGGCATATACATATGACAAATACGAAGCGCAGCCAGCATACACATTCGAACAACACAACACATCGCCGGTATACACATATGAACTAAATGAAGCGCCGACATATTCTCCACAAGATACGGACGGAACACCATGCAAAATTTAAATGATAATAAATCGAAAATCGCTTGCCACATTTATATGTAAAGCCGGAGAAAACACAATGGCAACATATACATTATGATATATTACTTCATTCTTCTATAAATTTAACCAGTTGAAAGCTTTTCTTTCTGTCACGGTACGATACGACAGAAACCAGTATTTGATTTAGAATGTATTTACGGTCATTTTAATTATCTATAACAATATCCGAAACATACAATCCAAAACGTTATATGGACTAGATTGGACTAGATTAGAGTCCTATATATTTTGGATGAGACATATATTCCTTAATATAAAGGGTCGTTCGAGATTACTAACCTTGCATAATGCATTTCGTATGTTGACACCGTTAAGGTATTTAAAAAAACTGCGATAACTTTCTTATTTCTCAACGAAACATAGAAGTATGGGCACTCAGTTTCTTATTTAGAATATTTTCTATCCGATGATCATGGTTTCGCTTAAAACTTTGATGACAATTTTTTTTCTGTTTTTGACGCGGTTAGTAAAGCATGAAAATACACTCATTTATATGGTTGCTGAAAAGCATTTGGAAATGTTTTCAATCGTCATTTAAAAATGATTGAATATTTCAATTTTTTGTAATTTCATTATTTATTTTGGCATGAAATAAAGAGGTTATTTAACAGTGTTGAGTACAATACTAAATTCAATTGGACTCGTACACAGCAGTTATAACACATATGTGGACTCGGCGAATATGAGTAATTACTGCTGTGTACTCGTCAAACAGATTGTACTCAGAACTGGTAAATTACCTCATAATATTTCGTAAAGCATAATACTAACCATAAATAATTTTTGTCATGTTAGTCCATAAACGATGTAGACAAAACACTAATCATGCACAGACATTTGTATTGAATCAAGGACTTTAAATAAATGCATGAACTATGTATTGAGACTCTGGTCCGTTCATCGACATCATTGATTGAACATTTCTAAAATGCAACTGATATGATATTTCCAATACATTCTTGGATTTTCTATCAATAGAGTACAACAAACTGTTACATAGTATATTTACATCCTCCACGAAACGGTTCCAGGGGCGTACCTGGGCATACGCCTATACGCCTCTGCGTACAATTCAATTTCGGCACCTTGAAAACAACGAAAATGCTTAAAATGCTAAAAATGTAATAAAATAACAAGCCTAAGGAGGTTAGATGGCTATTTAAAGTTCTTTATTTGAACAATATAATCTGAATGGGATTTTCAAATTCGTTTTCTAAGTGTTAAACCGATTGTGCTTTTTTAATAATCGGAATATAGAAAAACATAACAAAGTTAGTGTAGATTTCATGGAAGCATAGAGCAGAGAAAATACAGCAAGAGACACAGATCCAAAAAATAGAACCACGCACGCACGCACGCACAAGTACACACACTGACAGCGAGGACAAAACGAACGGATAAATGAACACATTGGGCACTGCCCAGGAAGAGCCAGTTGCAAGACATTCGAACGATACATCTACTTATATCTTTCTTCTTTATAAATCATATACTGCTTACAAAGAAGCAAATTTACAGATGAAATGGTCTTACTGACAGCGTTTTTTTCTCTGTATATCATACTTTAATTTTGCAGTTCTCATGATCATCAATTTTCATGAGTGGAATCAATATTATTGTAACCAATAGCGCAAAAGGTTTTGAACAAACCTCAAATAGTGAGTGCGGACATAACAACTGGTGTCGATAACATTTTATTAATTGTTTCAAATATCGTATATTTTTAATTGAACTTGTTAAGGGTTTCACAACCATGTCGTATGATGTGTATATTAGGCATCACTTGTTTTAAGCTTTCTGTAGAAGAAATTACGCATTAATAAGTCTCACAAGAATATACATGTATACTAATTGGATGTCTTAGATTTAGAGCACCACTTCAGAGGAATCATTTTGCCATAAACACCATACTATGTCAGAACAGAGATCTATTGTGCATATCATGTGAGGAAGCCATCGAGCTGGCTTACTGGGGGTCGGTGGTTTTACTTGGGTGGCCGCTCGATGTACTCAATTTGGGCATGTCGGAAAATTTCATTTGCACAAAACCGGAAACCCGTCTCACTCTGCTATTCGAGTTTCAAATGACATGTGTTTTATTGGTAAATCAAAAGCAGCAGGAGAACAAAAATGATCGGCCGATGTAAGAGAAAAAAGTTACGCTAAATATAACATTCTTCGAGATATATTAAATATCTTTTAATAGTTGCAATTGAATTTATCAATCTACATCCAAATCTGGATATCGAAATACCATTTAACAATATACAAGATACAAGATACAAGAATCTTTATTTTGAGTCGGATGTTTTAACAATATAACATTAGCATTAGTAATAAGCTATTTGCCGACTATTTAACAAAGACATAAGAAGCAAATAAATATAACAAACAGCCTGTAACTAAAAGATTAAGTTATGATTATAAAATACATATACATATATATTTAAAACATTACATATGGTTTAAAAAAACAAACAATGACAAGCAAAGTAAGGGTCCAAAGTAAGATAATATATTATTAAAATTAATCATTTTAGACACTATTTTCCATATACATATCTACACGTACACCCATACACATACATACGCATGCACATATATACATTTCATAACATACATATACATATTTATTTACGAGCATACATACATGTATGCACTTGCCCACACATATAATAAACATACACATATAATCTAAAAGCACATGAAATATAGCACATTTAAGCACATTTAAAAATTTAAAAAATCTGTGGGAGAGCTGCTGATCCTGACCAATGGCCTAAAAACTGCTATAAAACTACATGTAAATAAGAAACTGAAATTGCAAAACCAGCACAAAAGTGCGACAGGAAAGAAAAATATTCTTAAGAAATCAAATATCCCCTCAAATTAGATTTGTGAAGAACTGATCAGCAACTATCTCACAGAGAGTCAAGATACAGTATAGTCCAGCGGCATGCAAACTAGCTGACAAAAGCTGGAGCTAAAGACTGAATCATTGTGAAACAAGGTTAAAAATACATAGTCTATTGGCATGCTGACTAACTAACCAAAACTGGAACTGAAAATTGAAAAGATATAAAAAATAAATAGCAACAAGAGGACTAAAAAGCGAGCAAAAAGGAAGCATGCAATAGGGCATCAAGATGAAATGTAACTGAGGATGGGAAATACAGGGGTAAATAACTAGTGACACATTGAACATTTGCAGCTCGGGCCGACCCATGTCCGGATCAGCCTAACAAACTCCTTGTAGTTATCTGCTTGGCGTATGTTGTTTGGCAGACTGTTCCAGACCTGGGTCGCCTCAAACCGGAAAGATCTCTTACCGTAGGTAGTTTCTTACGTTTGGAATTTCGACTGTGTTGCTGTACCTACAAGAGTATTTAGAGTTTTTGAAAGTGACTAAATCATGTAGATATGGTGGTGAGAGGTTGTACAAACATTTAAAAGTTTCAATGGCTAAAGTTCTTAATCTGCCAAGGTGTAGTGTTGGCATATTCACTCTATTGAGGAGTACACTGTATGATGAGTCAAAATCATTATAGACGATCCTTAAGGCTCTATGCTGTAATTTTTCTAATTTATCTGTATTTGTTTTACTGCAGAAGTGCCAGATAACTGGACAATAGTTGAAAGTAGATCTTACATAAGATCTTATATAAGTAATTTGTATTCAAAGTTTAGGAATTTACTTAGTCTTAGTATAACATTTAATTGATTTGCGGCTTTTTGACACATTTTTTTTATCTGCTGATCAAAATTTAGGCTATAATCTAAATCAATACCTAGAAGTTTTACAGATTCTTCACATGTAATGTTGTTGCTTTCAATGGTAATAGTTGATAGTTTAGAATTTGTGTTTTTACCTATAGCTATGGCTTGGAATTATTCTGGATTTGCTTGCATTTGGTTAAATTCAAACCATTTTATTAATGGTTCACTGTCTTGTTCTAAAGTAGTTTTTAAAATTTCTAGGTTCGGATGGTTGAAAGAAAGGGTATTGTCATCGGCGTAATTATAAAGGTTTGATTTTTCCACAAAATAAAATATACCATTAATAAAAATGTTGAAGATTAGCGGTCCGAGTATCGAACCTTGGGGAACACCTTTAATGGTCTCGAGCCATGAACTGTGGGTTGGACCAATTTTTACTCTTTGTTTTCTGTTTTTAAGATGTCTATTTATTAGACTGCATGCATCTTTTGATAAGCCATATGCTTCCAGTTTTGCTATGATAAGGTCATGTGGGAGACAGTCGAAGGCCTTGAATAGATCCATCAGTACTGCTGCTACGTACTCGTTTCTATCCAGTGCCTCCTTCCAGTCTTCCACAAGTCGTAATAGAGTTGTCTGACAACCATATTTTCTTCGGAAGGCGCTAAGGAAGTCATGAAATATTTGTTCAAAATGTGCACTTAGTTGTTCATTAATAATTTTCTCAAAGATTTTGGACATAGTAGGAAGTATACTTACAGGACTGTAGTTTTTAAGAGTAAATGGGTCGTCTTTTTTGAAAATTGGTGCAACCTGGGCTGCCTTAAGACTATTTGGAAAATCATTTGTTTTTATCATGGTGTTAACTATATTACTGATGGGTTTTGAATTTGCATTAGCTGAGCATTTGAGTATTTTAGGTGGTATTGCATCATATCCTGTAGCCTTTTTTGGGTCGACAGATTTTAAGTGTTTTTCGATATTCTCAGGTTTTACTTCACCGAAATTAAAGTTGGACGGGTTTGGGATGTTATTGTGAATTTCCTGAATACTTCTATGGTTGTCATCTATTTTAAGGTTTGAATTTATACCAGTATTTTTTGCAATATTTACATAAAAATCATTGAATAATTCACATACTTTTGATTGATCTAATATAAGTGTGTCATTTTCTTTTATGATAATGTCATTACTGTTTTTATTATGGATTTCTTTGACAGGAAAGGTTTGACTGTAGGCCAGAAGTCCTTAGACTTTGGTCCACCGCCACACCTTTCCTCAAAGTATACTTTTATTGAGTCTCGCTTCATAGATGTTTTGCGGTTTCTTAATTTTCTGTAATTTTCCCAGTCTGTTGTACTTTTGGTTTTTAAATATCTATTGTGTGCTTGGCGTGTCTTGTAAATAATCTTTCTGTATTGTGAGTTCATGTATGTTGGTGGATCTTTTTTAGGGTATTTTGTTTTAATGGGTGCGTGTTCATTGAGGATGTCTACAAACATGGTGTTATGTGCCCAATATATATCATCTACGTCATCAAAAATGTGTGCTATGTGAAATGGAGTTTGAAGTAGGTCATTTTTAAATGCAGTTTCGTCAAAGTTTTTGTAACTACGGAAGATTACTTTTTGTTTAGGAACTGTTTTTACTTGTTCCTTGAGGCTAGTGAAAACCATACTATGGCAGTCACTTATACTTGAATTTATTATAGTAGTATTACAAAGTAAAGTTGGCGAGTTTGTTATAATAAGGTCTATAATTGACGGGTTTTCAGTATTGGAATAACAAGTTGGTGTTTTTATCATATTTTTTAAGTTAAAAGTGTCTAAAAGATTTTCTACTGGTTTGCCTTTATCTGATTTCATATCATAATTCATGTCTCCAATCGTGATAATATGATCAAAATTTATAAATAATTTATCCAGCATATTTGTCATTTCTGTATCAAAAATTACATTTGATTGTGATGGTGGTCTATAAACAAATAGAACCCCCCATTTTCTTTTTTGGAGATTAAATTCAAAGCATAAGCACTCCAAACCTTTACTTTCCATATCTGGTCTATGTTTTATAGGTAGATCTGCTCTTACAAAGACCATGAGCCCTCCACCTTTAGAGTTTCTGTCTCTTGTATGCAGTTTATATCCTGGCACTGAAAAGAGAGTATCACTAAAAGTAGTGTCAAGTTTGGTTTCAGCTATACAGAACATATCAACAAGTTTTTGGTCAAATAATGGTCTTATTTCTTGAAATTTATACCTAACACTGTTTA
Source organism: Mercenaria mercenaria (assembly GCF_021730395.1). Lineage (NCBI taxonomy): Eukaryota > Metazoa > Mollusca > Bivalvia > Venerida > Veneridae > Mercenaria > Mercenaria mercenaria. The sequence continues at coordinate 9,054,763 of NC_069365.1, read as the reverse complement.
TATTTAAGTGGCACAGCACAGGCCTATTTCTGTTAATATTTCTGAGGTTTTTTACCTCCTGAAAAATGTCATATGCAGTAGATTCGTTCGAAACAGTTGATGAGTTTATCGAATCACTTGAATTGTGGGCGCTGCCATTTTGTGACGTCGAGGGGAGATCACTCCAATCCTCCTCTTCATCAGTCGATGGGCAGTAACTGTCATTTATTGTATTTGTATAGTTTGTACAAGTTGTCTCCCTTTCCACGTTTGGGAGTGTCGGTATCTGGATCTCTGTGGTACCGGCATCGTAATGTTTTGTATAATATGCGCAGTTTGAATTTGCGTTTGCCAATATTAGATGTTGTTTACGTTTACTGGAAAAAAGTTACGCTTCGCGTGAAAAAACTTGAAATATTTGCAATGTAGGTTAGATACATTTATCAAAATCCTGCGGATGCAGAAGTCATGCATAAACATTGACAAAGATTTCAAAAACGATAACAACAAAAAATAATTGCACACGGTTCGAATATGCGATTTGTTCACATGTGTAGCAGTTGGGATTAGGTAGGAGTTTAGATAGCGCTAGACACATTGTTAATTAGGTCCCTTTGGCGATACACAATATGCCTGCACGGGTCTTGAAGTTGCACAATAAGATATATCATCGAATGACACAGTGTTTCAGTGACGCAAATATTTTGAAACATAACTAGATATCTACTGTTCCTGTTGATTTAAAGCTGTTGTGTCCTGGAGAGTTTTGTATAGAGCAATTCACATAAATATGATTTTTCAGCATTCTAGCATAATTCATTTTGTTATTTATTGTTGTATCGAAGTAATTCAAGAAACAATCTGCAAATTAGATATTAAACATTTTAAAATCTTAGATAAATTATTAATGAATACTAGTACGGGTCAAGTATCGTGCCAGGGCGACCGAGCTATTGAAACACCAACCTAAAGTTACATAGTACTCTATACGAAAAATGGTTATATTCCTCAAAATATCCGGGGCTGTTCCAGTTGCAATTATAAACACTTTAACGATCCTTGCCAGTAAGCATCAGCGGAATAATAAACTATGAATTTAAATGATAATCTTTGTAATATGTAGCACTGTTGCACCCCAAAATGGTAGCAACGCATTTTGGTAGTCACTACCAAATTCGGTCGAGTTTTGGTAGGCACTACCAAAATGCATTACACTAAACGCAGTTTGGCAGTTTAAACAAATGTAGTACCAAAATGCGTTGGTTATGTACACATCCAACGTAAAACGGTATTAATAATAATCTCATGATTTACAAAAAGAATATTTTGTGACGAATGGACAATTCGCCATTTATGTTTATGTTGGATGTTTTTAAAAAAAAAATCTAGATGGAGGACCCATGTGTCACCCTCACATTTATACTTCGTTTAATTCAACAGATTTCAACATTTTCGTGCTTTGAAAAATCTCGATGGACTATCCCTCCGACAACACTAACACCTTGTATTGCACAGGAAGAGTCGTTTCAGGCCCCTTTCACACGCTCAGGAATCTACATTTTGGTTGTTTTTATACGAACACTATAACTTTTTCAACATTTCAAAGAGGAAAGCCCCAAAAAGCTAATTCGCCGGTAGACGGAGACCCCTCCCTCACCTACCCCACACTCGAAGCATCTCTACTTGGTCTGAATCTAATCTTCTCATATCTGGCGTACAGTTTAAAATAATCCAGGTACGCCCCTGGGTTCCATTAACCCTTTGAATGTCATAATATCCATATAGAATTCTTGAGACTAGAAATACAACCTTAATGTTTTTCGGTTGATGACATGCACTTCTGATAAGTTTTTGTTGTTTTCATCTCATTATGCTGGTTGCTTTTACTAGATTTATTAACACAATAATAACTGGCACATATGAATGCATTCAGCCAAACCGTTTTAAATGTACTGGCATACATGTAGGCAAAAGAATTTACAAAATGGCATTTATAGCACGTACGACATAAAAAGGATTGAACACTCGTGTTAAACTGTATATAACCGTATATAAATGAAGTACACAATGTAAAAATAAAAGGAACCAGTTTAAAGCGATTTTTTAAAACGAGCACTACAAACAGCGGTCAAAAATCTTAGGTCACAATAACCAAATTTTGTATTGCGTATTTCGTATGTTGTTATTTACCCCTATTTTTTATATGATCTTGAAATAGTTGCTTTGATCCAGTTGTGATGTTATATATACTCAGCACATAATTATTAATACCACTTCCCTCGCATAATATCACAGGCATTGCAAGACTTAATGTGCAGAACCAGTATTGGGACATGTCCGTTTCACATAATATGCCAGACATTGCAAGACTTCTGTGGATGTCTCTAAATTGCTTTTTGTACTTTTAACATGTGTAAATGTTGAGTTCTGCTCAACCCGGGGCTAGAGGGCGTGGACGGTAGCATGTATTTCCACTACCGTCCATGAACAGGCTCAATCAAACCGAGCCTGCAACATTTTCGTTTTTGTCGTGTTGGGCGACCTGCGAAGTTTCCACTTTTCTCTATTTTATTATCACAGCAGCGTTGTTTGTGCCGTGTGGCGGCCGTAAAAAGTCTCCCCGTACATTCAATCAGAGCTGTTATATTTCGATCTTCTCAGATCGTTCAGCACGACTTTTATGTCGTGTTATTGGTACTGTTTAGTTTCTCAACATGACCATTTCGTCCTGGGTGGTTCCAATACTCCCGCTTTCATAGCCTTGGGTATTGTATAATCACCCCTTGGATATGGTGCCTGCTTTTTAATTTTGTCTTTTGACAGTTCCTGTGATACGCAGGCTCCATAACCTCAGATCCCCTTTCTAAACTCCAGTTTGTTTAGTTCTGCCCATTGTTTTCTCGTTTGGGACAAACACTTTACTTTATCTGGGACCAAACGCCGCTCTTTATGGAATTACACGCATGAACACGTGTATCATTGAAGGTTCCATGTTCACCGCCGTTTGAATACATCTGTGGATGTCTCTAAATTGCTTTTTGTCCTTTTAACATGTGTAAATATTCAGTTCTGCTCAACCCGGGGCTAGAGGGCGTGGACGGTAGCATGCTTTTCCACTACCGTCCATGAACAGGCTCAATCAAACCGAGCCTGCAAAATTTTCGTTTTTGTCGCGTTGAGCGACCTGCGAAGTTTCCACTTTTCTCTATTTTAATGTGCAGACCCAATAATGGGACATGTCCGAATTATATAATATGCTAGACATTGTACTGCGTAATGTGCAAAGCCAGTATTTGGACATGTCCGAATTATATAATATGTTAGACATGGCAAGGCGTAACGTACAGAGCCAGTTATTGGGACATACCCGATTCACATAATATGCCAGGCATAGCAAGACGAAATGTGCAAAGCCAGTATTGGGATATGTCCGAATGATATAATATGCCATATATGGCAAGGCGTAATCTGCAGAGCCAGTATTGGGGCATGTCCGAATCACATGGCATGACGTAATGTGCAAATTCAGTAATTGGACATGCCCGATTCAGATCATCTGCTAGGCATTGCAAGACATAATGTGCAGAGCCAGTAATGGCACGTGGCCGATGCAGATCATCTGCTTTGCATGGCAAGACAAAATGCAAGAAGTTGAAATGAAGAAGTGCAAGATCTTAGCGTCCTTGCATCAGCATCTCTATCCGGCTTCGATCTCAACATAAATGCTACAGCTGTACTATTTTATTTATTAATTTTAACATCGATATTCTTCTTTAACAAAAGTTAAAATAATTTCACTGGGTTATGAATTCGATTATAAAAGTTCCAGAATGCAGCAGATTTGTAAAGATTAAATTTACCATCTTTTATAATTCATTTCATTTTTGCTAGAGTCGCGTAAATGGTAAGTTATGTGGATACATCTTTATGCTTGCGGTGAGACGGGATTTTACCATTTTATTACCACTCGCAAACAGACTCGATCAATCTGAGCTGGAACAACTGATACGTATTAGACCTTCCTGATCTGCGTCTAGGTTGTGATGATCTTTTGATAGATGTCGTGTGGTGGCTGTAAAAAGTCTTCACGCACTTTGATTCCGTGTTGTGATAACTTCTGGTCCTTTGGCACCATGGTGTCTATTCAAAATTTGTACGGTTGAGTTCAGCTTGACCTGTCATTAATAGACTTAATCAAATTAAATCTGCTATAAATTTGCTTGGTCTGTGCTATGCCACCACAGATCTCCAATGTAAGGGTAGATTTCCCGGAAGCACAGAGCACCCTAAACACAGCCATAGAGCCATGCATCGCAAAGTAGGCCCACAACAAAAAGAAACTTAACGGAAAAAATATTGTAGACGGGTTGTTTCAAACATCCAACAACAAGTACATTATAAATATATGCAAAATACATTAACTGGGGCTGGGGTGGTAAGGGATAGATAAAAGGGTCGGATGTTAGAGGAAGGTGGAGCAAGGACGAACATTCAACAGGGAAAGCCACGTTCCTCAAACGCAATATTCCTACAAGGTCGCAGATACGCACGTACAAAACATACGCACACACAACTAACATATACATATAAACAGAAAAGTAAGAGAAAAAACAACACTGTAGGGAACCGCCCATAACAAACACGCACAAATACACATACACACATTCATAAGCAGGAGAACAGACTTTACCTACTTAATTAAAATCTTTCGTAGTTTTGTCGAACTATTTTCGCGGATGTCGTGGTAACATTAATCAAACAAATACATGGCATTGCCATTTAAGTGATCTGCATTATCAATAATTCTTAAATTCATATCCCAACGAAATAACCGTTTTGCCTAAATGCACACAATTCCATGCCTGTGTTGGCTAAATGCACACAATCAATTCCATGCCTGTGTTTGGCTGAATGCACACAATTCCATGCCTGTGTTGGCTAAATGCACACAATGCCATGCCTGTGTTGGCTAAATGCACACAATCAATTCCATGCCTGTGTTTGGCTGAATGCACACAATTCCATGCCTGTGTTGGCCAAATGCACACAATTCCATGCCTGTGTCGGCTAAATGCACACAATCAATGCCATGCCTATGTTGGCTAAATGCACACAATCAATGCCATGCCTGTGTTGGCTAAATGCACACAATTCCATGCCTGTGTTGGCTAAATGCACACGATTCCATGTCTGTAAATGTAAATGGTTTGTATATAGTAGATATTTTGCACTTAAACGCTATGACAAATTTGGATATCTTAAAATCTCAGTGAGTTTTTCTGCATTTTCACGAAATGGGTATACCGACTTAGAAAATAAAATCTGAATTTCTAATTATTTAATTAAAATGCTTTCTTATTTTTTTCTTGTAAATTAAAACGTTAAATTGTCATGTTTAAAGACGGTGATGGAACATCTAGCATTTCTAATATTGTAATGACTATAATTGATCATCATCTCAATGTGAATGTAGGACAGCCCTGTTCCCCGGGCAAATCACCTACCGCTCAATCTGACTCAGGCGGACAAACTTCATTTTCACTCTGTTGAATAGAATCTCTAAAATTAAGGAAAAAAATAGAAGAAAATAAACAATATCCTTTTTATATATGATAAGTAAAAGTTTTAAACGGAAAGACATAAAAAAAACTAAGGAGTAATTTTTATTACCTAAGCCAAATGGAACGGAGGGCTTGTTAAGGGGACCTTTATCCGAATCAAGTGCTCAGCTCAATGTTCATACGCGTTCATTAAGTTGTTAAATATGAGGCAGCCCATGTGCAAATAAATATTTTAAAAAGCTAATGTTTACAATGTGGGTTTGATTTTAATCTGTATTCAATCTTTTATCATACAGTATTTTACAGTTATCATTCACACATTACTTGCTGAAAGATATCAGTCAAGCCCAGTTCATTCAAGTTTCAAAAACCAATTAAAAGCTCTTTACTACGTGTTTGGATACGTATATAAGTGTTGAACAAAACTTCCGGGTATCGTATTAAAGAAATTCAAATATCTAAGCGAATGGTTTTGCTTGAGTTGTGCAAAATAAAATCAATTGCATATGTATTTAAAATCGGCGTCAACTTTAACTGTACGTTGAATTCTCATATTGAAGTTGAAATATGGCAAGCAGATTCTCTGGATATTTGACTTCTTCTGTTGGTTTAAGATTGGGTAGTGCAGTTCTACTTGTCGGAGTTACAGCTCATCTTGTAGGATATTCGGTAGCACAATGGGCTTCCACTTATGTTTCCGGAGGATTAATCCACGGTACTAGCAGTAGTTGGGTCAACCTTTATGTTGGGTTATGGCAGCGTTGTGTTTGTGCACCAAACAGCGATACGGAAACGTGTACATGTGTACCCAGAAGTGGTGATCCAGGTATTTATCTTTATGTTTCTGGCTGACTTCTAGAAAGCCGTACATCTGATCACAGTACGTAGGAAAAACAGTGTTGCATATAAAATCAATGATTTATTATCCATTAGAATGAAACATCTCTATTATACTAAAACAACTAGGTATCGAAAAACATTTTAATGCATGTAATAAAAGGTTTGCCACCTCCCCCTTCAATTAAAATTGCCATCATCAATATTATTACGTTATCATAGTTTATCATTATTATTATTATTATTATTATTATTATCATTATCATTGTTGTTGTTGTTGTTGTTGTTATATTGATCTCATGTATGAAGCATTTTCGGGAGTGTTGCATTTGTGCAACTCTTGATTGACGATAGTATTATGGACCGTACAGGAAATAAACCATATTGACTTAGTGTTAACCTGACCTCTGGGTATTGCGCATTGCACGTTGTCTTATCATGCATAATATTTGTGCCAGCTAATGACAAGTTGGGTTACTATGGGGAACATTTGTGCCAAGCAATATTAAAATCCCTTGATGAACAACTGAGTTATATACTGGACAGGAAAACAACTACTGCAACTTGACCTCCAAGTGTTACTTAGACTTTTAAGCTAGGAATCTTGCTGTCTCAGTATAGGGAATATTTATTTCAAGGATAAATAACAACCTTTGGTGGATGTAAGCGTTATGGACAGGACAATACATTGCGGACGGACGGATTGACGGTAGTAAAAACCGCAATTCTATTGTCCCCGAAACTGGTTTTCAAAAAGTAAGAGGTTGGTTAAGCATACTGAAACCAAGAACAAAACAAACAAACAAGCAAAGGACACAATTCGGCATCGACTTGAAACAGTCAGTGGCAAAAATAGGGAGTTCAATTCAGAAAAACCTAGCCCTTATCCCTAACATGTTCATATTGAATGTATCCGCCACAGGTAAATCCCAACACATACAATGATGACTAGGGGCATAATATTTAAAATACAAAAAGAACTCGTATATGTGATGATAAAAAACAATACAGCGAACTGTATACAGATGCACGTTAAAAAGGACAAGATTACTCGGTCAGTTTGCAAAATGTAGTACAAAGAGAAGGAATGTGTTAATAGTCGTTTAAAATAAGTCAGTGTCTTCAGACTATGAGAGCGTTCCATAATTAAAATCTTAGTCTAAGGCGTATCAACATAAAATAATCACAAAAAGCTGACACAGAAAATGATTTCAATTGTTTTAAATGCAAGTTTGTGTTAGATTGAAAACCAATGACACCTAAAAGAAAAAAGTATTGAACAGGGTTTGTTTTATAACAATAAAGGCGCAAGTAGCTTTCAGTAAGTGATTCTACTACCTATACCTTAACAAACGAAGTGTCACTTTTGATAATCATTTCGTTGAGTTAAATTACAATGTTAAATTGTTAAATGTTATTAAAGTTTATGCATGACTAAACGGTTTTTGCTTCAAAGATATTTTTTGCAATTGCAATATCTGTCATTTACAAAATACACTGGTGTTTGGTTTCGTTTTAATGAGGTTGCGCTCTTAGATTTTTGCCATTGCTCTTTGGAAGTATCGGGTAAAATACTTTGCATTTAAGTGATTAACTACTGAAACCTGATCCATTGTCAAAGTGCCAACTTGAATATTATAATGTAAAATAGAAAAAGTGGAAACTCCACAGGTCGCTCAACACAACAAAAACGAAAATGTTGCAGGCTCGGTTTGATTGAGCCTGTTCATGGACGGTAGTGGAAATGCATGCTACCGTCCACGCCCTCTAGCCCCGGGTTGAGCAGAACTCAACATGTACACATGCTACAAGTACAAAAAAACAATTTAGAGACATCCGCAGATGTGTTCATACGGCGGTGCACATGGAACCTTCAATGCTACACTAGTGTGTAATTGCATGAAAAGCGGCATATGGTCCCCAGTTAAAATAATGGGTTTGCCCTAAACGAGAATACAATGAGCAGAACTAAACAAACTGGAATTTAGAAAGGGGATATGAGGTTATGGAGCCTGCATATCACGGGAACTGCCAAAAGACAAAATTAAAAAGCAGGCACCATATCCAAGGGGTGATTAAACAATACCCAAAGCTATGAAAGCGGGAGTACTGGAACCACCCAGGCCGAAATATTCATGCTGAGTAACTAAACAGTACCAGTAACACGACATAAAAGTCGTGCTGAACGATCTGAGAAGATCGAAATATAACAGCCCTGATTGAATGTACGGGGAGACTTTTTACGGCCACCACACGGTACAAACAACGCTGCTGTGATAATAAAATAGAAAAAGTGGAAACTCCACAGGTCGCTCAACACAACAAAATCTTAACTTACTGATATGTCAAATCTGTTCATAGAGAAAACAAACACAACAATTACGTTAAAACTTTCACTTTGTGCTTTTTACCTCGTAGTACACAGATATCGAATTACCTGCTAACAGTCTAAATTATTACATGACTCCTTATATAAATTGCTAGTCTATAGTTTGTGATATATGGATGGTCTTATTTTCAATTCTAAATTTTATTGGGCTAAAGTCAATATTCGAGGAGAAAGCCATTTAATAAGTGTGTACTACTTTCTCTCGATTAGAATGACTTGCCAGTCAGTAGTCAACACTTTTGCCCAAGGTCCAAAGCATCGAAGGCAAATAGTTTTGAATACTGACCGGCAAGTCATTCAATATATATTCCATCACGTGACATCAGAAATATTTGAGTCTATTACAAAGTGTTCTCATTGGCAATGCCCGTGGAATTTATACACAGCTGTCTGTAGAACAAAGCTCAAATTATGATGTTTTAAAAGAATTAATCGAAAAAGGTCATGGGCTTGTTCATGAGGCATACAGGCAAATATTCCGAAAATGTAGGAAGGATTCAGACAAGAAACATGTTGAATTTGCCTGAGTTAAAGAGCAGTTATTTGATAGGTGTTGCACATCAAAGAAGATAAGAACTGTAGATATTATAAGCTAACGTTAACGTAGGAATTTTAAAGGTGTATTGTCATCAAGGTTTAAACCTTCTTGGATGTAAAGCAGGTTGAAAATTTATCACAAGCTGCAAGATTGACTGATGACTATACTTTAAGTCATAAAGATTTTTCAACAAACCAAATGTTTTCCACAAGAAGTCCCTTTTATCATAAAATATTACTAGATTCTCAACTAGTAATAATTCTAATACATGAAATTTTGAAAATTCAAAATTTAAAAGTAATTAACCTATAGAAAACCCATTGTCTGCTTTAAGTTTAAGAGCCATTTATATTTAATTGTTCTGTATTACCTATTGGTGGTTCTAGCCAGTCCACTCCTATTTAAATCTTATGGAAGGGATACCGGAGCTTTTCAATTTTTTATTCGTGCAGATGCCCAGCCTTTTTCTGAGAGAAGACTTCTAGTCTGCAATTTTCACTGTTTCCAGATTTTATTTACTTCACACCGGCGGTTGTTAAGTGCTGTGTGGCGGCCGTAAAAAGTCGCCCCGACTTTTTCTCAGTGTTGTTATATTTTCTGGTTCTTCGGGATCATTGATTTTAACTCATTTATATTTGAATACTGCTTAAGCCGATGCTAGGGGCTGTAGGCAGTGTTGCATTTTCCATTACTGCTCATGAACAGACTCAATCAAACCAAGTCTGCAATTTTTACTATTTACAGTTGTCCTTTTACTGTTTGATTATTATTATTGTTATTATTATTATTATTATTATTATACCAGATTTATATAGCGCCCTTTTCATAATCAATTTCACGTTCAAAGGCGCTTTACATAGTTCAAATGCAGCCACACAAGGCGCATAATTCATCCTCTACTAGTACAGACACAGAGCGATCTGACCAGAGGGACAGAGTGAGACAAAGCCCACACGACAGAGAGATCGGAAATCAGATACAGGCTTGTCCGGCTAACTTAGCCTAGCTCATTGCGAATAGACAGCCTGGTTCTTTAACGTGCCCAGTGTATAGCATTGATACACGCAAGGATTGCCTGGGTTCCTGACCAGTACACCTCTAGTTAGGTGGGAAATACTGAAAAGCGTTTCTGAAAATTCCCGAGTAGCTGCCGGGGATCGAACCCCCGACCTCAGGATTGGAAGGCCAGTGTGCAAACCACTGAGCTATCCGTCCACCTAATACCCTAGTTGGAGATAAGGTAGTGCTAAATATATTTTTAACTAACACACCTTGTTCAGATTAAATACCAGATCTTATTGAGCAAAAAATCCTGACCTTTACCTGTCATGTGCAGTTACCCATTCTATAGCATTGAAAACCATTGAACGTGTTTTTGTATCAGACATAGATTTGTCTGATACCAATATCTGTGAAACATATAATTTTGAGACAGAAAAGTCTGTTTCTTTAAAATTTTCCAACTCAGACACATTATTTGATCATTCTTTTTTCAATGACTAATGTCATAAGTCGCATTCAAGATCACAGCTTATTCATAGACAACAAAATGGTCCTAAAATTTCATTACTGTTAGTGAAAAAGAAACTTCACAGGTCCCTTTTTTTTTAAATGGAATTCTTGTGAGAAAAATGGCGGCGGCCAGCAGATGTTGGTGCTATGATGAAATGACAGTTAATTACTAGATTGTGGTGCCAAAATTTTATCGCCAGAAAATTCTAGCCCTGACTCATGAACGCCCATGTCAAGTCTTCGTGGTGTAAATAAAACAAACTACAAAATCGTAAATAATTTTATTGGCCGATTTTAAATCTGGTAAGTACCAATTTTGTAGGTATTGTCATACATGTTAAATGGTAGGCAAAACTAATCAGAAAATACCCAAGACATCTTCAGCCAACCGTTGTTTGTTGGACCTTTCGGTAGTATGATAGCTTAATATTTTGGCCCGTCGCCTAAATTTAAGTCAGAGAACCAGTATCTTTTGACAATTATGTGTGCTTCAACAAGATTTCCTGAAGCTATTAAGAAACGTTATGGTCAGATCTATTGTTAAGGCCTTAATTAATGTTTTCACATTTGTTTGTCTCCCAAAATCTGTGCAGTCTGACCAAGGTTCTAATTTCATGTCTAACACATGCAGACAAAACGCTCAGCTGCCAATCACGGGGTTGTGATTTCGATTCCTCTATCTGACAATATCATGTTTTTTGTTATTTCATCAGTAAACCTGACATACAGAGCAATTGTTACATTTATCGTGATTTATAAAGAAATACACTGGTATTCAACATTCTTCAACGTCCATTTCCGTAAATCGTTCTTCAATCTTTGAAACGTTATAGATCTAAAAAGAACATTTCCAAATGTTTGCAAGTAAATTCACTGGGCAAGTTTTCATTCATTTAAAGGACAGTCCAAGCGACTGGTGTCAGTACGCGATGACATTGAAATGATAAAATGACCTTTTATTGAAATTTAAAAAAAAAGAATGTCTGAACTGATTTCGAAGCCATAATGCTTCGAAGTGGGAGAGCTTACAGCTACGCCAGTTCTCATTAGTTCTTAGCTCGACTATTCGAAGAATAGTCTAGCTATTCTACTCACCCTGGCGTCGGCGTCGGCGTCACACCTTGGTTAAGGTTTTGCATACAAGTACATACAGCTATCATTTAAAGGCATATAGCTTTGAAACTTATTTTTTCTTTTTCTAGGTCAATTACCAATCTCACTAGGTCAAGTCCCATAACTCTGACATGTATTTTGAGCAAATTATGCCCCCTTTTGGACTTAGAAAATTCTGGTTAAAGTTTTACATGCAAGTTACTATCTCCAAAACTAATGCAGATATTGAATTGAAACTTCACATGTGTCTTCGGGGTTATAAAACTAATTGATAGCAGCAAGTTCCATAACTCTGACCTTCATTTTGGCCAAATTTTGCCCCCATTGAACTTAGAATTTTGCGTGCAAGTACATACAGCTATTACTAAAAGGCATATAGATTTGAAATTTTATTTTTCTTGATCAATTACCAAACTCACTAGGTCAAGTCCCATAACTCTGACAGGTATTTTGAGCAAATTATGCCCCCTTTTGGACTTAAAGTTTTACATGCAAGTTACTATCTCCAGAACTAATGCAGATATTGAATTGAAACTTCACATGTGCCTTCGGGGTTATAAAACTAGGTGATAGCAGCAAGTCCCATAACTCTGACCTTCATTTTGATCAAATTATGTCCCCTTTTGAACTTAAAACTCTTTTGATGTTTAACCTTCTTGGGTAATATTTTCCTGCTCCTGGGACAATATTTCGAATAGTCGAGATTGGCTGTCTTACGGACAGCTCTTGTTTATATAGGTTCTTTAGTTAAATTAGATAATTTCAGAATACAAATCTGGCGTACTATAACGAAAACGCCTAAAAATATTTGGGAAGGTTGATGAGTGCAATATCAACACTTACACACTTATGGACAATAATTGTTATTCGATTTTTTCAGCATGGTTCAAAGTCATACAGGTGATGGAAACACTCGGATTGATAGGACTGATTTTTTCTGGGATTATTTCCTTGGTTCTTGTGTGTTACAGGCAAACAAAGACGATAACAATGACCAACACAATCCTCATTTTCTGTTCAGGTAGTATGCAATATTCATTTTCTCATATTCAAATGTCGGTGAAATACGCCTAAATTTGTCTTGTAACGTGATATACTCCACAGAGAAAATGGCACATGAGAAAAGTTTAGCATTAAATCAAATATGATAGAAGTAAGTTGCATGTAATAAACATATAAATAAAGGAAGTGAATAATGAAAGTATACCAAGTAAAGACATGTATATAAACACAAAATTTATGAAGGGCTAAATACGAAAGAATAGTGACATAAAGGGGAAACGGATAGGAAAAGGCAAATATGATGTGCAAAATACCCTAACGAGGACTCGAACTCATACAAAACGATTTGATTTGCTACTGGTATGTGCATTGTAACCAACTGAGCTATTATCTTAAGACATATTGGGCAGATAAAAAGAAAAATGATTAATATTTTAATGAAAAATGCACGTAACTTATTTTTAAGCTTTATAAAATTTCAATCGCTGAGAAAACATCAATATTTATGTTAATGTCTTTTAAATATCTATTTGTTTAGAATTATATGTTTAATATTCCCTATAAAGAAAATATGTGCCAAAGTAAACTTTTTGTCTGTATAAACTATGTATTCTTTTTATAATGCTACTTTAAAACAAAAAATATGTTCTTGAAGAAAAGATATAGTAAAATAAAGTAAAGTACTAAATAATAACTTTTATTTCAGGTGTTTGCATCCTTATCGGATTGGTAATATTTGTATCATATGGCGTTGAGAACAACAAAGATTTCAAAGACATGTTTAGTATAGTCGCAACAGCTGACGTTAAAGACAATACGCTTAGTGCTTCTTTTTTCCTGTGTGCTCTGGCTGCTTTTATTTGTTTCGGTGTTCTACCACTCTTTATGGTAGGTTTAAGAACACTCGTACCACCAGCCAACCGGCAAACGATCCCCGAATCAAACGAAAGTCAAGTTACAAGCCCTCGTCCTTGTCAAACACAGAAGATTTGCAACGCAGGTCAGTCACCAATTTGTCACCAATCCGAACATATGCATGGGCAATATGGAAAGCCACCAGCATATGAGCAATACGAAGCGCCACCGGCTTACACATATGAAAACCTCGAAGCGCCACCGGCATACACATACGAACAACACGAAACGTCGACGGAACACATATATGGACAAAATGAAGCTCCGACACATTCTCCATAAGAGATGGACGGAACACCTGTATGATTTAAATAATCCGGTGTTTACCCTCCTAAACGTGAATATAAGTCAAAATTAGCTTGTCACATTTATACATAGAGACAAAGAAACCAATGGCAACATAAACGTTATGATATATTACTTCATACCTATATAATTTAACCAGTTGAAAGCTTTTCTTTCTGTCACGTTACGATACGACAAAAACCAATAATGTAGTTTGATTTAAAATGTATTCACGGTCCTTTTAAGTATATATTGCAATATCCAAAGCATACACTCCAAAACCGCCATATTGTTTTCATATTGAGTCCAATACATCCATGTTTTCGTACTGGATGTGACAAGTCTTCCAATTCCTTTATGCAAATGGTCGTTCTTGATTATTTCCCTTGCATAATTCCTTTTGTCTGTTCACACCGGAGAAAATATTTCATAAAAATGCAATAACTTGCTTATTTGTGAACGGAACATACACATCTACGACCATTTCTAACCCGACACCTATATAATGCCATGTAGTGTGATTATTTGTGAACGCATTTTGTTCAAATTTTGAATATAAATAATTCAACACATAAGACTTACTTCCTCGTACTTTAATCCCAAATGATAAACATATATGCCTAATTCACATCTGACCTGGATGCCGTGAGATAAATTAGTGTACGATTTTCTTTGCGGATTTTAGGGCATCGTAGGTGGTTACGGTCTACGGCATATGTGTTAACATTATTTACGAGCATTGCGCCGTTTTTCGTACAGGCTCGCTGGAAAAAAATCGGGAGAAATCCGTACGGATGCTGCGCGTATATTATACTGAACTCGTGCAATTTCAGTGCAGTTGCCGTGCAGTCTCCACAAGCTTCCAATGGAAATCATACGACGCCCGTGCAGCTTCCATGCAGAGGCTGCGCGGAGGGGATACGGTGACGGTGCAGGCACCGTGACGTTTATGCTAGTCCGCAGTGATTTAAGAGGAGTGTTGTATACAAATTCATGTTTCTGCTCTGAGTTTACCGCTCTTAGTCTTAGTGGTACTATCATTTCGCTGAAGAGACGAATAATGAAAACATGCTGGAGATGGCCAGTATTATAACCATCTGAAAAATGTTTTGCCCATATCAAGGCCGCCGCACGGCAATGGTGCGGCCGTTGTAGGGTTTCCGCGCGATGATTGCTCTATATCCGTGCGATTTCACGGGTACTGCACGGGCAGCGAGCGGCAATCTTGCGGCAGCTGTGCGAGGGCCGTGCGAAGGTCCCACGAGTCTACAATCTCCATACGATTTCTTTTTTTTTTCACCATGTCCAAATAAATGGAGTACTTAACGGCGTAAATGACGAATCTATTGATAAAATCTGGCTTGATGAGCCCAATTTTCGACCGGGCCAAGCCAGGTCAGGTCAGAGATTAGAACATGCTTTATTTAAGTATATGATCCCCGGATTCATATGTCTCCAGTTATTCAGAAGTACAAGTACTATGACATTGAAACTTGACTTGGTTATTATTTTAATGTATTATCTAAGAATAAAAAAGAACCCGGAACGGGAATACAGAAAAGGGGAAAAATGTTACATACGCAAGATCAAATATATATCATCAAAAATATCAATGTACTAAAAAATTATAAATCATGAAATATATATATATAACATTTGGTTTACTACACTGCAAAGAAAAAGAAGCATGCAATATTTACTACTTTTATACCTTTTGATCAAATTGTTCTCGAAATACAGCGGCAATATTAATCTTTCATTTTTTTGTGAATTTAACTACTTTTATTCATTTTTGTCAATTTGAAATTAAGTATATTTATATGTCATATTTGATATGCATTGATGAATCATATCTGTTTTGTATTGATTTGTTGTAAAACACATTACAGTAACATTCTTAGACGTTATGCTGGTTAACAAAAGTATCAAAAA
Source organism: Mercenaria mercenaria (assembly GCF_021730395.1). Taxonomy (NCBI): domain Eukaryota; kingdom Metazoa; phylum Mollusca; class Bivalvia; order Venerida; family Veneridae; genus Mercenaria; species Mercenaria mercenaria. The sequence continues at coordinate 9,038,700 of NC_069365.1, read as the reverse complement.
CAAAACTTATTTTGAACACAAAACATTTGAAAATTATAACTGATCTGGGTTTTACTGAAAATAACATGAACATCTTTTTCGTTAAAGCATGATATTAATTCAATACTAATGTTTTAACACACACATATCACACATTTTACATGATCTAGTATATTTTTTTCTTAAAGTTATATTATTTGTTGTTTAGGTAAATGTATGAAATACAGAGGATTATGATAAGGTTTAAACTAGAATTCTTTTGACCTTAGCTAATAGTCTCTGGGTCATATTTATGTTTGTACATTACAGTTAGTTCCTAATTACTTCCATTTAGGAGATGCTGTCAACCAGATTGAAGACTTTTGAGATTAGCTTCATTCTAATATAGAGGTTTGCTAAAACGGTCACAAGAGCCGATGCGAGTAATCAGAATTTAAAGAAAACATTCAAAAGAAGTAAAAATGATAATTTCTATAAAATCCGTTATTTTGTGTAGAATAGTAAATTCACCTATTTCATAAAAACAGAATTTCAATGTACAGCTTAATGTTGTTTTGTTATTTGAGGATTGTGTACCATTGCTTATCTGCTCCCAACAAGCAACTTCCCAAAATAAATCAACGGTGTAGAATGAATGATTTCTGACTCATTGGCTTCTGTCAAACCAAACTTCCGACCCCTTCATTCTGTTCTGTGCTCTACTTACTAGTAGTGCAAGATTGAAAATTAGATAGGACTTTTACTCATATACCCCTGTCTCGTGTGTAAAGGGTATACCCCTGTCAACTGTATGAAAGGTTTCTATCACATCTTAGAGCTAGTTTTAAAGATATCCTATTATAATCTTTCACTGAAGTAATTTACTTCTAGATACTACATTTAAGTGTAGAATATCTTCCTCAAAGAAATTCAACTTGGCTAATTATATAAACTAACTGTATTTGCAGAGCTACATTCACATTTAGATGTCATTTAATGCAGTCACTTGTTATAAACCTTCCAGGTTTTAGCTCGACTTTATTTGAAAAATAACAGTCGTAAAATGAATCATCAAGGATCTAAGATTATTTAGAGACATATTGTCATTTACAAATTCCTTTTTACTTATGGTCATTTTAACAAAATTAGTTTTAAACACATTTTAGTTGATACATTTTAACCAAAAAAGTTATTGCGTCGCTCAGAAACAAGCTGACGCCTAGTATTAGGGTTGTTTATAGAAGAAAACATGCCAGGTATGAGAATTGTCCTCCCCAGATACCCAGTAAAATGAACGAACTACTGGATCAAAATAGATCTCGATGTCTGTCACAGATGCACAGAGAAAGAAAACAGGCAGTTCTTCGAATTAAAAATGAAAAAAGTCTCAAATAAACTGAACAGATGCAACAAAAAGGGTGAAACATCTCTTCATATAGCATGCAAACATGCTGGTGTGAATGCATTTACTCATCGTATACTTGGAGGGATAGAACATGTAAATGTAGAAAATTCCTGGCGACAAACTCCTTTGCACTATGTCGCCGCTGCTAGGCCTTTTGGAATTATTACACTACTTCTTCGTCTGCCAGGAATTGATGTGAACTGAAAGTATGTCAGTGGATACACAGCACTGCATACGTTTGTGATTTCTAGCAAGAAACTTTACGACAACTGGAAAGAGGGGATGAAATTTCTTCTTCAAGCAAATATTAACATACACAATTAAACTAAATATAAACAGACTATTCTTCATTTAGCACCCCTTCAAGACGACAATAAAGAATTTCTCGGTTACATGCTGAGCAAATATCAAGATATTTATTCTAAAGCAGTAAACAAAGCTGGAGAAAGATCAATAAGCCTGTCTTACAAAAGTTATTTATTCAACAAGAAGGGTCTGGTCGACATCTTTGTGTCATGGTTGAAAATGGAGAACTAATTTTCGACCATTTCAAAAAAAAAATGATGATGGACGCGTATGGCGTGTCTTTTCATTGTATCGGGAATCTTGGTAACACCGCACTGCATCGACATGTTGGTAAAGGTGGACTATTGTTAGAACAAACTCATTTGGATTTGAAGATTGAATACTGCTTAAGCCGATGCTAGAGGGCTTGGGCAGTGTTGCATTTTCCATTACTACTCATGAACATACTTAATCAAACCGAGTCTGCACTTTTCACTGTTTGCCTTGTTCTCGGTGCTTCCGAGGGATCTACTTTCCAGATTTTATGAAAACAGAGATTTGAGCATATATATGCAAATGTTGAACCAGTACGAATGTGTAGTACGATTCGCCGAAACTTTTATATTTTCGTAGACAAACGTAATAAATATTAATTCATAAAACAGTTACCTAATGTTCTATTACTCCTACCGTCTGATATAAAATATGATTACTCAGAATAATCAACCAACCAGGTAGGTGTCTGAATCAACAACAGTTTAAAAATTAGTACGCCACTGATATATGTGGCCAATTTTCACAGCCTCTTTGATTTGAAAAATATTTCTTAAAATCCCTAACATTATAAATAAAAGAGGAAAAACTAAGGCTAACCTTATTATATCATTGGCTTTATTTTCAACACACCTCTAAAATGAGATGGAGTCAGTGTTTACAGGCCGTGTAGATCAAGTATACAATCTGACTTGGTTTCATTCCTTTTTTAAGATGACTGTTTTGCATCTGAGCTGAATTTATATAGAAAATATTCTGTGTAGATTCCATGCAAAAGATATTGTATCTACAGTGTTTTTGATTTTTTTTATAATTGACCTTTTTACCTGATTTTTGACTACAGTGACAACTTTAAAATGTTTGATATGGGCCGGTGGCCATTGTCAAATAAAAAATTGTCATTGTCATTGTCATAAAAGGTCGTTTTTTGCCAATAATCCACTATTCAACTTCACGTCGGTTTACGCATGTGCATCTCCGTTTATAAGCTTCACGAAAATTAGTTTTTAATCTTCAGTTTATTTTTTAAATTTAGTTTTTAGTCTTTACCTGTAGTATGTTTTTTAAAGCTGCCCTACATGCATTTGGTTTAGAAAACAATTACATTATGAGATGGGTATCTAGAGAGTTTTTCCACTTTAAGCAGTACCTATGTTGTTGTTGTTTTTCAATTCAGTTTTTTTTTAAATTTGGGAACGATTAAGACAGAAATGCTTTTAGCTGTTTATCTAAAATACAATCATAAAACATTAAAATTAAACGCAAGGAAAGCAGTAGCGCGTAAATGATCAGTATTTGAGTGTACGCATTTATAAACCTACTGTAGTGTAAATATATTAAAAAAACCACACACATTTTTTGACTGTTCCGCAGTTGACTTTACGTTTCATTACATTTCAAGATGAGTTTTCATTAATGTTCATTTAGAAGTGATTTCAGTACACGATAATATGGATGTTATGGATATCTGTTAGTTTACAATCTTAATCTGAAGAAAAAAAAATTTAAGGTCAATATAAATGTGTAAATTAGATTATTCTGGATATGTATAGAGTAATTCGTAAAAATTGCGCATCAGCGTGTTCCCTCTTGTTTACACGAAGTAACAACTACTCTTCCAGAGCACCTCCGAGACATGTTGCTGCGTCACAAATTTGTAAGGAACTGTCTGAGAACGGATCTACTAGCAGTTCATCTAGACCATCGGTTTTATATGCGGACAAACAACAACTGGTAATAAAGCTCATTCCTTACTTATTAATGATGTAAACATTAACTGTATACTTCTTCGAGTGTTTTTAAAATCGCTTTGACAACAAATTACAATTTCCTCTCTCTACTTTGTTCTTAAAAAAAACGTGCATCGCTTTTTAAAGGCGTATACGAAAATGACTTCTTTATCTGTACCTTAAACTTGAATTCGTTTACAAATTTCCCCAAATCTGACATTTAAATTCTTTGCTTCATGAAACAGGAATATATATATATATCAAATAAATAAAATGACTTCACATGCCTTTCCAACTGTATTTAATTATAAAAAAAAAAAACTAGTTTCGCCTATCGGCTCATCAGTATACATACAATGTAACGTGACGTTACTATGGTGTTTAGTATATATGTGCACATCTTGAACCAGTACGAATGTGTAGTACAATTCGGGCTCGTATATAAAGCAGCATTGAAACTAATCTTATTGGGTTAGTGGACTTGCTGTGGCATGTGCGTATTTGTTTGTACTGCTAGGCGCTTTGCCGTAATTGGTCTGGTATATTGTGGTGGTGATTTAGTTCGTATAAATTCTCTCTACTATATAATAATTTATAATGCGAACTTGTATCCTAGCGGATCTCACGTATGGTAAAGTCAACTGTTGAATCAATTATATCCCCTAATGCAAACTCTCTCTATGTATTCAATGTATCCTCGAGATCCAGTTAACTTTCCGAGACAGAAAATATAGCTTCTCTGGTCCCAATCAGTTAAAAAGACAAAAATGTCACTACTGATTTGTGAGACATGAAAACAGAGATTTGAGTATATATATGCACATGTTGAACCAGTTCGAATGTGTAGTACAATTCTGGCTCGTATATAAAGCAGCATCGATACTAATCTTATTAGGTTAGTAAACTAGCTGTGGCATGTGCGTGTTCGTTTGTACTGCTAGGCGCTTTTCCGTAATTGCGGTCGTGATTTACTTCGTATAAATTCTCTCTACTATATATATATGTATATCTTTAGATATTTTCGAGGATTAACGACATCACAGACAAAATACACTTCCGCCATGCTGTAGCAGAAGACATAGACAACCTTGTTGCAATGACAAATGAAGAAGGCTGGTGGTATACTGCCTTTCACTACAAAGTTCTTCTCAAACTCGACCCTTTCGCCATAACTGTTGCAGCAGACGAAGCCGATACCCCTGTTGGTACGTGCAATGAGTAATACTGATCTTTTTTTCCCTTTTTTAGCTGTAGGGAAAATTAAGCCTAACTACAGGTTGATTTTGTATAAAATTTGAACAGTTAAGCCAGTTTGAATTTTAAAAAGTTCGCTTAACATGGAGGCAGTCTTGTTAATCTAAATGGTGTCATTAACAAACTTGAAATCTTTGAATGTTTTTATATTGTTTGTTATAACAACATTTCAATATGGTCTCCACACAGTGGTGCTGAGCAAATTGCGTATAAGTCTTGACCAGATATTTTTCTATATTTATTGATCGTTTGTTGTTTGTTTTTTTTCTTTTTCTTTTCCTTTTTTGGTTTTTTTTTTTGGGTTGTTGTTTTATTTTACCTTTTTAATTCAGTGACAATTGGCAAAGCTGCTTCTTAGTTGATATTGCTTATCCGCAAATGTTCCAAATTTTTGTCCTGAAAATCTTCAAACAGTGTAAAATGATTTCTTTTAAAATAAACGTGTCCGTGAGTTGCAATTATATGGTTGAATGACTTTCTATTACACAGTGGCCCCAGCCTGAGTGACCCCTGTTCATTGGAATGAAAGTGTGAAAGTCATACCTTCCCAATCCCCGACCCCCAAAGAACCCACTTCAACTCTCAACTGTATTTCTGAAAAAAACATCTCTTTACCCACTGCAAAACCTTTGGCTTCAATTTTTAGTAATTAAGTTTGGCTAACTGTATTATTGTCTATGCAAATCTCTGACAAATATGATACAATATTTCAAATATCCAGTCCTTAGACAAAGAACGTTTACCAAATTTATACTTATGCTAAAATAACTCTATCTTGCTCTAACAACTAGGATGTGAAAATCAAATTTTAAAAATAACTCACATGAAAATCTTACAGTGAGCACAGACAAGTGTAAATGACCAGTTCTTAAAGTTTCGAACAAATTCGTTACCTGGCCAAAACTTGATTTACCACCGTATAAAATGATCACCTCTTTATTATTTCAGCATTTATAAGTGTAAACAACGTATTACCGGATTTAGTGTATAACTGACCCTTCAGTCACACAGTCACACATACGGCGCGGATAGCTACGTCTAGCTATGGACAGAAACAAGGTAATCCGCATCGATCCGTACCTGAGCCGTACCTCAGAGTAGTCATTCGTATTAAGGTGTCGGCCCGGTACAATTTCTCCTTCTTTGCTGTATAGTAAAACAAGCACTTTTGGACATGGATTGTGAATTTCACAACAAAATTGCAGCATTGACAGCTCTGTATTTCTGAAGAGTAATACTATCTCAGTCAATATATCACAGAAAAAAACACCACCATCAACGATGAACTTTTTTGCTACACATCAAAGTATCTAGTCCATGTTTAAATTTCCCACTGACATCTGTCATGGCCACCAGTCTGGTGTAGTTTTTTAATCCTTCCGCACAGAAATGTAATCCTGAAAAACACACATAAAACAACTGTTAAAGACATCAGAAATGACAAAAAATGTACACAGTATCAATAAATACATTTGGAATATAACATGTCAAAGTAGGAATAGCGTTAAATTTGAGACTTCAAAATTTCAAAGAACTACTTTCTAGGATACAACGACCCGGAAGTACTTCTATACCGGGGTGACACCTAAATCTTACCAAATTTTTAATTTAGCCAGATTTTCCCCATAAAATCTTGTAACTTAGGGCTTTGCAAGAAAAGTTACACAAGACACTGTCATCGCAAAGAAAATTTTGTACCGCAGAAACATTTCAAACATTAGACCTACTTTGCGGAGAAATTGGCTCGGAAACCAGAATTTTGAAGAAAAAAGGCACATTACAAAATTTGCCTTCCTTCTGAAAATTTCAATCAGATTTTCATAAAATCAACTGTGATATCACTAGTTAATGCTTATAGTATGTTTTATGTAGCTTTAAGCTTATTTATTTGAAAAATGATGTATCAAAATGAGTATTTACTTTAAAAATATGCAATTTTTAGTAAAAAATGCATAATTTACCCACTACGATTGCAGAAAAATGAAACTTTTAATGATTGAAAGACCAGAACCCACAAGCAAAGACCAATATGTGATTATATTTATGACAATTACTGGAAGTAAAACAGATCAATACATCACAGCCTATCTCAAAATGAATTATTTCTTCGACTAAGCCGGGCAATGCCTGAAACGTCAAATGCAAAGCCGATCCACGCCTTCTTGGAAGCAGGCAAGTGCGGAAGGTCAAGAACTCCAACTGGAGCCAGACAAGAGCTCAGGGTACCCCTGAAACTGTCAAGCAGTTACTGACAAGGCTACAGTTCTAACTAAAGACATTAGGACCAGAGGGAAATGCACCGGTGGAACATGTAAATCGCTTACCGAAAACTAGCCGTCATTCTGCGGTGTTACACTGGGAATCACAGCTTCTGCCCGCTCGACTTAATAGGTTGGTCTGGTTTATGGGTAGCTGCTGACTGGTTGTACGATTCTAAATTCCTACTGACATATGGAATTCATCGCCTGCAAATGACAAAAGAAAGATTGTGAACCGGTGTCGGCCTTTCTTGAGAAACAACTGAGTGTGTGTGTATAGTTCTAAGTGTGATCAGGAACACCTATAGAAAAAAGTGACATAATATTCACAGATTGGTACCATCTATCGTTTCTTTATCATTCTGTTATCAACTGGTTCAGGAACTTTACAGGAAGTCTGTCATTAAAACACTGCAACTGAATAATTTTCTACATATATGTTAGCTGAAATAGTGAAAAGAATATTAAAATAAGTATTACCAGACAACCTCTTTCAGCACAGACAACAAAGTATCTGAAATGCACATTTAAAAGAATTGAAACACATAAATGCTATGAAAAAAAACAACATACAGAAAAACATGAATAAAAGTCCCAACAGGAAAAGTCCTATCTAAAGAATGAAGTAGAATGAATCGAGCAAAACTGAAATACAAATACCGTCAAGTTGTGTTTCCAGTCGGTACCAGGACAAATACATATTAAGGAAACTGCACGAGGCTGACCCAGGAAATCAGCCCCGTTAAATATTTTCTTAGTAACACAGACCTGCGTTGTAAACCTGAAAAGCAAATCAGAATAGAAGCATCCCATTCAAGGCAGAATGTATCTACGACGGCCTGAAAGCTCGGAATATGTTCTAAACTGAAAAAAAAAACAAATGAATAAATAAAATAATACACAAACAACAACAACAACAACTATTTTTAAATAATCACACTGAAGCAACCTTCATGTAATTCCCTGTGTAATACAACCAATGTCCTGTCAGTGTAAAGAAAACTTGTTATACATTAATAATGCCGACAAATGCACTCGGCACACCGGTAAGCAATGTCCTTCAATGCCAAAATGCCGGTAGCACATATTGGATTTGACTGAAATGAGAAAAATAATTATTTCGTGTAATATTATGCGTCTCATACGCAAGGGAATGAACATTCGCGCAATTTCTTTATATCATATATGAGACGCCTGCTGACTGGCTTTAACATCAGTGTAATAACACCGTGACCGGTTCGAGATCCAGGCCGACAAGCAATCAGTCTCTCCGACTCCTCGGTTACGAAACCGACTATAGCCTCATTTATAAACCCATCCGGTCCAAAATGTACAGCTTCCACACTTACGACACTGTTCATCCACGGTCTACTGCGGTACCTCAACGCACGGACATATCCGTATGTGTGACTCTAGCTTTATATACGTAGTGCGGTATAGTCAACAAAGCTAGGTTAAAAGGTGGTTAATCCGATCTGGCTCAAGTAATGGATTTATCTTTGCCACCTTATCTATGTTCACTACTTGCTTGAAACCTGTTAGATTTTCATTTTTAAATTTCATTTCCCTATCCAGCTTCCCCAGAAAAAAATGGAGTTGTTTTAGAATAAGTATATATTTGATAACAAAAATAATCCTAGGGAATGATATAGATATATATTATCTAATGTATTACATTTGTCAAAGATTTGTTTTGCAATTACATATTTAGCTGAAATTAATTAGAACCCCAAATCTTTCACAATATTATTCCCTACCTTTGCCTCTGCCGGTTGCGGTTATAATGACATATTGGAAATAACTGATTTCCGAACGACACAAAATTGTAAAATTTGCCTTTTGATTCAGATTGTTAAAATAGCCCATTATCTACCAAATGGAAACGTAAAAATAGAAATTACCTTGAATTCAAAAGCAATACTTCCATTTTTAAATATTTTCAAATTAAAGTTTATGAAAATAAAATATACGTTACTAATAGGGATCTAAGTCAATAAAATTGGTCTTGTTGTTCCATGAATGCATCTCTTATACAAATAGAATATACAAGTAGTAAAATTTATCATAAAACGTTGCTGAAATGTGATTGACCGTCTCTAAATGTGACCACTTTTATTTTTCAGGCTTTATAGGAGTATGCAACGTATTACCGGGGATAGCGTATAACGGACCATTTATAGTGCGAAAAGATTTCCGTGGCGTAGGTATCGGAAATATCTTGAACAAACTTATGAAAGAACTAATTGCCGAAAGAAACGGCTGTATGGATCTCGACCATGATTTCGTTGAGCACTACGTACAAAAAGGATTTATTCATAAATCATACAAATTCAAATTGTACAAACTCACAGTAAGTGATTATTGCAGGAATGTAAATGAAAAAGCCAGTAAATGTAACATTGTCCCAATAACAAACAAGTTACTGCCCTTTGTTTTAGAATATGACAGAGGTATATATAGAGGGTTAGACAGAGAAAGGATTCTCCGAGCTTGTTTATTTGGTGACAGTGTACATACTGTCGCTGCATTGTGTGATGAAACTATTAAAGGCTATGGAAGTTTGATCAAATCCACAACAAACACATATAGTATCAGTACACTTTTCGGTGACAGTGAAAATGTTGTAGAAGATATACTTGGAAACATGTTAGAGCTCGTTCCTAACGGCGCTTCTCTAATTGCATTACTTGTGGAAGATAAACAATTATCTAAACGTTTTTCACGATTCGAAACATATTTTATAATGCAAAGAATTTTTAACAAGTTCAATATAGAAACTGATTTAGACCGCATGTATTATGTCAATGATTATATGCTTTAGGTATCGCAACTTCTTTCGTAATTAGTATAAATATTTTTGTGAAGCTTGTATGCGGGAAAGTAAAATATCGATATTTTATAGGCATTTCCTTTCAACTTCAAAATTACTTGCTTGTTATAATCAGGTATTTGGTGTCCTAGTAAAATAGCAAAAATAAGTAAAAATCCACAGGTCGCCCAACACGATATCAAAGAAAACGTTGCAAGCTCTTTTGGATTGAGCGTGTTCATGGATGGTAGTTGGAATGCAAGCTATACCTTCATGCCACGGATTGAGCAGAACGTTTAGCCGTGTTACAACTTACAAGTACTCAATACTAATTTAGAGACTTCCACAGATTTGTTCATACGGCGGTGTACATGGAACCTTGAATTATACAGATTGCGGTTTTATGAATGGCGTACGGCCGCCAGTTAAAATAATGGGTTTGCCCTAGACGAGAAAACAGTTGGCACTACTGAAAAAAAATTAAAAGAGGGGACCTGATTTTATGGAGCCTGTATATCACGGAAACTGCAAAGACAAAAAATAGAAAGCGAGCACCATATCTATCGATTGATTATAAGAATATCCAAAGCTGGAGTTTTGGAACAACTGAAGCCTAAATGTTCACGCTGAAGAACAACCAACACAAAAAAAATGTCTTGCTAAACAATCTGTAGAGACAGGAATATAGCAGCTCTAACTGAAAGTACTGAGAGACATTTTACGGCTACCAAAAGCAAACCAAACCCCTGTTTAATAATAATTGTTAAATATTGTAATGAAGTCATTTCGTCCGAATACTATGACACTTTTACTTCCTCTGGAAACCACTTCCATACCCAATGCTTTTGGAAACTTTCGGTCTCTTACATTAATACCTTTATAGTAATTTATATTTAAATCCTTAAATGCACCCGTCATCCTTTTATTATTCCATGCATAGTAAAAACATCCAAATTATCTTAAAATCCGTCACTTTCTGGGTTCTGCTTACCTCGGTTACGGAATCATACGAAACTGTTCCGAAGTTAATCTAGTTAAGATGGGTACATTGTGACGTCATATGGATATAACAAGTGACCCCCCCCCCCACCCTCCACCACCACCACCACCACCACTCCCACCCCTGAGTACCTATTCGACGATGACTGGAGATGTCACGTTCTGATATTAAAGGTCATGTGACCTTTTCTTATAAATAGCCCAGATTTTCTAGGATCTTGGTCAAAGGTATTGTCCACTTAGAGACGCTACCTCTATAGACAATCACACAGAAAGTCTCCATCTGGAGAGGTTGTATCCAAATATTTTACATAAACACTAGTCCACTATAAATAATGCATATTAAAGTCCTAAATCTCTACACTAAACATATAAACATGTAAAATAAATCAAAGAATTAGACAGTCCCTATAACAAGAGTAGTTTCCGGATATAATTATTTATGTAAACATAGACCCTTGAATGTATGTATGGCTAGTATTGACTACCATGACTGATGTTTGCTATGATGCTTTTGATGTGAATAAATGTGATGTTTGACAATAATACTGCCTTGCCTCCTACTTTGCTCTATCCTGACTACAATATCTCCTACAGCTACCTACATTGCGTGATAATGAGAAACGGTACAACTAAAAAGAGCTATGTTGCTCAATCTAAGTGTATACAATTTGTTCCCGGGAACAGGCTGGCTCTCCCCACCGGCGTAACAATATAGCCACATAACCAAATTATTCCTTTTGTATAGTGGACGCAACTTGACCCCGATGGTTGACCTTTGTATTATAAAACATAATGAGGCACAACCTATTTTTGAAAAGGGGTGTACGTAAAACACGAGCTGCACGATAAAAAAAGGAAATATTAATTTTTGTAAATAGAAATTAGTGTGTTTGAAATTTTTAACTGATCAAATGTAAGTATATATACTTTGATACACTGCACTGTAAACAAACTAATTCCATATAACTGTACACGACTACCCTAAGCACCCTTGATTTCTATAATGAAATAATCGATATGAATAATCAGCCTAAGGTCAACCATCGTGGTCAAGTTGCGACTACTATAAGACGAAAACAATATACATGTATCTCTTCAGTTTAGATTTTTGTTTCAACATTGAAAATAAACCGGAGAACTTGAGTACAAACAACTAACAGAAGACAAACAGAAAGCAATGATATAACAAATAACAGACAATAACTTCACTTACCTAAATGAAACTGTCACATCGCCAATCAAACATAAGAGACATTCTACTCCTTGTCCTAGTGCCAAGAAGACAACAAAGAAAGATCTAAGCCATACACCGTCAAAATATAAAGAAAGATTTTGTAATTCGAGAGAATAAGAAATGGTTGACGATGTTTTATTTGATGAAATTTCAGGGGAAACATCGGCAGAGCGTTCTTACTTTTTTTCACTATGTTTATAAACCTTAAACCAAAATACCTGGGCCTTTACATAACTTCTCTCTGATTTTCATCTCGTGTAATGTAAAACAATTGTACCACTTTACCGTCTTAGCAAAAGAAGCAGAGCGATGTTATGTAAGGGATATTTGTCCTTTTTTTACTTAGTTGCCTGTACTCCTATTTCTCCGTTTATTTTTTAATGTTGAAACAAAAAATCTTTTTTTCTTGACATTTTGAAATCCTATGAAAAGAAAAGAAAAGGAAGGAAAAGGATATTGTAGAAGAGATAAATCAGCCTACTTGTAAAAAGTCTTAAAACATATAACGCAGCTGCTCAATGGCATTTTGTTATGGTATATGCTACGTATAAGTTATTGTATTGTACATTAGCCAAGTTGGTATATTATATGATGTAAAAGTCGCATGCGGTCAGCATTTAATCAAACAACCGATATTGTCAGTTGATAATTTGTACATATTTAGGGAAAAGGAAGTTAAAGAAATCTTTCATGCGTTCATATAAACAATCATAATTGAAGTGTATTTGGTACGAAAGAACATGGTGTTATTTCTTGGCAGTAGATTATGGTTCTAAACATTAAGCTTACTTTTCGCGTATATATTCAACAAACTGGAAGTGCAAATCAAAAGAATGTTATTACTAAACATTCGATTTCTATTGTTGTCTAATGTCAAAGTGATTTCATGGACATACCCTGTTCAAAAACCCGGGAAAAGTGCAGTTAACTTAAGTTAGAAGTCTGAAACTGAAACTGTTTTATTTTATTAAACGCCTATTTTTACGTAAACCATATTCAATGGTGTTTTACAAATACATAAAAAATACGACACAAATTAAGACATTTTAAATGACATATGACATAAATGAGCATAAATATCATTGTGAATAAAGTATTTAGTAAGCATTATTCAAAAGATCAGGCATCAGATAAGATTAATAAAATATTAGAATATTAAGATACAGTAAGATAGCTGTTTGTTATTAAGTAAGAATAAGTGGGTTATTGCGCCATGTCCAGAAGTTATTACAAACAACTGTATTTTTGTATTCGTTATAAAATAGTTCATATTCAAATGTATTTACATAATACATTCATCCAGTTCACGTTAGTTCAGTCTCTTAAAAATCACAGTCACAGTCTCTAAAGGAGTGCAAAGTAATTTCCAAAATAATGAGTTTTCAACTTCTTTTAGAAAACATCTATTGTGTCTGAGTTCCCTATTTCGAGAGGCAATTCATTCCAGAGTTTAGGTCCAACAGTACCAAAACTTCTGTCGCTGAACTTTTTGCGCTTGTTGAAAGGAAAAACGAAACACCCAGTAACGGAATTTGAAGAACGCAATTTCCTTGTCTGTGTTTGTTTTATGTGAAGTTCAGAAAGATATTCTGGAGAGTTTCCAACTGAACAATTATACATGTAGGTGAGCATTTTGAATGTGATTCTGGCTTTGATTGGTAGCCAATGAAGATCATACTGCGCTTACTTGGAACTGTCATATTTTCTTCGATTTAGGAGAAGTTTTGCACACATGTTCTGAATTCGTTCTATTTTGTTTACTTCGCTTTGAGCAATACCATACAGAATGACATTACAATAATTTAAATGGGATATCACCAATGACAGCACAAGGGTTTCGGTAGCTTCTGTAGTAAGATATTTCCGGATACATTTTATTCTGAAGTAGTTGAGCATTGCTGTTCTACACTTTCGTTTTACATGCTCTTTTAGATTCAAGTTTTCATCCAGGTATGCACCTAGATATAGAATAAAGCTCACTGATTTCACTTCATCACCTACAATGCATATTTTGTCAGTTGAACACTTAGAGAGCTGTTGCCTACTACTAAACATGATGAACTCGGTTTTGGAAGTGTTCATTTTGAATTTATTTTCATTCATCCAGTTGTTGATTGTTTTAGCACATTGTTCAAGTTCTTGTATTGCCTGAGATTCTACTGTTGGAGATGATGGTTTAAAGCGTTTATTAGCAGTGTGGTCATCCACAAAGCCGTAAACTGAAATCGACGGCGGAATAACATCAAACAGTGTCCCCGCATATGTCAAATATAGCAAAGGTCCTAAGCAGCTCCCTTGTGGAACGCTACAATTTAATTGGCGTGGAAATGACATGGCTGAATTGACACTTACACGGCAACTTCTGGGGCGCAGACAGGAATCAACCAAGCTCAGTGCTGTTCCACGAACGCCATACTGCTTTGTTTAACACATCAACAAGAATGTCATGATCTACAGTATCAAAGGCGGCACTGAGATGGCAATCAGCGCCGTAACTTCTTTCTTCTCCATAGCATCCAGTAAATCATTTACTAGACCACGGTGCCTATCCATATCGGCGGACTCTTAGCGAAATCTGTTATATCGGCGATTTCTTTGCGTCGGTACCGGCTTTTCTTTGCTATAAACAATGTCCAGATCGGATTAGGAGGCGAAAAATCGAGCTTTCGTCAATGATAATATGTATACTGCTCAAAAATAAATAGAACACGGAACATTAGAATGTCTTTACTATGTATTGTAGCGTTTCTTTTTTTAATTATCAGCCATTTTGCTCGCAAGCTCGATGAAATTAATTGATGGTGTACTGACATGGAACACTTACCCGACCTTTTCTACAGTCTTTAACGAGTTTTTGCTTTGATATCATACGTATCAAGCGTACTACTTGTATTTATTTTTCAATATTCTGTAAAAAAATACTGGTGTGCAGATCTGACATTTTATAACTGTCAACCATCACACCTTTTTTCAAAACGTCAAAAATCAAGCTGACAGAGAAGATTAAAATTTCGGATGTTCAAACCCTTACACACTGTTACACGCATGCGTCGTTTCACAAAATATGCTAAATATATGTTTGTGTGTTGCTACGAATAGCCGATCTACACCAAGAAAAGCTACTTTGTAAAGTTGTTTCTCCCCTTAACCTTTACCCTTTCCTTGTGCGTTAGAGAAGGCCGGCTGCCTAAACCCAGCCCGTACCCAGGACACGCCTAAAGGTGCTTGTGCTAAATATCAGCAAATAAACTAAAATACAGTACGTTGTACTAAATTTTGACATCGCCTATATGTATCATAAACAAGTGATAAACTTACTTTATCGACATAATTCCACAGTTAACGCCGGTTAATTTTTCCAATATCCTTTTTGACACTGTTTGACATATCCACCGTGTACAATAAAGTTCACATTGTTTGTAAAACATATTTAAACGTAATTAAAATTCACATCTTCATAAATATTAGCACAAAATTTCGTGCTTCTGTTAAATTTAGATCATGTAGATTGTGTATCATGTAAAAACATATTGTAAAAGTTGTATATACCGTGTTTTTTCACTCCATGCTCGAATAATACTTGTTACTATAAAATTGCCATTGAATGACATTCCTATCTGTACTATACTTTACTATCACGATATTCGCGTGCATTCATTTTAACTCTCCCAACCTTCACAATTTTCTAGAACATGTATATGCTATTTATACAACACACGACAAGAGGTCAGTAGGCTATTCTTATACGAATTAAGGACTATGCTATTTCGACAATGCAAAATTCGTATGTAAAACTGAGATTGTCGTAACAACGCGAGAAATGCACGGGGATCAAAAAGAAACTAATAATTATAAGAAAATGTATCTCCGAATAAATTATAAAGTATCAATGACACTCAAAAACATGTCCCAACAGTACACTAGAAGAAAATGCATAGAAATTTTCGGGGTAAGTATTTGGTACCGTAAGTCTCTCATATATATACAATATATATATTCTTCAATCAAGGATATGTCAGTGTAAATGAGCTGAGCGTTAGCTTTCTAAGAAAACGCCGTTAAACTATGTTACACGAATCACACGTGCACCGCTCTTTTACAAAACTGTGTCCGCCATGTTTTCTTCAGTGAACGAAATAAAAGGGTATTTTACCTTAGATTTCCTTATTGTAGAGTACGATTGACTTTCTAATCTAAATAAACATCACTTTTTATAACATCCCACTGTCCGATCTTTCTGATCACTTAACGATCACTCACAATTACAAAATAAAACCAACGTGTCATCAAAATTTCACTTTACACGGCTTCATGGACATCACGACCAACTAACATTAAATTTGTATCATGCGCCAACCAAACAAATGATGAAAGATCGGTACTTTTTCAAAGACATGTTTTATTTCCTGTAATTTTCTGATATTCTAACCTTCAAACAACCGAATTGTATGCACAGAAATAACGAAACATTTATGCATATAGCTTTTAGTATAAATTTTGGATCTATCTTTTTCCAGCCCAACACAGACATTATATGTCACAAACCCGGTCTGTCCTCGAATCAGTGTCAAAGGTTACTAGAACATAAATACAATAAATAAACAACCGCTTACTATTTCTTGTAAGTCCTGTAAGATGAAACGGCTCGTGTTTATACATTCATATATATTCCGTATCGGGAACATTGACAATCACAAGTCGATCCTTACCACGAACATGAAAACAGTTACTTTTATGCCTTTATTTACATTTCAAAAGTAACTATTCACATATACGTTCAAGAACGTAAATTTCGTGCTTTCCGACCCACATGGTGTGTAAACTTCTGTATTTAAAAGTATGGTGTATTCGGCAAACCATTTGTAACTTCCGACGTGGTAAAAGTCATTGTCAGTTATGATTAGAAATTTAATTGAATATTTATGTTTTATACTTGCAAAAGAAAACTTGATGGTCATGGTCGCTGGCTTCGAATTCCTCGCCCATCACCGACGTGGGATCAAAAACCACTTGAGGTGTGAAACTTTTCACGTAAGGAAGCCATCCAACTGAGGTTAGTGTCTCGATCTAGGTACTAGTCTGAGCCTCAAAAAATGTCTGGAGGGACCCCTGGAGCCTTTCACCACCAACAAAACCTGGGAAAAGTTCATTGTGTCGTTTCGGTGTTACTCACAATCAAACAAAATAAACATTGTTCCCGTTTTTGTTTGTTTGTTTTATATAAATGAATATGCAAAAAGGTTTGTTTGTTTCAGTGTAACGTCAAAATATAATATTACAATTATATATCAACAGTGAACGCCACATGCATTATTTGTTCACGAGGGGTTATGCTTTAATCTTACAGGTAAAACAAACATATTCCTATTGTATAAAGGGTAAAGGTAAATATATATGTATATGTGTGTGTACTCGTGGAATTAAATGTTAAGTGTAAAAAGTATATATTCACAGTTCAAATCATCCATGCTAAATAATACGTACGGTATGTTTGCTTTCTCACTGTCTAACATTTCGAATGATTTATTCGATTTTATCATAGAGTTCTAGTTTATTTTTTCACCTTAAATTAAGCAAACGTGTTCAATATAATTTTAAACAAACTCTGAAGTTTAGTAGGTTGTAGCATTCTCTAGGTCAATGGTATTTTTTATTACCTTCTGTAGTCAGTCATTATCTATTGTAAAAAAAACTCTTTTTAACCAAAGTGGAAAAATTCAGGTACTTGAAATGCAGCTTTCTAAAGTTAGAATTCTCGATGTCATTTGTCAGACATACCTTGTAAATAAATAATATTATTACAAAATTAATACTGCTATTTCTTTTGTTGCACTTTGCGGACTTATGATAAGTTATTTATGTGCATCTGTTCACACGAAGCACTGACCCTGAGGACTATGTATGGGAAAATATAAGAGTGAACTAAGTGTTGACTGAAAAGGGCAATATTTATTTTGCCGAACAATACCTTAACAAATATATATTTTCACATATCTGGGCGAAAAATACCGCTTAACAAATATATATTTTCACATATCTGGGCGAAAAACACCGCCATTGCAAAACAATACATTAAAAAATATATATTTTTTCACATGTCTGGGCAGAAAATACCGCCGAAAAATACCTTAACAAATTTATATTTTCACATATCTGGGCGAAACATACCGTCCTTAACAAATAGATATGTTCTCATATCTGAATGGAGTTACAGTCCAGTACCATAACAAATATATATATTCACATATTAGGGCGGATATAACCGCCGAAAGCATATCAAGAAATGTAGATGAATTTGCATATTAAGAGAAATCTTTAAAAATTAGAAAATTGTCACTTGAAAGAGGAGGCGGAATGGCATGTGGTGGTAAGATAAAACCAGAAATTAGCCAAAATAAAATTAAAGAAAGAAGCGTGCTATTCACTCTTGAATGAAGATGCCGTTTCACGATTGGTTCAACGGTATAAAAGGAATTCATTGATTGGCTTTTACCGTAGTATATAAATTAACATATTTCAGAATAGGACCGATTTGCTCCAAATGTACAACAATGACATAAATAATTTTATCTACCTATAAAATTCATATATATATGAGCAGTACAATTCCTGTAAATGAGCACTACGTAAGCGCTCAGGCCCCTCTCGCACACCATACCTATAGTTCGGACTTCTTTAATGTGTAAAGGCATGTGCTCAAAAATGACAAATTTTGCCAACACCTGGTAAATTGTAATGTGTTTTTTAGAAAAGTAATAAACGGAAATAGAAAAATAGCTCTCAGCTCATTTACACGGATAGTTTAGCTTTATTATGTATGTTATAGTTTTTCGCAGTTATGCACGATGACATAGAATACTTACCCCGAAAATTGTGACACGAACATACTGATAACTTTTCCCACTTTACTTTTTAAATTAAAGTAAGAGTTCAGCACTTCATGGTTTTGATGTATTGTCACATTGGAATAACGTTTGTTTTACAGTAACTTCGAAATTAATCAGAAATAATATCATGTACCCCACCCACCTAATTCATAATTTCAAAATAGCATAGGCCTTAATAAACCGGATTACTTTTACGGAATATTGTAGGTAAGCTTGAGAATTCATTTAGTATTTTTACTTTTAGATTTTTTAAAAACTTTATATAATTATGTTTTGAAGACTACTCACTTTTTTTCAAAACGGAAACATACATTTGTTGGTTTGTTTATTAAAAATATTAAGACGTTGATATTAAAAGTCTATTGTTCAGATCCATGATAGAATGTATCTATCAATTTTTCTATTTCACGTACTCAAAATATAATGTGTGTTTTGACTCTTACGAAGTGTATGCTCTGTTCTGCTGGTACATGTAAAGCGAAAGTCCGATCTAATGTAATTTTAGGGTTTGTAAAATTTATAAGTTGTAATAATTGAAGTCATTCTTTGTGTATCTTACTAACTCAGGTAAAACAGAATGAAAATGTTGTATACACCCTGTACCTATCGTGCTTGAATAACAGATATTACTATAAAACTGCCATTGAATGACATCCCTGTCTTTACTATACTTTACTGTCACGATATTCACGTGCAATCATGTCAACTCTCCCAACCTTCAAGTTCAAGTTCAAATACATGTATATGCTATTTATACAAAAGACAGGTGGTTAATAGTCTATTTTTAAACGTTTATCTCTATATCAGATTATTGTGATTGAATATCGTAAATGAGTTTCAGAATTCAATTGGTATTTTCACCTCAAGACTTTTTAAGGATGTATATATGTGATGAAGACCACCTACTTTCTCCAAAACGCAAACATAAGTTTGTTGTTGTCTTTTTTTTTTACTATTATTATTCATAACGATTAGACATTGGCACAAAAAATCCATTGTACCCATAACCTAGAATGTTCCTATTATTTTTCTATTTTAACGTATTACACTATTCAGATATAATATGTGTTTTGACTCGCTATGCTCTGCTCTGTTCATATATGTACAGCGAAAGTCCTATTCAATGTAATATTACGGTATGTAAAGCTTATAATCTTTAATTGAGGTCGTTTTCTTGGGTATTTTCATGTGAACTCAAGTAAAACGCACTATAAGGTTGCATACTCTCTGTATCAAATAGTCATCTTTGAGAATACTCTAACGTATTCTAATTCATGCTTGAATAACACTTATTACTATTAGACATTTACGAATTAAGTCTACGTGGACTGTGAACACCTAAGACGATCGATTTTTCAAGGGGACCGTCTCAACATGATAATTTTAATTTATGTGTGGTAGGAAAACATTCCAATAATGATGGTAAGGTATGGCTTATTATGTTACCGCACAGGATGAGATTTGGATTTGTCTGTCCGTCTGTCTGTTCGCCAGAGATGTGTTTTGTTATGCATATCGCAAAAAGTATTTGATCTAGCGTCATAACACTTTCCCGAAAGGTTCTTCAATATTTTAAGTTGCGCATCTGCGACAAAGTTGAAAAGATGAGCTTATCTGTTCGCAATGTATCCGTATTCCATCGTCGTCGTCGTCCGAAATGAAAATAAATCTTAAAGCCCTGCTCCCGCCCTACCTTTTAACCTTGAATTGTCACTGAAAAAGCATGAAAACCCTGACTATGAACAGTGACACTTGTTAAAATAGAGTCTATTTTATATAAAATTCTATATGAAATACCTGTGGTTTTGCGTGCTGAAGTGTGGCACGTGGCCGTTAACTGTTACCTATTGTAATCATGGGTTGCATACACAACAAATAACTTGAATAGCCGGGGAGCAGGGCTTTAACTGGGTTAGCTGGGATCAAAATGTAGGTCAGCAGGTAAAACATTCTGAAAACTGTAGAAAACGTAATATCTTGCGTCTCCATTCCTTTGTTGTTATTATACGCCCGAAGGAACGTATTTTGGTGTTCGTCTGACCGTCTGTCTGTCTGTCTGTCTGTGTGTCCGTCTTAGGGGTCAAAGGTCTATAACTTTGTTTCGAGTGCGATGTGTAACTCTTAAACTGCTTGAAGGATTAAAAAAAACTTGGCACAAATGTTTACCACATTGAGACGACGTGCAGAGCACATAACTCGCTTCAAGGTAAAGGTCACACTTAGAAGTTAAAGGTCACATGACTTTGTTTTGTGTTCATTTTGCTTTGCATTGCGGTGCTCTTGTTTTTATTTGGCAGATTCTTTTTTGTGTTCACTTACAATATTTTTTATTGAATTACTTCCCTTTTATGTTACTAGAAATAGGTTATTTTATAACTTTTTTATTATTAGCCGTAGGTAAAAACCGAAACCACTTTTCTTTGGTACAACATGGATGGTACCTGCAAAGTTAAGGTGTATTTTGACACATCTGTACCTGTTAATAATTTTAGTGGACTAAGAGTTTTTCGGGGAATTTCTTCCCTCTGTTGTCATTTTCCTTAGGACTTCAATAGTAAAGTTCTTTAAATTTTGCTCCCGTCCTCTGATATTTGACTTTATCAAAACCTTTGGGGGCCTCCGTGGCCGAGTGATTAAGGTTGCTGACTTCAATCACTTGCCCCTCATCGATGTGGTTTCGAGCCTCACTCGGGGCGTTGAGTTCTTCATGTGAGGAAGCCATCCAGCTGGCTTACGGAAGGTCGGTGGTTCTACCCAGGTGCCCGCTCGTGATGAAATAATGCACGGAGGGGCACCTGGGGTCTTCCTCCACCATTAAAGCTGGGAAGTCGCAATATGACCTATCATGTGTCGGTGCGACGTTATATAAAAAAAATATCAAAAACTTTTACCAAAAATTCTAAGTTAAAAAGGGACATAACTCTGTCAAAATTCAAATCACAGTTATGAGGATTGTTTTTCCTGGTGTAGACTTCGAAAGTAAATAACTATTTTAAATTTAAAGTCAATAGCTTTGATAGTAACAGAGACATTTGACTTTATCAAAAACTTTAACCAAAAATTCTAATTTAAAAGGGGGCATTATTCTGTCAAAATTCAAATCAGAGTTATAGGGATTGTTTCTCCCGGTGTAGACTTTGATAATAAATAAGTATTTTAAGTTTCAAGTCAATAGCTTTGATAGTAACGGAGATTTGACTTTATCAAAAACTATAACCAAAAATGCTAAATTAGAAAGGGGCATTATTCTGTAAAAATTCTGTCAGAGTTATGGGGATTGTTCTTCCTTGTGTAGACTTTGATAGTAAATAAGTATTTTAAGTTTCAAGTCAATAGCTTTGACAGTAACAGAGATAGTTGACTTTATCAACAATTTTAACCAACGGAGACGCCGACGCCGACGCCGGAGCGAATGCAATAGCTCTACTTTTTCTTCGAAAAGTCGAGCTAAAAACAGGCACATCCAAATTTTATATCACCCACCGCATAGTGTTGATATGATAACTCAAACCCTATTGCCGTGATAAACTCTTTTTCATATCGCGCATAATATAATTAAACTATATGTCGAGACGGTCCCCTTGAAAAATCTATCGCCTTAGGTGTCCACAGTCGACGTAGACTTAATCCGTAAATGTCTATTACTACGAAATTGCCAATGAATGGCATTCCTCTCTGTACTATACTTTACTCTCACGATATCCACGTGCAGTCTTTCTAAATCTCCCAACCTTCACCTATATGCTATTTATATACCCGACAAGCGGTCAGTGTGCTATTTTTAAAGGAGTGAATTATTGGTTTTTCCCATATCAGATTATAGTGATCTTGAATATGTGTTAAAGACTATACACTTGTTTGCTTGTAATGTTCATACTGTTTAGTTAGTGTCATTAAAGTCTATTATTCTTATCCATAATATAGAATGTTCTATTAGTTTTACTGTTCACATTTTATTATACTGTACTAGTAGGCCTATGTTTTGTCTCTTACGAAGTGTATGGTAAAGTTATATCTAATGTAATTTTACGGCATGTATTATTTACAAAATTTAATTGTAGACGTTCTTGTCACTGTACTATCGGACATTTTTGTATCGACGGATATACTGTTCGATTGGATCATGCATAAGATGTATATAATTATCTATGAAAAATTATATTTGTATGAAATATGCATGTGTTTTAAAGACAAAAGCAAACGTAGTTACTCCATGATACAAAGTTTTAGTATGAAAGAAGTGATATTCTATGGTAATGTATACCAGATACAATTTTACTTGCTATGGTTATAAAAAGAATTTAAGAAATGATTATAATACTCATAATATAAATATTACTATATAAATATTGTTTGCACCTTCTACTTGAAAGAAGCGACATTTAACTTCAGTATAGCATAATTAAAATTAATAAAATATTCACTTTTTGGACAGTGATTACATGTTGTAAGTAAAGATGTACATGTAGCTCGCATTGTTTACAACGATAATCATAATAACGAAAGTAGTTACGATCCTAAATAACTTCCCACAAATTAATATTTCCTCAGGAAACTCTCATCTTTTTATGCTTCTTTTTTTTTCCTTTTGCTATGTTTTTTGTTCTTTCCATTTTTTGTTTGAGAATATGCTGCTGTACTATTTTTGTGTCGGCTTGTGTGGTCATGTTTTGTGCTCTGGTCCTCGCTGGCTTCGGTGTGGGGGCTCGCGGGGGGATTACATTTGCGCACTTGTTCTATTTATTCTTGCTAAGCTTGAACTTCACATTTTTTCTCGTAATATAACTCGTGCGCGAATCGAGGCGACGACTCAAGATAGTATCAATCTTAAACCGTATCATAGCTGTGGCTTATTTATAAACAACGTTTTGCGATTTGACATTACATTAACATTCACAGAATTGTTTATATATAGGTTTCTGCAGTTTGATATGGTTTTGATAAAAATAGAATCGATTCTATATCAATCATTGGTTGCAATTTGGATTGCTACTTTAATACGTTTGTCAGGAGAAGTTCATCCAAATCCGGGACCAAACACCCCAGATAACTCTTTCTCTAGTTCATCTTCATCTGTAAACCTTCTCAAAAATGGCCCTAGTATAATGCATTTGAACATTCAAAGTCTTCGTCCGAAAATAGATCTTCTCGAGATCGAAGCACAATCCTATGATATATTGATTTTCTCAGAAACTTGGCTTACATCAGATATCGACAGTAATGACCTTAAAATTCCAAACTTCGGTCTCCCGTTCAGAAAAGATCGAGTTGATAGAATTGGCGGTGGTGTTGCAATCTACGTGATACCTTACATGGTAATATACGAAATGACCTCATGATCAACGGATTAGAGGCTATCTGAATTGAAACAAATATAAATGATAAAAAACTACTAGTAGGCGGTTTTTATCGACCACCGAATGCCAATAACGAATACTGGTCACTCATAGAAGAGAGTTTTGACAGGGCATATAACACCAAACTTGAAAATATAATAACAGCAGGCGATTTTAATATAAACGTAGCTGGCTCTCATTCACATAAAATCGACAATTTAGTTGCGTCTTATAATTTTGAACAATTGATTACAGAACCTACCCATTATACGGAAAATTCGTACTCTGTTATAGACTTAATTATTGTAAAAAATAGCAACAGCGTACTAGCTAGTTTTGTAAATGACCCATTTATTCCTGACCTTACCAGATATCATTGTCCCGTTGTTCTAGTCTTAAAACTAAACAAAATGAAAAATGACAGTTTTAAGAGAAATATTTGGAAATATGACCAAGGGGATTTCAATAATTACAGATCTATTTTAGGAAGTGTTCACTGGGATTCTATTCTTTCAAATGATAATATGGAACATATAGCACTAAGCATAAACGAAACCATTATAGACGCCGCAAAGAAATCAATTCCGAATAAAGAAGTAACTATCCGCCCAAACGACGTTCCTTGGTTTAAGAGTAATATCCGTAAACTAATTAGAAAGCGAAACAGATCTCACAAAAAAGCTAAAGAAAATAATACTGAATATTATTGGGCAAAATTTCGAAAAATTAGAAATGAGGTAACGAAACAAATAAAAAAAGCAAAAGCGGACTATAAACTAAATCTTATAAACAGGATTAATGATAATTCATTAACTGTCAAGGAGTGGTTTAAAATTGCAAAAAATATAACTAAAAACCAGAAAAACACTGATACTATCCCAACATTAATAACCCGAGATCTGACTGCCTCAACAAATACAGAAAAGGCGGATATTTTAAACAACTATTTCTGTAGTCAGTCAAATATAGATGATACTAATAAAATTCTGCCGAATATTGAACAACCCTTAAACACTCTTTTATCTACTTTGCAGATTTCGAGGCAAGATGTTATCGACGCCATTAATCAAATGGACTCATCCAAAGCGTCTGGCCCTGACCAGATAAGCCCAAAACTGTTAAAAGAGGCATCCGTGGAACTTTCAAGTCCTCTTTCGCAATATTTCAACATTCTTTTAGCGAAATCTTTCTTCCCAGATGAATGGAAAAAGGCAAATGTTACGCAAATTTTTAAAAAATCAGATCCCTCTAATCCTGGAAATTATCGACCTATATCTCTATTAAGTTGTGTGGGTAAATTAATGGAACGTTGTGTACATAAGCATGTTTATAATCATTTGATAAATCAAAATCTACTTAGCCCATTTCAGTCCGGATTCATTCGTGGAGATTCTACAACAAATCAGTTAGTTTATATCTATAATGATATTTGCAAGGCTCTTGATGATGGCAAGGAGATACGAGTAGTTTTCTGCGATATTTCAAAAGCATTTGACCGTGTTTGGCACTGTGGATTAATACATAAATTATCGTCTTTTGGAATAAGGGATTCCCTTTTACAGTGGTTTACATCATATTTAGAAAACAGAAAACAACGCGTAGTCTTAAAAAACTCAAATTCAAAATGGAGGAACGTAATGGCCGGGGTGCCACAGGGCTCGATCCTCGGGCCTCTTCTTTTTCTCATTTATATAAACGACATTGTGAAAGATATTAAATCAAACATTCGATTATTCGCCGATGACACAAGCTTATATCTAGTAGTTGACGATCCAAAAGACGCCGCATCTCAACTCAACTCTGACCTCGGTAAAATACATCATTGGGCAAAAACTTGGCTAGTTGATTTTTATCCTAATAAAACGGAAACTCTTCTCATTTCTAGAAAGTATAATAAACCTCACCATCCGAACTTATTCATGAACAATATTCTTATAAAAACAGTAGAAGAACATAAACACTTAGGAGTCATATTTTCAAGTGATGGTAAATGGCGCCCTCATATTTCATCCGTTATTACTCGTGCATGGCAGAGAATAGGAATACAAAGGTCGATGAAATTTATTATCAACAGACAATCGCTCGAACGCCTTTATATATCTTTTATAAGACCACTTCTCGAGTACAGTGATGTCCTTTGGGACAACTGTACTGAAGAACTTAAACGCGAACTAGAAGCGATACAAACTGAAGCAGCGAGAATTATTACCGGCGCGACGAAGCTCTGCAGTATTAACAACCAGTATACCGACTTAAAGTGGGAAACACTATCTAACAGAAGAAAGAAACATAAACTTATACTATTCTACAAAATGAAAAATGACATTTCCCCAAGCTACTTATATGACCTTATCCCTCCTTCTACACAGAATAGATATCAATTAAGAAATAACACGAATATTCCCTTATTAAATTGTCGTACACAATTATATAAAGATTCTTTTATTCCATCCGTGATTCGTGAATGGAACGCGTTGTCCGAAGAAATCAAAGCAAGTCCTTCGTTAGAAATATTTAAGAGACGCTTAAACAGCAACGTAACCAAACCCCCGCCGCATTACCTTTCAGGAAGTAGGATTGGTCAAGTACTACATACTCGTCTCCGTCTAGGCTGCAGTTCCCTAAATTATGACCTTTTTCGTAAATCAATTTCAAATAATCCTTATTGTATATGCGGTGAACCAGAAACAACAAATCACTACCTTTTATCATGCCCGATTTATATACCACAAAGACAATTGCTCCTAAATGAATTACCTTGTGCACCCACTATTGATAACTTACTGTTTGGTAACGAACACTTAACAACGACTCAAAATATATCGGTCTTTACTAAAGTGCAACAATACATCGTTGCCTCGAAGCGGTTCTCCACGTGACCGGCATACCGGTGCGTGCGGGTGGCCATTGGCGCGGACTGGCCGCATGCAGCACATTCTTAGTACCAAGCAGCATTTCTCAACTATTTTCACAATGTTCATACTTTACTAACTAAAAAGATATAAAAAGAGTTTAAACTAACAAATAAATAGACAAACACCATATTCTTTTACACTCTATCCTTGCGACATGTTTTACTGTCGAGGAAATGAATTAATATAAGTTTTCGCTGAAAACTTGTTTTCAGATCCTTTACATCATTTTGATTGTAAATGTTACCGTATATATTTATGTACATGATATATCTAATAAATACTGTTTAAACTAACCTTTACCCTGCTAATTTTTTTAAAATGGACTGGTCCATCATTCAATTTGGGCAGTGTCATTTATTATTTGAAGGGGTGTTTGCTGAAAATTTACTGACTGAATAGCGAACAGTGCAGACCATGATCAGCCGGCACGGATGTGCAGGCTGGTCTTGGTCTGCACTGGTCGCAAAGGCAACATCATTTGCCAGCAGCAGGCTAAAAGTTAAATTACTTTCACCAGTGTCCATGTTGTCGGTTTCCGTTGTTCTACAAGTGTAAAATTAAAGCTGCTTTTTTTGTTTAATTATTTCTTTATCTTTATTGTGTGTTTTCTTTTTCAGATATCACAGACTGCAGATATTTAAATATGGTTAGTTGTTTTTATTGTTAATAGGGTCGATATCAATATTTTCTTACTTGTACGAACTTCACAAATTTATATTGATAGTCTAAACGGTTCACAATATCTACATTTCTTTCGACAAAATAGGCTGTTGTGTGTAATAGGAATAGCAAATGTAAATATAAAAACATATTTTGTATGGCAGACCCAGGATTCGAACTCTTTCCGTACGGCAACGTCGCATGGGAATGTCAAAAAGCAAATTCATGCTATACATTATATTGTTTAAAAGCAAGGGAACGATTCAAATAAAGGATTCAGAACACAAGTAAGATGATATGCAGTTCAAAGATGTAAATGCTAAAGTCACTTTTCAAACGGGTCTGTCGGACCCCGCGCGGCATATGAGGTCGGGTGAGCACCAGTGTTTTCAGTCATGATAAAAACTGTCCATTTATTGTGCCAAGGTGGGTACCGACGGGGTTCGGGTGGCTTGATTTTAAAATAACGAGAGTTCTCCTCGTGTATTTCGTACAAGTAAGAAAATATTGATATCGACCATATTAACAGTAAAACAACTTACCATTTTCAAAATCCTGCACAATCTGTGTTATCTGAAAAAAAATACACACACACACACACACACACACACACACACACACAGGAAAGATAAAAAAGCAGCTTTACTTTTACACCCGTAGAACATTTGAAACCGACAAAGGTGAAAGAATTTTTAGAGGAAAACAACTCAGTAGATTTTTTGGTGTCGGCTGTTCATAGCACTACACAAACAGAATTTTTGTGAAACGAAGCGTGCCTGTAAGGGGTTTGAACATCCGAAATTTAAATGTGATTTGTGACTTTTCAGACGTCTTTATGATTCCTGGTTCCAAAAAAAAACCTCTTACATCTAAATATAAAAATTGTCACTTCAAGCAAAGAGCTATATATGCTTTGCTTCAAGGTAAATCTTTTAAGTATTTCAATATAGTAATATTGTGGGTCGATAGTAAACACATTTTCAGCTTGGTTTTTGACGTTTTGAAATAAAGCCTGATGTTGACAGTTATAAAATGTCAGATCTACACACCAAATGTATTAAGCTATAACGCGTCCAAATAGACATTAGCATAGAGCCTGCCTGTGCGTAATGCAGAGAGCCTGCCTGTGCTTCAAAAACTGGTGTGCAGTGAGACAGCCGGTGCCACGATAAAACCGAAAGTAAAGGGTTTTGAAGAATCCTGTTTACATTTCGACCTCATTTTCAGTATTTTTTGGAAGATTATTGAAAAATGAGTACAATGATGCGCTTGATACGTATGATATCAAAGCAAAAACTCGTCAAAGACTGTGGAAAATGTCGGGCTAGTTTTCCATGTCGGTACACCACCTAATAATTTCATCGAGTTTGCGAGAAAAATGGCTGATAATTAAAAAGTAAACACTACAATACAAAGTAAGGACATTCTAATGTTCCGTACTCTACTTTTTTTTGAGCGGCATACCTATAATCATGGATGACAGCTCGATTTTTCGACTCATTTATTGACCTGGACATTGTTTATAGCAAAGAAAAGCCGGTACCGACGCAAAGAAACCGCCGATGTAGCAAATTTCGCTAACAGTCCGCTGATATTGATAGGCACCGTGTAGACGTAACAATGCTGATTCGCAAGAATAGTTTTTCCTGCAAGCAGATTGGTTTTTTTTTTGCTAGAAGATTGTGTTTGTTTACATGATCATTGAGCCTGAACAGAGCTGCTTTTTCAATTAATTTTGACAGAAACGATAGGTTACCGATAGGTTACTAACAGGCCTGTAGTTTGCAAATTCAAGTTCCAGTCCCATTTTCTTCAGCAAAGGTCTTGCAATTGCCTGTTTCCATTTTGTTGGAAAGATGCCGTCGCGCAACGACAAATTAACCAATTTGGTAATAACAGGCAACAGCTCATCTAAGTACGATTTTAGCACTTTTGTTGGTAGAATATCAAGTTCACATGATTTCTTCTGTAGTTGGTTTATAAATTTTCTAACTTCTTCCTCGCTCAGATCTTTAAAACTGTCAAAACAAGGAATATCTTTTTCGCATGGTTGAAAATTATCGAAATGTTTCAACGATTTTCGATTTTTTTCGATTTTATTCATAAAATGATCTGCAATCACGAACATTAAAGAAACAAGATACGTTGCAATTGTATCCACCGCCACTGCGTTGGAATCACTTTTTGGTTGATTATCTCACATGCCTGCAAAAACAAATTCACTGATTACTAAGAAATAGTTTTTGCTTGACAGTGTCATACAATTTGATGCAAACGTGCTCTGGGGTCGCTTTGTACAATATTTTACCATTTATGATGTAAATTCTACAAAAACGGCAGTCCCTCGTCAAACTGTACAGAAGTGTATACATTAATAACAAAGAATTGTAGTGAACAAATGTTTGTGGCTGGAAGAATATACATGTAGGCTCCTGTCTCACTGGTTGTTTTCATTCGAACGTGAATAAATATGGAAAAACTCATTAGAAAACTTCCCGTAATGTAGTCAGCCGGCCATATTTATCCACCGCTTCTGCGACGAATCCTCCACCGCTTCTGCGAAAGCTATGACTAGTGTGGTTCTTCAAGCAATGTTAAGAACATGTCACCATATCATCAGAGATGACTATTGGGGAAACACCGCTTCATTACGCTGCATACAGAGGATTAGAGGAGCATGTGAATGTGCTGTTGAAACAGGGTGCTGATTCAAACGCTAAAGACTCACTAGGAGACACTCCATTAGATATTGCACGTCGGCATGGAAACGTTTAAGCGCAGGAAATTGCTAGCTTCGGCAATCGATTTCCAGTATGTGATAAAGATGGTTGTCTTTATAAGACACAGGATGTAACGATGAACTTGTCATCCTTATATTAGGGTCAGCTTTTAGACAAATTACTGACACAATTTCCTAAAGAACGTTTGCAGAAAGTGCTCTTGAATCAAAGAGAAAAAGTGGAAACTCCACAGGTTGCTCAACGAGACAAAAACGAAACTGTTGCAGGCTCGGTTTGATTGCGCCTGCTCCACAAAGCCAGAAAGACAGTCGACAATAATTCCGATGTATCAAAGACAGTCTCAGCAAAGAATCAGCACATTCAAAGTATTTGTCACATTGTAACTGGGTACGACTTAGTATTACAAACCGGAAGTT
Source organism: Mercenaria mercenaria (assembly GCF_021730395.1). NCBI lineage: Eukaryota > Metazoa > Mollusca > Bivalvia > Venerida > Veneridae > Mercenaria > Mercenaria mercenaria. The sequence continues at coordinate 9,007,537 of NC_069365.1, read as the reverse complement.
CAGCTAAAGGTACAAAAGTATGGACACCCGATGAATTCGATTGTGTCCTTTGTATTGAGAGTCTGTGTGAAAATTGTGACATAGAAACATCTGCGTTTGGAAATCCCGGGTACGCAAAATTACTTATTCAAGATAATCCTGTGAATGATGAGTACTTGTCGTTTTCTGATACTGACCGTTATTTCTTGGCCTTACCATTTCTATAATTTTCGATATATAAGAAGAGATCTCAATGAAAGGCAACCTTGGAAAGAATGCAGTCTTTGTAGCAGATCTGAAGAAACAATTCATCTACAAGAAACCCGTCTTCAAGTATGACTTGTACTGGGTCGGGACAAAAATAAAAAACACATTGTACCAGCAATCTGTCAACGCGAATGGTGGCCAAGTTATACCAGGTTTTACCAATGAAACTGTGGGGGCTGCTGGTTGCTTCGTGTTGATGCAGACCGAAGAAAACAGCTTTACCCGAAGATGGTATCATATGAACTAACGTGCAACTCGAATACCGGCTTCTTCTGATTAGTGTTCCTCCTACAGAAATTGCCCTCATGAAATCTCTTCCGGAAATATTCCAGCGAGCGTATACTCTAGCAAAAAGTGTGAAAATGCGGATATTTGTCCAGACGTTCAACTTTACATTGGGCCATCAGTCATTGACCTTTCAGTTCATCAAGATTTCAAAAATAATGGGGAGACTAGTATGAACATTCTAAAGTCAGTCCACCAAAAGGGATAAAAAGTTATTTGCTGAAAAAAATATATATTTTACTTAGCCGACGAAATGGTGTTGTTGTGCGGGAATACAACTCCGCTAGAAATAACAAGTTCAGCATACCGAAAACTCTTTGAGTTCGCTCTTTCTTTGAAATTCAGACCTCATATTCTTCACAAATACTATCTGTTTGACTTCACCCCAGGAAACTATGGTTTTTACGTGTTCACCAATAGACGGAAGGTATGCATTGAAATGGGGCTGGCATTTCTAGAACAGCGTTTGCCAAATGATTTCATAGTGCGGATAAACATATGTAAACGAAACTACACAATCAATGTAACTTAAAACATTTGACTATTTCCTGCATATAGAACAGATGGATGTCGCAGTTTTGAACGCTTCTTATTTCAAGTAATATATGGAAGTATGGGGTTTTCAATTACTGTACCAAACGCATTCTTATAATTGGAATATATTCATATCACAAATTTGGTTAGAGACGTACTCGTGATGGACATATGAACAGTGGATAAGTAATAAAAAAATTAGGAGTTCCTCGAATTTTTTAAACTATTTAACATTGAAGTTTTATAACGTTTTTCACATTGTCGACTCCTTTATTTCATTGTATTAATTGTTCTTGTAGTTTACTTGTGTTCTGTGCTTCAGGAAAATCTACCGTTACCTTTTAAATGTTGTATTATTTGCAATGCGACCTATGTTTTAAGTCCATCTGACATAGTTTCGAACTTAACTTAGATTTAATAAAGAGAAACATTCTCACAAGTTTTCATGTATGTTAATAAGAGCTTTCTATGAATTGACGCAGTTGCCTGGTTTTCTAAAACAGATGACCTAGTTTCAACATACTAGTAAAAATATATCCTGACCATTTCCATAAAGGCTTTTTATTATTTACAACGCAGCCTAGTGGCCTCAGTTTTGACGCCAAATGACGTAGTATCGATTTCTCTTTTACTAAGATTTTATCAAAGTTATATTATACTAAACTTTCATATTTGAAAACGTGAACAAGTATTTCATATAGTTTATGTAAAACATAAAATTAAACAATTTGTTGTATTAACAATACTAAAATAAAACACGTATAAATACACCCAGTAAAAAAAGTGTATAACCAGTGGAACTGACTGATGGCCATTGAACATCTGTACAAAACGAAAAAACTTTCTGAACAAGTTAAAGCATAGCAAAATGTCCTTCTAGGGCACATCTATATAAATATATAATGATCATCTTGTACAATTTTGGTTGCAATGTCTGTTTTAAATATTGGTCATCAATGTGTGGAATTCTAGGAGGGGACGCAATGACAAGACCATTCCACCTTTTTGACATATCGTATCCCCCGTTTAAGCGCTACGGGGGCGTTAAATTTTGCACCAAGGGGGCGTTTTTTTTCTACACCAAAATACCAAAAAGGAAACTAAAATTTTGAAAAAGAATTATGTTGTTTTCTATTGCCTGAAAATAAGTCAAGTCAGATATTTCCACTGTATTTACGCTGACATAAGTTGTTAAATCCAACAACAAAGTAAATCCGTAAGTAAATACGCCAATTAAGAAACATTGGCTGTACACATCTCTGTCCAAAAATGTCAACGTGTTATTTGAAATAGGTTAACTCACCAGTACGTTTTGAGAAAGTTATAGGGATGATAGCAGACTATGACAGTAGCAAACACTAAAAGTGAATAGTGGATATTTTACGGAACTTGGTGTTACTTTTTGTGTGTGTGTGTTTTGTTAACACGTATAATGGATATTTTATGGAATTGTTTGATTTTAATCAGTTACTCTTTGCCAAACTTCAAAGCTGGTAATTCATTTTTGTGCTAGATATATGGTAAGATTCTAATGTACTAGTGAATTGATGCGCTCGAAGTCTACGACCTCGCACACAACAAACTTAGTAGTCATTGATCAAGTAATTTATGGCTGTAATTTAGCAGTACCTGTCCTAAATCTCGTGAATGTGACATCTGGCCATTCGATGCGCACAATGAGATGGTCGCAATGGGTTTTGTTTTCACATATTAAACATGCATTCTAATGTAACGACGTATGTTAACTTTTGTGATAAATGAGATGTTTGGAATGTTTTAACAACTACACTTTTCCATCCTCGGCTTTAGTAATGTGCGATCCGCAGAACACGTTCAGCCAAAGAGTCGCCGTTGAACCTTTAGAATGATTGAACCTGTCGATGTTTTCTTTCGCCCTACATGCATTTGGTTTTAAAACAAAAACAATAACATTATGAGAGGGATATCTACAGATTTTTTCCGCTTTAAACAATACTACTGTTGTTTTTAATTCAGCTTGAAATAGAGAACTTTTAAGATACAGAAACACTTTTTGTTGTTTATCTTTAATACAATCATAAAAATAAAGACGTAAGGAAAGCAGTAGCGCGTAAATAGCCAGTACGTACACGCATATAAAAACCTACTGTAGTGTAAAATGTGTAAAATTATAAAATATTTGATCGTATCGTTCTGCAGTTGACGTTACGTTTCACTACATTTCAAGATGATGAGTTTCATTTTTCATTTAGAAGTGATTTCAATACTTTATAATATGGATGTATATATGTTAGTTTTTAATATAAATTTGCAAAAATAAATTTAGAAGTCACTATAAATTTGTACATGAGGTTATTCTGGATATGTAAAGAATAATTCGTACAAATGGGGCATCAGTGTGTTCCCTCTTGTTTACACGAAGTAACAACTACTCTTCCAGACCACCTCCGAGACATGTCGATGGGCACAAATTTGTAAGAAACTGTCTGAGAACACATCTACAAGCCGTTCCTCTAGACCATCCGTTTTATATGCGGACAAACAACAACTGGTACTTTAGATCATTCTTGTCTTATTAATGAATGTATAGTACTTAGAGTGTTTTTTAAAGTCGCTTTGACAACAAAGTACAATTTCCTCTCTCTACTTTGTACTTTAAAAACGTACATCCCTTTTTAAAAGCGTATACGAACATAACTTCTTTATCTGTACTTTAAACTTGAATTCATTTACGAATTTTCCCAAATCTTACATTTAAATTTCTTGCTTCACGAAAGATATATATGTCGATATAAATATCTTTAGATATTTTCGAGGATTAACGACACCACAGAGAAATTACACTTCCGCTATGCTGTACCAGAAGACATAGACAAACTTGTTGCAATGACAAGTGATGAAGGCTGGTGGTATACTGCCTTTCACTACAACGTTCTTCACGAACTCGACCCTTTCGCCATAACTATTGCAGCAGACGAAGCCGATACCCCTGTTGGTACGTGCAGTGAATAATGTTCATCTTTTTACTTTTCTTTTATAGCTAAAGTGGAAGTAAAGCCTAACTACATGTTAATTTTGTATAAAATCTGAACAGTTATGGCAAATTGAATTTCAAAGAGTTCGCTTATCAAGGAGGGAGTCATGTTAATCTAAATGGTGTCATTAACAAACTTGAAATATTTAAATGTTTTTCATCTTTTTATTGCAATAATAGTTCAAAGTTTAATATGGTCTCCACGCAATGGTGCTGAACAAACTGCTTGTAAGTCTTGACCAGATATATTTTCTATATTTATAGATCGGTTTGTTTGATTTTATTTTTTGTTTGGATTTTTGGTTGTTGTTGTTGTTGTTTGTTGTTGTTTTAGTCTTTGTTGTTGTTTTTTTTTTGCTCACTTGTCACGAAGTGAAAAGGTGAGCTATTGTGACCGCTTGATGTCCGTCGTCCGTCGTCAGTCGTGCGTCGTCCGTCGTGCGTCAAAAATTTCTAAAAAAAAAAATTCTTAAAAACCACTGGGCAGAATTACACCAAACTTCACAGGAATGATTTTTGCATGGCCCCCTTTCAAATTGTTCAAAGAATTGAATTCCATGCAGAACTCTGGTTACCATGGCAACCGAAAGGAAAAACTTTTAAAATCTTCTTGTTCAAAACCACAGGGACTAGGGCTTTGATATCTGGTGTGTAGCATCATCTAGTGATCCTCTACCAAAAATATTCAAATTATCCCCCTAGGGTCAAATATGGCCCCGCCCCGGGGGTCATATGGTTTATTTAGACTTATATAGGGAAAACTTTGAAAATCTTCTTGTACAAAACCACAGGGCCTAGGGCTTTGATGTTTGGTATGACGCATCATCTAGTGGTCCTCTACCAAGGTTGTTCAAATTATCTCCCTAGGGTCAAATTTTGCCCCGCCCCGGGGGTCACATGGTTTATATAGACTTACATAAGGAAAACTTTGAAAATCTTCTTGCACAAAACCACATGGCCTAGGGCTTTGATATTTGGTATGTAGCATCATCTAGTGGTCATCTACCAAGATTATTCAAATTATCCCCCTAGGGTCAAATATGGCCCCACCCCGGGGGTCCTAAATTTTACATAGACTTATATAGGAAAAAAAGTTTAAAAATCTTCTTGTCTGAAACCACAACACTTAGACCTTTGATATTTGGTTTGTAGCATTGTCTTATGGTCCTCAACCAAAATTGTTCAAATTGTACCCCTGGGGGTCCCAAGTTTAATATAGACTTATATAGGAAAAAGCTTTAAAAATCTTCTTGTCTGAAACCATACGACCTAGGCTTTTGATATTTGGTATGATGCATTGTCTAGTAGTCCTCTACCAAATTTTTCAAATTATGCCCCTGGGGTTAAAAGAGGCCCCGCCCTGGGGTCACTTAGTTATTATGTGAGTTATATAGGAAAAATACTTAAAAATCATCTGATCCTATTTCCAAGACTTTTTAATTATAATTACTTGATGACCCTAAGTAATATGATGTCACTTGGCTGTGACCTTGACCAACTGACCTACTTTCTTGTTTTTTAAGATGCAGCCTTGAAATTTTGATGACATACACAGTTTCGCACACAAATCGTAAAACTGAATGTTATTGATCATGAATGTGACCTACTGACTTTCTTAATATTTTATCATCAGTTTGACATATGAAACATGTAGCTCATATTACTCAGGTGAGCGATCCGTTTCTTTTGTTGTTGTTTTGTTTTTTTGTTGTTTTTTTTTTTTGTTGTTGTTTTTTTTTTTACTTTTTCACTTTTTTAATTCAGTGACAAATGGTAAAGCTGCTTTTTAGCTTATAGTGCATATCCGCAAATGTTCCAAATTTTTGTCCTGAAAATCTTCAAAACAGAGTAAAATGATTTTAAATAAATGTGTCCATGTGATGCACAAAATTACCAACTGCAATTATATGGTTGAATGACTTTCTATTACACAATGGCCACAGCTTGCATATTGAATGATCCCTGTTCATTGGAATGAAAGTGTGAAAGTCATACCTTCCCTATCCCTAACACCCCTCTCCCCGCCTCCCAAAAAAACCCACCCCAACTCTCAAATGTATTACTGAAAACAAAAATCTCTTTACCCACTGCAAAGAACTAGAACTTATGAGCAATAGTATATGACATTTTACAGTTCAATATTTTTACATATATAAAACTTGCTAATTATCTCCATTTAATATGACAGTTGCTAAAAGCAGATTATTTCTTTTGGTTTCAAACATATTCGCATTTTTTGGATACATTCAACAATATGATACCAAAGGCAAGTTTTAGTAATTAAGTTTGGCTAATTGTATTATTGTACATGTCTATACAAATAAGATACAATATTTCAAATATCCATTCCTTAGACAAAGAACGTTTATCAAATTTATACTTATGCTAAAATAGCTCTATCTTGCTCGGACAACTAGGATTGGAAAATCAAATTTTAAAACTAACTCACATGAAAATTTTACAGTGAGCACAGACAAGTGTAAATGATCAGTTCTTAAAGTTTCGAACATATTCATTACTTGGCCAAAACTTGATTTACCACCGTTCAAAGTGATCACCTCTTTATGAGTTCAGCATTTATAAGAGTATAACGAATTACCGGGTAAAGTGTATAACTGACCCTTTATTTATGTAACTTGCGGTACAATTGTATGAAATATATTCAACAAAGCTAGGTTAAAGGTTGCTCAAGTAAAGGATTCTTCTTTGCCGCCTGATCATTAACGTTTATTTATGTTCACTGCTTGCTTAAAACATGACAGATTTTCATAGCTGGTATCTTTAAATTTGATTTCCCTATCCAGCTTCCCCAGTAAAAAATGGAGTTGTTTTAGAATAATTATAAATGTGATAACCAAGATAACCATAGGGAATGATATAGATATATATTATCTAACGAATTACATTTGTCAAAGATTTGTTTTGCAATTACATATTTAGCGGAAATTAATTAGAACCACAAAATCTTTCACAATATTATTCCCTATCTTTGTCTCTTCAGATTGCGGTTCTTCTTCTTTTTTCTTCTTTTATGATAATGGCCTCGTTCAATTGCTGATACATTTTGGCCATGCGTAGAGGGGTGGTAAAAAAGTGAAAGACTATCTGGTTTCCCAAGCTACTCAGTCCACCTAGTACTCCCTAACAGTTGGTGATAAAAAAGGTGCAAAAACCTAACACCTTATAGTCTTAAGTGTAAGACATGTACATGCATAAGCTGTTGTGCAGGAAAAGAGAAATATTAGTAGGGTTAAAAGGGTTATCATGACATATTGGAAATAACTGCTTTCCGAAGATACACAAAATTCTAAAATTTGCCTTTTGGTTCAGATTGTTGAAATATCCCATTATCTACCAAATGGAAACGTAAAAATAGAAATTACATTGAATTCAAAAGAAATACTTCCCTTTTTGAATATTTTCAAATTAGAATTATTAACAAAAGTTTATGAAAACAATAAAATATACGTTTTTAATAGGGATCTAAGTCAATGCAATTGGTCTTATTGTTCCATGAATGCATCTCTTAGACTAATAGAATATACATGTAGTAAAATTTATCATAAAACGTTGCTGAAATGTGATTGACCACCTTTAAATGTGACTATTTTTATTTTTCAGGCTTTATAGGAGTATGCAACGTATTACCGGGGATAGCGTATAACGGACCATTTATAGTACGAAAAGATTTCCGCGACGTAGGTATCGGAAATATATTCAACAGACTTATGAAAGAACTAGTTGCCGAAAGAAACGGCTGTATGGATCTCGACCATGATTTCGTTGAGCACTACGTACAAAAATGATTTATTCATAAATCATACAAATTCAAATTATACAAACTCACAGTAAGTGATTATTGCAGGAATGCAAATGAAAAAGCCAGTAAATGTAACATTGTCCCAGTAACAAACAAGTTGTTGCCCTTTGTTTTAGAATATGATAGAGGTATATATAGAGGGCTAGACAGAGAAAGGATTCTCCGAGCTTGTTTATTTGGTGACAGTGTACATACCGTCGCTGCATTGTGTGATGAAACTATTAAAGGCTATGGAAGTTTGATCAAATCCACAACAAACACATATAGTATCAGTACACTTTTCGGTGACAGTGAAAGTATTGTAGAAGATATACTTGGAAACATGATAGAGCTCGTTCCTAACGGCGCTTCTCTAATTGCATTACTAGTGGCAGATAAACAATTATCTAAACGCTTTTCACGATTCGAAACATATTCTTTAATGCAAAGAATTTTTAACAAGTTCAGTATAGAAACTGATTTAGACCGCATGTATTATGTCAATGACCATATGCTTTAGTTGTCTTCTTTCGATATTAGTATAAAATTTTTTGTGAATCTGATATGCTGGAAAGAAAAATGCACGTGTTTGATAAATCGTGTTATTCATGTCTTTTACAGGGCATTAAATATTACTAAGTCAATATTTTTTAGACATTTTCTTTCAACCTGGTTATGATTAGGTATTTGGTGTCCTAATACAACAGACGAAAAGTGAAAGAAAACACAGGTTGCCCAACAAAATATGCATGAAAAGGTTACAAGCTCAGTTTGACTGAGCCTGTTCGTGGATGGTACTTGAAATGCAAGGTACCGTCCATGCCCTCTAGCCCTAAACTGAACAGAATTCAACATTTATAATACGTCTTACAAGTACCCAAAACGAATTAAGAGACTTCCGCAATGTGTACATGTGTTCATACGGCGGTGTGCAGGGAACCTTGAATAAAACACAGAATGCAATTTCATGAATGACGTATGGTCGACAGTTAAAATATTGGGTTTGCCCTATACGAGAAAACAATGGGCACAACTTTAAAAACTGAGATTTAGAGAGGGAATCTAGGACTATGGAGCCTGCATATCACAGAAACTGCCAAAAGACAAAATTTAAAAGTGAGCACCAAATCCAATTATTGATTATAACTATACCAAAGCTATTGAAGTGGAAGAAATGGAACCATAAAAGCCAAAATGTTCCAGCTGAAGACTTTAACAGTACGCCAACACAAAATAAATGTCGTGTTCAACAATCTGTAGATAAAGAAATACAACAGCTCAAATCAAAAGTACTTGGAGACATTTTATGGCCGCCATAAGCAAACCAAACAGTGCAGAGTGACTGTGTTTTGTGTTTCCTATTACAGTACATTGACGTCTGTAACCCTGATTGAAAATAATTGATAAATATAGCTACATACACCAAATTATTCCTTTTGTAAGACGAAAACTATATACACATACCTCTTCTGGAGTCCGCGACTGGTTCCGGAAATGACATCACCAATATGGCGACTGATTATGAAAATACTATTGCTGCAAGAAATCAATAGCAATTTTGATGATTTCATATATCTTTTTATTTAAAATGTTAATGTTTACATTTTTAACAAAGAAGTTATTGTAGAGTGCACGGCCTAGCTCGGTATATGAAATATAGTATAAATTTTCCTATGGGCTTCCTTGCCGACTGATTGGAAAACAAATAATTCTAAAAATGATTGGTAATGTGTAAAATAATTAATGTGAATCAATCTATCTCAATTTAACTGATGATGAGCCATCAGAATTAGTGGATGTGATCTTGTTGTATGGTGATTCACAACAAACAATGCCTGAGATGAATACCATACATAAGTTTTACCAAAATACTACTAGATGTCAAATTCCTGTCGTCGTGGCCCTTAAACGAAACGCAATGTTTGGAGTAAGAACTCAGACTATGACAGGAGGTCAAGAACCCAATAGTATATTGTAATTATTTCTTATTTATTATCGCTCGGTAGCTTGGCACATTCATATAATATCTCTATTTTAAAGTTGTTGACTCCTCTGTGGTCAGACAGGTTCTCCTGTCTTCGTGGCGTTGTCCCGGTATTTATAAGCTTTTATTAATTAATCTGAAATGTTCAGACAGTTGTGAGAAATCAGAAATCATCTCAACAGTATATTGATGCACTTAATACTTATAGTCTACATGTTTAGAGGTTAATAACACTTAACGGACTTACTAACTCCACACTTTTATTTTTGAAATATCTCTTTTATTTATAACATAAAGTTTATGAATTATCGCCAGCTGTCAGTGTACATGATGATAACCATCTTGCCGTTAATAAAGTTGACCATAAACCAGCTTTGAGTTTTATATACCTGCCCTTCCTAGATGCGCATGTATTTCATGTGTTTTGCCTGTAGTCAATTATACACCTACCATATTGATACAAATGTATTTGTTGATGATTTACATGTAGATAACACTGATTAGTAACATAACATAACATATCTTTTATTAGTCTTAAGCATGTAACAGCTCATCGACATATACATAGTGTTGACGGTTTATTAAAATTGTGCGAGGAATGACATTAGAAGAGCAAGGAGTACTGTTAAGTCGACAGTGTTGTTTGTACGAGATAGGTAAGTACATATAACAGTTATTTAATTCTTGGTTCTAAAATCAGTAAAATGCTAGTTATGTACCGCTTAAACCCATTACCAGGTTAGTATACCTTTTCCTTCGGAATATGTCAAACCCACTATGGCATAAAAATTGCCAAGTTTGCGTAGACGGCTAGTAGAACAGCTGGCCTACTGTGACGCTCCTATAGACAAATAACATCCAGACGACAAGACGGTGTTATTCAACGTATCAACAGAGCCCAGCGTTTCCGACAAGAATCTGTAACCTCTTGAAGACTTACTGGATTTCTTAACCGTCACAGAGCTGTATACAATTACACACCGGTTGAAATACCTCACTTTCAGCAAAGCAAGGATCATGGTGTTCATGCAGGATGGCGCTCCCTGCCACTCAGTGGCAAGCATACAGGACGGCGCTCCCTGCCGACGGCCGTCCCTGCCACTCAGTGACAAGCATACAGGACGGCGCTCCTTGCCACTCAGTGGCAAGCAAAATGTGTCTTCTGACCAGAAACACCATCCGTGTGTTGTCATTGTGTTCTAAGAGTCCAAATCTAAATCCCATTGAACATTTATGGGATGAACTTGGTCCGTGTAAGACAGCTTTTTCAGCAAACCCTAACTGTACGGCAGCTGAAAGATGTGTTGGTTCAGGCACGACATGTCATTTTTCAGGCGTACGTTAGTAACTTCATCAAATCCGTGCGTCCCGGTTGTGCTACAGGGCAGATATTATTGAAGTACTGAGACTTTAGATTTTACGGGTTGACATGTTGTTACTAATTGTGTTGAGCATTGAATTTGCACTCGGTCGTTATCATTATTAACATGTTTTTTTGTAATACAGTGATCAGTAAACGTTGTCCGTAAAATTGTTTTCAACATTCCACACAGATACATGCAAGAAGTCAAACGTAGAGTTAGAGGAGCCATTAAGTATATATCATAACATTATATTTTCGGTGATAATATATGTGGAAATACTGTCAAATAATGCATACCGTTGTTTTTGCTTCTCACTACCAAAAATTTCGAAAACTGCCTTTTGTCAAAAGGATATTGTTTAACAAAGAAAATGTTTCGGACATATTTATTTATCTATTTCATTTCATCTGAATAATCTATACATGTAGTCGTATGTGCATTGTCTCCCTTTAATATATCGATTGTATCAACAATCGTACAGCCTCAGGTAAAGGTTTACCTGTCTCGGATCAATACGGATTTTAGATGTTATGCTAAATTTACCTTTAAAAGTAATACGTGCTTTTGTAAACAACACAAGAAGCCGTTTATGTTAAAGAAGTGACAATAAATGTAATACAGTTTGTGTATGTGTTAATTATCAAAATGGTGGACAATTGCAAGATATTTGCTTCTAGTTCAAAAGTGTTAAAAGCTACTGCCGTTCTGTTGGGCGTGGTTTTCATCGTACATTGTGTGGGTATAGGAACTGATTTCTGGGTTCATTCTGATCACTTCGGGGCCAGAGTTCACAGTGGTTTATGGAGATATTGTTCTTGTTTCACCTTCTTCGGTGAAACTTGCTATTGTGTCTCATTTCACAGTCCTGCACCGGGTACGTTTATTTTGTTATATGTAACAATTGATAGTGAAAACTCGATACTTTGTTTTTTGTTGTTCGCTTTTAATGACACCGTTTTATTGACATCATTATATTGTTTTTGCATTTAATTCTTTTTCATTTTTCACGAATCCGCATCTGACAGAAGGTCCAGCAGTATATCACCAAATCACAGAAATATTTGGTAAACGAACAATAGCTTTACAACTAACTGTCTGACACATTTATTACCAGTCCCATACGAGCGGATACTTAAAATATCTTCAAAAGGTTGTTCCCTTTTTAAAAATAAGATAAGATGAGATAAGACAAAATGACAATTGTGCTGTAGAGTAGTATATATTTTTATAATTTTCATATCTTTCTTTCTATGATTTGATGTTGTCTGATTTTCTTTCAAAATATGGAGCTAACCTATAAGAAACGACAGCAAAGTAATTCACTAATTGTCATGTGCTAGAGATAGGCCCTAAAATTTTCAATGATAGAATTACATTAAATGAAGTCTAGAAATTAATTTCCAAGTCCTTGAAATAACCAAAAATGATTTCACAAATGTGAAGTTTATGATACTTTTGTTAATATCAATAACAGAAGTTTTAATTTTTAATTTAAAGTTGTGATCCACAAAGAATGACAACTCTTGCCTTGGGCTAGTACTTATAAGTAGAGATCTATTAGTTTACTTCCCTTGCAATTACACAATTGAGTGGAAAATGAAAACTGTTTAAGACACAATATCATACTTTTTTGCACAACAAAATCATTAAGGATTTATTCATTTGTGTTTGATTTACCCCTCAAGACATGGTTCCAATGATTCTGTCAACTTACATATGGTAAAAAATTAACTTTTAACAAGCCAATAATAAAACGAAGTACCAGTAGGTAAATAATAGTGCAGATAATACTGTTTTGCTTGTATCAAAATGTCACAATAGATCCACTTTTGTAATACAGAACACCTGGTAGGATTAGTAAAGGTGCAATTATATTGATCTCTATTTCCTATGCCTACATGTGCGCCGCACCTGGGGATCGAACTCGCGACCCCTAGATTTACAATTTTGAGCGAATCGATATCCTTGTTGTATATACATGTAGTCACTTCTAAGAAACAAACTCCTTACTGACTACGCCAATGGTCTGGTCACGTTAATCTGAATTCAGTTTTAAACAACACTTCTACACGTGAACACCGACTTTTTTGTGATCGAGCCACGTGCTACAGAGTGGATATGGTCAACTTTGATTTGTGAAGTACATGGGTTTTGTACGACCAGATCTTAAAAGATAACTTTTTTCACTTCATTACTGTCAATTTTGTTCATGAAACTAAACATACGTACATAAATGGTTTAAGTCACAGAAACCACTCGTAAATGCGGAATCGAGAAAAATAATCTACTTGACCTTTCTTGTCTCGTGCAATTTGTTACGAGTGATTTCTCGCCAAAACTAGCATAATTATAAAAAGGTCTGTCTTACCTTTATATACTAAATATACTTATAAAACTGAGCTAATTTTATTAGTATTACATAATGAGATAAAATCAGATTATGTGTTTCATCTATAGTTATCATAAAAAAAGAAAATTCGATGAATTGGTATCCCCCGCCGAAAGGGTTTGCGGTTAGGAATGGCAAAAAATATATATCCGGCAAAAAGTTAAGGATGTTACTAAGACGGAGCAAATAATTTCATGAGTCAAGAACAATTTAATAGAAAATAAATGTTTTAAGTGTACATAATAAATGTTGATCCTGATTAAGGTGTTATAAGCTTAGCTTTTAGAATTATATGGTTATTTGAAATGTGAGCTTGAAGTGTAACTAGAACGAAGTATTTTATTGGAGTAATTTTGGCACCAAGTGTCGCTGCTTAACATGTACAGTTGAACTTGAAAGAAATCTGGAATGTGGGTGGTAGCTGGGTGGGTGGTTGCAGTTACAACTTCACATGTAGATAAACATTCATGGAAGGTTGTTTTTGTTTTTGTTTTTCATAATAAAGGAATGGATTTTTTGGGGGGAGTAGAGACGGGGGATAGGGGACTGGGAGAAGGTAAAAAACTTCACATCTTGATAGTAAATATTGATGGAAAATAAAAAATGAAGAAAAAAATGTTGTGGGGGAGGGATACATGGAGGAGCGAGGTGGGGGGTACAACTTTGCATGTTGATAAATATTCATGGAAGGATTGAAAGAAAAATAAAAAAGGAATGAAATAAAATGGGCGGAGGGGTGTGACCAGGGCGGTGGGGGTGACAGGTGTGGGTACAAAACTTCACATGTTTATAATAAATGTTCATGGAAAAAAATGAAAGAAGTTTAATGAAATTCTACCAATTTGTTAGTTTATGTACAAATATGTGGATTTTTAAACAATCAAAAGGCAATAACCCTGAAGTTACAAAAGAGATCCTGACAAAACTGTGTGTGCACTACCACATAATGGTGATCTAAATTCGATGTAAGTTTCATAGTTCTAGGTAAAATATGTCACAAGTAATGAAGCAGAAATTGCCATATTTATAGTACCCTATATAGTTAACACTAGAAACTACTAAGGGCCATAACTTTGGTGTTACTTTGGCAATCTGACTGAAACTTGACCGACCGCATTTCCCTATTGCGGTGGAAATTTATATGAAGTTTTACTTAAATATTCCCATACACTTCCTAGATATGGTCCCGGACGGACGGAAGGACAACGCCAAAACTATATCACTCCGCCATCGGCGTGGGATGATAAATACTAAATACTCGTAGATGCTAGGCAGTTAAAGATTGCTGTACAGTGTCATACTTGTAAAGTTAAACTGAGCTCGGATCGTTTCCCCTCTTTATGCCTGAGCTTTCCGCCATAAGAATAGGGAATCACTGAAAATGCTGACGCGGAAATGTTTTAACATAATGGCATCTGTTACTTGTAGTGTTGTTTTTTTTTTTCACATTTTCGTTTATATTTCAGGATGGTTGAAGGGAGTTCAGGCCCTGGAAGTGATTGGGCTGATTGCTATTATCTTTGTCGGTTTAATGATATTCATGCAGTTATTCTTCACACAATGTACAACCATCAAAATATGGGGAATACTTCTTATGTTCTTTTCAGGTTAGTATTATCTCAAAGTTTCATCATTGTACGTTATAACTTTACATTGTTATTAGTTATGTTAAATATGTTTATAATGATTATGTGCTGCGGAGTTCTTCAGTAATACATAGCATTGTTCAAAGTTACTTTTACTTTAAAACAATCAAGTAACATTAGATTCCCTGTGCTTTGGTGGGTCATATTAGTTCACAAGCAATATACTTTTCACGTATATGAAGAAAAAGACCCTATTATTCACGGTTTGGACATGGACAAAAATAGGGACTTACACCAGATCACAAATCTGCCACAAGTAATTACTTTTAGTTTCATTAAATCCGTCTATCAGTGAATTAGCTATAATGGTCCTGGACTGTCTCTATAATTGTGTCTAGAAAATTACGAAGAGGAATAACTCTGACAAAACAAACATAATTATTACAATGATATTCAACATGCAACCCTCCTCTATCATTACACACATCCCTGACTATCCAGAACTTTGGCTTGGCTCCAAACGTACATTAATAGTGCATAAATAAAACAACGACAAAGGGCTTTTTTGTGGTTTTTTTTTTTTTTTGGTTAAACACGTTTTTTCAGCGGTAGCTTATTTCAGTTATGTAACGACGGGCAATTGACCTAAGTCAATACGCAGTTTCTCGTTAACAATGTTTACATAGGACAGGGATTCTGCAGATGTTATAACTCGAAATGAACATGCGCTAACGCTATTCTAGCCTAGCATAGAACGCGCAAGAACTGATAAATGAATACATAGTCCCTCAACGTCCAAGAAATGCGCGGGAATGTTTTGGTTGTTTATTACGTTGACGTCATTTTCCTTTTCAAATATCTGTTTTGGGGTCGAATGACGTTTACGCTTTGCCACGGAATGTGCATATATAAAAAGGATATTGCGAGAATTTCTGTTAGCACACAATTTCTCCTGTTAAAACACCCCCGAAAAGTGACAAGAACAGCAGTTTTGTACTATAATAGATATCTAAGCACTATGTATTTATATTTTTTTCAATTCTTAGCAAACAGTTGTGACTGTGTAACAAAGGAGAAAATTTCCCTTAAACCTTAGAAATTGCAAAAATATTTATAAATAAATTAAAATATGAAAGTGTGATTTTATGCCACCCAAAAACATCAGATAGACGGCAAATTGCACATAAAATGTGAATAATGCGTTGGTGGAAACATTTCGCACTATTTAAAGCTTAGATACAGTGCTTTCTATCAAAATGGATGGTTGTTTTAGGCGCCTTTATACAATAGATGAGCTACTGAGCTTAGATAATTGAAATAAAATACTGTACAATATATACAGTATGAGAACTCTGTCCCAATCTTGTAATTTTGAAGTATATTTACAAGAATTCAGTATTAAAATGCTATTATTCTGAGATATTACAAAAGTGAAATTGAAAACGTCACATTTCTATTTTCAGCTGTATGTATACTGGCTGGAGTGACGCTTTATGGAGCTATGATGCTCCACGACCTAAACTTCTCTTTCGGACTCTGTGTCATCTCCTCAATCTTGTGCTTTGTTTGTGCATTTCTTCTTATTCAAGACCGAAGAATTTCTCTAAGAAATGCACAGGTGCCAGGTCAAGCCCGCTACGCAAGCCAGGGACAAGTTATTCAAAGTCCTCCAGCACAAGTTGTTATTGCCTATTCAAACCAAACGCAGCAACCAGTTTATCCTCCAAGTTATGCGCATGCCCAATACGGACCGCCTCCTTCTTATCCCGTTGCTATGCAACATGGTCAGTTTGTCCAGCAACAAGATCAGTTTCAACATACACAACAGAAGAACGCTGAATGAAATGCTGCAACAACTTATAACATCTTCTCAAGATACAGTTACGATCTTAAACATGGATCTATATGATAAAGCCAGCGCCACAAGCGGTGTAAGAGTAATGATAAGATTTTATGTCATAAACTCTGATAGAAAATCACAACGTGTAATTTAACGAATTGCCTTGATGCATATACAGATTTCTAAAGACATTACAACTACAATGGAAGAAAACACAAGAGACAGTAAGAAACCCGAAAATGGTTTTGATGTTTTTGTCAGATTATCATTTCTATGTTTTGCAGCTTCCAGTCCAGGGCTTTAGATAACATTCTTCTATTCTTGCCCTTTTTATTACGCTTTCATCCACCAAGGGAGTTACAAATATTCAAAATATTCAGACGCCATGTCTCGCGCAAAGACCACATCCTGTAGATCTAAGGATGGGGGCACATTTTGAGGTCAAATCTGAATGGAATTTATTTCGTGCCTGCCGATAATTGTGCCGTATATCAAGGGATTTTAACTTTTCTTGGCACAACACTGTTGCCCATAATGAGAAAAATGTCATTTGCAATACCCTGCCTTGACTTGTAGATCATAGATCAGAGCCACACTTGAAAGGTCTGCCCAGTACCTCATCCATCCATCTAGGGATTGTGTTCATGCTTGGCACAAATGATCCCTGTGATCAGACAAAATGCCTTGCATCTTATTTATAGGTCAAGTTTACCAGGAGATTAAGGCTTTTTGGTTCATTAAACATTTTTGACGTATAAACCTTTGGGAAAGCCCCGGGAAACCCCCGGTCGGGGGTCAACGTCCCCTTCTGGGATCCCAAAAAGGGTTTTTGGGTTTCCATTGTCCGCTAAAAAAGGTTTCCCATATGAAACTGTTTTAAAATGTTGTTTATTTCAAAAAGCGAGTGCCCCCTTTAGTCCCTTCAAACTTTTTTTTCATGAATTTTAAAACAAAGGGTTTTTTTGTTTCATGGGATTCTACCCTGTAAAAGTCCATTTTTTTGGTAAAAACTATGGTTAAGTACAAATTCGGGTTCATAAAGAATTCTGATTTTTTAATTTTTAAAAGTTAAACCCCGGTTTTATAGTTAAAATTTACAATTTTAAAAATTTAAGTTGATACGAAGAAAAACTGTTATATATCTAAATAGAGTATGTTTATATGTTGAATTTATTCATCGCCTTTCCCCTTTCGGGAGTAAAAAATTTGAGCCGCCCCCGGGAAAAAACCAAACTTAGGGGGGTTTTCCCGCCAGCATGGATCCAAACCGGGCCGGCCCCCGCGCAGTCTGGTCGGGGCTCCATCCCTGTTGGGTTTTTTAAAGGGCCTTTTGGGAATTGAGAAATTGTTAGCGACAGCAGGGAAAATCCGGACCAGATTGCGGGGAGGGCGCGGGGCCCTGGTTGGATCCTTGCTGGTCGAAAAAACCCACTATTTTGGTTTTCTAAAGGCCCGCGGCTCATTTATATTTTTTTCATGCGCCCATCATTTCGACTTTCCCTTCCCCTTGGGGTTTTTTTCCCTCGTGCTTGTATATTTTTTTAATTTCTGTGTGAGCCCAAAGGGAACACTTAAAAAAAAAAAACAAAAAAAAAACAAATTTTAATGAAACGTTTTTTTTTGTGCGTTTTTTATATTTTTTTTGTTTTTAAAAAAAAAATTTTTTACCGATTGAAAAGGTTTTTTTTAAAAATTTGTGCCCTTTTAATTTATGCTTTAAATTTTTGTGAAAATTAAATGAAATGGGGGAAATGGGGAAATAAATATCCCTTTTCCTGAATTTTTAGTCTAGAGCTTCTTATTTTTTATCCTTTATACCCGGGTGGGCTTTCCGGGCGTCTTTTTTCTTCAAAACAAATCTGGGTCAGCCATTTGGGGGGTCCATGAAACTTTAAAAGTTTCCCTAAAACTGGTTATTTTGTGATTCTTTCGGGGTTTTCAGTTCTACTGCACAGCGGCCCTTGGGTTTTAAAAATTTTTAAAAAAAAATAAAAAAAATTTCTCCCCCCGTAAACCGCAGTTCGATTCAAAGAAATTTTTTTTTCAAGTTTTGTTCAAAAAAAACAGATTTTTTAAAAAACTTGGCGCCAGGAGCTTGATCATTTTCCCCTGTTTTTTAAAAGCGGGAACTTCCCAAAAAAATCTCTTTTTTAAAAATTTTTTAAAAAATTTTCAAAAAAAGGGCTCCCTTGGTTCCCTTTCCCTTTTTGGTTTTTCCTGGGTTTTTTAAATCACTTTTTTATAAATTCATCAAAATCTATATCACAAATTTTATATAGCTTTTTTGGGTTTGGGGCCCTTAAAAATGTTTCTTTTTGAAAATTGTTGACTTGATGAAAAAACCTATAAAAAGGGGATTTCTAAACCTAACCCAAATTCTTCGAAAGGGTGGCTGCAAGGGGGGTTTGGTCACTTTTCCCCATATTTAATAATTTGAAAATAAACATTTTAAACTTATTTGACATCCTTTGCCCAATTTGGTTAAGGCCCGTGTTTTTGAACCCCCTTTGCCCCTCCCCGGAAAAGGGTTTGGTCTCATTTCCGGGACTTTTGGATTCTTCAAAAGGGGGGGTTTTCCCAGCTGGCTTACGAAGCTTGGTGGTTCTTTCCAGGTCCCCCGTTTGTGATAAAATTATGAGGTAGGGGCCCTGGGGTCGTTTCCCCCCTTCCCCAAAAAGCTGGCAAAAGTCGCCCCTTTATGAACCGTTTTAAAGGGCCCCGGCTTTAATTTCCAAAAAATCAAAAAAAAACCCCAAGAAACTGCAGCAGCTTTTGAAATAATTTTTTTCACTTTTTCACATTTTTCCCCATTCATTAGAAAGATGGCACCAGAACCAAAGTGCTTATTTTTTTGTATTTAGTGGAAACATTATCTTTATTGCTTCCTTGCCATATCAAAAATTAAAAAACCCCTTTAAATTTTTTTTAAATGCGCCAAAAAAAACACTTTACGCTTTTATCCCCCACGGGCTTTGGGTTTTTTTTAAACCCCCTACTATTAAAACCCCACCAAAAACCCGTTCCCGTTTTGAGGACTATAAGACTTGCGCTTTCGGCCCGGCCCGTCCGTTCGTCCTTTCAGTCCAAAAACCCCCGGCCCTTTCTTCTGGAGTTTTGTTATTCGTCCTTTTAATCGGGCATTCATAAAGGGGATTTTAATTAACTTGGTACCAATGTGTATAAAAAATAAGATGACGTGGTTTTGTTCAAAATTTCGGAACCTTAGTAAAATTTTAAAGCGTCTTGAACGAAAAAAGAATAAAAATTTAAATACTTTAGAACCCGTCTCATACAGAAGGTTTCGGGATTTTGCTTTGATAACCAAACTTGCGGAAAAAGGGTTTTTGTACTGGAAAGGGAATCCAGGAACACTTTTTGGTTTAACTGCCCGCCTTTAAAAATAAAAGAAATACTTTTTTAAAAATTTGAGGGTTAACCCAAAAAGCCCCAAAAACACCAAAAAAATTTCAAAATGGTATCCCCGGGATCTCTCGAAAAAAAATTTGGTAACAGTCCTTGTGCTGCTCGATCTTTGCAAGTTTTTCCTCCCACAATTGACCCCCAAAACCACCCCTAAAACATTTCGTCATATGTGTCATTCTACTGCTATCAACTGTGCGGTGATGGGTGACTATCGATGTTTGTTTTGATAATTATGTCCCCCAAGGGATCAGAAATTGGACCCAAAAAAAACTAAACCCGTCGGTCCCAATTTGAAGACGTCAGGCCCAGCTTCGTAAATTTTAAAGATTTCCTCATTTATTTCCTCCCCCTTTAAAGTCGTTGAAAGATATGGCTAGGAGTGAGGCATTGCGCCGCATTGAAGGCTGTCTGGCTGAAACTTTTTTGTGGAAAAACCCTGGGAATGTGAAGCTAAATGTTGTAAAATAAAAAGAAAATTTTATTCAATAAAACCATTTCAATTTTTCTTGGGGGACGTCCGGCAAAGGGAGGTGACCCCCAAAAATTTGGGGAAGGGGTTTCTTAGGGGAAGTATTGGGACAAAAATTTTTGGTTATGATACAGAAATATCCGTGTGCCTGGGGGTTTTTTTTCCCAAAACTACAAAAGAAAAAATTCACACCAATTTGAGGTTTATTTTACCATTTAGCCCACAGGGGTCCCTTGCCCAATTGTTTGTTCCCTCATGGTTTATTTTCCCGTAATCCCTTTTTTAAAATTGGACCCCAAAACCCAAAACACTTAAATGCAAAAAGTCCAAAACCCGGGCCGCTCGCTTTTTTCACTAGAAAGTCCCCCTATTTCATTACCCCCCGGGTTAACGGGTTGGATTTTACTTTTATTAAACAGTGAAACCCCAGCCCCCCCAAAACGTAGATACATCGATTTTCCCAAACCAAAAGCGCGCGCCATACGCCCAAAAGCCGCGTGCATACACATATAAACTTTCCGCACACCCTAAAAATTTAAAAATCGTTATAAAACACTTATACAATAGGGGTATTGTATGCACAAGTAGATATCGAATAATAGTATGTGCTCATGTTTGATTTTGTCCACAACAGATTGTCAAGTTTAAAAAAAAAAATAAAATAAAATAAAATAAATAAATAAAAAAAAACACTTTCCGCGTAGCAAGACTTTAACAGTTAAATTTGGTAACTTTCCCTGAAAAAAAAAGGTCTGCAGAAAGAATTTAATCACTTTATACAGGGTTGGAAATCATATCTGTACAAAAATCTCAACTTAATTGCCACATTGATGGGATTTCCCGGGGGCCCTTGAAAAATTTTCATGTTTTTTATGCATTTTTTTTTCCCACAAGCATAAAATTTTTCTAAGAAATTTTTTTGACGGTGTCAGATATTCTCATGATAGGGGAGCCCTTTGTTTTTTATCTAAAATTGCAGTAAAATTTGGGGGCACCTTACAATTTTTCCCCAAAATCACCCAAAATTTGCTTTCCTATCAAAAAAAATTAGTGCTTAAAAACAGCTAAAAACAAACCCGGGCCCTAAAAACCCACGATTATTTTTTTCCCCAAAGATATCAAAAACCAAAGAAATTTTTACATTTTTTTTCCCCCTTGACTTTTAAGCTTAAAAAGAAGGAGTTAGCGTACAGCCCCAAAATTTAACTCTGATTCCCTTTGGTTTCTGAAGACAATTTTGCACAAATTTTGTTTAACTGTTCTTCAACTGCTGAAATGTTTTAAAATTTGAGAAAAAAATGAGAATCCACCCCCAAAATAAAAAAAAAACAAAGAAGGGGCATTTTTGGCACTTTTTTTTATAAAAAAAAATCAATTGCCCTGTACCATTGGAAAAAAGGTTTTTCTAATTAGGGGGGGACATGTTTATTAAATTAATTTGAAACTTTTTTACGACATTTTTTTAAACAAAAAAGAAACGACTTTTATAGATAAAAAACCCTGTTCTTTTATTTTTTTCCTTCCGGTGAAATATTTTGGGCAGGCTGAATGGCATGCACCCATGTCCCAACCGGTTTAAGGTTTCCGCCCGGTTTTGGTTATTTTTTTACATTTTGCAATACCAAAAAGCTTTAAAAATCTACCAATTTATGTGAAATTTTTAGAAAATTTCCCTTTAAATTATATATATGAAATTTAAGGGAAATCTTTTTTGAATTTAAAACTTCAGGGAATGGACCTGATTAGGGGTCATTTTGGTTTTAACAATAGGTTTTTTGTAGAGAAAAAGGGTCATTTTCCCTTTCCCTTTTTTTAAAATTTTCAAGTTTAAGCTAAAATTATAGAAAAGCTTCTTTAAAAAGTTTGAAATAGCAAAAATTTTTTTGATAACGAATCATTTTCCCCGTCAAATTTTTTTGTCTTTAAATTTTTTCAGGGATTTATCAAAACTCTTTTTTTTCCCCAATTTTTCCTTTTTTCCTTTCCCCCCAATATCTGTTGTATTTGTAAGTAATTTTTTTTTAAGACTTTTGTAGCATGAAAACATTACTTTAAAATTCCATGAAAAATTGTGCTTAAAAATTGTTTTTTTTAGCCTCGGGTGAAATCTATTTCAAAAGAATTTGTTTTTTTATTTTATTTTTGGGTTTTAAAAAGGGGTGCCAATTTGATGGGAAAAAAAAACCCAAAAAGTTTTTTTTTTGGGAAAATTTATCTTTGTTGTTTTTTTTTTTTAACCCAAACCGGAAATTACAACTGTGTTATCCCCTTTTTCCTTTAAACTAAAAAAAAACCCACAAACATTTTTCTGAGACATATTCTTGTTTTTTACTAAAAAAATGAAAAAATTTCTGTTAACTTATAAAAAAATGGGCCCACTTTTTTCAGACACCCGCCCAATATTTTCACACTCAGGACCGTGTTAAAGTCCCATTTTTAAAATGCCAAATGGCCCATGAGGACTTAAAAATTTAATAATTTATGGCAAACCGTGTCCCATAAAATTTAAATCTATATGCAATTGAATTTAAAATTTGCGGAAAAGGGTTTAACAATGCATTGTTTAAAAAAAAAGCGGGGATAATAAAAAATTTTTTTAAAAATTTCAAAATATTGAAAATTAAAAAACCCCTTGCTTTTAAAAAACTACAAAATTCTTATGTTACTTTTTCAGACGTTTTTTTGTATGAAGTTTTTGTTTTGCAACTCTTTTTTTTTCTTTTTAAAAACATATTTGACAAAAATAAAAACACGGTTTGTTTGTGAAAATAAATGAAAACCATATAGTAGGGGCCTTTTATTAGAAAACGAAATTTCTTTACGCTGACCTTGTCAAACAAAATTTAAAAAGATAAAACCTTTTTAAACTCAAAACAAAAGAACCTTGTTTTTTAAAAAAAACTTTTTAAACTCTACTTTTAAAAAATAGGGAAAAAGGGTTTTACTTTTTAAATAAATTCAATTTAAAATTAAACGAAAAACCAAAAGGGAACAAAAAATTTAATAAAAAACCCTGATAATGTGCGGTTGATCGAATAAGTCCAGGGGTGTTCGAAGTTTTTTTCCTCCCTAGATCTATTAAAAAGAAATTTAAATTTCCCCTGTATTGGACAATAAACATGTCGATTGTTTTCCCTGTCATTTTCCACATTATCGTTTATTAGTAATATGTCTATCAATGGGTTTTAAAAAGGGTTGGGGGGGAACCCCGTGATAAACAATATATATTTACCTAAATTTAGAAACGGGTCGATCTTTTTAATTTAAGATTTTTCCCTTTAAACTTTAACAGTTTGTCAACGAGTGAAATCATGCCCATTTGTCCCCCGGCCCCAAAAAATTGTAATTTTGTTTAATCACGTGATTAAAACCCCTACCGGTATCTAAATATAAAAAACTGATCGACCCCGGGAAAAACATTGTAAAAAATATAAAATTTAATTTTGCCGGGTTAAATTTCAGTTTTCGGCATAGTCGAGTGGTTATTCGCTTGAATTTGGTTTTTCCCCAAAAAAATTTGGGTTCCTTCCCCCAAAATTCCCTCCCCGGGTTCAAATCCCTTAAATGACCACAAAACGCTAACCTGGATCTTTTATAATTTTTTTTACTTTAAAATTATTATTTTTTCCGGGGTTCTCTGTTTTTCAATTTTATATACGTTTAAAAATTTGGCAAAAGCCCAAGAATTTTTTAAAAACCCCAAAATTAAGATGTTCTTCTTTTACATTTTTTTTTAAACCCCATTTTCTCATTTTAATTTTTAAAAGGGCCCTTTGCCTTACTCATTGGGTTACCGGGGGCAAACCTTTTTAACCCCTTTTCCGGGCCCCCAATTTAAAAGTGGTGTTTAAGGGGAAAGGACTAATTTGCCCGAAATTTCCCATGAACGGCTTTCACCGAGAGGGGGTTTTGAAATATTTTTTTGTGTGGCCTATACATATTTTTTTGCCCCTTTGCGAAAAGGTTTTAAATGTTTTTTTGGCGGAAACTTTTTTAACACTTCCATATTTTTTTAACAAAAAACAAATATATTTTCTTTCTCTTTTAGCTTATTTTTTCTATCGAAAAGGAAAAAACAGTTAAAGTTTAAAAATTCCCTTACGAATCTTTTTAAAAAAGAATAGTGTCTTCCAATTTTAAATTGGTTTTTTTAAAAAATGCAACCTTTAAAAAAACATGTTACCTTTTCAAACTTCGTTTGCACAAAATTCTTTTATTTGCATGACAAGCAGCAAACTTGCAAACCTTTATAAAAGGGGGCCTTATCAAAAGTTACGAAAAAATTTCGGTGTGTTTGTGTTTGTTTGGGGTTTAGGGGGTTTTTTCAAAAATTAAATTTTTCAAAAAGGGCTTCTACGACTTGGGAAAACGGTTTCCTCCTAAAATTTCTTTTTGTTGAAAATTAAAAAAAACCAGTCGTCGATATGCCTAATCAGACAGTGTTCTGTGCCCCAAAATTGAATGCAAAAAGGGGAAATACATTTTTTTCCATATCGCCAAAAAATGTTCAATTTAATTTTTCATCACTTTAATTGTCTTTATTTTAGAATTTTTCTTTTTCTTTAAGTCTCTTTTTTTTTTGATAGGGTATGCCCTTGTCAAAATTTTGGGCGCGGGTTTGGAAGATTTCTTTTGGTTATGACAATTTTTTAGATAAAATAAAACAATTTTAAAAAGGGTCCCCCCCTAAAAACGCGCCCAACAATGCTGGGGGCGTATTATTTTCCCATAACACTTTCCCTTTTTCCCCCTTTTAAAGGGTTTGCTTCGTGTCGTTTAAAACCCTTTGGACCCAAAAACATTTTTTTGATCACTGATAAAACCCTTCTGATG
This sequence comes from Mercenaria mercenaria, assembly GCF_021730395.1. Taxonomy (NCBI): domain Eukaryota; kingdom Metazoa; phylum Mollusca; class Bivalvia; order Venerida; family Veneridae; genus Mercenaria; species Mercenaria mercenaria. The sequence continues at coordinate 8,981,772 of NC_069365.1, read as the reverse complement.
AAATAAATGCGACGTGTCATTGTTTTAATTTTTCAAAGGGGACACCCATTGTTCTTCTGATTTGTGTGATGCACAAGGGGGTTTTTTTTTCTGATGTATATATTCAGAGAAATTTTTCCGAAATAGTAATCTTTTAAACCTCTTTGGGAAAGACCTTTTTCCCCTTTTTTTTGCGGGTTCCCTTACACTTTCTGACAGTCATTTGGCTTTAAAATTTTTAATTTTTCTCGGAAAAAAGAAAATTTCCTTACAAAAACACATTTACAACAACAAAACCCTGCAATATTACGGGCAGCCCAAAAAACTGAGTTTTATTTTTAAATTTGGCTATGTCTTTCCCTTTTAAATTTAGATTCTTAACTTTTTAAAAACGAAGTTTTTTTTTTGGGGCCAAAAGGGAAAGGCAACTTTTTACCCCCCAACCCTATAAAAACTTTTTGGTTAGAGTCTTTATTACGTTTTTTATTATGATTTACCTGTTGATGAACTTTTTGAAATGAAATTATATTGTTGTCTTTTTCTTTTTTCGGAATAAAAAATTTTCGGGGATTTGTCCTTTTAAAACGAAGAGTCTTTTTGCAAAAAACCCTTGTCTAATAAATGTCTGTTTTCATTTATGACGGTTGAAAATGGACGTCCCTGTTTTTAAATTTTAATGAGGCTCCCGTGATCATTTTCAATTTTGAAATGAAAATTTTTTTTTTGGAACTTGTTGGTTTTTTTACTTTTGGACATCCCCCAAAATCGGGCTTTCGAAAATTAAAAATATATTGTTTTTACTCGGAAATCCCAAAAAAGGTGTTTTTTTTTTAAATTCAATTACAAAAAAACCCACCCGGGGAATTTTTCAGAAATTATAAATAGTTGGAATCTATGTCGTCATATTAAACCCTAAATATAAAAACTTAATTTAAAGGGTTTTAAATTGGGGCCCTTTTAAAATGTACAAAAAAAGTGTTTTTGGTTTCTTTTTGACACATTTTTTAAAAATTAAAATAAGTTTGGCATTTTTTACTTGTTTTTAAATTTTAACGAAGCTTTAAGCCTTTTTCAAACGTTCTTTATATTATGTTCAAAAACACAAAAAGATCCTTTTATAGCCCAAGAATCTTGAAGAAATAGTAAAAAAGGGGAATTTTTTTAAAGTTTAAAAAAGGGGTGTAGGGGTTTAAAACAAATTTTTGTTAAAAGGGGCCCCAAAACAGGATTTGATTGTCCCTGGGGCCCCTCCCAAATAATTTTTTTCCCCCTCTCTGAACCTCCTACGTCCTTTTTCCCTAAAAAAAATCTGAACGGGGGTTAATTTAAAACAAAAGCCACAAAAATTTTCCGTAAAAATTGTATCGTACGTGCTCGAAATTTAAAGGGGGACGCAAAATTTTGAAATTAAAAAAAAGTGGGGGGGGTTTGGGAAAAAATTTACCCTGCAAAAAAGTAAAAGGTTTTGGTACTTAAAATGGATACTTTTTTCCCAATTTGTTTTAATTCAAAAAGGGTTTTCTAAACTAAAAAAAAAAGGGAAAAAAACCTGAAACAAAAAAAGTTATTGTTAAATTTACATAAGACTTCTTGTGTACATTAAAAGTCAAAATTTAAAGATTTTTTTTGGTGCAAAAAATTAATAGTGCTTCACCTTGCCCAAAACATTTTCAATGTCCTAAAAAAATTTTTAATTTAAAAAAAGGGAGTGAAATTTGGCACTGTATTGTTTTTCTTTTCCCGCATTTTTTGAAATTTTTAAAACCCCCTTAATTTAGTTTGTTTACAAAGTAGTGCATAAGAAAAGATACGGTGGTAAATGAATGCCCCCCCCCCCCCCCCTTTCCAAAACTAAAAAGTATTTTCCCCCTTTAATACTTTAAAAAAACTTTTTTTTTTTAACAAAATTCTAGGGCTTACAAAAAGGGCCCCCTAGAATTTTGCCATTTTTTAATTTTTTAATTTGGGTATTCATGAACTAAAATGCCTAAAATTATCAAAGCACAAAAAAAACAAATTTTTGAAAAGGTATTGTTTTAAAAAAAATCCCAAAAATTTAAGGTATGAAATTTTTTTTAGAGGTCCAACCCAATGTGTTTGGGGCCAAAAAATTTAACATTCTAATTTTTGCCCCAAAAAATTTCTAATAAAACAGCAGGCATGTCAATGATAAAATGGCCCGGAATTTTAACAGTTATCCTCATTTTAAATTGTCTTTTTTAAATTTGTCCTTAAAATTCTCCCCATATTTTTTCATAATTCTGTTTGCATTTTTTCACGGAAATCTGTAAATTCCTTAAAAAAATGGGGCCCAAATAATTTTAAAAATCAATATAAATCAAACGAATTAATGGTTTTTGCATTTAAAAGAAAAACTTTATCTCATAACGAAACAAAATGTAAAATTTTGTAACAACAACTTTATTACACTGATTTAAGAAAGAAAAGTCCGGTTTAAAAAGTGACTTTTATTCTTTTTAGTTTTGTTATTGTTGTCAAAAAGTAAAACGGAAGTGCCTCACAACGGGAAGCAAACCCCGTTGGATGCGAAAAGTATTTCAATGTAAGTAATTTTTTTTGACAACTGTCCACAAAAAATTAATAATTTTCAAAATTATTAAAGACGAATATCTAATGGGGGATTCATTATTTGATAAGAAATTATAATCATCCCACATGTTTTTTTTTTAAAACGGGACACCCTGGGTTTAAACCAAAATTGGGCTCCCGTTGTTTATTAGAAATTACCCTTTCGCCGGGCCCGAATACATTTGCAGTGAATCCCGAGAAGTCTGGGGGAAAAATTTAAAAAACCCTGTTAAAAAAAACTAAAAATTTAAACCCCCTCTTTTTAGATGAAAATTTTAAGTTTAAATTGCCATTATAATTTTTTAAACCCCCCTGACCTGTGTAGCTTTTTAGAAATCCTTTTTTTTTCTAAGGTATTCTTTTTTGTAGAAAGTCCCTGTTTTTTGCCCTTGCCAAAGCCAATCCCACTCTTTTTTTTGTTTAACCCTTTTTTTTAAAGAAAAAATAATTTTGGGGCCCATCCCGGTTTAATGACCCTGGGGGTTTAAATTTTTTTTCTTTTTTAACAAACCTTGGGGTGTTAAAAGAAAATTTTCATCCCTTTTTAACATTATTTGGAACACGGGTTTTTGTTTAAAAAAAAAGTTTTTTTTTTTCCCCTTTTACAAAACTTAATATTTTGTGTTGAAAGTACTTTTACACCAAAACCTCTTTTTTCCTATTACAATTTTTTATTTCCAATTCCCTTTTCCACAAATACTGTTTTTTAAAAGGGGGTTTCCCTCCGTATTATATCAGTTTTGGAAATGTTTTTTTTTTTCCCACCTTTGATTTCCCTTTAATACACCCCTTCCCCCTTTGTGATGAACTGTGGGAAGGGAGCAATAGCGTCCCCTTTAAATTTGTGTGTTTTTTTAAAAACATAATTTTCTGGGAATTTTATCTAGAAATTTTTTTATTTAAAAATACTTTAGCATGTTTGGTAAATTTAAAGGGAATTTGAACATCAAAAAAACTAGTACCGGGGTTGTCCCAGTGGTTACTTTGCTCTCGAAAGGATCGAAAATTTTTTTTGGAACAAAACTTTGGGGTTCGAAACCCCCTAAAAAAAAACCCGACGCTAACTTGGGACTTTTAATTTTTTTTCTGAACAGAAAAAGCCTCTTCCCTTCCGAAATTTTAAAAATTTTTAAATCAAATTTAAAAAATTTAAATTTTTTTTTCCCCCAGGTGCAAAAGTTTCTCCGTATTTCCTTTTGGTTTGGAAGAAAAGGGCTTCATTTTTTTTATTCCCGGGGACATGAGAGAAAAAAATTTAAAAGAAAAGGTAACTCACAGATTGCTTGATGAAAGAGAGCAACACAATCAGATGAGGAACTACAAGTGCTTTATGAATGAGAGCAAAACACTGCCCGAGTGAGGGGAAATTTAAAGGGGGCTTGATGAATGAGAGCCCAAACCCCTAAACCCGGGGTGAAGGGGAAATCACAGCGTTTCTTGAAGAAAAAGTCCCAAAAACTTTCCATGTTTAGGAACTCACAGCTGTTGAAGAAAGAGGCAAACACTACCAATCGTTAACCACAGGGTGCTTGTTTTAATGAGACAAACAAATATCAGAGGGTAACTCCCCCAGGGGGCTTGATGGGAAAGAAGCAAAAAAACTATCAAGCGAGTAAATCCAGGGGGGCTTGAAAGGGAAAGAGAGCAAACACTACCCAAACGAGTAACTCACCCGGGTTTCCCTTTATGAAAGAACAAAAAACAATCCCCAGTGGGTAATCACAGAGTGCTTGAAAGAAAGAGAACAAAAACTAAACAGAGTGAGTAACTCCCCAAGAGTTCTTGATGTTTTAGAGGAAAAAAAGCACATCAGAGTGAGTAACTCACGAGTTTATTTATGAATGAGAACAAAAAAATATCGGGGTGAGTTAAATAAAAGAAATGTTGATGAATGAGAAAAAAACCAATAAAGTGAGTAAATCACAGGTGCTTGGTTTAATGAGAAAAAAAAAATATCCGAGTCAGTAACTCACAGAGTGCTTGTTTAATGAAGGGAAAAAACAATCAGTAGAGTAAAATCACCCGAGTGCTTGAAAGAATTGAGCCCAAAAAACTATCAGAGTTAGTAACTCACAGATTCTTGATGAAAGAGAGCAAACCCCTATCAAGGGGAGTAAAACCCCAGAGTGCTTGATGAATGGGGAGCAAACACAGAGTGGGTTGATTAATGAGAGCAAACACTTTCAGAGTGAGTAACCAACACCCCCCCAGTCCCCCATTTAATTTAGAAACAAAAAACTTACCCGAGTGAGGGAACTCACAAAATGTGGATGAATGAAGAAAACACTACCAGAGTGAGTTAAATCACAGATTTCTTGATGAAAAAAGAGCAAACACTAAAACCCGAGTGAGGGAAATCACAGAGTTCTTGATCCCAAAGGGGAGCAAAAAACTATCTGGGGGGGGAGGAACTCCCCAGCGTGCTTGATGGAAAGAAAAGGGAAAAAACAACCCCGAGTGATAACGACACCCGTGCTTGATGAATGAGAGCAAACCTACCAGATTTAGTAACGCACCCCGTGGGTTGTTTATTTTAGAGCCCCCAAACACTACCCGAGTAAAAAAAGCACAGGGGTGCTTTATTAATGAGAGCAAACACTCCCCGAGTGAGGAAATCACAGCGTTCTTGATAAAAAGAAGGGAAAAAAATAAACCCAATAAGGGGAAATAAAAGCGTGCTTGATGAATTTAGGCAAAACCCCACCAGGTCAGGAACTCACAGCGTGCCTTTTAAGAATGAGAGCAACACTACCAGAGTCAGGAACTCCCGCGTGCTTGATGGTTTAAGCAAACCCCTACCGGTGAGGAACTCACAGAGGCTTGTTTAATGAAAAGCCCAAAAACTACCAGAGGAGTAACTCACAGAGTGCTTTTATGGGAAAGAACCAAACACACCCCGAGTGAAATAACTACCCGGGGTGCTTGATGAATGAGGCAAAACCAAATACCCGAGTGAGTAACGCACCGGGGTGCTTGATGAATGAAGCAAACACTAAACCGAATGAGAAAACCCCGAGTGCTTTATGAATTAGAGCAAACACTACCAGGGGTAAACGCACAGAGTGTTGATGTTTTGGACAAAACACTACCCCGGGGAGTTTAAATCACCGAGTTCTTGATGAATGGGGCAAACAATACCCGATTGGGGTAACTCACGGAAATGTTTGATTAATGTGGGAAAACTTACCAAATTATTTAAAACCCCCCGAGTGCTTGATAAAATGTGAGAAATCTATCAGAGGACAAAGGGGAAATGCTTTTGAATTGAAAATCTCCCGAATGATAAAATAAAAAAGAGGCTTGATTAATGGGGAGGGAAAATTATCAGGGTGACCCAACAGAGTGCTCTGATGAATGTGAGAAACTCTACGGGTGACTAACAGAGTGCTTGATAAAGTGTTAGAAAACTCTAACAGGTGCTTTATGAATGTGAGAAGCTTAAACAGAATGAATTTAAATAAAAAGGTGCTTGTGAAAGTGAAAAAAAAACTAAAACCCGAAAGACCAAACTCACAAGTGCTTGATAAAAGTGAGAAAAACCTCTTCCCCCCCCCCCCCCCCCCCAAAAAAAAAGGGCTCACAGAGTGCTTGTTTAAAGTGAGAAAAACCCTATCAGAGTGACTCACTGAGTGCTTGTGAATGTAGAAACTCCCATAAGTGACAAACCCCCCCCCCCCCAGTGCTTTATGAAAGTGAGATACCTTCCCACAGTGACTCACGATGCATGATTGTGAAAACTCTATCAAGTGACTCAATGAAATGCTTGTTTAATATGAAAAAACTCTATTCCCGAGTGATTAACAGAGTGCTTTTGTGTGAGAAAAATCTTTAGAGTGATGACAGATGCTTGATGAATTTTGAGAAACTCTATCAGATGGGCTCACAGAGTGATTTAGGAATGTGAGAAAGTTATCAAGTGAGTTTAAATTTACAGATTTCTTGATTAAAAATGGGGAAAAACCCATTTTGATGACTCAAAGAAATGCTTGTGAATGTGAGAAAAATTTTCAGAGTGGGCCCAAAAAGGTCTTTTATGAATTGTGAAAGCCCCATCCCGAGTGAACCCAACTGAATTTTTGAGAATGTGAGAAAAATCTATCAGATGACTTCAGAGTGCTTGTTTAATTGAGAAACTAATCGAGTGACTCCCAAAGTGCTTGATTGATGTGAAACTCAAAACAGAGTGGGCAACAGAGTGCTTTGATGAATGTTTTTGAAGCTCTATCCCGAGGACTACAAGGGGCTTTAAAGAAAGTTAGCAGCTCTATTAGGTGAGTAATTTGCCAAGTGCTTGTTAATGTGAAATCTCTTATCAGTTTGACTAACAGGACCTTGAAGAATGTGAGAAAAATCTATCAGAGTGGACTAACAGAGGCTTTTATGAATGTGAGCCCCCCCCCTTTTCAAGTGGGCAAAAAGGTGCTTGGGGTTTAATGTGAGAAAAATCAAACAGACGACTTTAAAAAGTCTTGTGAATTTGAGAAACTCTATCGGGTGACTAACGATGCTTGTTTTAAAGGTGGGTTAAATGATTAACCCGAAATCCCTTTAAAAAAAATTTTAGAAACCCCTTTTCAAAGGAACTCAAAGAGTTTCTTGATTAATGTGAAAAAGTTATAGAGTGACTAAAAATAGTGTTTTTATGAAATTTGAGAAACTCTATCAAACGTGAGTTTAAAAGAGTGCTTGGGTGAATGTGAGAAAAATATCGTGTGGGGTAACAGATTTCTTGATTTTAAAGTGAGAAACTCTATCAAGTGGGCTCACAAGTGCTTGATAAATGGAGAAACCCCTATCCCGTGACTTACAGAGTTTTGAAGAAAGTGGGAAAACCTTCAGAGGAAATCCAAAAGGGGGCTTTTAAATTGGGGAGATCTCTATAAGTGAGTAACAAGGCTTGAAGAATGTGAGAAAAACCCATCAGAGTGACTAAAAGAGGCTTGTTTAAAAGTGAGAAACCTTTTAAGGTGACTCACAAATCCCCCTTTATGGGAAAGTGAGAAACTTATCAGGGGTGACTTTACTGAGTTCTTATGAATGTTAGAAACTCTTTCAGATTTTTAACCCGAGTTTCTTGAAGAAGTGAGATTCTCTACCCCCAGTGACTCCCCAGGTCCCTTTATGAATTTGAGAAAACTCTTCGGGAGTGACTCAGAGTGCTTTTATGAATATGAAAAAATCTATCAAAAAGGGGTTTTTTAGATTTCTTATGAATTTTGGGGGAAACTCTAAGGGGTTTTCCCACAGAGTGCTTTAAAGAATGTGGGAAACCTTTCAGAAATGATCACAGATTTCTTTATGAAAGTGAGAAAGTCTATAGAGTTAGTAAATCACCCGAGTGTTTATAAAAGTGAGAAATTTTCAGAGTGACCCAAAAAAGTGCTTTATTAATGGGGGAGAAACTCTATCGGGGTGACTAACAAAAGTCGTTGATGAAAAATTAAAGCTCTATTTAGATTTTACTAACGAGTGCTTGATGAATGTGAGAAAATTTTATCAGGTGACTCCCCAGGGGGGGGGGCTTGATGTTTTTGAAAACCTATCAGAGTGACTCACAGATTTCTTATGAATTGAGAAAATCAATCCCGAGTGACTAACGAGTGCGAATTTAATGTGAGAAACTCAAACAGAGTTTAAATCCCCAGGAGTTTGATGAATGTGAGAAAAAACCCATCGAGTGACTCACAGAGTGCTTGATGACTGTGAGAAGCTCTATCAGAGTGAGTAACTCACAGAGTGCTTGATGAATGTGAGAAGCTCTATCAGTGTGACTAAAAAGAGTCCTTGAGGAATGTGAGAAGCTCTATTTAGGGGTGCTAAAAAGGTGGGTTGAAGAAAGGTAAAGCTCTATTTGAGAGGTTTAAATCGCCGAGTGCTTGATTAAAGTGGGGAATCTCTAACAGTTTTACTAAAAGATCCTTGATGAATGTGAGAAGCTCTAACAGGGGTGACTAACATGTGCTTGATGAATGGAGGAACTTAAACAGAGTGACTAAAAGAGTGCTTGATAAGTTAGAAACCTTTTCATGTTTGGGCTAACAGAGTGCCCTTTATGAATGTTGAAGCTCTATCAAAAGTGCTAACCCGAGTGCTTTTATGGGAAAGTGAGAAACTTATCCGAGTGACTAACAGGTGCTTGATGAATGTGAAGGGGAATAAACCCCAAATTTCCCTTTAAGAATGTTAGAAAATCTTCAGAGTGCTTGATGAAAGTAGAAAAATCCCCAGTAAGTGAATCAACAGAGTGCTTGATTTAATGGGAAAAACTCTAAACAAGGGGACTAACAGATTTCTTTAAGGGAAAGTTATAAAATCCCCATTTGAGTGACTCACAGAAAATGCTTTGGGTTTAAAGTGAGGTACCTTTTCAAAAGGGAACTCACAGATTCTTTTATGAAAGTAGAAACTCCCTTTTTAAAATGACTCACAGAGGGGTTGGGTGAATGTGAGAAACTCTATTTAGGGGGTAAAGAGTGCTTTATGAATGGAGAAAAACCCATTTAGAGGGGAAGGGAACTCACAGAGTGTTAGATAAATGTGAGAAACTCTATCAGGTGGGCTCAAAGGAGTCCCTTTTTAATGGGGAGAAACCCTATTAAAGTGACTAAAAAGAGTGCTTGATGAATTGGGAAAAACTCTATTTAGAGTGACCCAACAAAAGTTTCTTTTTGGGAAATTTTTAAAACTTTTATCCCCCAGTGACTAAAAAGAGTGCTTGTTTAATTTTGAGAAACTCTATCAGAGTGGGCTAACAGAGGCTTTTATGAATGTGAGAAAACTCTATCCGGGTGATTAAAAAGGGCTTGATGAAAGTGAGAAGCTCTATAAGAGTGACTAAAAAGTGCTTGTTTAATGTGAGAAGCTCTATCAGGGTAACCCAAAAGAGTGCTTTTTTGAATGTGAGAAACTCTATCAAGTTACTGAGAGGTGCTTTTTGAATGTGAAACCCTTTCGAGTGACTCACAGGGGAGCTTTTTGGGGGAAGTGAGAAAACTCTTTCGGGACTTAGAAGTGTTTTATGAATTTTGAGAAACCCCATCAAGTGCCACAGGGGGCTTATGAAAGTGAGGAACTTTATCCCAAATGACTCACAGGGGGGCTTGATGAAAAGTAAAACTCTATCAGAGTGACTAACAGAGTGCTTGGTTAATTTGAGAAAATCTATCGATTTAAATCCAGAAATGCTTGATGAATGGGGAGAAAATCATCAGAGTGACTTTAAAAGAGGGCTTGATGAATGTGGGGAAGCTCTATCAAAAGTGACTAAAAGAGTGCTTTTTGAATGTGAGAAACTCTATCAGAGTGACTCACAGAGTGCTTGATGAATGTGAGAAACTCTATCAGAGTGACTGACAGAGTGCTTGATGAATGTGAGAAAGCTCTATCAGATTTACTCACCTGGGGGCTTGATGAATTTTTGGGGGAAGCTCTTTCAGAAATGAAGAGGGGAGTGCCTTTTTTGAATGTGAGGAAAAAATCTATTTAGAGGACCCAGGGTGCTTGATGAAGTGAAAACTCTTTAGAGTGACTCACAGGTTTCTTTATGAAAGTGGGAAACTGTATAGATTTACTAAAAAGAGTCTTTATGAATGTGAGAAACCCTTTCAGAGGAGTAACTCCCGAGTGCTTTTATAAAAGTGAGGAAAACCTATATTGGGGTTGGGGGGGGGGAGAATGCTTTTGAATGTGAGAAAACCCCATCCCGAAAATGACTCACTGGTGCTTTATGAAAAGTGAGAAACTCTATCAGAGTGACTCCCCAGGGGGCTTGATTTAATGTGAGAAACCTTTTTAGAGTGGGCTAACAGGTGCTTGATGGGAAATTTAGAAAACCCCTATTTAGAGTGACTAAAAAAAAGTGTTGATTTTAAATTTTGAAAAAATCTATCAGATTCCCCCCAAACCCCCCCCCCAAAGTTCTTTTATGAATGTGAGAAGCCCCTATCAGAGTTATCAAAAAGGGGCTTCATTAATTAAGAAAACTTTAATCAGAGCGACTTTAGAGATTGGGTTGTTTAATGGAGAAACTCTATCAGAAATGACTTCAGGGTTCTTGTTTAATTTTGAGAAACCTATCAAGGGGTCTTAAAAGGTGCTTTTATGAATGTAAAAACCTTTCAGAGTGCTAACAAGTGCTTGATGAATGTGAGAAAATCATCAGATTTTTTAAACAGAGTCCCCCTTTTATGAAATTTAGAAACCTCTTTCAGAAATGACTGAGAGGGTTGATGAATGTGAGAATTCTCTCAGATTGCTCACCCGGGGGGGTTAATGAATGGAGAAAAACCCATCAGAGTGACCTTTAAAAGGGGGGGGTGCTTGATGAATGTGAAAATCTCTTCAGAGTGGAGTAACTTTCCCCGGGGTGCTTGTAAAAGTGAGAAACTCTTTTCAGAGTTAATCAAAGAAGCTTATTAATTTTTAAAAAATTCCCACCAAAAATGGAAACTAACAGAGTGCTTTGGGTGAAAAGTTAAAAACCCCATCATGTGCCCCTCGGGGTGCTTATGAATGGGAGAAGCTCTATCAAGTGGGCCACCCGAGTGGGTTGGTGTTTTTTGGAAACTCTATCAGGTGAGTAAACCCCCCAAGTGCTTGTTTAATGTGAGAAACTCTATCAGAGTGAGTAACTTTACGAGTGCTTGATGAATGTGAGAAACTCTATCAGAGTGACTAACAGAGTGCTTGATGAATGTGAGAAACTCTATCAGAGTGACTAACAGAGTGCTTTTTTGAATTGGAAAACTCCCTTTTAGAGTTTACTAACGGGGTGTTCATTAATGTGGAAGCTCTTTAGAGTGGTAAAACCCCAGAGTGCTTGATGAATGGAGAAACATATCGTGTGACTAAAAAGGGGTTCCCCCTTTTTGAATGTGAGAAAAAACCCATCGAGTGACTCGCAGAGTGCTTGATGAATATTAGAAAACTCTGTCCCAAAAGGGGCTCACAAGTGTTGGAAAGAATGTGAAAAACTCTATTTAAGTGATCACAGAAATGCCCTTTTTGAAAGTTAGAAGCTCTTTCCGAGTGGGCTCACAAGGGGGTCTTGATTTAATGTGAAAACTTTTTTAAGAGTGCTCAAAAGAGTGCTTGATGTTTTTAGAAGCTCCCATCAGAGTGAGTAACTCACAGAGGCTTGATGTTTTGAGAAGCTTATCATGTGCTAACCCCCGGGGCTTTTATGAATGTGAGAAAACTCTATCATAGTGAAAAACAAGTGCTTGGGGGAAAATGAGCGCCCCCAATTTTGAGTGACTCACAGGGCTTGATTAATGTGAGAAAAAATATCGGTGACTAAAAAAGTGCTTGATTAATGTGAGAAAACTCTATCAGAGTGATCACAGGAGTCTTGATGAATCTGAGGAACTCTATCAGAGTGACTCACTGAGTGCTTGGTGAATGTGAGAAGCTCTATCAGAGTGAGTAACTCACAGAGTGCTTAATGAATGTGAGAAAACTCTATCAGTGCGACCCAAAATAGTCCTTGCCCGAATTTTTGGGGAAACTCTATCAAATGCCTAAAAAGGTGTTTATAATGTTAAAGCTTTATGGGTTTGGGAAACTCGCAGAGTGCTTGATGAATGTGGAAGCCAAAATTTTAGTGTGACTAACAAATCATTGTTTAAAGTGAGAAACTCTAAGAGTGAATGCGGGTCTTGATGAATGTGAGAAAACTTTTACAAGTGACTCACAGGGTTTCTTAATGAATGTGAGAAACTCTATCAAATTGCTCACAGAGGCTTGAGAAAGTGAAAAAACTCTTTCAGTTGAGTAACTCCCAGAGTGCTTGTTTTAAAATTGGGAAAATTTTTTCAAGTGACTCAAAAGAAAGGGTTGAAGAAAAGTGAAAAACTCTACCAGAATGAGTAACTAACGGTGATTGGTTTAAAAGTTAGAAAATTATCAAGTGAACCCCTCGGAGTGTTGATGAAAAGTGAGAATCTTTCAATGACTACGGGGGGCTTTGGGGAATTTGAGAAACTCTATCAGGTGAGTAACCCACAGGTGCTTTATTAAAGTGAAAATCTTTCAAGTGGGGGAACTCACAAATTGCTTGATGAATGTGATAAACTCTATCAGGTAAAATCCAAGGGGTTGATGAATGTGAAAACTCTTTCAGAGTGACTAACCCGGTGCTTTATGAAAATTTGGAAACTCTAACAGATTTTACTTTCCGAGTGCTTTATGAAAGTGAGAAACTTTTATCAAGGGAACTCGCAGAGGCTTGATGAAAGGTTTAGAAAACTCTTTTTCCGTGTGACTAAAAGAGTCCTTGGGTGAAAGTGAGAAAAACTCTAAACAGAGTGACTCACAGATTTCTTTTATGAATATGAAAGCTCTGTCAGAGTACTCCAGAGTGCTTGGGGAATGAGAGAAAAAACCCCCAAATGGGCTCACAGAGTGTTGGTTTAATGTGAGAAAATCTATCAGAGTGCTCACAGGAGTCTTTATGAATGTGAGAAAATCTCTTCAGAGTGACTCACAGACTGTTGTTTAAAGTTAAAAGCTCTTCGTTGAGTAACTCCAGTTCTTTGAAAGTTAGAACCTATCGTGTGACCAAAAACCAGTGCTTTTTGAATGTGAGAAACCCCCCCCCCATCCCCTAGTGACTAAAAGAGTGCTTGGTGAATTTTGGAAGCTCTATCAGAGTGACCCCGGGGTTTTTGATGAAAAGTGAGAAACTCTATAAGTGGGCTAACAGAGTGCCCTTTTGAATGTAGTAGCTTATCAGAGTGTCACGGGTCCCTTTATGAATTTTTAGGGGAAATTTATCAAAGTGACTCACTGAGTGCTTGGTTTAAAGTGAGAAACCCCTATAAGAGTGAGTAACTAAAAGGTGCTTATTTTTTGTGAAAGCCTTTTCAGTGCGACTAACATAGTCCTTTTGAAAGTGGGAAGCTTCCCCAACAGAATGCCTTTAAAAGAGTGCTGGTTAATGTGAGAACTGTTTCAGAAGGGGGTAACCCCGCCCGGTGCTTGATGAATGTGAGAAGCTCCTTTTTCAGTGTGACTAACAGAGTCCTTGATGAATGTGAGAAGCTCTATCAGAGTGACTAACAGAGTGCTTGATAAATGTGAGAAACTCTATCATAGTGACTAACAGAGTGCTTGATGAATGTGAGAAGCTCTATCAGAGTGACCACGGTGCTTGATGAAAGTGAAACTCTATCGAGTGACCAAGAGTGGGGTTTATGAATGTAGAACTCCCATTCAGGTGGGCTAACAGAGTGCTTGTGAAAAGTGAGAAACTCTATCAGAGTGAATTTAAAAGGAGTTTTCCCCTTGGAAAAAAAAGTGAGAAACTCTATCCCGGGTGGGCTCACAAGAGTGCTTTATGAATGTGAGAAACTCTATCAGAGTGGCTAAACCCGGGGTGCTTTATTTAAGTGAGAAACCATCAGAGTTAGTTAAAATCACCCGATTTCTGATAAATGTGGAAACCCAAACAGAGTGACTCAAAGAGTGCTTGAAGAATGTGAGAAACTCTATCAGAGTGACTCACAGAGTGCTTGATGAATGTGAGAAACTCTATCAGAGTAACTCAAGAGTGCGGGGTAAATGTGAGAAACTCCCCATCAGAGTGACTAACCGAGTGTTGATAATGTGAGAAACCCCTACCAGATTGAGTTAAATTTAAAAAAGTTTTGAAGAATTTTGGAAAATCATTTAGAGTTTACTCTCAGAGTGCTTGATGGGAAAAAGAAACTCTATCAGAGTGGGAAAATCACAAAAGAATTGGTGAATGTGAGAAATTTATTCTGAGTGAGTAACCCAAAAGAGTGCTTGATGAATGGAGAAAAAATCTATCAGAGGGGAGTAACTCACAGAGTGCCTGATGAATTTTATTAACTCTATAGAGAACTCACGAGTGTTGATGAATGTAGAAACTTGTCAGAGTGAAATAACAAAAGGGGCTTGATGAATGTTTAGAAAATCTATCCCGAGTGACTAAAAAGGTGCTTGATGAAAATTTTAGAAACTTTTATCAAGGAAATATTTTATCAGAGTTCCACAGAGTTCTTGATTATTTTGAGAACTCTATCAAGTTGACTCACAGAAGGGGGGGGGGGGGGGGAATGGAGAAACTTATCAGGTGACTCCAAAATAGGTTTTGGAATGTGAGAAGCTCTATCAAGTGACTCACCCGGGGTGTTGTGAATGTGAGAAACTCTAAACATAGTGACTCACTTGGGGTTGATGAATGTGAAAAAACTCTATCAGAGTGACTAACAGGGGTGCCTGATGAATTGAGAAGCTCCCTTTAGAGTATTTAAAAGAGTGTTTAAAATTTTGAGAAACTTTTATCAAGGGGAAATCCCCAGAAATGTTGTTTAATTTTGGGTAAACTCTATCAGAAGGGGTAACTCACAGAGGTGCTTGATTTGGGTTTTGAGAAAAAAATCGGAGTAACTTTCTGGGGTGCTTTTTTTAAGTGGAAAATCATCAGAGTGGTAACTCACGAGTGCTTTATGGATGTGAGAAACTTTTATCGGAGTAATTAACAGAGTGCTTAATTTAATTGAGAAAAATCCATAGGGGTGGGGTAACCCCTTTAGTGCTTGATGAATTTGAGAAGCCCATCGAGTGAAATAACAAGTGCTTTATGAAGTGAGAAGCTTTTCATTGGGGACTAACCCGGTGCTTGGTGAAAAAAAAAAAAAGTGGGGAAACCCCCCCCTTAATCCCCCCCCCCCCCCCCCGGGGTTTTTCCCTACAAAGTGCTTTGGGGAAAGTGAGAAGCTCTATAGTTGATTTAAAGAGTGCTTGATGGAAAAGTCAGAAACGTATCAGAGTGACCACAATTTCTTGATGAAATTTTGAGAAACTCTATAGGGGTGACTCAAAAGGGGGCTTTATTAATGTGAGAACTCTGGGCAGGTGACTCAAGGGGGCTTGATGAATTAAAAACTCTATCAGGGGTGACTACAAGTGCTTTATGTGTTAGGAACTCTGTTTAGAGTGGGTCCGAGTGCTTGAAGAATGTAGAAGCTTTTATCAAGGGGAGCAGCTCACAGGGTTGGGTTGATGAATTGAAAAGGCCCTAACTTTTGGATCACGAGTTTTTATGAAGTTGGGAAACCCCTTTTCCGGTGACTCCCCAGATTTCTTGAAAGAATGTGAGAAGCCTTTTTCAAAGTGATCAGAGTGCTTATGAATGTTGAAAAATCTATCCCGGGGAAATCAAAAGGTGCTTGTTTAATGTGAGAAACTTTATCAGAGTGACTCACAGAGTGGGTTGTTTTAATGTGGGAAAAAAAACTACCAGAGTGGGTAATCACAGAGTGCCCCGTTGAATGTGAGAAAACTCCCCCCCAAAAAAGGGTAAACCCCAGAGTGCTTGTTTAAGCTTTAAAATTTTCAAATAGTTTTCTTAACCTTGAAGACAAACCCAAAAAAACGGTTTTTAAAAATTTTTCCCAAGAAAAAACTGTAGGAATTTTTTCTGTGTTTTGGGTGGGGTTGCTTATTTTTTTTACATTAAACCCTTTAATAAAAGGGGAGCTATTTGTTTAAATTTCATCTTTCCGTGTTTTTTTTCTTGTTCACTTTCATACGGCCCCCGAAAAATTTATTTCCATGCTTAATTTTGAAAATCACCCCGACAAACAAGACGCTAAATGGTTTTCAAGTTTTTTTATGTTCAAAATTACCTATAAACAAAAAGGAGTTGGAAATTTTTCCCCTTTTTTTCTTTGAATTTCAAAATCTTTTGTTAAAAGAAAAGGGAAATGAAAAAAGGGAGAAAAAACTTTTTTTTATTTAAAAAATTCCAAGTTTATTAAAAAGTTAGTCATCTTTTAAAAAAAAATCAAAATCTTTAGGATGTACTTATAATGCGTATTTTTTGATTTCCCATCGGATTAGTTTTCCCAAAGGGGTATAAGGGGGGTTTGAACTTAAAAAAACCAAAAGACTTCTTTCTTTCTTTTTTCGCCCCAACTTATCAGACCGGTAGCCTCGATAAAAATTGTGGTTTGCCGCAGATCCTCCCTTTCATTTTTTGGGGGATTGAGGTATAAAACGGCCAAAGGGCGAACTCACTTCCCCGGGCATTCCCTTTTTTCATTCTGGAGGTTTTTTTGCTCCGTTTTTCCGAAACTTTCCCCCCCCGCCCAAAGGACAGGGTTTTTGATGGTTCCAGTCCCGTATTTGTTTTTATATTTTTAGCCCTTTTGGGCCCTTTTTTATGCCCCCGAGCGAAGCCCCGACCAGTATCACTTGTTCAAACCCGATTCCGGGGAGAAAAGCATACTAGGTTTTTGAGTTGAAAGGGTTTTTTGCCCTATCCCCAAAATTGTTTTTTTCGATAACAAAATAAAAAATCAATTGTTTAAAATTTTCGAAATACAGACTCAAAATTTGGGGATAAATTTTAAATTTTAAATAGGGCCCCGGAATTTCTCCCCAAAATTTAAATGGGGGGCTTAAAAGATTTTAAATTTTTAAAATTGTATGACATTTTTTTTTAAAAAACGTGCCCATATCTAAGGAGATATTTACATGGAAAACAAGCATTTAATTTTTCGGAGTCAAGTTTAACCGCAGTGCGCGAGCGATGAGAAGCTTGGAAGTATGCCTTTCGTTAATTACGCGCTATTTAGTAGCTGTACGAGTTAGTCTTAAAAGGTGCCTACATCTCGCCAGTAAAACAGTCTGCGATTTTGGATGGCTTCAACGTACGACGTATATTCTAAGCAGTCTCATGCAACCGACAGAAAATATTATTTTGATCTCTGTATATTATGTGGTTAACACATTTTTGCTATGAACATAAAATATATCAATTTCCTGCTAAATCATAATTTTAAATACATGTATTATATGCAATGAAATATGTTTAAACTAACTAAACTACTAGTATTGCCCATCTGTTGTATAATATTAACGTGCTTGTGTATGATATATGTTCTCTACAACTACTTATATTTGTCATTTTAGGTGTATTGAAGATAAAAAAGAGACAAAATTTCTAGTCTGCATCAATCGAATTGTCAATAATGTTAAAAAGGGTCACTGAGTGATTAACACGAAAAGCTGTACAACGTAACTCTTTGAGAAATGGAGAACATCCGCTGACGGAATTATCACAGACAAGGATTTGTTTACCCAATAGGTCTCCGCACCAAACACAACTGTGTCGGTTGCTATTTCAACTAAATATGCATGTATATACATAATCGATTATTTATTTCCAATACTAGTAATTTTACAATCAGAAGTAGTTAACTATGGACTTTAACACATGATTTCATTAAACTTAGTTTCCACTCTAAACAGAATTTTTTGATAGTATTCTGGAAATTTACTAACTTGTATGTTTACGAAATTTATTCAAAGCAACTCTAATTATTTTTAATGATAAATATATATGGCATGTCACCGAAAATGGTCTAATAAGATGGTGTTGATTCTGAAATTGAGTTCAAGGCAAGACTTATGAGACAAATAAAAACATGATTGATGACAGAATGCTAAAACTAAATTTATGTACTTAAATTAATATCAGGTGTTGTTTTTCTAAAAAACTAAAAGACGCAACTTTTTATTATTTCTTGAAAATTGTTAAGCCGCAATGATGCAGTATGATGTTTAATGATACGCTACTATTTATTTTTGTTGAAAGCATTTAAAATATTTTAACGTTTCAGGGACCAATTGTTCAGGAAAAAACGAGAAAGAACTGTATCGTGCCAACGAATTGTTCTGATTAAATGGGCTTTAGATGTGTGCCGGGAATGAAACTGAATTGTAATTACCTATCAATAGAAAGGGACACGGAGTGAATCTACACTACTGAATTGAAAGCGGTCTAGAATTTAACACTGACTAATCTTAGTGCATCCCACTTGCATGTTAAAACGCACAATATCTCTTAGTGAGCGTGAACTAGTGAACGTGAACAGCAGTAGAACATGTTTACTTACATCTTTTCTTAAACTGTTCAGTTGTTGAAAATGTTGCTAAGATTATTTAAATATGGTAATGTTATTGATTTTTTTTTTATGCAAACCCTTACACAGGTGAAACTGTTGTGACAATTGTATATTACAGCTTATAAATTACAATTCAATTCAACTAATTTTATTATATTGTAACGTAAACATATACTGTTTCTTGTTACATACAAATATATTAACATAATTATAGTGACAAGTTTACACAACACAAAGGTCATCATAAATATAATATACATTAGAAAATGAGTTGAAGCTATCACTTCGTAATGAAATATAATAGAATATGCGTTCAATACGTGAGGTTGAACAGAACAGAATAGTTTTTTCATTAACGTATATAATTCATGTAAATGGGATTATATATATAATATAATATACGTGATAGGCAAAAGCGTTTTTGTGTATCAGTAGAGAATGAACAATATAAAAGAAAAAACAATGTAAATATTCTGAGTTCAATCATAGGGAACTTGATAATCAGCATTTACGAAGTTGTATATACTACATGCATGGTGATCAACCAACTAGAAGTAAATATTATGTAATTAATATAATCACAAACATACGTACATACATTTTCAAGACAAAGCAATCATAACTCATTTCTCATGTTATCAGCTAATGATGTACTAGCATATATACACAAATTAACGAAAGTAGATTTATAACTTGATTGTAGCATTGTATGAGCATAACAATAGCGTTTCGTGAACTTTTGACGTAATTCTTTATAAACTCTACATGAAAAAAAAATGAAATTCACTTTCAATTTCATTAAGATCGCATAACTAACAAAAGCGTTACACATTGCATGCCCTATTTTTTTTTACCAAAGAGAAGTGTACAACTCTATGTCACATTCTCAACAACTGGTAATATCTAGACACGACAAGGAACTAAAAAATAATTACAAAACTTTTGTAATAATTTTATGTGAAAGAGAAAAAACGATTAAGAGTACATGTAGTTGTAATTTCTTACCACATATTCTAAAATGCACAATACTCTCGACAACATGGCTATTATAAAATTAAAGGTGAATGGAAGACAGCTTTCTATGAAAAAAAAATATCAAGGAATATGCCAACATATATAGAGAGAAAGGAATGACCTGGCAAAGATAGCTCCGAATCATATTGTTAAGTTACCGTTAAAACCATTTATTGCCATGATATTTCATCAAAACCATAAAGCGGTTGAAGAGGAGATGCACAGTTAACAAAAACCAAATAACCATCAAACTGGAAAAAGTTGAGGCTTTGCGCATCGATACTTCTTATAACTCTAAAATGTCATTAAAAATGATACAGTGGCTACGTTTTAGTATAGTCTACCAAAGTTTTTTAACCGAGAAATATAAATAACAAGAATATTTATACTTTTTATTATTTATTGCTGCAAAGTTTTATCCGTTTGGAGCACATGCTAAATAGAAATAACAAGAATATTTATACTTTTTATTATTTATTGCTGCAAAGTTTTATCCGTTTGGAGCACATGCTGTCAACTACATTTCACACAAATTTTATTACAGTAACTGATATTATGTTTCATCAGAATTTGTCAAATCTATTTTAGAAGGAGGGAGATGCTCTGACAAGACTCTTTGATTTCTACATAGACGGATGAAACCAAAAAAGGTTTATAAAAGAATCACAGGTTGTTGTTTTTTCAGGTGTTAAGTCACTACTTCTTACAAATCAATAAAAATGTCATTAAAAATAAATACTATCTTCATGACCAAGTCTTAGAATATTTCCCTCATGACAAAAGCTAACTAACAAACTATAAAAGATAATAGGTAAGGGTGGATTTCTCGGAAGCACAGAGCACCACCACAAACAGCCTCAGAGCCAGGCATTTGCAAAGTAGGCCTACAGCAAAAAGAAGCTGTAACGGAAAAATATTATAGACGGGTTGCTATAATACTCCCTTTGGGGTCAAAGGCTTTCTAGTATTGTAACATCATAAAATTACCTTCCCTTAACCTGTTGAAGCAGGCTGTGATAAAGACTTAATATCAGTCCGGTGTCCGATGTTTTTACCGTTTACATATTACTCTGTTCTTACTTTAACAACTGACTGGAAAACGTTCATTGAAGTCCTCCGACAAGATTCGTTGCCAATTTCTTTTATTACCCACACTCTTTATACTAACATTTCGACGTGATCTTAGTCCTCTGTATGCAGAGATAGATATATATGAAACAGATTTATGTAATTGTTCAAAAGAATGAATATACAAACACATTTGTATTTAATTTGTGGTAAAAATGTTGTCGAAAATTCTCATATTTGCTTCCTGTTCGACATGGGCACATTCAAATTTTATGGTATACTGCTTTCTTAATTGCTGAACAGAAAATGTATTTCTCTGAAATACGCAAATACTGTTTATATTTTGTAAGACATCGCATCTGCTCCAAGAGTATCGACTCATTTAAATACTGAGTGAATAGAAGCTTTTAAATTTGAAACATTTATGGCTCCAGATTGGCTTCTAGGGTTATAAATTATATAAAATTTTAATGCGGTCTAAGATTCATAATAAACTTATATTGCGTTCAGAAATTATGGATTATCATAAATGCAAATAAGATTTAGTTTGTCAATAGAACATAAACTTCCTGAAACGGATTTGTAATACTAAATATTGTCATTGCGAATACGCCACTTTTTAAATTTTTATTGGGCACTCAGGTGCATGATTTTTTAAGAAAGCTGTACCTTTAATTTCATATTTATGAAATGCGAATAATCTAACATATACTGACCCTGCCACTAAGGCCAATATACTAAATAGGCAATTTGAGTCGGTCTTCTCAAAACCACAACCACTCAGTTTGAAGCAACTCTGCAAAAAAGTTACTACAAACACTTCAGCACCCAACATGCCCATGATCTCCGTTACAGAAGAGGGTGTTGATAAACTCCTGCAGGGGCTCTCTCCAAACAAAGCCTCTGGCCCAGATGAACTCCCACCAAGAGTTCTAAAAGAGCTACACCACGAGATAGCGCCCATCCTTACAATTATATTTAGGTCATCCCTGGAAACTGGCTGTGTCCCGCCAGATTGGAGAAGTGCAGTTGTCGCCCCTGTTTATAAGAAAGGCCCGAAATCCAAGGCCAGTAACTACAGGCCAATATCTCTTACCTGCATAGCTTCCAAATTATTGGAACACATTCTAGTCACCAACATCATGACACATTTTGACAATAATGACCTCTTAAGCCAGTACCAGCATGGCTTCAGATCTAAGCATAGCTGTGAATCACAACTGATCAGCTTTACACAAGAAGTTTACGACAACCTTGAGCAAGGTCAACAAACAGATGTAATAGTAATGGATTTTAGTAAAGCATTCGACAAGGTTGATCACAATAAATTGATATTTAAACTTAATGAGCTGGGTGTCCACCCTCTCGTATCACAGTGGATAATGTCATTTCTGAAGGGTCGAACCCAAAGAGTAGTTGTAGACGGCTGCACTTCTGACACCCTGCCTGTCCTGTCCGGTGTCCCTCAGGGATCCGTCCTAGGGCCCTGTCTCTTTCTGGCTTACATCAATGACCTACCAGATTCTATTAGAAGTAAGGCAAGACTGTTTGCAGATGATACCATAGTATACCTTACAGTCAAGTCCTCATCTGATGCCCAAACACTACAAAAAGATTTGTATGCCCTTGAAAAGTGGGAACGGGACTGGTCAATGGAATTCAATCCAGACAAGTGTGAGGTGCTGAGAATTACTCGCAAACGAAACCCTGTCATGTTTCCTTACACCCTGCATGACAAGGAACTGAAATCTACCGATACAGCTAAATACTTAGGTGTTACACTAACTAAAGACTTAAACTGGTCTGAACATATTAATACTATTTCCTCTAAAGCAAACAACTCTCTTAAATTCATCAAAAGAAATGTTCAGACAACAAACAAAAAGGTCAAAGAGAAAGCCTATAACACCTATGTCCGTCCACAACTCGAGTATTGCTCATCCATCTGGCACCCCTGGCAAAAGTCCCTCTCATACAAAGTCGAAAAAGTGCAAAGATCAGCTGCACGGTTTATCTTTAACGACTATAACTATACAAGCAGTGTAACCCAGATGATTAACACCCTAAACTGGCAAACCTTAGAACAACGGCGCATACAATCTTCTCTCATCTATTTTTACAAAATCCGAACAAATCATGTATGCGTCGACCATAACCATCTAACTCCGACCAGAAACCTTAACTACCTAATTCCACAGTCCCGTACTCAATACCTTCCCCCGTACAATCAGACTATGGAATGGCCTTCCCCAATATGTACAGTCCAGCCCCAGCCTCAACATATTTGCTGAGCGGCTGGCCACTGTACATCTGCAGTAACTTCCTTCACTATGTTTTTAACTTAGCACCTGTAGTAATTTTTATTCTTTGCACCTAATGAGTTTTCTCATTTTTAACACTGCCCAGACAAGCGCCTTCCAGTCATAATCGTTAATGATTGTTGGAAGTATTATGTAGATGTAGATGTAGATAATGATCAAATAAATCCCAATAAAATACAAAAATAACACAGGGATAGATAATACATGTTTTTGTTTAAGCCCCTGTGATTATTGGTGACTGGAACCGTTTTTGTCTTTTTCTAGGAGTGTTTTACAGCAGAGTAAACATGTGTTAACAGTGTTAACGCACATGAGCTGTAACACACTTTTTACATATGCGCGTTCCGTGGCCAAGCATAAACGTATTACTTCCTATTCGAAAGGAAATGATGTCTACATGATCAAACAACGCTGACATTACTGCGCATTTCATGAATGTTCTATAACGTTGATGGACAATATATTCATTTTAGTTTCGTAAGATAAAATTAGCAGAATTATCCCTCGCCCTATGTCCCAGATAGAATGTTTTTTTCCGCGGAAAAACGTCTTTTCCGGTTTTTAATAATAAAGCCTACGCATGCGTGGTAAAGATCATACGAAGATACGCCATTGTTGCAAGGTGATCGAAAATCAGTTCAAAAAATGTCGCAAATAACGGATGCTACCGGTAAGACTAATTGTCAGATATGACTTCAAGTGTTCGTGCTAGCAGAAAAGAAAACATACATGACGCTTATTTGTTTGAAATTAAATAAAACTAACCAAATTCTGTCGTCTCTAAACTTGTGCCACGGCCCACACTGTGTCTGTGGCCCGTAGGAACAGAGGCAGCACCAGGAGCAATCATAGCTCGAAGATGATTACTATGCTGTCACTGATCTCTGAGCTGAAATGAATCTCGTATTGAAACTTAACAAGTGATCGTATTGCCTCGATAGCCAAGTGGTAAAGCGACCAGTTCGAGTACAGGACAGGTCTAGGAAAGTGGAGTATATTTACAGATTATCTGTAAATTTACAGATAATCTATAAATTTACAGATTTTTCAGTCTGCAAATTTACAGATTATGTGTATGAAAACTGATGAAATTACATTTATCCTCAAAACCGCAGCTTGGAATTAATTGGTTTATTTACAGCATGCTTAAATTAGGGTCATTTGTGGGTTTCAGCCATTTTTGTTGACTTTGAGTTTTTGGCATTTAAAGAAAAATCAAAGGCAACAGAAATGACTGAAAGTTACAATTGACCTTTATTGATACATACCATAAGTAAATCAATTAATTTCAAGCTGCGATTTTGTGTCTAAATATAATTTTAGCAGTTTTCAAACACTTGATCTGTAAATTTACAGATTGAAAAATCTGTAAATTTATAGATTATCTGTAAATTTACAGATAATCTGTAAATACTCCACTTTCCTAGACCTGCAGGAGGTCGTGGGTTCGATCCCCGGCCGCGTCATTCCAAACCAAAGCCATGAAAAATGTTACCAGTACTGGCATTAGCTCCATTGCTTGGCAGTCGGCATTATAAGGGAAACTGGCTTCTCTATCCTCATGGCAATTCATAATTTTATCATGACATCACAATACATTAGGGGTTCTAACTGACCAATCAGAGAGCTGCATTTTCGAGTACCTGCCAATTTCCACTTGGGTATAACGAAGTATATTTACAATGAACATGTAGTGAATTTAGAAATAAATATCACACTATTTTAGAAATCAAATTAAGATTTTTCACTGCACATGCCCCAGATGATGCTACAAACAACAAAACTTTGAAGTTTCATTGAAATATTATATCGATTTGATACCTTTATTTTAGTTAAAAGTTTGAGATTTTACACAGGGAGTCTATGATAAAGTCCGAGTAAAATGTAATCAATACCAGGCCTTTTTTTATGCTGATTTTAGGGCCGAAATTCGGCCCCATTCCCCAATCTAAAAAGTATACTTTTTTCCCCACCTTGGCCAAAAATTCCCCGTGCAAAAAAAAAATGAAATTAGTTTTGATTTTCAGTCCTGATTTTAACAACTTTTCAGCAAATATATTCCTCCAAACAATGATTTCGCGACGTAAATTTCCCCTCCAAAAGGGACCTGGTACCCTTCCCCAAATTTACAAAAAAAGGGCTGAATACCCAAGTGAAATAAGTATCATTCCGCATTGTTTTGGACCTGTTAAAATTATGAATGGATTCCATCAGGAATGAGGTTCCGAGAGTGATTAATACAAGTTGAAGAATCATTTTTTTTAGGGGTTTGACGGTTACGGAAGATAGAGAACTTCACAAGCGACCTAATATAAATGGTTGTTCCTAATACCTGTACTGTACATCCATATTCGGGAACAATCGGTTTTGTACTTCTCTAACTCCTACTTCCCAAGGACCATCCGACTCTGGAACTCCCTACCAACTTATATTAAATGTCAAATCTAGCCCCAGTCTCAGTATCTTTAGAGAGAAGCTGGTGGTGGTCAATATGTAATTCTATTGCTTCTGTCCTATTTTAACTGTAGCATACTGTCTTTTTTAGTTTTTATTCTTTTAACATATGTAACATATCATTTCTTTAACAACTTTTTCTCTCACAGCGCCGCCCAGTGATAGTCGGAAATCGAAGGTTAGGTGAAAGATGTAGATGTTAGGAGAATTGCGATGTTCAGAAACCGAAAGTCTTTTTTTATTTTTTTTTTTCAGAAATATTTTTTGCGGTTATTCTTTTATTATAACTACAAAATACTGCTGTTATGGCGTTAATATGGTGCAGATGGTATCGAACTTAAGAAGCATACCGTTTCTAGCGTTTGTAATTTTCACTTATAAAAAAGCTTCCAAATTTCAAATATGGTTGTGTTCCCATTTCGTGACCTTTAGATTCGATTTTTAAGCATGCACAGTACAGCTGACAAGTTACTGTTACTTTAATAACACCACATAACAAATGATCTATTAACTTGAGTCATTGGACCCAAGATATTTAGATTATAAAACTTCATCACTGAGACCAGTTTGAAATGTGCAGCTACTGATTCATCATTTTGGAATCAGGCTTTAAATAGTCTTATCATATATGCATCACATTTAAGACCCTACTCAGATGTAAGTTTTATAAACTATGGCCTTGCCAAAAGGAAGCACTTCAGAAGGCTGTGGCTTTATCGAGTGACCAGCAAAAATATAGGACTCAAATTTTTCATACTGGGACTCCCAATTTTTTCCGGGAAGGGAGTCCAGGACTCCTACTTTGAAAATCCTAGTGAAAACCCTGAGACTGGAAATTCAGTGGGAAGATATATGAGACAAATAGAATGTTTAATGAACAGAAATTTAAACAAATGATCATACATTTTAGGGGGTTGGGTGGAAGCGGCAAATTAAATAAGCAAAGTTTGTAATTCTTCAGGATTGGCAGAGTTGGCTCATGCCGAGTACCAGGCAGGTGATTATGAATCAGCAGAACAACATTGTATGCAGTTATGGAGACAGGAACCAGACAATACTGGTGTTCTACTCCTGCTTAGTTCTATTCACTTCCAACAGAGAAAACTAGATAGGTAATAAGATAACTCTATACTTGAAAAATATTTAAAAACCAAGAGTTAGGTGTACCTATTGTGTTAGTCAAACTTTGCTGTGCCTTATCTAACCTTCAGCTAAGGATTAAGTAAGTAAATTGTTCAGGAGCCTTTACTGGTAGTCTCTTCCACTGTGTTTTATCTCTCAGTCTCAGACTAAAACGTGATATTTCCTTCAAAATATCACAGTAGCTATCCTGTAACATTGTTCATTGATCCTTACAGTAAATCTAAATTTTATGTTCTTTCTATTGCATAAAATATGTTTCTAAACAATTACTGCTTTGCAAAATATATATATGGATAGGTAAAGATTAAATCTGGTGTGTTCCAGTGCTCTTTGTTTTTGCTTGACAGTTTTGTTATCAGCATGATGATTTACCTTACATTCAATTATGTTTTTGTTTAGGTCAGCCTATTTTAGCCAGTTAGCGATCAAACAAAATCCAATGTTAGCTGAGGCCTATTCAAACCTTGGGAATGTCTACAAAGAATGTGGACAACTAAGGGATGCTTTACAAAACTACAGATATGCAGTAAGATTAAAACCAGACTTCATAGATGGTTATATCAACCTGGCTGCAGCCCTTGTGGCTGCAGGGGACATGGAACAGGCAGTACAGGCTTATGTTACAGCGCTGCAGTATAATCCCGTAAGTGGTTGTAAAAATAATTTGCTTATACTGATATTATTCTAGATAACACATATAAATTAGTAGATCATTGATTCAGTTCACCACATGGCACATGGTAAACTGGAATGCTTAGACCTTTTAAGATTACTGCAGGTTTTGTGCAAAAAAATGACTAGGACATGTATGAATAAATACTGAGATATTTCAGTGTCATATCCCAACCAGTCACACTATGAGTGGTATAGCTTGACTGATTTGGGTAAATACTGCCGATTAGCATTGTTGTACATGTATATTTCTCAATTAGCACTTGTGAAAATATAAAAATTGTGTTTCTTCTTGATGAGATATTCCCTATATTCACCTGGAAAACACCCTGTGCACGAAGATAAACTTAATACCGTTACTGCTTTACATAAAAGTTGGAAATGCTGTGTCATGCAGTTGCCTCAAACTGATGGAAAGGATTTTATTTGTAGCTACGGTAGTACATAATTGGAAAGTAAAATTAAAAAGAGTAGATATTTATATTCTTTACATAAATTATATTAAGTGTTCATATGCATTCTTATGTTTCAGGACCTTTACTGTGTACGGAGTGACCTTGGTAACCTGCTGAAAGCTCTAGGAAGACTTGATGAGGCTAAGGTAGGAGTGGTAACTATAGAAACCACACTAAAGGAGAGAACACTCTTATTTTTTTGTGTAAAGAAAAAACTTAAGGAAATCTGTACACAACTTACTATAAAAATTTTCAAAAGTTATTTAGAAAAAAAACAGAAGCAAAATATTTCCCCATCAATTTTAATCCATTTTTTCAAGTTGCAGGAGCCTAAATGTAAGGCATTTTAGTGATGGAATTGCTTTGTACTGGAGGCAACCTGTACCAGAAATGCTTTTAAGAAATCTGTGCAAGGTTTTCACACAAACGGCACAGATTTCTGAGAACTGGTATCCTTTAAACCAAGGCAAGAAATGTTTGCAAGTGTTTCCACATCATTTTTGATGACTTCCTTAATTTGTTCTTTTTAGCTCACCTGTCACAAAGTGACAAGGTGAGCTTTTGTGATCGTGCAGTGTCCGTCGTCCGTCCGTGCGTACGTGCGTCCGTGCGTCCGTCCGTAAACTTTTGCTTGTGACCACTCTAGAGGTCACATTTTTCATGGGATCTTTATGAAAGTTGGTCAGAATGTTCATCTTGATGATATCTAGGTCAAGTTCGAAACTGGGTCACGTGCCTTCAAAAACTAGGTCAGTAGGTCTAAAAATAGAAAAACCTTGTGACCTCTCTAGAGGCCATATATTTTACAAGATCTTCATGAAAATTGGTCAGAATGTTCACCTTGATGATATCTAGGTCAAGTTCGAAACTGGGTCACGTGCCATCAAAAACTAGGTCAGTAGGTCTAAAAGTAGAAAAACCTTGTGACCTCTCTAGAGGCCATATATTGTAGAAGATCTTCATGAAAATTGGTCAGAATGTTCAACTTGATGATATCTAGGTCAAGTTCGAACCTGGGTCACGTGCCGTCAAAAACTAGGTCAGTAGGTCAAATAGTAGAAAAACCTTGTGACCTCTCTAAAGGCCGTATTTTTCATGGGATCTGTATGAAAGTTGATCTGAATGTTCATCTTGATGATATCTAGGTCAAGTTCGAAACTGGGTCACGTGCGGTCAAAAACTAGGTCAGTAGGTCTAAAAATAGAAAAACCTTGTGACCTCTCTAGAGGCCATATATTTCATGAGATCTTCATGAAAATTGGTCAGAATGTTCACCTTGATGATATCTAGGTCAAATTCGAAAGTGGGTCACGTGCTTCAAAAACTAGGTCAGTAGGTCAAATAATAGAAAAACATTGTGACCTCTCTACAGGCCATATTTTTCATGGGATCTGTATGAAAATTGGTCTGAATGTTCATCTTGATGATATCTAGGTCGAGTTCGAAAGTGGGTAACGTGCCTTCAAAAACTAGGTCAGTAGGTCAAATAATAGAAAAACCTTGTGACCTCTCTAAAGGCCATATTTTTCACGGGATCCGTATGAAAATTGGTCTGAATGTTCATCTTGATGATATCTAGGTCAAGTTCGAAACAGGTTCATGTGCAGTCAAAAACTAGGTCAGTAGGTCTAAAAATAGAAAAACCTTGTGACCTCTCTAGAGGCCATACTTGTAAATGGATCTCCATAAAAATTGGTCAGAATGTTCACCTTGATGATATCTAGGTCATGTTTGAAACTGGGTCACGTGCCTTAAAAAACTAGGTCATAGGTCAAATAATAAAAAAACCTTGTGACCTCTCTAGAGGCCATACTTTTCATGGGATCTGTATGAAAGTTGGTCTGATTGTTCATCTTGATGATATCTAGGTCAAGTTTGAAACTGGGTCAACTGCGGTCAAAAACTAGGTCAGTAGATCTAAAATTATTAAAATCATTTGACCTCTCTAGAGGCCATATTTTTCGATGGATCTTCATGAAAATTGATCTGAATGTTCACCTTGATGATATCTAGGTCAGTTTCGAAACTGGGTCACGTGTGGTCAAAAACTAGGCCAGTAGGTATAAAAATAGAAAAACCTTGTGACCTCTCTAGAGGCCATATTTTTTATGAGATCTTCATGAAAATTAGTGAGAATGTTCACCTTGATGATATCTAGGTAAAGTTTAAAACAGGGTCACCTACTTTCGAAAACTAGGTCAATAGGTCAAATAATAGAAAAACCTTGTGACCTCTCTAGATACCATATTTTTCAATGGATCTTCATGAAAATTGGTCAGAATTTTTATCTTGATAATTTCTAGGTCAAGTTCAAAACTGGGTCACATGAGCTCAAAAACTAGGTCACTATGTCAAATAATAGAAAAAACAACGTCATACTCAAAACTGGGTCATGTGGGAAGAGGTGAGCGATTCAGGACCATCATGGTCCTCTTGTTTTCTTTTAGTTTCCCAAAATGGTAGAATAGAATGTCATTGTTTCAAAAGAGTTTTTTCATTAGTTCATAGGTAAAGCCAAAATTTGATAATGTTATTGTGAGAAAAATGTCTTGTGGAATTTTCTTGCTTTGGAAAGACCTTCAGCTAGCAACTCCATCTTACAGTTGTTTGTATTTAATTGTAAAATGCTTGTGATATTAAAATTTCAGATTCAAGAATTTAAAGTAAAGGTTAAACATAGACTGGCATTTCAGAAAATGTCTTTTTATTCATTAAAACTATTGTTAAACTGCTTTCTAGCCCTATTTATTTTCTAATCTCTATGCTTCTGTTTTTTAGCTCACCAGAACACGAAGTGCTCAGGGTGAGCTTTTGTGATTGCTCATTGTCAGTAGTCTGTCAGTCCGTCCACACTTTTCTTCAGATGACATCTCCTCTGAAACTACTGCTCAGAATTGCACCAAACTTTGTCAGTAGCATCCTGGTGTGGCCTTCTATCAATTTTTTCAAATGTCTTTTGGAGCCACCAGAGTTAAAAATAGAATGGCCTTTAAATGACTTCTTCTCATATACCGCTTCATGGATCTTCATCAAACTTGGGTCAGTATATTGTTTTTCAAATTGGGGCACTTGGCCCCTTTTAGGAGCTGCTAGAGCTGAGAATAGAAATACCTTTAAATGACTTTTGCACATGAACTGCTTGATTGATCTATATCAAGTTTTATCTGTAGCATCATTGTAAGGTCGTCTCCAAATTTGTTCAAATTTGGGAGCTTGGCCACTGTTAATGGCCATTAAAGCTAAAAATGATCTTTATATGACCTACTCATGAACCACTTGATGGATCTTCATTTAACTTGTTCAGTAGTATCGTTGTAAGAAACATTGGAACTTTATCTCCTGCGGTATTTTATGATCCTCTTCCAAAGTTGTACACTGAATAGCCTAGCTCTTTAAGCTCTGAAGTTTCTGTGGGCGGTCTTAGGCCATCATGGCCCTCTTGTTTAATGTTTTATGTAATTTTAAAACACAAAAATAATAATTTTATTAGGTATTACATTAATGTGAAATGCCATTTTATGTGCTAACCATTGCCTTTAGTGTTAAGGGTGATACTGTCAAGCTGTTAACTAAAATGTTTGAATGACATTGAACTCTTGAACATTAATTGGACCTGAAAGGGGCTAGAACAACTTTTTGGTGCAGGTTCTCCTTCAAAATAATTCTTGTGCACTTGAACATGGTGTAAACACACACATATGTGTGGATACACATGCTGTACATTTGAAAGTGATGAGAAGAGTTCAAGGTCATTCTCTGAATAAGAAATGATCACATTGTTTTTTGATGGGTAAATATTTAGACTTCTGTGAATAAAAGATAGTGAGAGCAAACTTTCTGTTTTGCCAGTTAAATTCTTGCTCAATTTTATGGTTACTGTGTTCTGGATTGGTAGAAAACCATGCTTGTTCCAGCAGTACTGTAATGACTACATTTGCTATTAAATGAGAAGTAAAAAAAGCACATGTAAACGAAGAGATTTTTTGTGATTTCAGAAACCCAGGTATGAAACATTGAAAATCTCTTACTGAAGGGCAACAGTACGTCCGAGCTGCTTTCGTAAATCTGTTAAATAAAAAGTATAAGTAAGATAGTATAAACAGATCTTTCCAATCAAAATTTCTACGTGCAGCTCTGACCAGTCACGAAAACTAGCCATCAGGAAATGGATAAAAAACAAGTACTGGTATCTACAACAGTGTTTTATACAAATGCTGCAAGGATGGCATGAAAATCTAGAACCAGGCAATTTGTTTACCAATGATTGTCTGCCCATTTTCCCCTGTGTTACAGTGCTTTGACATTGATTAATACTGCAACTAATTTATTTGTTCTATTTCTATTTAAACACAAAAGGTTCATGCCACACATAAAATAGAGAGGAGGACGAAGTCACTTCAACTCCGGGATCAAGGTCACTGGTAGGAATAAATCAAAATATACATAACATTGAGGTGAAATTAGCAGACAGGTAGTATGTATCTACTAGTCAGTCGTGTTTTGATTCTTAAAGATTCGAATAAAAATTTTGATCAAATTTTTTTCATTTTTTAATGATTTTGGTTGTATTTTCATATTACTTTTTGGAACATTTTGGCTTTCTTTTTCCCTTTTTTTTTCAAAACATCAGAAATGTCAATTCTTTCTGAAATTTTAGAAGACTGACTATAGAATTATTATTAATTTCATTTCAGAATTTAAATCAACATTTAAATGTTTCTGCGTGCGCGCAAATTAAACGCAAGCCAAAGCTGCGTCATTCCTTAGCCCTGCAAGCTGATATGCGTTTTGCGACCTGATCATGCGATTTAAGCATTGCTGCGAGCGTGCAAGCCGGAGCGTTAGCGCTAGCGATGTGTAGATAAAGTGAACAATAATTACAGTAAAACAAGCTACCAATCAAATTTATTAGAATAATCTATAATGCCAAATTTATCTTCCAAAAATGGGGGAATGTGATGTTTAATATTACAATTCAGATTTTGTACCAGAGTAATTTTTACTGTATGTTAAATTTGATTGGTTCAGCTTGTTAAATAATTCAAAAGAAGAACTATACAAGTTAAACTCAAAATTTTCAGTTAAATATTTCATGGATGAAAATGCAATATGTACGTTTCTGTTCACTTTGTGTTCACTGCGAACATGGAAAATGACGAGGAAATTTGACAGACTGTCACTGCTTTAACTACAGACTATAAACACCTCACACATGCCATTGTCTTCTTATGAAATTGAAAAGAAAAGTAATTATAGATTTAAAGTTGTGCAAAGATTTATAGTGCACTGTATTCCTGTGTAAGACAACTTTTACACAGGTGTTGATTTATTCTCAAAATATCTGGAATGTTTGGAATACATTGATGAAGAAGTTTCAAGAAATAATAAACTTTGGTAGGTATGAGGTTTACAAATCTTGGAAAAAGAATGTATTGTAAAAAATTTTTGGCTTGATGTGCAAAGCACAATATTTATTTGGTAGGTGTAACTGTATTGGTTGATTCAAAAGTGATGTTCTGTCTTATTTTATCATTTTCCATAGCGTTGCTGCAGCGCTGCGACAAGCGATTGCAAATTCCGCCTTAAATCGGTGCTGCGCGCATGTGCGCATGCTGCTGCTAGATGGCCGATATAGACATGAATGCGATTTTCACTGAGTTTATTTCTGGTTTTCTAGGCATGTTATCTAAAAGCCATCGAGACACAACCAAGTTTTGCTGTAGCTTGGAGCAATTTAGGATGTGTATTCCATGCGCAGGGAGAGATATGGTTGGCTATACACCACTTTGAGAAGGTACAATTTCTCTCCTTTTCTCTATTGTATGGAAGCTTGTTGAATTATAAATCTAGATAATGTGTTGCAACATTTACATTTACTGTCATTGAACTGTTTTGCAGGGTTCATATTGAAGTTTCTTTTCAGGCAGTGGCATTGGATGCAAATTTTATGGATGCTTACATAAACCTGGGCAATGTTTTGAAGGAAGCAAGAATATTTGACAGGTACCTTGTCTTACACAAGTTTTTCTGAATGTATATTTGTTTTTGAGATATTTGTCTTTTTTCTGCTACCTACCAATTTTAAGTGGATGATCCAGTGCTGAGCTCAGGTATTTCTGCTGAAAAATTAGTTACACATTTGCACATACATCCTCTCATTATCTTACAGATAAAAAAAGTTTGTTTAAAATTGAGTATTCTGCAGTTTCCATTTGAAAAAAAAAATCAGTTCCAAGATTGCTATTTTACAAAATATCATTCCTTCAGATCATATTCTTGTTTTTTTTTCAGAGCTGTGACGGCATACCTGAGAGCTTTGAGTCTGAATCAGAATCATGCCGTTGTCCATGGTAACCTGGCCTGTGTCTACTATGAGCAAGGGTAAGTGATAAAATATTCAAGTATTTCTTAGGGATTTTTATCATGGCTAAAATATGTACAACCCTGTAAAGAATGTAGAATTTTTTAGTGTGAGGATTCCAGCCAGCTGGCTTGTAGAAAGTCTATTGTTCTAACAAGGTGCCCAACTGGTCCCAAAATGATTCAAGAAGGGGCACCTAGGATCTTCTACCACAATTATGTGTAAGTTAAAACAGCAGAAGCAAAAATATGTGTTCCCAGTACAGTAAATGTGATGTTACCATCTGGTTTTAATGAACACAAAACAGCATAGAATTTAGGAAACTGTATGTATCTATTGAGTCACTTTCCTTAGACCGGCAATTATTTATTCAGTGGAAGATGTCCAAGTCTACATGTATAACAACGATTGTGCCTATTTCATAATATTGGAATGACAAATGTGCATGAAAATATTAAATTTTTCAGTTTGATAGACCTGGCTATAGACACATACAGGAAAGCTATAGAACTTCAGCCAAACTTCCCAGATGCTTACTGCAATCTTGCCAATGCCCTGAAGGAAAAGGGAAAGGTATGACATTGGTTGTCTTTTCTCTTTTAAACCTGTTACTGGTTAATTTTTTGCCTTTTCAAATTATATGCTGAAGAAAGTCGTGTATATTGCAAACCATTTCTACTCATTATTTAGCCCTGTTACTTTCTGATTAAGAAAATTAGATTTTTTACACCATTTAGACTGGAATTAGTAGATATACGAG
Source organism: Mercenaria mercenaria (assembly GCF_021730395.1). Taxonomy (NCBI): domain Eukaryota; kingdom Metazoa; phylum Mollusca; class Bivalvia; order Venerida; family Veneridae; genus Mercenaria; species Mercenaria mercenaria. Next base: position 8,947,021 of record NC_069365.1, on the reverse strand, counting down.
TTACTGACTTTGTTTGGATCAAATTTTTCGTAAAATGCATCGCCCCCGGGGGCGTTTAAACGGGGTTATACGGTAGGTGTGCATTGTACATGGATGTTTACAGTAGTATTGTATTGCAGTAGTTTCTTCAGTAAAAAAAAAAAAGTCAGTCCATATGGTTCATTAGGGAGAGAGCAGTTCTATGGATTGTGGGGTAATGAGTTTGAGCCCCTGGAAAGGCGAATGTTCTCCGTGACATTTGTGTCTGAAATCATTCATTCTCCTCCTCTGATTCATGTGGGGAAGTTGACATTTACTTGCGTAGAACACGTTAGTACTGGTTAAGAATCCTGAAACACTGGGTATGTTAACTGCTCACTGTACATAACTGAGATACTGTTGAAAAATGGCCTTTAACCCAAAACAAACAAAATCAGTCAAAACTAATCAAGGAATTTTCAAGATCAGTTAATATGCCGTGGTTTATACATGTACTTAAAAGTCAGTTTACATTAAAAGGAGAATATGAAGTGGAGGAATGTCTATGAAGTTGCAGTTTCAAGACTTTAACAGTCAGTGAATATACTGTCATATAGCTAAATACTAAATGGTTAACCTTACTATATAGCATAATAAAAAAATCTGTTTACTTGTTTTAAATGCATTGTTCTTTAAAACCTTGGTTGAAATTAATAACAGTTGATGTTAATAGTGAAATATGTTTTTCATATAAAGGTGCAGGACGCAGAAGAGTGCTATAACACAGCTCTTACTTTGGCACCTAGTCATTCTGATTCCCTAAACAACCTGGCAAACATCAAGAGAGAGCAGGGAAACACAGAGGAGGCAGTACGTCTGTACTTGAAGGCCCTGGAAGTGTTCCCAGAATTTGCTGTGGCCCACTCTAACCTTGCCAGTGTTTTACAACAGCAAGGAAAATTACATGAAGCTCTTTTACATTACAAAGAAGCTATAAGGTTGGTACTAGTGGATATTATATAAGTGTTGACCTCCTTATGAGAGATGTATAGAAACCAGTAAATAAAATCTGTGAAAAGCTCCTTTGGAAGCAGAGTATCTACCAAGCTAGGTAACAGCAGACTGTTTGAATAAGGGATTCTTCTTTAGAAACACATAAATTTACATACATACACATATATATAGTATCTTTCTATTACGCAAACAAACATTCTGTTTTAAAGACAACAGTAAAATTGAAAATTTACTGTTAATGAACTTTTGAAGGTCATCAAGTGATGTTGTGCTCCAGATATGAAGTTTACATGGCAGCATGGAAACAGATTAACCTCTGGTCCTATTGTAAGCACATGATCATTGAAAATATGTATATAATAATTGATGGTGCAGGTACTGTCTTAGCATTACTGGTAAACTAAACATTTTATAGAATCTCGCCATCATTTGCGGATGCCTATTCTAACATGGGAAACCTACTGAAGGAGATGCAGGATATACAAGGTGCTATGCAGTGTTACCAGAGAGCTATACAGATCAAACCAGCTTTTGCTGATGCTCACAGTAATCTTGCCTCCATACATAAAGATTCAGGCAATATTCCCGAGGCCATACAGTCTTACAGAACAGCTCTCAAGCTGAAACCAGAATTCCCAGATGCTTACTGTAACCTTGCTCACTGTTTGCAGGTACCAGTTTATGTCTACATTAATTTCTTTGTTTGATTCTGGTTCTTGGTTCAATTGATTTATAATTTACTGAGCTATTACATTGCATAGACAAGATTTTATTCATTGCTCAGTTGTTTAAGACTATTTCTGATGTAACTTTTGTTAAGTTTATGGTATTTCAAAATAGGGCAACTGTATCTTCTTTGATAAAAAGTATTTTCCTATCTCCCTATTTGACTGATTTATGCCCACTGCCTTTAAAAATGGGGAAGCATGGAATGTTACCCGTTTGTCAGTGCATCTGTGTGCAAGTTAATGTTTGCACTAAATCTTGTCCTCTCAAACCGTGTTGTGCTTTGTTGGATTTTGAAATAACTTAGCACAAATAACCACCATAACAGGACAGCATGTCAGTTGCAACATCCAGTACATTAACTTAAAATGCAAACAAAGATTTAAGGTAATTTATCTTGTCTGGTTGGTAAATTAATTAAAATAACTGAGTTATATAAATGATCACATTTTTTACCTGAATGATCAAATTTTTTACCTGATAAATGGTATTTCGTGTAAATATTTTAGTTTGTATGTGATTGGACGGATTACTCTGCAAGGATGAAGAAATTGGTACAGATTGTAGATGAGCAGCTAGAAAAGAATCGTCTTCCCTCTGTACATCCTCACCATACCATGTTATATCCACTTAGCCATCAGCAGAGGAAGGGAATTGCTGGCAAACATGCTAACCTTTGTCTTGAAAAGGTACTTTTACAGATTCAGTGGGATTAGATTAACTGTAATATGTTGAATTTTTTAAAGGCAGCTTTCCATTAAAAAAGAACCTCCATTAAGTGGTTAAATTTACTGATCTAAAATCACTTGCCGGTCACTGTGTGTCGGTTCGAAGCCTTGCTTGTGTTGTAGAATTTTACATATGAAGAAACTGTTCAGCATATGGAATGTATGTGGTTCTACCAAGGTGTTTGCCATGCCGGAAATAATGCTCTGAGGGGCATCTGGGGTCTTGATTCCATTATGAAAAGCTGCAAAAGTTACTGTTTCAACTAAATTGTGTTGATCTTACTCTGAACTAAACTGAAACAATAATTTTTATGCCCCCGAGGGGAGGCATATTAGTTTTCAACTGTCCGTCCGTTCATTAGTTCGTTCGTTCGTTCGTTCATCACAACGTTAACTTTTTGCATGAAGGCACTTTACTCGCGAACCACTGCACCCAGGACCTTCAAACTTCACATGCTGATAGTACTTATTGAGTATACCACCCCTACTGACTTTGGGATCACCAGGTCAAGGTCACAGTGGCCAACGTTAACTTTTTGCATGAAGGCACTTTACTCGCGAACCACTGCACCCAGGACCTTAAAACTTCACATGCTGATAGTACTTATTGAGTACACCACCCCTACTGACTGGGGTCACCAAGTCAAAGGTCAAGGTCACAGGGGCCAACATTAACTTTTTGCATGAAGGCACTTTACTCGCGAACCACTGCACACAGGACCTTCAAACTTCACATGCTGATAGTACTTATTGAGTACACCACCCTTACTGATTAGGGTCACCGGGTCATAGGTCAAGGTCACAGGGGCCAACGTTAACTTTTTGCATGAAGGCACTTTACTCGTGAACCACTGCACCCAGGACCTTCAAACTTCACATGCTGATAGTACTTATTGAGTACACCACCCCTACTGACTTTGGGAATGGGTCAAAGGTCAAGGTGCTGCGGGGGCATTTGTCACCATTAGTGACAGCTCTTGTTCTTCCTGCTGATAGAACTATGTATGATCTGTTTATCAAGATATTCATAGTAAGTTTAGTAAAAGAATGTTAGGAAGTACTATTTATTGGCCTGTGTATAGTGGAAAATACTGTAAAATCACTTAATTTAGTGGGCATGGAATTTCATGGTTTTGGTCAAAATGGCAATTTCGTTGGGATATGAATTCGTGGATTTCAACTTTTGAACAAAAATTTAATTGGAATTTTACTTGTTAGTTGGGATGAAATTTCGTGGATTGACTCAACCACGAAATCCACGAAAAATAGTCCCCCTCTAATATTAATGATTTCACAGTAGCAGGTTTTAAAACGTAGTAAAGAGATTACACATCCAACTGAGTAATTATCTTGTAATAGATGTCTAATTATTTATGGGGGGCCTATATATAAATAATGAATTCTGGGTATGTGAGTGAAGTGTAATGAGATTCTGTTATATTAGTTTGATTCTGAAATGCTCTTTATATTAAAAAGAAGGTCATTCATGGTGGTGCTCTTTTTCAGTACCATACACAAATAATAAATGATATGGCAACAACTCACAAATGTCACTACGTTTTAAATTACTTTTCATATTTGAATAAAGTGTTTTCTGTGTGCTATATAAAGATAATACCTATTTTCTAGATTAACATATTACATAAGCCACCCTATGAGCACCCGAAAGATCTATCGGCCAGTGGAGGACGACTTCGGATTGGTTATGTAAGCTCAGACTTTGGTAATCATCCGACATCCCATTTAATGCAGAGTATACCAGGACTGCATGATAAAGATTCTGTTGAGGTATGTCCAACTCTACTGTATTCATGAATTTAGATGGGTTCTTATGAAATCAAGTTTTCATTTTGATAAATAATATCTGTAATCATACTACACTTTTTAAGATAATTTTTAGCAAAAGTATTATAGTATCTGAAGTAAAGACTGTTTTGATTGTAAATATCACATTTCTGTATATATTCATTGATTTCTTAATTTAAGAAGAAATCAAAGTGCAACAGAAATTTTCAGCTGTAATGTTGGATGTCAGTAATACATTACTTTACTGGTACACATTCAGCTTAACATGGTTACATGAATTTACCTTGTATGATAAATATATTTCAGGTTTTCTGCTATGCATTAACAGCTGATGATGGGACAAGTTTTCGTAGTAAAGTTTCTCGTGAGGCAGAACACTTCATAGATCTGTCTCTGGTGAGCATTTTCACTTTGTTTATCAGGTAAACCTGCTATACAAAAACAAAAGTTGTCTTGCAATGATTTTTATTTTTTGACGGTTAAATGCTTAAAGACCACCCACAGAATAACTGTATTTTTTGTTTTCCATTATGGTAATTATACGTGCTTTGCATGTTAAAATAGGGGAAAACGAATATCTACTTACAAATTGATAGTGCTATATATAAGACCAAGACAATGTGTTAAATGTTTAAACATTTCAGTAAATTAATAAAGCATTGTGCACAGTACTAGATGTATTGAGTTGAGTTATGACTCCACTTTGTTTCTTCTGTGTAAGATGGTTATTTATCTGTGCTTTTAAAAGTGAACTACAGAGAGATTGACTGAAAAGTTTGCAGATGAAGTTGGGGAAAGACTTATGTAGGAAGGGTCTAAATTGCCCACCTGTCATGTAGTATATCTGTATCATAACAGTATTATCAGAATGATTTTCATAAAGTTCATGTTGGAGGAAAAAGTAGGTCACTGGGCTGTGGTGGGTCTTTAATATTAAACTATTTTTGTATTATTTTAACCTTCATCTCTTTACAGTTAAGCTAATGTAAAGTATGTTATATATACTTTTTGTTAATCACAGATACCATGTAACGGTAAAGCAGCAGATCGCATCAATTCAGATGGTATACATATATTGGTCAACATGAATGGTTACACTAAAGGAGCACGAAATGAACTATTTGCATTAAGACCTGCACCAGTTCAGGTGAGTTTATATTATATATATTGAAATGACATTAATATTGACAAGTAGGATATTTAGTTTTTGTTGAACGTGATTCTTCTATTAAGTAAGACAGAAATGAAGCCTTGAACACAACCAAAAAAAAGCCATTAGCAGGGGACTGTTTATAAGAGGTTATAAAATGTGCAACACCCTTTAAACCTCATCAGCTTAAACAGTTTATTATTATTTAGATGAATTCAATGGACTCTATGATCCTAGAGATGCTGAAAATATAAAATTGAAGTAGGCATTTCAGTTTTGTTCAACTTTACTTTTAATAAGAAAGAAAGCAAAGAAAACAGGTTTGACTTTGAAGCTAAAAATAAGACTTACTTTGTCAACTTTCCTACTGTTCTAAAATAACTGTATGAATGTGTTTAGGTGATGTGGCTAGGTTACCCGGGCACCAGTGGAGCATCCTATATGGACTATATCATGACGGATCGGTTCACCTCACCTCTAGAATATCACAGCCAGTACTCGGAGAAGCTTGCCTACATGCCAGACACATTCTTCATAGGAGACCACATGCAAATGTTCCCACACCTAATGGAGAAAGTGATAGTGAAGCAGCAAGAGGGGGAGACTTTCCGAGATAACAACATCGTATTGAACGGTATCAATCTGAAGGCACTGAAAGATACAGCTGACATACAGGTATTCAGTACTCTCTTACCCTTACCCTGCTAATTTTCTATTATGGACTGGTTCATCATTCGATTTGGGCAATACCATTCATTATATGAAGGGATTTCCACTGAAAATTTACTGACTGAACAGCGAACAGTGCAGACCATGATCAGACTGCACAGATGTGCAGGCTGATCTTGGTCTGCAATGGTCGCAAAGGCAGAATCACTTGCCCCCAGCAGGCTATGGGTTAATACATAAAATTTGAAAGTTTAAACTACTTGACTGGATTCATTATTTATCTCTGATTAAGATATTACCGTAGTATTTAAACAAAAATAAATCAAAACTGAAGTTTAGGGATGATCTGTTCATACTACTATATAAAATGTACTTGATGTTCAAGAGTAATAACTTTCATATAACTATGTTGTAGAAGACCACAATAAGATGTGCCCCAGGTGAGACATGTGATGAGGAGAATGGAGAGCCTGGTACAGTGACGTACGAGACTGTGGTTCTTCAAGTTGGTGCTGTACTCACACAGATGATCCAGACTGGACAGTCGCACGCTTCAATCAATGATATACCTGTACAAAGTGGTGTTACAACACAACAGGTAAGCATGCTTTGCTTGAAAAGTAGGTGTGTGTGCTTTATTTTATCCAAGAAATATTTAATAGCATGGAACATTATTTTTAGCTCACCTGTCACAAAGTGACAAGGTGAGCTTTTGTGATCGCGCAGCGTCCGTCCGTCCGTGCGTAAACTTTTGCTTGTGACCAGTCTAGAGGTCACATTTTTCATGGGGTCTTTATGAAAATTGGCCATGATGTTCACCTTGATGATATCTAGGTCAAGTTCGAAACTGGGTCATGTGCAGTCAAAAACTAGGTCAGTAGGTCTAAAAATAGAAAAACCTTGTGACCTCTCTAGAGACCATATATTTCACAAGATCTTCATGAAAATTGGTCCGAATGTTCACCTTGATGATATCTAGGTCAAGTTCGAAACAGGGTTACGTGCCACCAAAAACTAGGTCAGTAGGTCAAATAATAGAAAAACCTTGTGACCACTCTGGAGGTCACATTTTTCATGGGGTCTTTATGAAAATTGGTCAGAATGTTCACCTTGATGATATCTAGGTCAAGTTCGAAACTGGGTCACGTGCAGTCAAAAACTAGGTCAGTAGGTCTAAAAATAGAAAAACCTTGTGACCTCTCTAGAGGCCATATATTTCACAAGATCTTCATGAAAATTGGTCACCTTGATGATATCTAGGTCAAGGTCAAAACTGGGTCACGTGCCATCAAAAACTAGGTCAGTAGGTCAAATAATAGAAAAACCTTGTGACCTCTCTAAAGGTTATATTTTTCATGGGATCTGTATGAAAGTTGGTCTGAATGTTCATCTTGATGATATCTAGGTCAAGTTCGAAACTGGGTCATGTGCGATCAAAAACTAGGTCAGTAGGTCGAAAAATAGAAAAACCTTGTGACCTCTCTAGAGGCCATACTTGTGAATGGATCTTCATAAAAATCGGTCAGAATGTTCTTCTTGATGATATCTAGGTCAAGTTCGAAACTGGGTCACGTGCCTTCAAAAAGTAGGTCAGTAGGTCAAATAATGAAAAAACCTTGTGACCTCTCTAGAGGCCATTATTTTCATGGGATGTGTATGAAAGTTGGTCTGAACGTTTATCTTGATGATATATAGGTCAAGTTTGAAACTGGGTCAACTGAGATCAAAAACTAGGTCAGTAAGTCTTAAAATAGAAAAACCTTATGACCTCTTTAGAGGCCATACCCTTGAATGGATCTTCATGAAAATTGGTCAGAATGTTCATTTTGATGATATCTAGGTCAGGTTTGAAACTGGGTCACGTGCCTTGAAAAACTAGGTCAGTAGGTCAAATGATAAAAAAACCTTGTGACCTCTCTAAAGGCCATACTTTTCATGGGATCTGTATGAAAGTTGGTCTGAATGTTCATCTTGATGATATCTAGTCAAGTTTGAAACTGGGTCAACTGCGGTCAAAAACTAGGTCAGTAGGTCTAAAATTAGAAAAATCTTTTGACCTTTCTAGAGGCCATATTTTTCAATAGATTTTCATGAAAATTGGTCTGAATGTTCACCTTGATGACATCTAGGTCAGTTTCGAAACTGGGTCACATGCAGTCAAAAACTAGGCCAGTAGGTATAAAAATAGAAAAACCTTGTGACCTCTCTAGAGGCCATATTTTTCAATGGATCTTCATTCAAGTGAGAATGTTCACCTTGCTGATATCTAGGTAAAGTTCAAAACAGGGTCACGTACCTTCGAAAAGTAGGTCAATAGGTCAAATAATAGAAAACGTTGTGACCTCTCTAGAGGCCATATTTTTCAGTGGATCTTCATGAAAATTGGTCAGAATTTTTATCTTGATGATATCTAGATCAAATTCAAAACTGGGTCACATGAGCTCAAAAACTAGGTCACTATGTCAAATAATAGAAAAAATGACGTCATACTCAAAACTGGGTCATGTGGGAACAGGTGAGCGATTCAGGACCATCATGGTCCTCTTGTTATTTTGGTGGGTGTGGGGGGGGACCTACATATTCTTGTTTGTCATTTTTACATGCACCATTCATTTATGTAGTTTGCAAGCTTGGAGAATTGGTAGATGTTTTTAGATGGGGGTTGAGTTGGACTTGGAGCTGTATTTTAAAGCAGTTTAAAAGAATGTATCAGCACATTCTTTTGGTTCAGAATCTTTAGTAGAAATTCTGAAAGTTGCTGTATATCAAGACAAGGACAATGGATGAAAATGAACTGGTAGAGCATCAAGAAAGTACCAAAATGAAATCCTGCCAGAACTCGTAAAATATTTCTTGTTTGTCAATGTGTAAACTTAACATCACTTAATATTAAATGAAAGCAGAATTTTAGCTAGTTATAAAAATTCTTATCACGTGATTTGTGTGTGGAAACACCTATCCTTATGAAAATTTGCCTGTTTTCAGACAAACAACAAGACTGCATCAGGAGAGGAGATACCTCAAACCATTATTATCAGTGCTAGATGTCAGTACAGCCTACCTGAAGATGCTGTTGTGTACTGTAACTTTAACCAGCTGTATAAGATAGATCCTGATACACTCGACATGTGGTTTGAAGTTCTGAAGAATGTTCCAAATAGTGTACTTTGGTTGCTACGGTTTCCAGCTGTAGGGGAGCCAAACGTTTTACAGACAGCCAAAAATGCAGGATTAGATTCAAGCAGAGTTATATTCTCTCCAGTAGCTCCTAAGGTACAAAGAATTGTTTGATACTGGATAGGTGAAGAGAGGCTACATGTATGGTCTTGTGTAAGAATACATTGCCATATTTGAACAACAGAAATGTAAAAATTCAGATTTAGATGTACTCCTTGACAAAGAAATGTTTTGAGATAGAAAAGAAATATTTATGCACAAACACAATAATTCTTTGACTTTAAGTTACGCCTTCTTGGGTAAGAGCTGCATGGCAATCCTGTAATTGTACAGGAAGACCTTACATGCCTCTTGGCACATATTTCAAGCTCACATCAAGACTCTGCAGTTAAATCTACTGAAAACTTAACCCTTATTAACATTGCTTTTACCAAATTTAAGGAAATCTGCAGATATAAATATTCTACTTTGTTGTTAAGAATTTATATAAAACTTGTTCATTTCATTTGTAGACTTTCTTCACAAACAGTTGATGTTTTCATTGATGCAATTCGATACATGGCACCGGTTTGTCAACAGTTGAAAATTGTAATCAATTTTTGTCACTTTTTGTTTAGGAGGAACATGTACGTCGTGGACAGTTAGCTGATGTATGTCTGGACACGCCACTCTGTAATGGTCACACAACAGGAATGGACGTTCTGTGGGCTGGCACACCTATGGTCAGTTTGCCGAAGGAAACACTAGCTTCAAGGGTAGCAGCATCACAGTTAAAGGCTCTCGGTTGTCCTGAATTGATAGCTAAAGATAGAGAGGATTTTATCAACATAGCTTCAAAACTTGGAAATGATAGAGAATAGTATGTACACTGTTATAACTTAAGGTATTAGACCCCTAATAGTAATGTTTAAAAAATGGTATTTGCTAGGTATATTCTTAAAGTTGACTGTGTTTTGCATTGTGTTGCAAATTTTAAACAGCTTTTACCATGCCATTTTTAGCTCATCTGATTTTTTGAAAAAAAATGATGAGTTATTGTCATCACTTGAGCGGTTGTCGGCGTCGGCGTCGGCGTTGCCTGGTTAAGTTTTATGTTTAGGTCACCTTTTCTCCTAAACTATCAAAGCTATTGCTTTGAAACTTGGAATACTTGTTCACCATCATAAGCAGACCCTGTATAGCAAGAACATAACTCCATCTTGCTTTTTGCAAGATTTATGGCCCTTTTGTACTTAGAAATATCAGATTTCTTGGTTAAGTTTTATGTTTAGGTCAACTTTCTCCTAAACTATCAAAGCTATTGCTTTGAAACTTGGAATACTTGTTCACCATCATAAGCAGACCCTGTACATAAGAAACATAACTCCATCTTGCTTTTTGCAAGATTTATTGCCTTTTGGACTTAGAAAATCAGTTTTCTTGGTAAGTTTATGTTAGGTCAGCTTTATCCTAAACTATCAAAGCTATTGCTTTAAAACTTGCAACACTTGTTCACATCTAGTTGACCTGTACAGCAAGAACATAACTCCATCCTGCTTTTTGCAAGATTTATGGCCCCTTTTGGACTTAGAAATATCAGATTTCTTGATTAGTTTTATGTTTAGGTCAACTTTTTCTCTTAAACTATCAAAGCTATTGCTTTGAAACTTGCAACACTTGTTGAGCATCATAAGCTGACCTGTACAGCAAGCAACATAACTCCATCTGCTTTTGCATAATTATTGCCCTTTTGGACTTAGAAAATAATTTTCTTGGTTGAGTATTATGTTTAAGTCAACTTTCTCATAAACTATCAAGCTATTGCTTTAAAACTTGCAACAGTTTTCACCATCATAAGTGACACTGAACATCAAGAAACATAACTCTAACCTGCTTTTTGCAAGAATGATGGCCCTTTTTAGACTTAAAAAGTCATGGGTAGGACAATATTTCTATTACACAAAAAAAATCAGATGAGCGTCAGCACCCGCAAGGCGGTGCTCTTGTTTATAAAGTTTGTATAATTTATAGTATTTCCGCAAGCTCAAGTAGAAACAAATTGCAAAGCAATGGCCACTGTCTAAAACGTTTGCAGAAAATTCATTATACCATTAATTTTAATAAAAGAAACACCAAACTATTGGTAAAATATAACAAAACACAAAATAAAACTGTCAATTTCATTTTTTTCTAGGGTGCTTCAAGTAAATGGATTTAATGAGACAGATTTCTAACTCCCAACATTGAAAAGTTATGGATGAGTCCAGTGGGACTGTTTTAAATTTTGCTCACTTCATTCAAAAATAATCTTGGGACAGAAGTAAAACCTACCTACATTTCTTCAACAATATGTAATATAAAGAGCAAAGGCAAAATAGAGAACTTTTACTGCATGTACCGTATTTTTAAAGATGTTTAACTCTGCCCCCTTTTGTTTCAGAGGTAAATTCACTTTGAACGGCAAGAAATTGCTTATCAAATGAAAAAAATCCACTTTTGTACAATAAATCAATAATATGTCTTGAAAAAAGTAAAACTTCAGTTAGGAAAAAAGGTAAATGAGGAGAGAAAAAAATTGGTCCCAGTGGGGTTTGAACCTACGCCCCCTGAAAAATTTCAGTCAAAGTAGGTTTATTGTAGGAATTGAATACTCTTCAAAAAGGAGGTACTCTATTACGGGTCTAATACCTTAAAATACAGAAGTCAGTAGTAGCAAAATTTGTACAAAGAGTAAACTTAGAATCACTTACCCCTGGTCTTGTTAGGATTGAAACAAGACTTTGTGGGAAAGCTATCCAGCTTAGTTTCAGGTCTGCTGTTTATCAAGGGGAACCTCTAGTTATCCTCCACCGTTTAAGTTCGAAATTTTACATATGATCTGAATTGTGTTTTTCTGAACACACGCATTACCAAACTATGAACTAAGTAACCATGAATACTCTGACTGTGTCAGTTTCTGATGGGCCAGTTGTTTTATGTATTTTATAAAAATTGTGGAAAGTTGATATCTTTACTAACAATAGGAATTGGTAGTGCAGAACTAACTGCCATTTGCCCCATGAGCCATTTGCTCCACTACCATAAAAGTGGCTCAGACTTCTTTCATGTGACTCCTAAAATAAAGCTAGTTCTATTCTTTGTACTAAATGTGGTTCAAAAGAAGTTTCAAGCTAGTAGTTGGTGTAGCTTTTACTGCATTGATTGTTCATACAAGTTATCCACTAAGGACACCTTAATTTTATTTTACAGTTTACATGCAGTGAGAGCAAAGGTATGGAAAGCAAGAATTACCAGTCCACTTTTCAACTGTGAGACATATGTTAACAACATGGAAATCCTGTACTGGCAGATGTGGAAACATTACTCTGAGGGTTTTGCTCCAGACCATATCACACAAATGAATTAACTATAGTAATGTCTCAAGCTACTATAGTCTATATAGTGAGGATGTTGCTCCATTTATTCCTGTATACTGTGTATGGGAGTAGTCTATTCTGAAACCAGTATGAGAATAGCTTCGCGTTACAATGAAAGCGACAAGTGATACCATTTGAAATGAGTAGGAATAGCTCAACTTTATACCATACATGATATAGGAGTGTTTCCTAATACTACTAAACAAAATATGGGAATACTTTAAGTAAACATACAAAATTTGGGAATAATTCACATAAACATACGGAATTTGGTAGAAGTCCCAGTTAATACTGACAGTATAAAATATCACAATAGTTCCAGTTATACAAATAAATTTGGGAATTGCTGTTGTTAATACTGTATTAAATACAGGAATAGCTTCAGCTAATGTTAATCAAAGTATTGGAAGACTCGCGAATTGCATATGGGAATACCTCAAGTTGGTGGTATACAAGGTATGGGAATAGCTACAGTTAAAACCTTATTTAGTATTAGAACAGCTACAGGTAATACTTCTCATTATTGGGAAAAGTTGCAAGTAATGCTATACGAAATATTGGAAAAGTCCCAGGTATTTCCTTCTAAAATGTGAGATTTGCTTCAGTTACAGGTGCTCACTTACCTTGTTTCAGATAACGTTCCACAAGTTTGGAAATGTAAAAACAAAAGTTTTTTCCAGTTAAACAAATTGTTCGTAATGAACTAGAAGATTTATGTTCAGTATGAAATGTTATTGCTAGACATGATTTTAGGAGACTGCCAGTATTTTTAACTATCACATGATGTAGATAATGGTGATCAGGTTTGAGTGAGGGGGTGGGGGTGCAGAATTGAGAATTTTACGGCTGTTTGTTAGTGCTAAATGATGTATGATTTTTTTTCTTGAATGTGTTTGATTATATTTGATTTTCAGTGTTCTGTAAATTATAATTGCAAAGATTTGTTTGTATATTTGTTGAATCAATGAATGGTTTGTACATAAAGTTTCTGTATTTGATTGTCACTAATGAATATATAATCACAGAAAATCCTATTTTCAGTGTTTTTTAATATTTAAAGGTTTATGTGAAAAGATGTATATATATATTTTGCAGTTTTTTGTTTTTAATGATTTTTTAATTGAGTCGGCTAAACGCTGTCAAGGGTTTGACGAGTCCTTGCTATCACACGATTTCTCATTCTTAAATGGCCTCACAACACAGCGAAGTGATGTAGTTCCATTGGATTGTCTGTAATTTCAAAGAGTTCATTGATCGAATGAAGTTCATTTATGTCAATCCTATTTGCTATGACCAATATACGATGTAATCTGTCATATTTATGACATGTAATTGTGCAGTACTCGAATAAAGCCACGTATTTTCTTCCGCGGTAACTCATTAAGCATAAACACGCATAACGATTCTGCGGGATTTGGTAATACATTTGCGCATATGATTATGGTGACGAATTTTATGCCCTTTTGTCACAAAATAGAAAATATGATGTTCACAAATTCAAATAAAAACTGCATATTAACTTATTAGCCAAATTTTCCATTTGTTACCCTGTCCGTTTCAAAACATAATCTTTAAAATCATTGCGCAAATAACAAATTTATTGTGCTGTGCATTTTATGAATTGCGCAGGCTTACAAAGCTTGCGTAACATCCAGCGAAAGACAAAATATAATTTCAGAACATACTGCTAGTATTTTATTGAGTGGGTACCTTTGAAAGCATTGGAATGTCTCTTATCAAAGAGTTTACCACATCGATGAAATTAAATTATGACAGCTTCATTTTAAATGACCCGTATAAGATATCTGCAGTACGTTAATTCTTCCGCGAGACTTCGCGGATGAATCCTAACTACAATCTGGACACTTCTCGGCGAACACGCGTGACCTGTTTATAACTTTGCGTGGGTTGAATTTTGCTGTCAGTAAACGGATAAATTATCGGAAGAAGAAGCTCTTACTGGTTTGTTTAGTTACTACTGATATTAAAAATGATATTAATTCTTATTTTTCAAGAAATAAACAAATCGGCGAAACATTAAATTGTATTTTCTTGTAGTTTTTGAAATCGAAAGTAGATCGTCTATGTTTGGCTGCTTTGACGAAACGAAACAACTTTTTTATGAAAAGATTTAAATAAGAGGTAATTTAACCGTAAACTTCAATGTCAGATACTGACAATTGCTGCTAAATGTCTTCGTATCATCACAATTTGTAAAATATATTGTTGAAACTGGAGAAAAGTGTAATCGTATCAGGATATAATATTTTGGGTAAATATCGAGCTGTGTTATGAAATTTTAACATTCAAGTAACATACATGATAGATATTATTGTAACAGAAATGATTCTAGAATTTATTTTTATTACACCTACATATAATCTATGTCAGACTCGTATTCTAGTCCTGAGGCATGATCTGAAAGTAAAAAGATGAAGTGACAGTCATACTTTGGATATTGTAATACTAGAAAGAATCTAGATCGTAACCTTTCTGGAACTTTGACTGGTTTGAATAATTTGCTTACGATTCAGGTTCGCAAAAAAATGAAACCGTCACCCATTCTGCTTTTCATGATGACACATGGCTTGATTTTTGCAGTCAGTAAGCGGATAAATTATCCCAAGAAAGAGCTCTTACTGATTTGTTTAATTACTACTGATTTTAATAATGATTTTATTTCTTATTTTTCGAGAAATAAACAAATCGGCGAAACATTAAATTGTATTTTCTTGTAGTTTTTGAAATCGAAAGTAGATCGTTATGTTAGAGTGCTTTGACGAAACGAAACAATTTTTTTATGAAATGATTTAAATAATTTCACCGTAAACTTCAATGTCAGATACTGCCAATTGCTGCTAAACTGTCTTCATATCATCACAATTTGTAAAACATATTGTTGAAACTGGAGATTTTGGCGGTATAAAAGAAAGTGTAATCATATCCGGATATAATATTTTGGGTAAATATCGAGCTGTGTTATGAAATTTAAACATAAAAGTAACAGACATGATAGATATTATTGTAACAGAAATGATTCTAGAATTTATTTTTATAATACATACATAGAATCAATATCAGACTTATATTCTAGTGCTGAGGCATGACCTGAAAGTAAAAATATGAAGTGACAGTCATTCATACTTTGAATATTGTAATACTAAAAAGAATCTAGGTAATATTTAGAAATTGAAACATAAAATTTTCAGTTAGAAATCGCACCAAAGGCTGTATCAAGGGTCTAACTTTTCAAAATTTCCTTGTGGTGATACCCCAAACCCTACTTGCAGGAGGGGGTATCCTCCCACACCCTTCCCCCATATTGCCACTTTACAGTTTGATACATTTGCCCTTTTACCACCTGCCACAATGCCCATTTCAAAATCTGACTGCAGTTCAAAGCGGGAAGGAACACCCCTCCCCACACCCACCCTGCTACCGACCACGTAAAAATGGCTCAAACATTTTTTCAGCCCAGTCTGGGCCTGTCTGTCTACATGAATCAAAACGGATAATTGAAAGTTCATAGACTTGGGGACTACTGACATGGTTTTGAAGGGGTTAACAGGTCTGAAATAGAATAAATGATGGTTTTAACTAAAAAAGAACTGCATTTATTAATATTGGTTATCTTTTCCGAAATTGGTAGCTAGTCCGAGTAACTTCTCTTAGTTTCGAATGCGCAATTTTCCTGTCAGTGTAAACATTCATAACACTATATATTGACACTCGGCAACATTTACATATCTTTAAACGCAAAAGTAAGTATACTTTAAATTCACATCCCTTATAATATGATTGAACAATACCTAGCGTGTGACACGGTTATTGCCAGGCCCCCTATCTGTAAAATATCTGAACAGTTCTTTCGTCCATCCGTTACAAATTGTATGTGGCAATCCGCGCTATAAAATTTCAATATATAAATTTTCATATTCAAATTTTGTCATGTGCGAATATATACCAGCCGATAATTGCCTGTTTTGGTAATGCCGGTGGCAAATGTTTACTGGAAAAATATTTATAGTCATGGGCAGTATCTTAGTGTCACCTGTCAAAGTGTAGTTTGTACTTTCAACATCTTTTTTAGCTCACCTGAGCACGAAGTGCTCAAAGGTGAGCTTTAGTGATCACCCTGTGTCCGGCGTCCGGCGTCCGTCCGTCGTCAACAATTTGACTGTTAACACTCTAGAGGTCACATTTTTGGCCCAATCTTAATGAAACTTGGTCAGAATGTTACCCTCCATAAAATCTTGGACGAGTTCGATATTGGGTCATCTGGGTTCAAAAACTAGGTCACCAGGTCAAATCAAAGGAAAAGCTTGTTAACACTCTAGAGGTCACAATTTTGACCCAATCTTAATGAAACTTGGCCAGAATGTTACCCTCCATAAAGTCTTGGACGAGTTCGATATTCGGTCATCTGGGGTAAAAAACTAGGTCACCAGGTCAAATCAAAGGAAAAGCTTGTTAACACTCTAGAGGTCACATTTTTGGCCCATTCTTAATGAAACTTGGTCAGAATGTTACCCTCCATAAAATCTTGGATGAGTTCGATATTGGGTCATCTGGGGTCAAAAACTAGGTCACCAGGTCAAATCAAAGGAAAAGCTTGTTAACACTGTAGAGGCCGCATTTATGACTATATCTTCATGAAACTTGGTCAGAATGTTAATATTGATGATCTTAAGGTCCAGTTTGAATCTGGGTCATGTAGGATTAAAAACTAGGTCACCTGGTCAAATCAAAGGAAAAGCTAGTTAACACTGTAGAGGCCACATTTATGACCATATCTTAAAGAAACTTGGTCAGAATGTTTATCTTGATGCTCTTTAGGTCAAATTTAAACCTGGGTCAGCTTCGGTCAAAAACTAGGTCACTAGGTTAAATCAAAGGAAAAGCTTGTTAACACTGTAGAGGCCACATTTATGACTATATCTTCATGAAACTTAGTCAGAATATTAAACTTGATGATCTTTAGGTCAGGTTTGAATCTGGGTCATGTTGGGTCAAGAATTAGGTCATGGGGGCAAATCAAAGGAAAAGCTTGTTAACACTCTAGAGGCCACATTTATGACTGTAACTTCATGAAACTTAGAATGTTAAACTTGATGATCTTTAGGTCAAGTTCAAATCTGGGTCATGTTGGGTCAAAAACTAGGTCACGGGGTCAAATCAAAAGAAAAGCTAGTTAACACTGTAGAGGCCACATTTATGAACATATCTTGATGAAACTTGGTCAGAATGTTAATCTTGATGATCTTTAGGTCAATAGGTCAGGTGAGCGATACAGGGCCTTCATGGCCCTCTTGTTTTTTTGCGAACCACTCGTCAATTTTAGAGAAATATATTGGGTTTAAATACTTGTATAATGTCAATCAAAGTTTTACTAGGCATCGATTGAATGTCCATTTCATCTATTGTAACAAAATCTCTGTTCAGTTGGGGAAAAAAGCTAAAACCAACTTGAAACTGGTAGACTATACTACCAGTACATCAATCATTAGCTGACTCTCAGGCCCTTCAGGCCTTTGATTATTTCATATTGTGCCATTGTTCATATAGCATTGATTGTAATCTGAACCTTGATGTTTGACCTCTTAGATCAGTTACTGTGATTAGTGTCTGAGCCAGGCAGTAGTGTGTAATATTTAACTCCCAATTATTAAGGGCAGTACATGTGTAAAATTTTGAACAGGTTGAATTTAGTAGGCACTCTGCGAGGTTTTATAAACTGTAAAATTTTGTAATTCTGCTACTGCTTCTAACAAAGAAAGAAATCAGTGGTATAAATGTAGCAAAAGAGTATTTGAATTGAAATACTATTTATCCTTTGATGATGTCAATTCATGAACTATGATAAACTGAGGACAGAAAGGCAAAAGGATTGGTAACTTTCTATATGAAGGGAAAAATTGTGTGAGAGGGGTTGACTTTTATCTTCAGTTTTATTGAAAATTCATTTTTGTATGTTTAGTTTCTATAGGAATGTTCTGAATTCATAAACACAGGTAAAGTGCAGCTTGCGAACTTTAGCCTTGAATGTTGTGTATGCAAAGTTTACATTTTTTTCATTAATTACATTAGATAGTGTGGAAAGGGTATAATTTTTAGCAGTCTCAAATAACCGAAGCCCGTCAACTTAGCTGAAAAGGGCGAGTTCTGCTGATCAGGAATCGTGATTTAAAAATTGTGTCTGAAGTCATTTCGTCCTCCACCTCTGATTCATGTGGAGAAGTTGGCAGTTATTTGAGATGTACAGGTTAATACTGTTTCAAGTCCAGGGACTCTGATCAGGTAATATGCCCGTCATTACATAACCGAAATACTGTTTAAAAAACAGCGCATAACTCTTAAATAAATTTTTAAAAGATCAAAACAAATAACAGGCAACTAAACTGAAGTCGTTGTGTGATTTCTTGCTGAAACTAGTCTTGTATAAAAAATACGGATGTATGTTTATATCACCTGTATAGAATTTCAGAAAATGATTCTACATGAAGTCAGTTTTGCATTATCTTCAGATACAAAAGATTTTCATCTATAAATAACCATGAGTAGTTGCAAATTCTGTGTTTATATGTACTAGAGTTTGATAGAGCATTTGGTTGTTCCATTATTTAAATTGTATGTACAGTTACTATAGACCATTGTGTTCACAAATTCTTCCTGTTACATTGCTCTTTTAAGTTATTGTGTGTTACACTGTTACTGTAGATTGCTATGTTACATTATAAATCTAGATCATTGTTACAAAACTGGTTATCCAAAATATGATGTCATTTTCTCTCGGGCTGAAACCAGTCACTAACTGTCCAGAACATAAATCCTTTGCATTTGTTTTCAAAAATTGAAGAAGAAAAAAGATAAAAATAGACAAGAGATATATTAATATTAGACCTTGTTTTGCACATAGAGGTTTGAGGCTACAGTATGATAATGAAACTTATTAAAAATTCAAACTGATAACAGTTTACTTGCTTTTTAGAGAAAGACATTTATACGCTACTTTTGAATTTATATATGAATTCTTTGAGTAGGTTTAGTTATTTTATAAGCACATATTAATGAGAAATAAAAGCGCATAACGAGGGCATTAGTTATCCGGCAAGTTGTGACTTAGTATTTCAAATTGCTTGCAGAGGATTGTACAGAAATTTTACCAGTTACTTCCCAATAGAAAAATTAAGCTGAATGTTTAACTTACATAGACCTTCTAATTAAACACTTCGTAATTGTTTGTATACTATGATTGAGAGCAGTATTACAAATTAAGTGGGGTATATATTGCTGAAGTTTTAAGGATGTCTGTATTTATAAATGTTAACCAATTTGTGTTATAGTTAACAATCCTCTGTGTGTGTGTCAGTTGAAATTGTATTGAATGCTTTTATTACATACAGTCGTGATTTACATGTAACTTTAACCTTTTAATTGGTTTATTAAGTTTTGCTTCCTTTATTAAGCATGTAGTGGTTGAGAGAAAATACAGAAATATGGTTTATATGGCTTTCTTTATTATTTTCAGCTCACCTGAACCAGGGTACCTAGGGTTCAGGGTAAGCAATAACTATTGGTGGATTGTCAGGCATCGATCATCCGTTGTCCAAAATTTGAACATAAATATCTTTGTTTCTGAAACTACTGATCAGAATTGTTCTGTAGCATCCTGGCAATGTTCTCTCTCAAATTCGTCCAAATGGGGTGGCCACTTAAGCTAAAAATAGAAATACCTGTAAACATCGTCTCATGACCTGCATAATCTATCTTAATCAAACTTGATCTGTAGCATCATACGGGCCTTACATTAAAACTTTTTGTCCTGAACCGTTTGATAGATCGTCGTCAACTGGTAGGCAACTTGAGGCCCTATAGTCTTCTTTGGGGTTTTTCTTTTTAATTTTGTGATTTTGTGATCACCCTTCATCCGTCATCAGTCCGTCCGTCCGTCAACAATTTCTTGTCTGCATGATAGAGGTTTTATTTATGATTTTTTTTAACCAAACTTGCACACAAGTTGTATCACCATTATGGGTTCCAGAGTTATGGTCCCTTAAAGGTCCAAAATTTGCTATTTTGGCTTTTGCAGCCATATAGAGACTTCATTTATGGTTTGATTTGATACAAACTTCCAAAATAACTTCAACAACAATAAATCTTGGATTCCATGACTAATCTGTCAAATTCAGTAGTAGGTTCCAGAGTTATTATGTCTCCCCTAGGAGACATATTGTTTTTGCCCTGTCAGTCCTTCCGTCCGTATGTCACACTTCATTTCCGAGCAATAACTGGAGAACCATTTGACCTAGAACCTTCAAACTTCATAGGGTTGTAGAGCTGCTGGAGTAGACGACCCCTATTGTTTTTGGGGTCACTCCGTCAAAGGTCAAGGTCACAGGGGCATGAACATTGAAAACCATTTCCGATCAATAACTAGAGAACCACTTGACCCAGAATGTTGAAACTTCATAGGATGATTGGTCATGAAGAGTAAATGACCCCTATTGATTTTGGGGTCAAAGGTCAAGGTCACAGGGGCCTGAACATTGAAAACCATTTCCGATCAATAACTAGAGAACCACTTGACCCAGAATGTTGAAACTTCATAGGATGATTGGTCATGAAGAGTAGATGACCCCTATTGTTTTTTGGGTCACTCTGTCAAAAGTCAAGGTCACAGGGGCCTGTACATTGAAAACCATTTCCGATCAATAACTAGAGAACCACTTGACCCAGAATGTTGAAACTTCATAGGATGATTGGTCATGAAGAGTAGATGACCCCTATTGATTTTGGGGTCACTCCGTCAAAGGTCAAGGTCACAGGGGCCTGAACATTGAAAACCATTTCCGATCAATAACTAGAGAACCACTTGACCCAGAATGTTGAAACTTCATAGGATGATTGGTCATGAAGAGTAGATGACCCCTATTTATTTTGGGGTCACTCTGTCAAAGGTCAAGGTCACAGGGGCCTGAACATTGAAAACCATTTCTGATCAATAACTAGAGAACCACTTGACCCAGAATGTTGGATGATTGGTCATGAAGAGTAGATGACCCCTATTGATTTTGGGGTCACTCTGTCAAAGATCAAGGTCACAGGGACCTGAACATTGAAAACCATTTCCGATCAATAACTAGAGAACCACTTGACCCAGAATGTTGAAACTTCATAGGATGATTGGTCATGAAGAGTAGATGACTCCTATGGATTTTGGGGTCACTCCATCAAAGGTCAAGGTCACAGGGACCTGAACATTGAAAACCATTTCCGATCAATAACTAGAGAACCACTTGACCCAGAATGTTGAAACTTCATAGGATGATTGGTCATGAAGAGTAGATGACTCCTATGGATTTTGGGGTCACTCCATCAAAGGTCAAGGTCACAGGGGCCTGAACATTGAAAACCATTTCCGATCAATAACTAGAGAACCACTTGACCCAGAATGTTGAAACTTCATAGGATGATTGGTCATGCAGAGTAGATGACCCCTAACGATTTTAGGGTCACTCCATTAAAGGTCAAGGTCACAGGGACCTGAACATTGAAAACCATTTCCGGTCAGTAACTTGAGAACCACTTGACCCAGAATGTTGAAACTTCATAGGATGATTGGTCATGCAGAGTAGATGACCCCTAACGATTTTAGGGTCACTCCGTCAAAGGTCCAGGTCACGGGCCTGAACATTGAAAACCATTTCCGGTCAGTAACTTGAGAACCACTTGACCCAGAATGATGAAACTTCATAGGATGATTGATCATGCAGAGTAGATGACCCCTAACGATTTTAGGGTCACTCTGTTAAAGGTCAAGGCCACAGGGGCCTGAACATGGAAAACCATTTCCAATCAATAACTTGAGAACCTCTCGACCCAGAATGTTGAAACTTCATAGGATGATTGTTCATGCATAGTAAATTACCCCTATTGTTTTTGGGGTCACTCCGTTAAAGGTCAAGGTCACAGGAGCCTGAACATTGATAACCAGTTCCGATCAATAACTTGAGAACCACTTGACCCAGAATGTTGAAACTTCATAGGATGATTGAACATGCAGAGTAGATGACCCCTATTGATTTTGGGGTCAGTCTATTAAAGGTCAAGGTCACAGTGGCCTGTTCATGTAAAATCATTTTTTGGAAATAACTTGAGAACCACTTGACCTACAATGTTGAAACTTAATAGGATGATTGGACATGCAGAGTAGATGACCCCTATTTATTTTGAGGTCACTTGATCAAAGGTCAAGGTCACAGGAGACTGAACAGTGACTTGAGAACCACTAGACCAAGAGTGTTGAAATTCAGCGGGATGACTGGACATGCCAGGAAGATGATCCCTATTGCAGCCAACCATCAGTGTCTCTTTGACTTTCGCTCCTGACCGCTATTGACTTCTTGCCTATAGGACTTTGCATTGGGGGAGACATGCGCTTTTTTACAAAAGCATTTTCTAGTTTTATATCTGATTACCTCCCCTGACTGTAATCAGAATGGATTTATATCAGTAATTACTTATAGGACTTACTTGAAATTTCATTATTGTCATTAGTTGGACTGAGACAATCAGGGTAGATAACTATGGACTGATTTTTTTGTCAAATTACCTCCCTTTATTTCAAATTAAAAGGGGTATATCTGTAACTAATGAAGATACTGATCTGAAATTTCATTTATGTCAACAGATGGACTTGGACAATCAGTGAAGATACATATTGACTGAAGTTATGACAAATTACCTCCCTTTATTTTTTATCTAAATGAATACACCTTAGCAGCTTCTAATAAGATTGGTTTGAAACGTTATTTATATCTTCAATGGTAAGAAATAGTCATTTTAGATAACTCTTGATTGAACATTTATCGATATGAATACTTTACTAATATATGGTTGTATAGGCTTGTACTCTGTATCTTCTACATGCATATACCAATGCATGATTACCTCCCTTGATTTTAATAAAAATGGATTTATCTCGGTAAATATTTATAGAACTCATTTGAAATTTCATTATTGTCTTAAGTTGGACTGAGGTAATCAGGGTAGATAGCTATGGACAGATTTTATGTCAAATTACCTCCGTTTGTTTCAAATTAAAATGGGTGTATCTCAGTAACCAATGAAGATACTGATTTGAAATGTCATTTGGGCCATCAGATGGACTCGGACCATCAGAGTAGATAACTTTTGACTGAATTTATGACAAATTACCTCCCTTTATTTGATGTAAAGAATGTATATAAGCAGCATGTAATTGGTTTCAGATGTTATTTAAGTCTTCCAGGGTAAGGAATAGTCATGTTAGTACAAAAATGCAGCATTTGAGCCAAGGATTCTCAAACTTGGTATGGAAATTGGCTCTCACTAGGTCAAAAGGGACTGTTACAAGAAAATGTTTATCCTGAAGATATTTAATGTGTATGCCTATGTGCTCTATGTCAAAACTTGATCATATCATTTTTAGCTCACCTGTCACAAAGTGACAAGGTGAGCTTTTGTGATCGCGCAGCGTCCGTCGTCCGTGCATGCGTCCGTCCGTGCGTGCGTGCGTAAACTTTTGCTTGTGACCACTCTAGAGGTCACATTTTTCATGGGATCTTTATAGAAATTGGTCAGAATTTTCCCCCTTGATGATATCTAGGTCGGGTTCTAAACGGGGTCATGTGCGGCCCAAAAATAGGTCAGTAGGTCTAAAAATAAGAAAAACCTTGTGACCTCTCTAGAGGCCATATATTTCACAAGGTCTTCATGAAAATTGGTCAGAATGTTCACCTTGATGATATCTAGGTCAAGTTCGAAACTGGGTCACGTGGTTTCAAAAACTAGGTCAGTAGGTCAAATAATAAAAAAAACCTTGTGACCTCTCTAAAGGCCATATTTTTCATGGGATCTGTATGAAAGTTGGTGTGAATGTTCAGCTTGATGATATCTAGGTCAAGTTCGAAACGGGTCACGTGCGGTCAAAAACTAGGTCAGTAGGTCGAAAAATAGAAAAACCTTGTGACCTCTCTAGAGGCCATACTTGTGAATGGATCTTCATTTAAATTGGTCAGAATGTTCACCTTGATGATATCTAGGTCAAGTTCGAAACTGGGTCACATGCGGTCAAAAACCTGGTCAGTAGGTCTAAAAATAGAAAAACCTTGTGACCTCTAGAGGCCATATATTTCATGAGATCTTCATGAAAATTGGTCAGAATGTTCAACTTGATGATATCTAGGTCAAGTTCGAAACTGGGTCACATGGTTTCAAAAACTAGGTCAGTAGGTCAAATAACAGAAAAACCTTGTGACCTCTCTAGAGGCCATATTTAGCATGGGATCTGAATGAAAGTTGGTCTGAATGTTCATCTTGATGATATCTAGGTCAAGTACGAAAGTGGGTCACGTGCGGTCAAAAACTAGGTCAGTAGGTCAAATAATAGAAAAACCTTGTGACCTCTCTAGGGGCCCATTTTTTTTCATGGGATCTGTATGAAAGTTGGTCTGAATGTTCACCTTGATGATATCTAGGTCAAGTTCGAAACAGGGCATGTGCGGTCATAAACTAGGTCAGTAGGTCTAAAAATAAAAAAACCTTGTGACCTCTCTAGAGGCCATACTTGTGAATGGATCTCCTTTAAAAAATTGGTCAGAATTGTTCATTTTGATGATAATCTGGGTTTAATTTCGAAAGTTGGTCATTGCCATCAAAAAGTAGGTCAGTAGGTCAATAATGAAAAACGTTGTGACCTCTCTAGAGGCCATATTTTTCAGGGGAAATCTGTATGAAATTGTCTGAATGTTTATCTTGATGAATATAGATCAAGTTTGAACTGGGTCAACTGCGATCACAAACTGGGTTCAGTAGGTCTTTAAAATAGAAAAACCTTGTGACCTCTCTAGAGGCCATACCCTTGAATGGCTCTCATGAAAATTGGTCAAATGTTCCCTTGATGATATCTAGGTCAGGTTTGAAACTGGGTCATGTGCCTTAAAAAACTAGGTCAGTAGGTCCAAATAATAAAAAAACCTTGTGACCTCTCTAGAGCCATACTTTTCAGGGGGATCTGTATGAAAGTGGTCTGAAGTTCACTTGTGATCTCTAGGTCAGGTTTGAAACTGGGTCAACTGGGTCAAGAACTAGGTCAGTAGGTCTAAAATTAGAAAAATCTTTTGACCTCTCTAGAGGCCATATTTTTATATGGATCTTCATGAAAATTTATCTGAATGTTCACTTTGATATCTAGGTCAGTTTCGAAACTGGGTCACATGCGGTCAAAAACTAGGCCAGTAGGTATAAAAATAGAAAAACCTTGTGATCTCTCTAGAGGCCATATTTTTCAATGGATCTTCATGAAAATTAGTGAGAATGTTCACCTTGATGATATCTAGGTAAAGATCAAAACAGGGTCATGTACCTTCGAAAACAAGGGTTTCAATAGGTCAAATAATAAGAAAAAACCCTTTTGACCTCTCTAGAGACCATATTTTCAATAGATTTTCAGGAAAATTGGGTCAGAATTTTTTATCTTGAAAATTTATCATGTCAAGTTCAAAACTGGGTCACATGAGCTCAAAAAACTAGGTCACTATGCCCAAATAATAGAAAAAACGACGTCATACTCAAAACTGGGTCATGTGGGAACAGGTGAGCGATTCAGGACCATCATGGTCCTCTTGTTAGCAATGGTACTCAGGTGAGCGATACAGGGCCATCATGGCCCTCTTGTTTTCACTGTAGGTAATAAAATATGAATTTCAGGGTAGACTTGAAAAAGCTTGAGCATTTAAACATTGTCAACTTTGAAAGGGTAGGACCACCTCATTTGTGGTCCATCCAGAAATCCTTGCCAGCACAACAGTTTTCAAGGGATCTAATCAAAGGTCAAAATACAATTATTTAGGGAACTTATGTATACTTGGGGCCTCCGTGTCCTAGTGGTTAAGGTCGCTGACTTGAAATCACTTGCACCT
This sequence comes from Mercenaria mercenaria, assembly GCF_021730395.1. Classification (NCBI taxonomy): domain Eukaryota; kingdom Metazoa; phylum Mollusca; class Bivalvia; order Venerida; family Veneridae; genus Mercenaria; species Mercenaria mercenaria. The sequence goes on along the minus strand of NC_069365.1, from coordinate 8,920,437 downwards.
CACTTATGTGGGTTCGAGCCTCACTCGGGGTGTTGAAATTTTCATGTGAGGATGCCATTCAGCTGGCTTACGGGAGGTCAGTGGTTTTACCCAGCTGCCCGCTCGTGATGAAATAATGCACGGAGGGGCACCTGGGGTCTTCCTCCACCATCAAAGCTGGAAAGTCGCCATATGACCTATAATTATGCCAGTGCTTATCAGGACATACATTTGCTGTAGCTGGTTTAGGAGTTACTGTCTTGTGTCTGGATACTAGTAACCCTTTTGTCACAGATTTTCAGAATTGCATCACTGTGAAATGAATTTGTGCATATTGTTATGAAATTATAGTATTTTGAATTTTACAAACATACTGGCATTGGATTTCACACATGTGTTTTTAGCTCACCTGTCACATAGTGACAAGGTGAGCTTTTGTGATCACCCTTCATCCGTCATCCGTCATGTGTGCGTCTGTGCGTATAAGTCCACACAAAACTCTTTACCAGGGAGAGATAGGTCAAAATACACCTAAAAATTGGATGTAACATGCATGTTGTACCACAGAAAATGTCTCGATTTTTCCCTACAGCCTGTAATAAGTTACAACATAACTATTTATAGTAAAACAAAGGGAAATAACTCTAAAAAACAAGAGTGCCCCATGGTGGTGAACATTTGTGTCAAGTTACATCAAAATCCCTCCATGCTTAAAGAAGAAATGCTCCGGACAAAGCCATTCTTGAATTTGGCATTTGACCTCTAAGCCTGACCTTGACCTTAGACCTAGGGACCTGTTCTTGTGCACAACAATCTGTTCATGATAGTGAACATTTAAGTCAAGTTCATCAAAATCCCTCTTGCATGAAGAAGAAGTTTTCCAGACAAAGTCATTCTTGTATCGACCTTTGGCATCTGAGTGTGACCCTTTACCTTCAACCTAGGGACCAGGTTCTGTGCATGACAAATCCCTCATGTGGTGAACATTTGTGCCAAGTAATATTCAATCCTGTTTTGCCTGACAAAGTTATACACCGACAGGAAAAATGTCCCAATTTAAACCCTTTGATCTCGAAGTGTGACCTTGACCTTTAAGCTAGGGTTCTGGGTTTGTGCATGACTTGTCGTTTCATCATGGGGAACATTTATGCCAAGTAATATTAAAATCCCTTGATGGATGTCAGAGTTATGGACCGGACAGAAAAAAAGCTCTGTTGACATTTGACCTCAAATTGTGACCTTGACCTTTGAGCTAGGGGTCAGGGTTTTGTGCAAGACACATCAACTCATTATGGGGAACATTTGTGCCAAGTAATATTAAAATCCCTTCATGGATGACAGTTATGGACCGGACATGAAACAGACCCTGTTCAGCCATGTTAACTTTGACTGCCAAGTGTGACCTTTACCTTTGAGCTAGGGGTCTGAAAGTTGTGCAAGACACATCGTACTTTTTAAAGAGGTACATTTGTTGCCAAGTAATATTAAAATCCCTTCATGGATGGCAGAGTTTGGACCGGACAGGAAAAAAGCCCTGTTGACTTTTTACCTCAAATTGTGACCTTGACCTTTCAGTAGGGGTCTGGGTTTTGCGCACGACACGTCGTCTCATCATGGGGAACATTTGTGCAAAGTAATATTAAAATCCCTTCATGGATGACAGAGTTATGGACTGGACACGAAATTGCGGACGAGAGGAAGGATGGACGTTATTACGGACGGATGGAAAAGTGCATTCCTATAGTCCCCGAAACTGGGACTAAAAAGACTTTTAAAAGTGTTTCTATTTTTAGCTTTAGCGGCCCCTAAAAGGGACCAAGTGCCCCCATTTGAACAAACTTGGGAGAGAACCATATAATTATGCTACATACCAAGTTTGATGAAGATCCATCAAGCAGTTCATGATAACAAGTTATTTAAAAGGTATTTCTATTTTTAGCACTAGCGGTCCCCAGAAGCGGCCAAGTGCTCCCCGACCAAGTTTAATGAAGATCCATTAAGCAGTGCATGGTAAGAAGTCGTTTGAAGGTATTTCTATTTTTAGCTCTAGCGACCCCTAGAAGGGGCCAAGTGCCCCCATTTGAACAAACTTGAGAGAGGACCATATAATGATGCTTCAGACTAAAGTTGATGAAGAACCATCGAGCAGTTCATAGAAGTTGTTTCAAGGTATTTCTATTTTAGCCCCCAACAAGCCCCTAAAAAGGGCAATGCACCCCATTTGAACAAATGGAAAGGACCTTATAATGAACCGCAACCAAATTTAATGAAATCCAAACAAAAATGGTTTCATGAGAAATCGTTTTTAAAGGTATTTCTATTTTAAACTCTAGCGGCCCCTAAAGGGGCCAAGTGCCCCCCTTTAAACAAACTTTGGAGAGGACCATATAATGATGTTAAAGACCAAGTCTGATGAAGATCAATCAAGCGGTTCATGATAAGTCCTATAAACGATTTTCTATTTTTAGCTCTAGCGGCCCCTAAAAGGGGCCAAGTGCCCCCATTTGAACAAATTTGGAAGAGGACCTTATAATGCTGCTACAGACCAAGTTTGATGAAGATCCATCAAGCAGTTCATGAGAAGTAGTAGTTTGAATGATTTTCTATTTTTAGCTCTAGCAGCCCCTAAAAGTGGCCAAGTGCCCCTATTTGAACAAATTTGGGAGAGGACCTTATAATGATGCCACAGACCAATTTGATGAAGATCTATCATATGGTTCATAAGAAGTCGTTTCAAGGTTTTTCTATTTTTAGCTCTAGCAGGGCCCCTAAATGGGGCCAAGTACCCCCAATTGAATAAACTTTGGAGAGGACCTTATAATAATGCTACAGACTAAGATGGATGAAGATCCATCAAGCGATTCATGAGAAGTGGTTTAAAGGTTTTTCTATTTTTAGCTCTAGCAGCCACTAAAAGGGGCTAAATGCCCCCATTTGAAAAAAACTTGATAGAGGACCTCACCAGGATGCTACAGACCAAATTTGGTGTTATTCTGACCTGTAGTTTCAGAGGAGGAGATGTTTAAGTAACAAGAGCTGTCCGTAAGACAGCGTGCTCGACTTTTCTCAGTGCTTGACTCTGAATTAGAGCTTTGCCAGTAAAAAAAGTCCAAGTTAAAAAGGGGCATAATTCTGTCAAAATTCAAAACAGAGTTATTGCGATTGTTAATGGTTAATAAGTATTTTGAGTTTCAAGTCAAAAGCTTTAATAGTAACAGAGATATTTGACTTTATCAAAAACTTTAACCAAAAATTCTAAGTTAAAAAGGGGCATAATTCTGTCAAAATTCAAAACAGAATTATGGGGATTGTTTCTCCTGGTGTATACTTTGATAGTAAATAACTATTTTAAGTTTCATGTAAAAAGCTTTGATAGTAACGGAGATATTTGACTTTATCAAAAACTTTAACCAAAAATTCTAAGTTAAAAAGGGGCAAAATTCTGTCAAAATTCAAAACAGAGTTATGGCATTGTTTCTCCTGGTGTTAGACTTTGATAGTAAATAACTATTTTAAGTTTCAAGTAAAAAACTTTGATAGTAACAGAGATATTTGACTTAAAACAAAAACTTTAACCAAAAATTTTAAGTTAAAAAGGGGCAAAAATTTTGTCAAAATTCAAACCAGAGTTATGGGGATTTTTCTCCTGGTGTAGACTTTGATAGTAAATAACTATTTAAGTTTCAAGTCAATAGCTTTGTAGTAACAGAGATATTTGACTTTATCAAAAACTTTAACCAGCGGCGACGCCGGGGTGAGTACAATAGCTCTACTTTTTCTTCGAAAAGTCGAGCTAAAAGCTAAAAGTGTGGACAACTGAATACCCATGATGGACGACGGACCATCCACCCCATACTAATAGCTCATCCTGAACCTTTGGTTCTGGTGAGCTAAGACAGGAAATTAAAGTAAAAAAGAATTAATTTTTTACTAATTACCACTTTATAAGTGGGTGACATATTTGATAACAGTTTACTGAATAATGTGGCTTTGAACTTTTCAGATTTGCATCAACTTTAACTTGGATCCTGTGGATTCAGTATTTTGGAACTATAAGGAGCTTTTTCTTTCAACTGAAAAGAACAATTATTGTTTTTATGAAATTGTTTAAGGACATGCCTTTAGCAGCTGTGAATAGTACACGTATTAGCCAACCGCTTCAGTGTCTTAGCTGTTTTGTTCTACAAGGTTCAATGTCACACCTACACATTTTAGGTCATACTGGGTAACACTCCATGCATTATTTCACGAGAGGGTAACATGGGTAAAACCCACATCCTCCGCAAGCCAGCCTGATAAACTTCACAGTTAACTATTTCACAGTTACCCATACAGAGGTCTTATCCACACGTTGGGCAAGTGGCCCAGTCATGGAGGCCCTGGTTTAGTTGTGTAATGGCCCTAAAGGCAATCAGTAAAACTACCAAAGGATTCTACACTCTACACAGGTAATAACATGTAGGTAACGGACCATTGCATCTCCTTGTAATGGATCAATCTTGTCACCTCTAGATCATATTTCTACTCTCCACCCATCACTTATCACTTTGGCCATTAATAATATGTGACTAACCATTGTAAAGATAAGACAACTGTAACTTTGAAATACAATATTTTATTTTTTGAGGATCACACAATTCAAGTCCTTAACTACAGTAACATAACAAGCATACCAACACTAATACCCAACAATATACAGTGCAAGTATATCTACATAGCTTTAAATTGATATATATAATTATCGGAGATATAAATAGGAATTTCATTCCAAGAAGTATACTAGCAACAAGTGCAGAAATATATTTTTACAGGAAGCGATCACAACACCAAATAATTAATTAAAATTTTATAAGTGAACACAAGTTGTTGTTTGAATGCTCATTACATTATACATGTATGACATGCAATTTTTTCTATTAAATAAATGAAAACTGTAAAAAGCTAAATTGTATCACAACAGCTTAAACGTATTTAAATGCTGCATAATTAGACTTACACACGGTATATATAACAAATATATATTTACATCAATATATAAATCACAATAAAGATACACATGATGTCAGTAAATACACGATTTTCATCATATCATTTGTTATTCCATTCTTATGATGAATGTTTTTCAGTCTGTAGCTAATTCAATCACAAATTCACAATATGTTCTTGTTGCAGTTTGCTAGAGGTGATGCAGGTTTTGTCAGTGCTGACACTTCAAAGAAATTATTTATTATACACACGTTTTAAAAGTACCTTCAAAAGCAAACTATTGACACAAATGGTAAAAGTTTTAATTATAATTACACATGTCCATCAATCTTAACTACCTGGAAATGAAAAGAAGAAAACACATGCACGTTTGCTTCAGCATTTGAGCAAAAGCAATTCCGCACTGTTTCAGAACTGAAACATCCGGTATCAAAGAAAATGTATTCAATACACAAAATAACAAGAGTGCCAGAATGTCACAATATACGCCCGTCACAGCAAATTTCTTTACTCTAGCACCTGTTTTCCAAATGGAATTTTAATTTTGTGGTTGTTTAGTAATCATTGTAAGTCTTTTGTTTTTCTAAGTCCACAAAAAAACTCTTACCAGGTAGAGATACCTTAAAATACACCTAAAATTTGAAAGTAACATCTATGTTGTACCACAGAAAAGTGGTCTTGTTTTTTCCCTACGGTCAATTATAAAAAAGTTACTATATAAGTTATTTATAGTAACAACTAAGGGAAGGTAATCTTAAAAAAAAAAAAAAAAAAATCAAAAAAAAAATTGTAAGTCCACACAAAAATCTTTACCAGGTAGAGATTGGTCAAAATACACCTCATAATTGGATGTAGCATGCATGTTGTACTACAGAAAAGTGGTCTCGATTTTTCCCTACGACTAGTAATGAAAAAGTTACAATATAAGCTATTTATAGTAACAACAAAGGGAAGTAATTCTAAAGAAGGGAACTGCGCATGACACTTCATCTCATGATGGTGTATAATTGTGCCAAGTTACATCAAAATCCCTCTATGCATGAAGAAGAAATGCTTCGGACAGTCATTCTTGTATCTGACCTTTGGCCTCTAAGTGTGACCTGACCTTAGACCTAGGGACCTGGTTCTTGCGCATGACACTCCGTCTTGTGGTGGTGAACATTTGTGCCAAGTTATATCAAAATCCCTCCATGCATGAAGAAGAAATGCTCCGGACAAAGTTTTCATTCTTGTATCCTTTGACCTCTAAGTGTGACCTTGACCTTAGACCTAGGGACCTGGTTCTTGCGCATGACACTCCGTCTCATGATGATGAACAATTGTGCCAACTTTCATCAAAATCCCTCTATGCATGAAGAAGATATGCTCCGGACAAAGTTTTCATTCTTGTATCCTTTGACCTCTAAGTGTGACCTTGACCTTAGACCTAGGGACCTGGTTCTTGCGCATGACACTCCGTCTCATGATGATAAACAATTGTGCCAACTTTCATCAAAATCCCTCTATGCATGAAGAAGATATGCTCCGGACAAAGTCATACTTGAATTTGACCTTTGACCTCTAAGTGTGACCTTGACCTTAGACCTAGGAACCTGGTTCTTGCGCATGACACTCCGTCTCATGATGGTGAACAACTGTGCCAAGTTTCATCAAAATCCCTCCATGCATGTAGAAGATATGCTCCGGACAAGGTCTGTGGACGCCGCCCGCCCGCCCGCCCGCCCGCCCGCCCGCCCATCCGCCCATCCGCCCGCCAGGGGCGTTCCCATAATACGTCCCGTTTTTCAAACGGGCGTATAAAAAGCTCGCAAGTCATGCAACTTATTTACTTGTGAAGTTTCTTTCTAAATCTGAGCATAAATGCATCTTTAAACAAAGTGCAAGCTGAAAGAAAACTATTTTTATAGTCTCAGGGTAACAACAAGACTGGACTACACTGCTGACATGAACCATATCAGAGCTACTTGCTCAGAGAGTGAACTTCTTGACTTCATTTACAGAGAGATACATGTAAAATCTATACCTGACAACAAGGCTGGAAACTTGTATTAAATACTCAGAATTTTTTTTAATCTTAAGTCTTTGTTTTTCAAAACAGTGTTTTTATTCTATTCTTTACACAGATGCTCTGTAAAAATACATAAGTCAGTTACCTTATAAGATCTTTAAAGAATATAAGTTTCAACACATTTCAAAGACTTCATTTTCACCTGAAGGAAAGACTGAATGAGTCACAGAGTGTTGATAAAGACACAGCTGGAGTATACTTACTGCATATATATACAGCATTACTTTAACCTAAAAGCAGCTGGTCTTTTTAGGAGGCATTTTTTATGCTGATCAATTTGTAAATGATTGATTCATGTGAGTTATAAGCAGTGTTATTATTAAGTACAACACAGTGAAGTCTTTAAACTCTACACTATCACCAGGTCTAATCAGTTATGTGTGAATTTCAAGCATTTTAATGTAAACATTGAGGCAAACTGATTTAATGAATATGACTGGCTTGTATATTCACCTGCTCAATAATTACTATCTCAAAATCTACACCCATTGCTCTGTCTTTTTATTTTAATGTTAACAATATGATACTGGTGTTTCTTAAACAAAATTAAATATAGAACAGAACAGTTTTGGTTTGTTCTGTTCTGACAAAATATATGTTATCCAAGTTTTCATGCACTACCATTTACGGCATACTATTATCATCATCCTTCAATATCTGATAACATTGTTGTTACTGCAAATAACATGTGGCTTGAAATACAATTCAATAAATTATTTTCACAATAATTTGATGCTTCATAACAGCAGGAACTACATTTAATAAATAAAGGTAACAGTAGTAGAAACCACAGTACAGGTAATACTTAACATGCTATATTTCGTTTAAAACATTTTTTCCCATTATCTTCTTTCTTTGTTTAGCAACATTACAATACATCATTCTATTTATATCTCCACAGGTGACAGTAGAAACTTTTTGAATTTTTAAAGATGCATGGCCCATGAAAAAGTGTTACCAAATTTTACAAGTGTATGTTGATTTTTATGCTTTAGATATTCTAAGAATCACATGCATCCAGAAATAAACAGATTTAAAATATAATTTTTCAAAGTTTTCTGGTCAAAACTTGCTGCGATTTTCAATCATAAATATCACATCAAAAACATTTTTCAACAGTTTTGCCTCATATTTAAAAAGACATCATGTTACCGAAAAAGAAAATCAAACAACAGTCTCACACTATAACAGATACTCCTAAAATCAATGCACATTTGTAATTATTTCATTAATATTTCATTTTTCAAAAGGTAACGAATTTTACAGTAGCAACAAGAGCTGTCTGTTGACAGCACGCACGACTATTAAAGAATTGATGGAAGTATGGGGTCAAAATATTACCATAGATATTCAGACAAAAGACAAAAAATTGACAAGACAAACAATGTACCTGTTTTTGTGGATTTGGATAAGTCTTGCACTACATGGCAATGTGTGACCATGATGATAAGCAAGTGTTTCAAGTTTCAACGCCATATATAAAACAATTTAGAAACTAGAAATGTGTCCATGGGACACAGATGCCCCCACTACATGACATTAGTCAGGGGCCAGAACTCCTACAATACTGAATGAATCCGGATGCGAAACCCCAGGTGCACAACTACACATGCTGACCAACATTCCTGTAAACTTTGGTGATTCTAGGTCAAATACTTTTGGGGCTATGTGCGACACAACATTAAAATGACCAATTTTTTACTAAGTCAGGGGCCATAACTTCTACATGTCTGGATGAATCCGGACGCGAAACCCCAGGTGCACAACTACACATGCTGACCAACATGCCTGTAAAGTTTTATGACTCTAGGTCATATACTTTTGGAGCTAGGCACGACACAACATTAAAATGACCAATTTTTACAAAGTCAGGGGCCATAACTTCTACATGACTGCATGAATCCGGACGTGAAACCCCAGGTGCACAACTACACATGCTGACCAACATTCCTGTACACTTTTGTGATTCTAGGTCAAATACTTTTGGAGCTATGCGCGACACAACATTAAAATAACCAATTTTTTACTAAGTCAGGGGCCATAACTCCTACATGTCTGGATGAATCCGGACGCGAAACCCCAGGTGCACAACTACACATGCTGACCAACATGCCTGTAATGTTTTGTGACTCTAGGTCATATACTTTTGGAGCTAGGCACGACACAACATTAAAATGACCAATTTTTACAAAGTCAGGGGCCATAACTTCTACATGACTGAATGAATCCGGAAGCGAAACCCCAGGTGCACAACTACACATGCTGACCAACATTCCTGTAAAGTTTTGTGACTCTACGTCAAATACTTTCAGAGCTACGCGCGACACAACATTTTCGGAAGGACGGACGGACGGACGGAAGGACGGACGGACAAGAGCAAATCTATATGCCCCCCCCAAAGTGGGGGCATAAAAATATGGAATGGTATGCGAAACTAATTTCTATGTCAAAAAAGGGCCATAACTGAGCTAAAGTCCTTGTCCTAGTTCTGTAGCCTTGTCTACATATGTAGACTAAGATGGTAAACAAGTGGTCAAAGTTTCAAAGCCATATGACGAACAGGTTAGGCAAAATATGGACTGGTATGAAAAATATAACTGATTTCAAAGTCCAAAAAGGACCATAATTCAGCCAAAATAGTTGCCAGAGTTATGAACTCTTGCCTACACACGGAAATCATCACAATAAACAAGTGTTCAAAGTTTCAAAGCCACATGTCAAGTAGTTTTGATAAAACGTTGACTTGTACGAAAACTGAAACAATTTCCAAGTCGAAAAAGGGCCATAATTCAGCCAAAATAGTTGACAGAGCTATGTACTCTTGCCTACAGATGAAAATCAGGATGATAAGTAAGTGTTCAAAGTTTCTTAAAAGCCACGTCAAATAGTTTTGACAAAACTTGGACTTGTACGAAAACTGAACCAATTTCCACATCCAAAAAGGGCCATAATTCAGCCAAAATAGTTGACAGAGTTATGTACTCCTGCCTACAGATAGTGACTGTTATAATACAATGCCAACACCCTGGCGAGTAGGATAGCTCTACTTATTCAATGAATAGTCGAGCTAAAAATAAAATAGAAATAAGTATTTAAATCTGTATCACTAGAAGAAGTATAACAGAATCATCACAAGAAGTTTTATAAAATACTAAATCTGAACAGGTCAAGAACTTTGTGAGAAACTGGTGTATGCAGTTATTTCTGAAATGTTTTATGGGTAATTTGAATTAATGAAACAAAATTTTTACTTCAATCTAAGTACAGAGTTTTCAGATTAATTCAATGTTTTGTTTTTCAATCATATCAATAATTCTCCAAACTGATCATAATCTTAAGCTAACCTAAATGAATACGAGAAGCTTTCAACTTTACAAATATTTTTGCACGGAAAAGAGGTGGTTTGCAAAGCAAAAACTCATCACATCATCAGGTAAACATTGTCAAACAGATCTGAACAAAACAACAAGAGCACCGCCTTGCGGGTGCTGACGCTCATCTGATTTTTTTTGTGTAATAGAAATATTGTCCTACCCATGATTTTCTAAGTCTTAAAAGGGCCATCATTCTTGCAAAAAGCAGGATAGAGTTATGTTTCTTGATGTACAGTGTCCACTTATGATGGTGAAAAACTGTTGCAAGTTTTAAAGCAATAGCTTTGATAGTTTATGAGAAAAGTTGACTTAAACATAATACTCAACCAAGAAAATGATTTTCTAAGTCCAAAAGGGGCAATAATTATTGCAAAAAGCAGGATGGAGTTATGTTGCTTGCTGTACAGGGTCAGCTTATGATGGTGAACAAGTGTTGCAAGTTTCAAAGCAATAGCTTTGATAGTTTAAGAGAAAAAGTTGACCTAAACATAAAACTTAACCAAGAAATCTGATATTTTCTAAGTCCAAAAGGGGCCATAAATCTTGCAAAAAGCAGGACGGAGTTATGTTTCTTGCTATACCAGGGTCAACTTATGATGGTGAACAAGTGTTGCAAGTTTTAAAGAAATAGCTTTGATAGTTTAGGATAAAAGCTGACCTAACATAAAACTTAACCAAGAAAACTGATTTTCTAAGTCCAAAAGGGGCAATAAATCTTGCAAAAAGCAAGATGGAGTTATGTTTCTTGATGTACAGGGTCTGCTTATGATGGTGAACAAGTATTCCAAGTTTCAAAGCAATAGCTTTGATAGTTTAGGAGAAAAGTTGACCTAAACATAAAACTTAACCAAGAAATCTGATATTTTCTAAGTACAAAAGGGGCCATAAATCTTGCAAAAAGCAAGATGGAGTTATGTTTCTTGCTATACAGGGTCAGCTTATGATGGTGAACAAGTATTCCAAGTTTCAAAGCAATAGCTTTGATAGTTTAGGAGAAAAGCTGACCTAAACATAAAACTTAACCAGGCAACGCCGACGCAGACGCCGACGCCGACGCCGACAACCGCTCAAGTGATGACAATAACTCATCATTTTTTTTCAAAAAATCAGATGAGCTAAAAATGAATGCCTTTAAAAAAAAAGAAAAAATGTATGTTTCAAAAAATTATTTCTAGACCAATATTTAAGAATTACTTCAAAAATGAATGACAGCTTTGTGCAAACTGTTGAAATTAATAGAAGTAAATGTATCACATAGACTTCAGTGAAAATGCTCTTTATCAACCTATGAACACTGAGAAATGAAAAGGTTCAAGTATTAGTACATGTAGTGTTGTGGTGGAGTGGGGAAGAATTAACAAACTGATACACAGTTTTTAAAAATAAAACCTAAAACTAGTGTAGTTAATCTAGCTGGGTTACATGTTTTGGAGGTTCTCCCTGTGAACAGGTGTTCCACATCTGCCAGAACACCTTCTCCATGTTGTGTGCGTACATCTGACAGTTAAACAATGGACTGGTTAGTCGTGCCTTCCATACCTTCGCTCTCATTGCCTGTAAACTGAAATGGAAGAAGAACACATGTTGCACATTTCCACACCATATCTAGGCAAAGGTTTCATCAAACAGCTTCACAAATCATGCACTTGTGAGATACACATATGCAGATCTATTGATTTATTTCACTGCAAGACAGAAATTTCTTTCACCATGCAAACATCATATGCAGAATTTTCCTGAGTGGCTGTAAGAACACCACTATTCATTACTTTGCATTGGTATTCCTACTGGCATCTAATATCGTAAAAATAATCATTAAAATTAAAAGGCCAATACCAAAAAGAAAATCAAGTCGAAAGGCATACAGAAAGTCAGGTTGCTTCTCATATCTGTACTTGAGAGAATTAATGTTACCATGCCGAATATCATGTTTCATGAAAATACATCAAGTAGTTTTTGGGATGACATCATTTAAAGTTCTGGTGTGTAGCAAGATTGAGAGAAATCTTTTCATTTATTTCTTTTGTTGCGTTCAAAGTCACACTGACAAAATTTAGATCATATGGCAACTTTTCCAGCTTACGATGGTGGAGGCATGGGCTGTTACCCGGGTAGAGCCATTTACCTTATGGAAGCCAGATGGATGTCTTCCCCACATGAAGAATTTTATATCCCCAGTGAGGTTTCAGGCCCACATTGGTGAGTGGCTATTTGAAGTCAGCAACCTCAACCACTCAGCACCCTGGAAGTCTTTTCAAGCTGAATTTGGTCAATGCAAACAAGCAACATACCAAGTTTAGTGAAGAGTCGTGTAAGATTTCTTTTTTTCAGCAAGTTAGACCCAACTGTGTGGCAGGGAGAAACCATTAAGACAAACTTGAGAAGATCCATAAAAAGATACAGCAAGTGAAGATTAATACTGCCTTATCAAGACTTTAACAAAAAGTTGCTTAAAAATTTTCTAAGTCCTTATGGGCCTATGTTCTATGAAGCAGCATCATTTGAACAAACCTGACAGAGCAGCTTTACAATATGTATTTTGATCTTAAAGTGTTTAAAAAGGTTTAAACTATATTTTACTCATTTTATCCTGCACAAGTGAAAAATATAGTTGATAATTTTCACACATATTTCACTTAATGTAATAACTTACAACATAACCATCATGATTCTGCAACCTTTTTTTTTATTCTCTTCATCAGACATAAATGTATACAATATACATCAAAGTGAAATGGAAATGGTACAGGATTAACAAGCTGCAGGAAGTAATTTGCAAAGAACTTTTTGACCTCCTGAACTATAAAGGCAGAAGAATGCAAGAATGCAACACATACATCACTTATTCCAATTCTTAATCATCACCTACTTCTGAGCTGAAGTCTGATAACAGAACCTATCATAAAATTGACTTACTACTCTACATCAGTTCCTAGTCTGGCTGCTATATTCACATAGTGTTCTCTATCTCTAGCTATAAGTTCTGGACAACCTAGTGCCTTCAGCTGAGAGGAGGCCACTCTTGAAGCAAGGGTTTCTTCAGGCATTGTCACCATAGGTGTGCCAGCCCACAGCACGTCCATTCCTGTGGTGTGACCATTACACAGGGGCGTGTCCAGGCATACATCAGCTAATTGTCCACGGCGTACATGTTCCTCCTACAACAAACCATGCAACAACATCCAAAGATTGTACTTAACATGCACATATTTTTTCTTATGCAAATAATTCTTCATACAGCGAGTACAATACAAATTTAGCATTTTCTAAAAGACATAATGTTTTCACTTTTGACTAAAATGTTGTTTTTTTTCTTTGAGATACTATATTCGAATTTTTTAACATACTGTGACACATGATCTCACCAAGTCTCTGGACTTCTGACTTTTATTTACAAGTTCAATTCCTATACAAAATTGAAGATGAGACTTCTTGCATCTTTTACATCTTAAAATTGGTATGAACTGGGACTTAATAAAATTACAAACTTTTAATCCATATTCAAAGCTCTCTTCACAGAACAAGCCAGGCATAAGCAGAACAAGATGAAAACTGTTTCCAAACATGGATTAGGTGTTAATTATGCTCTTTAAAATCAAATAAAGTTTAACCTGATAAAATAGTCAAAGCAGAAAAAATACTTCAAAAATATATTTTTGGATGAAAGTTATAATTAGGACACCTACTTTTGGGGCTACATTAGAAAAGACAACCCGACTGCCATCTATCCCTTCATCCTTGGCCTTCTGGACGATGTTTGGTTCACCAACAGCTGGAAACTTGAGTAGCCACAGAACACTGTTTGGTACCCTCTTAAGAATGTCCAGCCACATCTGCAAGGTTTCTGGATCTATCTTATACAGCTGGTTAAAGTTGCAGTACACAACAACATCCTCGGGGAGCCCGTACTGACATCTCGCACTGATTATTATGTTATCAGGAATTTCCTCCCCAGTAGCACATTTATTGTTTGTCTGTAAGAGTAATAAAATTTGGCTGTCCGCATTCTCACTATCAGCAATGCATACCTGTAAATTATATAGTATTACCTTTTACTACACAACCCGCAATCTTTTATGGCCACAACAATAATTCTTACTTTTGTTAATGATTTCAACATCACACAATGTACTGCATCGACAAGTTATCTCAAATGACCTTGGTGAAATTGGCCACACTCTACAATTTGTTTAGGTCAGCTTACCCCAGAGAATTCAGCTTCACACTAGAGATCCTCCTTAATCTGGCTACGCTGAATTGTTAATTACAACATTTAGTATACCTGATCTTGCGTAAATTGGATAGATACCTGCTGTGTGGTTACGCCATTCTGTATTGTAACTCCGTTCACAGATGCATGAGATAATCCATTCTGCATCATCTGGGTAAGTACTGGGCCCACCTGCACGACTACTGTCTGATACGTCACAGTACCCGGCCTTCCATTCTCCTCGTCTGTAGTTTCCCCTCTACCACACTGAACAGTTACAGTCTGTAAATCATAAACAAAAAACATTTTTTCAGCAGTTTCCATAACAATATTAAATTTTTTCCAAAAATAAGTGACACATATTAAAGGACTTGAAAGACATCATCAGTTCAATGTAAAAAATTTCAGATTACTAATTAATAATCAATACTAATTTGACCTAGATTTCCTAAAATACAACCCAAGCATATTTTATGTAAACCAGACAGATCATTAACCAAGTTTTTAATGATCTGACATAGTGGCTATTTTTTTTTTACTCAAGCGGCTCAGATACAAAGTAATCCTAGATTTTACACCAACAATAATTCAGACTAAGTCTCATGAAGATCATGTCGAAAATGTAGCTTACTGAGTGTTAACAAGGTTTTGATATGACCTGACCTAGTGACCTAGTTTCTAACCATAGCTACTCCAGTTTCAAAGTTCACCTATACTTTATAGACACTCAAAAGGTTTGTGAACACCAGGTACACAATGTGCTAATAGTCTTTTCTATTACATGTATTTGAGTGTCATAGTTTTTGGTCTTATATCTCTTGAGTGGTTAACATGGTTTTTCTCAACCTACTGACCTAGTTTCAAATCTCAAGTAATCCAAACTTGAACTTGACCTAGATTTCATAGAGACAAACATTGTGACAAAGATTTATGATGAAAAGATAGAAAATGTGGCCTCTACAGTGTCAGCAGGCCTTTTTTATGATTTAACCCAGTTTTTGACCTCTGGGTAACTCAGTTTTGAACTTTACCTACAATTCATGAAGACAAATACTCTTACACGGATTTACTAGGTTCAGGTAAAGAACAAAGATTTTCTATGAATTAACCCACCAAGACCTTGTTTCTGATCTTATAAACCAACTGATGAACAATGCCAAACACTTGGGTATCACAACAGCTCACCCTGAACACTGTGCTCAGGTGAGAATAATAAGTACTACCAAATATCAAGCTTTCTACCCTCACAGTGAAACACCACTCACTCGAAAAGTGATGGCTGCAGCAGTAGGACAGACTAAGCAATTCATTTAATCCCTTTGAACCCTATGATTATGATATATCTAAAGCATTTTGCTCATCACACTGAGCAGGTGGACTTTTACCATACATTATACCTACCTTACAATGGACGGCATCTTTCATGGCTTGTAAATTAGTTCCATTAAGGACTATATTGTTGTCCTTGAATGCTTGACCTTCATCCTGTTTGATTAGAATCTTCTCCAGTAGATGAGGGAACATGTTCTTGTGGTCTCCAATAAAGAACGTGTCTGGCATGAAGGCCAGTTTTTCAGAATACTGCATGTCTAATTCTACAGGAGATGTGAACTTGTCAGTGATGATGTAATCCATGAATGGGGCACCACTGGTACCCGGATATCCTAACCACATTACCTGTAATAGCAACAATTTATTCTAGATAAAATCAGTACATACATATATATCTTACAAACTGCATTGACAGACTTTTCATCCAAGGCACTTTACTCAGAAACTCAACAAAAACAATAAACCTCAGTTCCGTCGGATAAAACATTTTGGTTTGTATTTGCCAACTAATTGTCGAGCTATAAGTAAGTACATTTTTCTCAACCCCAAAACATTTCCTTAAAACATTACCACACTTTAAACATTGTTTGCAACTTTAATGAGAAAAACAGTAAATTTTCAAAATAAAGGTCCAATGAAAATCGTTTGGTTTATTCAAGAAAATGCTTCCAAATTCAATTACATACCTTATAAAGGTAATGTATGAACACCAAAAAGAGAATTAACTTAGGCCATAAGTATGGTACTGATTAAAGGCTCTAGTTACTCTATGTGACTGATTACAAAGAAACTACTTCCAAGTAAAAACATCTACCTTACCATAGATACTAAATGCTTCTAACTTACCTGAACTGGTGCAGGTCTTAATGCAAACAGTTCATTTCGTGCTCCTTTAGTGTAACCATTCATGTTGACCAATATATGTATACCATCTGAATTGATGCGATCTGCCGCCTTACCGTTACATGGTATCTGGGACAAATCTACAAAATGCTCTGCTTCACTTGAAATTTTGGCTCGGAAATTTGTACTATCATCTGCACTCAATGAATAACAAAATACCTGAAATAATAAGATTTAATATATGCTCAAATGATTTTAGTTACTATGTTATTTGAGCTTCAATGCATTAACAATATTTCAGTTCTACCATCAGTTAACTGTCCAACCAAAGCATCGCCTGACAACTTCTAAACTAGCATTAATCACTCTTCAATTAAAACCACAACACAGAAGTTAAAAGATAGTCTTTAAGATTTTTCAGCATACAACTGCTCATAACAGATCTTACTTTCTTCTAAATAATACATTTCACTAATTTACAAGGCTGAAATATCTAATAGCTGAACAGTGTTTTCAAACATATCACCCAAAATAATGCAAAGTATATAATTTGCCTGTACCATACCTCAACAGAATCTTTATCATGCAGTCCTGGTATACTCTGCATTAAATGGGATGTCGGATGATTACCAAAGTCTGAGCTTACATAACCAATTCGAAGTCGTCCTCCACTGGCCGACAGATCTTTCGGGTGCTCATACGGTGGCTTATGTAATATATTTATCTGGAAAACAGGTGATATCGTAAGTGAAATCAGGTTCAGCTGCAAGTTTCAGTCAACTAACATTGCAATTTCCTATTAAGACTAGGCTTTAAGCTCTCAGTATGAATACATGTAATCGCAATAACTCCTTCATTTCCTGCTATCTATTTACTGAAATATATTTCTGTTGCTTGGCATCAATCACCTGAACTAAACTCTACTTCTACCAAGCCCATGGAGCAATAATCCTTCAACATGACTTTAAGTCTTATATCTGGCAATTTTTTTTCCCATTCAGATGAAAAAGCAACAAAACATAGTATCTTTTAATAAGAAATCAAACAAAACTTTATCACATATTTACCTTTTCTAGACATAAATTAGCATGTCTGCCTGCTATATTTTTTCGCATTTCGTGTTTAAGTGGGTACAGCATACTATGGTGAGGATGAACAGAGGGGAGACGATTCTTCTCTAACTGCTCATCTACTATCTGTACCAACTTCTTCATTCTCTCCTCATACTCACTCCAGTCACACACAATCTAGCAACAAAATAGTAAAACATAAACAGTTACAAGGAATCAGATTTAGCAAATCCTGTTAGACTATCATTCAAGAAATGCAGTAAATTCACAGATAAAAGCTTTTAAATCTTCGGTAGGAAGAATGTATGTCTATTCTAACAAACTGTAGTCACGATTCTACACTGAGCTTCCCTAAGTTCTGTTCATAATATATACATTTGAAATGCCAAAATTAGCTTCAGTTATATCCCCCAGTCAACATTCTGGACCTAAGTAATAATGTTCATAAATACATATCATTTAATACATTCCATTAAAATTACGTGTTTATCAATAATACAATGCTAAATAGCTAAAATATCATTAATAAAGTAGAAACTTACCTGTAGACAATGAGCAAGATTACAATAGGCATCTGGAAATTCTGGTTTCAACTTGAGGGCTGTTCTATATGATTGTATAGCCTCAGGAATGTTGCCTGAATCCTGGAGGAAGGGTGTATAGAACATATCAACATGTAAAACAATAAATGTAAATATTAATGTAATTTAAAAGCCTTTGAAGAACCTTTAATAAATGCTACTAACTCTGACATGAATGTACAGTCCGCAAAAAATTACTTTAATACATACACACAATTGTTACCTTGTCAGTTAAACTAGCAGCTGCCAATTTTGAATTCTGTATTATAGACCACACCAATAATTATTACTGTATCACAAATCAGGCAACTATTCAATGAAAACAAAACACAAACCTTATGAATAGAGGCAAGATTACTGTGAGCATCTGCGAATGCGGGATTGATCTGTATGGCCCTGGTATAGCATTGCAGTGCCCCCTGTACATCCTGCATTTCCTTTAACGTGTTACCCATGTTGGAATAGGCATCTGCAAATGTTGGCGAGATTCTGAAATAATAACACAAAATATTTAAAGAAAAGAAAAGTAAAAGTTCAACAGCAGTATTAAGTTTTCACTGACCTTAATACAACCCTAGAAAATATTTTTCAACATTTCTGACTAACGGTTCAAACTCATCACACGTGAGATTAACTGGATATTCTCAATACATTTTTAACTTTAATGTGATGAACCTTAAAAGATAACATTAATTAACACCATGTTAGAACCTGCAGCTTTTGAGTTGAGCAAAGAACCAAAACCTTTTCAAGCACCATTAATTTAAATGTCAACAATGTATTTTTCAGACTGAAACTTTTAAATATTTTTTCTTGATTTTTCATTGGGTTTAACTTTGCACCTACACAAATTATAGGTCATATGGTGACTTTCAAGCATTGATGTTGGAGGAAGACCTAAGGTGCCCCTCAGTGCATTATTTCATCACGAGCAGGCACCTGGGTAAAACCACCGACCTTTCGTAACCCAGCCTGATGGTTTCCTCACATGAAGAATTCAACACCCCGAGTGAGGCCCGAACCCATATTGGTGAGGGGCAGGTGATTTGAAGTCAGCGACATTAACCACTCAGCCACGGAGGCCCCACTTTTTTCTTCAGAGAAAATAAACTCACCTTATAGCTTCTTTGTAATGTAAAAGAGCTTCATGTAATTTTCCTTGCTGTTGTAAAACACTGGCAAGGTTAGAGTGGGCCACGGCAAATTCTGGAAACACTTCCAGGGCCTTCAAGTACAGACGTACTGCCTCCTCTGTGTTTCCCTGCTCTCTCTTGATGTTTGCCAGGTTGTTTAGTGAGTCCGAGTGGTTAGGAGCAAGTGCCAAGGCTGTGTTATAACACTCCTCTGCTTCTTGCACCTAAATTTGAGTATATGTATATAGTGAGTCATCTTTGATTAATATCTAGCTGTTAAACTTCAACAGATTGTAAACAAGAAGTACATACATTTTCAAAGCATTATGCACATTGCATTAATTACAGCAAACTGATTTTTTTTATCAACAAGTGGTCTATGGAAAAAATCTTATATATTTTAATAGCTGAAGCCAAAGGAAAAGACCAACATTTTTCCTGTCTTCAATCTGACTTTAGTGCAAAAATAGCAATAAAAATAGCGTTGTTAGCGAAATATCACAATAATGTGAAAATTAATAAACATACCTTGCCCTTTTCTTTCAGTGCATTAGCCAGATTACAGTAAGCATCAGGGAAGTTTGGCTGCAGTTCTATCGCTCGTTTGTATGTATCTATGGCAAGATCTATCAACCTGTCAACATGAAAATCGTCAATCGTTTTTACTGCCTAATTCACAGAATTTACTACTCATAACGGTTAACAGTTTTCACTTAGTATATGTACAAGTAAAATCATATGATCCAGCGCATTTTGTTATACAAAGCTTTTTCTCACTTAAAGAAAATTACCTTTATGATGTTTAACAGATACTATAGAGGATACTTACCCTTGTTCATAGTAAACACAAGCCAGATTCCCATGTACCACTGCATGGTTCGGACTCAGATTAAGCGCTCTCAAGTAAGATGCTACAGCTCTGAAATACAGCATTTAACAATTTAAGACATTCAACTGACATTAACAGAAAGTGCATGACATTATTTTACCCATTTATATTACCTTTCTTCTTTATTACTTTGGGTTAGTGTCACAAAGACATCTTGTAATATGACGGCTTTTAGTAAAAGAAAAAGTCGGCACTATTTCAGTTGAAGCTGGCTACTAGCAGAACCAATGAATGGCTCGAAAAATTGATAGCTTCCCGCTGTTTGACTTCAACCATTGTATGACATGAAACATCACGCTTTATCATCTGAGCATGCAAGATTGTATTCACATTAACGAATGAAAAAACTTCAATTCGAGTAAGTTCCTTCAAAAGTGACTATTCTTTACACAAAGAATTATTCTCAATTTTAGTTCTGCTACTTACCTATCAAATATTCTAGCCTCTTTCAAAACATTTCCTAAGTTTATGTATGCATCTAGAAAGTTAGCATCCAATGCTACTGCCTACAATGAAAGGTAAGAATTCAAATAATAAATATCCTTCAATGTTTCATTTGTATCATTTCAAACCATTTATAGACGAAGGCCAGAGACAAAGACTTTCAATCTGTAAAAATTCTATGTTATTATTTAAAGTGGATTCCTTGTTTTGACTTTGTAGGCAATTATCTGAAATATTCAATTAAGTGATATATGCACAGTGCTCCAGCTAGGATTAAAAAAGGGCAGGGTGCTGGCACTGAAAAGGGCACTTCTGGGGTGGTGGTCGGTCCGGGACCGTGCTCCCCCGGGAAAAAAATATAACTGGTCCATGCATACAGTGCATTTTAACATACTTTAGGCATGGAATTTGGCATAATTTAGGCATGTTTTTTGGCACACTTTAGGTATGGTCTTTTAATAGGCTGTCTGTCATCTCTAACGCACCTATTTATTAACTAAAAATTCTGCTGTTTGTATTTTACTTGGCATTGATTTTCAACTTGTAACATTTCTTTGTAATTGCATACTGAATAACAATATCTATGTGTTTAGGCCTATTCAAAGAAGTATAAAATACACAGAATGGCAACTGGCTGTAATCTCGCGTGAGCTCGTGTCAGAGCGTGATTCTGCGTTATCTTACTAAAAACAAACATCGGCGAGCATGGAGTTACAATTTGTACCTTTAAAACTACATTTAAAATACATGTTAGCTTCTAAAACAAAATTAGTTTAATGAGAAATGGTCTTAAGACACGAAGTACAGGGGTTTTTTTGCCATCGAAAGAAGCGTGGTCATACGGTGATAATTATTTTACCGATGAATAATTGCTTTCGCATACAAAATGGCGCGTGGAGAAAGCGCCACTTCCGGTAACGAGATCTCTTTTTTTTGTCACGGGAGGTTGGCGAGATTTGCTCTATATGCCTTTCAAGTTGCCAATCTATTTATTTTTATAGCTCTTTCGCCTATTTTACTTGTTACAATTTCAGTACACATCTTCTCCATGTAGGCTACTTGATATTTATAAATTTATACCTGTAACATATTATATACAGAAAATAAAGTTTAAACTTCCACTTAAATAAATGAAATCGGGCAGCTTTTAACTTACAACAGTCTAAAAGCAAGTTTAGCACTTGTAATAGACATATTCCGGGTATCCAAAATTTTATATCCGGATATGGTTACACTTTATTCTAAAAGTCGTCGAATGTCCAGTTTAAACAATATTTTTGAAAAAATATTATGATGCAAAGACAGTTTAACAGCATTTCACAGTATCTGACATTAAAGTGTACCCTGTCATTACATCTTAGTAAACTAATTTCAAAGAAATCTTCATGAAAAATCGGCAATTTCACATAGCAGACGACAACTTACTTTCGATTTCAAAAACTTGTAAAACGATAAAATCAAAATATTTTCCTATTTGAATTTGATTGTGATCGATTTTTATTAATTACATATAAATGTCTGTTGTCTGGACTTAAGTTTCAGTTGTGTATAAAGGGGTATTTACGACTATATTACCGAAAACGAAAGTACACTTTGACAGGTGGCGCGAAATGATAATGATTTCAGACTGGTTTGCAAACTGTTTTAACACTAAGGTTCAATGATTTTAATGCTAGTGGAGCAGTCTAAAATATCATGGTCTGCCTCGGGCACGATTACAGCAGGTAATTGTTTAATTGTTTGCTAATTATGTCAATGCCCCACGGCGTGTATCACTCGATAAAAAGGGGGCAGTAAAGCAGTGTATTATAATCACCGAGGCAAAAAAGGGAAGTTTGGCTAAAAAAAAGAAATGAATGGTTGTAAAACGGGCAGGGTGCGGGCAACAGGGCGGAACGAATTTCGGAACGGGCGATGCGCCCTGCTGTAAATAGCTAGCTGGAGCACTGAATGCAATTGAGTGTATATGCAATTAAGAAAATCCTCTTTACCACTTTTGATAACAATATGAAGTCAATACTGACATTTATCAGTCACCAAATTTCTATCTTTAAACTTTCTCAGCATGGCTTCTGAGTCCAAATGAATCTAATTAATGCCAAAGCAAAAACTGACAAGGTTTTACATTATTTTTCCATCATTTAACATCAATTTTAATATCCATACCTTTTCAAAGTGATGTATAGCAAGCCATATCTCCCCCTGTGCATTAAACACACAACCTAGGTTACTCCAGGCTACTGCAAAGTTCGGCTGTGTTTCAATTGCTTTCAGATAACATGCCTAAAAATGGAAAATTTAAACAACATAAGACATTGAGCTCACACCATTCAGGAATCGCCAGCATGGACGCGCAAATCTTTCGAAACTCCTACGCAATGCATGCAGACTTGGAACATCACTGAGATTGAGACAATATCATACAAGATGTCTTTTATTTGATTTCTCTATTTTTTCTTTTCTAAATGACCTTTCTTCTGCCAGTCTGTGAAATACTTTATCGATACCATTGTCCTATAAATCATAAATTCGACAGAATTTACTGAAAATTGTTAAGGTATCTTTTGTGAAGAGTTGATCTTTAAAATAGTTCCCCAATGAAACATGAATTCTCATTTTACTAAGCTCATTTTACAACAGCATCATATGTTCATCTCACAGACTGCATCACTCACATAACAGTCGTAAATTATTCATTAAAAGTAATCTATTCAGCATAAACAGAAATCATGCACACAGCTTTAATATACTGCAATACTCTGAAAATAGTACTTCCATTTTACACATGTGATTTATTTCATACGCATAAAACAAGATATATCAACAAAGTGATAAAGAACAAACCAAATACTAAATTCTTGTAGCAGCTGTGTGCGTAACTTCAAATATTTATAGCCAAAATGATATTCTGACATTCTCTTTTTTGTCATGTTCCAAAAGAAAAGGCAATGTGAGATATAGGTTGTGCCTACACGGAAATATTATAGCGTACATCCTACACAGAAGTACTAAAAATGTATACAAGTATACATGAGTATCTCCATGCACCTGTAACATTGCTCAGGTGAAAAAATATTAAATATTTTCCTTTTGCATAAAGTATCAAGTTCTCATTTTGCTTTTTAAAATGTTCAATTGCATCAAACTGGTTGATAAAGAAAACTCGATACAGTAGAAAAAAAAAAAAGCTTGACACTAAAACGGTGATCAGGTATGCTGCAACAGTCTTTTTAAAATTACAAATGCTATATAATTATGTAAAAGTTTCATCTTAACAAAACAGCAAGCAAAAAAACTTATTATATATATGCGGAAACAAAAAATCCTGATACTACAAGCAGAGATTGCTTTAAGATGCAAGCGGCACCTTGAAACAATGTCTGAATGAAGACAGAATAAACTTGATACTAAGCAATCAAGGCACACTCTACACATCACACTGCCTCCCCTTATCGCTGCGACTGTCGCATCCTACGCATTGCAGGCCGCAAGCAAGCACGAAAATTTCCATAAATTTTCTGAAAAAATTGTTCATGATTACTTTCTTAACCACAGCCAGTCTTAATTATACCCTCACAGGATGATACTTTTCTTTATAGTTTTGAAAGTTGTCCAATCAAATCTTGTTAAAATAGTTGGCCAGATTTGAAATTTCGAATAAAAAAAGTTCCAAAAAGTGTTTAGACTGACTATTGTGATACATATACCTTCTCCAGCCAGATTATATTCTGACACAGTTACACTGCAGATGGAATACACATTTTGTTAATCCTACCAGGTGTACTTGTGAAGCTGTAGAAATCCGACGTCATTATTCGGCGCATTTATACAGTGTTCCGAGAACCTTGTAAAACCAATAGAAATAAAACAAGTTGATTAATGGATTGCTTGCAAACAATGTAAGATAGGTGAATAAACACAAGGTAATTCTACTATCCTTTGCTTTTGGCAAAAGCAAACAAAAGACAAAGGATGTTAATTACGAAAGCTTTTCAATGTGAAGTCCATGCCATATACCTTCAGTAAACTTAAAATATCTAGGAAATAAGAAAAAGCTGCAACACAAAAAATGAATTCAACTTTTGGATTTTTAATCATATTATATTTATGATTTAAAGTCAAAATAAATGAAAAGCCAGTCTCATTCTGGGTGGCTTAGTTTGTTTTCAGTCTGCATGTAACATGTTTATAGATGCACCCACCGCAAAAATTGAAATAGCCAGTAAAAAAATAATTGTAACTTTGCTATTATGCCATGCTCAATAACTAGGCTGTTAATTACTGTACCATGCATACACAAACAAAATTAGTCAGAATTTGACCATTTTATATTGTTCAGGGCAGTATATCCAAATAGTCTGTCACAAAGCAAGATTTATGTGAGGTCAACACCTAAACAGAGTTTTCACATCTCCAAGGCACTATATGCTGAAGTTAAACTGTGCATGTATAAAGTTAACTGCAGGTACGGTGTTATTTGGTTGCAGATTTTTCTTGTCTCTGAAATCCAAGGAAAGTGAATTTTTAAACCAATAGTTAACCATATGAAGTCTAGCATAATGAAATTTTCTCCTGTATGCCAATTTTCTACCTTTTCCTTTGTAATGCAATCTATTTATTTTACACTAATGAGAATTGATAATTAGAAATGAAGAAAATTTGAAAAAAAGCTGAAAATTTCATTTTAAGATTCCATATGACAATTCTGGTTACTGTCTACAATAAATAAAAATTCTTTAATTCAAATATATTCAACAATGGCCACAAAAACTTAATATCTAAATAAACTGTCTTCCTACAAACAACTATTTTCTATCCTAACTATTTGATTATTTCTTTAATTAAAAGCACATTTCGATTCAAGGTACATCTTCCACTTGTAAGACATAAATGTGCACTGCCACAATGTAGCAGAGTGTTAAAGAAATGTGCAAGAGTTCTGCTATAACTATTTATAAAAGCTTTATATACAAATGTACAAGACATTTTTCAGCATGTTTCTATAGTAACCACTCCTACCTTGGCCTCATCAAGTCTTCCAAGAGCTTTCAACAGGTTACCAAGATCACTCCGTACACAGTAAAGGTCCTGGAAAAAGAAAAATTATCACCAGTTTGCACAATAACATAACTAATAATTAAAAATAAACACACAAAAAAAATTGTAATTGTTTGTCTAATGTTATATTCCATTTCAAAAGCCACAATTTCTTGTTTACTACATTTTCCTTCATTTTGCCAAATTTTCATTTGTAACTTTTGACAGTTTATTTGCAGCATTTAAGGAAAACCCTTATTCACCTAACAACAGCAAATTCTATATGATGTTTTTTTTTTAACTGTATCTACAAAAAAGAAATAGAGAATAATAGGTTAGTGCCGTAGATGAGAAAGTTTATCTGGCGAGGTGGAGGAGGTTATCGGGTGAGCCGAAGGCGAACCTGATAACGTCCGGAGCCGAGCCAGATAAACTTTCTCCATCTTAGGCACTAACCTATTATTCTATTTATCTTGTCATTACTTCATTTTCCGATATTTGGCAATTTATTTTACAAAAATAAGTGTGTGACAACCGTTTTAATGACGTCATATTCGTAATGACATCACTTATATAATGACATAATCACCGACAAAATCGCAATAACTTCTTCGTTTTTGAATAAAAACTCATTATTTGACCACTCATTTTCTTAGTTCGGACATTTCCAACACAATGGTGATGGTTTCAATGCAAAATTTCTTATGAAAACAATATGGATCATAAAGTCACATGATCAACTGACCGTATATCACTGGTCATGTGTCAAATGACGGTATATCAAGAAATATATACGGCACCCTGATATCGGTTCGAAAATACTGCAAGTGACAGGATAAAAGTTATTAATTTACAACCACTTACGGGATTATATTGCAGTGCTGTAACATAAGCCTGTACTGCCTGTTCCATGTCCCCTGCAGCCACAAGGGCCGCAGCCAGGTTGATATAGCCATCTATAAAGTCTGGTTTTAATCTAACCGCATGTCTATAATTTTCTAATGCTTCTTGTAGCTGACCTCGCTCCTTGTATACATTGCCGAGATTAGAATAAGCTTCAGCTAATGTTGGACTCTGTTTAATAGCAAGCTGACTAAAATATGCTGATCTGAAAAATATTTATTAACAGAAAACATTTTATCTACTGGAAAAACAATGATACAAACATTATATAAATTTTTGTCCAGTCAAGTATTAAAAACTGAAGCACATCTGCAAAATGGAGGGAATTATTTTGTAAATCATTTTTCAAGTATAAGGTAAGCTTCCTCAGTTCAGTGCTACTGCCAGCAACAGCTCAAGTATTTATTGATATTCTATTTGTCAAGATGACAGTGTTTTACCTATTTTTTCCCCTGTTACAGGGCCTCCACTGGGTCCTAGAAAGTTGTAGCCACTTATTGGGAGAAACTGCCAAACTGAAGCTGAATTGCTGAAATTTGGTCACATTTTAATAAAATTCTTGCAGCCACTTTTATAAATCTGTAGCTAGTTCTTTGAATTTGTAGCATTTGGCTACATCAAGCGAATGGCAGAGAAGGCCCCCAGATGTAATGTGAACTTAACCAAATGACTTCATGCAACTTGCCTGGAGAGGTACACAAATGTCATAAAGTTTATTTGAAGTTACACTTCTGACATATACTGTACTTGGTATCTGATGCTACAAAGTGTATATATGCAAATGTATGTTTAATACCAGATTTTGACTAGTGTAAGATTTAAGAAGTTTCAACAGAAATTATTATAAACTAAAAATATAAGCACTTATACTTGCCCTGCTAATTTCTAATACTGAGACGGTCTTGTTACAGGTATAGTGCACTCGGGTAAATCAAAGCTTTAATTTACAAATGTACAAGTAATTCTCACTGTAAGTACCTATCTAGTTTTCTCTGTTGGAAGTGTATAGAACTAAGCAGAAGTAGAACACCAGTATTGTCTGGTTCCTGTCTCCATAACTGCATACAATGTTGTTCTGCTGATTCATAATCACCTGCCTGGTACTCGGCATGAGCCAACTCTGCTAATCCTGAAAAAACAACAATGTGCTTAGTCCTACTTCATATATACTAATAACATAACTGTTATACGAGTAAAAAAATACACTTACCCATTGTCCTTATCAGGACAGCTCTTTTTATGATCATGATCTGATATTTAATAGTTGCCATGTCTCCAAGGACAGTGTCAAGTAAAGAAGTAAGTTACCATGTTGCCCTAAACATCCTTTTGTTTAGACTTCTGACAACATTATCTCAAGGGACAAAAAAAAAGAATTTTGCTTACGATAACCTCTCTAAAATTTTTATGTAGAGAACTTATGTAGGTTGTTTTTGGGCTAGTGCATCAGAAATGCCAATGACATATAGATAAGACACTAAAATTTTAAGTTTCATTCTTATTCATATATATTGAAACAAGAAAAATCTGTAAAACTGATGGATGCTCCTGGAAATTTGCATATTAAAAAGAATACAAGACGGTCATGATGACCCTGGATCGCTCACCAAAGTAATATCAGCTACATGTTTCTAATGTCAAACTGATGATTTTTAGAAATGTTTTGGAAAATTTTCCGATGTACAATCAAGTAACCCCTGGGGCTGGCCTATTTTACCCCGGGGGTCCCGATTTGAACAAAGTTTGTAGAAGTCTAATAGGCAATGTTACACATTAAATATCTAAGATCTAGGCCTTCTGGTTTATTTTAAGCAAATTTATGAAGAATTTCCTATGTACAATCAAGTAACCCCTGGGGCTGGGTCAATTTGACCCGGGGGGAGGGGGGGGGCAGGGGTCAAGATTTGAACAAATTTTGTAGAGGTCCACTAGGCAATGCTACATGTCAAATATCTAAGCTCCAGGCCTTCTGGTTTATTTTTAGAAAATTTCGAAGATTTTTCTATGTACAATCAAGTAACCCCATGGGGCCGGGGTCATGATTTGAAGAAATTTTGTAGAAGTCCACTTGGCAATGCTACATGTGAAATATCTAAGATCTTGGCCTTCTGGTTTATTTTTAGAAATTTTTTGAAGATTTTCCTATGTAAAATCAAGTGACCCCTGGGGCGGCGTCAATTTTGACCCTGGGGGTCATAATTTGAACAAATGTTGTAGAGGTCCACTTGGCAATGCTACATGTGAAATATCTAAGCTCTAGGCCTTTTGGTTTATTTTACAATTTTTTTTAAAGATTTTCATATGTAAATCAAGTGACCCCCAGGGCAGGGTCAATTTTAACCCCGGTGTCATGATTTGAACAACTTTAGTAGAAATCCACTAGGCAATGCCACAAGTCAAATATCTAAGCTCTAGGCTTTTGCTTTCTGAGAAGAAGATTTTTTAAGATTTTCCTATGTAAAATCAAGTGACCCCTGGGGTGTGGGCAATTTTGACACGGGGGTCATGACTTGAACAAATTTTGTAGAGGTCCACTAGGCCATGCTACATGTGAAATATCTAAGCTCTAGGCCTTCTGGTTTATTCTTAGAAATTTTTTAAAGACTTTCATATGTAAAATCAAGTGACCCCTGGGGCGGGGTCAATTTTGACCCCGGGGACATGGTTTGAACAACTGTAGTAGAGGTCCACTAGGCAATGCTACATGTCAAATATCTAAGGTCTAGGGCTTCTGGTTTTTGAGAAGAAGATTTTTTAAGATTTTTCTATGTAAAATCAAGTGACCCCTGGGGCGGGGTCAATTTTGACCCCGGGGTCATAATTTGAATAAACTTGGTAGAGGTCCACTAGGCAATGCTTCACACCAAATATCTAAGCTCTAGGGCTCCTGGTTTTTGAGAAGAAGATTTTTTAAGTTTTTCCTTTTGGTTGCCATGGCAACCAGAGTTCTGCATGGAATTAAATTCTTTGAACAATTATTAAAGAAGACCATCCAAGGAACATCCCTGTGAAGTTTCATCAAAATTGGCCTGTTGGTTTAGGAGGAGATGTTGTTTAAAGGAAAGTGTGGACGGACAGACGCCGGACGGTGAGCGATCACAATAGCTCACCCCAAGCACTTTGTGCTCAGGTGAGCTAAAAAGTGGAATTTACAGACTTCGCACATAAAAATTATATAGTTTACTGATGTTGATTGATCAAAGGGCAATATCTCATTGAAAACTCATTCCAATGGATAATGAAGAAAATTTGCGCACCTCCTCTTGAGCAAGAAGCGTCCTATGAGATTTTGCTGAATTTCTGGCAGTGGTTGCTAAGAAATACTCCTGACTATGATGGTGCTTTAGTTTACTAATGTGGAATAATCAAAGGGCAGTAAATCAATGAAAATCATCCAACCAAAACACAAAGATAATAAGTGCATCTCCTCTTAATGGTAAAGCTTCCTATGAAGTATGGCTGATGAGAAATACTCCCGACAAGAATTGTACTATAATATATACTACTGTTGAATAATAATCAATGGGCAATAACTTGGTGAAAAATTATCCGACAGAAACACAAAGATGATATATGCTTCTCCTCTTGGTGATGAAGCTTCCTATGAAGTACGGCTTAATTCCTACCAGTGCTTGCAGAGAAATACTCAGACAAGAATTATACTTTAGTATACTATAATCAAAGGTCAATAACTTGATAAACAAGAGGGTTATGATGACCATATATCGCTCACCAGTTAAACTTGGCCTTGGAATCATCAAGATGTTTCATGAAGATAGGGTCATAAATGTGGCCTCTACAGTGTTAACAAGCTTTTCCTTTGATTTGAGTGGTGACCTAGCTTTTGACTCTGCATTACCCAGTTTGCAACTTGGCCTAAGAATCATCAATATAAACATTCTTACCAAGTTTCTTGAAGATAGGATCAAAAATGTGGCCTCTAGTGTTAACAAGCTTTTCCTTTGATTTGAGTGGGTGACCTGGTTTTTGACCCCACATGACCCAGTTTCCAGCTTGGCCTAGGAATCATCAAGATAAACATTCTGACCAAGTTTCATAAAGATAGGGTCATAAATGTGGCCTCAAGAGTGTTAAACACCCACCATAACCTAGTGACCTACTTTTTTCATCTACAAAAACTTCATGAAAATCATTCTTATAATACAGGTAACAGCATGCCCAGTCACGCAGAATCCTGCGTTTTTCACGCAGAAAACACAATGTGCACGCAAATTTTTGGATGGCCGTGCATGCAGGAATGTATATTTGTTGTGGCCGGCAAATAAACGAATTCGGCTCAAAAATTGGTGGTCACTAACCTAAAACCCGGGAAACGCTTGCTTTTGAACAGAAAACCAATAAGCTTCCAGCGGCAAACATCTGCGCGATCTAGATTACTCCAAATACATCACGAGCATGAAAAACTTCATTCTGGGTGGAAATATTAAATTGACCTCAGTGCCATATGAAAGGCCGGGTTTTCACTACAAAATAGGCATCATACAGCATTAGTTCCTGCAGGCGTACTGTTGATAATGTGCAGAACAGAATGGTCATCGAGTACTACTGTAAGCAAATGCCTAAGCCAGAGAAAAAGCTGCTGAAGCATTTCGGCCTTAGACATTCGTAATAGTTAAATACTGTTCTTTATGCCTTAGCAGCATATAGTAAACAGGCTAGGCCTATATAAATACAGTATGACTGAGTTTACTGAATAAATACTGTAAACATTATCTAATATCTGTTGCTTTTAGTTTTCATACCAGTACATATGTTCATGTTTTGGGAAAATTCAGTGTACCCAGATTTTTTAAGCCTGTACCCACTTTTTTCCAAAAGTAGTGGGTACAGGTACCCACTTCTTAAAAATCCTGTGGGCATGCTGAGGTAATACATGTATACAGCTATACTACAAGTTTTCAAGTGGACAATTTTGGCCTTTCTTGAATAAATGTGTTTTGACAACTTCATATGCAAACTTATCCAGTCAATCTCTTTTCAGCAGTTTCAAAAATATAGACAAATTACTATATTACATTGTAGAAACATAATGTGATTGAAATTTAACTAAACACACTGATTTCTGTACATACTGCTACAGTTATCCAATAAAATATTAAGACATTACACATACTGTCTTGGTCTAATTATATATGTCACTGTCAATTTGTACCTAAATACTTGTATATATCTCTCTTTTTTTTCTCATTCAAATCATGTATAATTACCATCATGGACATACAAAAGAATACAGATCTTGTGGATGACAGACCACCGATACTAATACTAACCCTGAACCTTTGGTTCAAGTGAGCTAAAATTGGCGCGGAAAAAATGGCTGTTGCATATTGGTGGATTCAAATAGCCCTCATTTTTAAAAAAAAATTTTTTGCTCTGTAGAGTATAGAGCTATTTTCCTTATTTTCTTTGCAATTTTTTGCTGAAATCACATGACAGATATATGCCTGACATTTTGTAAGCATTTTCATAATGAAATGATAGCATGACAAGACTTTGTCATGAAATTGTAGTGATAGAGGCCTGTACAAGGCCACTTCCCAATCAAAAAATATATTATTTTTTCCCAACTGTGGCAGAGATGTTTCCCAAAAGGCAAGGTAAGGTTTCCCAAAATCATGCGATTTTGTTTACAGTTTAGTATTTCCAGAGAAAGCGTTTGTCTGGTATTGATTTTTTGTTGCACAATAGCCTTACAGTGCACAGAACCAAGTGTGACACATTACAAGTCTAATCCGTTATGTTCCATGGCCTGGATTTTAGTATGGTTTCAGGGGAGATAAATTTAATTTGTCTTTCGGCATTTACTTCCGGTTGATTATTTTTCCCAAAATGGACAAATATCACGCCTAAATTTCCCAATTTGAAAGGCAAAGGCCTCTTCCCAATTTTCTGATGAAAAGCCCTGCAACAGCCGTGCTGTTGGGGTTAACCCTTTAGCCACGTGGTTAGTGTCTGCCTACGAATCACAAGGTCCAGGGTTCGAGCCCCAATAGGGAACTTGATATTTTCTCTCCCAGGGTTTACTTTATAATGGTGTCAGAAGTTTGACGGACTCATGTGATGAACATGGAGTATTTCTGAACAGCTGGTAAGCTCTGAAAAAATAAAAGGGGAGAAGTGTAGTGATAGTAGGTTTATAGGCCACTTCCAACAGCCTTGCAGGGTTCGAATTTAAGCTCGCATACTCGCGAAATGCGAGTGCAAATTTCAAACTGCGAGGTGAGATTTCAGACACCAGCATTTTTTTGCAAGTGAAACTTTTTGGCCGAATAATGTGCATTTCTAACGGTCGTCTCGATCTTACTGTTCTTTCTTTAACAACTCGCGGTCATTGCAGCGCATTGTCATTTGCATAACGAATTTCGGAGCACTCTTTCATCTTTCGTCGTAAACGGAAGTTTACACTCGATACATGTCCCGTGCGTATGTCTTTTCAACTGTACCTGCACCAATTTTGATGACGTTTACCGCATCCGGTGGGTTTTTTGGTAATCTATAATAAGTTACTATTTATATAGCACAAATACGATTGGCTGGACTCGTCACGTGGATGTTTGTGTTAATGTTCTAATAAAATGACAAGTCGCAGAAAATGCAAGTTGTTTTTTCATTTAGCAAGTTAAAAAAAATACCACTTGCGAAAAAATGCAAGTAGAAAATCTGGCTAAATTCAAACCCTGCCTTGCTGTTGGGTTAACTCTGTAGTGACATGGTTAGAGCGTCCGCCTACAGATCACGAACTCTGGGGTTCGAGCCTCAGAGGGGACCTTAGAATTTTCTCTGCCAGTGTTTACTTTAGAATCTTAGGTCATACATCACCACTGCAATTTTGGGTCTCATTTTTTAGCTGATTTTGCAGTTTGTTTGACTGAAAATATTTGTCTTGCATCAAACATGACCCCCACTTTTCATTTGATTTTTATTCAGCAGTGACAATAATCTTCAAGAAAATGAAGTTACAGATATTTAAAATGGGCCCTAATGTGTGCTGCAGCCATTCGAAATATGTCAATTTTATATAGAATAAAGAAGAACAGCTATCTAATGTGTTGTAACCTAGATGGATGTCAAGCGTTATATAGGCAAGGCCGCAGATCCCAGAAAAGTCTCAAATTAGCTATATAGCTAAATCTAGCTATATATAGCTAGAAATAGCTATAAAACCAATAACAATTGTTCAAAATATGTGAATATTAAATATAAAATAATTATTATCCCATTTAAATGGTTTACGAGACAAAAGACACTCACAAAGAATGGAGATCTATGCAGTTTCAGTTTCAATACATGTTGCGAATTTCTGCGATTAGTCATTTATAAATTTGTCTTATACTACCATAATTATCACAAGTGAAAAATTCAGTAATGATTTATCGCAAAATACTGCCGCAGTTATTGAAAATGTGACTACAAAGATCTTGGTTTTGTGTTATTGTCTTTCATATTATTAACCTTTTGGACCTAATTATGACCATTTTGCCTCTTGTTTTGACATATTTTGCATTATTTGTATTGGTTTTATAGCTATTTCTAGCTATTTATAACAAGATTTAGCTATATATCTAATTTGTGACTTTTCTGGGACCTGTTATGTACGAACAGATTTGAGTACGAAGCTTTCAATGCAAAACGGGCCTTCGCGTACATCAGCTCTAGATGTTTATATATCTAAACCATACCGATTTCAAATTAAACTGATTCCCCCTATGTACTGTTTTCTTACAAAATTCTAACAGTAAAATGAATACCTCGCATATAACCGTTGCTCATATTTTGTCTTTGCCTGCGTGTTGTTGTGTCAGTATCCGGAAATGACCTAATTTCCAGCAGACTGTTGCGGCCCTGTAAAAGATATGACTCTACAACAAATTAAATTCTGCATTTTTTTGAAGACAATATTCCTTCAACTAAATGATTAATAAACGCTGAATGAATCTGGAATGAGACGTACAATTTCCTTGGAAGGAATATGAAAACTTCTCTGAAATATTTAATTCTATAGCAAAGATTTTAGTTATGCTGTAAGTTATCCGTTTCCGTCAGCTCATTCGGTAATTTCCGTAAATTGCATGTCCGCTGGGAAGGGCGTCGGGTACTTAACAGTTGTTAACGGGTACCATCAGAATGCAATGATTGAAATTGGCAAATGTTTAATACAATACAATACAATAAGTTTTATTTTGAGT
The DNA here is from genome assembly GCF_021730395.1 of Mercenaria mercenaria. Taxonomy (NCBI): domain Eukaryota; kingdom Metazoa; phylum Mollusca; class Bivalvia; order Venerida; family Veneridae; genus Mercenaria; species Mercenaria mercenaria. The sequence continues at coordinate 8,885,381 of NC_069365.1, read as the reverse complement.
CGACTGTATAAAACATAGGCCTAAGCTCTAAAGAGCTTTTGAACCGCGAGCTTATGTCTTGCCGACTCAAAATAAATCTTATCTTATCTTAATAAAGATATATAGATTCATTCTAGATACAAGATACAAATTTTATTTAAAGTCGGTATTAATATACAGACAACATTCTAGATTTTATATTAAAACTCATAGGCCCCTACTTCACAAACATTTTGTTAGATCTAACATAAAATGCTTAAATCTACACAAGGTAGGCGTAGAAAAAAATCTTCGTTTACGGTAGATTCTATCCCAACATACGCTAAAGTACCTCTGACATTTTCCTATTTAGATTGCCTATCCGATTAAGGAAAAAGTGACATAGGGATAGACTTCTGGAACTGCATAGTTACGATAGTTGAAGACCATTTCTTGATAAATGCGACTTCATTTTACAAGTTTATGAACAAAAAAGAAGACTTTGTAGACATTTCTCATTCTCTTTTCTATTAAAATATGAACATAAATCATTTTTACGTTTTAAACATCTTTCCCCCCAGTGACGCAACAAAATAGTTCACATGCCTTTGTAAATAATTATCATATACGTATGCTGCAAAAATGGCACTTGGTCACAGGTAGGAAAGTGTTTAAAATTGAAAAAAAAAACTATGTACAGGGTGTCAGCAAATAAATTTTTACATAAATATTTGACACTTATTGCATGTGTTTCCTAAACCTTACATATCTACAGCTTTATTCATTTCTGTAAATATTTCAAGCACAGGAAACAATAAACTAAATAAATAGGGGACATAGAAAGTGAAGCTAGAAAGCAGACAGATCCTTATGTATATCTTATGAATTTTTCAATCAGATCTGTTACCTCTTGACAGTCTAAGTCCGTCGATTGAGTGTCATCAGGATTGAGACAACTGCAACTGTCGTAAGTCAAGAACCAAGCAAGTGGCTTCGACATATTACATATGTGTCTTCAACAAAAACATGACAAAGAAATACAGACGAACTTCTTTGGGAATAGTGCCACTTATTTTTAGCATTTTTACCTTTTGTAGGACACATTTGAAGCGAAACTAGAATGCATTTTAAGAGCAACATTTGCTTTTATTCAATCAAGCATCCTATTCCCTAATAGAACTACACCAGACACCATCTCATTAACTAACCTAGTTGCTTCCAGAACTTACACTGACACCCATAGAACTAATACTGACTCGCCCATAACTAACACTGACACCCCCAGAATTAACATCAATTCGTTCACACGTCTGAAACTTATTTTGAAGCCAACCGAAATACTAGTAAGGACCTCAAAGAACTAGCACAGACACCCCAAATATATCTATACAAATATTGATACTAGCTAGTGAAGTTCTGTTCCACTGATATAAAATGCTAAAAGTAAGGCATCCCCGAACCCGCAGTGGAATAGGCAGTCTCCTGCACCCCTCTGTTTCAACTGAAAAAGGCCAACTACGCCAATGTACGGCCAGCTACACCACTGCATGTACTAGTATTCAATAATAATCCTCCACATAATGCCCGGTCAGTATTGTGTATAAATACAGTATAGCAATAGATGTATAGAAAACAAACAATAGGACATGATCAATGCATCAGTGTTATCATGGGCACTCGGGTGGAAATAACTGAAGTACAGTTAGGGACCAAAGGTTTTGTTCCACTTTTATTTTTTCCGTTTCGTTTATTTTCAAAAATGTCAATAAAACTGATAATCTGCATGGTATCAGTTTATTTATCGTGTTAAAATATTTCATAGTAGACATACCTTAAACATCAATGCATATTTTAACTAAAAATACACATTTCAAATTTTTCAAAAATATGACCCTTAGTTACAAACTGTTCGAATTTCAAGAAAACGAATATAAAATAAAACTATTTTTTGTGACAGTTTGATAGGAATATAACTTATTTATCAGTATTTGAAGCTGTTATATTAAACTATCAGCTACTGGAGTCAAGAAATAGCATTGAACTTAGGGCAAAATCCCTAGCATAATGTCCGATGTCCTTTTTGGCCCAACCCTAAATGTTTTTATGGCCTTGGAGAATATTTTTTTCAACTTTTCAAATCAACTTACTGGTGCTCTAAAACAAAGAACTATCATAGTAAAATTATAGCTCTTTGTCTAAAGGCATAGATCTAATCCTGTTTGTCTAAAGGCATAGATTTAATCCCCTTATTTGTATTCCTTTTTTTTTTTTTTGCCACAAAAATAATTTCCGAAAAGTCTCACTTAATAAAAAAAAATCAAAAAAAAAAAAATCCGACCTACCTACCCTAAATTTTTAGCATGTTACCGGAAACAAAGATTTTTTTAGGCCTAATAGTAGAAAGTTCGGACTTATTCTCAAGAAAACGACTTTAAGTGTACATATCTTTTTTCTTTGTCTTCTGGTCATTTTTAATTCTCATTCCATATGTAAACCAAGTAAAGAACTCTCCTCAAAAAGCTATTCCGTTATCAGTTCTGAAAACAAGTCTTGAAAATACTTTGAAATATTTTAAGATGTCATTTTACATCTTGTTTCGTGTTAAACTTCACAAGATGTGTATTCAGATATATCCTTTACAATGTGGTAGGCCTGTCTGTGTGGTAAAATTATCCCCAATGTACCTACAGCTGGGTATGCACTGGTCCTTGTATTTTTTTTTTCAAAATCTATTTTTTTTTCTGCGGGTTTTTTTTTTCACACAAATATATACTGTATATACGGAAGAGCATTAGCGCCAGGTGTGTTTTTTATTAATTACGTAACTCGAAATTTCGAGATAGTAACTGGAAATTTCGAGTTAATAACACGAAATTTCGAGTTACTATCTTGCCCTTTATCCGCAAAATTTTAACTTCTGTCTGTCTGTCAAAGGCCTTCGAAGTCTACACATCCATATACTGTACCGAACATGTAGGGACTTGAACATATACTACCATACATCAATGTATGACCTATCATAGCCCATAGAGCTACTCCAGATTTCAAGCTGTATCCAGGAAATATACCTTCATTTACATGTTTAGGTGGTAGGGGCTCGAACTTGGTCGAAAACCTTTCAGATATTGTCAAAATAGTGAAATATTTTAAGTTTGAATACTTCCCGGTCACGTCACCTTCAATGACCTCTCCTCAAAATCTAGATCCGTCCAAGTACCTGATCTTGGCCAGACTCATAACTACACGTTCATTTAGGGCATGTCTATATTTCATTGCCATATGGGCTCAAGCTAGGTCGAAAACCTTCCAGAAATAAACATGGTTTAGGTACCTGGGGTTTTCCTCCAACATAAATGCTGGGAAGTCGCCATATGACCTATAATTGTGTCGGTGCGACGTTAAACCCAACAAAATAAATAAATAAATAAACATGGTTTAAATAGTGATATTTTCTATAAGCAAACGCTGCCCAGTCATCTTAATCATATGTCCCTGTAGGGCTACCCGATGGATACACCAGGTGCCTAATCTTGGCCTGGACCTGTACATCAACGTAAACATTTATAGTTAGTAACTCGAGATACTAAGTCGAAATTTCGAGTTACTAAGTCAAAATTTCCAGATGCGTAACTCGAAATTTCGAGATATTAACTCGAAATTTCGACTTAGTAACTTGAACTTTCGACTTAGTAACTCGAAATTTCGAGATACGTAACTCAAAATATTTCGACTTAGTAACTCGAAATTTCGAGTTAATAATCAACACACACCTGGCACTAATGCTCTTCCATAGTTTATACTTTAGTCAAATGAAAAAAAAATCGATTACCAAAAATCCGGTCACAGTATTTGTGTGTAAAGGGATTTTTAGAAGAAAAAAGGTGCCTGGGGAAACGTCGACATGGCCCACGCCTACATCTTTTAAAGGAAATATGTCTTTTACGTTTTTAGGGGGCCGTGAGTTTGGGCTCACATAAAATAACTAAAAACGGGACAGAAAAAAAACAAGGATAAATATCAAACAGGGAGTTCCATACACGCAAACGGAACTCACAGCACGCAGATGTGCACACTACCAACACACACACTCACATACAAAGCAAACACACGAGGACAAAACGAACACATAAAGGAACATAGTGGGGAACCTCCTTTGAACGGTCAGTGGCAAAAACACCACTGGGGAGCTTAATCCGGTTTATGGTGCGCACCCAGCCTCACTCTTACCTCCACTATGTTCCAAAGTTATGGGGCAGTGTAAATAAAAGAAATCCCCACCAGGTGAATCTCTAACACAAGCAATGGAAACAGAAGTCTTTTGAATGGGTGCTTTACACATTAAAGAAACAAGGGAGGCCTCTGAAAATGAAGTGTCTTTTGTATCTTTCACTATCCTGCTAGTACTACTAACGGTCCCAGAAGGGGTGGCACATATAATTTTTCCGAAATTTTATCGTTTTTTAAAAAGTTTAAGCTGAAACACATAGTTACCATGCATTTATACAATGCCGAGGAAAAACTCGAAAGAGGTAACAAAAATAGAGTTAATTCAAGGCCTTAATGTCCTTAATTTTGCGAGAGAAAGGTTTTAGATTGTAATATTTTTAACGTTGTTCTTGTTGAATTACAGTTAAAAATATTTACACAAAAACTGGAAGCACGCATCTAGAAACGTTACGTCTCTGCCACTTTTTGCCATTTACGCAAACAATACTAGCCTCTTGTAGAATACCTTTAAACCATACATGAGCACCGTCCAATATTATACTTCTGTAGAGTATAAAGTAGCACCGACTCAACTTTAAAGCAGCATGGCGTAGGAAGATACAGGTACCATCTCAAGATATTATTTCAAACACTGGCGGGCATCTGTATATAACCGGCATGTAGACAAATGGATTAATTCCTTATATGGAAGAATTCTACACCCAACTGAGGTTTAGAACCATCAGCAGGGAGGGACAAGAGATTAGAAATCAGCAACTTTAATCACTCGGCCCCGGAGACCCAAACACTTTAAGGAGCTCCAAAAATGCAAATTAAACAAGAAAATAGATGGACAAACAAAATTTCTAAGTTACTAAGTGGTACTAGTATATTCCATTATACTGATGGAAATCCAGGAGGATGTATGCATACAGTACATTCGACAAGAGTAAGAGATGCGAACGCAGTGGTGTGTCTCTTCTTATATCATAAGATTTTTAGCCAAATGCAACAGCCAGGTCTCCTGTGAATTTACAAAAACATAAATAATGGCATCAGATTTAACAACACAAACGGGAAAAATAAGTTTCACTAGAAAAAAAGAAGCAGGAAAGAAATCAAAGAGCAGAAAAGAAAGCAATTTGTGTCGGACATCATGTGGAAAATTCCATTCGTTTTCAGTTTGAAGAAAGCGCTAGAAAAAAGGTTACCTTTTTCGTGTGCAATACTTTTATTTTTTTATTTCATTTTAAATATTGATTTATTGTATTGTAGGCATTGTTATTTGCCACATTTATTTCATATGATATCGGTGGGGGGTGGGGGGGGGGTATCTATAGGCCTTTAATTTCCACCGAAATTCCGGATACTGCTTTGTAAAGTTAAATTATGCTAATTTTTAAACCCATTTTATTGTGTTACCTTTACTGGATTGCATGTAAGTAAGTTTTATACTATTATTTCTGTATAAGCATTCTGTTAAAGATTTTTGTGCATTAGTTGAGGATTGTTGGATGTTGTGTATTGTGTTATTACTATGTCGTTGTTTCTGTGTATTAAGTTTATAACTCACACTGCAGTTCTTTAAAGGTACAAGGCTCTGTCATGTTAAAGTAGGCTATGCCCATTCCTCTTTCAGTTATCAACACAGTACGTACGTCTGGAATAAACACTGTCTGTTTTAATTTTATACCTTGATTTTCTTTTAAGTTTAAATATTTATGAGATTTATGAGTTTAATGTTTAATATGCATAATTATAGTCAAACTTTTTACAAATGTCACCTAACAATAAGGCAAAAACTGGTTTTTGAACCAAGGTGACTTGCATTTTAAAGTATCCCTGCTCTATTATTTCAATGTAGGTTTCTTACAGGCTTACCTTTAGCAATATCAGAACAATGGTCTTTCTTGAGAGGTGGCTGATGCACAACATTGACTGTTTGTCCTCCCAAAATACCAGTTGATCAGCATATGACTGTATATAGTGGTAAAAGTGTTTATAATAGTGAACTGTTTAGTCAATATTCATTTTCGGAAGCTGTTCTCCTAAAGGGGAGGGTGTGTGTGTGGGGGGGGGGGGGGGGGAAGGTAAAGAACCTCTAAGTAAATACACCAACGTTATCGTCAACATAAAACACTTCGGTTATAACTTTCGTGTTCCTTTTAAACTGTGAGTTTCACGCGGGATAAAATGATGTTTGTTGTGTTTCATTCGTTGTACATCTTAGTCCTTCTACATTCCTCATCATTTAACTTGATATATCATATATAGAGCCCACATTTATCAGAATAATGGTCTTGATAACATCTGAGCTAAGTTTGAAACTCAGTCATTTCGGAAGCCTGAATTTAAGCACAACCTTGTGTATGCAATACATTTCATTCTATATACCGAAACATAGATGTCAATTTCGCATATGGGTCATGATCAATCAATTTATGATTAGGTCACTTAATACAATAATAAAAGGCCTGCTCACACTACAAAGGTAATGTTTTTTCTGCAACATTCATGAAACCCATCAGACTGTGTGTTTGCCTAGCGTCTACAGCAAAGACACCAGTATCGTTATATCATCTCCTTTCTATCAGTACTACATATACTGCTTTGTTTGGTGCGGAGTTTCCTTTTGCGCATTTCGTACTTGTATAGTATATATTCTGTACTTACTTTTACCATGTAACCACTATTTTGAATAAAAACGGAATACTTTGAGAACTGGTACCGTAACAGTATCATACACTTAGGTGTATTTACTCGATAATGAGGGAATTTTAGATCTTAGTAAGACCTAAAATTCAAGTAGACGAGAAGAGGAACTTTTTTTTAGTGTAAAATATAACAATCGAAAGAAAAATATAATAAGGCAAAATGCAAACAGGTTTAGTAAATATAAGACAAACATATTTGAATCCATATTCAAAATTGTTAAGTAAAAAAAAAATGTAACGTTTGTTTTATAGTACAAATACAGATACGAAAAAGTGTCATGGTACCAAACAAATGGGTAGTGGGAATTTCCGATATAGAGTTTGAGGAATTTTGCACAAACTAAAAAAAAAAAAAAAAACTGTAAAAGATGTAAAGTTGGAAGAATTTCATTTTAAGATTTAAATCATCATATTCTTGCTACAAACTCATTTCTGTACCTCATACATAAAACAGATCATAATTTATGTCTTTACTGAAAAAAAAAAAGACGAGAGAAAACAGCGGACTATTTTTCTTATCCATGATTGACTATTTATAATTTTAGTAAACACAATACATCGGATGAGAGATGAGTATGAAATATATTCAAATATACAAGAAAAACGAAGATAAATTTGAAGGAAATATTTTATTTCTTTATTGCTTAAGTATTATAATATATATCAAACTTTAGGTATAATGCATCGTCTCTCTTAATACCCCGTCGTTTGTTTAATACCAGAAAATCGCTCCACTGAATATATCACCACGACAAACAACGCTCATCATAAATATGATGACGATTGGTCAACTTAAGATATGATTAGCAACCATAACTCCGATGAAAGTCGGTTATAAAAGACTTAAAATGTTGCAGAGGACGCATCGTGAATTCGAGCTACTGCGCCTCCAATTAAAATTACTAACATTGGGATAAGAGTATCGTGTATGGGTGCTTTACACACACCTGGTACTCTGAAGAACCAGGGAAGCTTCTGGTATTGGAGTGTCTTCTGTTTCTTGCACTATCCTCCCACTAACATTACTAACAGTCTCTGCCCGTATGGGTTAACGGTGGCGATTACAAATAAGCTTATATTCAAACAAACAAACAAGTTAGATGGTACATTTGTGGAACACCATGGCGACCTGTGGTTTTCCACTTTTTTATTTTAGATGATTTATTGTCATTCGGCTGTAGTAAGATTTCATTCGGTAATACTTACTTTACATCATTCGGTTGTGGTAACGTTCCATTCTGATGTTGTAACTTTATTTTATGACATGGTACATTTTCTTTCTAATGTGGTTCGATGTCATTCGGCTGTGCTAACTTGTCATTCGGCGGTGGTAACTTTCAGTCTTGCAGTGTACAGCCAATGCCAAGTTAGTATTGCCGAAATACAAGTTACCACTGCTGTATTACAAGTCAACAGGACTGAATGACTAGTTACTACTGTCGAATCACCATAATCTAAAGTGATAACATCAGAATGAAAAGTTGCCATTAACGAATGACGAGCAACAACAACAGCCCAATGACAAGTAAGCATTGTCAATTGATAAGTTAGCAATACCAAAATAGTAAGTTAGCACAGTCGAATGACATGTTAGCACTGTCGAAAGATAAGTAATTTCTATTGAATGACACCAAACCTCATCATGATATAAAGTGGCAAAATCAGAATGAAGCGTTGCCCATGAAATATTTGCACTACTAAATGACAAGTAACTAATGCCGAATGAAAACGTTCCGCAGCCGAATGATGTAAACTTAAACATCAGATACGTTACCACTGCCGAATGACAAGGTAGCGCTACCGAATGACCAGCTAGCATTGGGAATGACAAGTAACCACTGCCGAATGAAAACATCCCACAACCGAATGAAAATGACCATCAAATAGAAAAAGTGGAAACTCCACAGGTCGCTTAACATGACAAAAACGAAAATGATGCGGGCTCGGTTTGATTGAGTATGTTCATGGACGGTTATGGAAATGCATGCTACCGTCAACGCTCTCTAGCCCCGGGTTGAGCAAAACTCAACATTTACACATGCTACAAGTACAAAAACAATTTTGAGAGATCCGCAGATGTGTTCATACATGGAACCTTCAATAATACACTATCGTGTAATTTCATGAAAAGCTGCGTATATTCCCGAGTTGAAAATGGGTTTGCCCTAAACGAGAAAACAATGGGCAGAACAAAACAAACTGGAATTTAGAGAGGGGATCTGAATGTATGAAGCCTGCATATCACAGGAACTACGATAAGACAAAATTAAAAATCAGGCACCACATCCAAGGGATGATTACGCAATACCCAAAGCTATAAAAGCGGGTGTATTGGAACTGCCCAGGCCGAAATATTCAAGCTGAGAAACTAATCAGTACCAATAACACGACATAAAAGTCTTGCTGAACGATCTGAGAAGTTCGAAATATAACAGCCCTGACTGAATATACGGGAAGACTTTTTACGGCCGCCACACGGCACAAACAACGCTGCTCTGATAATGAAATAGAAAAGTGGAAACAAAGTCGTGTTTGGCGTTCCATATACATCATCTGTTATTGTGCACTTCCTAGGGTACCTGAGCATTTTGACTGACACTTTTCAATTTGATTTGGATGTGATGACAGACTGCCTGTTGTCAAAGGTGCCAAAGACGAGGCCTAAACTTTCTTTTTATTTCAGCTTGTCATTCAACTTCACTTGTTCTAATTATATGCTAAACACAGGCGGCGATTTTGCAGAGAAATGTGACGCAAAGAAACAAAGAACGCCAAAGGTACTTTTTTCCTTTTGCTCGACGATTATCTCTTACATTTTAGCACCGAATTTAATAAATATTTAGGATAAAACTGGAAATATTTTGGCAGAAATCATTACGAATGAAATAACTCCATTCGTTTGAACAATGAGATTTTTGGGGGGCTCGTGCTTTTATATTTGCTAGTCCATTTGTGATTACAGAGTACATTCAATTTTACTGTAGAGGTCCGCTTAAGCCGATGGTAGATGGTGTGAGAGGTGCTGCACATTTCATTACTTCATATGAACAGACACAATCAAACCGTCTCTGCTATTATTTTGTATAGTTACCTTCTCAAGGCTTTTCTTATGAATTTTATTTTTTGAATTGTGTTTAGTAAATTTCATCTTTTTTTCATATTATATATAAACACTTGCTGTAAAAAAAATCTTCAACATTTACATATCTAACAGACAAAAAGCTTTTTTTTCACACACAAAAAACCGAGTAGACAATATATTTTCTTGAAATATTGTGGCAAAATAATATGTCACAGGATCTCTGCTTTGAGATTACAGGAGAGAACGTCACGTGTCCCCAGGGAAATTTTAGCGATCATTAGGCTTCCGAGTAATTATTCCTAATTGAATTATCCGCTACAAAGTCTCATTACATCGGTATAGGCGTGTCATTTTGCACGGGTTTCATTGGCTGGCAATCCTTCCGTGTACTAAAGGCCCGGATATGGCTGTCGTTTTGTAGATCACCCTATATGTAAAGTATTTTTAATAAATATTTAAGTGTGAAATTTTGCATTACCGTCTAATTTCGTTCTGTCTAAAAGGTATTTTATCTTATTTTCAATGTTATGTTTTCAGGAAAGTTGAAGGTAAATTAAGCCTTAAGAGAAGAACGTTTGAAAATATATATGAGCCGCACCATGAGAAAACCAACACAGTGCATTTGCGACCAGCATGGATCCAGACCAGCCATGCTGTTCGCTTTCAAAGCCTATTGCAAGTAGAGACACCGTTAACGAACAGCATGGATCCAGACCAGACTGCGCGGATGCGCAGGCTGGTCTGGATCCATGCTGGTCGCAAACGCACTATGTTGATTTTCTCATGGTGCGGCTCATCTGTTGTTACCTCCTTTGATACTTTTAAATATACCGCGTTGAGCATAATAAGATTATACACTATTTGCATGTACTGTCAGTGTAAATAATAAATTAGTAAATGTCTAATATATTAATTCTATAAGTGGATTTTACTGTTAGAACTGTATCATATAATCATAACTAAATCCGTTGAAATATCACGTTAAAGTAGTCTTTGTGTACTAGCATGTTTGAAATAGGACTCATGTCTGTATTTATCTGTAATTCTTAAAGGAGGTATGAGACAATTCACCTGGCTCATAAAGGTAGTCATCAACTATAGATGAGATATTTTTACTTATTGATATTTGACCAGACAAATGTCAAAAATGGTCTCACAGAACATGTTACGGCATTTATGCATACCCTATCACAAATAGTGTTTACAGTCCAAAGTCCATCGTCCAAACTAGATTCCTTAGCCAAAATTTTCTGCTGATGCATTCCAAATTCCATTGAATTTTGGACCGCATAGACGGAGCGGAGCATTCCAGAGACCGTTACATTTCTTTTAAGGAGGTAGGTTACCTTTATATTTGTATGCGCGCATGTCCAACCGGAAGCTAACGTGACGATTTACGACGACGTTTACGACAAACTAAATGTGTTTGTATATTCATTCTTCTAAAAACAAATCATAGACCTGTCTTCGATCTGACGCTTTATGGTTTAATAATGCAGAAATAATGAATAAATTGCCGCAGAAACGCTTCAAAACAATGTTGCCTTAAAATGACGTCATTGACGTCATGACGTTACGTGTCAGTTACCGCGCAAATTTAATAGCTTTTATCTTGAAAGTACATAATTCTGTGCATTTTCTTCATTCAAAGTATTTTCAAATAACCAATATTTGCTGAAATATTTTTATGAGTCTTTTGCTCTGAATAATAATCAATATTTTGCTTCTTTTATGTAGTTGTATTGAAATGTTATGCGGAATGTAAGAAAATGGATGATGGTAACCAATGTTATTTGGAATACAGTTTGGTGTGAGGTTACTTGTTACGGCCATTTTCAAATAAAAAATCTAGCAGTTTGATTTGTTATACCTATTTTTCAGGTTCCGTTGATAATTTGTTACTTATATACTAAAACTAAGATCTAAAATTGTTCAAATTTCAGTAGAAAATTGTTGTTTCTTGAATGGAATTGATGTTACCATGGAAACGAAGCCCGTGACCTATGTATCTAAATGTAAAATTCAAAAGCGTTGACACTAGTCTATTTAAGAAACACAGCTTCGGCTTTTTATTTTCATTTCAACAATATCCATGAGAATAATAGTAGCATGCTGAACGATTTTTCCATGAAAAATGCCAGACGAGGGGTACTGCTGTAAGTATTCTAAGCTTAGAAATTTGTTTGAATAAATGCAGATAACACGAAAATATAACTTACGTTAGAAATAATATGTTTTAAAGCTACATCAACTAGAAAGATAATCTTATTCAATATCATTTTATAAGAAATTACGACAAAAAGCAAGATATAAGCCATTTTAAACATCTCTGTTGCCATGGTTACTTTAAACTTTAAGAAAAATAGGGTACCATGTATAGTGCTTGGTATTTTGCTAATAATATTACCCAGATATTACATGTTGGTCATTAACAGAATGGTACTGAAGCCGTCGAAAACCCCTATTTTTATACATAGTTGTTTAAAAATTAGAGAAAATGCGTTACCACGGAAACACGAGCCCCGCGACATATACATTTTAAGCTTATATTAGAAAGCTAACGTGCATACTAGTAAAAGTATAGATTATGCTGACTTCTACGGATATCAATGAAACTAAAATACACTGAAAAGTGTTAAATATCCGTATTTTCCTTCTTCTTTCAATATGAAATACCTTTGGAGGGTCATGTTCTTCAAACCTGGATAAAAATTGAACTTGAAGGAACAGAGACAAACGAAACTGAGATTGTAGCAGTTAAAACTTCATATTACACGAAATACAAAAAGATGCTGCAGTTCAACTAATTTGAATTTACCCTTGTAACAAGGTAACCTACCTCCTTAATACGTCCAGTCGCCAAATTCAAATTCAAATTCAAAATTTAAATAGTTTATTTACATCTCGTCATATGTATGTCACAATAAAAAATAATAAAATGTTATTAAAATACATATGCCATTCTTAATAGAAAATAGAAATAGAAAACTAGGGTTTTGATATTTGGTGTGTTGCATTGGCTAGTGGTCCTCTACCAAAAGTATTCAAATTATGACTCTGGGATGAAAAGAGGCCCTGCCCTGGGGGTCCCAAGTTTTACAAAGACTTATATAGGAAAAAACTTTAAAAAAAACTTCTTGTCTGAAAATTCAAGACCTAGGCCTTTGATATTTGGTTATGTAGCATTGCCTTGTGGTTCTCTAACAAGATTGTTCAAATTATGCCCCTGGGGTGAAAAGAGGCCCCACCCCGGGGGTCACTTTTATATGAGTTATATAGGAAAAAATACTTAAAAAATTATCTGATCATATTTCCTAGACTGTTTAATTATAAATACCTGATGACCACAAGTAATTAGGGGTCACATAGCATAGCAAAGCCTACTTTAATAAATTAATATAGCTGTTATTTACATTTATACAGGTCGTTTTATTTCTAAAAGAAATAAAACAAAAAAGGGAAATTTGCCTGCGTGACCAAGTAATGTATACACTGTAATGCGACGTTGGAACTTTTGATATTACAACAGCAGGCTTGCTGTTACTTTGCTTTAAAGGTACGCATTATAAATCAATGTGAAGATAGTTGCACCTACCGAAACTGTTAAATATAAGGAGTAAATTGTAATTATTTACTTACCATCCCAATATAAGATATACTGGGTTTCTTAAAGTATGCGCCTTCGACCTCCATACACCTTAAACAGTACAATATATTTTATATCAATATAGTAAGTATATAACAAACCACTTAATTTTGAAATACCAGTAGTACAGAACACAAAACATGAAGTAATAAACACATTTTATTTATTTTCTCACAAAGAAAATCAAATTTTGCTCAGTATGCACGATAATTATTTACAATGAAATATTATATATGGAAGAACGACACATATTACAAAAAAAAATAAATGAGTACCCTTTGAATTCTAAATATTACTGTATGTAAAATGCAAGATGAGTCCCATGGAAGACGGTCTAAATAACTGACGAAAAAGTATACACAATATCAAAATATAAACGGTAAGTCGTAAAGACTGGCTGCAAACACCTTTCCGTAACAAAGACAATACCAACTGCAGATTTTTCTGACGATGAGACGTGTAAAAGCATATTTTACTAGTCACAAATCAAAGGTTAGAAACTTGCTGTTCTGGTAAGAGGATGCTCAACACTTTGTTTGGCTATACTGTTCGTGTTAACTTTCATAATTAATTGCCAGATCATTGTCTTGAAACACAGTTAAAAATGTGCAATAGTTATGTAATTGGGTAACAATGACAACTCAGTCTGATACTGTGACAAGATAACTCCAAAAGAAATGTAAAATGAAATAGAGTTAGGATAAGATGAAAGACAAACGTCTTACAATGTATTAAACATGTCACAAAAATGTATTTGCAGACAAATATATGATTGCTTGACTAGATTCCTATTACAATGAAAGATCAAAAATATTTGAGAAAATGTCCAGTTGAATATTGCAAATGTTGATCATATATAAGTATTTAAATGGAAGCTCTCAATATTTAGCACAATGTCCAGTGGAATATTGAAAAAAGGCCATCTATATAAGTTTCACAGAAATATTGTCAATATTTGGCACAATTTCCAGTGGAATATTGAAAATGTAAATCAGTCAGTTTTAATGGAATCTCTGACACAATGTCCAGTGCTAATCGTATAAATTTGAATGGTATTTCTAACAATATTTGGCACAATGTCCAGTGGAATATTGAAAATGTTAATTATTTAAGTTTTAATAGAATCTCTGATAGTATTTGGCACTAAAAGCTAATCGTATAAATTTGAATGGTATCTCTAACAATATTTGGCACAGTGTGCAATGGAATATTAAAATGTTAATTATTTAAGTTTTATTGGAATCTCTGATAATATTTGGCACGATGTCCAGTGGACTGAATGCTAATCGTATAAATTTGAATGGTATTTCTAACAATATTTTGGCACAATTCATAGTGGAAAATTTTAAATGCTTATCAGATAAAACTGAACGGAAGCTCTGTCAGTATTTTTTACAATGTCCAGTATAAATCATATACATTTTAATAAAAGCTCTGTCTATACTTAACGCAATGTCCAGTGGAATATTGAAAATGGCAATCAAATAAGTTTCAACGAAATTTTTGTCACTACTTTGCACAATGTTTAGCGGGAAATCCTTGTCATTTAATAAGTTTTAAAGGTTTCTCTGGTTATATTTGTGGACTATTGAATACTAATTACATAAATCTGTCTTTTCCTCATAAAGTCTAGTGCTTATCATATACATATGTAAATTTGAATGGCAGTTCTATCAATATTTAGTACAATGTCCAGTGTATATTGAAAATGACCATCATATTGCTTTATGATTTTGAATGGATTCTCCATCCGTATTTTGAGACAATTTCCGGTGGAATATTGAAAATACCAATCATATACATTTAGAAAGGTGAATTTATCGATATTTGAAAC
This sequence comes from Mercenaria mercenaria, assembly GCF_021730395.1. NCBI lineage: Eukaryota > Metazoa > Mollusca > Bivalvia > Venerida > Veneridae > Mercenaria > Mercenaria mercenaria. The sequence goes on along the minus strand of NC_069365.1, from coordinate 8,869,941 downwards.
ACTGTTCAATGTTATATAAAACATGCGTCTCATAAAGGTAGGAATGGAAGCTCTGTCAATATTTGGTACAATTTTCAGTGGAATATCGACAATACTAATCATATAAATTTGAATGGAAGCTCTATCAATATTTGGCACAATGTATACATGAATCATAACGGAACGGCAAGTACTATATATATGTAAACAAGTGGTGTTTCACAGCTTCATCTGAAACCGTAGCACAAGCATTCATACAAAAAGTTATATTGACCTATATCAACTTCAAAAATAAATCGAGAAAATGTAAACGTTGAAACAATAAATTTGAATCTTCACTTAACTTGTATGTATAAATGGATCTGTGTTCTAATTTTAGTAACCTTTCATAACTTTTAATCTCTCTTTCAGTAATGAGTATTGTTTAAAACAATAGTTCTAAAAAGTATTTGATGCATTTTTATTTCGCTAATAAAATTTAGAAAATATAGTGGCGTATTACACATTGTCCATTTAAGTATGCACAATTTTGCAAAGGTCATGAAAAGCTATGTTTGCATTCGGTTACTTACATGTTATACAAGTGAAGATAAAAGTTTCAAGTTAGTACGTTTGAAAAAAAAAGCGTGATCAATTTATTAGTAATTTGTATTCTTAAAATATTGCAACGAAAGAAAATTTGACATGTGCGACAAAGGTTCCTGAAAATGCAAGAAAGCGCCGCAGAAATATAAATAAAGCCTAAATGTTCCTACTGGAAACCATCAGAATGTTGTGCATAGTAAAATGTGTCGAAATAAATAACGTATTTTATCACTCTTGTCTTTAATTTTTGGTTTCCAGAATCGTTTAGTTTTTGTTCAGTTGCACAAAATTGGGATAGTTCTTTCTGTACCGTAGGAGGGAGACATGAGTAACTACTTGAGACAGGATGTTTTAATGCAGTTCAATAATGCAATATGCAGTGACGCTTTTGTGCTGAGAAATTTTCTTGTCACTTCACATATAAATATAAAAGATGTGAATGCATACCAATTTGTTCTCGGGCAGTTTATTTATGTTCATTCCCTTGACGTTCAGTAGAATTGTTTTGCTTCTTTTCCGTAAAACTCAGGTAGTATAAATGTTATTTCAAAAAGGGGAGGGGGACTTCTTTATATATCAGCTAGGCCAAAATGATGAAATTAGTAATGATATTATGCCTCACTGTTGTTAGTACAGTGCCAGCTCTAAGTTCAGTTAAATCAACTACTCACAGTAGTAAAAAGCAATCAGATACACCCACAAATAGTTTTTAAAGAACAAACGAATTAGTCTCTGTGTTCGCACTTTCCCTATCTGCTTCCTGTATTCATACGATGCAAAGTTCCCTTGTCCATAGCCATAGAGTGTGTACCACTTTCGACCCATAATGTAACTCGCCTTTCTATCTCATGTTAAAGGCCCATCACAAACATTATATTTTCCATTTTATGGGCTGGTACTTTTGCCTCCCTTGCTGTTTATTTTCATTCACCATCAGAAAATGACCAATATGAAATGAGATTATATATTAAAACATTGGCGCCGATATGGGTATTTTCGTGTCCATTGCACTCTGTGGGTAGTCAGAAACTGACGAAGATAGGATACTGGAATAAGGTCCCGGAAGTGCAGGCACGCCCAACATTGATGACGTCATCTTGTTGGCGTTACTGAGTTGATTTGACCATTTTGGTGGTTCGTTTGGAGATTTTGCTGAAACAGAAAAAAAAAAATTAGTACCTTTGATAGTAAAGAGATTGCTTTAGAGTTATATTGGCACATTTTGGCTTTTGTTACTAACAGAAAATATCGTAAATGGTCACCAAGGTGAACATTTTTTTTATTAAAAACATGTTATGGCTGAATGATGTATGGGTCGATTCAGTGCAGTAATATGTGTTTTACATGCATGATTAATTAATTGCTTTATTTTTGTTTTTCATATTCATGTCTTTAATAATATGAAATACCTTGCGTGTCCTCCAATGGTTTAGGTTTGTCCTTGTTAATATTATTGTTGTTATTGTTGTTGTTATTACTATTATTACTGTTATTGTTATTATTGCTGCTGTTTCCAGTGTTGTTTTCTTGTTTTACTGGCGGACTCTGTGGCTGTGATTGGTTCTGCTGTTGTTGTTTAGCTCTCTCCATTTTACGGAACTTTGCTCGGCGGTTCTGGAACCATACCTGAATAATACATCTTCAATTTAATAATTTGGTAACAATTTTACTACACCAGATATTTATGATGGGTGTTCAATTAATACGTATACTGGCTGTTAAGCTTTGTTCCCGTTATGTACAGTTTAGTATAAATATCTAAATAGTATAAGGTCACGCTATACAAAATAGAAGTTATCTAATAACTATAATAACGCGTCAGATGCCCAGTCAACGTTTGACGTCTGAAATGTACAACACCCTCACGCCACATAAGACATAATATACCTATTAATAAATTGATTTATGATTTCAGGAGAAAAGCTTCAATTAAATGTATTTACTACATTAACATACATTGATATCTTGTTGAAACTTCTGGTTTTAATTAGAAAAGTTGTTCAGATTAAAAGAAGTAATTTTATCGATGACAAAAAAAGACTAGCTTAAACAGAAATGATTATTATGAAGACGTGGGGTGTGTGTCCTATACATAAACAAATGACCACAAAACAAATAGAATACAAGGTAATAATCTCAGAATTGATACATCTGTAATAGATACATTACTATATTTGTTAAAGTGTTATAAATTCAGAAATCTTTGTTGGCTATCATCCATCTACTTATTTTGTGAACGACCTTCGTACTTTGTTTAAAAAACTGAGTTTTCACTTTTATATTTTCACTTTTTGGAATAATAGAACTCATAGTATTTGTATACAGATACATCTGTTCTAAGGATTTAACAGGCAGCTAAATCCTAGACTTCAAGTTTAGCAAAAATATATCTATAAAACATTTATCTATTAACTGATGCACTTTCTAATTCTAATTTGTAACTCGATGTATACACGGTATCATGTATATTAACGTTTTATTTTAAAGTGACTATGATCATTCCCTTATCCAAAGCAAATTGTTATTTAAAAGTGTAGTGTTAAAGAATTATTTTTACTACACCTAGACTTAGTATATGCGAAATTTGAATTTTGTTTTTGGTGTATGAATCCTGCCAAAATCGTATTTCCCCACCTGTACTCTTGCTTCTGTGAGATCAGTACGCATGGCTATTTCTTCTCGTGTGTATATATCAGGATAATGTGTCTCTGAGAAGGCTTTCTCAAGCTCCTTTAGTTGAGCGCTGGTAAACGTTGTGCGGATACGCCGCTGTTTCCGTTTCTCAGGACTGATGCCATTCTCGTGACTGTGTTGGTACATCTTGTACGAAAGCCCTATAATACAAAATTAGAAAAAAAAATCAGATCCTTGTTTGAATTTTAATAAAACTCAAATAATCAGGTTGTAGTGCTACTTGCCTAGTATCGTCTATAATTGTATTTGATAAGAATCGTGTATGACTATCAGTATATCATCTCGTGTTTCAGTCAGAAATCGTGACAAAAACAAGACCTTTCTGTTGCAATGTTTCTGACAGATTTTTCTTAAATATTCTGCACAAATTAGTATGCATTATCAAGAGTAATGGTGTATGTAGTATAACGTTCCAAAATGAATGTTCACGTGAAATAAACAAGTACATGAACGTTGATTTGGAAACGATTTTGTGTTAGATGGGACAATTGCTTTGCTAAAAACATGTTTCCTATGTCTTTTGAATTAACGATTCATTTATGCTGTGTCATACATAATGAAGAGACTATTACGAAAGTCATTACATTTTACAAATTACTGCTCATCAAAGAATTCCAAAACTATAATGATCACTAATACTGATATATGAATTTTTTAAATATAACAGATGAAAATCTCGCCGAGTTATTTAATTAGGATATTTGCTTAATTAGATTGCAATTAGATTTAATACATCTTCCATTAAATGTTAAACTATCATTTTATCATCAACTTTGGAATGACGGCAGCGGTGATTAATATCTAGTTATGTCTTCGTTTTGCCCATTTGTTTCTTTCATAAAAAGAACTACTCATCTAACCAACATTTGAGTCAACTTCTGTCTATTCTATCAGAGATTTTAAACTACTCGTTTTACCCTTAAATAGCTCCATCTTGTTTCATTAAATAGCAGTTAACTCGTGCAGCCGATATCGCCCATTGATCTCGTGCCAACTGGGATTTCTTATCGATCATGACATCAGAAACATGACATAAGATCCTGGCAATTTTACATCACTTAAAAAATTACTCTTCAATAACAGGACGTTACGGGAAGGACTGTCTTTACAAAATTAGGGATTTCGTATTTTGGGCCGATTTTCCCATAGCAAAAAATTAGATGGCACCGCATTTTAATATTGGACTTAACCCGACGGGGAAAGCGAATTATACGATAGTCCAGACGGGCCATTACCATCTTCAGTTGATCAATACTAAACGGTCAATCTTTTACATCTATTTATCTAAATATTTATCTAATAATTTTCCTACATTTTGTCTGTTCCAGCGAGTTAGCTGGCACAAAATTGGAACAATGGAAAGAGAGGGCAACCTATAGAAAACACGATCCTTTACACAGTGGTCTGGAGTTTGTCAATGTCTCGCGGAAGATCGAAAATGGGACGTAATGGCATCCCGAAGGAATCGAATCCGCATCAACGATTTGTAATGAATCGCTTCGTCCATAATTACTATTGATCCGTATTGTATGTCGTATATCTTGAAAAATGAAAAGCTTGGAAAACGTTTTCCTGAGATAACACTATTCTTGAGTATTATATGGCCTGACATTTTGTTTGGATTCGCCAATTTACGTCGTATTCCTTTCCGATTTTGTGTATTATGCTAATCCTGACTAGTGAGTGAATGAAGCACCGTCTGATAATACTTTTCATATTCTCTTTTAAATTTTATTACTCCTAATACACAATAGAATTTGAGGAGGTTGACAATTTTGTTTACGTCATCTGTTCACTTTAAGAATTGATCAAGCAGTCTTAAATTGTAAGAACGCTCTCTACAATCCTTGTAAAATAAACAAATTTAAACTAACAAATACAATGTATATTTTTCTGTCATTTATTTGTCTACGTCATCATCGTTGCCTTTAATATTACTTGCATAAAATGCTTAAATCAAAACTCGCCATGCACATTGATGTTTAAACCTAATTCAAACTGGCATTTAAAATATTCAAAATAAATATGTACTTTTTACAAGAGTCTTTTAGACCGGAATATTACGTACTAACAGAAAAAATTGTTTCACACTTTGTAAGTTTTATAAGTTTACGGACTTTCTAGTTTGGTATCCATCAAACATATCACTGTGTTAATCTTAATAAAGGAGAGAAAAAAACTTACAGACAAATATTTCGAGACATTTTTTTTCAATTTGTAGCTGCCAGATTTTGTTGGCAAATATTTAATTCTTACACAATGAATTTAGTTATATCTAATTTTTTGGCAAAAGCTCCCACGAGTCATTCCGTTTGCCTTTTTTGCCAGACTATATAAATCTGTATAATACAAAAGTTTACTTTTGACTGATACTTTTTTAGAATTATGTTTTCTGTATCTTAAATTACTGTATTGTACCACGGAGTAACTTTCTGATATGTATACAGTCAACAGACAACTTAAAATATAAAAGGTAAGGGTAGATTTCCCGGAAGCACAGAACACCCTAAAAACAGCCATAGAGCCATGCATCGCAAAGAAGGCCCGCAACAAAAAGGAACTGTAACGGAAAATTCAGCAGACGAGTTAAAATAAATGTTCAAAATCGTTTTACTATGATATTCATTTATCTAAAGATATGATAATATTGTGAAAGGGTGTATCATTCAAAGCAACCTTGAGTATTAAACACGATATGTTTTATTTCACGATTTCATTATCTGCTTTCATATTTATGAAAATAACTGTTGAAACAACGTTCTTTTTGAATACTCTTATTGCATTATTCTAAAAATATCGTGGGTCCAAAGGTTTTCCCTACAAGCCACGAAAGGCTATTTGACATGACGTAATGTTTTCTTCTGGGATAGTGTCAAATACTGTAAGAAATGTATATGCAATAAAAAAAGACAAAATATTGTATACACCTATGGTTTTGGGATTGTGTATTAATTAATGTTGCTGCCACATTTTTGTTGTAAACATGAAATATATTAATATCTTTTTATATCTTATATTCGATAATTGTTTCCTCATAGTAATTGTCCAAGGTTTGAATATGGGTTAACACAGTATAGCATATTACTCAATTTGATGTTTTGATTACCTTCCTTTATAGTGCTACAGTAAACCGTCATGTGCAATATTGAAATAAGTGTTTTTCAAGCCCTCTAAGTATGTACAACATCTATTTGGACAGCTGCTTTATCTGCTTTTAAGATAAATTTTTCCAGCCTTATGGAACTTTAAAAATCGAAATATACCTGATAAAGCATAAAGTAAATTAATCTATGACAAATCAATTTGAATTTCAAACACCTGATGATTTTTTCCGCAAAGAACGGCAATTTCAGTGTTTTGCTCTGAATGCAAATTTGAAAAGAAAATCTTGTTGGATAAAGTTAGCAATTCTGGCAATTACGCTGATGTTATATATGTGTCCATGGCTCTCAAAATTGATTTTAATGAATCTAAATCATAGTATGGGAAAATAACTTCAAAACTGAAAAGTTGGTCACATACACCAGCGTGTTGGATGTTACTCATTAATAGAATTTACTCATTTATGTATAATACATATTAGCACCTTCTTACAGTGTGGTATATTAGAGAACATTAAACTGTTCTCCTTCTCCACAAGAAAAAAGAAAACAATATACATGTATAACAAATATGTGGCAGTATTTCTTCGAAAACTGTTGTTCAATAGCCACTTTAGTATTAATTACTTGTATTACTTGTATAATTATAAAGAGTTGGAATTACACTTACATACATGTAGAGTAAGCATGCATTTGCCTGTAATTGTCTAACCAATGTCTGCAACAGTTTCTGCTAAGAAAAAGTACTAATAATTTGGGGTGAAGTGTCAGTTGATCATATTGATAAAAGCAGATTTATTCTTTAATATTTGATATGTACGAACACAGCTATTATTCTGACAACAGTCTGTCGGTAAATAAACTGTAAATATTTTATTGTTAAGTGATTGGCTTAAGCATATCAAATAATAAACGTATGTCAATCTGTCTAGTTGTCTCCGATTCTAAATGATTTGTAACTGGTTAAACTTCATCTTTTGCAATATTGTTACGTTCGAACTGTTTTGTTATCTTAGAATTTCTGAAAAAAAATATTTCAATTTAATATTTCCTACTGCGCGGGAACCTGCATTTGTATGTATAAGCGTATATTTTAATTTGGTTCTCTATCGATTACTGTGTACCAATATTCCTGCCTAAACTCCGTTCATACCCATGGGTGCCGTAACAAGTTTAAGGAATATCAGACATACCTTCCCCAAACAAGAATTTTTCAGTGGCGCATATTGATATCAGTTTTTATACCGAGATAATTGAATTTATTTGGCATGGATTACATTTGTATTCATTGCGGAGATTCAGTGCCCTGATCCGAAACTGCGCACAATCATAAAAGGACGATCACAGAAAGACTGGGTAGAAGCACATGATCAACGGCATCGTGCCGTGGGACGCTTGGTAAAATTTTATTTAATAAATTTCCAATTAAGGGCGAACCAAATGACGTGTAATTTGTCAAGTACGAAGTCGTTTTGCCGAGAGAAGCGAAGAAACTGATTAAAGTATTTTCTGTGATGAATAAATCCCCGTTCTCTCCCTGAATAATTAATCAGACGAATTTTTCACCGAAGTCTCTGTCGCGATGATGCCACTAACAAATCACACTATACCGCGTCCACTGAGATTTTTATATATGTAGACTATACACGTAAAATGGTGAAATGACGGGATTGAAATGTTACGGGTATTTTTGTGACAAAAAAGTAAATATTTCACGATCATTTTCATAGTTATATGGTATCAGTAAAGATCCTGTAACTTACAACATATAGAATTACTTATATTAGTAATACTATTTCTTTATCTTACCTCTATCTCGGAGACCTGCTTTTTTATCTTAGACTTTTAATATATTAGAAGCAACGGCAACTAGATAACTAATTCTCTAATTGAAACAATGTAATCATCGTATATGACACAATTACCATTCTAAATTGAAACCGTCCGTCGAATTATCGTGTATTATATAAAAACTACAAGATAAGTCAACATCAAAGTTGTCATATGAATTTTATACGACAATGTCACTAGTTAACATCTAAATCGATAGTATGTCGCACAATGATCACAGCAAACATTTAAACTATGGAATAACATTTACGTGATACAGTGACCTTAAGACAAGTCACCTATGGAATGATATTATATGACACAATGACTAGAGGACAAGTGAACAACTAAATTGAAACCGTCGAATTATTTTTCTACATTTTATGTATTTGGACCCAACAAACATTACAGAACCGTGCAAGAAACAAAAGTTTAAATCTAACATCGAAATGAAGTAAAAGAGAAAAAAATCATCCTAGTGGCATTTTGACAAAGCTGCCTGGATAATTGGCTTCACAAGTTGAAATTTAGCATTTTTTTGCCAATGATTATTACATTGTTAAAGCTATATATCTCCACTTGAATTCGTCTGTTTTAGTCAAAAATGAGAGATGAACATAACATCAATCTGACACATGTCCACCATTGTATATAGCATTATACTTGTATGAAATATACATTGTGCATGTACATGCAATTCGAATGATTGGTCACACGTTATTACAAAAGACATGACTTGTAATTTGTTTCTCTCATTAAATGATGTTTTGTTCATTTTTTGTTACTTAGTGCTATGCTTGATATTTTTGCAATGTGTAACATGATTAAAAAAGTATGTTCCGTATCAGTATTTGTAAATCAGAAATGTATGCTTAAATAATCATGTTTTATTACATTTGAGTTAGTGTTTCTCTTATTTCCTTGATTTATAGCTATATCATATAACAACAATCTTGTTACGTGGTTCCACAGTGTATGAAAATCGGTTCAATTAATTTTAATATAATTTCGAAAATCTGTTTAATACTGAAAAAATGTTTGTTATAGAAGTATTTCAAATGTATGAAAATCGGTTAAATCCATTTTAATATATTGTGTAGTTTAGAAAAGATTTAAACCATTCATATAATTCTAATTGTGAAAAATGAAAAAATAAGAGTTGTCTCCTTTGAAGCATTGAGCAAGTAAACACACCGCAAAGAAGACCTCTCCGGAATAGACACTGTGGCGGTACAATACCGCATACAACCATAAACAAGACACATTTAATTATATGAACGATATACATGTATTTAAAAGGGAGAGTGGAGGTACAAAAGAGTTTAAAAAAACGGAGAGAGCGTAAAATGATAGAAGAACATAAAGGACAACATACAGGACATATAAAACTACGTTGATTATATGGGCGCCTTGGTACGGTCAGTTATCTATGTAAAAGGAACTGGTGTACCCCGGAGTACGCTAAACTTGCGTTCACATTATATTCAACTTGCTAGAGGAGACTTAATAAAATATTTCCCCACTGAGATAAGCTCTAAAATAAGTAACAAAAATTCCGATTATATGAACAGGGTCCATTCAAGATATCAGTCCACCAATGAATGTCTGAAATGAAAGCACCAAGAGCGTATTTTTAAGGGCGAGTAATACAATGGATGATAAAAATCCACCCATTCCTTCCCTTTTTTGTAGGACTTTACTAACCTCGCAACATCAAGTTAGGTATGAATTCATTTTAATCTATGATTTAGATCAATTGTAAAATACTGATAGAATTTTCTCATATTTTACTACGCGAAAAGAAAAGGTTTTGAAAGACTACGTTGAATATTTAAATAAGAAATCAGACCATACATATTTTTGTTAGGTCGCTCTGGTATAACGTCCGGTTAGCTTAAACAGTTCAAATATGTTCTTTCCAAATTTAGTAAGAATATTTATCTTTAAATTCATATCAATAATGTATACAGCTTAAATATTCTATAACCGTGGTGTGAACTAGAAAACGTTTCCATCATTTAATTCCTCAACAGATTGCGGGATGTCCATACCACACACATTATCAAGTCAAAACAATAGAAAACAGGTTTTCAATTAGGGCCCATTAAGTCAGCGTGAAAGTATATTATAACACCATTAACATCTCCTTTACATGAACATAACAAAAGGCTCAGTAACTGAACATGTTTCGTGACGGCGTCGCGTGACAGGCACCCATTGTGTTTCTATGGTTATCATAGTGCGACATCAAACCGTTACAAAATGTTATACAAATTGTTATTATTGTTAAATGAAGGCAATATAGTTTTAATGACTTTGCGACAGGCATCTATGATTAGCATGCAAATTCCTGCTGATTAATCTGAAAGAAACGCGTGCAACACCATGACACCACGTGACTAAATCAACAGAGCGGAACGGTAAACTATAACAAATTGTTCGCCGAACGTATACATTCTGCTGCGATAATTTCAGCTCATTTTTCACCAGTTCCTTCGTCATTTCTGCTACAGCTCTCCCCTTAAAATCGGTAATTTTACACTTGTATTTTGCGCTTTGATTAACTTGATCACTTTTGCGGTGACTTTGATTAATCAAGGTCACAAGGCGGAATGGTCCTTTAACTCTGTGTTCGGGATATTAATTACACTCGCCGCGGGTGGGGACTTTAGATGGCTACAGTTTTGATTGATGTTCCATAAACGTCCGCTTGTTTAGGTGTGATAGGGATTTGATTTCAAAAAATTACAGTCTCAGAAAATGGCTTTTATGGAGTATTACGATAAAATCGTTGAAAATATGGCGCGCTATTTTCTTTAAGTTGTTTTCAAAATGATGGAAATATGTTTAAATTTGAGAAAAGTCATACATGAAATGCATGCCTAAAACAATATTGCGCATCAGATGAATGCTATAATTATTACTATAACAATAAATAGAATAATGGCAATATTATGATGGTGATCATAATAATAATAATAATAATGGTTATTTGATATAGAAAATTCTTCGCTAATTAGTATTATTATTGTTATTATCATTATTATTATTATTATTATCACTGCTACTATTTTATAAATGATTACTATCATTATTAAAAAAATTATTGTTGAAATTATTATTATTATTATTATTATTATTATTATTATTATTATTGTTGTTGTTGTTGTTGTTGTTGTTGTTATATAGGATACAGCTCATACCCTAATGGTAGAAATCGAAAAAGTAATTCGTACCAGATTTGACTATATGTCCATAATAATCTCTTTGGATTCAGGATTATGATTTAAATTTACATATTTAAACAGAACAGAACTGAATTCTTGTAGTAACTTATACTATACATTCTGATTGCATTAGACTGCCAGGTCATACACAGGGTAGATTGCCGGGCCATGTTCAGGATATAGTAGGTTTTAGGATATAAATCTTTAGTCAACATTAAAGAAAATACAAAACGCAAAATTGTAATATGTTAGAACGTGATCTTACCCGAAAGGGCTAATTTATATATATTCTATTTTATCATACGTTATGGGCAGTGGAACTAAAAACACAAACTTCAAGTAGGCACTACCTATTTTAGATATTTGTGTAGTTAACTGCATCAAAGTACACAGTCTGGAAAAAAATAATTTATATATCATTTTCTGAAAAAGAGTTATTTGAGCTGAAAAAAAAAATGATCCTACGTAAAATATTTGGAAAAAAATGGAGACAGCTGCTATCAAACTTTATTGTAGATGCGTGACTGTGTTATCCTGTATACAGTTATAGGACAAGGGTAGAGAGGGAATTTCTCCTAGATTGCTAAAATGATGCATGTAATTAATATTAGCCCCCAAGTCAATAAAATGGACATTTAAACTCAGCAGTGGGGCTATAAATTACAACAGTGGTCAAATCTGGACAGTGTGTGAAATGATAAGAAGGAATGTGTAAAACATGTAAAACCACAACATTGTGATACACTACAGCATAAAATGGCATAGCTCATGAATTTGAAACAACTCTGTTCAAGCATCAGTAAAGTCATTAAAAAAATGAAACAAAAACTTGTGAATTAAAATATATTTAACGTGTAAACTAAAAAAATTGAAGTAGACAGTCATACAGAAAAGTACTTGTAGCTTAAAACTTTTTATACAGATTCAAGTGTAACTCAGATATTGAATCAATTATTTTTGAGCTCTGAAATTACGAAAAAAGGAAACATGTAACTGTAGTTACTTAAACAAGTCATTTTTGTTATAAGTGTGCACAGTTAACAAACTGATTTAACATTAGAACACATAAAAGGAAGTGTCTAAGGGTACGGATCCATACCGCTAGACAATCCTGTTTGGGGTTTTCTAGGGGTACGGACCTCCATTTTTTTTAGAGATTCAGGGTTACTTACATAGATTTTGTTGAAAATGAAATAACAAATAAGAATTAACTAGTGTACAATTAAAACTTGGATCAAAATGGTTTACAGATACCAGCGTTCACCTTATTGTTTACCTTCTCTTTCAAAACCTAAATAACAAAGGAACTCCAAATTAATACACTGTTCCTTCCTGATTATAAACTGTTGATAACAGACTAATGTCAAACAAGAGCTGTCTCCATAGGATGACACATGCCCCCAATGGTACTTTGAATGAATAGTTATGGCCGATGTTAGAGTTTAGGACCTTTGACCTACGGAGCTGGGTCTTGCGCGCGACACGTCGTCTTACTGTGTCACACATTCATGCGTAGTTATTTTAAAATCCATGCATGAATGACAATGATATGGACCGGAAACGCCCATCAATGCACTATCATGAAAAATGACCTTTAATGTCTAAGTGTGACCTTGACCTTTGAGCTACGGACCTGGGTCTTGCGCGCGACACGTCGTCTAACTGTGGTACACATTCATGCCAAGTTATTTGAAAATCCATCCATCGATGACAAAGATATGGACCGGACATGCCCATCAATGCACTATCCTTTAACGTCTAAGTGTGACCTTGACCTCTGAGCTACGGAGCTGGGTCTTGCGCTCGACACGTCGTCTTACTGTGGTACACATTCATGCCGAGTTATTTGAAAATCCATCCATCGATGACAAAGATATGGACCGGACACGCCCATCAATGCACTATCCTTTAACGTCTAAGTGTGACCTTGACCTTTGAGCTACGGACGTGGGTCTTGCGCGCGACACGTCGTCTTACTGTGGTACACATTCATGCCAAGTTATTTGAAAATCCATCCATCGATGACAAAGATATGGACCGGACACGCCCATCAATGCACTATCCTTTAATGTCTAAGTGTGACCTTGACCTTTGAGCTACGGACCTGGGTCTTGCGCGCGACACGTCGTCTTACTGTGGTACACATTCATGCAAGTTATTTGAAAATCCATCTATCGATGACAAAGATATGGACCGGACACGAAAATTGCGGACCGACAGACGGTTCAAAAACTATATGCCTCCCTTCGGGGGCATAAAAAGGGCTAAACTGGGCTAATGTCCTTGTCCTAGTTATGAAGTCTTGCCTACATAATTATGTAGACTATGATGGTAAACAAGTGGTCAAAGTTTCAAAGCCATATGATAAAGAGTTTAGGCAAAATATGGACTATTATAAAAAAATTAACTGATTTCCAAGTCCAAAAAATGCCATAATTCAGCCAAAATAGTTGACAGAGTTATGTACTTTTGCCTACAGATTGAAATCATGATGATATTAAATAAGTGTTCAAACTTTCTAAGCCACGTGTCAAATAGTTTTGACAAAACGCTGACTTGTCCGAAAAACTGAACTGATTTCCAAGTTCAAAAAAGGCCATAATACAGCCAAAATAGTTGTCAGATTTATGTACTCTTGCGTACAGATGGAAATCATGATGGTAAGCAAATGTTCAATGTTTAAAAGCCATAATATGTCAAATAATTTTGACAAAACATAGACTTGTACAAAAACTGAACCAATTTTCAAAAAAGGGCCAAAATTCAGCCAAAATATTTGTCAGAGTTATGTACTCTTGTCTACAGATAGAGGTTGCTATGATAAACAGGTGATAAAAGTTTCAAAGCCATATGTCAATCTCGTTATATAAAATATGAACTGGTACGAAAAACCTTAATCAAGAATTTCAAGTCAAAAGGGGTCATAATTCAGCCAAAATCCCTGATGGAGCTATGTACTCGTGCCTATAACTGGACATGGTGATGGTAAACAAGTGTTGAAAGTTTCAAAGCTTTATCTCAAAAGACTGTCAAAATAGGGACTGTTTTGAACAACTTAATCAGGTGTGACGCCGACGTTGAGTTGAGTAGGATAGATCTACTCATTCTTCGAATAGTTGAGCTAATAGGCATAATAATATGCAATTATTTATTTGATATTTAGCAAGAGATAATAATAATAGACAAGGAACTGATTGTTTAATAATCCATTAACCGTCATTAAGTAAAAGAAACTGTTTGTGAAAACGTCTCTTGTATCTCGTAACGGCTACCAAATGTATGGAAACATAAATACCATATGGGTTAATTATCATTAAAAATAGTTTTTTTCACAACATATTTAACATTATTTTGTTTATTTAACATTATTTTGTTTAATCTTTATATTTTTTCTGCCAGTTCGAATCCTCGTGATTTATTTGGTGATTTAAATTGTGTTTCTCGGTTACTTACATTTTGAAAGATAGGGTGAACATTGTTATCTGTAAAGCATTAATAGATCCAAGTTTAAGGTGAATACTGATGAAGTCTTTTTTGTTATTTCATTTTCAACAAAATTTGAAATGTAATGATCCTTAATCTCTAAAAAACAGAGGTTCCTACCCGGCCTAGAAAACCCCTTACAGGCTTGTCTAAAGGTTCAGAGCATAGGTATTATGAATTATTGTCAGGTAGAGTCGACAAAAAGTAATATTCTGTATTAGTAAATTCAAAAGACCTTTAAATATTGTACATAATGTTAAAATATAAATTGAATATTAAAGTACTTATGTTATTTCTTCACTAAATGTGCATGCAGTTTTATAGAAAAAGGGGAAATAGATATGTGTACTAAATATAACATTAGCATATTTAATTTTGAAAAGAGGCAGTGCGAAAATATATCACTATTATACACTGGCCATGCATTCCCTTTTAGTCTGCACCATTGACAATTTAAACAACGGAAAGGTTACAAAATGCGCCAAGACGCACCATTTTACATTTAGAAATTAACTTTGTATCTATAATGTAAGAATTCTACAGGGAGCATGCTCCCAAACCCTCCTAAGACAGTGTCTTACACTTCCATTTTGGCCTAGCTACGCCATTAATTATGAATTTCGTCAGATAGCACCATATTTTGCATTTAGAATGTAAAAATCTTCCGGGGAGCATGACTGCGCCCCCTCCCCAACCAAACACCCTAGTACAGTGCCTTACACTTCCATTTTGTCCCTGCTACGCACTTGACACTGGTGTACTTTCTATAAGGTACAGTAGTTCCACTGGGTCTACACTTCATGAAAAAGTTTAAAGGTCCAGTTACACACACACAAAAAAATGCACCGCTTTGCCTCTATGATGTCCAGTTTTTCCCGAACCCTCTAGGACAGTGGCTTACACTTCCATTTTGACCTAGCTAAACCCCAGAATTATGAATTTTGCAAAAATACATTTTGCATCTAATTTGTGCAATTTTTACGTGGGAGCATGCCCCAGAACTCACAGGACAATGGCATACACTTCAATTTTAGCCTAGCAACGCCCCTGAATTATGAACTTCACCAAAACACATCAAGTCTTATCTAGAACGTATTTTTTCAGGGGTAACATCACCCCATCCCCCTTAGAACAGTGACTCATACTTCCATTATGGCCCAGCTACGCCTTTGACACTGGTGTACTTTCTAAATTGTACAATAGCTCCCCTGGTCTACACTTCATTTTGAAAAATGAAAAACATAAAAGTCCAGATATAAACCAAAAAGCACCATTTTGCATCTATAATATGAAAAATTTCTGTGGAAGCATGCCATACCCTCCTTGGACAGTGGCCTACAATTCCATTTTAGCCTAACTACGCCCCTGAATTATAAATTTCTAGCTTAAAGTCTTGTGATTCAAAGTTGCATTCATATTATAGTATTATGAAATATTGCCATTTACATTATATTTTATCACAAGTTACAATATAAAATGATTACATTGTTTATTCATAATTTCATTATGTAAAACAGTTTCAATAAAGATTTTTAATAAAACACATCTCAAAATAAAACAACTATTGGGTTATCACATTCATTCTTGTTGTGAGACACAGAATTTAACCTTTTGACTAAAGTTTTACAATCATTGAACATGTTCTAAAATTCTCAAACCACCATTAGAACTGATTCCAAGCTTATCAAATTGGTCAATGCCATTAATTCACATTATCTGATTCTTAATGGGACATCATGCTGACAAGATAACAGGCCTGAAAGTTCCAAATCAAAATTGATTCTCCAGCTACCCCTTGTCCTATAACTGTATAGCAGGTAACATAGAAAGCTTGTTTTTCCATTGCACTGATATATCATGGACAGGACGATGTTCACTCAACAATTTCACTCTATAAACAAATTGTTTCCCTTGTGTAAAGAGGGCTTAGTGTAAGTCTCTATATGTTGCACTTACACGATTAAATATCTTGATTATTTGATTTGAAGAATTGAATTAGACACAGCAACGAAGGTTGACTGTGTTTGCGCAATATCATTTATAACATGCAAAGCGTCAAAGTATCATTCAGTAGTCATTTATTATGGTTGCTATGGAGTTTATTTGAACGTTTATCAACGTCAGCAACCAACTCATGGTTATTGTTTTATTGGTTCAAGAGTAATCATCATTGGTTTTATTGTTTGTATTTTCATTTTTTATATCTATCTAAACTATCCACCATATATACATATTTATTTTTTCTTTATCATCACACTGACAAAACAGATCTTAATGATTGAAAAAGTATATAATACAAGAGAATTAAGAAAAACAAAAACTTCACTTTTAAGTTAGCTTATTGAATTTTTTTCACAAATAAAGCGCCAGCTGCACAACAGGCGTTCTTAAACATATATATATATATAAGATTTTCTAAAATGTAAGTATTCTTTGAACAGAAGAATGTGATGTCACTAGCTTTCTTTAAAACGATCTTGTATGTCTTAACGTTAACTCGAATCTAAGATAGTCCACGCTCATTGGCAAGACTTCGATGGAAATATCTTAGATGCAATTTAACAGTATGTTTGTCAAGTCAACATGTGTATAAGCATCACATTTTCTATACACTGAACAAATTACTGCTGAGCCGGTAGCTAGGGAAATATTTCGTCAGTTGACAATAAAATGTTTTCAAAATCTATCTATATCAAGTCATAAAACTGTTTTCTTTTACCAGCCAGAAAAATGATAGCAGAGTGGCGGTAGATATTTCAGAAAGTTTTGAATAATTTAAAACAAAGTCACACCATTGGACGTTATTATATGAGAAGAGCGTTCAAAACACTGCATCATCTCCGCACTCAGCAAAGTTATTTCGACACTTCTGACACTATTCCTGTAAATGGCAGCAGATTTTTCCTCACTGTATATATCTATTGGCGTCACATCACTCCCAGACAAAGTTGTCACAGTCACAGAGAGCCAAACGTAACATGGGACTGAAATATTTCCCGAAATGAAAGTGTTTCATTTGGAAGGTGTGAATTCAGGCAATTTTTATACCCGTTGAGGTGACATCCCAAATGTGAGCGACACTCGGAGTGTGGCTGTAAGATCCAGCGGGAATAAAACGCTGAGAAATATCTTTGGTATAATTACAAGTGAAGAAGTGACTGAGAAATAATATCCGCAGCCTATATACCGGTATGAATAATAGATGTTCTGTTTAATTGAAAATGCATTGCTTCTGTCATAAAGACAGTTGGTTTTGCAAGAAATAACAAAAACTGCACGGAGACAAAAACAAAATTACATTTAGTTATTTCGGTTTTTGAAAATTGACGATTATTGGTTTAAAAACTGAGAATATTCTGGAACCTAATGAATTAAAATTAAAACTTGAGTCGTTGCAAATGTTGAACATATTTTGGTTTCATATCTTCTTTGGAAATCTGCTAACAAGTAGTTGTATGAAAGCAAATAGATTGATACACTTCATATAAAAGTCATTTGAAGTAAAAAGTTTATAAATTGACGATTTCTAAAATGCTAACCCGAAGATCTAACCACAAAACCTTGTCATATTTGTTTCAACGATTTCTAAACGTTCTCTTTGTTTGTACAAGTATACTCTAAAACCTCATGACAACGAAGAAACAGTTTTAACTTACATTTTCTACCCATAGGCGAAATTTCATTTCAAAGTAATTCAAGCGAATATATTTGAAACAGTTTTGAAATATTTTACAATTAGAAATGAAATGCGTAGTAAGTTCATAGCTTTGCAATCAAAAAAACACAAATGTAACTTTTTACTATACAATTCTGGAACGAAAATTATTTCAAGTAAATTTTCGTCACACTATGAATAACAAACACCATCGATTACTGTGCCGTATTCTTTAGTATTTCATCATGAAAATGAAAACAATAAACATATTTGTCATCCTTATACCTTAATAAAAAAAGTCTGATCAATATTAAAATACGTATACCGCACTATGTAACGTGTTCATGTTTTAAATATTTATGGTTTTTATATTACAGTAGAAGTGATTTACTTACGTCTGCTTTAAATATTACATATAGGTATCGTATTCATTCATTAAGTATTTCTGATAGTCATGTTTTATTTATTCCGCTAGTCATGATTTACGTATTTACAACAGATATCGTATATATTTTGTTTATTTCTGCTTTCATTATTAAAATAGTCATGTTTGATTTACTTATGCTTTCATCATTAAAAAAGTCATGTTTTATTTACTTATGCTTTCATTATTAAAATAGTCATGTTTGACTTACTTATGCTTTCAATTTTAGAAAAGTAATGTTTGATTTACTTATGCTTTCATTATTAAAAAAGCCATGTTTGATTTACTTATGCTTTCATTATTGAAAAAGTCATGTTTGATTTACTTATGCTTTCATTATTGAAAAAGTCATGTTTGATTTACTTATGCTTTCATTATTAAAATAGTCATGTTTGATTTACTTATGCTTTCATTATTAAAATAGTCATGTTTGACTTACTTATGCTTTCAATTTTAGAAAAGTAATGTTTGATTTACTTATGCTTTCATTATTAAAAATGTCATGTTTGATTTACTTATGCTTTCATTATTAAAATAGTCATGTTTGACTTACTTATGCTTTCAATTTTAGAAAAGTAATGTTTTACTTATTTCTGCTTTCATTATTACAATATTCATGTTTTACTTATATGTGCTAGGTATCGTATTCATCTTTTTCTTACTTCTGCTTTCAATGTACAATAGTCATGTTTAACTTACTTCTGCTTTCAATATTACAATATGTACCGTATTTATGTTTTACTTAATTTTACTTTCAATACTCCATATAGAGAAGAGAATGAATTGGCGCCATTGCATGTGTTTTTGTATTTTTGAATGTAAAGTACATTTGAACGTGTTAACCATGAAACGGTTGTTCCATAGGCATGGTATAATGTAATAGGGTTATTATAACAGTAACTTGATCTGCAATATTGCATTCGGTTCGGGTTGATTTTGCCAGGCTCGAATCCCGCCGAGGCAAAACCCACGAGGGATGAATGCATCAATGCAGATCTAAGTGCTGCTTTAATGACATATACCATTTAAAATTACTATAACTTAAGGTAAATAAGACTGAAATTTCTTTTAAAAAGGGTGAATGGTTTGACGCATAGAACTTCGAGACGCATTCATTACGTCATTTCGGACGTAATATTGACGTCACAACTAAAGCATGTAGTCTAATTATTGAATATTTTTCAGTACTAGTATCCGATGGTTGTTGAATACATGGTTTTTTATTCTTTAGTCGCCGGTATATAAAATATTTTACCATATACCTTACAATAGATGGTAACAAATCTACCTTTGAAACATTCAACTTCCTCAAGTGTCAACTGTAATTGTTATACCAATCTTATCCCATGATTTGAATAAAACCTGGGCATCGCATGTAAGAATCTGGTGCTCACAAATCTAAAAGCACCGTACCCAACATGTATGAATATCTAGAGACAAAACAAAGCTCTCAAAAGTTAGATTGATATTTTCTAACGCAGAAGTGCACAGACAATACATCACTGAAGTTCGGAATTTAGCTTCCATGTACTTGCTGCTGCATCAGTCATTGTGTGTTTTGCACGAGAATAATTACTCCAAAGAATAACTGTGAAAATACCTAATATAGCTACAACAGCATCGGGTGCTCCGTTTGTTGAAGGTGATTATGAATATTTTTGAGTTCCAAAAGAAATTCACAATTTTCAGTTTGCATATGTGCTACATTTGTTAATTTATTTTCTGCTATTGTTTAACAGAGGGCAAAGTCTGCAGACTATATGTTTCTGAAACAGCTGTCCGCGAAGAGTTAAGAACATTGGTTAGAGCGTATACATGGGGCACCATGATTAATCAATAGTTAATATTACTATAAATATTGAAAAAATACAGTTTATGTCATTATTTAAATAATTGGTCTAGAGTATCTGAAAGACCATTTGGCTATTTGGATGGATGCATTTTTATATAACTACGATAGACAATGAAACACTTCTAAATCTGAATTTCAGCTACATCTGTACATTATTGTGACCACTTCTGTATATTGTTGTGACCACTTCACAAAAACAGAAACAATAGCTAAACATGGACTGCTTAACAGTGTCATCTTAAAAGCCTTATTTGTTTATAAATGACATATTAGCATCTAGTTGTCTCTAGAAATATATGTTTCATAACGTAATAACCATGTTTGCAAAGCACGAATACGTCAATGTACCATAAATGATCTCATTAAAAATGAGAAACTTATGTTAAACAATTTATTTCAGCTGTATAGTTTATTTCACCTTTTGTATTTTTCCATATCAATTTTCTGTGGATCTTAGAAACAATATATCCCAATCAGTGAATTATCGTTGAATATAACCATTGTTTGGAGTTCGAATGAATTATACATATAATAATATGCATCTGAAGAACAAACAACGATTTCAATTAAAAGCAAATCACAGTTTCGATTCTAGCACGTTATCAAGAACGATTGTCTACATCCTTAGAGATATCCTCCAAATAGTTTCCTGTTTTATGTGGCCTTCTTTTGACGCTATGACATCACTACTTTAACGTACAAACAGTAAATGTGTTGCACGATAACTCAAACTTTAAGTCTTCTTTGTTTAAAATGGAAATAAATCGGGTAGTGCTGGAATAAAAGCCAACTTCTTTTACATTTTTCAATGCCATACAGAAGATCCAAGTATTCCTTAAATTGAGGAATGACTTAAAACTGAGACAAAAACTAGACACCAGGTAAATTGAAGCTATATCCTACTTACTTAATTAAACGATAAACGTTTGCAATTTAGCTATATTCGGTTTCATTGTTTTACATATTGATCTTTTATAATTAACGATTCTTTATTAGGGTGCTAATAGAAACAAGTTTCTAACATAGTGAACAAGTTGTACAATCCCTTAATTTGTTAGGAGTATTGGAAGCAATCGTCTGTCAACATCGATGTTCTACACATATTGTCGTCACTTTTTCATTTATTTGTAGAGTCTTCTGAAAGTGCAAACAAAATCTTCCCGTACATGGTTGATAATTTTCTGTCCTCCTGGATCATAAAGTCCATTCAGTTTTCCTGTAAACAGCCGGTGCTCGCGGACTTTGGTGGCGTTGCATATTTCATTACCTCTTATGAACAAACGAGTCTGCTGTTACTTTGCTCGGCTTCTTTCTATGCTTCCAAAAGATCTTTTTATAGATTATGTTATGTATTTCTGTAAAACATTAATTACTAACCATCCGCTGATAAGGATCTTAACATTGTCTAGTAACTTCCTATGTCGTAGTTCCCGTATGTTTTGTTTCAATTACATACATATGAGCCGTGCCATGAGAAAACCAACATAGTGGGTATGCGACCAGCATGGATCCAGACCAGCCTGCGCATCCGCGCAGTCTGGCCAGGTTCCATGCTGTTCGCTTTTAAAGCCTATTGGAATTGGAGAAACTATTAGCGAACAGCATGGATCCTGACCAGACTGCGCGGATGCGCAGACTGGTCTGGATCCATGCTGGTCGCATACCCACTATGTTGGTTTTCCCATGGCACGGCTCATATATTGCTTATTATTCATATTCAATGTGTAAGTACGGACTCAATATGGGAAACAATGTGATATTTCTGTACCTAACCGCCTACGAAATTCATGTGTAATTATCTTAACTCATTAAGAAATACGCCATGGTATGCCTAACTCATTGGATTGTATAATTATTTTTTGCGGAAAGTTTTTATTTTTATATATTTTTTATAAATGTTGATGAACATTGAATATCACTAATTTGATGAAAAATATTTAACTTTGTGGTTATTAGTATATGTATACAGTTGTAACCTGGTATCGCGAAGAGACCGAGTGTTTTACTTCGAGATAAACCAATTCCGTTTCCACTGTACTTAAACGGTACTGCTTGGTATGTATTTGCAGTTGAAGCTGTTTTGGTGACTTCCTGTATTAAGCAACCTTTTGCATTAAGCAGGCAGCCAGCCAACTTATATCCCAATTTGAATTTATGTCCATATTTCAACTTGTCTTTAGCAGTCAACTGACTTAAGCAGCCGAATTATGTAGTTCCCTTGACTGGCTGCTTAATACAGTTTTGACTGTCTATCATTTTAAAGTTGGGATGATTTCTTTTGGAGAACATTTCGTAGTAGGATATTTGCAAGATAGCCTTTTATGTTTGACTGGATATTTAGAATGTGCTTGATATATACATATTTACTTGTCATTAAATACTTCGTAAATGCCGTATTAATGACCTCAATTCCTTCTTTTACTTACTGTGAATCCGATGTGATATTTAAATAAAATTGCAAATAAGTTTCAGCTGTCCAGATAATGTCTAACCTACCCCATCACATGTTGTAAAGTAAGGAACTGTTAGGTGCATGGATATCAAACTATTTTGAGCTAAGGCGTTGTGCATAATAAAATTATATCATATCAAAATTTTTGGGTTATTTTGATATTAAACTGATTATTTTGGGATAAAGTCTCATTCACATTATCAAAAACTAATTAGTCATTTTCATTAAAGCAATAGACCCGTAATGAAAATCAGCGTTTTCTTTTAGGTACAAAAATCCCTAGCTGCATCGAGGTTATTTTCGCAAAAACAATTTTGAAGGAGTACTTTATCAATTCTGTTGTGGGTATTTCAATTTGCAATTTTCAGGCATTTTAAACTTCAGCTTCATTTAATAGACTTTCACAATATATTAGTTTTGATATTAAAATTAAAACGTTATGTTCGCGTTTTAGATATTTCTTTAGATTCTATGAACCAGAATTATACAAAGACATTTTCTAATGGCCATGGCAGTAGACGGCTAATTCGTGCTACTACTTATTGTCCGTATCTTGCTTCGGAATTATTATAAACACATGGATTTCCGTACCTGGCTGTAAATGCCGAAATATGTAATAAAATGGAAACTGCTGATTTTCATTACGGGTCCAGTGCCTTAAAGAAAATGACTAATTTTTTTTTTTTTTTTTTTTTTTTTTTTGATAAAGTGAATGAAACTTTGACTTTATCCCAAAATAACCAGTTTGATAAATCGAACTTTACAATCTACTTAAGCAGTCTTTTTCCATGATTTTTTTTTTTAATTATTTTTTTTCTATTAATTTCTCACCTTTATCATTTGATAAATACTAGATTTGGATCATGTAATAAAATAATGTTTTTATTTCTCTTTAACTTGCATTTGTGTTTCTTTATTCTTTTGAATAGATCGATACATCATTAAATATTTTCTCAATGTATGAAATTTAAATTTTGCAAGTGGGATATTGACGTCATAGATTATAAGATATATTGCTCATTTGAGATTTTCTGTTTCGAACAATTTTTCACATATTTTTTGATTTTTCTCTTCCTTGTCTTCATCTTTATTTGGCATTGTGAATCTTATTACTTTCAATTAAATGGCTTGTATTCAATCAGTGCTGTGATTTTTTTCTTTTAAATTTACATTTTGTCTGTATTATAATTGTATTGGTCGTATTCTTTGGGTATTTTGCATATCTTTTAGCAGACTTCTATGTATACATTTGTTTCATTTTTTAAACATAGATATCATTTTACATATATATGACGATATTCTAGTTCTAGTTCAATAACAACTATATATTAAATGTCAGATTACACACAGGTAATAACATTACTCTCAGTATTTGTTTTGTCAACTGAAGTAGGAATTTATACATGCGCCAGGTCTATTACGGATTTTTTGTAAAATAACAAAAAATGATTTGCTATTACACAATTATACAATATGTAGTATTATGTCAAGATACATTGTGAGCACAATTTAAGACAATACAAGCCATGCATAAGGAAAACATGACACCCGACTGAAATTGCCATAAGAAAAAGAAAAACAATCGTTATATATAGCTGATTTTATAGCACGTGAAAAAAATAAGTTCATTGTTAAATAGAAACAAAATAAAAGCAGTGTTTTAGATTATCAGCAACTGGTATTCCATTTTCTTTAATTGATGTTATCCATTAGTTCATCAGATGTTTATGAATTACGTAATCACTTAACAAGTATTTATGCACTTTAACTTTAAAATGTTCTTTATTGTAATATTTTAGTGTGTATATCCGTGAATTACTGTTGGACATTTATATAAGATGACTTATAGACCTGTTGGACCGGGTGTTTAAAATTTGTGATATTTTCTATGTACATATAGAGGCCATACACATTTCACTATAATAAAATATTTTCTTATCTTACTAGCAATTAAGAGGAGTGTTGGCTGTGGAGAGTGTGACGGGAAGTGGACAACTAAGGGAGGAAAGAATGTTGTACATTGCCATATTCTTTTGTATGGTGGAATCAGAATTTTGTATGTTTCGTTTTTTTATGAAAAACTTATTACACGAATGTTAAATATCCGTAAAATTATAAAAAAAAAAGATATGTCTTTCCTGTCTTAGTGTTGTTACAACAACAATGCAAGAGTTAAAAGTATGTATGTTATGTCCCTACATTTGCTATGAGAAAAATAATGCAAGCAAACGTTTTGGATATTCAAGTTTCAGTTTGCATTCATTCGACACACTATTCAATTATTTATTGTATTTTATTTATTAATATTGATATGCAAAACTTGCAATTTGGAAGTATATGTATAAATGAGTAGTGGATTCTTTCTGAAATATTCAACATGTCTAACAATGTCCTTGGTGCATTAGTCCATTTCTTCTTTTGAAAAGCATCTGCTTAAAGAAAACCGACATTGTTGTTTTAATTTTCTTCCACCCGCCAGCAATATCAAGCACAGACTTCCAGTAACACTCGATTTGTTGTTTATGTTAGCTTTCCCAGTCCCAATATTGATGTTGTTTCTTCTAAGAAAATATCTACTTATTCAGTTACACTCACTATTACCAGTGTTTTGCAATGCTTTTGACCTACACTAAAATACATAGAGGTTAATATCTGTAAATATGTCATCTTACATACATGGGATTTTCTTCAGAAAGTGAAGTGTATTTTCCTCGTGTAATGCTTTTGCCTGCTCTTCAATTTCTTCGCTATCAAATTGATTCAGCGGCCTCAATACAT
This sequence comes from Mercenaria mercenaria, assembly GCF_021730395.1. Lineage (NCBI taxonomy): Eukaryota > Metazoa > Mollusca > Bivalvia > Venerida > Veneridae > Mercenaria > Mercenaria mercenaria. The sequence continues at coordinate 8,843,881 of NC_069365.1, read as the reverse complement.
AATATTTATATATTATTTTTCTATTGCAAATACTGTTTGAGCTATACGTTGTACTTTTGATCTTGTAATTAATGCGTATGTACAGCAGAAACTAGAAACTACGTTGGATGATTTTGTCAGTATTTTATAGAACAATCTTTGGAGCCATTGAATTCATTTAACGTCTCTGTATCAAATAATTCCGTTTAAACCGGTATTTGAAGTGTATGAAGGTGTTGCATATTTCATTACCCATCATAAATAGACTTAAACAAACCGAGGTTACTGTCATGTTGCGCTTCCTTGCTTTGGCATACCCTCCCCTTTTACTACGAGTATGTTATCGTGCCCACCTTAATTTTGGCTGCCGGAATCCTAGCTCGGTGCCCGATTGTTCTTGTTTTTTCCCTGCTTTTGTGTGTGCGTTTGTGTGCTTGTGCGTCTGTGTGTCTTGGGCGGTGCCCTACAGTGTTGTTATATCTTACTTGTCTGTTTATCTATGCAAGTTAGTTATGCGTGTGTGTATGTGTGTTTGTCTTTTGTACATGAGTGTCTGTGTTGTTTTGGTTTACGTTGTAGGGTAACTATGATTAAGGAACGTAGCATTCCCTTTTGAATATTCATCCTTGTTCTACTTTCCACTTCACTGCGCCTTCACCCCCACCCCCGCACCTCTCTCTCTCTCTCTCTCTCTCTCTCTCTCTCTCTCTCTCTCTCCTTTCTACCCCCTACCCCTTCCTCCCCACTTTTTCTATATTTTGCATAAAATTAATATGTACTTGTTGGATTTTTGAAGCAACCCGTCTATGATGTTTTTCCGTTACAGATTCTTTTTGTTGTGGGCCTACTTTGCAAATGCATGGCTCTGAGGCTGTGTTTGTGGTGCTCTGTGGTTCCGAGAAATCTACCCTTACCTATTATCTTTTGCTTGGTTGCGTGATATACTCCCAAGTGATCTTCTTATGATTTATTTTTTTTTAACAAAAAGGTTTGTGAAATGGTTTCGCTGAAGCCATAAAGGTTTGTATCTTTCTTCTTTATAAACTGACAGTACATAAGCGTACACATGTTTGGAAAGGTCGTGGAAATCTCTGAACAGGTAATAGAAAAACTAAGTAACTAAAGGAATGATTTCACCAGTGTTCTTTTTAAAAGTATGGCCACTATCTGTAGCCCCCATACGCATATATTTTACTACATTTTAGTCCCTCTTTCATGTTTGCGGGTACTGTGTAATAGAATTTTGCAAGAAATTAATTGTTTCAATTTTATGACATTTGTGTATGTTTATGCTACTGTAAGATTATCTTCTGTACACATTCATTCCATAAACGTATACATGTCAAATAAATAATGGTATATGACATACCTATCCCTCATAATATGAATTTAGTTATTATCTATGTTTGCATTGAATGAATCTGAAAGATGTAGCAATGGTCATAAAGACCTTTTATTAAATTTACTGAATAAATTTTAATGTCTTTAATCCTGAAACCGCTGAAAAAATATGATAATGTATACATAATCGTATCACTTTTTTTAAAAAAAAATATTGTGTACTAGAAGGTGGAACTATTATGCAAAAACAGTTTTACGCCATGTAAAACAGACTGGGATCCGGTGGGGTGGGTGGGTATTTGCAACGCTCCGAACACCTTTTGTATGCAATATTTATTCCTTTTATTCGTTTTCGTCTTATTATGGATTGTACAATATAATCATTCGAAAAATTTGGTTCTTTCAAACCATTATATATCAAATTACTATTCAATTTGAAAAGAAGGGTACAGGTACTGTTGAAGTACTGCTATTTTTTTAACAATATCTAGTACATCATTTAGTATTGTTCTTTCTTGTAAAGTCTTAGCACTGTAAATAAAGTAATGCTTGTTCCTTTTTTACTGTTTGTTTTCTTTTTCATTTTTGCTTCTTTAGTACTAACAGTTTACTGTTACTATCCTTAAGTTCAATAACACACACATATAGGAACATGCTTAGATAAATCTGGAAGCATAGCGCTATTTGTGTCATTTATTTGTATAAAGTAAATGCACATTAAAAATGGAAACTGCTTGAACCAAAATATTAAGTGAAAAAATGTTTTTGCTGACATACTATTAGTTTATATGGTTCCATTGCTGTCTTCTCCAATACATACATTTTATGCAGCATGTGTGTTGTTGTTGTTGTTATTGTTGTTTTACGAGTTATCTAACAACCAAAATTCTCCAAGAACCAAATAAACAGAAAAACTGACCTTATTGAGTATAATTAGATACATGATGGTTAGTTCTGTAAGCAAGTTTACAAACAACGGGAATCGGGACTGAGGGGGATATCACATTTTTTATCTGACTTCCCTGTCCGTAGACCACATATCGAGAAATGCGTCATATTTATTGTTTATTATACTATACCAGACTTACATAGAGACTCTTACAATTCAATATTTGCAAGTCTTATTTATCAATTATCTTCACGAGGAAAAATATGTAATTTGAACGGCGTCGTCATAAATATATTCATGAGAAAAAAATGAAAGTCCGAACAATGTTTAATATGCCGTTTAATGGAGAAGGCCTAATATGCAAATGAAAATTAATTTATTTTAAAGAGGTTGTAACATATAAAAGATCATTAAAATATTACTTTTGCCCGTATGTTGAAAATATACGAATTTCTTGTGCATTGCAAAACACATGTCAAATTACAATTTACTGAAATAACAAAACAAAAAATACAGAGCAGAAATGTTTAATATATATCCGTAATATTTGAAAAGACTGAAACACAAAATAACTCAGATATATAAACTTAACAAGTTTCTAAAGAAGTTGTTGATGATAACAAGATCAAGTTCTAATTAAAATTTCCTGGTTTGTAAAAAGCAAATCTCAAATGAAAGTTTAGGGATTTCAAAATTTGATTAAACACTCTAGTTAAACACATTTTCTAAAAGTCTAACTTAATTCATAATGGAAGGTTGCTAGAACAGTTTGATCTTGAGTCAACTATGAATTTGTACTTCAGTTTTTATTTTGCATTATCGAAACCATATTTTAATGCCAGTAGAAAACTTAAAACAGTATATCATGCATATATATATATTTCATTCTGTTCTGTTCTGTTCTGTTCTGTTCTGATAAGCGTTCCTACATTTTTTGGGGGAAAACATACATTCAGTCTGTTATTATTTCATGTCTCGGTATCAAATTACGAAAATCACTGATTTCTCTATTATTTTACAAATTAAAAGTTATCAATGAAGAAATGAAAATCTGATATATGCAAACGACAATTAATTAAAACAACTGTAGAAAAACACATTTACCATATTATCATTTTGTTGTGGTACCATTAGCAATGCGGCATAGGGTCATTTTTATTAAAACATACACTAAACTAATCTCGAAGTCGCATCTGTAACATGAACATTGTTCCCAGCATGCCGCGCGGCAACTGAAATCTGAATGAAATACTAGTAAATTACTTTAAATTGCATTCTACTGGAAAATATATTAGATGAAACTTTAAAAAGAACTTAATTTCATTTTATTTCTTATGTACGCCTCATTTACTCTCTCCTTCTTGATTCTCTTTCACGTTACTCAAATGAGCCGAAAAGGGAATGTAATCCAAAATATAAAACATAGCAGCGGTCGAAATTCTACAAAATCCCAGACATAGCTTTGGTAGATTCCTAACCAGAATATTCATGAAAGATAATCTGTTTCTTAACAGGACTACTATTATATATAAAACCTAACTTAAAGCAGAAGTATTTATTTATTTATTTATTTATTTATTTAATCTGAAATGCAGGAATTTTGGCATTTTCAGTTCTCCCGACTTGAATGTCGCAATACTTCAATGAAAACAAAAATTCGGAATTGGATTCTTTCTTCTAGCTCAAGGGTGTAGACTAAACTGGTTATGTCGTACTAGTGATAACAAGTAAATTACAAGGCTTCTTAAACATCATTTCAAACACTACCAAGTGCATATCCAACGGTCTACATTCGGCAAACCATTAGAACTACAGAATAAAATGAATGTACTTTGAATAACGCGTGATTTAATTGCGTAATCAATTACGTACATTTGCAACTAAAATATATTCAGTTTTGTATTTTTGCATGTTTAACTTTCTCCCTGGAAGGTGTTTTCCTTGTTATTTAATTTTGGTGTTCAAGCGAAAACCGCTTGCATATCGCCATACTGAAACAATTTTAGTTCAGTACTTCTTAAGTTAATATTGTCTGCAATATCCTATTGGTTGATTTTCTTTTTGATACTTATATTTTTAAAGACATATGATATAGCTGGTTTGAGTAAGGCTAAAATAACGTGACAGCAATCCAGTATATGGTGGAAGTCGAGTCACATGAAATATTTTTTTAAGTAATGATCATTATTTTGCCTAGCAATTAATTTTAAATGATATATGCATTTGTGGACCTATTCCGTTTCAGTAAAAACCCTTCTATTTAAAAAGAAACATATAATCATGTTTTAGTTAATTATTAAATAAAGACATTTTGTGTCATGAACGCGGTTCTTATATCCTTCATATTTTTGTTTTGAATATCTTATTAAAGATACACTTCACATTATTGTTTACATAATTCTGGTCCATCAACGACGTATCATCTTTAAGTTTACAATCATATTTCTAAATTATATTCAATGCGGTTATTGTACGGAATGTATGTAAAACTTTCTTTACCAAAGCGAACGTATTATATTTTTTCTCAATTTTATTCAGGACAAATCAAATATAGAACATAATAAATTACAAAAGCAAATTCAAAAGATAGTATAAATAAAAATCAGTAGCAGAAAAGTCGCGCAATTTCAGCACTTGATTCTTTCGAAACCAGAAATAGTCTTGTGATATAACAATTTTCCGAAAGTCAATGGCGTGGCGCAATATAAAAGAACATACAGTTTAAGCGCTATTCTTCGGTGTAGAATTCATCTTGTGTCATTTATGTCTAGTACTTTTATGATAATAACATGTCTGATACTACGCAGGTATATAGATATTATACAATTATGGGTCTTTTATTCGGCAGTGAGTTTTAATTACTATGTCCCATTTCTATAACGGACTGACAAAATACCCCTATCTCATACTGTAAGAATAACGAGTACATCCAACAACTTTAAAGTGGCACTAAATCCAATGACACTATCCAAAAAAAAGTTCTAATTAAATAAGTCCAGGTAAAGGTAATGTCAGAATTATATCCAAAGAACATCAGAGAAGCATATTTTGTCAAAGAAAAAAAATATTCCTACATCTCCGGTAACCATTGTTCTCCTTGCGCTTTGAAACTGTAATAACGTTTGATGAGAGTCCGTTTATTTAATTCTACAAAATCTTCTCCAAACCCTGATGATAAAGTCTTCAAATTGTCCAAGGGAATTCCAAATATGGTTATGTCTAACATATTTCCAAACATGATTTGATATACTTCGCGTTTACCTAATTTCAAATATTTTACTTCATCAAGACTAGCCTAACCAAATCTGCCAGCTTTATTAAATCTATATCTGTGAAAGAAACGATCACTATTGGGTCAGCAGAGCATATTAAGATTTAAGTCGTCTTCATTTAGAGATAAAAACCCCAAAAATAAATTATTCCAGACACCTAAGTTCATTAAAAGACACGCGGGTGCTCTACTCCTTTTTGATGTAATTTGTGGCCACTTAACAGGCTACAATGAAATAAGTCACGTTATTTGATATTCTTTATAAAATTACAATCTACAAAATAATTTGATTTCTTTCCCAGAGTTTCTTAAAAGCCACATGGCGTATAATATAACCAAAAGTATCCCAGAAACGACTAGCAGTCAGATACAGTCGCCTTAACACCACTTGATGACCGGACAAATTTGATTTTTCAACAATTTTCCTGTTTGTTTCACCCTTGTGTCATAAATAAATAGAAAATTTTCGGCTTGGGTGAAAATTATGCAAAACTCGCATTTCTACATTAAGTAATTCAATTTTTCCCAATCACCGGCGCTAAGTAGACGACTCTAACATAGTTAAGCCGTACTAAAACAATTTACCCCGTCCAAATCTTATTTTCGCCGCGCTGTTGCCATAACATACACTGGTAAATCAAGTTTACTTACCGGAAGGAAATACAGCAGGTTGTGTCGGATCTCGTGGTCGAGGCATCATGCTGCAGGAAGCTGACCCCATAGCCGGACCGGGTGGAAACGACCGCACCCCGTTGTACCGATACCCTTGTGCCGCCATCTGTCCGAAAGGGTTCGAATCTCCATAACTGCAAGGAATATTACAGTTCTGGAGTGCTGACTCCATCCCAGGTAGAGTACACGATGCATCGAAAGAGTTATGTTGGCCCAAGTACGGGTAATCCATTTGGGAGACACTTAGTAAACAGTCACTAGAAACTGGTGTTGCGCGTTCAAACTGTTGGCAGCGACTAATTAGATTTTCCTACGACGAAAAACTCGGGTCGCCTCTGTGTGGATGACGTCGATAACTATTGCTGTATTTAATATATGAACAATGATTTCAATGCTGAGTCCTGATTACCGATGTTTGCCTTAAACTTGGTTAAAGAGAATGCCTGATCGTATCAAATGAATGGTCATAAAATTTATGAAAAAAGTGAGATATCAAGTAACTCGAGGGAATATTGCGTAGCATTTTCCGTAACTTAATTATAATACATTTCTGATATTAAACGCTATAGGCTGGTTCCATTTGCTGCTTTTGGAATATTGATTATCAAAGTCTTCCTCTGTCACAGGAACGGCATTGGAATCACATTTACATACGATTTGCATATTTAAATGAGCCGCACTGTAAAGGAGTCACGCTATTGGCTGAAATGAAGCGAGAGGAAAACTCTGCTTAACGTTCCGACAAACATGGACATAATTTCTCGACGTCTTCCCGTTTCTTTTGCTCCGGGCGGCTTAATACTTACAGGTAAATAACAAAGACACTTTTCTACATTTCTTTTGTTTGTAACATCAGTAGATTTTATCAGGCTGACATCTGTTGTGTAAATTCACAGTTACAAAAATGGTGTTTAGAGCAATATTATGCATGCTTTGGTATTGCGACTCCTTTTTTAGTTAAACATTTTTAATATCAAAAGTCATATGTATTATGTATTCTTTGGGTTTAATCAACGACAAGTTAATAAGTCGAAGTTTAGATCTCATTTCAATATAACTAAAATTTTTAACATGTTGCATTTACATTGATTTAAACTTCATATTTAGGACTGATTTTGCCTCGATATTTTTTTTTCAGACAGGAAAATCTTTCAACACCTCTCGTGATAGGTAGAAAGCACCCAGCAAGTCAGAAGTGCCAGTCAGTCAAGTCAAACTTAGGTGGAAGAAAAGTCGTTTTAGTCTACGTCCATAGTATGTTTTGGTCTACGACGTGTGTGCGTATAGTCCTGGGAATTTAAAACATCCTCAAAACTTAATATAAATCGTTTAACTTCTGACGGATTTTGATTTTGTATGTATTTTCGAAGAACACAGTGGTAAAGAAGATTTTTAACGCTGGAAACTGAACTTACCGACACAAAGACGATTAAAATAGTTAATGAAGATAAAACAACGACACACCTATTTTCCATCAAAAGGACGGTTTGTAAATGTATAGCACAATATAAATAATTTTTAAGTATAATACAAATTGCTATAAAATTGTTCATTTATTGTTTGGATTTATATTAAATTTTGAATAAAAATGGAATTGTGGATATAATTCTTAACTTAATCATTTAAAGCCTTCCCGAATAGAAACATTTACATAACAAATATATTAAAGAGCTTTTGGCAGTTAAATTTTCACTTAACATGTTTTGAAATTACAAGAAAAATAAATTCCATTGAATGATAAATAATTGATAGAATTATTTATTTATTTAAATGATAGCTATATTGCCAAACAAAAACAAAAACATTTCATTTAAAATAAAACGTACAACAAAAATTACACCGCGGACAAAGTAAAATCATGACAATAAAGTAACAGATATATAAATGAAAACACAATTAATACACTTGATATTTCCTTAAGTTTTCTTAAAAAGGGCTTTAATGGTTTTAAGTGTTTTTATTAAACAAACTGTGTCTTACGGGTTTATGAAAATAGGACCGAATGAAGAAATGTATAAATTAAAATAAATAATGGTATTATATAGCAGAGGTTATCTGAAGTATTCATTTATCAAAATTCTTTCTTTCCAAACTGATTTATTTCTCTTTCTTTAAATTCTATAATGCCTGTTGCCAGCCACGGCCAAAGAATGAGATATGAAAACCGACAGATATACATGAAATACGTAAATACTCGACATAAAAATACGTAGAACAAACGCTTTATTTATTTATTTATTTATTTATTTATTTATTTATTTATATTGCACTTTGTAAAGACAAACGCTACGAAAACAGAAATACATTTCTATAGGAGAACGCAAATTTACCATCCTCTTCGGACATGAGAACATAAATGATTAGGAAAACCATACTACTGTTTACATACGCCGCTTGAAACGCTTTATATTATAATACATGAATCCCATTCCAATAAAAGAAACATAATGCAACGGGCAATGGTACCGAGCTGTCGTTCAACTGAAGAACAAAAATAAGAGTAAAACATCAGCAATGTGTTTAAATATATCACGACGACATGTAAGAGTATGTACAAATGCCAGAAAAAATTACTTCCCTATTACTTGCGAGATAACTGATTAAAGATGTGGCTACAGCTGGACCTTCTGCTACATGTTTAGCCCTTCATGTTAAATTTCTGTCACGAACTTGCCAAAAAGATGCTGGCTGAATGGCGAACTTGATCCACACTGGCCGCAAAGGCAGAATTAATCCAACATGATAAGGGTTAGACATGAACAAAATGTTTCTGAATTATCACTGGGTATACGGAAACCGACACGCATGCCAATTTTTGCTTCGGAAAATGTGCATTTAAGAGTCATTTTCGCGTGTTAGTCATCAATGCTTGTAAAACAGTCATGAAATATACTTTATTTGAAGCATATCTGTAAGCAGAATAATAATGCCTGAAAATTTCAGCAGCACGACGCAATATAAACAAATATTAAAGGTAACGAATATTTAAGAATAAGTTATTAAAATAAAACTAAAATACAGAAGAAACATTATCTTCGAATCAAATTAGGCATAGCCTATATCATAATAATTCTCCACATACTCTTAAAAACCACAAAAAGGATAACAATTCATACGTAAGCCTTTCTTGCACTTTCTGTCTGAACCACTGCCAACCAAAACATTACTAGTCTCTATAATCTATTGTGATTACTTCTTTTTACTTACCGTGGGAAAAGTCAAAATACTTTTTTTACTTCTATGCCTGTGTCAATCGACCTCAACTTGCAGGCTTCGATTTTTGTCATTATCATCATCATCATCATCACCACCATTATTACCATCATTTTATTATCATTATTATTATTATTATCTACTGCTACCACTTCTACTACTACTACTACTACTACTACTACTATTATTATTATTATTATTATTATTTTTATTATCATCATCATCATCATCATCATCATCATCATTGAAAGAGAGGCAGTCATAGACAGAGATCTGTTAGATACAGGCATGTCCGGTTAACTCTTTTGACTCTTTGAGTCTGGTACTTCAGCGTATATAGCATTGATAAAAGGGAAGCCCTGCTTTCTTTTCCTGTTGTGAACCAGTATTGACCTCTTAGTTGTATCGGAGTCAGTCAGGAGGATCTCAGAAAGTTCCAGTGTCTTTTTACAGTGAATGCTTATGAGTAATCATGTTTGGAGATCGATTTTAATTGAATAACTACACTGCAAAGACGTTTGAAAGCTCGAATATAAATGTTTTAATAGACATTCTAAGTGCTTCTATTTAATATCGAAATGAGGTTTCTTCGCAGTATTAATCATATTATGATAAGACATCTCAAATTCTCTCATGATGATGAAATGTACATCTCTCCCGAGGGTCTATAAATATTTCAGCTGGTAAATTTCTTTAAAATCATAAAAAAACGGAAAGCAATTATGCATACATTGTAATTCAACATTATACTTGACTTTCCAATAAATCACCTTCCGGTATGTAATTGAGCGCAATACTACAAATTAACTGTGCGGGACTTATCCTAATTCGTTCTATGCTCCGATTTAACGACATGCAATTTAAACATTTTATTTTTAAAATATTCTTAATTTCCCAGTAAAGCAACTTTTCTGGTGTATATAATGGATCATTTAGATATTTCGATATCAAATAAATTGCAAATGGGTAGCTATTTATATTTCAAGAGAAAGAATAATTACACGACCTGTATTTTACTGCGGTTTCTTATCTCTTATACGGAGAGTTTCATTAGACATTTTAGATCTATATTCTATCTAAATTTGTAATATTCTCAGCGTAAAGTCATTTCAAAAAGACATGGGAGAATTTGAACCAAATTATGTGACGGTTTTGTATCGATTCAAAGTCTGAGAGAAAATTAACTGATTGCTTTCCGAAGTTGTTCTTTCTAGACAATCGTCATTTAACGCCGACAAACGCTTTTCAGAATGGTCCCTTTGTAGCTATGATTGAAAACTTGTCCCGGGTCTGCCCGATTGATAATTAATATTTCAGATTGCGCTATTATTGCTTTATTGGAGTGTGTAATATCGCTTTAACAGATTGATTCTCAGAGAAAATTGCCGTGCGTTCTCCAGAGGCTTGGTCGAAATCGACACAAATCACAGATAGGCCGATATAAGGGACTAGTATGGGAGACTGGTATGGAACTGAGCACAGATGGTTAAACTAACGTTTAACGGGACTTGGGTGGATAGCCATTGAAATTAATTAAGCTGGAAAATAGATAGCTCGGATCATATTTTGATTGTTCAGCTCGCTGGATACGGTATGGAATGAAAACAAAATATGGATTCATGGTTTGAGAAATAATGAATATGGCCTTTTATTTGTCGCCGTTAAATGGAGTTAGTGCCCAGGAGAGGGTCGGTCTGTGATAAAGAATAATAGAAAATTGACGAATTTATGTATCAATAATTGAAGTTTTCATGGTATGAGGAGCCTTTATTGACATTAAGTATACTTGACATGGCAAAATCCTCAGCACAATATGGCCAAATTGTACCTCGTCCCTTTGAAGGCTCATACGTTTATAAAACCCCAGTTGGGTGATTTATTTTCTGAACGCTTTCTATATGGAAAATATGTATATGCAAGCAATGTGCAACTCCTATCCTAAGGACTTGTAACTTTCTCATTCCATTAAAACGCTATTGTAAAACATAATGTCATCAAAGTTTTAAACAAAAAGATTTTTCTGCAAACATTGTACCTCTATTTGTTTAACCTCCCGACACATTTTTCTCCCGTTACAAAATCATTTTCTCTGTGCTACGACCCGGTGACAAACTAAAGTACCTTTAGCCTCACCCACTTAAGTGCGATTGTAAAACACTGTGTTTTGTGACAAAATGATGGAGTATCACACCATACTCGCTAAGATGATAAAGTGGATCTCCCTGACAACTAGTAACAAATGTTTCTCCCTCGAGAGACACTTCACATAATCACAATTGCTGAACCTTAATTAAAAAAGTTTTGTTTCTGATTAGCTGTTGTTTAATGGTGGTCATTTGCGCTTGATTTTTTTTCTCAGTATGTAATACATGATGTACTCCCGTTTGACTGTTATATGAGGTGTTTGTTGTAATATTTGTAACTGAAGTGCTTCTACATTCAGAATTATTCATTTAGTTAAATTCCACTATTGTAATCTCTATCACATTAAATTGTTTAACTAGAATCAATAACTATTGTTGTTGTTTTTTTATGAAAAAGTATTCGACATTAGCAAAATTAATAAGCATATTTCAATGAAGATTTAGGAATAGAAATAGTGGAAAACCACGGGTCGACCAACATGACATAAATGAAAATGTTGCAGACACGCTTTGATTGAGCCTGTTCACGGACGGTAGTAGAAACGCAAGCTATCCTTTAGCAAACATTAACGTCAAACTTCTTCGTGGCAGAACGTGCGGGTGTTCTATGGTAAGCTACATCCTAAACGACAAGCTTTGTTCAATTGATCGCACCAAGTTAGGATCGGCGTGAAGTTGGCAGTACAGCAGTAGCAGCAGTAGCAGCAGTTAACTGCTGTAACTGCCAGCAGTTACAGCAGTTAACTGCTCCTACTGCCAGCAGTTACAGCAGTTAACTGCTCCTACTGCCAGCAGTTACAGCAGTTTATTGCCTGTCGCAGTTCACTGCCACCAGTTACAGCAATTGATCGTGTTTGCTAACATCAGCTACTACTGCCAGCAATTATAACAGTTCATCAAGCTGTATTACCAGGTGATGAGAATGACATAAGGTATTTATTTTGTCAGTGACCTACATATAATACTGCCAGCAATTAAATTGTGTTATTAAAATCATTTACAAGATTCCTTCAGATGTGTAATAGGCCGTAAAACCTACCCTTCTCGCGTATCGTTTAAAGATCATTGAAGCGTTTTTAATCTATCATGAATTATCTGCCCTTGAAACCGATATTCAAGGGCAGAAAATTCAGGATCAAGCCTAGGTACCTATGATCTTTAATACATATTTTCGTTCTAACTTTGATTCTCTGACAGTATACAAAGTTTAAAGAAATTCTGCCCGTAAGAAAAATTTTGCCCTATAGAAATTGCCCCATTCACCCTTAAATTCTCCTGTAAACTATACAATACCAGCAGTTAAATGGTTTAAAAGTCTCATTTATGTTTCTGCCAGCAGAGTGGTCTATGAGAACATGTCACTTCAAGCAGTGAAATGAGTCAAATGACCAATGAAAGCAGTTTTCTATGTGCTACTGGCAGCAGTCAAATGGTTTATAAGACCAGTATACCAGTTCTTTTTTATATGTAACTACCAGTGATTAAATGTTTACTGCTAGCAGTAAAATGTTTATGACAGCAAATAACAAGGTTCTTGTTACAGCTAACGAGAGCAATTTACCAGTTTCGTATATATTTCTGGTGTATTAACTGCTGAAAGAAAACCACTCAAGTCGCATTCAGCCACGAGTCCATCAAAAAAAAAAAGTTCCCCTTCGAAACACCGCCCCACCTCACCCCGGGTTCCTGCCAAACAAGAGTTTTCCCCGAATGGCGGCCACCCGTGCCGGGTGGGGGACGACCCCCTCTACAACGGCCACCCGGTCCGATCCAAAAGTCAAGGTCTGGGGCGGAGCTGGGGGTGCCCAAACTGAAAAATGTGAAAATTTCCAGAAACGGCCTCGGACCAAGTTTGAGACCCGCTCACGAGTAAACAAGAGTTTTCCCGGGGTGGCCGCTATGCTGGCCTCCCATACACCGTCACCCTCTACAACGGCCCCCCGGTCCCGTCCCAAAGTCAAGGTCCCGTAGGGTCCTCCTATTAACTGCTGTAAGCATTTTAGGCCACCCCCGCCTCACACCTCACCCCGGGTTCCTGCCAAACAAGAGTTTTCCCCGAATGGCGGCCACCCGTGCCGGGTGGGGGACGACCCCCTCTACAACGGCCACCCGGTCCGATCCAAAAGTCAAGGTCTGGGGCGGAGCTGGGGGTGCCCAAACTGAAAAATGTGAAAATTTCCAGAAACGGCCTCGGACCAAGTTTGAGACCCGCTCACGAGTAAACAAGAGTTTTCCCGGGGTGGCCGCTATGCTGGCCCCCCATACACCGTCACCCTCTACAACGGCCACCCGGTCCCGTCCCAAAGTCAAGGTCCCGTAGGGTCCTCCTATTAACTGCTGTAAGCATTTTAGGCCACCCCCGCCTCACACCTCACCCCGGGTTCCTGCCAAACAAGAGTTTTCCCCGAATGGCGGCCACCCGTGCCGGGTGGGGGACGACCCCCTCTACAACGGCCACCCGGTCCGATCCAAAAGTCAAGGTCTGGGGCGGAGCTGGGGGTGCCCAAACTGAAAAATGTGAAAATTTCCAGAAACGGCCTCGGACCAAGTTTGAGACCCGCTCACGAGTAAACAAGAGTTTTCCCGGGGTGGCCGCTATGCTGGCCCCCCATACACCGTCACCCTCTACAACGGCCACCCGGTCCCGTCCCAAAGTCAAGGTCCCGTAGGGTCCTCCTATTAACTGCTGTAAGCATTTTAGGCCACCCCCGCCTCACACCTCACCCCGGGTTCCTGCCAAACAAGAGTTTTCCCCGAATGGCGGCCACCCGTGCCGGGTGGGGGACGACCCCCTCTACAACGGCCACCCGGTCCGATCCAAAAGTCAAGGTCTGGGGCGGAGCTGGGGACCCCCAAACTTCTGTCTTATTTAAATGTCATGATTTTAATATGTACAATGTACATGGAGGAATACATTGATGGATGACTGCCCTTTTCTGTTTTGCATGATCTAAGTCGCCATTCTATTTTTAGTCAGGAGCTGGGTAATTCGATTTCAGCACACGGCAACTTCCTTCAAACTGTTACTGTTGTTTGTATTTTTACTTCTATTATCGTTGAAAATAACTATTTGAATATAAATGCCTATAAAATACATGTACTCATTTTATTCAGAAAACGTGCCCGGGCCTAATTCGAAACCATCCCTTCCTATTTAGAAAAGCGCGAGATTTTCTACTTTCAGTTTCTTAAGATGCAATCCGGGGAGGTAATTACATCATAGTTAAGGCCAAAAGTCGGAGTTAAATACACTATACTATAAACTGATTTGACATTTGAAAGTTCAATTTATAGGATCGTCTCTCGCGTGTTTTATTATGTTCCCTTCCTGTCTAAATAAAATGGTGTTGTGGTCGCCTGTAGTATTGTCACGTTAGCGGTTGGGACTCTGTACTCTGTCAATTCATTTTTAGGAACCTTTTATGTGCGATAAAATTCATTCTTTCACTTATATGCTTTCCATTTTTCTTCTTATGTACAATAAATTTTATCTTAACACAAAAAATCATGCATAATTTTCATTATCGGTAAGTCTCGCCAGCTAATTCGTCAGAGTACACAGTACAATTTTTTCTAGGCAAAATAATAACTAATTCTATTTGCACATGCATGCATCTCATACATTGTGCATTATATAAAATATTTTGTACTTACTTGTAAAAAATACTAAAATACGCATTACACTTCTACGGTGGCACAGAGGTGACATAGATGTTTTTTATATTAATACGTGCGCATGTAATTACTAATACGTGCGCACGTACTAGTATAAAAAAACATCATCGCACATACTATAAAAAAAACATCTTCGTACGTACTAGTACAAAAAACATCATCGCACATACTATAAAAAAACATCTTCGTACGTATGAAGTAATACGTGCCCACGTAAAAGATTTTACGTGCGCATGTACTAGTTTATAAAAAATATCTACCTACGCATAAACTAATACGTGCGCACGTAAAACCTTTACGTTCGCACGTATTACTTTATACGTACTAAGATCTTTTTTATACTAGTACGTACGCACGTATTACTTTATACGTACTAAGATGTTTTTTATACTAGTACGTACGCACGTATTACTTTATACGTACTAAGATCTTTTTTATACTAGTATGTACGCACGTATTACTTTATACGTACTAAGATCTTTTTTATACTAGTACGTACGCACGTATTACTTTATACGTACTAAGATGTTTTTTATAGTATGTGCGATGATGTTTTTTTGTACCAGTACGTGCGCACGTATTATTTTAAACGTACGAAGATGTTTATTTATAGTATGTGCGATAATGTTTTTTGTACTAGTACGTGCGCACGTATTACTTTATACGTACGAAGATGTTTTTTTATAATATGTGCGATGATGTTTTTTGTACTAGTACGTGCGCACGTATTAATAAAAAAAAACATCTTTGTCACCTCTGTGCCACTGTACACTTCCGATCTGTTATGGCTTTGCATAATACTATGTTAAAGATGAAAAATTTTATAGATAAAAATACAGATGGATATTTAAGCAATGCTTATACCTACCATACTATCACAGCTATTTAAACGGTTCATCTTTTTGTTGCTAGAATTAATTATTACACAAAATAAATCTATACTGCTATATTGTATATGCAAACACTATCTAAATTATACACCGTTCCTTTATAAAACGTATAAAGCATCACTATCTTTATAATTGAAAAGTAACTCATGCCAATAGCAGCACTTCACTTCTGTAAGTACAAGCATTTAACTGTTCTAACTGCTGACAATAGCATCAGTTAACTGTATATGCTGGCAGTAGCAGCACTTCGCTTGATCATATTCACTTGCGGTAGTACAAGCATTTAACCGTTGTAACTGCTGGCAGTAGCAGCAGTTAATCATTGTAACTGCTGGCAGTAGCATTGTATATGCACACACTATCCAAATTATATACCGTTCCTTTATAAAAAGCGTAAAGCATCGCTAACTTTAAAACTGAACATTAACTCATGCCTGCACTTCACTTGTGGTAGTACAAGCAATTTAACTGTTGTAACTGCTGGCAGTAGAAGCAGTTAACTGTTGTAACTGCTCACAGTAGCAGCACTTCATCTTCACTTGTGATAGTACTAACATTTAACTGTTGTAACTGATTGCAGTAGCAGCAGTGAACTGATGTAACTGCTGGCAGTAGCAGTTAACTGCTCCTGCTGCTGGCAGTAGCAGCAGTAGCAGTTAACTGCTCCTACTGCTGGCAGTAGCAGCAGTTAACTGCTGCTACTGCTGCTACTGCTGTACTGCCAACTTCACGCCGATCAAGTTAGGTAGTGTTTCATGGTACGGTTCGGTTGCGACGGCATATTCTAGTAACAACTCCGGTCTTATATGCATCAATAATGGACAGGATACCTTCTGTCTAATCCTATACGAATATATAGTTGTGAAAGTATGTATGTATTTCAGTGGGAATGAATATGTTTATACCAGTGGTATTTTCAATGTAATTATGAACCATTGGATTTAAATGTAGACGAATGATGCACACGACTGAAAAAATAGGCATTATGGTGACCCCTTAAACCATTTAGTTTGATTGCTCGTAACCATGCAGGCAGCAATCAAAGAGTGTTACTAATGTTTAGAAATAAATATGAATTAAATAAATCTAAACTAAACTATTCATGCACATCGTATGGTTGTTTTCATCAGTGCTGGAAAAACTCATCTTACAACCTGGATGTTAGATAGCCCTCATGCTGCAAATGACACAACGAACTAACGCTTTTTTTTCTGCTTTTTTTCTTCTTTTTTTCTTCTTGCTTTCGTGTAGTTTTCTTTTGTTGAAAATAGAGCTGGATAAAAATCAGGTATATTGATAGTACCTTTTTGTTCTTTGTAGTATTTTTTTTATTCATAAAACGTTATCTTCGAGAGAAATAAAAACACTGATAACGTTACGCTGCACGGAACTTAACGTTGCTTCTGACTTTAATACGTCATGATGTTATTCCTGATTACATCTCTTTGTTTAAATACGCTACTATAAGAAAATAGATATATAAATAGACATTCGGTTGATTTTACTTTAAATGTGGCATGCCAGACCAAGTGAATATTTGTTTGTTTGTTACATGGTAGGATTGAAATATCTTTCAACGAATATTTTCTCGTGTTGTGCAGCCATGAAAGAAAATATAAATTGCGCTGTCATGAATGGAAATATAAAATCTTAATATGGTGTTCACAAGATAAAGATATTTCGATCTTACATGTAAAACAAACATTCGTTTTATTCCATGTGTTTTCATGCTTTTAGCCAAATAATTACACCCATTTTACCTGCGCAACGTCACCTGTATTGCATCATGGCGTCACAACTTCAAGACGGCATAATATCTATGATGAAATAAATTCAAATAATTCTATGATACACTAGATTTCTTTTACATTACAATATGGTAGAGAGAATATCTTTAGGTTCGTTTTAATATATTAAAGATTTTTTTTTATTATTTATGATTGTTATTCTTTCGCACTCAAGTGTAGTTCCGTACCTTTGACAAATTAAAATTGAAAATCTCAATGTTATTTCGCTGGTATATTACAGTATTTCACTGAAAAGCACGAATAACATATTCTGTCACTAGTTTTAGGTGAGGATGGTAGTATCCCGCTCTCGGTTAAGTGTTCAACGTGGCAACTCGGTAATGCCTAAACAGTTACCTGATATTTACATCTGCAACTTCGACGAAGAATCTTATATGATATTATTGAAATAATTTGTTCACGTCATACCTCAAGACTTTTAATAATTTGATATATTTTGCTGCAGATTCTGCTGAAGGCTTTTACAACAGACACTGTATGTTCGCAGTCTCAATTTACAATGTGTCTGAGTGCGTGGGTCTTCCGATTAATGTTAGTACAATAAATGAGTCTAGTTTCGAACTCTGAATTTCAATACAAATGACCAAGATGTCTTTCCATATTTAGATAGATTTAGATTTCCATAGTACCCCTGGATCCCCTTAATCGGTTTTTTCCGATCAAGATGTGTTAGTATATCAAAAGTTTGATCTCACAGGAGTAAATTCAAAGCCATTACATAATTTTGGCATTACACCAGTGTAATAAGATTTTAGTTTAAACAATATTTATCCTGATATATATAATACCATATATCTTCATTACAACAATATGTCAAAAGGATTTAGAAATAAATAAAAACACTTTGTAAATTTCTCTCCTGTAAAACAAAACATAGCATAATAAAATTTACATAAAATTATGTATATTTTAGGAGAAAATACGCGAAACAACAAAAAACCACACACGTACTGAACCTAATAAGAAAAAAAGTTTATTTGAATAGATTGGGTTGATGTTAAAGGGGAAAATGGGTTCAATTGAAGTCTAATGAACAATAAGAACATCAAATAATTTGAAACAGGTAGTAGTTTGTGAATAACGGAAGTTTTTATCTAAGTTCCAATAATATTTCTATAGAACGTATGATTAATGAGTAAGATATTTAGAATCTTAGTAGTAGGGAATAGAAGTGGAAGTTTATTGTTACGGTCATTGTCATAGTAGAGATGCAGGTTCTGTTTTTTTGATGTTGTTGTTTTTTGTACTTGAGCTATGTTTGTTGACAGTACAATTGTGAGGTTTGGCAAGCAGCAGGTCCTCTCTGCTGGGCTATATTTGTTCAAACCGTTTAGTGTTACATATATTCATGCACAAGTTCGAATATTTTTCGCATTTATGTAATCGCTATTTTTGTTTATTTGTTTTGGGTTTAACGCCGTTTTTCAACAGTATTTCAGTTATGTAACGACGGGCAGTTAAGGGGACGCATACTTTGAAATTAGAAAAAAGTGGGTGGGGTATGATAAAATTTACCTGCAAAAAAGTACAAGGTTTTGGTACATGAAATGGATACTGTTTCAACTGTTATAAGTACACAAAGGATTGCTCACTAAAATAAAAATGAGAAAACTGAAACAAGAAAGTTATTGTTGAATTACATAAGACTTCTTGTGTACATTCAAAGTCAACAATTAAGACTTTTTGGTGCGAAAATAATAGTGCTTCACCTTGTCCAAACATTTATCAATGTCCTACATATTCTAATTTAAAGAAAGAATGTGAAATATGGTCACTGTCTTGCTTTTCATTTCGCATATGTAAGCTAAAACACATTATTTAGTTTGTTTACAAAGTAGTGCATAAGAAAAGATACGGTGGTCAAGGAATACCACATTCCAAAACTAAAAGAGTATATTCCCCTTAATACATTAAACATTTATCGTTACAGAAGTCTAGTGGCTTACAATAAGGGCCTAGAAATGTTGCCATTATTAATTTTTAACTTGGTATTCATGAACTACAATGCACTTAAATATGAAAACACATTCAACAAACTTTTGAAAATGTATTGTCTTAAAAATCCCTAAAATAAGGTATGAAATTTGGTTGAGAGGTCCAATCAATGTGTATATGTGCAAAAGTAACATTCTAATCTTGTTCACAAAAGTTACTAATACACAGCAGGCATGTCAATGATCAAAACTGGACGAATATACAGTTATCCTCACTTTAATGTCATTTATAATTTGTCCTTGAATTCTCCACCATACTTTTCATAATTCTGTTTGCACGAGTTGCACGAGAATGCTGTCATTCACGTAAAAAAATGGGGTCAAATAAGTTGTAAATGCAATATCATCTAAACGTAATTAATGGATTATGCAGTTCAAGATAAACTTTATCTCATAACGTAACGAACATGTATAATGTTGTAACAACAACTTTACTTACACTGATTTAAGTAGCAGTCGGTTTATACGTGACTTTATTGATTCATTTTATGTTTTGTTATTGTTGTCAAAAAGTATAACGGAAGTGCCTCACAACTGAAGCGGAAACCAGTTTGATGCGCAAAGTAGTCCAATGTAAGTAATATTTTTTGACAAATGTCCACAGAAATTAATAATTTTCTAATATTAAAGACGAATATCTGAATAGGATTCATTATTTGATAAGAAATTATAATCATCGACATGTTTTTTTAAAAATCGTACACGTGCTGACACCTAAGTTGTCTCCCGTTGTTTATTAGAGTTACCTTTCGTCCGGCGCAGTAATACATTTGCAGTGAATAGCCGAGAAGTCGTGGGAAAATTAAAAACCATGTAAATAAACTAAAATTAACCACCTTTTCAAGATGAATTTCAAGTGATCGCCATTATGCATTTAACCCGCCTGACCTGTGTAGCATCTTAGATATCTGTTCTAAGGTATTCATTGTGTAGAATGTCATGTTATGCCCTTGCAATGCTAATCCCACTCTGATTTTTTTTGTTTACATTTTTATCAATGAGAAATATGGCGTCCATCCCGAGCTGAAATGACATGGCGTTAATTTTTTACGTGTTTAAGCAAACCTGGTGTGTTAGAAAGAAAATCTCATCCCTTCAACATTATTTGGAACACTGTTATTGTAAAAAACCTGTTTTTTCCTTATACAAAAGCTTAATATTTTGTGTTGAATGCACTTTCACAAAGACCTCTGTTTTCCTATTACATTCATAGTACCACATCCTTACCCACAAAATACTGAATATTACAGGTGTCCATCAGTATTATATCAGTTTAGGAATATGTTTTTTATTTTCCCACCATCGATTTCTTGAATATGCACCCCTTCCGCATGTCTGTATGAACTGTGAATGTAGCAATATGCGTCCCCTTAACCTAACCGGTGTTCCTGGATTCTGTACAAGTACAAACCTGTTCTGTAACTGCCAACTTCCCCACATGAAACAGAGGTGGAGGACGAATGATTTCAGACACGATGTTTTTTTATCAAATCGTCACGGAGAACATACACCTCGCTCAGGGCTCGAATTCACGACCCCGCGATCCGTAGATCTGCGCTCTACCTATTGACCTAAGTGGGCGGGCTTTTAATCGCTAAAACCAAGTCACCGAAGACAAATGTTAACAGGGTAATTAAGCTGAAATTAAGCTGAACCTTTGATCAGAGAAAAGTCTATAGTTGATAAAAGAGGGAAGAAATTTTGATGTTTCAGCTGTTATTATTTTATTCAGCACATTTAAAGGGTGATGATGTCTTTGTTTATACTGTGACTGTCAAAGTTGGCGTTATGACCATAAACTACACTCATTTCGTGCCAAATTCTATTTTTTTATTAAAAGTTTCCTTATATATATTTTTATTTAAGTCTGAATGTTGATTGATATAGTAAAATGTACTACTGAATCCATCGGTTTTGATTATCTCACTTTATGGCATTAAAAGTAGTGCTTTTCTAACCATGTGATTATGCATAACTTCCATTTGGGCAGCAGATTCATCTGTTTTAACATGAAAATAAAAGCTTCATGGAACTTTAATAAATTCAATACGAAAACACTCTCGTGTAATATCATTTATTTATCATAATTTATTGTAATAATTTATTATCATTACTCAGTCTGGAATAAGTTATGAAAAAAGGTATATCTTTCTTGATACCATGTTGTTGTTGTATTTTGCAATCCTACAATGTGGCGC
The DNA here is from genome assembly GCF_021730395.1 of Mercenaria mercenaria. Classification (NCBI taxonomy): domain Eukaryota; kingdom Metazoa; phylum Mollusca; class Bivalvia; order Venerida; family Veneridae; genus Mercenaria; species Mercenaria mercenaria. Next base: position 8,821,807 of record NC_069365.1, on the reverse strand, counting down.
TTAGGTTTGGTGTTCTATAAGCTTAGAAACAAACGTGAGATTGGATGTAGGTGGATTGTATAAATAAAGTATTATGAGTTGCAGTTGATGGAGAAATTGACAGAATTCCTTTGTCTTTTTTGACAATAAAGAGACTTGCAAATGCTTGTTCAGTATATGAAAACCTATATCAGTACCACAACGGCGGTGATCATTGCTTGCCGAAACGATCAGTTATAATAATAATAATAATAATAATAATAATAATAATAATAAAGACTATATTTAACCAGAAAACACAGTTAAACAAGCCAGTCTTTCACAAGGCCCTCAACAACTGTATGCATTTACATAAAGTATATTACAAAAAAAGCATAATAATCACTCAGAAATCATCTAGCTACAATGTAGTTTGCTGTATTGCAGATATTTGGATTTAAAAATATTTATGGAAGTAAAGACATGAGATACCTATTTCATTGTCACCACCATTTACAATTGTCGTTTAAACAACGGACGAGATATTAGTTTGTACAGCATAAGAAATATGTCACTCAATGCATTGCATCTAAGTCATGTTTCGTTAAAAAATGTTATCTTTAAGCTATTCAGTAGTGGTACAGAAATATAGAACAATGACAACGGTTGAATCTCTTAATTTCATTTTTTCTGCCCTTTCTATGCAGATTTCGGAAGAAATAAAAGATAAGTATAATATTTTCAAAATGTGACTAAATCCTGTTATATAATAGAAAGCACTAATAGATACTATAATTATGTAATTTTTGATTTAATAAGTTCTTGAAAATGCCAATGCTTTGTAGGTGGACTTTCTTTGATCTCTTATAATTCAATAATATGAATGACATTGTACATTTTATGAACTTTATATTTGAATGTATGTTGATATTTGTAAAGTGATGAGACTCAAATAAACTATAAACTAGACTATAAACTATAAATAGGCTATAAACTATAAGTTGTAGTTTCTTCATATTTCGAATTAAATGTTTGTTAGTATAATGTATTGCCAACGGCAATGATAAGCAGATACGCAAAAAAAAAAAAAATAAACTTGAACCTGTTTAGGACAATCAGTTTCTTTTAACACTAGCTAATCTACATGATCACATTGCGTTTTAAATATGTCAGTTATTGCCTTTACGGGTCTGAAACTATGACGTGAAACAAAATCAACAAATACAACATGAATCTCGTTTGTGTTTGATAATCATCTAAATAACAGATAATAACATAAAACTTGGCCACCTCCAACGGCTGCAGTCAACAGTCACGTGGAACATGATTAATTTACTACATTTTAACGTCATTGTCTATTAAAATGGTCATTTCCGACTGTGTCTTGTCGCTTTCGTTGATCAAATTCCGCACTACAGTCCAAAAAGCCGGCCATTGCCGCTGGGAATTATCATAATTATGTAAATTACACGGACGACCGTCGCACTAGGCACGTGCACACACCTCGACTGTTATCGCCCCCGGACACAAACACGTTTGACCAAAGTGCGGTGACAAATTTCACTACATCCATTTCTTTTTAATTGAATTCAGGCACCGTCACCGAATGTTTCATTCTATTTCAACTGGATGTACTTGCGAAACACTGAAATACGTCAGTGCTCGTTTTTTGGCGCAGTCGTATTAATCTCGTTTTCATGACCCTCAATGACCTATCTCACGTGCCTAAGTTGGCAAATCAGATTCACCATAGGTATTTTAGCTATATGAAAGATTTATGCAACATTCTTGCTAAAATGGATGAGTGTTCAATTGCCGGTCAATATATTTTCAGCAAGTTTATTCGCTATGTCCAAAGAAATAATTAGTAAGTATTATCCGAATTGTAAAAATACTAATTAAATTTTAAAGAATATACCTAATTTATAACCTCTTAAAAAAGAAATCGTTTACAAACTTGTACATACTGCATGTTACCTTAACAGATGTGGACGCAATCAGTTTAAGTCTACCAGGTAGAGAAGGTTTCTGGTGACAATCCCTTCTCTTATGTGAAATAAACTACAGCAATTTTCATGCAAGATTTTTTTTCTCGCTTGATCGTTCAGCGATTGATTGAAACCGTTCAGATGATTTTAACCCAAAATTGAAATTACACAGATATTGAAATATATCGCCGAATCGAAAGTGTATGTCCTGTATCCCGTGTTGTTTAATTTCGGAAAGATATCAGCTGTTTCAACCATGTTCTCACTTTACGAATAACATGCCGTTTTCACCATTTTTTTCATTATGGGTAGACATATATTCAAAACAACTTACCTTCTCTATAGCCTAGTAGATAGAGCGTCTGCTTCGCGTGCGGGAGGCTGTGTGTTCAATCCCTGGTCGCGTCATACCAAAGACATGAAAAATGGTAATAGGAGTTTCCGGTAGCCATTGAAAGGAAAACTAGCTTCTCTTCTCTCTTACCCTCATGGCGATGGATTCCATTAGGAATGAGTGGTCGAGAGTGATTAATACAAGTTGTAGAACTTGCTTCACAATCGACCTAAAAAAAATGTGTTTTTTGTTTTATTATAGCGAGGACGATACAATTTTCACTGCACGAAAACTGGTTTCACAACTAAAATCATCTCACAATGCTTTAACAACACAACACAAAAGGGATCAGAAAAAGTGGCCTCTTAATGGAAGAAGTTTCTTAATAGACGTAGTCTCTCGTGTAAGTTTGAGTGTATATGACAAAAAAAACACTTATGTCATTTCAATTTTGTAACGAAATGCCGTCTCTCGTAAAGATCTTCGTGCAATTTTAAAAAAAGGAAAACAAATCAAGTACGCCATAGTTTGGACCTAAACAAGCAAGATTCAAGTGTGTATCACTTTTTGTAGAACTTACCAGACATGCAATGATGTGCCAAAACGACCACAGATAAGGTTTGTAAACAAAAATCAAAATTGCCCCACAATAATCATTTTGCGGCTTTTATATCGCGTTCTAAATTTCTACAGCCACATTATAAAGAGGCCAATAAAGAAGCAAAAATGTATGATTGTTAGATATCATGAATTTCTATGAGAAAATGTGTACTTACGCTGATCATGAAAGATACAAATAAACTTTCAATTTGCGTCGGGAATCTTATTTGTCTGCCTGATGTTTCTACATAAAGCAGTAAAAATGGCCAAAAGCAGCCCGCCATGTAACTTAGTTAGGATCGATCTGCGAATCGCAGAATTCTCTGCTTTTTCCCCGTTGTATATACAGATAAAAGATTAATGGAATACGTTGCTTACTGCCAGCGATAGTTTCATTCTGTGATCGTTTTTCAAGCTTTAGTCTTTTTTCCCTGGAATATTTCACAAAACAGTTCTCATACACATGCGCTGATTTGATTTCTGTTTCAAACGATTCTGTAGACAGCGTAATGGATTGACAACACCTCACAGGCAACTAGGAGCTCAGATCGTACGCAGCTATGATGGAGAAACATTTTGGGGATTGCAGCATAGTATATTTTTTAGAGATGAGTCACAAGCAAACTGCTGTAGTTATGTTATAGCATTGGAAGAACCACATGTGATATGAAAGTTGAAACAACCAGACGTTTGAAGACGTGTATATTATATTCATTTTTCTGCGAAATCAGCAGGCCGATAATGGACCCTTCAGGAACAGCCTATCAAAACCATTTTTGCAGTCATTGGAAGAGAATAGACATTGATAAAGCTCAAAGATTTAATAAAAATTTATTCAGTTCTAGACTGTTGGCCATTAAAGAGGGCTGGCATGCAGAATGAGCTGACAACCTCTACACGAGACTGTCAGAAAAGGAGAATGTCTTGAAAATGTTGTGAATGTTCCTTTAGTGTACAGACCCTTTGTATGTAACAGACAGATCCAGACAGACATTCAAGTGTCGGTTGTCACAGTAAACTGTGATGTACAAGGAACAGTTATTCCAAAACTTATACCAGTAGTATCCATGCGACCTAAGTGGCTTCGTCGCCCTTTATGCAAATGTAATGACTTATTAACAGGATAAAGCTATATCATTGTTTGCAAATATAATGATAAATTATCAAGACTGAGCTGTATAATTGCTTTATGCATTTCTATAAAGCAGAAGTTAGCAGTACAGTAGTAGCACTGTCTGACTTCGAAATCAGAGATCTTGAGATCGATCCCCTCTCATATCCAAACAAAAATTACAAGTATTGTGATGAGCTTCCCTTGTATAGGAGAGATCTTTTTTTGTATACAAACCGTTGTAGTTTCTATTTTAGAACTGATAGTGGGCAGACGCCGAACGTCCATGTTTTTTGTAAACAGTGATGTTTTTCTAACGGCATAAACTTTCTTAAAACACAAATTATATCAATAATTTTTTTGATCAATGGAAAGGTTATAAAACAAGCAATGTATCAATTACTTTTAATTTTTATTTCGAAATAAAATGGACTAATTATGAATACTTAACTTACAGCGTTTTTCCACAAGTTTTGAACATCACTACGCCGCTGTTAAAGTTATATGTCATTTAAAACGGTTATTCATTTAAAAAGGATATTTCAATACGAAAATTTTATACTTCTTTGCCCATACATACAAGCAAACAATATGCATCATCAGTTTCTTATAACAGGCTGATTACTCGAACAAACATTTAAACGAAAATATTTTTATTCATTTTACTGTGTTCAATGAACAAGTGGAAATAGGATCTTTTAATATATTAAATTAACAAACATCAAAAAGAAACAGTATTTCTTGAACACCATCAGACATAATAAACCCTTTATTAGGCAGTAATTCTGAATGTTCGCCGAATCATTTCATTAATAATTGATGTAAAACCGTTCCCATATATACCGAACAGAACATTCCACATGCCGTATATTCTTGAAACGATATTCTTTTATTATAAACTCTCTTATAAATCAAGAACGTATCTTAAGAAAAGAACATTATTTTGTAATATTTTCAGTAAGTTGATCAGGAAAGAATGCTTGAAATTGCTGTATATATCATATTTATGCGGAACAACAACAATTTAAATTTTGAACGAAAATTTCCCATTTTCCAAAATGTGGCCCGCGGGAAATATTTAACAGTATTTCAATCTCATTTATATTTAAACAACTGAATATGGGATAGTTTTAATGAAGTAAATAGCTTCTGACAGTCATACATATGTATTTGGACTAAATTTGGTACAGTATGTTTATGCGTGTTACAATCCATAAAAGAGTTAATCTAAAGAAATATATGCGAAATAATGTACCAGGACATTTATCACGGAAAGCGCAACCAATCAGCACAGTAATGTGGACAGACAAGATGGTTCCTTATTGTAAAGTTTTAGATTACCATGTGCTGTTGTGTCAATGTATGAAGAGTCAAGTGAATTCTACTCCCGTTTCTGTACATAATATATTGGCATCACCCATTTGATATATTTCTGTGATATATTTACTTTAGATATTAGAAATATATAGATAAACCACTCACCCACCCACAAACAAACAAAGTATACCACCAGTGCCCGTTTTGTTGTTTTATATCATTTCTTGTATATGTTTTGAGAGCACGTTAAAATAAAAAAGTGGAAAGTGAACTACCGTTCACGTCCTCTGACCCCGGATTGAGCAGAACTCAACATCAGCTCGTTACAGTACCAGAAAATATTTTGAGACATCCGCAGACGTGTTCATATGGCCGTAGTTCTGTTCTAGTATAAATATATGAGTAAGAATATTTGAATTTGGTAAAATACTGAACCAAAGGTGGGCATAAGATAGCACAATACAATAATAATTATGCTTTTCTGTATTCATAAATTCTAGGTGCGGGGTTTATATCTTTATAATTTTATATCTATGAATTGTGATAACCTAAGCATTTCTTTTTTCTGTGATATGTTTACAATGTCATACCATATTATACTACACAAGGACCACAATGGAAATAAAAGATGATTTTTATCTCTTTTTTGTGTCATCCTTTGTGTTATAATGTATATGACATGGTTTTATTTAACATGCATACTTGTTTATTATCTGTATGTTGTTATATATATTGCCATGAATGTGGACATTGTAAACAGAATTAAATCTATCTATCTATATTCCGGTCTGTATTGTCTAAAGTTAGTTTAGACCATCTCTTGACAAAATAAATGAACTGAACGCTTGCGATTGAGATTCTACCTATTGAAATGTTCATTGTTTATTTCATACATAGTAAGCCACTTCATCTTTTAAGTGGATGATTTATTATGAACATGTAGGTTCTCTTGCTGATGTATACACTATATAATACTGTCTGTTCCAAGGGCTAAAGGCATTTATGTGTATAAAATGCATAATATCTACATACTGTGCAGAGATTTTATTGTGAATGGTATGAAATCATTTTAAAGTTTTAATTTTGTAGTAGATATATGTTCTCCTAGTCTTTCTCCTAGTCTCTCATATTTCCTTTAAAAAAAGGTTTGCCTGAATATTTTATGTGTAAATGTAACTGTATTATATTTGTATTCATGCAGAGTCAGACTATAATAAACCTTTCTTTTCTGACCTTATCATATCTTATGTTTTAGATAAATATTTGAAATATGTAAATTTTCTAAAAACATTTCAATTACTCATCACAACGGTATAATTCATCAAATTTTCAACTGCTAGCAATCATTTCTGGCCTTTGGCTTCAATGAAAACCAATTTCTATCCATGTATCCCGTTGTATAAATACAGTAACCAAGTGTAAAATTCGAATTTCATTAAAATCTGTTAAAAAGCGAAGCATTGCCTAGATAGAATTACTAAAATGCATGTGCCTAACTTTCTTCAATCGCATTAACATACGGCGACTGAAAAAGTTTCCGCGAGAGACATTATCTTAAAGTAACATTCTTAAAATTTGTTTTTGAATAGCTCTAAATGAATGTTACCTGTGTAAACAATGTTCATTTTTCGTCAAGGATGTGAATAAGCCGTTTTTAACTCTGAATCTTTTTTACATTTTAAACGGATCGAACAGAAAAAGGATGTGTTAGATTTAATTAAACTTTTTCCTTCCATTCATTTTTCTTGCATAACAAGCCTCCATAACGTAATCAAAGCACGACTGCTAGAGATGAACTTAAACCTTTGGGGAAGTTCTAAAATAACATGGCAAAAGATAATATCGTAAAAGTCCCCGAAATGTCAACAAAGAATGACTGAGACAAACATAACGCGTTGACAATAGTGAAAGGGACAATAAAAGAAGAAACATGTTACAGTTCCGTAATAGGATAAGAAATGACAGCATATTCAAATTGTCCTGTGTATGTGTGAGATACACGTGACCTCCGCTACGTCCCGACGAGCGGTCATCAGAACGCAATGTCCGCTACGTTAAACAAGAACAGACCACGGTTACACTTGTCTCAAATGTAACAAACGAAGCATAAGGCCTACAAGAGTTGAAATCTAGACTGTTGAAATTGCCAGAGGCAAAGTTAGAAAATAATTTGTGACCAGATGGTTAGGTTAGATGCGAATAATTACAACAAATCCATTGAAACAGCCTCAAATTTCATTTACCGATTTACCGTTATTGTTGCCTAGCCGACTGAAAAATGGCCCGGAATGTGATCCTTTTACAGTGTGGTTAACGCCGGTGAGCCGATATTACTACTTAGAAATATTTCAAAAGCCTCCAAAAAACCGTTTGTCAAATGGAACCTTCAATTAACGTATCAAATAACGTGTTTTAATCGCGTATAATCGCTAGTACCAGTCCCCTTATGACCGTAATATTTTCTATTTAGTCATTTTCGCAGATATTTCGCAGAACTAGCAATTTGTGCATTTGTCAATTTTTGCACTATTTTTATCATTACCAGCTTGGAGAAATTGTTGTTTTTAAGCATGGAGTATTTGATATAGTCCTACCTTTATTTAATACTGGCAGAGATAGAAAAATGTAGCGAGGCAATATTTGCTACTCATAACTCCACATTCCCTGTAAGCTACTGGGTAAATCAATTGCTTCTTTATTTTTCTTATTTTTCTGATCATTTATTGATATGTTTGATGCCAAATTCACTTCCCCTTAATTGAATTACACCTGCTTGGCAAAACAATACAGATACAGTACACGAGCGTTTTATAGGCTGTCAGTATGTTGAATATTTTATACGTTATTACAGCTTTAGACAACAAAAAGTCATTTCTTTAATCCGTTTTGCAAAGTTCTTAAATAATTGTTTTTATGCCTACATTTATGTATGCTTGTTATGCCATGATGGGCGGAATAAATTAATAAACTCCTAGTTTGACGAGTTCATGAAAAGATCGGGCTGTGGTGGAGAGATCTGAGGTCGGGGTCTCATAGAATAATTTTCATTACGGTCATTGTTTTTTATTATTGAACAGGAATATATAATGTTACCTCCGTCCAAAAAGATACCATTTTTGAAGGATAATACTTTATTGTAAATTGCTTGTTGTGGTAGAGCGGAAGTTCATGAAAATGATCAGTGCACAGAATGGTTAAAACAAAACAAGAAGAAGAAAAAAAAATAGAGAAGAGTTCAAACGAAAGAATGTTGGTATTTTACAGTATTTGTTGCAAGTGAATATACATCCTCCTATAAATATCAAATACAAATGTTTCCAAAGTCTGCATGGAAGAACATTTTCATAGTTTGTCAGAAACTGACGATAGGTGAAGCTTGAACTGTAATGTGGTTTGAATACAAATATATATATATATACAAGTATTTAGAATAACGAGATGACAAGGTTAACATTATGCCAAAAGCTAGTTAGAGACCCGTTTATTATGCTACTGTTCAACATAACCGAGACTGAAGGATCTGTGGGTACGGTCTGATTTTGAATCATATCCGTATTCACTTCGAAGGCAAGAAAATGGCACATATAGACAATCATACTCAAAGTATATTAACTTAGTATAATACATGTACCTCGGCATTCAGTCGAAAGCAACATGTTTTATTTAGAAAGAGGTCTCTCTGGGCTAATTGCGATAGGTTAGCTAATCCTCAGCTTTGCAAATTGTTTATTCCACAGACAATTTGATAAAAAGAACTTCCATGGTATTTGGAGGCTTCGGTCGTTTTCATTGTTTTCAAAGTAAAATGTTATCGTAATACCTACCCGTCGAGACGGGCTGGAAAAAGATGATGCACCACTTTTGGTCAAAGAGACAGAGAGAAGACTGATATATTTACAATGTACTTGTATTGAAGACGTATACTGTTTTTTTTTTTGTGTTTTTTTGTTGTTGTTTTTTTTATAATCTGAAATTCTCTCAAAGCTTTACTTTCATACATACAAACATGTGTCTGCGATCGATATAGGTAGATCTCAACAATTTGGTCATAGAAATACGCTCTCGTGATATAATTCCTTCGCATGTGAACTCTAAACAATGATTTATTCAGCGACAAATCACTAAATGGTATATACTATTTAAGAAATAATATATCTCATCCAGTGATTTGTCGTTGAATAAATCATTGCTTGGAGTTCAGATGCGAATGAATTATATCACGAGGGCGTAGCCCGAGTGATATAATAATACGCATCTGAACGACAAGCAATGATTTATTCAAGAGCAAATCACTAAATGAGATATATTATTTCGATTCTAACACGTTATAAAGGATTTTAAAGTACATCCTTGATGACATGCATTAAATATTTGCCCGTTTTCAATCGGTTTCTTTTCCAGCGCGCCGCTATGCCGCTTGACGCCATGACGTAATAATTGTGACGTCAGAACAGTGATTTGTTGTATGATAATTCACTGCTTTCTTCCTTCTTTGTTTAATAGGAAAATTAATCGGATCGTGTTAGAATTAAGAAATAATATATCTCATCGGTGATTTGTCGCTGAATAAATCACTGTTTGGAGTTCAGATGCGAAGGAATTATATCACGAGGGCGTAGCCCGAGTGATATAATGCTACGCATCTGAACGACAAACAGTGATTTATTCAAGAACAAATCACTAAATGAGATATATTATTTCGATTCTAACACGTTATCAAGGACTTTAAAGTACACCTTGTCGGCATGCATTAAATATTTGCCCGTTTTCAGTCGGGTTCTTTTCCAGCGCGCCGTTATGCCGCTTGACGCTATGACGTAATAGTTGTGACGTCAGAACAGTGAATTGTTGTTTAATAAATCACTGTCTCCAGCCTTCTTTGTTTAATAGGAAAATGAATCGGATCGTGTTAGAATTCTTAAACAACATCATGACGTTATAATGTTGTGTGGGTAAAACACTGAATGATATACTAGCAGATGAGCACCTGTTTGTGAAACAATATTTTAGTCGCCATCACCAGATTTTACATTTCCACTCCCGGATACCCGACATGTGCATATATCAAATCAAAATGCAATTTTGAAACACTGGAGCAATCGAATATCTTCTATAAACGGGTATGTTTTCAAAGGTATGTTGTTCGGATACTTGAAATGTCTGCGGAACAATTGGGCTAGACTATGTATTATATCCCCGCGTGGGTCTTTAATATTAGACCATTTAAATACTTTTCATATGTAGGTTAAGTGCTTATTAGTTATCTTTTCCATGTACATTCTGCTTTCATCAACTACTAGTATTAGAAAAGACTACGCATTGACCAGACCGAGACTGCACTATGCAATCCATAGTTATCATCAGCGAATGTCTATAGTTGATAAACCTTACTTGCAGATCAGAAATTACAGAAAATCTCTGTATAACTAAGGTCTTTCTCGGACGTCTGATGGTTGATGGTTAACTAACACCAAGCTTTGCTTTATCAATTCTTTTTGTGCCACCTGAAGCAAATATTGCCAAATTGTGAAAGGGGTACATATGTTTTCATTACGATTGTAATAACCTTTTGATTTATGAATAATTTGATTTAAACAGCTGGGCCAGAATCACCTCACTGACTTTGGTTTTTAATATCTTCTTTTGAAAAGATATTACCGCCAATGTTGTACAGAGCGGTTTTATACAAGCATTTTGTTTCCACACGTTTTTTTCTACGGAAATTTTAATTAGGAATTTATGCTCTATCTTTTATTCATACCAGAATTGTGAACGTTCCACCCGTTAAGTTTGTGTAACCAGTAATTGCGCTCACCGCAACTTTGGTGCAGGGATAAAAATTTTATGTTCCAAAATATTGACATCGATGAGGACATAAATTGAACAACTATGGACCAGTATGCACGGGTAATTGTTTAATCCATCTGCTACATAATAGCTCCATATTTTGCCTTTTTATGATCATAAATCTCTCTTAGTGCTCCCTTGATATTCTTAGCTCGAGAAATTTCGACCATTTCTCTTTTTGTTTAATCAAAGCCCAGTCGTAAAAAGAACACGAAGAAGTTTATTAAAGATAAAAAAGATCAGCGCAATTTTGAAAGTTTGAGAAATGTTGAAAATTGTTGACATTTATTATATAACTGTAATAAAGACTGGAACTATTTCTTCGATCCCTGTTAGGGTAACAGATTGTCGAAACATATTTAACTGGTTTTAGCTACATACATGTATATTGTTTTGATGAACCTTTATCAGAATTGTCATGGAATATACTTTTACTTTATAAGCATTTTTTTTTTCATTTAATTATAAATACACACTAAACGACAATTCATTAAATTAATAAAATAAATCTATGTAAAAACCTTTAATGTCATAGTGTACTCTGTTCTGTAATTACCATATTCGTATTCATTTTTGGATAGAGTTGTTTTTATTGTTGCCCTCCATGTATTATGTTTAGTTATATGAATGTATTGTCTCATGTTTTGTATGTGTACAAACTGAGAGTTAAATGAAATAAACTTTGAAACTTTTAATTTATCTTTTATTTACAATAGCTTACATTTGACAAAAAATCGGGAAAGGGTTTCTCTTTAACTTATCAAAAATTAGTAACTAATTCAAATCTAGACTTCGGACTCTAATAACCCAAGGGCTTGCAATTCATCTGTTGCCATATTTTCCAAAAGTTTCATTGTACATTTGGTGTCGCATAACGAGTTTTATATTATAATACTCGCCGCAGGGTATATTTATGCATATTATGCTAGTATTTTTTAATTTTCGAATTTTACTCTGAGCTTTTCTTTGTCTAATGCTAAAAGCTGTATTGAACACAATATATTTCTGTTCAACTTTACTTGAATTGTCAGTCTTGTTCTATTTCATCGATTATTATGTTTTGTTTATGAAAGAAAACGTACATCAGAAATATAATTGCATCTGAAACATGTAAATGTTCAGTAATATTATTTTTCAAACTCTCCCTTGCCGACGTTGAAGCATGCTTTATGTATACTGTTCGTATTGAATAAAAAACTCGGATGGGGTACAGTTGTTTTGTTGTTGTTTTTTTTCTCCCATATTTGGATATTTGTTCGGCTGTTTACAGACGGCTTTTACTATTGCAGTTTCGTTACAAATCTAAATAATGATATTCAGAAATACTTTTCACATCTTGAACCCCTGAAAATTTTCAGTTTTCCCTAATAAGTTCTGTACTAAATATTGCACAGCAGGTTCCCTAGTAGGGGGCTGATTATTATAATTGTGGGGCGGACCCAGAGATCGCAGGCGGCCAACGTTGTGAAATCAATACCGGTCGTGATTAATTGTCCACAATGATTCCAGATTGGGAATTGACAAATCACACGCGTTGGTCACGTGTTTTATTAAAAACACGCCCATTCTACTGTCAGAAAAGGAAATATTTAGTGTTTAAGGATGCATTTAATATTTCCGTTCCGTCTCTGTCATACGGACCTGCCACTATTCAAATGTTTTATTCTTGAACTGCCTGTCTTTATATTTCTTCTGGCTAATCTTAAATTCCGAGTAAATACTTACGATTGTGTGGTGTTTAAAGCGGTATGTCAGATTTTAGTTATTCAAAACTTTAACAATTGATCATTTACACTTTTGAAATTCTGATTTTCCCTGTCCTGGTTGCCCACCCAAGACTAGAGTTGCCCACCCAAGACTAGAGTTGCCCACCCAAGACTAGAGTTGCCCACCCAAGACTAGAGTTGCCCACCCAAGACTAGAGTTGCCCACCCAAGACAAGAGTTGCCCATCCAAGACAAGAGTTGCCCACCCAAGACAAGAGTTGCCCACCCAAGACAAGAGTTGCCCACCCAAGACAAGGTTTCACAAGCGGTATGTCAGATTAGATTCCACCAAACTTAAAGTTGACTCATACACTGATTGCCCACCAATCTGAGTTGCCCACCCAAGACAAGAGTTGCCCACCCAAGACTAGAGTTGCCCACCCAAGACTAGAGTTGCCCACCCAAGACTAGAGTTGCCCACCCAAGACTAGAGTTAATTTGGCATACGTATAAGTTTGATATACCTTCGTTTAAGGGAACGATATAAATATAAAACTTGGGTATTATATTTTTTAAAGATTTGCATTAACAACTATATATTTAACTGAAATTCTGTGTACTCTTGGGAACAAATAATTTCAGAAGTTGGACACAGTTTTAAAACTTGCATTTTGTTTCAGATTGCTGAAATACATTGCATCTAAATATCTCTCAAATGCAATTGTAAAAGTAGAAATTATAATGAAATAAAAGGAAATACTAAGCTTTTAAAATAATTACATACTAAATGGGAGTACTTACAAATTTTTACAAGGTTCAATTTAACATACATTTGTAATAGGGCTCTAGCATTATGTTATGGGCCTTTTTGTTCCTCAAAAATATCTAACAGAATATACATAAAGTGAAACTAGAATGTTTCTGTAGGACACAGGGTGTGCCCAAACTGGTACATTTGTCATAAATAGGCAATAATTCAAACGTTTGCAGTCTTAAGGGGGTATAGCCTCAACAAACATTTTATATAAAGGATTCATCATTCTAGGCCATATACTTTTTGAGCTATGAACATCACAAACAAAAAATCCAATATTTTAGCTATTTCAAGGACCGTAACTCTGTAATTAGCGCTCAATCTCAAGAAGAATGCCAAGTGTGCAAGGTCATATCATGACAAAGACCCATGCAAGGTTTCATGAATTAATATCAAATACTATTTGAGCTAGGTACGTCATTAGGTGAAAATGTGCAGTTTTTGACTATTTCAGGGGGCATAACTATGGAAATAGAGGGTGTAGCCAGACGAAAAATAGGAGTTGCGCAAGTTTATATCATGATAATTTGTTTGTTTGTTTTGGGTTTAACGCCGTTTTTTCAACAGTATTTCAGTCATGTAACGGCGGGCAGTTAACCTAAGCAGTGTTCCTGGATTCAGTACCAGTACAAGCCATGTCTCCGCAAGTATGTCATGATAAAGATTCATGCAAGTTTTAATCAATTTATATCAAATACTTTTTGAGCTAGGCACGTCACAAGGTGAAAATGTGCATTTTTTTACTATTTCAGGGGCCATAACTCTGGAAATAGGGGGCGGAGCCAGTCGGAAAAGTAGGAGGTGTGCAAGTTCATTATCATGATAAAGACTCATGCAATGTTTTATCAATTTCTATGAAATAATTTATATGAAACACTTTTTGAGGTAGGCGCGTCAAAAGGTGAAAATGTGCATTTTTGTCGAGCCCGCTTGCGGAAGCGAAGACATAGTTGTCCAAATGGCTGTTCGATGTATGTGCGTGCGTCCGTGCGTCCGTGCGTCCGGATTTGTTTGTCCGGACCATAACTTTGAGATGCATGGAGCAATCTCGCTTATATTTTGCATGAATGTTAACCTCAGTGAGACGGAGTGTCATGCGCAAACCGCAGGTTCCTATCTCAAAGGTCAAGGTCACACCTGGAAGTCAATGGTTAAATTCAATAATGACTTTGTCCGTGGCATTTCTTCTTCAGGCATGAAGGGATTTTGATGTAACTTGGCACAAATGTTCACAACTATGTGACGGAGTATCATGCGCAAGAACAAGGACCCTAGATCTAAGGTCAATGTCACACTTAGAGGTCAAAAGTCAGATACAAGAATGACTTTGTCCGGAGCATTTCTTTTTCATGCATGGAGGGATTTTGATGTAACTTGACACAATTGTTCACCATCATGAGACGGAGTGTCATGTGCAATAAACTATAATTACTTTCCTTTGTTGTTACTATAAATAGCTTATATTGTAACTTTTTTATTACTGGTCGTAGGGAAAAGTCAAGACCACTTTTCTGTAGTAGAATACCCATGTTACATCCAATTTTGAGGTGTATTTTGACCTATCATTACTGGCAAGGATTTTTGTGTGGACTTAGATTTTTTTAAAGACTTCCTTCCCTATGTTGTTACTTTAAATAACTTATATAGTAACTTTTTGCAATCATTTTTATTTGGCGTAAATATTTGCCTCAATGAGACAGGGTGTCATGTGCAACTCCTAGTCCTTTTGACAGCTGACGGGCTCGACATGTTGCCCGTGGGCATCTAGTTTTCTATTTCAGGAGCCATAGCTCTGGAAATATGGGGCGGAACCAGACGAAAAATAAGCGGTGCGCAAGTTCATATCATGATAAAGACACATGCAATTTATATCAAATACTTTTCGAGCTAGGCGCGTCACAAACTTTTTCGGACGGACGGAAGGATGCATGGACGCACGTACGTACCGACGGATGCAGGGACAAGACCAAATCTATATGCCCCCACCACTCATAGTGAGGGCACAAAAATGTCATGTTGTTTAAATTTGTGACCAATTTAAATTAGAATTTTTCTTTGTTCGTCAACTATTTCATTTCTCGTAAAACCGACCTCCAACATTGCAACATTTCAGTTAAACAAACTATTCAAAGGTCTTGCTGATAGTTTTCGTGAAACACTGCTCTTGTCATACGAGAAACAGGTCTGAGCTGCTTTGCTTTTTGTCTTCTGGCCTGATGCCTTTTAGACCAACTCATGGCGTTATAATTTCAGTCTGGTATTTCGTCCAACTCTGTGGACGGAGCGTCAGGGAAGGTAGCTAGAGTCACAGATCCCGGGACTAAATTCGCTTGATTCTTGATATGTCTTCTATTACTGCTCTGTCTTGTGTATTCATCTTTTATTTCACAATGCCTTGTAACTTTGGAACATGGTGGGGACTGAGAGAGAAGATTTCTGAAAATAAAGCGGATGACTATTAAAAAATATACCCATTTTGTCTCTTTATCAATTGTTTGTCAACGTTGTCTATATGTTTTATTTTGTTTATGTATATTTGTATATACATCTCTCAGGCATACTTCAATTATTATTGAAACACTAAAATTAAAATGATTGTGCTAAAAGGAGCCTAAAAATGCACCTGTCTCTTATTTTCTAAACTGCCTGTATGTTTGACCCTGTTATCAAACTTAAGTGCCTATCGTTTGTTCTCGGTGGTATTCTACTTTCTAGTCCTTTAGGATCACGGAGTCTACATCTACATTCCACCTATATCGTACGTCGTCACCGTCACACTTTACTTTTACGCGACTGGCGGTTTGGTTAAGAGGAAAGATATGGAAAATATAGAAAGTTAAACAGTGGGATAGTTACCCAGCTTAGCTTCGCCCCTTTAACACAACCCTCACCGGTTACTGTGGCAGCCGCTGGCACAGCCTCGGGAATCATCAAGAGGTACTTGTAGTTACTTAAGAGGCTCGCTGATGAAAGTCCCTGTTTAAAGGATACCAGAATTTCAGAGTCAACATCTGCTGCAGATGCTGGTCTATTCCGTGTGGTGATGGTTTTTGTTAATATGATATAGATGTTCATGATTTGAGGAATTTTCTATTGTTTGTAGAAATGGTGGGGCTTGGTGATGTGATGTATTGATCGCCGCTGAAATATCGACAGGGTTGTTGGTAATTTTGAATAACATGATTAACTGAGCCGTAGTTCTTCTGGACTCCTATATTTCCTATTGCAGATAGTTCAGCACAGAGGCAACGCTACTGGTGTTGGTGTTGTAGTGCATGCTTGTGACATAGCGGGCAGCCCGTCGTCTCTGTACCATCTACAGCTTTTTAGCCTGACCCTTGGTGCAGGGGTTCAATACAATGAAACAGTATTTTAGGCTGCGACGCACAAGTGAGAAGTAGTCTGTTGTCTTGGTATCCTCATTATTTATTCTGCGGTTTCGATGGAGGACACCGAAAGTACTGTTCCCTTTCTTGGCGATCTTGGCATTGCAAGTGCTCACGCATCAGGTCCACGCCAAGGTATTTTGTGCAAGCCTCAGATTAAAGTTTTTTTACCCTTGAGGTTGTAGGTGTTTATGATGGGGTCCTCTTCCGGTGTAATCGCAGAAAACTGCACTTTTTAGGGTGAAAAGACACTCCATCGATTTTCCCAGTTCGCAAGATTATGTATGTCCTGCCGAAGTTGTTGGCGGTCAGCTTCAGAGTTAATCCCTTGGTATACCACATAGTAATCTGCGAAGAGACGAGGACACAACTGCGTCTCCTCCTGAAGCAATATTGGCAATCAGTCAGGATTCGGTGCTTGACGAAATGTTGCATGATGTGACTGAAAACTAATGTTCGAGCATCTTACAAGATACGCCTGACAAACAGTTCTTGTATAAACTGCAAAGGTATGGAGCACAGTGTTCAGCCAATCCCTTCAGTAATCTTGCAGACACCATATCAGGTTCAGTTGCTTCTGCGGGTTGAGATTTCCTGAGAAGTTTGAGGATGCCATCTAGAAATATCAATGTGTGGCATAGTCGAGGTATTTAGAGAGTTCGTATCGCATCTTGACATAGTTTGCATTCCTGAATACATGCATGTTAATCTTCCTAATCGGCTTCTTCACTCTTATTGTGCGGAGGCTAGACTCAGTGAAAACAACATCCTGATCAGCTCGCACTTGTTGATGAGTGTCTTGTTGTTCGTAAAAGAGGTCAAGTGCGCTCCATTTGGACTTCTTGGAAGGAGTGACTGAAGCTGACCAAGTTATTCAGACTCTGTCCTGGATTGTGGCTCTTACTTTTGTGTTTGTTTATCTGTGTACATGTTAGTTTCGGGTGTGGGTGTGTTTTGTACATGCGTGTCTGCGACGTTGTAGGAATACTGTGTTTAAGGAACGTGGCTTTCTCTGTTGAATATTCATCCTTGTTTAACCTACCCTTTTATCTACCCCTTACCACCCCATCCCCGTTTTTCTGTATTTTGTATATATTTGTAATGTACTTATTGTTGGATTTTTGAAGCAACCCGTCTACAATATTTTTCCGTTGCAGTTTCTTTTTGTTGCGGGCCTGCCTTTACGGCTGTGTTTGGGGCGCTCTGTGCTTTCGGGAAATCTACCCTTATATTATACTTGTCCTTGGAAAGGAATGTTATTAAATCAGATCATCGATCTATTTTTTTTCTATCAAGTGACGTTATGATCTGTATTTTAACCGGCTTTTGCATTTGGTAACCAACTTAAGGCTGAACTTCGGATAAAACGTTACTTTGCAGCAAATCAAAATTATCTAATCATGTTTAGTACACAGAAGTCGTGTGCAAAACATAAGGTCCTCTATTATTTTACAATGTTTGGGATTTTAAGAGCTATTTCAATTCAAATTACCAGTTAGCAAAGAGACTGTGAATATTGGCCACAAACATTAGTGGCGTATTATTTTTTTCAAACTATTGTTTAAGGCAGACACACATACCTAGTTAATTAGGTAAATAAATGTCTGAGCTAATAGTCTCTTTACCTCAGTCAAAGAGATTCTGCATTTAGTTTTCTTGTTCAAAAGGACCTAAAGATTGTAAATATGAAATAAAGGTATGAAATAAAAAAAAACGGATGGATTTTTTTCTCGTAGTACATAACGCAACAGTGATGCCAACCTACGGTAAACTTCCTACAAAACAGTTTCTCACGCACCGTCATATATGGAGGGAGAGTTTGACACATGGCGCGGAAGCTTTCTATATATTGCAGACGGTAAACATGTATCACATAAATAATTTCACATGAATTTACGACGCGGAAATCGTAGTACATGGCGTATGAAATTGTGAATTAACTATGCGCCCACCCCCTTCTCCCCTCTCGAAAGGGTGGTATATTGTTTTGCAGATGTTGGTCGGTCGGTCCGTAGACCAATCGGTTTCCGGATGATAACTCAAGAAATCATGGGGCTAGACTTTAGAATCTGTCCGTAGCTATTCTCGTTATTTGGGCATTCTTTTATTTATCGATATGGTAGCATATATTTTCCTCGCCAGGTTTAGAAAATGCGGGGGGTGTGGGGGGCACAGGGCCCCAATATTAGACGAAATGTATCAATAAAAATTTCACATGAATTTAAAATCATACATGGGTTAATTGGATACTTGGCAAATTTTCGAATGGTGATTTTACTTCGGATCGTCGGTCTAAAATGGTTCCAATCGATATGGAAGTTGTTAGGGAGGTTGGTCATGACCAGCAGATGACTCAATAAGTCAGTTGATTTTGAGGTCAGTAGGTCAGTAGGTCAAGGTCACAGTCACTCCGGAACAGTTAAACGGTTTCCAGGTGGGCCTAGGTCTAGGATCATGAAAGTTGATGGGAAGGTTGATCATGACCAGCAGATGATCCCTATTGATTTTGAGGTCAAAGGTCAAGGTTATAGTGACCCAGAACAAACGGTTTCCAGACAATAACTCGAGAACGTTTGGGCCTAAGATCATGAAAGTTGATAGGGAAGTTGGTCATGCCCAGCAAATGACCACTACTGATTTTGAGGTCAGTAGGTCAAAGGTCAAGCCTGAAGGTCACAGTGACCAGGAACAGTTAAACAAACTCCAGCTGATATCTTGGGTATGCTTGGGCCTAGGATCATGAAGGTTAATGGGAACGTTGGTCATGACCAGCAGATGACCCCTATTGAGTTTGAGGTCAAGGTCACAGTCATTACGTGGAACAGTTAAACGGTTTCCTGACAATAACTCAAGAACACTTGGGCCTAGGATCACAAAATTTAATAGGGAGGTTGATCATGACCAGCAGATAACCCCTATTGATTGATTTTGAGGACAGTAGGTCAAAGGTCAAGGTCACAGTGACCCAGGACAGTTAATATTTCGGTTCCTTTCGAAAACTGGACAGATCCCATCATGGGTTCCAGAGTTACGTCCCCCTTAAAGGGCCAAAATTTGCTATTTTTCACTTGTGAAGACGATAGAGACCACATTTTGCAATCTATCTATCTATCTTCATCTTTCACCCAACTGTCGATTTCCGACTATCACTGGGCGGCGCTGTCAGAGAAACAGTTGTTAAAGAAATGATATGTTATAATGTTAAAATAATAAAAGCTAAAAAAGACAGTATGCTACAGTTAAAATGGGGCAGAGGCAATAGAATTACATACTGACCACCGCCAGCCTCTCTCTAAAGATACTGAGACTGGGGCTAGATTTAACGTAAGTTGGTAGGGAGTTCCAGAGACGGATGGTCCTTGGGAAGTAGGAGTTAGAAAAGTACTGAGTGTGAGACATGGGGATTAAGTAATTTAGGTTTCTAGTTGGAATAAGATGAGATTGGTCGACTGCAACTGTCTGGGTCCTTATTTTATAAAACATTACTAATGAGTTGTGTAACCTTCTATATTGGAGTGTATTCCATTCTAAAGTTTTCAGCATTTGTGTAACACTACTGGTGTAACTGTAGTCGTACATGACATACCTAGCAGCTGACCTTTGGACATTTTCGACTTTGCTAGTGAGGGTTTTTTGCCAAGGATGCCAGACGCTTGAACAGTACTCAAGTTGAGAGCGGACATAGGTGTTATAGGCAGCAATTTTGACCTTTTTATTGTCAGTTTTCACATTCCGTTGTATGAAGCGAAGAGTGGAAGTTGCTTTGGAAGTGATATTGTCAATGTGTTTGGACCAGTTTAGGTCTTTGGAAATGGTTATTATCTTTAATCAAACTTGCACACAACTTGTATTGGCATAATATCTCTGTTCGTTTCAAAACCTGGCCAGATCCGGTCATGAGTTCCAGAGTTATGACCCCTTAAAGGACCAAAATTTGCTATTTTTGGTTTGTGAACGGGATAGAGACCACATTTTGCAATCAACTTTAATCAAACTTGCACACAACTTGTATTGGCATAATATCACGATTCCTTTCGAAAACTTGCCAGATCCCATCATGGGTTCAGGAGTTATGGCCCCTTAAAGGGCCAAAATTTGCTATTTTTGGCTTGTGAACACAATAGAAAACACATTTTGCAATCAATTTTAATCAAAGTTGCACACAACTTGTATTGGTCACAATAGCCTAAATAGTTTTCCCTATATATTCTATATAAAACTGACCTTTTTCAAAGAGCTACCAAACATAGCTAGACCCATTTCAGAGAACAATCCTCACCTCATTTTAAAGAGTTATGATAAAACTGATATAAAATGAAGAGAAAAGTAGGGGTCATGTATCTTCTAAGAGAGATTTCTCTGGTCACATTACTTACTGTAAACTGACATCAAAATCACACTGCTGTGACCTGGAAGTACTACTCATACTAAAATTGAGCTTGACTTCACCAAATACAACCTGCTCTCCCATTTTTCCTACCAAAATGTCAACAATACATCCACAATGAAATTTAAACAAAAACTAGCCTCAATTTAGACCTCTGTTGCCATGCCAAGTGAAAAATTAGTGTTCAAATACCTGGCAGCCATTATGCGACTAGACCAGATGGCTCCCACACTGGTTCCTTTAGTTTAGTTAGGCCTATAAGAAAAACTGTTTTTCTGTAATAGTCTCAATTTCATTTGTATAGTACCAGTAACACATCTGCATGAAAAATACCAAGTTTCACCTTGATTAAATCAGTTTTCCAGGTTTTATGGCATTTTCAGTAACGCGGGTCCCTGCACCAATTTTCCTTCAAAACTGATGTCGCGACATAATTTTTAACCAGTTTTTCTAGCCAGAGCTGGTTTTTGCCCTATTTCATAAATTTTCACCATAATTTGCAAGCAAATTACACATTAACACTTTGAAATATACCAAATGTCCCCACTGAAAGGTATAGATGGGCATAATTTAGAGTGCAAATTTGCATTTTTTAGAAAAAATACCCCCAAAACAGTGAAAATGTGATTTTTTGGGTTTTTATCAAATTTTGCAGCAAAATTTCAATAAAATGCTCATTTTTTACCAAAATCTGACCAAACTAGTTTATTTATATCAATATCTGGACAAATTTCAATTTTTGCCCACATTTTCTTATAAGAAAAACTGTTTTTCTGTAATAGTCTCAATTTCATTTGTATAGTACCAGTAACACATCTGCATGAAAAATACCAAGTTTCAGCTTGATTAAATCAGTTTTCCAGGTTTTATGGCATTTTCAGTAACGCGGGTCCCTGCGCCAATTTTCCTTCAAAACTGATGTCGCGACATAATTTTTAACCAGTTTTTCTAGCCAGAGCTGGTTTTTGCCCTATTTCATAAATTTTCACCATAATTTGCAAGCAAATTACACATTAACACTTTGAAATATACCAAATGTCCCCACTGAAAGGTATAGATGGGCATAATTTAGAGTGCAAATTTGCATTTTTTAGAAAAAATACCCCCAAAACAGTGAAAATGTGATTTTTTGGGTTTTTATCAAATTTTGCAGCAAAATTTCAATAAAATGCTCATTTTTTACTAAAATCTGACCAAACTAGTTCATTTATATCAATATCTGGACAAATTTCAATTTTTGCCCACATTTTCTTATAGGTCACAATAGCCTAAATAGTTTTCCCTATATATTCTATATAAAACTGACCTTTTTCAAAGAGCTACCAAACATAGCTAGACCCATTTCAGAGAACAAATCCTCACCTCATTTTAAAGAGTTATGATAAAACTGATATAAAATGAAAAGAAAAGTAGGGGTCATGTATCTTCTAAGAGAGATTTCTCTGGTCACATTACTTACTGTAAACTGACATCAAAATCACATTGCTGTGACCTGGAAGTACTACTCATACTAAAGTTGAGCTTGACTTCACCAAATGCAACCTGCTCTCCCATTTTTCCTACCAAAATGTCAACAATACATCCACAATGAAATTTAAACAAAAACTAGCCTCAATTTAGACCTCTGTTGCCATGCCAAGTGAAAAATTAGTGTTCAAATACCTGGCAGCCATTACGCGACTAGACCAGATGGCTCCCACACTGGTTCCTTTAGTTTAGTTAGGCCTGTTGGCATAATATCTGGGTTCCTTTGCAAAAACTGGCCAGATCCCATCATGTTTGTTTGTTTTGGGTTTAACGCCGTTTTTCAACAGTATTTCAGTCATGTAACGGCGGGCAGTTAACCTAACCAGTGTTCCTGGATTCTGTACCAGTACAAACCTATTCTTCGCAAGTAACTGCCAACTTCCCCACATGAATCAGAGGTGGAGGACTAATGATTTCAGACACAATGTCATTTATCAAATAGTCACGGAGAATATACGCCCCGCCCGAGGATCGAACTCACGACCCCGTGATCCGTAGACCAACGCTCTTACCTACTGAGCTAAGCGGGCGGGTATATATCCCATCATGGGTTCCAGAGTTATGTCCCCCTTAAAGGGCCAAAATTTGTGAAAAAATGTATCATGAAACAAGCAAATGCAAAAATAAAAAAAAAAAACAACACAGGATTAAAATGTCCAGCAGAAAGCACACACTGAGGTAAGGTACTGCACTGAATTTTATGTGGGATAATTTTACATGGGATAGTAATTCTCACCTCTTTAAAATCAGACCTGCAAAATTGGGCATGACATTATCGGAAAATGCTTTGCAAATAGTGTCTCCCATGTTGCAAATTTAATCAATGAAAATCATAAAAGCAGGAAAGAAATGCTTCTTTCAGTATAAATTTTTGGAGAAATATGATGTTAAAGCCTACGAAAGACCCCCATGTAGCTCACTGCACATGCTGTATCAAAAACAAGGTAAAAGATGCTCCATAATTTATATCAAAATTTGCCAAATAAGTAGTCAGGACTGCCTGTATTTGTTTGCTAAACTGAAAAATATGATTTTAAAGTGTTGATGTTCACAATGTTGCACAGGTTAAACTGTTTTTGATTAAAAGCAATTACAGAATGTTTTACTATTTTTATTTGAGATACATAGCAGTAAAGGTAATGAAAGCATCAAAATATTTGCCTTGAAAATGCATTTCAAGCCTTAAAAAGTCTTTGAATTTTAGAACAAAACTTCTTTATGAACCATGAGATATTAGATAGATGAAAAATTAACAGGTGCAGCAGCAGTAGTAAAAACTGACCCACTCCGTACCATTGCGGACACATGTATTTGGCATTATAGGGCGACTTCACTGGACAAGCTACATTGCTAAAACTTTTATTTACTTTGTCAACCTTATGACCCGTTCAGTGATGTGACTACACCAAGGCAGCATTGTTGATACATTCAGTTTCTTTTTTGCATAACACCAAGGCTAAACAATTTGATAAAAAGACCAAGCCTGATTTGTCTACTTTAGCGAGTGGTTAAAATGCTCCATTTGTCCTACAGTATTTTATTTTCAAAATTTCTCGTCAAGAACCCGTGAACCCTTTACCTGTACCTTAATTTTCGAGGCTATTATTGTGTACATTTAAATCTGATTTGCTCATGTTTGTTTTTGTCTGAAATTGGTAAAAAATGCAACAGGGACTTTGGGACAACCTCCAAACCCCAAACCCTTGTAATTCAGTTATCCAGGCTAGTAGTGTGTACATTTCAACCTGATCTGCCCAGACTTATTTGTCTGTAATGATGGCTAGGGACACACCATTTTGTCTTGTGGAATTTCAAAATTGCTCAGTTAGGGCCCCTTAACCTCACGTGTACTTTGATTATTCAGGCAAGTAGGGTTAAGTGTCAGCCTGACTTGCTCGGATTTTATAGTCTGAAAGGGCATTAAATTGCACCATTTGTCCTTTAGAATTCTAAACTTTCTCATTGAGGATGCCAGAACCCATATACCTGTACTTCAATTATAAAAGCTAGTAGTGTGCGTGACAACAGTTTTATCTCAAATGCCTTTAAAAAGCCCACTTAATCTTGCAAATTTTCAAAATTTCTTGTGGAGGATCCCT
The DNA here is from genome assembly GCF_021730395.1 of Mercenaria mercenaria. Classification (NCBI taxonomy): domain Eukaryota; kingdom Metazoa; phylum Mollusca; class Bivalvia; order Venerida; family Veneridae; genus Mercenaria; species Mercenaria mercenaria. The sequence continues at coordinate 8,796,733 of NC_069365.1, read as the reverse complement.
GAACCAATTTTCCTTCCTGTACTCCCAATTATTCAGATAAGGAGAATGTACTAGTCAGTCTGATTTGCTCAGATCGTTTGGCAGAAATGGCTTTAAAAATAAACCATATATATGTCTTGTAACCTTTAAAATGTTCTTGGGAAGGACCAAGATCCCCCATCCCTACCTGTAAAAATTATTCAGGCTAGAAGGGTGTACATAGCAAACTGATTTTCTCAGATTTTTTTCTGAAATGGCTTTAAAAAGCACCATTTGTCTTGTAGAATTTCAACCAGACTCTGGGAGAACCCCTGATCCCTAACCTTCATCTAAAAATGTTCAACATATTATTCGGTGCCAAGATAGAGTGCTGCCATAATTGATCTACTGCTTTATATCAAAGACATTTTAGATTCAGATGATGGTGCATATGGCTAATTAGGCACACAGAATAACTTGCTATAGACATCCAAGCTCTTAATTATTCTGTGGGACGTGTTACCCCATGTTTTAATACTGTTTAAACATTATATGTTGAGATCGCATAGACCTAATGTATTTGACAGCATATATATGCCAATAAATAGTGCTTCCCTACTGCATCCATTTGTCCTCATAAAAGACATACCGGTATTAGAATGGAAATAACATATAGCTGGCATATAACCAAACTTGGTTCAGCTATATATTATTTCTTAAATTTAAGTGTAGTTGTTTCATTTCAATCATTCTATCTTGAACATGTCTTAAATTTAAGTTTTGTTGTTTCATTTCAATAATTCTATCTTGAACATGTCTCATTCTATCTTGAACATGTCTTATTTAAGTTTTGTTGTTTCATTTCAATCATTATATCTTGAACATGTCTTAAATTTTAGTTTTGTTGTTTCATTTCAATAATTCTATCTTGAACATGTCTCATTCTATCTTGAACATGCCTTAAATTTAAGTTTTGTTTTATTCTAATCATTCTATCTTGAACATGTCTCATTCTATCTTGAACATGTCTTAAATTTAAGTTTTGTTGTTTCATTTCAATCATTCTATCTTGAACATGTCAGGGGAACAAACACAATGAAAGGGAAGTAGAAAACTGGTCATGTTTATTTTTCTTACAAATCAAGAATACATTGGAACGTGAACACATTACTATGCTTTTTTCTTACATAGCATTTACAATGAAGAATGTGCACATTTTACAACAACTTTAAGTGCAATGGTGAAAATATTACAGAAGTTTCTGCAAAATAAGTTGCTATGATGTAGCAACTCTTCATACTTCTTTTTGTTAAGAACTTCTATGTCCGCTATTAAATTTGTCCATTCAAGATTTTTTGGTGGCAGAATTTGAAACAGTGTCATATGAACTTACCTATCCAATGAAAAAAATGTATTAAAAAGAACTTTGTTGGCTTGCATGTTTCATTTATTAAATGGGGAAAAAATACTTATTTTTCCTGAATCAATAGGGTTTCCTTTTTATAGCTTTATTCTCACTTTTCTTGTCAGTTGGTCGGTATACTGAAAGTTTCTTCATCGAATAAGAAAATAGGAACATAATTTTGTTATATCCTATCACTCCCAACTTGAGGTAGACCTGATGTTTCTGTTTGTCTGTTATGCAGATTTCCCTCTTCTAAAATATTTCAACCAGTTCTTGGAAGCTTGCTTGCTGGTATTCAGTCTAGAAGAAAAATATAGTTTGCAAATCTTATGTATTTTGACACACACAAAAAAACATAAACAAGGGCTGTACATTGAACTAAGGTATTGTGGGCAAACAATGCCTCATCAAATGTGTACTAAATAAATTTTGAAACACAAATCCAAGACGGTTATTATATTGAGTATGATAAAAAGCAATGAGAAAAACTTCAGGGAGACACTGATGCATTAAAATCTTTTCATAGTGATTTCCATCATAGTAAAAAATTATTTTGCCTAAAAATAATTACTTTTATTTTTTCCCGAAATTTATACCTATCTCGTTGCTAGGTGTGTTACCTATAAACTATCGTCGTTGTCAAGTAATCCAGTTTTCTAGTTCCTTGTCTAAACATAACAGATTAATGATAAACGCCTATTCGTCAGGGAACCACTCGAGCGTTATATTAAATCGAGAGCACGTGCAATCTTCTCAGTTGAACTAAAGGTGTATTGGCTAGCGCTTCAGATCGATGTTAAATTGCCCACCCGCCACACCCCAGTAATAATAATAATAATAAAAATTGTTGTATACTACAATTCATTATATTTTGTATCTTTAATTCTGTTATGACAATCTGACTGTTTTGTGAAGTATTTATGTTGCAGATAATATGCTGCCATTGGGTGCCAACTCCGGAAGTGATCAGACTCCAGGTACTTTCCACAGACATTAATTGAACGGATTCCTGGGCTACAAACAATTTGTGAAACAGACAAATTTAAAAGGATATCATTCTTCCGGACTGTTGCTTTATGAGAAATCAAAAGGACAATTTAGAATTAATACATGTATAATTTTTATTACTAAAATTCCAGTTAATCATTTCCATATTTATATACAATTATTTTTATGTCACTCCTAATTGTAAGGGCCTGGAAAAATTCTGTCGACCGTGGGGGCGATCGGGCGTGCTTTGGGACGTTTTGATGGTACGGATGTTAAGGTGTATATTAAAGGTATTGCTCTAGTGCCTTGGCAATATCTGACTAGCCTTGCTTAAATGTATCATAGCCTTGCTGATGTCATAGCCTTGCTCATCATATAGTATTTGCCTCGCTTAGAATTACAGTACGTTGCCTTGCTCCATTGGTCCGCTAAATGTTCCTCATTACTTTGCAGGTAACGTCGAGTTATGGGAATATTTAATTTACTGTGGTGTACTGTAGCCTTGCTCATTATAGTATTTGCCTTGCTTAGAAGTACAGTACGTTGCCTTGCTCCGCTAAATATTGTGGTGTACTGTAGCCTTGCTCGTTGCTTAGAATTACAGTACGTTGCCTTGCTCCGTTGGTTCGCTAAATATTGTTGTGTACTGTAGCCTTGCTCGTTGCTTAGAACCACAGTACGTTGCCTTGCTCCGTTGGTCCGGTAAATATTCCTCATTGCTTTGCAGGTAACGTCGAGTTTTGGGGGATGTTTAATTTACTGTGGTGTACTGTGGTATTCCTTGCGTCCGTGTGGCGCTGCTTGTTGCTCTACAGGTAACGTGGAGCAATGACGTGGTGCTTTACGAGTACGTCTGGTTTCCTCCCGGTCGACTGGTTTTTCAAATAGCTTTCATTGGAGTGGCCATACTCTGCCAAAATATTGATAATAACTTTTATATTGAAAGGAATATTTCATAGGTTGAATTAGCACTGTTTACAGTATCTTACGCACCGGTAATTGAAATATGTGACTGTATTCATATCTGAAATGTACAAATAAACATGTAAAAATGTGAATGTTACTTGTCTTCTGGTTATAATTTCGGGTAATAAAATAATAAAATTTAAGCTGAGTCATTTACACTTCCAGCAGTTTGTGATATACCCAGGGATCGAATTTAACTTATTTTCCAACTAGCAAATTTTTGCTAGTGCCATTTTTTTCCACTAGCAAAATGATTGGTTCCACTAGCAATTATTTAAAAGCTGTTTACGTGCTAAATTCAAGTTGTTTTGTTATTGTTTGGTTTCATATAAAAGTTCACGGTCCGTACAGGCTTGGGACTACGATACAAACCAAAGTACTCAATGATTCTTTGGACTTTTGGCTGGACGTTGATCTTTTAAGTTTTTCTCAGGTCACTGCCGGTAGTGTTGCTAGCATTTTCGAGGTCCGCGGGCCTTTTTGCACCAAGAAACATGTTATTTTCCTCTCCATTTTCACAGAACTTTGCAAATTACAGACGTCCAAAATGAAAACAAATGTTGCCTAGACGCTTACTTACATATCCGATAATTACTTTTGTATAAAGCGACAAGCGTCTAGAAGCAGTCACATGATTATCGGTAAATTAACTGCCCGAAAGGAGTTTTTAAAGAGAAAAGGACAGTTTGAGCGAATTCCCCGATTTTCGAACGTGATCGCAAAAATATTCGAGTGCCATGATTTTCTACTCGCATTTTTTTATTCTTACTCGAATTTTGCGAGTTAGCGACCGTTAAATTCGATCCCTGATACCTTACCATGCTAAATTTCTATAATGAACTTGTCCATCTTACAGTTTGGACAGTACCATTAACTGTCAATATAGGGGTGCTAACCAAAAAGATACAGACTGAGTGGTGAATAGTGCAGATCATGATCAGACTGCATGGATGTGCAGGCTGATCATGATCTACACAGGTCGCAAACGCAGAATCATGTCCAGCATGATAAGGGTTAAAGATTTTATCCTTTGAACAACAATTCAGTTATCAGTTAAGCTAGGGTGATTGTGTTCTACCATATACAAATTGTTCATATGTACCAAATAAGGAATTACGTTTGACCGTCTAATTGGGGAGTAATTCAATTGTACAAATTTATTAAACAGCTTCGTGCTACATAATAATGCAGCATTTGAAAGTTCTCTCCAAAAAATACTTATATGTTAGTCATGCCTTTGTGTGAGGAATTCAACTTGTTCTGTAATGATACTTTGTAAAACTAATCACTACATCAGGAATAAGAACTTTAACTTTTGTAAATGATTACTGGATTTTGCCTGTTTTTTAAAAGAAAAATCTATCTTGTCAGTAGTTTAAGACTTGAACTGTCAAAGAATATTTATGTAGTTTTGTATTATTGATGATGCTACTTACTGTTGAGTCATTTTCTTCATTCCCAGCTCAGATTCCCCCTCTCCATGTTTACCTTCTTTCTCTGCCTCATTGTAGTCTGAAATAGTTGTATAATAATAATAATAATATTAAAGACTTTATTTTAAGAGGCAACGCATTCAGGTAAAAACCCGATCTTCCAAACGAGCCTCTTCATAATATATACATTATTTACAACAACAAAAATAGTAATCCAAAATTAAAGTCATTGTGTTCTACAAAGGTAATTACATTGTTCACAAATTGATGACATTATATAAAGTATGTACAAAGAAAGTAAAGATGTAATATATACTACTAAAAATATAGACAATGTTTATACCTGTGATACTTTCCAGTATGCTAGATATTTCTGTTTGAAAGAATACAAAGTTTCAGCATTTCGAACTTCAACAGGTAATTCATTCCATATTTTAGGACCAGAATAGTCAAGACTTTTCCTATAAAATTCTGTATTTGGTTTTGGCAAGTATAAGTTCAGTTTTGGGTCAAGCGACCTAATGTTTACTGTCTTTACTTCATGTAAAAATGAAAACTCTGTGTTTAAGTTTGCCGGACATATATTATTCAGAGACTTGTAAACCAATATTGCTTTTTAGCTCGACTATTCGAAGAATAAGTAGAGCTATCCTACTCACCACGGCGTCGGCGTCGGCGTCGGCGTCGGCGTCACACCCTGGTTAAGTTTTTCGTACCAGTCCACATTTTGACAAAGTCTTTTGAGGTAAAGCTTTGGAACTTTCAACACTTGTTTACCATCACCATGTCCAGTTATAGGCAAGAGTACATAACTCTGTCAAGCATTTTGACTGAATTATGGCCCCTTTTGACTTAGAAATCTTGGTTAAGTTTTTCGTACCAGTTCATATTTTGACAAAGTCTTTTGAGATAAAGCTTTGAAACTTTCAACACTTGTTTACCATCACCATGTTCAGTTGTAGGCAAGAGTACATAACTCCATCAAGCATTTTGGTTGAATTATGGTCCCTTTTTGACTTAGAAATCTCGGTTAAGTTTTTCGTACCAGTCCACATTTTGACAAAGTCTTTTGAGATAAAGCTTTGAAACTTTCAACACTTGTTTACCATCACAATGTCCAGTTGTAGGCAAGAGTACATAACTCCATCAAGCATTTTGACTGAATTATGGCCCCTTTTGACTTAGAAATCTAGGTTAAGTTTTTCGTACCAGTTTATATTTTGTGTAAAGTGTTTGACATATGGCTTTGAAACTTTTATATCTTGTTCAGTATAATAGTCTCTATCAATAGGCAAGAGTACGTAACTCTCTCTTCTTTTTTGGCTGAATTATGGCCCTTTTTCAACTTGGAAATTGGTTCTGTTTTGTAAATGTCCATGTTTTGTCAAGACTATTTGACATATGGCTTTTAAACTTTAAACACTTGTTTGTCATTATGATTTCCATCTGTAGGCAAGAGTACATAACTCTGACAATTATTTTGACTGAATTATGGCCCTTTTTGGACTTTGAAATTTGTTCAGTTTTTCTTACAAGTCAGCGTTTTGTCAAAACTGTTTGAACTGTGGCTTTGAAACTTTTAACACTAGTTTATCAACATGATTTCCATCTGTAGGCAAGAGTACATAACTCTGTCAACTATTTTGACTGAATTATGGCCCTTTTTGGACTTAGAAATTAGTTAAATTTTTCATATAAGTCCATGTTTTGCCTAACATATAACTTAACATATTTGCCATCATGGTCACACATTGCCATTTAGTGCAAGACTAATCGAAATCCACAAATACAGGAACATTTTTTGTTTAATCCATTTTTTTGTTTAGTCTGAAAATCTATGGAAATATTTTGACCCCATTCTTCAATCAATTCTTCGAATAGTCGAGCGCGCTGTCATCCGACAGCTCTTGTTTATATAACTCTGCTAGGAAATTTCTGTGTGCAGTATTAAGATAATCCATCAATGCATGTAAAAGTTATGGAGCAGAAACAAATTTTTACTTGACCTTCAATAGTGACCTTGACCTTTGATTGACAACCATGGGTCATGTGCATGACAAATAGTCTAATCATGGGAAACATTTATGTATAGTAATAAAAAAAATCCTTCAATGCAATTTAAAGTTATGGGGCAGAAAAAAAAATCACTTGACCTTAAACAGTGATCTTGACCTTTAACTGACAAGCATAGATCATGCATTGACACATTGTCTCAGCCTGGAGGAACATTTGTGTGTACCACAAAGATAATACATCAATGCATACAGAAGTAATGGAGCAGAAACAATTTTTACTTGACCTTCAATAGTGACCTTGACCTTTGGCCTTCAAGCATAAGTCATGTACATGTATTATCTAGATATTGCCCTCTATACACACACCATGTTTTACGAGGGGGCCTCCGAGGCGGAGTGGTTAAGGTCGCTGTCTTCAAATCACTTGCACCTCATCGATGTGGATTCGAGCCTCACCCGGGCCGTTGAATTCTTCATGTGAGGAAGCCATCCAGCTGGCTTACAGAAGGTCAGCAGTTCTACCCAGGTGCCCGCTCGTGATGAAGTAATGCACGGAAGGACATCTGGGGTCTTCCTCCACCATCAAAGCTGGAAAGTCTGCATATGACCTATGATTGTGTCAGTGTGATGTTAAACCCAACAAAATAAATAAATATGTTTTATGAACCTAGCTTGAATACTTTTCTAGTAATTGCAGGATCCAGATTTGCAGACAGGAAGGCATTCCTACAGTCACCTCCAGTGTTCCACTGGTAGGTGACTATATACGAATGATCAGTACCACATTTTTTCCTGAGAAAGAAAAATCTGTCACAAGACAGCCATCTAGTTTTTAAACTTCAAGTCTTGAAGTGGAGAAGTTGTGCAATTACATAAAAAGAGTTAATTCTATTTCTATATATATTTTTTAGTGTAGTTTGTTTCATAAGTTGTCTTAAAGTTTTGGACAAATTGTGACATTGTGTCAGAAATTATTCAGAAAAAAAATACATATTCAACCATCAGACAATTTAAAGTAATCAAATTTTGTTGAAACATGCCATTCAAAGTTCCCTTACTGTGATGAATAAATAATGTGAATCTGGTACGGGTTTTGTATGCTTTACTTTAAACATGACAGGCCAGATTTAAGGATCAATGCATTCACAATTCAAACTTTCTTAAGATTATTTCAAAAGCTGATATTAACATAGACAGTTACTGCCAGTATTGAGCTTGCATCTAACTTGATCATAATTGTTGAGCACATGGCAGGTTTCAAACACACTTACCTTCACCCTTTAGTTCTGTTCTTTAGTTCAGGTATAGGTTTAACTTCTTTTACGACTTACATACAAGTTCCCTACAGATTTGTTTGTTTCGTGAAAACGTCCGGTGGAAGTATAGGTTTTACAGGTTTTACTTCAGAATCATTCAAGACTTACCCAAAAGTTTATTCAATAATTGATATTCAATGACAACTTTCAATGTGGATACAGACTATGTCATTCAAGACATTGGAATGTTCTTCTGTAGAGGTATAGGTTATATTTTTCCCCACAATTTAGAATTTGACTAAACCCTGAATTTTTAAAATTTTGAATATACTTAAAAAATCTGGCAAAAGAAGGATGGGTTTTTGCTGCACTTATTTGAAAAATTCGAACCTCATGCAAGTTTTCATAATGTAAGTCTATGGCAAAATTACACAAATACTTCTTTGCAGTTATAAATCAAGATACGATTTATACAGTCAAATAACATGTATAGGTCAATGTGCTTATTATACGCCCAAAGAGACGTATTATGTTATAGCCCCGGTGTCAGCCTGTCTGTCTGTCTGTCTGTCTGTCCGTTAGCAGTTTCGTGTCCGCTCTCTAACCCCTTGAAGGATTTCAAAGAAACTTGACACAAATGTTCACCACATCGGGACAACGTGCAAAGCACATGTTCTTGAGGGCTCGCATCAAGGTCAAGGTCACACTTAGGGTTCAAAAGACATATGAGTGTGTATCGTGTCCGGTTTGTAACTCTTGACCCCCTTGAAGGATTGTAAAGAAACTACGCACAAATGTTCACCACATCGAGACGACATGCAGAGCGCATGTTCTGGATGTCTTGCTTCAAGGTCAAGGTCACACTTAGGAGGTATAGCTTTGCCTCATCTCTGACTTACCTTCAAATTAATTCAATGAGTGTTCTTCAGTGGGAACTTTCAACAGAGATATAGGCTTTACTTCATTTCAAACTTAACCTCTAATTCATTCAAGACTTGTTCTTCAACGAGTACTTTCAACAGATGTACAGAATTTGCCTCATTTAAAACATACCCGCTAGTTCCTTCAAGAACTGGTCTTCAATGAGAACTTTCAATGGAGGTAAAGATTCTGCCTCAGTCTTAGCCTCAGCTTTTTCCAGTGCTTCTTTAATTGACAATCCTACCCATTCAGCTTCCTCTTCCTGAAAAAGGGAGACAAATCTAGATTTGTAACAAATAACATGTTGTATATATTTATTTCCCCTGAAAAAGTTTTGTTTTTCTTTCAAGGGAAGGGAGATCAATCTTAACTTGTATCACAATATTGGACACAGTAACATCCCTTAATTGGAATGGTTGGCTGTGGTTTAGACACAATAATACATAGAAATAATTATCAGAGTCCATTATGTTGTAACAGTGTAATAAAAAGTGCAATATGGTGCACATTTAGCAAACACATTTTTGTGGCTGGTAATACTTGCAGAAATTCATTTAGACAAATGGTACAATGGGTGTAATATATAGATTTATTTTTGATGTACTTCGCAGACTTAACATGAAAGCATATATTTAAATAAGATACCATAAAAGGCACATTTGATAGTTCCTTTCTCAACAGATTTTCTTACAATGTGGCTGAATACTAAAACTTCATTTATGTATACATTAATCAGGTTTTTCAAAAAGACAAAATTAACCCTTAGCCTGCTGCAGGCGAATTTAACAGCCTTTGCAAACAGCTTGGAACCAGATCAGACGCCGATTAAATCGGCGTCTGATCAGGTTCCAAGCTGTTTGCTACTCTGACAATATTTCTTCCAATTTTGGAGCAAATTGAATGAACTTTACAATTTTAGCAGACGAAATTTCCAGCAGACGACAATTTATCTAGCATGCTAAAGGTTAATACATTACATTACAATACATATATCTACTACTAATGGGAAAGAGCTGTCAAAGTTTTCACTTGACAGGAATTCAGTTCAAAGCTATCAGCATTTAATAAACTGTAACTAATTCCGTTTTAAAGTGACACTGCATAGTTTTGAATGTAAAAATATGAAATATCATAAACTAGTCAAATTATATACAATCTATTGCTGTACATCTAAAATTTAAGCAAAATCAGTTGGTTAAATGCAAAATCCATTAACAGAAAAAATACTGGGATATCACAAAATGGACAAAAATGTGAGGTGACATCTAGTTCATATGCAAATAAGTTTCATTTTGTAGATTGTGATCAGTTACAACATTAAAGTGAAGGAAAAAAGACTTACCAAAATGAAAAAAAAAATAAAGTAAAGAATTTTATAAGCCTTACTAAAAGTTCCAATACACTCATATAACCTATTTTGTATGTATACAAGTGTTCGAAGTAAATATCTTTGATGGTATACAAGATATTACTTTTTCATAAAAACTTAACCAACGCAGCACCGACACCTGGGTGAGCAGTATAGCTCTCCATATTCTTCGAATAGTCAAGCTAAAAACTGTGATAGTGATTTATAGCCCTTTCACACTTCCATAGAATCTACATTTATTATACAAGAGTGGTTTTGAAAATGTGGCTGTAATGTTTTTGTAACCAACTCAAAAATACAGAAATACCAGAGACAAATGCTGACACTTTCAGACATCAAAACGGGACTAAAGAATAATTTTATGTGGCTTGAAAAAACGTCTTTGTTCCACTAGAATGTATTTTCTTCATAGACAAAAAGCTGATATGTTACGCCCAACCCTAGATATTTCTTAAATGTAAGAAAGGGCTCAAAATAGACACGTCATTAGCAAAAAAAGAAGTCTGTGCACATACATTTAAACACGGTGACCCCTGCACATGAACATTTCAAATGTGTACTTTCATTCTTATTACTTCTGAGAAAGCTGAAGGTCATCTGATGTCATATTGGGTGTTGTCAAAAATATGTATGCGTTGTTAGGGTGTATAAAAATATTTCAATCACTCGAGGGATGTATATTTGTACATTAAAACAATGAAAAACAAAGTTGTTGCTTTTTGTTGTTGCTTTTTTTTTTTTTTTTTCTTTTTAAATTTCAACGTTTTAATTATAACTTACTTTATGGCCAAAATAGTACCTATATTTCCCATTGTAAAAGTTTAGACAAGCTCACAGTTTTATAAAAAAAAATAGAAACTTTACATGAAACTTTGTGCAGATATAAGGCTAACTAAGATATCTAGAATGTGCTTTCACAAACCTTTCAACGAAAAATGTTAAAATTTAAATTTAACAAGTATTTTGTTCCCAAAATGAGAAGATACCAAACCAAAATAATGTACTAAAATTACTGTCAATCAGCTGATAAATCGAGGAAAAACCTTCTTAATGGAAAAGGTAAATCAAACAATAGTTTTCTTAAAAAATACAAGTCTGTAAAACTTCCAGAATCCCAGACTGTCACGGTTCATTAAAAATGCACCAAAACAAAATCACTGCAAGAGAAACACTAAGTACTTCTGATCTATGTCATTAAAAGTCCATTACTGCACAGATTGTCGTCATATATTATACTGTAAACCCCAAATTTCCCATCCATAATGGCCAATGTAAGTATCATACAGTGAACTGCAGATCTTGATATAGCACAGTGATAAGGCTGAAGAATGTCAACCTTGTACTTTATGACAGCCTCGGGTACACTACTGCCTGTCAAGAATAAAGAGAAGATTTTGTATTTTTGTTTCGAAATCATGTTTTTCTGAGGCCCTGGGGAAATATGTGAGACATTTTTGTGAATTTATGACTTCTTTATCACAGGTATTAGATGTTATGTTAATTTATTGTAGTTTTCTTTTTCTTTGATTCTGCAGAAGATGTGCAATGTTATACAGAGTGTGATTTGGATGTATAGTGTGTAGGACATATAACTGTGAGATATACAATAATAGAAGGGATAGAATTCATTAATACAGGTATGTTTCTGTATATTTCATTAAATTAATATTCTGTATAATTAAAGCCTGCACGACTTTCTAAAAATATTGATAGGATATGAATAGAGAAAAAAGATTGTATCAAAAGTTCATACAATTTATCTTTAAAGTGTTAATCAAATACTTTTAACCACCTCGTTAGCCTAGTGGCTGAGCGTTTGCTTCAAGTGTGGGAGGTCATGGGTTTGATCCCCGGCCGCGTCATATCAAAGACGTGAAAAAATGGTACCAGTAGCTCCCTTGCTTGGTGCTCAGCATTGCAATTGACTCCATCAGAAATGAGATGTCAAGAGTGATTAATATAAGTTGTAAAACTTGCTTCACAATGGACCTAAAATAAATTAGTATAAAATTTTAACCAAGGGAATTAACTGATGTACTGGAAACCAAAACAAAGTCTAGATTACTTATCTCCCTTGTATTTAACCTTTACATTCAGTAACATTTCTTTGATATACTTGATTACTGTGAATTAATGAATTTAAGTGTGTTACACCCAGATAATCATTCAATTTAACAATTTCTGGGAAACAAAATGACATTTTCCAGCAGAGGAAGATTATTTCTGGATGTTTTTCTATCCAGAGCACAGCTGTCTGCATAGCTATGGCATATGAAAGATACTAATCAAAAATTCTTTGAAAGGAAAGTGATGGTAAAAAGTGATATTTGTATGCTCCAAAGGGAAAGCTTATAGTTGCCACTTTGTCCATCTGTCCATCCCCTCCATCTGTTCGGCAGTTCTTGTCAGGAGTATTTCTCAGCAACCTCTGGTTGGAATTTAGCGAAATTTCATAGGAAGCTTCACTTTCAAGAGGAGATCCGCATATTGTCTTCATGTTCTTTTTGGATGACTTTTCACTGAGTTATTGCCCTTCGATGATTCAACATTAGGAGGTGTGCATATTATCTTCATGTTCCAGTGGAATGATTTTTCATTGAGAAATTTGCCCTTTGATTATACAGAATAAGTAAACTATGATGAGCCCAATCAGTGAATTCCACTTTTGTTCTTTAAATAATTATGCAATAAACATTATTTTGGGGAGCATCCATCGGTTTTACCGATATTTTCTTGTTTATCAAAGTAAGAGGTCTTTTGTTTCATACTGAACAAACATGGTGACATGTACAACTAAGTGCAATATGGGAATCTACTCTCCATAACCCGTGAAAACAATTCAACAGAATTCTTCCAGAAAACCAGCAGAAGTCCTTTATATCACTAAAACACAGTGACCAGAAGATTTTAGCTGCTTGTATACCCCATAAAATTATTTTTAAAAAGCAACAACTCGGCTTTCTCTCTTAACATCACTAAAGTTACATTCTAACCTTACATTGTATTTATTTCTAAACAATCTCAGCCATGTTATTGACCACAGACCACAGTAAAAGCATTACGATAGGATAATAATGATAAGTCCTCTAACCGGACAGCCGTTTTTTTAAATTCATTAATCACAGAGACCAGCTATCTCTGACCCCATAAGTGTCAGGTTGATCAAAAATCAAACTTTAAGGAAATTGATGCAAAATTTGTTAAGTTTTTGTCACTGTTATTCATTATTTAGACACTGTCAATTATAGATGAGTGAGGGGACACTGATATAGGATGTCCAAGGCAATGATCAAAGAGGGCAATGAAAGGAAAATCTGTTTATAATTTTGTACTGTTTATAGAGATCTATTCATCATTAGAAGTTGAAAATAAAGGTTTCCTTTATACAATGTTAATGACTGTTTCTGGACAATGGTCAAGACTTTAGCTAACGCCACAGGTGACAGCGCAACAGAGAAGTAAAAAAGTTGTAAGGTTTAAATTTAAAAGAAATTGTTTTGCAGTTGACTACTAAACTTTCAAGCACCAGGCTTGTTCTGTGGACAATGAACTCTTTTGATAAGTGTCCTGAAAAATATTGTGTAATATTCACATTTATATATTACTGATATCTTTAAAAAAAATAGTTAAAATAAGATTGAAAATATTTTGTTAATTCTTTTTGTTTACCAAAATAAAATTTCTTTACCTTAATCAAACAATGCCTTTCGGGACGGAACCATAAATAAACATTAAGGTTGAACAGATTTATTTGAAATCAATTTCAAATGCAACAGATGACCGTCAGATCCTCACAATATTTAGCATTCCCAATACGGTAACGGAACCATCTGTTTCATGGACCTTTAAATGGAGTCACACATTTGTATTGTCATGGTATTCCAAAAATACACCTATACCCTCAAACAGTTCGATATTTTTCTCCAGTTTTGATCAATGGCTTTAGAATATCATCTGCTATGGTGCTATTAATAAACGGGTAATTATCCTGTACCCCTTACTGCAGAGCGGGTGTGCAGAAATTACTTCATATTACATTTCTCATTATACGGGGATTCAGACTACTCAATTAATTGATATTCAAGGCAGATTAATACCTGTCCTTGTAATCGTTACAGTGGAATATAACTTTTAAGTGTTTACTTTTATTTAAACCCATTAAAATCCTGTATAAAAGTATGACATCTTGACTGTAGGAGGCTGTTGTCTCCAGCTTCAAACCATTTGCCTCCTATCTATCCTAGACAATATCTCCATTCCCCCACCCCCTATCGATATCCCCACTGTTCAGTTTACCAATGTGGACAAAACCATTCATTTAAAAATTAAAATTAAAAGAATTGTCACAATTAACCACTTTGCGTTCACCCGTGCTGAATTAGGGTTGAAATTTGTGAAATTTTTGTAATGAAGTATTTTTTCAAGATATGTTTTTTTCCATATATTTCAAAAATCTGTATAACTGTGACCTTAAATATATCTTTTCCAACTGCGTTAAGTAGTTCTGGAATTTTCTAATCCTTTAAAATAGATCTGCATCACTTCAGCAGGTGAATGATTTGAATTTCAAATGTTTTAATGACAGAATTTACTAGTATAATCAAATTCCTTAAATGGTTGAAATCTTTTCTTTTTTTTTTTTTTTTTTTTTTTTTTAAATAAATCTTATTTAATGCATCCTCAGCATGATGTAGGGGTATTTAAATCTTTGACAGGTCTCTGACATGTATGTTGTCTGTCACATTTTTTGTTTAGACATATGACTAAAAGAGGGACATCATAAATATAGTTTGGCCCTTTCTGAGCAGAGAATGAGGAATTTAAAAATTCACAACAGGACACAGTGCTGATCTTTTTTTTTTCCTTTTCTTTTTTTTTTGTGAGGACGATAATAAATGAAATTTTCAAAAGAACATAATAGTGTGACATCTTGCTATGTCTGCATGTTCTTTCTGTGTGCTTTACTTAATAAGCATCTATATTGGTGTTATAGGTGATTTTGAGAGAAAACACCAAAGTTTTATTCCCTTGTTTATTATCTATTTTGCTTTTTGATAAGATTTTGCTTCCTTTTTAGATAAAGTTAATAAGAACAAGGTTGCTCATCAATGACCTTAAGTTATTCTTCAATTATTAATTTTTGTAGCTTAAATTGCATGAAAACCTATGAAAAAGTAGAAAAACTGTCACGGTTCCCACACCAATATTCTTAGGTCATAGAAAAAAGTTACAACATAATCAAAGCCATTTTCAACACATTCTGATAGAAAAATACAATTGATTTGACACAGAATTATCACATAAATATGAAATACTTTCAATTATCATTACAGACTGTGATAACTTTTGACACCCAAAGAAATACCTTGTCAGTTATGTCTAGTTATTTTGATATAAAGATGCAATTTTTTATATTTTTCTATCAGTTGTTGCTAAACTTGGTCAGAAACTTGTGATATACACAGAGACCCTAGGGCTTTACTGAAAAAGCTCTGGATGATAGGAATATATTACCCAGCATGCATCATGGCCACATTCTGAAATAAGGGGGCTATAATGTGATGATAATGGTCAAGTTATGCACACCTAGGGTATTTATATAAACTGTAATATTATTTATATCAATCACAGATCATGTGATGTTCAAGTTAGAAACGTTAAATAAAAATTTCTGTTCTTTAAAGAAAATGCAACTTATGCATACATTAATTGATTTGTTTCTGCTCAGTTAGTATAATGTCTGCTGAATCATCAAACCTAGAAATATTATGTTCCTGATATTGTTTGAAATTTTGGAGAAAATTTGCCAATTAAGTATTTTATTAGTCCCCTACTGGTTGAAACCCAGTTTCTGGGGACTATAGGTAAAATGCGCTTTTTCGTCTGTCAATCCATCCGTCCATCTGCAATTTTGTGTACGGTCCATAACTCTGTCATCCATGAAGGGATTTCAATATTACTTGGCATAAATGTTCCCAATGATGAGATGATGTGTCATGCGCAAAACCCTGACTCCAAGCTCAAAGGTCAAGGTCACAATTGGAGGTCAAAGGTCAACAGGGCTTTTTTCCTGTCCAGTCCACAACTCTGCCATCCATGAAGGGATTTTAATTTGTACCTCATAATCAGACGATGTGTCATGCACAACTTTCAGATCCATTATAGCTCAAAGGTCAGGGTCACACTTGGCAGTCAAATGTTAACATGGCATGAACAGGCTCTGTTTTATGTCCGGTCCATAACTTTGTCATTCATTAAAGGATTTTAATATCACTTGGCACATCCGCTCTCAAAGTCGAACAGTTCACCAGACTTGCTGACAATGTTTGTGGGCATAACATCTTGACCAAGTTCGATAACCAGACAAATCACCCCAGGCACTCCTGGATTATGGCCCTTGAATTACTGGAAAAACTGCGAATTTAGCCTTGTCTGCTCTCTTAAGTTGAACAGTTTTCATCCAACTCCACCAAACTTACTGACAATATTTGTGGGCATATCTCTGCTAGATTCGATAACCACCCAAATCGCCCCAGGCAGTCTAGGATTATGGCCCTTGAATTAGGCCAAGTTCGATGACGGGCATATTTTGTGACAGCTGGCACTCTTGTTTTCTCATGTCTATGAAATAAACATTGTTTAAAAACTGATATAAGTATTACAATGATATCACTATGAGCCAGTGTGCCACAGACAGCCAGGTTCCGGCTGGATCATCTGTCATGTTTATATAAATCTCTAGTCCGTAGTTGTCTATAATCTCAGAACTGGAAGAATTTTATACAGAATGGCTTGCCAGTCTGTTGTCAAAACTGTTTGCCTTTGGACATCAAACAAAAGTACTATCAATCGACTAACAATCCATTCAATAAGTGTATAATAATTCTGACTATATACTGATATTTTCTCTAGTAAGTACATGGTGTATTATACTTTCTGAGAATATTAATGCTGATTTTGTTTAATTGAAGCCTGCTGTAAGTATATCTGTTTTTACATTCTCTGTACTTGTTTGTTCTTCTCAACAGGTTAAATTAACTAAAACATGCAGAATATTTATATAATTATCTGCATCATGGGTCAGTCTGTCCCACATTTGAAAGAAACTTCTGTTTTTCACATCAAAATTTGCAAATCTTTTTCCCACAGCTGTAATTCTGAGGAGGCCAACAATTTATTGGCCCAATGACCACATCAGGGGAAACTTTAGAAGTCTGCCACTGTTTAGATACATGAGTAAAATGTCTGTATGTAAGATGTACAAGGAAATTTTATGTTACTAGGGGTCAGATAACCATCCATTACCATGTATATATCAAGCACAATTAAACTTCAATTACCTGGCACTATTTTTTCTCTGAGGTCAAAGCTAAAACTTACAGTATGTTAAATGAAGGTCTTCATTGAACCCTTCAAAAAGTTTACCAAATTCTAGCTCCCACTTAAAATATCTTTTAATCATTTCAACATAAAAATGGAATGGTATTTAAATATAAGAGAAGAAAAATTTTGATGTTTCTTTACCAATGATCTGTATTGTCAAATCATAAACTATTTCTTACAAGTTGGCTGCTTTCCTACCCTTTAATACAAGCTATAATTTGTCAAGTAAATGGGATGTAAATAGCAACAGAAAAGTATAAAGCTGAAATAATAAATTTAAAATCATTCATTTGTATACATTAACATACACATAATAATCTCCGGATCTGCCTCATATTCCCACAGTATAAGGATCCACCCCAAAACTCACACAGAGAGAAAAGTTCATATTGTATAAAAGAGTGTGGGATATCTAGAATCCCATAACAATATACTTCATAAAGAAAATGTTAAATAAATAATATTCCACATTTTGCTGGTTAAGGGGGGAGTGTGTTCTTAAATAAATAAATTAATTGTAATCAGCTGCTAATAGGCAGTACACCACAGCAAGGATCAGAGAAAACTGTTGTTTTTATTAATTTTATCTAATTTCATGACAGAGAATGTTAAATGCATCACATATGTCATCAAAGAACATCACCATTTCACTATTCAGTTGTTGTCTTTGAAGTTGTCCACTTCTAATTTTTTTCTTTATTTACATTCCTTGTAATGTGTGAGTTGCTGTAATGCTCTGACTGGTAATAATGTTTAATCATTCCCAGAGAATTTTCTGGTCAGTCATTGTTCCTTCCTTAACCTTTTTTCTGTAATGCAGTTTGAATTAGAAACTTTACTAGATTCCACGTTTAATATTGTATAAAAATATTGTATGTAGAACTAACAAAGTTGTTGGTTTTTTGTCCGGCAAGTCATTGAAGTCATCAAATCAAAATGCTGTTATTTAAACACCAACATCTGATTAAATTTCCATATTCTAGTAATTTTGTGATAAAAAGTTGCTATTCTATAAGGATAGGATTTCAAAAGTAGCTTTCACTTTTAACATTGACTGAAATTTTTATTGCCTCACTTCAGAATAAAGATTGGCCCAGGCCCCACTATCAGCTGCCATATTGTAGCTCAGAAGTACAAAAAACAATCAATTTCTCTAGAAATAACTCCTATCTATAACTTCCTTTGTTTGCTCCATGTTAAACACAAATTACATGGACATAAAAGCAGACATAACAGCTTAAAAAATTTGGAACAATTAAATATAGAATTTCCTTTCTTTGACAATAACAGAAAATTGACTGGTTTCTAAAATAACAAAACCTGTAAAGTTTCCCAGGCTCAACAATGGCTAGAACTTCCTCAGATAAGATTGATATTTCTTCCATGATCAGAAGTTTGGCATACTTACTAAAAGTTTTTTCACATATAACACTAGGGCACTCTGATATGCAATCATTTATTTTAAAGTTGTTACAAAATTCTTCAGTTTTATTTTTTACTTAATATAAGTTATAATGCTTCTATCAAAATTCCTTGTGAAAAATCAATCTTGGATGTTGAGTTCCTCAGTACATCTTTGATCCTGCTGAATGGCCCCTATTTCTTTATTTAGAAGCAATCAGTGCTCTTAATCAGTGAAAATGTGAGAAATTTGGGGTTATCTGTTGGGGACATACTGTCTACAAGACTTGTGGACATAATCAAAGAATTATCCATTGCCCAATCAAAAATGTTAATTTAGTCTTTCTTTGATAATAAAGCTACACATTTAGGTATTCAAAGCCAAAGGCCATTTATTCAATATTCAGCAGTATTTTATCTGCATTTATCACAAGGCCTTAGATGTAATACTGAAAAATATCTGTGAAATTAAACTTCATGTTTCATTGCCAAACATTTTTGTCTTTTTTGCTGCTAACAGACAGACATCAGTCAGAGTGGAAACTTAGCTGTTTCTTTTCCATCAATTAGTCAGTAGAAAAACTATGACTATCAATGACTTCTAAAGATAATTACCAAGTTAAGTTTTGTCCAAAGTCAAAGCTACAATCTCACAAAGCAAATGTTAGTTGTACAGGTCAAAGTGTAGTTTTATTCTGCAATACTGATTGTCTGTTTTTGCAGAGATTAATTAAAACTGTATTTGTGAAATAACTGCAAACATTTGTGAAAGCATTTGTTGTCTCCCTTTACAGAGACAGATACTGAATTTGTGAAATAACTGCAAACATTTGTGAAAGCATTTGTTGTCTCCCTTTACAGGGACAGATACTGTATTTGTGAAATAAATGCTAAGCATTTGTAAAAATATTGGTTGTGTCCCTTTGCAGTGAGTGATAAATATATAATATTGTGAAAAATTAATTAACGAATACCTTCCATACACTTAACCTTCATCCATGATTATTCTCTTTAATAGCAAGTAAACAATTAAGAAATGATTTATAACAAAACCATGTTTCAACACTATTTATTCTTGATTGGCAGTAATACATCGGCCCTCGTGAAATTATTTCTAATAACGCATAACAGCTTGAGTATAAATAGTGTTCAAACACAGTTTGCTATAAATTATTTCGATTCTTATATGTCTTTTATTGTAAAATTAAGATCAAATAATTATGACAGAACTGTTTCTTTGCACATGCATGGTGCCAAATGGTAGGTTGTCATGCTCCTTTGTTTATATTATACACGTAAGGACCAGAAATGGTAATACATCTTGCGGAAGAGTTCAATTTAGGTGAAAATAGCTAACTCAGTATGTGTGTATAATCAAGACAGTTGTGCAATATGACATTTCATTTTAAACATGCTATTAAATAAAATATTTGAGCAAATATGAAAAGACAAGTGTGTAATATCTTCTTTGTTAAACATAACTGAAACTGAGGCTATGAGTATCTGTATTCACTTTAAAGAAATTAAAAATGACATGTATAACAACCATAAAGTAATTTAATTCCAGAACAGTTGACAAGAACTTTTTTTCAGTTTGAATGACTTCCTTCAAAAAACCTGTTTATTACTTTTTTAACAGATCTAGTGAAGCTTACCTTTCAGGACACACTGACTCGCATTGCACGTGTAAAAATTTGTTTTTGCAGAATTTTTCGATTCAACTATTCCCTGCCCCCATCAACAATAGTTCCATTTTCACCAGATTGCATACGTTTAGGATTTATATGCTTTATTTCAGGGGCTAGAATAAAAATGTGAAGTTTTTTTAGGAATTGTGGCTCTGATTCTCAAAGTTACTGTATAACCATTATTTTCAAAATGTTGAAAATGGCAGATAAAACAATGTTCCCTCAGGCAGCGCTGTATGCATGTAACAAAGTACTGAAATAAAAATCTCTCTTGTATGTAATGACAGAATGCTTGATTTAATTGTTGTCTTATTTGAAAATGTGGACTTTCCATTACTTTTGAGTTTTTATGCCAATTATGATTCCAGTATGCTTTAGTTCTATTTTTCATGCAAAGAAAGAACTGAATTAGAAGGAACGAAAATCCTCAAGAAGTCTTAAATTCAAGCCATCTCACTGTTTTTCTGTCACTAGATATGTGCAATAAAGGTAGTTTGATGGTTATTCAACTTTAATGAGGACAATTTAGTATCTAAAGCTATAATTCAAAACAAATACCAGTAACAGAAAAAAAGTTGCAGGTATGACAAAGTAAAATTTCTTATAGTAAAAACAGAGTCATCTGAAAGTGCTTAATATCTCTACAACAAGCTTTTTCACAGGTAATATGTCAAATTTATTATATATGAAACATTGGTCGAGATGGCTAAGATGTTTTTCTACAGGGGGTGAAGGCCACGAGTTTGATTCCTGGCTACGCCCATTGTGGTGTGTCCTTGGGCAAGGCACTTTATCACATTTGCCTGTAAATGGGTACCAGCAAATTACTGGGAGTAAGGTATAATTGGTTCTTGAAATAAAGTCGCTCAAAAGTTCTACAGCGCTTATGTTCATTGTTTCACAAAGCGACGGTAAATAAGATTTACCTTTACCTTTACTAATATAATCTTATTGAAGGCAAGCAGTATTGGTACTGGTAGTGACGTCACAAACAACAACAAAATGGTAACAACTTTGCAAATATTCTGGAGTATAACAGTGTAAGTTGTACTTTGACATATACATGTAAACGCTAACTATAGGCAGAAAAGGTTACCGGTTACCTGTATAAAGTTGTGAACCTATTGGACAAAAATAATTCACCCACAGCTTATGTTAGTGTCATTCCATTTATATAGAGATAATACAACACATTTATGGCAGACTTAGAAGAATTTGGTTTTGACATCTTTTTAAATCTGTTTCTCCGTTACCATGGTCACCAAATAATGCTGAAGAATGTTAGTTTCCCACAAAACCATTTATTTCCATAGTCAGCTTCTCCCCCTCCCTCTCTTTTATGATTGTACACCTGTGACAGTGATCCTGAATCTGCCTGCCCTCTAAGTATCGCCTTTCCCTTGTCCTCAACAAATGGAGCACAAAAATAACATCAACTCCTCTTGTAATTACAAAAAACAACATTAAAAAGTAAAAGTAGTGCTATTGTTTGACAGTGTTATTTCAGCAACAATGGATTCTCTCACAGGGGTATTTAAGCAAAGTGTGTTGAAGGCCTTAATCTTCTCTCTGGATTATATGGATGCACAGTAAGAATTGATTACTGGACAAAACTTGGCTGATTAATAATGTGTATAGCTGATCACAGTCCATGTGTAACATGACCAACTATACATGTCCCCAAAAAGGGTCAGTTTGACAGACTGATCAGACCAATGGAGAGAAATTAGGGGTCATTTTACTGTAATACACTGTTGGTTATAGTTCACAAAAGAACTGTTACTGTAAAACTAAATAATTTGTAATGTTGAATCTTAGATAGGTGTTGTTTTATAGAAAAACAACAACAAAAAACATTGCACTTGGAACACAAAATCAAAAACACTATTACAGTTTATGTCATATTTTATACACTTTGAGACTAATACGCATGCTTTATTATTTATAATTTTTCTGAATGAAATAAAATCTGGAAAGTAGATCCCTCAAAACACCTCAGAAAGACTTATAACATATGCAGATTACTTCAGAAAGTGCAAAAACTGAATAATTACTATAAATGTTGCTTACATAATTTACTTTTTGCAAACTTTATAGACAAAATGATAGACAAAGATAATAGTTTTGTTGCAGTTTAAAAATGAAGTAAAAATCGCTGCTGTATCATATTTAGTTCTCTGGCCTTTTAAATAAGAAAACGCACAAACAACCACTACAAATTTCAGACCTTTTAACAACTTCAAGTAAATAGCCAAATAATGGGAGATTAGCTGTGAAAGGGCCCCTTTGTGTACCCCTCATTTGATGGCCAGTTGTCCAGATTTCTTGAAATTGATTTGTTTATGCTGATGTTCTGTGTAATTCGCTCCTTAGTGACAATTTTGGATGGTTAGTTACCGGATTCTGAACAGATAGTTTAAAAGTTTGAATGAATTATTAAAATTTGTAGACAAAATGACCAGGATTAAACTGCAGACTTTCTAATTATGTGGACACCTTGAACGTGTTAAAGATGCTGTGTTGAATGTCTGTGTTGCTGAGGTGAAGAGATCAATTACAGTGATAGGCTGATTTTTAACTACACAGGATATTTTAAACATACACCAGTTTGGACAGGAAATATTTGGAATATGCACTGAACAGACTATACAATGTTTGGAACTTTGTTTTAATTACAGAAGCATTGTGTTGTGTCACATCCTGGATGCTGTTGTGAAAGAGAAACCCATAATTTGATGACCTTGACCTCCTAGAGGGTTCCCCAGCTGATGGGCTTGAGGAGAAATGAAACAACGCGGGTTGTACCTTCCATTCTGTGAAAGCAACTTTATATCCAGCAGCTTATTTACATGTAAGTATAAAAAATGAATTGTGGACTTTGCACACTGTCTCCATCTACAATAATTGTCTTCATCTAAAGATGGACTGGGGCAAGTCAAGGTTACACCTATATGCTTTGTCTATAGCCTTTTCTGTTGGTATGCCTATAGCACAAAAACCTGAATAGCCGAAGATACAGAGAAAATGTGTGCTGAAGGCGTACAATATATATATATATTGTAAATTATTACGTGACTCCTTCTATGAATTGCCAAACCATAGTTATAGGTTATTAGCTTTGTATTGGGAAATATGCACTCCTTCTTCAGCGGAAATATTGCGCGACTTTAGGAGCGCAATATTCTTCCGCTGAAGAACGAGTGCATATTTCCAGATGCAAAGATAATAACCTTTTTATTACATATGCATCTACACGTATAAATATAATGTACCGTAAATATCATAAATATGTTCAATAGCCTGAATAGGATTGACAATACTGAACTAAATAGAAAAAAGGAGTGCAACAACACACACTGCATTACGTCACGCACCCGATATGAAACAGGCATCAGTGTATGGAAAAATATTGACGTTTCCGGTACCAGTGTAACTTAACGGGGAATAGAAACGAGTATGTAATAATTTTTGCTATATGACTGGTCTGTATTCAGTACATGTCAAATGGGCTAATTAGTCAAAAATACGAAAATCTATTTCTGATATCATGACTGTAACAAGGTACTTATTGAATGGCTTGCCAGTTGGAAGTCGAAACTATTGTCCCTCCTTCCTTCAAAACTTGGACTATAGATTTGACTATCAACTGGCAAGCCATTCACTAAGTGTGTATTAGATGACTTGTTAGTCTTGGTATGGGAGGCTGTAACAGACAGGATCATCTTTTTACAAATAATCTTGTGAAATCAATAATTCGATGCTGGGCTGTTACCATGCTAGAAAACTAAAGTTATGGTTCCTTGCTTGTGATGTAACCTCTGTATTTGTTCAGTTGGGAACAACAGCTGTGGAGTTTTGCAATAACAAATACAATGTATTGGGATGAAGTGTCCAATGTTTACCCATGACTATATTTTAATGACTGGGAGCCAACTTAAGGCTCCTTCTTCCATCCATTAAGAGGGTTCAATGTGGAGCTCTCTGTATGTGGAGAGAGGCACGTTTTATTTTTTTGTTTTCTTCAGCTCCACCTTAATTTTGTGAAACTATCATTCCTTCAAAATATAATACTTCAAAAAATGCAAATCTTTATTTTTTCTATGTGAAGCCTGTAATTTTCTATGTTAATTTGCAGAAATAGCTGCCTTCAGACATTGTTTACAACTCTTAAAGTAAACAGTGAAATTCTTCCTCATGACAACATTGTTTACAAAATAAACATGTCATGTGATTAGGGGCCCCTTATCTCAATTTATAAAATAAACTGTTAGTTAAAATACTAAGATTAAATGATATTGCATAAAGATCTTCATGATAGACTTTTTTATCCAAATTAATTTCAAAAATATTTTTGTAACTAAAATTGTGTCAGTATTTTCAAGTTAATAGCAATGATTGACTGCTGTAATTCAGTAATGAGACTGTAATTGATTGACAGATACCTGTTGCCCTGATGTAATGGACATAGATAGCCACAGGGTCAAAGGGTCAAGTACTTCACAGACCTATACTAATTATGTATTTGACCAATAGAAATGGGGCACCCTACAGGGCTTTTAGAACTTAGTATAGCTCACACCTGAACTTGAACACAACTATTTCTAGCATAAAACCAACTAGTACCCCAGTATCAAGCTTTCACAGAATCAAGACTTGCCAGGTACCTTAGGTGGCCAGGTGGTTCAGTGATAACACACATGACTATCAGTGAAGGTTCTGGGTTCAAATCTCTGTAAGAGACTCTTCTGAGATGCTCTTCTGTGTCTTCCATTCAAGTTGTACTGGATCTTTCTTGGAAATATGGTTTTGCATGTATCATGTTAGACCAAAGTATTACTTAAAAGATTGTTTGCTTGGATAAAGCTCATAATCAAATCTTTGTTGTTGTTTTTTTTTTGTTGTTTTTTTTTCGTAATATTGTTTTGTTACTGTGTTACTAACCACCTTACACTGATGGTGGTGCAAGTTTCACACCAGCAAGTGGGCTTCTCTGGGAAATATGAAAGTTAATGTCATAACAGTTATTGTGAGACATGAGTTTATCAAATCTTGGAATCTGATGGTCTGATGGTTGGTATGCTCAACTGACTTTCACCTCCACTGACCCATTCACACATAAACCACTGACATGTGAGGTGAGCACAGGGGAACAGCTATATCTGTTGCTTTGCTCTTGTGGAGACTTGGTTACCTTTTGTAGCTTGACTACTTTCATCATTATTCCTATGCCTGCACATCACGATTAAACAAAAAGATAAGAAATACAGAAATTAAAATTAACCTGGAATTTTTTTAATGAAGTTATTGTATAGAGTACACAAAGGAAGAGGTCAAATATAGTCAGTGACTTCTTGGATGAGACTTAAACCCACAAGTTTGAGGTCAAGAGTCTAATGTGTAGCTCACACTGCTTCCATTAAAAATAAGGAACCTGATTAATTGCAATTATCAGGATAGTAAACCTGAAAGACAGGACAAGATACAGGTTACCTTGCCCAGATGATTTTGATCATAGGATTAGTGAGAACCACTGGAGGATAATCCAGATAATCTCAGTATAATCTCTGATACACTGTATACATCTTTGATAGTTTCATGTTTCACTCAAGGGAAGTAAGCGATCATAGTACAAAGTGAATTATCCAGTGTATTTCAATGTATATGTATAAGAGTTAATGCCCTTGTGCAGTAAATGTGTTCAGACTAAATGTGCTTTCAAAGATAAGTAAGAATGGTTACAAACAAAAAAGCAGATACAGGTCAATCAACCAAATGCTTGAACGGCCAATGATATAATTCAAACCTTAGTACCATATTCTCATTTAACGTAAAAATGACAGTAGAATTTTAAATATTGAAGAAAAACAACAATGTCTAAAAAATGTTTATTGATACTTTTCTTAAGAAAATTGTTACTGACAGATCTGCACAACTGCTAGTCTAGTTTGAAAAAAATAAAGCCATAATACACAAGCAGAAAGATCTACTAGGAGTGGAATTATTTAAAATATTAAAGTCTAAAATGATACCTGAAACCCAGACCTGTAATTACTATGTGTTGACACATTTTATGAATTTCAGAACTGGCAGGCTGGCATTAAAGTCATAATGATCAGTGATAGTGCAGATACACTGCAAGCAAAATGCTCAATCCTTTCAAATGGAACATTTTAATAATAATTGCTTTGTATTTAATTCAGTAGAACTCATCATAAAATTCTATTGTATTTGTGTAGTTTTCTACAATAACCAACCAAAAAAGGAACAGTACTGCCAGGGGCACAGGTAAATTATTGATTGATAATTGGTGAAGAGAAGCACCTGTTCTAGCAGGTGCCCCTTTCACAGCTTCAGCAGCATTGTCACGCTGCAGAAATCTGGAGAAAATGCCAAAAGTCATGTATCTAGAAGTATAACAGCATCACAGTTAGTACATTGTTGAATAAAGTTACAATTTATTGTCATATCTTCCACATAAAATTCTAATAAAGCACTCTGACAGAAAATTACTGTTTAATATCATAACTGCACTGAACTAGGGACTTTTTAATTTGTACTGCTGGTATAAAATTGCATGGAAGCATATGTTACCATGCTTGATTATTAGATAGAACTATAGAGTTACAAAATTTAAATAAACATTTTTGTTGATTTAACAACCTGGCTCTTACTGCTTAATCAAAATCAAATATTCCACACTGCATTGGAATTTGACTCCAACATAGGGAATTATTCTGTTTCCCCAAAGATGACAATAAAGATAAAGATAATTATATGATTATGCAGGAATACTTGTCACCTGGTGCCAGGGGCTGAGGACTTTCAGAGTTAGAATGTAATTCTTTGTTTTGTTGGTGACGGTGACTAT
Source organism: Mercenaria mercenaria (assembly GCF_021730395.1). Lineage (NCBI taxonomy): Eukaryota > Metazoa > Mollusca > Bivalvia > Venerida > Veneridae > Mercenaria > Mercenaria mercenaria. The sequence goes on along the minus strand of NC_069365.1, from coordinate 8,769,080 downwards.
TGACCTTGCTGCTGATGGCAGGTGACTTTGTGTGGCAGTGTATGGCTGCAGGAGCTGGTGCTTTATTGTTGTTAGTATTGGATGCTGCTGCAGCAAAATAATTGTTGAACAATGCATTATGGATAAAAATCTTCAATACTTGTCACATTTGATGCAGAATGCATGGATATATTTTCTTTCAGGTAGTTCTCATTCTTATGTCGTCTTTTAATTTTGAAGAAATTAAGCAACTGTTTTGTACTAAGATTCATTTTGATAACTGTAATTAATTCTTTATATACATATTCATTTATCTGAATCGAGATTTATAAAAGAGCATCTTTAAAACTTGAAAAAAGCTTTATCAATTTGCTGAATAGATATTATTTCAGACTTCAAGAAATATTTTCCTTTGCCTAATATATATATTTACAGATAAAATGTTTTAAAGGTTTTCAATTATTTGTGACAGTTCGTATATTGCTTAATATGCAAGTCACTTTCTCATTGGAATTGTTTTTAAAATCCTGGTTGGCCGGCCGATTGTAGGACATTTGCCCCCCAGGACATTTGCCCCCCAATGAAAAAATGAACTGCTGGACATTTGCCCCCCAGTTGAAATGGCAGATAGGACATTTGCCCCCCATGGCTTATTTTTGGAATGGACATTTGCCCCCCAATATTTTTGTCCAATATGCCAGTATATATAACTGTATTTTTTGTTGTTTTATTATCAAAATTACTCTAAAAGGCAATTTTCAGTAAAAAAAAACTGTTTTATTAATAATAATTTGATAAATATGTTAATTACTTTTAGGTGTTAAGGTAAATAATAGCATATTATTGAGTAATAAAAGTGCTCATAACAGCATTATAATTTCTTAATTAGTGCAGTTTTTAACACTCAAACTTGTTAATTTGGCTATTATCTACTACAAAATTGTATAAAACAAAGATATTGTACCCTAAAATATGATGAATGTCTTGTACGAAGTTCCTAAAAAGTCACTGGGGGACAAAAATATTGGGGGGCAAATGTCCGTTTCAAAAATAAGCACTGGGGGGCAAATGTCCTATCTATCATTTCAACTGGGGGGCAAATGTCCAGCAGTCCACTTTTTCATTGGGGGGCAAATGTCCTGGGGGGCAAATGTCCGGATAGAGTAAGTTTACATATATATTTGATAAATATATTTTGCCTACCAACTAATTTTGATATAAGATCTCTTGTATTTAATTTGTGACAGATTTGCATTAATAATGATGTAATTAGGTAAATTTCATTAGAAATGCAAGTTTGAAAAATTATTACCTCCCTTTGTCAGTTTTTGTTCTTTAAATCAGTCTCTTACAGAATATGTATGAAAAGTGAAAAAAAGTCAGAAAAAAATGTTGTTGAAATATGATTGACCACCTTTGAGAGAAAATAAAATTCATGCAAATGAAAAACTAATTTTAGGAATAATATGGAAGGTAAAGCACAAATAAGCAACATTATTGAAAATTACAAGAAGTACTGAGAAAAGCAGGTGTTTCACAGAGGACAGTCAATTCAGATGGAGGTATCTAATTAAAATTAATAATATGCCAAAAGTACAAGTTATTTCGCTCTTAAACCTGAATTGAAACATCGATCATTACCTTTCATACTTTTTATTCGCTGGTCAAACATCAACAATAGAATCAAATCATATACTTTCAAGCTGCTTGTTGACTTTTTATTGGGGTTTAATGAAGCTTTCGGGTATTTGTTGAATGTTTCAGTTTTTTGAAAACTTTATAAACATGATAGTTTGACTGAAGAAAAGTATAGATTTCATTATTTAGGGACAGATGTACGATTCTGAACAAAGCAAATAGTCTTGTCGTGAATGAATGTACAAAGTCGCCAGCAAAGGTGATACACTCTAATCGTGATTATCAAAATAAAAATGTACAATCCGATATCCAGAAAACAAGTAAAATGACTTGAATATGAGCACAAATACTTCATTTTCAAGAAACAGTAGTAAAAGTATTATAGGCTAATTTACCCTTACATAGGAATTAAGGGTCAACCAGTGACTCCTTTCCCAGCCCCTTTGCCCCTTGCAAATCTTACTGTCCAGACATTGTGGTATGTAAAGTTGCTTTTTATTATAGTTTTACTGGAATAATTAAAGGAGAAAACACAAAAGAAAGTTAATGGGGCTGAAACTGACCCCCATATAAATAATGGCCAGGGACTATATGCTTTGTTGTTTAGTTATAAAAAGGGGTATTTATGTTTAAACCTATTTATTAGCATTTACACTGTAGTAAAATAGCAAAAGGTCCAGGTGAAATGTAAATTAGAATTAACAGACTACTAACAGCTCCTCTCTATGTCTAAAACATTATCAGCAGTAACAGTAAAGTTAAGTTCACATAATAATTTTGAAAGCCAAAATGCAGAAAATGTCCAAAGCATATTCTGTTTGATTATTTTTATTATTTTATCAAGCATAATTTATAAACTTCAATAGTTCATATTGGCACAAAGTCCGGTACCTCACTGCAGTGTAAATTTGTTTGTTTTGGGTTTAACGCTGTTTTTTAACAGTATTTCAGTTATGTAATGGCGGGCAGTTAACCTAACCATTACCAGTACAAACCTGTTCTCTGCAAGTAACTGCCAACTTCCCCACATGAATCAGAGGTGGAGGACGAATGATTTCAGACACAATGTCTTTTATCAAATCATCACCGAGAACATACGCCTTGCCCAGGGCTCGAACTCACAACCCCGAGATCCGTAGATCTGCGCTCTCCCTATTGAGCTAAGTAGGCAGGCTCACTGCAGTGTAAAGAAACTGTGTCATCTAAAATGATCTCAAATTAGTCCGCGAGCCAGCCGGTAGTGGACTGATTGTTGAAATCCTGCAGCCAAGTCTCCATAGTTAGGATGAAATAAATCTTCTTACATGACAATAATGGAGTATGAACTCTTTCTTCGTTCATTATATTGCAATATAATAGTTGGTATTTGTTATGTTACGACCAGTGGTCAGCATTTGGTCAAGTGCATTGCCCTGGTTCATCCAGTCACCATTGTCAAACACTGGACAGCATAATTACAGCATATAGAGATGGGGTTACAGGTTTATTACAAAGCCTGGGCTATATTATATCAATTAACAATGCAATTATATCAATCAAACATAGTTACTATCAAATATGCAGGGGCATTTAACAATCTTTCACTCAAACAATAACACATTTCATGATGCAAAATTCATATGATCATTGAAAAAGGCCTTAATCAGCGAATATCGTATGCAATTTCCCTATCAGCGGATACACCTGTTTCCTATATAGGTCACCTGAAGCAGGTGAAAATTCTAAAATATAATAAATTTAACTTTGGTACTTAATCATACTTGACATTTTTGTTGTGATTTTATTCAAAGTTAAAATTTGAAACTGTCCGCAATTGCATGGTTAGGGCCAATAAAGGCAAAGATAGTGACCGTTATCATTGTTTAATGGTCAAACTTCTGAATGATGATGCATTATTTGGAATTAAAGATGATACAGGTTTGTACCTTTTAAATACTGGATTATCTCATTATAGAATGTCCTATTTTGTGAATTATCAGATGATACAATTATCTTTTCATCATCTTGAAATACTTTGTAGTCTTTTGAATGTAAAATATGGAAATGTGGACCACCTATCAGCACTAACTATATCTTGTTATATCTCTACTACTATACATACAAAACAGCAGAAGTCAGTGACCCCTTTAATGGTAGTAAGCACGACTATATCTGTATTTGCATGAGGTTATAGCCCCGTGCCAATATAGGCTTTGGAGTTTTAGTAACCATGTAAGGCACATCAGTGCCATTTTAATAAGTTGCCTATTGCTAACAAGTACTTGACGGCTTAAACCATTTAATCATATAATATATATTGATGTTTAAGAACATAGCACTTCCAGTAAGCCATTATTGTGCTTTTTCTTCTGCTTGTTGTCCTGGGTCACTGAATTCTGTTCAGTGCAGTTTTTGTTACCATTTATAATAAGGTATATAATAGCAGAAAAAAATGAGTTTCTGGTTCCAGCCAAAATACTGCTTACATAGTGACTACCATATTTGCATACTCCAGTAAGCCCAGATCCAGGGTTTGAAAATTAGTTGGTTTGACATGTCTCTATTCAGTCAATGTGACATGTTCCTAACTGCAATTATAATCCTGATGGTGGTTCAGTTGTGATAATTCTGACACATTTTCCTGTGCATTTATTGACATTTCTCAGTTTTTTACCAGTTAGTTTAGGTAAAAAAAGTCTTTCAAAATATTTTTTTTTGGTTTCAAATCCTTAATTCAATTTTGTTTGGGTAAAAAAAGTCTTTCAAAATATTTTTTTTTGTTTCAAATCCTTAATTCAATTTCATAAATATTAAGATTATTTAACAAATTCAAAACATTTCTGAATGTTCATTACTTATTTTAAAAAATTCATCCAAAAAAAAGTAAAAAAGATAATTCCATATTTTACCAATGCTGAATCAAAGATGCTGGAATGTTTTTTCATATATCACATTCCCAATGAAGTGTGCCCCAGGGCTGATAGCTACTGTTTCATGGTCAGTGACTTCCAGTTGTTAATTGGACATTAGGAGGTCTCTTGTTAGTCCCCTTTTGTCTTTTGATCTATACAACAATGCCCTTCTCACAAACAGTCTATTCTAAATAGGGGTCACTAATTGTCTTTGATCTGTTACATAAATTATCTACCACTGCTACTCAATTAATTGAGAAGATCAGTTTATTGTTCCATCTAATTGATATGCATATTTTAATGATAACACCTTATCCAACCAATGACATTTCAGATTTTCCCCCCAAACAATGGTTAAGTTTGTAGGTTTTGAAATACTTGTGAAAAACTATAAGCTACATTTTACAAAATATTGACCAGTTAATTAGCATCTTTAGAACTGTGACCAACTTTTATTGACATATGGTGTTTGTTTTGCAAACTTCAGAATTTCATAGTTTGTGTTTGATTGTGATCATTAAAAACATTATAGTGTGACATTCTAGTGTACCTTGGTGAAAGTAGCTTACTTGCTGAAAATGGTCGGATGTACCTGGTACATTAAAGGTAATTCTCTTTAATTTTATGATTGGAGTTAAAAAGTGCTTAAATGGATTTAACTTTTGCCTTTTGATGGGAATTTTAATTTGTAATATTCGTAAGTATTTCAAATTTTGTGTACAAGGTCAACAGAGTTGTCTCCCTTTAAGAACAGCATACAGTTTGGACAAATTTTGGTGCTCTTGGGCATCAGTGCATTAACCGACAGTTAATAATTAATGCATTGTGTTCTTATCTTACTCTGACCATAGGGATCCTTGTTTATTGACTTTGAAGCTGTACCTACTTCATTAATGCTGCATAAATATAAATCATATGTAATGATTTATAGAAACATGCTAATTAAAACAAATGGAAGGACAATGCACTGGTAATAGTGTATCTAATTAAATATATATCATACAGGAAAGGACAATGGGACTGTGATTTGGAGATCTGTTGCTAATTAATTTTCATATCTTGCACTGGCGATAAATAATAGAGTCTGATTTTGAATTTGACAGTTTTTACCCACTGTTCCCTTTATTTGCTGTTTATATTTATGGAAGGTATATGGGGTAAAGCTGGCTATTTTCTCACAGTCAGGGGAGAAATTATTACTTTATATGAGGTTACTCCACATGAAGCCTCATAAATGTCTAATTACTTTTGGCTGGCCTTGTATATCATTTTATACAGGTAATAGCCGAAAGCATGTGCAGTATCCTTAATTATGGAATTTTGTGACCTACACCCACAGACAAAATTAATCAAACTGGCAAAAATCTGTGCAGATACCTGAAGCTGGTGTTTACTTAAATACAAGTTATATTGTAAATCAGTTCAAAATGAATTCTGATTTCAATCATATTACTGACCATTCTTTTGAAATCTCAAGTTGAACATGACCTCTTTGCCCTTGTTTTAGAAATAAGGGACATTAACAGATGTTAAACTTGTTGATTTGGAGAAAACTTCCTGTTGATTTTGTGTTTCAGACAATCAAATTTTTCATTAATATTTTTGCTTGTTTTGACCCTAGCCATATGATCTCAATTAGAAGTTAAAATGGTTTTGCTATGAAATCTTTTATAGTTGGATATGTTTGTTACATCTGTCCTGTAAAGAAGTACTACTTCAAACCCAACTTCACTTCCTCAGCTGCTTAGTGAAGTCAGATAAGAAATGTATCAAAATTTAAAATGTTTCTGATTTTTGTTTGATCCCACATTTTTATCCTCACATGATATTTGAAGTGAAATCTTGAAGTTTACGAAAAATGTCTGATTTGGCAATTCAGCTGTTCTTAAAAAATTGCAAAGAAACCTTTCTCAGCACCATTATGTATATATATATCTTATTCAGCTTAGTTTTATAATACAAATTATTACTAAGTTAAAAGATATTTCTTTCGTTCAGCCATAATACCAAAACAACATTGTTACCAACAATGATCATTCAAGGCTCCACCAAAAAATTTCAGTGTCTCTGGGGGTTTACAGTGATATTCTGCAGCCAAATGCTAACCAAAATTTGATTAGACATGCAGCGACCTTTTCACAAAAGAAACATTCATTAATCAAACCTAGTATGACTGTCCATGCCTAACCATCTCACAACCCGGTGATCATATCTTTATTATATAGACAGCAGCTTGAATGATGGACATCTTGCATATGGCTCCTCAAATGGGGATTCCTTTTCATTTGATGAGCGAAGGTTTATTGTCTTTACTTCCATTTATTTGTGGCAAAGGCTTTTATTAAACCCTGAAATATGAGGTTATTGGTGACATTACTGTCTTTAATTTCTGTTTACTTTATGTTGGTATTTAACCCTCCCATTTGTTGGTCAAGTAGTCTTCTTTTAATATGAAAAAACCTGTTTTATGAGGTTTGATTATCAAGATAGTGAGAACTGGAATAGAAAACTGTGTGGAGATTACCCTTATTCAAAATGACTAAAATAAATATTTGGTCAAAGAATTTACTGTCAATTATATAGTTGAACTTAAGAATTAGCACTGAGGTACAATACCATTTTTGTATAACTATAGTGTTAAAATTTTTATAAAGCCTGTTCAATGGTGCTAAACCTGTATCGTCTTTTCTTAAAGTTGCCTTATGGAAAATCCATTCACTTTTATTTGCCCAGTTGTTGAAATGATACTAAAAATTGTGTAAACAATTGGTTGCTTTATATTGTCTCTTGCATAAACATTCAGATCTTCGATAAACAATTGGGGTGTTAAAGGCCAGCCTTGTAGTACACCAAGGTGGAAATTTAATTACCACCTTTATTAATACAAGGAAGAAAATGACAGGTTTTTCAACTTGGACTTGTCTCTGATGTCTTTCAAAGACTAAGGCACATTATCACCTGTGCTGTATGGACATATGACTGCATGAAAAGTTTTCTAAATACTTCCTTAAATTTGGTGTTTATTTCATTCATACTTTCAACACGCATGCCAACTGCCTTGTGGGCAGTTTCAAAGGCTGGACACATGCCTTGGTTTTTGGATACTTGGATGCTTTTCTAATGGTGTGTAAAAATATTTTTTAACTTAACAATATTTCATATAAAAATGGTTAACCTTTGATCTTGATTTGAACACAAGCACACATGATTAAAAGTCATTCACTTTTGTCAATTAATGTACTAGTTAGCTTAATGATTAATGAAATGAAGTTTCCTCTGATCACAGGAGTGAATGATTGAAATTTGTGTTTTTATTTCATAGTCTGACATCAAAGACTTTTTTATGACCAATAACTGTAAACACCAGCAAAAGAATGTTAAAAATTGTGTAAAAACAAGGAAATTTATCAAAATATTTTCATTGCGGAACTAATTTAGGATGATAGAGTATGTGAAACATCACAAAATTGTGTTACTGTTTATCAAAACCTTTGTATTGGTTCAATAAAGTATATGTGATTGCAGTTTTATATTTGATATGAAAAAGTCTCCTCTTGACTGATGTGATATCTCATTGAAATAACTCATCCATAATAATGAATATTGCCCATAAATGTAGGATATTTTATAGATAAAGTTTACCAAGTGATGAAAGCTAGGCGAAAGCCAGTACCTGTTATAGGTCATTAAGATGACCAGTCCTGATGACCAAATGGTCATATAGATTAGCCAGATTGATGACCACGTAGTTGATGACTGTGGGACAGGTGTGGAACCTGAACTCCTGATTGATGTTGATGATATTGCTGAGCTTGATGATTGTATCATCAATTATATCAATAATACAATAGATACGTATGATAACAACTGTATATTCTATTAATTTTGTAACTGATACTATAATATGTACCATCTACAGACATATTAATCATTTTAGGGTATAGGTTCAAACTGTCATGTTTGTAATGTTCTGTTGTGACCTTTCCTGGATTTCATATAACATTTGATTTCATTACCTTTTGGTGAGTTATATTTTCTCAATTTATTAATCAATTAAATATTTATTGTGACCATTATGTAGAAGTTAGTTCTGATCATTTCTGTAGAGATATGAGGTCCTGTCTTTTGTCAAACTTTGTATCATAAAGATAAGTAAGTGTAAATACCCATCAGGGCTCTGTTTAAAGAATCTGGAACTATCATTATGTACATTTGAACACTTGTGAGAAAGTAAGCATGTAATTGGTCAAATTTATGTTGCCCTCTTGCATGAGTGAAAATAATTTCGACTGTCCCTGATTTTCTAGCAAGGAAGGGTGGCATCTGTTCTGGCTCTGTTGCTAGGTGATGACAAATTGAAGCATGTAGTTAACAAATGAGTTACACACACTCTTCATTTAGATAAATGGTCCACCTTTAATTGAAAATTAGTTCAACTTCATGAATTACATGTGATGAAATTTGGCCCTGATGAAATTTAAGCCATGGAATGAACGCTGATAATTAAGCGGCTAAGCTTTTTTCACAAAAGACAGTTATAAAAACTTTACTATTTAGATATTGGGAATGTTTTTAAGGAGTTTCAGCTGAATGTGCTTTCGTCAATCAGCTGAATTTCAGCTGAATGTGCTTTCCTCGTGGAGTTTCAGCTGAATGTGCTTTCTGCGAGGAGTTTCAGCTGAATGTGCTTTCCGAGAGGAGTTTCAGCTGAATTTCAGCTGAATGTGTTTTCCTCAAGGAGTTTCAACTGAATGTGCTTTCCTTGAGGAGTTTCAGCTGAATTTCAGCTGAATGTGCTTTCCTCAAGGAGTTTCAGCTGAATGTGTTTTCCTCAAGGAGTTTCAGCTGAATGTGTTTTCCTCAAGGAGTTTCAACTGAATGTGCTTTCCTTGAGGAGTTTCAGCTGAATGTGCTTTCCTTGAGGAGTTTCAGCTGAATGTGTTTTCCTCAAGGAGTTTCAACTGAATGTGCTTTCCTTGAGGAGTTTCAGCTGAATTTCAGCTGAATGTGCTTTCCTCAAGGAATTTCAGCTGAATGAGCTTTCCTCAAGGAGTTTCAACTGAATGTGCTTTCCTTGAGGAGTTTCAGCTGAATTTCAGCTGAATGTGCTTTCTGCGAGGAGTTTCAGCTGAATGAGCTTTCCTCAAGGAGTTTCAACTGAATGTGCTTTCCTTGAGGAGTTTCAGCTGAATTTCAGCTGAATGTGCTTTCCTCAAGGAATTTCAGCTGAATGAGCTTTCCTCAAGGAGTTTCAACTGAATGTGCTTTCCTTGAGGAGTTTCAGCTGAATTTCAGCTGAATGTGCTTTCCTCAAGGAATTTCAGCTGAATGAGCTTTCCTCAAGGAGTTTCAACTGAATGTGCTTTCCTTGAGGAGTTTCAGCTGAATTTCAGCTGAATGTGCTTTCCTCAAGGAATTTCAGCTGAATGAGCTTTCCTCAAGGAGTTTCAACTGAATGTGCTTTCCTTGAGGAGTTTCAGCTGAATTTCAGCTGAATGTGCTTTCCTCAAGGAGTTTCAGCTGAATGTGCTTTCCTCAAGGAGTTTCAGCTGAATTTCAGCTGAATGTGCTTTCCTCAAGGAGTTTCAACTGAATGAGCTTTCCTCAAGGAGTTTCAGCTGAATTTCAGCTGAATGTGCTTTCCTCAAGGAGTTTCAGCTGAATGTGCTTTCCTCAAGGAGTTTCAGCTGAATTTCAGCTGAATGTGCTTTCCTCAAGGAGTTTCAGCTGAATGTGCTTTCCTCAAGGAGTTTCAGCTGAATTTCAGCTGAATGTGCTTTCCTCAAGGAATTTCAGCTGAATGAGCTTTCCTCAAGGAGTTTCAACTGAATGTGCTTTCCTTGAGGAGTTTCAGCTGAATTTCAGCTGAATGTGCTTTCCTCAAGGAATTTCAGCTGAATGAGCTTTCCTCAAGGAGTTTCAACTGAATGTGCTTTCCTTGAGGAGTTTCAGCTGAATGTGCTTTCCTCAAGGAGTTTCAGCTGAATGTGTTTTCCTCGAGGAGTTTCAGCTGAATGTGTTTTCCTCAAGGAGTTTCAGCTGAATGAGTGCATGCTTTCCTTAAGGGATTCAGAAAACCCCTTTCCTGAATCAAAGTTAGACATAGATTGCAAATCAAATTCATTTATTATTGTAGGACCTCTATTTCTATTTGTTGACTATTTGGTGCAGTGTTGTTTAGAAACAGCTATAGTCTTTCAGTTCAACTGTCAACTGCTTGGGATATGAGAATATACTTTATTGAAGTCTGAAATGTCTACTTCAAATAAAATTATACATTGAAATTCTGGCAGTCAAAAGCCTGAAATCAGGACAAACCCAGAAAACTCCCTGGAATGTATAATAAGACATGTCCATGACTTGATCTTGCAAAACAGAAGACTGTAATCCGATGAACAAACACAATTCATTGTTGATAAAAAATATGAAAAATGAAATATAGACTTGATTTTCATGTTGTTCAAGATGGAATAAAAACTTTACTAAATAAACATTACACCTTGCCCCTTGTGTCTGTTGAAAAAGGTTATCAAAATTGTGATTGTAATCTTATTACTGTATTACCTCCCTTTATCAGTCTTACAACTTTAATTAAATAATCCTCGGATTAGAGTGGACAAGAATTGAATAATCAGAAAATCTTGTCAACAAACATATCATGCAATGTCATGTTCTAAAATCTTCTTGTGATGTTCAGAGTTTCAAAATTCATATCATACTTCATAACAGAAGATTTTATATATTGTTTGCGAAGAGAAGTTGCGAAATTTCTATAACCAAAAATTATTATAAAGGAATAGCATTATGGAGAATATGGTAACGTAATATTTTCATGATTTTCAAGTAGACCGGGTAGGCACTATATGCAAGTCTTTTGATAAATCAGAAAAGCAAATCAGAAGAAGACTGGCTTTCTGTCAGTTTTATGCATTGATATATTTGTTTTCAAAACATTAATAATAATATTTTATAATTTATTACATAGCTGTTAATTGAACAGAAAAAGTCGAATTATTTTTGAAATGATTGTTATTACTATTTGCATAATTATATTATCTATCTCTTCTTTGAAATGGGATCTGCAAAAAATTCTTTACAAAATGATGTTTCCTTAATGATATGAATTTAATTACAGTTGTCAATTATAGTTAGTTATGATGAATACTGCTTTTCTGTTCATAGATACTGTTTTTTCTATTAGAACCTGGTACAGAATGAATTTTGATATTGTATGTGAAATAATAATTGTCTTTTCTGTTCTTGGTTTGGCATTATACAACTTCTATTGTAGGTTTCTCTTTTACATTTTGAAAGGGCTGAGAAAATTACATTTGCTTTATAAGAATGACAAACGTTTTTGATAAATTTGGAAGGAGACTGAAGAAGACAGAGACGGCTTTATCTTGTTTTGAACTTGTATAAAAAATGAGAAATTATTTCAAAACCAGTAATATGTCATTGCAGCAATTGCAAAGGTTCTGTCCACATTTTTTTCTTGTTTGTTGATATGTGGCAAGTGTTTGTTTACCTTCATAAAATAAATGGAATTCAAATATTCTCATTTGCCTTAAATTCCCTCATACAAAGATAAAATTTGCTTTTATATGTATCTAAGTAAACAGTTTTAAGATTTAACTTTATTTATTTAAAACGGCATTTGACTTTGCGCTAGATTTTTAAAACATAATTAGTATTTATATTGACATTTGCGCTAAAGGCCCTCTTTATACAGAGAAAAAATGGCCTAAAAGGATCAATAGCAACATGTCAGTCTTTCTGAAGAGTTTGTTTTGAGAAATTATGTGTTACTATAAGTGGATTGACTTCTTATATCGTATTTCAATCAGAAATTAAAAAGGAGATCAAATGTTGTAAAAGTGGTCTACATTAATTAGTTTATGAAGAGATGTTATGAAGAGCCTTTTTTCCCTGACAGACGTAAACAGGTATTGGGGAATTTTCAGGTTATGGTATTCTTTCTTCATGATAATAATGACAGTTGGTACATGACAATGTTATAATTCATTGGATCTTAGCAAACATTGGTGTAGTTGCATTGATGCAAACTTGGGTCTGATGAAACATGATAAACACTTTATAAAGAACAAATTCAGAAAATGACTGAAAAGAACAAATGTGTGGAGGCTTGGTCTCCTTTTCTTCTTTTGATATAAAATTTCATTTGGTAATCATTGTTTACTTGATATTCAATGGTTACATGCTGTTAGGAACAACTTTGTTTGTGCTTTGTCGACACTTCATGCCATTGTAATGTTTTGTAAAGGGCAAGGGGATAGTTCTCAAAACAAGTATTACTACAAGTGCATCGTTACATATTCTGTTTCTGTTGAAGTTGGTACAATAAGATCTGTTCTAACCAAATACTAAGTGTTCAGCTTATGTACAATTTGGTTCATAGAGACATGGCATGACAACTGATTTGTAGCATGTACTGGTTCCCTGAAGTTACAGAAGAATATGATTGGCACTTGGCTTGCACTAACTGACAGGCCTGGTAGGTATGGAGTTCTGCATGCTGATAGGTCAGTCAGCTTTAACTAGAGTTAATTGAGTAAGATTTAGCCTCCGAGTGTGTCCAAGTGTTTGTATGTCAACCATCTTGTCTTCTACCTCTGTCCTGATGGTGTTTGTATGTCAACCGTCTTGTCTTCTACCTCTGTCCTGATGGTGTTTGTATGTCAACCGTCTTGTCTTCTACCTCTGTCCTTATGGTGTTTGTATGTCAACCGTCTTGTCTTCTACCTCTGTCCTGATGGTGTTTGTATGTCAACCGTCTTGTCTTCTACCTCTGTCCTGATGGTGTTTGTATGTCAACCGTCTTGTCTTCTACCTCTGTCCTGCTGGTGTTTGTATGCCAGCCGTCTTGTCTTCTTAGTAACCTCTGTCCTGCTGGTGTTTGTATGTCAACTGTATGATAATAAACTATGTATATTCTTGTATACAAAATGTAATATATTATACTTCTACACTGGAACTGGAGCAATTACAAAGTAAAAATATTGTTCTGTCAGGAATTGTATGCAGGGTGCATGACCTGTACAACAATGCACAAAGCCTATTTATGATCTAAACAGAGAACCTAGGTTTCCCAACCATGTGCTAGCAGCTTACACATGATACATGACAAAAAACAGTAACAATAGAATATTCAGGTATCAGTACCATTCCTATAAAGGGTGCTAGTGTTTGGTTAATGAGTGTGAATTATGGCTTGATATATAATGTCAACTTGATGTGAAACCCCTACATTATTGTAAATAGGGGATCTTTAGATAAGGCTATAGATATATGGATTAAGATAGGTATCTTGTAAAACAGCTTTGCAAAAGCTCTGGATGTTTGCTTGGTTGACTTAGATGATCCAGAAGACAATGTTCTGAAAGGTATCAAAAGACAATTTGGAGACAGTGTGGAGTCTGTATTTATGTAATAATGGTTGACATTATCCATAAAGATGGGTTGTAATAGTGATTTCTTGAACTGTCTATTTGTCCAGTCAACTTAATGTTCTGGTGATTTGCCCAAGTAAACATAATCTCCCTAAAAATAACAAGTTTGTTTACAAGCACCAATCAACATGTCACTGAACAGTAGTTTTCCATCTGTTGGTCAATACTGTTTCAAAAATTGCTACAAGAGCAAAGTCATTATGAATGGGCTGACCAGAAATACTTCCTGCACCAGCAAAAAAAGGCTCTGAATCTGTACAAATTTGAATTAAATGAAAAACAAACAAGGCCAAGTCACGCTCAAGTCGGCTCCATGAGGAAAAAGCAGCAGCAGCAGCAGACAGTGTATTCACTACAGCAATTGTTTACTTACCGATAGTACTTATATTCTTTTTTTACTTACCAGTTACATGGCAATGTATTTAACACTAATTTAAGAAGATGGTAGGAAGTCTCATATGTAATGTCTTACTTGTTACCCAGACAACGGAAGATAACACCACATAATCCTGTTACCACTGTAAAACATGATTAGAAAGTTTAGGTGTTCATGGAAGACCACTCAAGATCCCCTAGCCCTCTCTGATAACATTAAGTACAACTCTTCTGACCAAGACCCTAAAAAGATAATGCCCATAATTGCTGACCCTTTGATGTTCTGCACTTTATGGCAAACTAACAAGCTAGGCGAGGGAATAAGACAGTTACTGGGATAATGCAGAGATAGTAAAGGCAACAAAAGTCAGAAATGACTGTCTAGAACTGCAAACCACAGTGACTTTACTTTGAAACTTTAATTTTATTGAAAGGGGATTAATGAATTCAAATGATGAAATAATTGTTATATTGGACAATGACAAGGAAAAATGTAATGTTATGTAATTCTGAGATAAGTGTTGGAGAACATTATAAAATTTTCATGGATACACCAGACTATTTCATGGTACTAAAATGGTCATTGATTAGGGTAAGTCATTGAAATGGTGTAAAATTTGCACATTATCTTGAGAACGTTGGATGAGAACCCTACTTTATGTCTAGGCACCTTGTAAATGTTATTAAATGTGAGTTATCATTGGTGTTTAATAAAGATAATGTTGCTTATTTTAGTTGTTCAAGTGTAATAACACACCGGCATAGAAATAACCAGCTCCTTCAATGTTTGAAATAAAAAGACCATTTAATAAATCAGTTTAAGTCCCATTTCCTGTCTATTCCCTTTTAAGAAGTTGCTTCATGATCTTCATTACAACAGTACAGCTTGTGCAATGATGATTTACAACAAGTGAACAACAACATTTTTATTTAACTCAAGATCTTTCTTGTTTCAATTTTGTTCTTTCTAATATTTAGAAAGGAGACAAATTGTGTTGTTTGTCTACCATATTTGATGCAAACTTACAAACATAGGTATTAATTGTGCTTATTCTGATTGTATTAATCACATGTTGGTCGCATGTTTTGAATAAGCTACAAGATCTGAGAAAAATTATGCAAATTTGTTAAAATACTATAGCTTAACCAATCACTGATAAATCAGTTAGTTTCAAATTTTTCATCTACGGTTACCTTAAACTTCCTTGATTATTTTACTGATTGCTGATAAGCCTTTCCTAAATTATACAGTTGTAATTGATTGAAAGTTAATGGTGCATTCTAATTTAATTGAAAAGGAATTAATTTGGAATGATTAAGGTCTAGACCTTAGGGACTTGTGACTGACTGATGATAAATTACTTTTCAATTGGTCCACCAAGCTGTTTGTTGGCTCCTGCAGCTACAACTTGGTTTATTTTTATTAGAAAACTCTGCTCCTTTTTGGTGTTTTATTTGCTACACTTTTGTTGTATATATTTAATCAGTTCTATTGTAAATGTGAGGGTATAGACTGATATTAACCATGGTAGGAATCAATTGAGGTGATGTCATTTAGAAGTGTGTAAATATTGACCGAGATAACACTCAACAAGTACTTAAAAGGTGTCTTCTATTGTCCCATACCCAGATAAAACATTTATAAAATCATTGAAAGTAATAGTAAACATGTTTGATTTTAAATGGAATTAAAAATAATCCATTACATTAGTGTCAGAACTGCAATCAAAGAAAAGAACTCATCCTTACCCTAATGCTGGGCTATTTGTCTTCTGTTAATGATTTATGAAACAATACCAACTTTACAAGTGGTTGCTCTTCTCAATACATTAACTCTTTCAGTCCAGTTAAAACTAGCCAGGGACTATGTATTCTTTAATAATTATAATAGGTACTCATTAAGCTAAAGTTAAAAAGACAAAAGCAGTTTTCACACCTTTAGTCAATTAATGGAACCCTACTCAAATATCTTCTAATTTAGTGTCACAGTTTAATTGGAATGAGATGATGAGCAGCTTTGTTCTGAGAAAGTCTGCTTGTAATTACCTGTTAGATATTTAATATACATAATTTACATCCAACACTTCAAACATACACACCTCTTTAAGGAAGAATATATCAAAGTTACATTTATTTTATCAAGTGAAAATTTCAAAATTTTATCAACAAGAGTCAGTTAATTGATTCTTGAACATCTTAAATCATACACAATGACAGTGCCTTCAGATCAGAGAGACCTATATGAACAGTTAATGTGGCAATGTTACAATGAAACTATGAAAGTGGCTTATAATGCTGTTGACATTCTGCAAAAACGTAAGGGTAAGATTGTTACTGCTTTTTTTTTCATAAAACACAGCAAAAATGTTGTCTGTTAGCATCTTTTCTACATACATTTTGTGTTATTTAAAGATGCTGACCAAACTTTATTGAACATTTTTCCATTAATTTCAATCTAAAACAAAGATAAAATGTCTCTTGCTGATCAGATTTTACACAGACATAATTCTCTTTCATCTCTAGATAATTGTTGATATGTAAAATACATTTTCATGTCTTTCCTTTTAAGATTTCATTTAATGAAACAATAATAAATGGTAAATAACTGTACTTTTAGTTTATAAGTATATTGATGTAAAGTGGAATAATTATCTGATTGGACAAGATAACTACAGAAATACAGACTTCAAAGAAAGATTAAATTGTTAAACATGAAATTCATATGATAAGCTAGTTATCAAGCTCAAAAATCAAGTGTATCCTAAGGGTATGAGATGAGAACAATGTTCTCCTTTTTGACCAGAAGTGGTCAAGATTTCTGCATGGGAAAAAGTGGTGAACTTCCTCTCCCCTCCCAATGGCAATAGATAAACAATAAAGATAAAGTTTTATTACAAGCAAAATTAAAGAAATAATTTTATTTCCCAAATATTTGTATAGCTTAAAGACATGTATACAATTTCAGCTCCTAGGGACACCATTTTATTCAAAATTCAACCAAACAATTTAAGATATTGATCTTTAATGATTGTATCGCAATAAAACAACCAGTTTTACTTCCAGTTTCCTTTTTTCAGCAATTTCACGCTTTTCAAATTTTAAATACTTTCTTAGATTCAACTTAAGATTTCATATTTTCAGTGAAAATTTCAATAGCATTAACTAATTGGCTGTCAACTAAAATGTTTACAGATTGAATTTCACAGATCTTTTTAGTACTAGTTACAGCTTCATTAAATTTGATGACAACATGATGATAATGCATATTTCAAATATTCTATTACATAATTCTTAATTTTCATCCTGGAAAAATATGTTAATGGAAAAAAACTATGTGTTAAAGTTTTCACATGAGCTAATTTTTAAATCTGTGAAATCCATTTACAGTTTCTATTCAGGAAACTCTTTCATGTTCTTCACTTCAATGGTGAAGTTTTAAAATCTCCTTTAATCCATTTTTGGAAAGATACAGGGCAGTGTTAAAACCGTTTTCATGTACATTATTGTATTATATTGTATTGTATTGTATAGATACATGTGGTGATATATCCCTTCAGAATTATTACAACTTCTAACAATAAAGTCATTCATTTCCAATTGTCTCACCAATCAATTAAAAACCAATTAACAAATTGATGAACAAATCTTATCTTCCTGTGCTATCTCTAATTACAATTGTGTTTTAATTGGTGTGACAATTCATTTGCTTCTTCCTTCATGTACAATAAAATGATACTACATAATTAGTAAATATATCCTGTACTTAATTATAACTCCAAATTTGCACCCATCCATGCAAAATGCATCACTAATTGAGTTTGGGGACTTGCTATATATATGTTTGATCAACAAATTGAAAGTCATTCTCATTTTGAATATTGCTAAAGATAATATCTTTCTACTTCACAAATTCATTAGTATTATTAAATGATTGCTAATATATATACAAAATATGGAAATGGAATTATACAGCATATCTGGATCAAACATGAACTATGTTAAAGCACTTTTGATGGAATATTATCATAATTATTGTACAGGTTGGTTCTAATCAATTTTCCTTTTGATAAAAATGCAAAATCAGTTTAAATACAGTAGTAATGTTCACTGCTGATATCATATAAACTGGTGGGAAAGAAGATAAAAATATCTGACAGCACTTTTGGGAATAGCCTGTATTTGGTTTTGAAGTTGTAGAAGTTGCTTACTAGTGAAGTTCTTGTTTTGATTAGTTGATTTATTGCCTTGATGTGAGTTTGATAGAGAAGATAGTGGGATTTGATTGTGACATTTCTCTCTTCAACTTGAAAATGTGTTATATCAACTTGAAAATCAGCAATTCCCTGACTACTGATAGTGGTGATAATGAAATTTCAAACACCATTACTCTTAGTACTGGTCATTATTTTCATGTTTGATTCCCCTGTTAGACCTTGTAATGTGTTGTTTTAACATCAGATGGGGGCACTCTGGGTGGCTCACTTGTGTCAATGTATTTTTCATTAATTTTCAATTTTCCAGTTACAGTTTAAAGGTTTTAAATGTCTGATTCTTTAATTTGGCCATTTTTTCACATGTCACTGTCAAAGATCTTTTTTCTATAAAGGCATTCACACAGATAACAGGGGCATGGTAATAACCAAATATTTACATTTCTAAAATCTGCCATTTCCCCAATTTCCTTGTAAAGATTTCAATAAATTCTTGTTTCTTTACAATTTATCAAT